>NC_132850.1:44601795-45965795 GCF_048164855.1 Canis lupus baileyi | reverse complement strand
GGAGCAGGACCTGCTGGTGGGAGGTGGGAGGTGGGAGGTGGGAGGTGGGAGGTGGGAGGTGGGAGGTGGGAGGTGTGATGCGGAGCTCGCAGCTGGGCGCGAGGCCGGCCTGCGACGGCGGCCAAGACCCGCATCCTGCCCTTTGCCTGTGTCACGAGAAACAACAGCTTCAATCCGATGCTATTTCAGAAAATGACATGAGGTCCTCTTGAGTGTGACCGATCTGAATCCTCGCCACCCCTAAACCTGAGATACGGTTCGGTTCGTGCTGCCTCCCCAGCTTGCAAGGGCTCAAGGTCGAGATGGAAAAGACGCGCGGGGTGGGGTGGGGGTGGGGGGTGGGGGTAGGAAATGCTTCATTTCTAAACACTTTTTTTGTTGTTAAAACCTCTCTTCTTATAATTTTCTCATAAGACCAGACTGTTTCCTTTTGAAGAGGATTTAATTAAGTCAAAGAAATAAGACCAGCAAATATTTGTGTCCTGGCGTGAACCTTTACAAGCTGCCTGACCCCCAAGAGCTCCAAGGCACTCATCCTGGCCGAGGGAGCACCCCGTATCCAATACGGTCACGCAGCGTGGCATGTGGCGGCTTGGGTTCGGGTCTAATCGCTACGATTGCAAATTACAGAGTAGAATAGTACAAAATTTCTGCCAACTATCAGTTACTTAGAAGCAATTGTCAAATTTTCAACACTTTGCTATCTTCTTCTCCTTCTCCCTATTGACTTGTTATTTCACTACTTTTTCACGGAGATGAGCAGAGAAAGTGACACCCAAGCGGATCCACTGTGTACCTTGTTAAATTTACTGGGGGGAGAAAAGCCCAGGAATAGAATACAATGATTGGAATAGAATAAAATGATTGGATAAAATAACATTTAGAGAGTAAGTTTCATTTTTCTTTACCAGCTCTAATGCCGCTGACAGAAAGAATTAAAAGTCGACTGTGTAAAAGAAGTTCTCAAATGAGAATGATGTGAGAGATAGCAAACAGGACAGGTAAAAGCTCTCTGAATAAACATGTAGGGCTGTTATGAATTTTTTAAAAGGAGTTGTTTGTTTTTATATTTTTAGATACACAGGAATTTTCAAAGTTTAACTAGTATGTTGATCTAAGGAGCCATAGGAGGCAAGAACAGCCCCTCCTTTCTACTAAGCTAGTTTTAAAAGGTAAAAATAAAATACTTTAAATGTAGTGAAAGTAGCTATAAAAACAATGGGCTAAGGGAGATAATCCAAACAACCAAATAATCCAATGTCATCTACCCCCTTCCTCTCTTCACCCACCACCACCTCTTACATTGACCAGACACAAGGAGACAGGAGAGTGACCTATAACTTCAATCTTTTGGACTTAAGAGTCCTTCAGACGAGAACTTTCTCTGCTAAGTTTGCTTTCTGTGAGGGGAAAAAAAAAAGTCAAAAACTTCTGCACCACAGGGACCATTCTTACAGTTTCCCAGGCACATTAGGAGATCATGAACAATGAGCTGTTAAAGCACATTCTCAGTTGAGGGGACCCAGGGCTTTCCCATTTTCTTCCAGAAGCACTACAAGAAGATGTCCTTTGAGCCTTTGTTTGATGGCAGAAGGTGGTCTCCTCTCCCCAGATCAGATCAAACACCAAAGCCTACAGAAGGAGGTAAGGGCCATGCCCCACAGACTAGGTCACAGCCTCAAATACCACCCTCCCCTCTTTAAGTCTTGAGGTTTCTGCTTTCTCACTAGCCCCTGTCTACTTGAACTCAGGAAAACACCCACTCACCGAGGGACACACTTTCCTTCAGGCTGGGTGGACTGGCTCCCCCGCTCAGGGTTGCAGAGACACATCTTTAAAACAAGTCTTTTCTTCTCTCTTCTGTTTCTCCTCTAATGAGCAGGACAGCAGCTGTTACTGCTAATCCCCAGCAGCCACAGGAGCCGTCCCTCAAAGTCCAGATCCAGCCTTAATCACATCGGTTTTCTCTAGGGCCACGCACATGTATTCACACACGGTTTCCACACCAACACTGTTCAAGCCTGTGTGAAGAACTAGAGGGAACCAGAACTGGTGTTGCCCATGGCTGGCATTGGCATCCTCGGCAGGAGCCGGGTGCCTTCATCTTGGTTTCCCTCCCAAGGGGAGAATGCCTGAATCGAACACATTTCCTTGTTCTCTGCTTCCTGAATCGATGGGAACTGAAGAAGTGATCCCTGGTGCCGTGGTATTAAATGCCATGGCCAGAGAGCAATGTTTGTTATAAAAAAAGCTACACAAGCCCCTTCCCTCCTCTTTCATTGGTACCGAAGCTGGAATTCACAAAATTGCAGGCATATGAGAATCACCCAAGACACTTGATAATAGCACGGGGCCTGGAGATTGGCGGTTCTCAAGGTGGGGTTCCCAGAACACACCATCAGCATCATCTGGAAGCTGATAGAACTGTAAATTCCTGGACCCCTCTCCAGATGAATTAGATCCTATCTCAGATCCATAAATACAGCAAAATAGAGGAGGCTCAAACAGTGCCATGGTATATGATTCTATTAATATAACATTCTGAAAAAGACAAAAGTATAGAAATGGAAACAGGTCAGTGGTTGCCAGGGGCTGAGGTTGTGGGGAGGGCGAACTGCAAAGGGTAGCACGAGGGAATTTGGTGGGGCGGGGAGGGGATGCAACTGTTCCGGATCTATTGGGGTGGCAGTTACACAACTGTGCATTCTTGTTCAAACTCAGACCACACATCGAAGCTGTACATCAATAAACGCCGTATATAAATAAGTAGAATAAACAAAAAATGGAGGGGACAGATACACAGAAGTAGCTATTAGGCAAATGACCAGTGGGTTATCATAAAGGAGTTACATGAGATTAACTCCATGAGAGCCCCAAATCCCTCACCGAAGTTACATTTGAACTGTACCTTAAACACTGAGGAGAATTTTTCATGGCAGTAAACACTGGGGAGCATTCTAGAATGAGAGGAATGCATTGAATACTCTTTACTCCATGTCCTGGCTACAGTCCCCTGGAGAGTCTTCCTGTTCAGAGTATGGTCCTTGGACCGGCAGCATCAACATCCCCCAGGAGCTGGTTAGAAGTGCAGACTTTCAGGCCCTCCCTGCAGCCTGCAGATCCACTGAGTTCATTTCTGCTTTTTTTTTTTTTTTTAAATAAAGATTTTGTTTATTTATTTGAGAGAAAGAGCAGAGATCATAAGAGGGGAGTGATGGGGGCAGGAGGAGGCCGAGGGAGAGGGAGAAGCAGACTCCCTGCTGAGTAGGGACCCTGATGTGGGGCTCCATCCCAGGACCCCGGGATCATGACCTGAGCCGAAGGCAGATGCCCAACCAACTGAGCCACCCAGGCACCCCCGTTTCTGCTTTTTAACAAGCTCCCCAGATGACTTTCAAGCACATTAAAGCCTGGAAGTATTTTTTTTTATAAAGTTTTTTTTTTTAATTTTTATTTATTTATGATAGTCGCACACACACACACGGGGGGGGGGGGGGGGGGGCGGCAGAGACATAGGCAGAGGGAGAAGCAGGCTCCATGCAGGGAGCCCGATGTGGGACTCGATCCCGGGTCTCCAGGATCGCGCCCTGGGCCAAAGGCAGGCATTAAACCGCTGAGCCACCCAGGGATCCCAAGCCTGGAAGTATTGCTCTGGAGAATCTGCCCAGGTGTCAGCCCTTGGAAGAGCCCCCACAGTGTGACAACCTCCCATCTCACCTGACTGATAAATCAGAGATGATCACTTTACCAAGACTAGGTGATCCATTGACTGGGCAGCAACCCATCAGCTACCTTGAGGATCTGGACTTTTCAAGGAACACAGATCATTTGAGCCAAAAGGTTAAGAAAAGCTGGACTTGGAACAGGTGGCAGGGCAAGCCAAAACTGAATTTCATTCCTGAAACTCCTCTGTGGCCTTCTCCTTTATTAGAACTCGTGTGAGGGGCTTCTTGTGTGTTTCCTTGTTTGTTTTCATTTTTCCACCTTTAAAACTTGACCGTGGAGTCCTGAACAGGGCCTGGTATGCTTGAAAGAGAAGATTGCAAGGCAGGAGGAAAGCAACCAAAGTCTGAAGGGATTTGCGTATCATAGTGAGGAGGTCGAACCACATCCAGTGGGAAAGAAAGGAGTTACTGTGGCCGCTCAAGCAGTAGAGCAGCAAGACACGCAGCTGGGATTCCATGAAGGCAGTTCTGGAGACGGATGGAGGGCCAGCGCCAGAGATGAGGGGCTGTGTAGGCCAGTAGGAGATGAGGGGGTGAGTGGTGATGGAGGGGGGATGGAGTCAGGAGAATCATCTGGAGATAGACTTGGAGACAGACAAGAACAGAATGCAGGGTGCCCAGAGAGAATTCCAGCATGGACAGTGTGGGGTGAATGCAGGGAGAGCTGTGGCCTGACCATTAGGCGTAGTCTCCACTCCAAAAATCTTGATGAGGTGAACGACTTACCGAGGAAAGCACTCACATAGAGACGACAGTCTTACTGCTGTAAGCTTTGTTTTGGAGCCAATTTGCTTGGCCTATGATGGCAAGTAGCCATGAGGTGATGTGCCCTGAAACCACCAGAGGAGGTTGAGCCTTCCCGGCCTAGGACTCCAGTATTCCCCGAGCAGAATGAAATCAAGCTGATGAAACCTGGCTCCTCTACGCTTCTGTCCGACCAGGAACAGGAAATCTCCATCTCCTGCTAAGTAATAAAGGAATCTGGGTTGGGGTGGCTCGGAAATTAGAGGGCCTTCCAATGCTATTATCCTAATTTTCCAACCTTATGTGGCTGCTTAAAAGCTGTTTGCTCAGATGCTTCCAGGCTGACTTCGAGTCTTCAGCCCTCCAGCCAGGCTGGGGCCTTCTGCCCAGAGGCCCAGCGAGGCCTCCCTCTCTGAGGCTCCGGCACAGCTCCCTGCCGCTGCCACAAGTGGGGCACAGCTCCCTGCTGCGCAAAAGTCCCGCCACTCACCCACGTCATACTTCTCCTTGGATACCAGGAAGCATTTTGCCCTAGACATGGCCCCATGGCCTGTCACACCCCCAGCCTCCTCTGAGCCAGCAGCAGGCCTGAGCCGGTCCCCCCACAGGGCCGACTGTACCAGAGCAGTGCCCTGATCGTGAGGGAGCTCCTCCTCAGGCAGGGCCAGGCCACATCCTCTCCTGGGACTCTGACAGAGAACACAGAGGGTTTCTCTGTCCCAGCACTGGCCAATAGAAATACAATGCAAGCCACGTAGGTCATTTGGATTCTTCTAGTTGTCATAGTTTTATTTTTATTTTTTTAAGATTTTATTTATTTATTCATGAGACACACACACACACACACACAGAGGCAGAGGCAGAGGCACAGGCAGAAGGAGAAGCAGGCTCCATGCAGGGAGCCCGATGTGGGACCCAATCCCAGGACCCCAGGATCATGACCTGAGTTGAGGCAGAGGTTTAACCACTGAGCCACCCAGGGGCCACTCGTTGTCCTATTTTTTTAAAGTAAAGAAACAGGTACAACTTATTCTAATAACACATGGATCTAACTCAGTATATTGCAAGCATTATCGTTTCATGGGCAATCACACAAAAAAGTATTATCAAGATCTCTTGCATTCTCTGCGCAGGAAGCCTTCGGGACCCAGAGTGTATGTCGCACTGGCAGCGCCTCTCAGCAGACGAGCCACGTTTACAGCTCAGAGGGGCTAAGTTGCTACCGCATCGGGCAGCACAGGTTTAAACCAAGGAAGGTGGCTGAGCCAAGAGGTCATGATGCGGGGCCGGGCCGTGTCACACCGTGCGCAGGATGTAAACAGAGGCAGCGAGGCTGGGGGGAGAAGACACTACCTGCCAATAGTGACACATTTACACGGTGACTCCGTAGTACAGGCACTGGTGTGGGAAACCAGTAGGTTAATTACCTCGTCAGTACCCACAGCAACACTATGAGGTCCAACTTATTTTCACCCCATTTTAGAGATGAGGAAACTGAGTCACAGCATTTGCCCAACTTGCCAAAGATCGCACAGCTTTCAGGCTGTGATAGATGGGGTTCCTTGCTACAGGGTTGCCACCTGCTGCCTTTGTGACCTCATCTAAAAAAAAGAGATAACCATAATTTTTGCCCCTGTATCCCAGAGTTCCTCTGAAGTTTCACTGAGGTAATAAATAATAAGTGGTTAGCCCTTCGCGTGGGAAGGGCTCAAAACACATTTCGTTCAGGGAACGACCAGGCTGGCTGAGCTGCAGAGATAAGGCGGCCTGTGCCCAGAGAGCAGAGCCCCTGGCCATGTGGCCCCCACGGGTGAGCGCGACTGGGACGAGCGAGAGGGGGGCAAGGACAAAGCCAGAGCAAGGCCAAGAGCATCGCAGGCTCCTCTGGCCCCAATCCTGTTCCAAAGTGAAGAAGGCCAAGCTGTGTGCACCAAGAAAGTGAGAAAATGCTGTTTTTGCTTGAATCTGCTTGAGCCATCTCACACTGGCAGTGTAGTGGGACTTGACATGTTAACGTAACTGAATCACCACGTTGACAGCCCATGGCCCTGACGAGGATAGTTACAATAGGAATCACAGGAAAATCTGGTGGTGGGTTTTCTGGTTATAAATGAGAAGCTCTGCGTCCTTCTGCAAATCATTTAACTTCCTTGGGTTACCTCGGGTGTAAAATAAAAGGTTTGGATTAAATAATCTCTTAGATTTCTTCCAGCTTGAGAATTATACATATTTTTAAAGTTTTGAGTCATAAAGGTAGAAGAAAGAGTTAGACTGCAAAGCATCTCGAGATGACGTGGATATGGCACGTAATTACAGAGTGGCATATAAATATTGCCGGCACTGACACCACCCTGACTCACGACAACCCTAGGAGCCAGCCTTAAAAAAAGTTTTTTCAGGGATTCCTGGGGGGCTCAGTGGGAGCATCTGCCTTGGCTCAGGGTGTGATCCCAATGAGGCTGCCATCGGGCCCCCCGCGGGGAGCCTGTCTCTTCCTCTGCCTGTGTCTCTGTGTCTCATGGAATAAATAAATAAAATCTTAAAAAAAAAGAAAAAGTTTTTGCAAATGCCCATTGAAACCTCAAAAAGGAAGGACCAATAGGGCGACAGAGCTCACAGTGCCAGTTCCACCTCTGGGACCATAATTCCAATAAACACATGGACATTTTCTTCATGCTCAGTCTCTGGAAAGAGCACATGTGCCTTTGGTGACTCATTATCAACCTTTTTCCCTTTTTTCATGCCTCGGTCATAAATTGCATTGAATTTGAAGAATGTTTTTACATAGACATTGGCTATTCTAGGATCCTTATTGTAGTGAGCATTCTGGAATTTACCAAAAATTTTTTTTTTTTTTTCCCTAAAGCATACAGGTTTCTGGAGTGCTAGGACAATGTGTGTAAGAAAAGAGAAACAGGGGATCCCTGGGTGGCTCAACGGTTTAGCGCCTGCCTTTGGCCCAAGGCGTGATCCTGGAGACCCAAGATCGAGTCCCATGTCGGCCTGCTTCTCCCTCTGCCTGTGTCTCTGCCTCTCTCTCTCTCTCTCTGTGACTATCATAAATAAATAAAAATTAAAAAAAAAGAAAAGAGAAACAGTATCCATTTTCTTCAAACCCAGCTTTAATTTACTTAAAAATGGGCAATCAATGGGCATTCTGTACATTTAGCAAGCTTGGTGACTTTTGTTTCATTCTTCAGGATATAGTGAACTTTCTTCCAAGAAAGAAATAAAGAAAGGGAGGAAGGAAGGAAGGAAGGAAGGAAGGAAGGAAGGAAGGAAGGAAGGAAGGAAGGAAGGAAGGAAGGAAAGAAAGAAGAAAGAAAGAAAAGAAAGAAAGAAAGAAAGAAAGAAAGAAAGAAAGAAAGAAAGAAAGAAAGAAAGAAGAAAGGAAGGAAGGAAGGAAGGAAGGAAGAAAAAAGGTTGATTTAGTGCTCTTCTTCTACCCAGTTATCCTCTCCTCCATTCTCCCGGTTAAAGAACAATACAGAGGACATTAAAACTAATCACTATTTGAATGCTGATTATTTGCAAACATCTAAGGCATCTGCTGATGCAACAAAATATCAGCAGGATCTCTCCTCTGGAAGCTGATGTGTTGTTGCTGGGGGCGTGGTAGTAAGATGGAAAAGAGAGAGCTCTGAAGTCAGAGAGCAAATTAGTTTTGTAACCTTAGATAGGTGAATAATGTTGGTGAGCTTCATTTTTCCCATCTGTAAAATGGGGTGACTATTAGATTCTTCAGAAGAATGTCATCAAGACTAGATAGGCTAGCACAGGGATGCACAGCAGTAAATGCAAGCCATTGTCTGGAAAGGAGACAGGATTTAGAGCAGAGAGGGATATTTCAACTAGAGGCAAGAAAAGAGTTGACCTTAGGGGTGAGGTGGGGTTTGGATAGAGAGAGAGGGGTAAGAGAACATTCAAAACAGGAAGGATGGCTTGAAGAAAGGCATGACAGTGGAAGGGGCTGATGGCATTGGCAATAATTATCCAGAAATAAAATAGGGTGCATCTGACATACGGGTGATGGTGATAGGGCTGTTGATGGGAGTAAATGGAGGTAAAAGGAAGACTCAGTAAGATTTAGAGATTGTTTGTAAGGTGGCCAAAGTGGTTTTAAAAATCGGTATTTAGAAAGCCCGAGCGAATAATATAACTACATCCAAAATAGGGAAGTTGGTGGCATTCAATTTTAGATATGCCGACAACGCCCTCAGCACTCAGTTACTCCTTCAGCCAGTCTCTAAGTAAACGCCTGCCAAGTGCAGGCCACGTGCCCAGGGCTGGGGATCTGAAGATGAGGAACACAGTGTCTGCCCCTCCAAGGCTGACGATGGAGACTAATGCATCAGCAGATAATCACAAAACAATGGGATAAATGGTTAGGGGAGAGAGGATCATGTATTGTTATGGCAGTATAGAAAATGAGTATCGAGGCTTCAGAATTTCCTCTTCCCTTTCAAGAAACCCAAACATTCGCATCTTGTGATTGGATGCCAAAAATTAGCCTCGAAGCTCAATGTTGAAATAATTCCAGGGATTTCTACATATACATGGTTTTGTAGCATCTTTTTTAGGATCCTATGCTATATGCACTGTTTATCCTCGTGGGCATGTGGACTTTGTGGTGCTCTCATTCATATCAACTTAGTTCTAAACCCCTGGAAGGTCGGAATCATCTTAAAATTACCTAGCTCCCACCCATAGCACAATATCATGCTAACCATAAGTCATCTCTTAAATAATTTAGTATATCCTTTATTTTAATCATCCTTCTTCCAATTTTTCCAGGGAAGTAGGAAGAGCAGCTCCCGTTTATTGAGCTCTTATTACATGTCAGGGACACATCGAACACTCGCACAAACTCTTCTAATCCTCCCAATGACCCTATAAAATATGTGCTAATACCCTCCCCACTTTACAGATGAGGCATAGAAAGCCTTAAATAACCTGCCTGAAGTGACAGTGCTAATAAGTGGAAGAGCTAAATTGTACATCACTGCGGAGGAGCTCTGGAGCCTGTGCTCCTAACCCCTGGGCTATGACACTTGCCATCAAATGTTTAAGAAAACCCAAAGCATATGGAGGGAGTGGCTTGTGCTAGATCAGAGGGCAAATGAAGGGAGCAAGACTTCAGTTTCCTATTTCTGGCACCAAGGTTTGGAAGGCCACTTTGGATGAGTAAAAAACCTAGTTAGATCTCCTCCCTGAAGATCTTGCATTTTGACCCTGCAAACCTACCATAGAAGGCAAACCACTTTCCAAGGCATGCAAGAAAAAGCCATGCGGTGGGTCTGGACTTCATGGGTCTTCCATGTTGAAATCTGCCAGGTGTTTCTCCCTCCTTCTGACTATAGCAGATTTTCTCCAATTAAGGAACGTTTTAAAATTGTAAGGATACAATTTGTATCCTTACAATTTTAAAGGATAGGGCGCCCGGGTGGTTCATTGGTTAAGCATCTGACTCTTGGTTTCAGCTCAGGTTTTGAGTCTCAGCATCCTGGGATGGAGCCCCAGGGATGGTGTGGCGCTGTACACTCAGCATGGGGTCCCCCTCTCCCTCCCCCTGCTCGTGCTCCATCTCTCATTCTCACTCATAAATAAATAAATAAAATCTTTTTAAAAATTCTAAGGCTCTATTTTTCTCCTTTCCCCCTCTCTTTTTAAAATAAAGAGCATAAGAAAAAATAAAATCAAAAGCATAGCATTCTGTCTCAATACCTAAACACCATTGTTCATTTTGTCACTCTCCACGAGCCCTTTCATCTCCCAGCACGGAAGCAGTCATAGACGAACAGAGCTTATTCTCCTTTATGGAAGCCAAACCCAAACCTCTTATCATTTCTGCGTCAGAAGGAAACAAATTTGGTTAGCCACATCAACCCCCAGCCTGTTGTCGATGGAGAATACCAAGATCTTCGAATGTGAAAGCCTTCATCAAAATTTTTATTTTTTTCCCCAACTTTTTAGACATTTTTCAAGGCAGCTCCAAAGGGCAAACTCCAAAAATGATTCTGTTATAGACCATGTCTGCAGGACAAATTCCTTCTTCTGTTTTACGACCCTCAACTCCAGAGCTGGTCTGCCTTCCCCCGTCACCACCTGGAGCTCTGTCGCATTCTGTTACCAGTTACCACAGCTCTTTGCTCTATTAAACAGACACCTAAAACCGACAGGCCTCATGCACTGGCCCTGGTAAACAGCATAGAAATCATCCTCTGGGCCCCTCAATACTGCAGCCATACTTACTGCTGGATTTGAGCCAAGTCCCTACAGAATTACTGAGGTCCTCCACACACCCCTCTAACCTGTGAAGCTGGCCCCCATCTTCGTGAGTTTGAGACACCGCAGAGAACTGTACTCATTTACCTCCAACCATAGGGCAGTGTAGGAAAGCAGGAGAGAAGTAGCAGACTTCCCAATTCCTGGACCACTGCCTCCTTCTTCCTTCACACAACAATGCTGCAGTGAGGTCAGCAAACTCCACGAGGCAACAACAACACCATTAAAAGTTTAAGGAGAGATCCCAAGTTGGCTCAGTGGGTGAAGCATCCGGCTCTTGATTTTAGCTTGAGTCATGATCTCAGGGTTGTGGGATCGAGCCCAGCATTGGGCTCCATGCTGGGTATGGAACCTACTTAAGAGTCTCTTTCTCACTTTTTGTCTGCCCCTCCCCACTGCCCTGAAAAAAAAAAAATTGCTTTTTCATTAAAAGAAAAAAATTTAAGGAAAGACCTACTGTAGGCCGAGCCATAAATACCACTTAATTCTATTGCATCGCTCTACCTCAGGCCGTGGTATTTGCCTACCTCATGATTTGGAGGAACAGTGATATTTTTGTTAGCATCACTGTTATTCCTGCCACAAAAGTATCAGTAGTTCCCTCCCAAAGCCAGATTCACACATGTATTCCTGAGGGACCTATAGTTAAGCAGAAAATATTAAGTATTTGAACATAGTTTAAAGGTAAGCAAAATTAAAATATGGCAGTCCCTTAGTATGTTTTGCTTTCCTATGTCACGTGTATAGAAATGACAGTTTGAAATATACAACATACAGAACAGTCTCGTGTAGGATTTACTCTATGTAGCCAAATTCTTTAAAACTACATATATTACATGATATATAAACACACCATTTAAAAAAGGTTTTTTTGTTTTGTTTTGTTTTGTTTTTACCACATGTGTTATTATCTTATTTCTCTGGATTTTTGTTTTTTGGGTTTTTTTTTTTTAAAGATTTTACTTATTTATTCCTGAGAGACACACACACACAGAGAGAGAGAGAGAGAGAGAGAGAGAGAGAGAGAGAGGCAGAGACACAGGCAGAGGGAGAAGCAGGCTCCATGCAGAGAGCCCGACATGGGACTCGATCCAGGGACTCCAGGATCATGCCCTGAGCAGAAGGCTCAGGTGTCCCCTTCTCTGGGTTTTTGAATGTTTTCAACCCACTAAGAATGGATGATTGGCAGGGATCCCTGGGTGGCTCAGTGGTTTAGCGCAGCCTTTGGCCCAGGGCGTGATCCTGGAGACCAGGGATCGAGTCCCGTGTCGGGCTCCCTGCATGGAGCCTGCTTCTCCCTCTGCCTCTCTCTGTATCTTATGAATAAATTAAAAAAAAATTTTTTTTAAGAATTGATAATTGGCTCAGTCTGAGCTTCCTAGCAACTAAGTGAAAGAGGTAAACATAACCAGTTGTCTGCTTCTTATCTGTATAGACCATAGGAGAAAAGAATGGGCTAAAATAATACAAGAAGAAGAAGAATTGTAAACTGGCTGAATGACTTCCCACAAAGGACACTCACTGTCCGCCCCATCACATCCCCTGTGATGGGTGGGGGTGGTTCTTGGGGCTCCTTTTCCCTGGGGCTGCGGGAGGGAGGTGCAGCAGGCCCGGGACTCCGGCCTGTGGGTGCCCCGCCACGGGGAGGGGCAGGCAGATGACTGCATGACCAAATAACGATGAAAAACGATCTTGACAGGCTAGAGCAATGAGCTGAATCTAACAAGATGAAATTAAACAGGGACAAATGTTAAGTGTTTCTCTTAGGTCGGAAATAAACCCATGGCATAAGCCCAAGGTGAGGAGCTATAGCTCACCAGCAGGCATTACAAAAACAAAACAAAAACAAACACTTTAGAGCTTTAAGCTGAAAATATCACTAAAAAATAAAACACCAACAACAATTTTAGTGCGATTTTGTCTCCTGAACAAGGGACACAATCGGTCCATTATATTCTGAAGTTTTATTCCACATTTGGAATTAGATTCTGGGCACCCTGGTTTACTTTTATGGAGGATGAGTATATCGCAGTATTAAAAAACAAGTTTGGAAACAGCAAGGTAATCATCAATAAGCTCCTGCACCAAACACAGCTATTTTCATTATTTGCATGTCATTTTTCATGTTGCATGCTCACTTTAAAATGAGTATACAGGAGAAAATTAAATAAAGCAGAATAAACATTCACAAACTGGAGTGCATTTGGAGGCGAGTGACCAGAGTGGTTTGTAGACTCTGAACCGTGCATTTCCGAAGAGTGGCTCGGCATACAGGGAGCTTCACCTCTAGGGGAGAGGGTCCTGAAAACTGTCTTTAAAGCTGAAAGGTTGACAAGAAGAGAGTAGGTTTGTCCAAGGTGAATTTAAGGGATAGAAGGGAGAACTGCATTTGTAAAATTTTCAGTTTTTAAATGGCCTTCCCTTTAAAAAAAAAAAAATTACCATCATATTGGGTTTGAAAAGTATTATTGAGGAGTGCCTGAGTGGCTGAGTGGGTTAAGTGCCTTTGGTTAAGGTCATGATCCCAGGGTTCTGGGATTGAGCCCCGCGTCGGGCTCCCTGCTCCGTGGGGAACCTGCTTCTCCCTCTGCCTCCTCCTCGTGCTCCCTCCCTCTCTCTCTCTCTCTCACTATCTTTCTCTCTCTCAAATAATAAATACAAATATTTTTAAAATGTATTATTCCTTTGTTATTAGTAATATTTCCATTTTTATAGATTAGGATATTTGGGATCAAAAATGTAAAATGATTGAGAGCAACATCATGTGACCAGTATGTGGCAGGGCTGAGACACAACCAGTGTGTTCAAGTTACAGTGAGACATACATAAATTCATTATTACATGGATAAAATTTTCCTAGGAGTCATATCCGTACAAAATATAAATCTTTATATTTCCCCACAGATCATGCATTTTATTTTATTTTTAAAGATTTTATTTATTCATGAGAGACACACAGAGAGAGGCAGAGACACAGGCAGAGGGAGAAGCAGGGTCCCCACGGGGAGCCCGATGTGGGACTCCATCCCAGGACCCCGGGGTCACGCCCTGAGCCGAAGGGAGATGCTTAACCCCTAAGCCACCCAGGTGCCCCTAGATAGTGTATTTTAATGAAGTAATGAAAGAAAGGTATTTAAGAACTGGCCAAAGCAGTGGTTTTCAAATTTTTTGACCACAATCTATAGAAGGAAATAAACTTTATATCCCCACCAAGGACACACAGAACCAAGAATAAAATGGAAACAAAAGCTAACACAATAAAACCGATAATTACTATAAGTGGCACACTTTGATTTTTTTCTATTTTATTTTTTAAAAATGCTGCCCTTTATCCACTAAATTGATTTCATTTGCCATGCCATACCATGCAGAACTAGAAACATGGAACTAGAGATGTAATGAGACTGCTTCGGTGAGCTAGATAGCCAAGAATTCCTTTCAACAATGAGATTTAGTAATTCTGGATCTCCCCAAACTTTAAAAAACAAAAATCAAAAAAACAAAAAACAAATCCTAAACCGTAGTGCTTTTTGTTTCCAGTTTATTGCTTTCACTCTTATTCTAGTTTCTCGGGCTCTTTCACTCTTGGTTCTATGTCTAGTATTATCCATCCCTACCTATACTACAGCCTCTGAGAAATCTTTCATTCCTTTACCTGAGTAATTGATGCAAATATTAAACTGTATAGAAGCAAGCACAGACTGTCACATATTTTAAGTATAGTTGTCCCACACGGCTGTGTTGACATATACTTACACCTTTTTCATGTCAAGGAATCAGTTCTACATCCTCTGATCATATGAACAACTACTTCATTTTATTTTTGTCCACAGGCTGAGTTTTGTTCAATGTGTTAAGATTAATAAAGGTCACTACTCGGACATGGGGTGGTTGGTTCTGAGCAATAAATGAGAAAACACATGCTGACTGCTTTAGGCCACACCTGGCATGTGGAGATTGCTCAGTACTCTTTAGCCAGGAATGACATTGTTGGTGACAATGATAATGTCACAATTACAATCCTGTAGTTTAGTAGTTTAGAAACTCTGCCGTTTGGGATTCCTGGGTGGTTCAGCGGTTTAGCACCACTCTCAATTCACCTGGTCTCCTGCCCAGGGCCTGATCCTGGAGACCTGGGATTGAGTCCCACAGCCTATGTCTCTGCCTCTCGATCTCTCTGTGTCTCTCATGAATAAATAAATAAAATCTTAAAAAAAAAAAAAAAGAAACTCTGCCAATTAAATGTTAAGTGGTCTTGACATTCCTTGTTTATGTGAACCCATCCTGCCTTCTAAAAAATTATCTTTTTTCTAAGCTTTTTAAAAAAAATTTTTTTTAGTTTTTTAAGGTTTTAATATCTTCACTGGTCTATTGTTTCTCTAACCATTTTTTTTTTTCTTTTTATGATACCAGAACTCTTGTTCATCTCTCATTTTCTGAATCTCACAGGCTCCTACTGGCATTCCCACTGTGTCACCTGCAAGCTGTTTTGCACAGTGGAATGTGTTCCATGCCACTGGAGACTTGAGTTGACTCAAGAGGAACTACAGTCTTCGGGGTCTGTGTGGATTCTGTTTCTCTCCCGGAAATGTTTTCAGTTTGGAGATCACCCCTTTTGAAGAATAAAGAAACTAAATAAGTCCTGGGCAGCCTGGTCTTCTAGCCACCTATTAACACCATGGTGTCCTCATCAGCAAGTGGACCTGTCCTTTTGTTCACTTTATTCTGAAAAGCCTCTGTTCATTTGGGGGTTCAGGCTTCTTGAGACATTCAGGTGGTGGTTTATAGTCTCTGGAGCCAGTCTGATGGGCCTAAATCCCATGCCAGCCACTTACTAGCTGGGTGGGATTGAGCAAGTTCCTCCTCGTGCTTTGATTTCTTCATTTGTAGAAGGAATGAGGGCTTTCTCATGGGGTTACTCTGAAAATTACATGAGTTGTAAAGAACTTAGTACCGTGGCCAGCACAAAGCAAGCCTTGCATACCCGTTAGCTATTCCATATCCTTACACAGAACTCTCTAAAAGCCAACCTTATACTACTTTTTCTCTGGAGTTTGTGTACAGGAATAAGCCTTAAAAAGGTTTTGAAACTTCTGGAGTCTCCTCCCGCAGGTGATATTTTCTCTGAACTTCTTGACATCTGCTTTCATAAAGGCCAGAACATACATCTGACAACATTTAATGCATGTTTTATTGCCTGGTACACATACCAAGGTGACAAAGCCATTGCTGCCCCAATTTCCCATCACTGCCCTGCTGGTGAGCATTTCCTCCTTACGAGTCCAGCATCAGCCCTCCTTGGTATTTCTTCTGATTTCTAAGCAATGAAACCATCAGTTAGGCAAGCCAAAAATATGTCAGATGGCCTCCTTGTAGCAGGATGAACTTCCAGCAGATGTTAGAAAATTAAGGTCCCCATTGCACTGTAACATGCCTCCTTGCCAGAGTTTTTCAAACTTTCAAGTAATAATAATGGGCTTGAGCAGAGAATGAGAGTATGTCCATCTGGAAGCAAAAATGCTTGCCAAAGACAGAGGTAAATTATTTAAGGGCATCAGGATTGTGTTTCTATAAAGTTAACTGTCAGCAGGAAGACTGCAGAACACGTTCAGGCACTAGAGATAAAAAGCCAAAAAGCAGCCCTACCCTCAGGGAGCTTCCAGTCTCCACAATTCACCTGGTCTCCTGGTTCCAATTTACATTGCAGCAATCTGTCTCTCACTACACAAGGCAGACGGGAACCTCTTCCTTGATGTTTTGTTAAGTTCCCAAATCACCTCGGTCGGGGACGTTCGTCCACTAGCCCTCCAAGGAGTCACTGACTTGGTAGGAGTCTTGCTTCCACGAGATTCGGCGGTGACTTTAACAAACCCCCTTCACCTCCACACAGAAGCTCTGAGGAAGGGTCAGCTTGTCGGAAGAATAAAGAAGTTGACACAAATTCAGAATAAGGGCAACTTTGAGAGAAATAATGCCTGTCTAATGTGGGATGGGTGGTGATGGGAACTGGAACTGTGAAGTCTAAAAGCTAGTCTCTCCCATAAAAAGGAGGAAAGATGGGAGAGGAAGAGAATGTGCTGGTTCTTGGTAAGTTTCATTCATTAAAGGAAAATGAATGACAATAATAAACGTAATCATATACAAGTTCTGCAATGTTTTTTAATTAAAAAAAAACTGGTCTTTAAATTGTCTGTCTGATAGCTTGGATTATTTAACCTGCTTTTCCTTTTAGTTAAAACAATACTTTCATTTCCCTGAACAGGAGAAACAGATTCACCTGGGAACACAGCTCTAAGTGGGGGGGGGGGGGGGGGGGCGGGGAGTGCTATTCTCTTTCAACCTCTATTTTAGTATTTCGTAAAATAGATACTAATCTTTTCTTTTAAAATGTAAACACAATATGGCATTTTGACCAAAGCCTACCGTGTCTCCTGACATCCTGGACTTGGTCCTCACTGTTCTCAAAGTGATCGGTTTTAAGAAAGGACTTTTTAAAAAGTTTCTATAATAAACTGAGAAATGTTAAGAACAACAGAAGTGAAGTCATAAGTAAACATAGCAAACAAAACGTATTTAACACGAAATCCGACGTGGCCTAGTTGGATGTTACATAAGCCTCACAGGTACTTGGGATTAGGGGGCAGAGTGGCTTCATGCTGTGGGTCATGCTCCCAGGAGCCGGAGTGGTGTGTGCACACTTAGGGAGTGTGAAGGGGGTAGAGGAGGTGGTCAAGTGGCCTGGCAGGCCTCACTCCAGATGCGGCACCAAGTTATTTGCGTTTATTAGACATCTGAGCAAATGGCCTGGGACAGAGGACAGTGGATCCCGTCAGAGCTGGGCCAGGCAGGTAAAGGCGATGAGACTCACAGAGATCCTGTCTCCACTTCTCTCCTATGTATGTACTGCATGTGATGACGAGTCTCTAAAATGAAGACACAGCCAAGGGCTGCTGGCAAACAGCCTGTCCCGGAGTCGTTCCGAGTAGGGACACTCTGGAGAGAAAATCAAATTCTAAGAGACAGTCATCTCAAGAAAAGCAAGGCCCTGCCAACAGTGCCTACAGCCAGTGGCTGGGGTGTAAAGGGCTGCTGGCGGTCATTCGATCTTTCCTGCCACGTGGGAGCAGTGACAGCAAGTCACCGTTGCCAACACCATCTCTGAATGAGGAGGACAGCAGCCCGTGTGCACGCCTTGGGGCCTTCTTATTTAGACCACTAGGGGAAAGAATGGAAGGTTGACACCTGGAGGGCTCAACGGTTGAGCGTCTGCCTTCAGCTCAGGGTGTCACCCCTGGGTCCTGGGATCGAGTCCCACATCGGGCTCCCCACAGGGAGCCTACTTCTCCCTCTGCCTGTGTTTCTGCCTCTCCTTCTGGGTCTCCCATGAATAAATAAATACAATATTAAAAAATAAATAAATGAATAAAATAAAGTCTTGGGACACCTTTAGCCCAGGGCGTGATCCTGGGGTCCCGGGATGGAATCCCACATCGGGCTCCCTGCACGGAGCCCGCTTCTCCCTCTGCCTCTGTCTTTGCCTCTCTCATGAATAAATAAATACAATCTTAAAAGAAAGAAAAAAAAAAAGAATGGAAGATTGTTTTGTCGGTTACATGCACACTGGAAGCAATCAACGGGCAGGAGTTTGGCACTTAGGAACCTGATCAAAGAGCTGTGGGGACTGCCATTCCAGTTACAGCGAGTCCCCGGGTGACCCGGGGCAAGTCCCTTAACTTCTTTGCATGAGGTTTGCATGTCTGGAAAGTGGTTGGCCTTGTTCCGCGACCATGGAGGGAGGCTGTGAAGACTAGGGCAGATGCTAATCAAGGCGGAGCCTGGATCCCCGTGAGGCCTTCTGTCACCCACAGGCATGGGTGGCATCTCAGAGACCTGTGCCTGTGCTCTGGGCAGGGGACCTCGCCAGGGAACCTCGGCAGGGGGACCTGGGGGGATGGTGAGCAGTCTGCGCCCTGGAAGCTCATCCTGATGGATGGGTCATCTTTGAACAAGAGGGGCGGCACGCTCACTCTGTCAGGATAAAGATACGCACCTGTAGAGGGTTCCAAACACACTAAAAGGTGGGTGCCACACAGACTTCACCACGAGAGGGGACAGGTGACGGGAGGCTCGACGAGGTCCGTGCTGCCTGTACGCGCTCGCAGCGGCGCAGAGCCTACCTGGGACCTACTAGAGACCCTGGGGCCGTCGCCCCCCTCTGCGGCCTGGGGCACTGCTTACCTGCTCTACGGAGAGCTGGCATTCTTCTTGGCTCTAGGAACATGTTTAACCCGGGATTTCTAAGCTATCCTGAAACAACCAAACCAAGGCAATCTTTCCAGACCCAGCTTTCGAGACCACGAAAAGAACCAATCGCTGTTTCTCTTTGGAATCTAATGAAGGGGCAACTAAAGCGCGAGGAGCACATGGTTCCTCAACCCCACTCTTAGCTGAGAAAGGATTCTTTTTTCATGAAGAATAAAATCTGAGACTTTGCAGTTTGGGATTTGGGTCCACCTCTTAGTCTTTGTGAGAGAAATTTATAATGCAAAGGATATGGCTAAGATCCTGTAACAGTTCATTCTATGTGTCAACTTGGCTAGGCCATGGCCCCCAGTATTTGGCCAACATTCTAGATGTTTCCGTGAAGGTATTTTTAAGATGAGATTAACACTTAAATCAGCAGGCTGTGAGTAAAGCAGATTACCTTCCATAATGTGGGTGGGCCTCATCCAAACGGTTAGACTTGACTAGAAGAGTGACCTCCCCAGAAGGGGAAACTCCGCCAGCAGTCAGCCTCTGGACTTGAACTGCAACTCTTTCCCGGGTCTCCAGCCTACCAGCCAACCCTGAAAATTTTGGACTTGCCAGTCTCCACAACTGTGTGAGCCAATTCTCTAAGTCTCTCTCTATCTATATACAGGTCCTATTAGTTTTGTTTCTCTGAAGAATCCTAATACATATACTGTGGTAAATATTGCCATTGTTCATTTCTGGTTTTCGCTCCTTCTCAATCCTGGAAACTTAAAGGAAACCACGGCCATGTAACTTGCTTGGCTAATAAAATGCAGGTAAAGTGACTGGTGTCGCCCCCCTGCAAAAGCATCTCAGAGCCCAGGCGTGACTGTTTCTGCTCCTCTGCTGTAGCACCAAGCCTGGAGTCACACAGAGACGGTAGAAACTCAGGATCCCGCCTCCCCCAGCCTGAGCCTAGGGTGACCATAACGGGCAGAGGCAGACTGGCCCCTGCAGATGTAGAGCCTGAGTGAGCATCATTTGTTGTTTCAAACCTGGGATCTGGGGGTTGTTTATGATTGATACGCCACTTGGGAAAAAAAGTTGTCCTGGTGATTTGTACTTACTGACTGAACCCTTTTCAAGCCCCTGTCAAGAAGTGATAAATTATTGAAGCATAGCATAAAGTGTTTTCTTTTTGGTGTGCACACAGTAAAACCTTGTGAAATGTTTCTGTTCACCTTTCCTGAGTTATTAAAAAATAATTGTTTCCAATTACTCTGATCTTTAAAATAAAACAAGACTAAAGGCCACATACACTTCTCCAGAACCAGCACCACCCCTTTCTTCCCTCCTTCCCTGTCCTGCCCCCACATCCTTCAACCAAGCAATTGTTTAAAATCACACCACCGGGTCCTGGAACAGGAATGCTGTTTTGCTTGGGGAGGGAGGGAGAAGGAAGGCCAATATAACATTCACACAATTGTCTGCTGTTCATTCAACCTCAGTGCCCAGATATATTTGCTGTTCCTAGAGACTGCATACACTGCTCAGAGGATAAAGCAGGGTTGTGGAAATCTCATTAATAAACTGTAAAAACCCTCGCAGCAGGAGTCCCATAATGCAGAGGGGGCCGCCTTGTGCCAAACAATGTGAATGCTTGGTGCGCTGCTCCGGGACAACATCACACCCCAACCCAGCTTGGATCTGAGAGAAAGGCGGCCTGAGAGCCCCTCCCTGAGCCGGGGGTGAGGAGAAATTCCCCCCCAACCACTGTTCACCAACTGGAACCTGAGTAAGTTTACGAAAGTCCAGGCTTTGCTTTAATCTACAAGACTGCCAGACAGATGGCGGTACACAACTGGCTCCTCTCCTACTGTGTTCCATAAAAATTAGAGAACGATATTGATGCCCATGCTCTTGAAAGAAGGCAAGAAAATCTAGCAAGCTAACTGGGATATCACTAACCTTCAGACTTTCCCCCAGCTCCATGCAGAGTCCCACTTCCTTTGTGGAAGTGCCAGCCTTAGGTCCCCAGCTCTATTTTCTATCTGGGTGACGGAATCGGAGGCTGAACCTCTGACTTCACAAACCCCTTACGGCCTCTGATGGAAACTGGATGCCTCTGTAGAACGCTTTCACTCGAGCATTTTGTGTGGCAAGCCAAAGGAGATGGGATAAGCGGAGGACATCTCTAAAATGTTTTAGTTATCATCGTATGCATCCTTCCTCAGACACAGGGTAAAGCAAACCAAATCAAATGACACTGCTTGAGACTTGAGTTAAAAATCACGTACAGAGAAATGGATTTTCTTTTTTTATTCATTTGTGTTCTGCACACTGACACAGAGGGAAAAGAAGATGCCTGGAACTTAAATATGGAGGAGCTCTTTACACTACATCCACAATTTTGTGCCCTTCGCTCACTCGCATGTCAGTGAAAAATTGCCAACTATTATGAAATAGAACAAATCACAAAAGAACCAAAAAACAAAACAAAACAAAACAAAAACCCTCATACAAAAAATATATCCAAGTGTGAAAAGGATTGTCCTCTTGGCATCTTCACATCCTTCTCTTCTGTGTACTTATATACAATACTGGAAAGAAAAAAATAAATACGCTGAAAAAAAAAAAACATGTGCTAAAGTATCATAATAGCAAGTTTTAAAAGCAAAAAGATTTTGGTCTAACATCTCTGCAAATTGGAAGGGATTTTTCATACTGCACAATAAATTCTATGATATTAAAAACCAAATTTGAAGAACCGAGACCTGGGTTTGATGTCTTACAAGGACTGTGTTCTAGTGTTCACTATACATTTGACTGCAAATCGTGACCAAGAGAATAAAATAAAATGGACGTGAAAATCCGTGGAATCTAAGGACGTTTTATAATAATTCTGCCTGTAGTAACATTAAATCTACCAGACTAAACTTCAAGTTAACAATTAAAAACATATTTTCAGGGACACCTGGCTCAGCAGTTGAGCGTCTGCCTTCGGCTCAGGGTGTGATCCCAGAGTCCCAGGATCGACTGCCACATTAGGCTCCCTGCGTGGAGCCTGCTTCTCCCTCTGCCTATGTCTCTGCCTCTGTGTCCCTCATGAATGAATGAATAAAATCTTCAAAAAAAATTTTTTTCATCCATCTTTCCAATATAAACTTTAAACCTGCTATTTACTATTTAATTACAACAAGATAAACAAGAGCTGAGGAGTTTTTTGCTTTGTTTTTAAATACTAAAATCTTTATTCTGAATTCCCTTTTAAAGTATCAACCTTTGGTGTTATCCAAAAGTTTGCTCAGCAAGCCCTCATGACCACCCAAAATGAACTCCTTGGGATATGTGGTACCTAAGAATGAGACAAAACTTAATAACTAGGTGACTGTGGTCAGGCTTTCACCAGAGGTGTTCTGCCCTTCCCACCTCCATGCCTACTCAGACTCTGACACGTCCATTCAAAGTGAACATTCAGAGGTATCTTGATCAAAGAACATAGCACAGATTAAATAGAATCCTTCTTAAGAGACAAGGATATGAATCTGGGAGTCTAAAGATAACTACCACTGATTTCATCATGGAAAAAGTTATATGATGGGAAGTGTCAGAATGATGGTAGAAACATGCCCAGGAAACTGGACACACCCTGGAGGTAGTGTCCATGTGACAGGATCTAGCCTGTCACCACTCACAGGTGACTGCTGCTCTAAGCTGTCTAGATGGTGAAAGATCATAACATTTCCAATAAATGGAGGGAGTAAAATAAAACTAATGTAAAAAAACAGGAAATTATACATGCCGAGAGGGATAAAAAGCCAACAAAAGATCTATACAGAGATAGGATGTGAAGAAATACGGTACTATAAGAACTAGAGATAGAAATATCTATAATAAAAGTTGGGATATTTAGTTCAGTGCAGAGACCCAACTGTTAATAAGGGGGGAGGAAGAAATTACCCAGAACTAAAGAATGCACATCAATAAAAACCCCAAACTCAGGAGCCCCAGAGCTGCATTTGGGGGATGGGATCAAAACGGGGGAGGGATGAGTCAAAGGATAATTTTCTCAGTTTTGATGTTTTCCTCTTCCCCCTGAGAAATTCAAATATGACTTCATTGCTAATTCTTTCAAACAAGGAACTTAAAAGTAGTCATAACATTCATAGCAATGTACTGGTTGTTAAGAAGCAGATCAACTTTAGAATCATTTTTCCTATTTTGTCATTTTGCCAAACTAAAGGAGGCCAACCTCCACAAAAAGCATCTGAACATTTAAGAGAGAAAGGCCAATCAGGACAGGCTAACTGCAAAATGATGCAAACCAAAGATAATGGGGCAAGAGTGGCCACTCTTACAGCTCCAACTTCTGATGTGAGAGGCAGTGCTGGGGGAATGTAATAAACTGTACTCAGGGTTCTGAATCAGTGTCCTACTGCCCCTCAGGTCCTTGTTAGAGGAGAGAGGGAAGGTGAGAATGTCTATTCCAAAATTCTATGAAGCATCCTAAAAAAACTAGCCACAGTAAAGATCTGAGATAGAAGAAGTTAAAAATAAACAAAGCAAAACGAAAACTAAACTTTTGAATTATGTAGAAAATCTGCGGGGGATCCTGATTATAGACAAAAAGGCTTCTTTGGGGATGTTGCACAACTGTACAGCGAGAGATTATTACCATTGTTTCCACGGATAAATGCATCACCATACTTATTCTTCAGCTGTCCATTTACATATTCTTCCGTCTGCTCCAAGGCTATATTCATGTAGCCATCCAGGCAAGCCAGGACCCCTGGAGGCAGATTTAGTCAAAGAGAAGATATACAAGGCAAATAAGAGTTGAAAATTACAGGGTACACCTTAGAGCTGACAATCTCATTATTTGTTAGCTCTCACATCCTTAATATAAAAATTCACGCTGTAAGTGAAACTCAATAGTTTCATTCTATGCCAATGTGAATGAAGGCTAAGAAGCATACAGTGTGAAAGCAGACATGGATGCATTGCTAACAGGGAAAACATCAAACTATCACTTGCTTCATGGGACGTGTGATCACAGCAAGTTCTAAAGCCTTCACAAAAATAACATAACGAGCACACTCCAAATAAAATACCATTCTTTGAAAGCTAAAATCAGGAGTGGGCAATTATGCACGAACAAATGACCACTGGCCAAGGCTCCTCACTTCCAGGGGGCATGTCTTACTTTAGCCACTAAGTAAAATATGAGTCTGGCAGATTTACTGCATTCTTTTGCAACATCTACTGCAGCAGATGAATGTACTCCAGGGTTAAGAGGAAGTCTCCACAATCTGTTAAAATAATAGAAGAGGAGATAGCAGGTGCTCCTGAAGGAACAACTTAAAGCTGTGACTCACAGTGAAGAGCAGCTTGAGAAGACAGGGCACCATATTGCATTATAACACATCCCTTTCTGTTTTGTTACACTTAGAATATTTTCAAATCCAGACTAATATAGAAAAATGGCCAAAAACATTCTAAAGAGCTTTTAAGGGAAACTGTTTGAGTCAATCTTTTTAATTGTGTTGAGATGGTATAAATTGTGCACAATGTGCCCTGATAATTTTTTTCAAAAGATGAAAATATAG
Organism: Canis lupus baileyi; assembly: GCF_048164855.1. Classification (NCBI taxonomy): domain Eukaryota; kingdom Metazoa; phylum Chordata; class Mammalia; order Carnivora; family Canidae; genus Canis; species Canis lupus. The sequence continues at coordinate 45,941,203 of NC_132850.1, read as the reverse complement.
AAGCCTCCGAGTCTCTAACTTCAAGCGGTAATATCTAGAAAAAAAAAATTAAGAATACTACAAGTTTGATACAATTAGCCAAATCGATAGCTTCATTTAGTCTCACTTCGTTAATATGCTCCTCACTCCCTGCCTCTGCCCTCATTTGCCTCTAAACAAAAATGTTTCTTTTCCAAATTGTGTAATGAGAACACACGACATTAATCTGAAGGAATTCTGCTAGAAGCTGTACACTTTCAAATAATCAGAATAGATTTGAACAATTACTAACAATTATTTTCCATCAAAAGAAAGCCTAAGATATAACTTTCCTGTTTATTTCCTACTGTATTATTTTATATCTAAGCCACAATCCTAAGTGAGCAAGAAACTTCCAAAGCATGATATGCAAATGTTTGAAAGTTAACCCAAAGCATTTCAAAATGAAATATTCACTAGTAAAAAGTTATGTATTCTCCTTGCAAAGGTTGATTTAAGAAAAAGGCCAGGAGGTTGTCATTGTCTCTAAAGGGATAAAGTACCAGGAAGAACAGGAAAAAAAAAAGTTTTCTTCAAAATTTAAGAGAAATTGCTACAAAGAGCTGGGTTTTTAAAATTTAATCATGACAGTGACTAGCCATGTGAAAGGCCTCCAACCTCTCTAGTAAACAAAAAAAAAAAAAAACAAATAAAATGAAACTAGCACTTGTTGCCAATTAGAATGGAAAAGCTGAAAAGAAGGGGTTGGTGAGAACCCACAGAAGAATAAGCCCATCTGCCTTGAGGGGAGGGCCACTTGGCACACTCATTAACACAGAAATCCTAGCCTAGGGAATTTATTTTAAAGAAATACTTGGATACATGTCAAAGGAGAAAAGCTGTTTACTTAAAATAGTAAAAAAAACACTGGTAAACACCTACACATCCATCAATAGGAAATTGGTTAAAAACAAAAACAGAACTGTGGTACATCCCCATAAGGTACTCCTATACAGCATTAAACATTCTATATTGTCAGAGAACTGAATATATTTTTTTAATGTAAAAAGAAAAAAAATCAATGTATGCAGAGCTGATCCCATTTATATGAAATTATGCTTATATGGATTCAGGTCCAAACTGGTTAGCCTGATTCTCTCTGGATGGTAGAATTTGGGGAGACTGCTTTCTTCTGTATATTTTTCTTCATTATTTGCTTTGAAATTCTTTAGAAAAGAGAGATGAAATGAAAAAAAAAAAAAAAGAAAAATTCATATACTACCTTTACAAATAAAAATATTATCCCTAACGAGTATAGAGAAAAAAGTCAGGCTAGGCCGGCTGAACTCCTCAGTGAAGTGGGTTCTGAGAAGATACTGAACACAATGTCCCCACCCTAACCAACTGTTGAATATGCTCAAATCTCTTAAAGTCTATTCTCTCCTCTGTGCTCATCAAACGTTCATGGGTATGAAGCAGTACATAGAGACTTTATACCTCAGTATTCAGTATAAATCCATTAGTTTCCACTATAAAAATAAAATTAAACTGGGTTATTGATGTCAAGAAACTAAAGCAGTACATAAACAGCAGAGTGGCTTCTTAACAAGGCTTTTAAGTCAGGCTTGAGTTGGGAGTCCTAGCTCCTCCCGTGCTAGGTAGGGACAAGCAGACATCTCAAAGGATTTATGTGAAGATAAATTGGAAACTGAAATGATTAGCACACACTGGACACATAGGAGGTTCTCAGAAAAATTAAGCTTGCAAGAGTGGAAAGAGGAAAAAGCTCAAAATTAGCATCCTCATTCAGAAAAGAGACAAGAAAAGGCTTTACTCTGCTAATGAATGAGTAATCCGTACCTGGGGAAAAATTCCAGATAATTAACACATTAAATTTTGGAAGATTAGGGTTTCAGTAACTTTTTAAAAAATGGCATTTGATACCATTCCTCCTGCGAAGTTAATTTCAGTAGTGTCACAGCCTCTTAAAAAGAGCATTCTCAGGGGATCCCTGGGTGGCTCAGCGGTTTAGCGCCTGTCTTTGGCCCAGGGCAGGATCCTGGAGTCCCGGGATCCAGTCCTGCATCGGGGTCCCTGTGTGGAGCCTGCTTCTCCTTCTGGCTGTGTCTCTGTTTCTCTCTCTCTCTCTGTCTCTCATGAATGAATAAGTAAAATCTAAAAAAAAAAAAAAAAAAGCATCCTCTAAACGAATGGGAAGGAGTACTTGGATAGCATGCACACCGGAAGGGTGGGGAGTTCAGGCTGTAAGGTGACACTGTCTAAATAGTTGCTTGTCCCTCTTGAATACTTGGGCAAAAACAAAGGCTGCCATGACAGGTGTTCTTCCATCTCCAGTTATTCATGCCTGAGGTGGCTGAGAATCCTGGCTGTTACTAGGACGTACACATACGGTCTCAAAGCAGAGACAGGTGACAGCAGTCACACAAATCACACCGGAAGTCAGAAGCACACACACTGCTTTCCACCTTGTCTCGAAAGGCAACCATCTCAGCAGTGGAAAAAGAAATGGGCACAAAACCTGCTGGTAACCACTGCTTCTTCATTTGACTGGGTATGTTCAAGAGCTTAATAAAAACCAGTTAAGTCATATTTACTTATTTAGTTGCACCAGTGAGGACGAAGCATGAAAATATTACCTCGATAATCCACTCCAGAATTCAATTTTACCACAACTGGTCGTCCGATGATTTGCTTTAAGAAGTCACTGGGGGTTTGCTTCCGTAGACTCATTTTAACAATCCTGATCAGAAATCTGAAAAGGAGCAATAAAAGCCAAGACAAAAGTTAATCATTTACTCAAAACTCAAAAAAAGCCCTGAAGCCTTCAACATATTTATAGGAAATCAAGTATCAAAAGAGCACACATAACTCAACATTATTCGCTACTATTACAACACGACAGCTAGCACGTTTTCAGTACTTACTACCAGCCAGATACTAAGCTAATGCATGACTTCAGTTGGTTATCCCACAGCAACCCTACACCACAGCTCCGTTAACAGAGCCCCTGTTCTTAATCACTTGTCACTACTGTCTCACACCGTCAGGATACCCATTACAACCACTGCCACCTCCCTCATTTACTGGATGCTTAGTCTATACTGAGCCACTCTGCTGAGATCCTAATAAACATGATCCCATTTAATCTTTATAAGAACACTGGAAAGAAAGTCTTAATATCTCCATTCTGCTAATGACAATAAAAGCACAAAAAGCTGAAATAATTTGCCCTCAAATGTGATATAACCAACATTCAAGCTCAAAACAATCACATTTTAAAGTCTATGTTATATAATGTAGACATATTTACAATCAGCTGATGCCAAAAGAGTGTTTCTAAAAATAATTATAAGCATAATTGAGAGCTAGTATCTGAGTGTACTATATGCCATGCCAGCACTTACCTAAGCACTTTTTATGTTTTAATCCATTTAAAATTCACTACCCTATGAGGTAGGTGTTGTTTTTAATCTTCATTCAACAGATGAAGAAATAGACACAGAGGTCCTGCTCTGGTCACACAGCTAGTAAGTGGATGACCAGCCCATGCTCTTAATCACCACCTTATACAGCCTCCTGAAAGTTGCTATTGCAGTTGCTATTTACTCTATTACAATTAGAGCAGATATACACTCTATTTAATTAAGAAAAAAGTATTTTTAAAAAAAGTTTTTATTTTAATCATCCAGTGTCCATTTCAAGTGCATTCCTTAATTCCTATCCCCTATTTCACCCATCCCCCCACCCACCTCCCCTCTGGTCACTGTGTTCTCTGTAGTTAAGGGTCTAGTTCTTGGTTCGCTCTTTTTTCCCCTTTGTTTGTTCTGTTTCTTAAATTCTACATGAGTAAAATCATATGGTATTTGTCTTTCTCTAACTGGCTTATTTCACTTATCATAATACTCTCTAGCTCCATCCATGTCACTGCAAATGGCAAGATTTCATTCCTTTTTATGGCTAATATCCTGTTTCATACACACCACACACCACACACACACACCACCTCTTCTTTACCCATTCATCAGTTGATGAACACTTGGGCTACTTCCATAGTTTGGCTATGGCAGATAATGCTCTATGAACAACGGGGTGCATGTATCCCTTTGAATTAGTATTTTTGTATTCTTTGGGTAAATACCTAGTGTGATTGCTGGATCATGGGGTAGTTCTATTTTTAACTTTTTGAGGAATCTCCATACAGTTTTCCAGAGTGGCTACAACAGTTTACATGCCTACCTATAGCACACGAGTGTTCCTTTTCCCCCACATTCTCATCAATACTTGTTTCTTGTGTTGTTGATTTTAGTCATTCTGACAGGTATGAGGTAATATCTCATTGTAGTTTTGATTTGCATCTCCTTGATAATTAGTGACACTGAGCATGTTTTCAAGTGTCTGTTGGCCATCTGTGTGTCTTCTTTGGAGAAATGTCTGTTCATATCTTCTGCCCATTTTTTAATTGTATTATTTGGTTTTGGGGTGTTGAGTTTTAGAAGTTCTTTCTATATTTTGTATACTAACTCTTTTTTTTTTTTGTATACTAACCCTTTATCAGAAATGTCATTTGCAATATCTTTTCCCTTTCCACAGGTTGCCTTTTAGTAAAAAAAGTCTTGAAATTCAAGAATAGGAGTCTGAAATACAGACAGAACATTACATACCCTAATCAAACATACATAGTTGCGAATCACTCCTTTCCAAATTCATCTTGTTATACAACAGTTTCCTGTCTCAAAATATTTTGGTAAACAAATGTAACAAAACTGTAGTTACTTAAGCAAAAACTGCCAGCAAAAGGACTTTGGAAAATGTTTTTGTTTCAAATTCAGCTCACTGCCATTTAGTAGCCATATAGTACGGACACTTAACAATCCGTATGGAGAGCAACCCCATGGCTCAGCAGTTTAGCTCTGCCTTCAGCCCAGGGCCTGATCCTGGAGACCAAGGAGGAAGTCCCACATCGGGCTCTCTGCATGGAGCCTGTTTCTCCCTCTGCCTGTGTCTCTGCCTCTCTCTCTCTGTCTCTCATGAATAAATAAATAAAATATTTTTTAAATTTTTTTAAAAAATCAGTATGGATACAATATTTTAAGGACTCTCCTCAAGAACTCAAATCGTTTTTAATCAGGATTTTTATAACATTTTCTTTCATAAACAGCACTGCTTACTTCTCTCAGCCACTCCATGATCTGAGTACAAGTTCAGGAACATCGTTTGGAGATTTTTCTCACAGTGAATCTGTGCCAGCTTAAGCAGTCTGGGTAAGCTAGAATGCTCAGTTAATGGCTTTTCATTTCTTCAACAAATACATACATGTCCACACATATTTTCTGGGAAATTCAAAAACATGGCATTCACACAAGTTCTGACCTTAAAGAACTTAAAATCCAGAAGAATTTAAACTCTTGTTCAAAGGGTGTGAGTAAACAAAAGTGATTACAATTTAAGTGAAATAATTCTCTTTAATTACAAAAAGTCAACATCTTAAGTTAAATAAAAGAAAATGCAAATTTCACAAAGTATTCTTAAATTGGGGGCTGTTCTTTGGACCATTCTGTATTCCATCTCCCCAAGGTTTGAAAGATGGGATCAAATGGGATCAGCTAATTATTTTACTCAGCAAATTTTAATTTAACTGGATTGCCAGGTTTTCTTTTTGTTGTTGTTGTTGTTCTTGTTTTTTTGTTTTTAGTTAGAGTCTCAGTCAATATCTGGAATTACAACTACTATTCAGGACGACCACTATTCATTCCAGACTCAGACCACACAATTTTATTTACACTGTTGTGAGTGCAAGAAAAAATGTTACAAAGTAAATCCTGTAACAGACTCAGTACTCTTGATGAGTTTAGTAAAAACAAACAAATCTTCCCATTCATCTATAAACTGCCTTATTTATGTCCCAAACACGTGCTGTTTTGTGGCTGAACAGGTCTAGAGAGACTATAAACTCTAAGGGCCTGATTGAGACTCAGCTCATGAGTCAGGTCCATTTCCTATCGTATGCAAAATCCCATGATGGTACTTTCTTTCTAGGTACAAGACTGAGATGAAACTAGCTGTTTACTTTGTGTTGAAAAAACAAAACAAAAAATAAACACTAAGGAGGCAGACGCCTGGGTGGCTCAGTTGGTTTAATGTCTGCCTTCATCTCAGATCATGATCCCAGGGTCCTGGGATGGAGTCCTGCATCAGGCTCCCTGCTCTGGGGGGAGCCTGCTTCTCCCTCTCCCTCTGCCACTCACCTTGCTTGTACATGGTCTGTCTGTCTGTCTCTCTCTCTCTCAAATAAATAAAATCTTTATAAAAAGATTTTTTTAAAGAATCACTGAGATGTATGGTCATGTGAAAATCTAGTTGACAGGAATATTATTAACTACCCTGTGTCCAAAGTTAAAAGTTAATACAGAAAAAAATACAGGCCTAGATAAATGCTGGTATTAGCTATTTTTAAAAAACATTATTCATCTTATTTCTTCATTTTTTTTAAAAAAGAATAGGTAAAACTCTTCTCTTCTAAGCTCATCAAAGGTCACAGCTCTGTCACGAAGCCACATGTTTACTCGGATTAGCATCACTCTCTTCCTGAAGGTGTTCCATACCTCAAACTTTCGTTCAGCATCAAAGGGTCAGGTGCACAGGCTATGGGTGCAACGTTGTTAACATGTTCCACATAGCCTCGGGCCCTCAGAGGGTACACTCCAAAGCGGGCACAGAAACACATCAATGGAGAACTTTTTAAAAGCTGTATGTCTTGGGATAGAATTATGCAGAGACAAGTGCACAGAGAAAGCAGCTCCCTGAGCACAGGCTGGGCAGGGCAAGGGCTTTCTGGAGGTGACACCAGCGTTGAGTGGGAAGGAAAAGGAGGGCCGAGTCTGAAAGGACAGAAATCCTAGCAAAAGCACTGGACATGTGTTTGGGATTGAGGAGAAAATGTTGCAGCCAAGAGAATGAAATGTAGCCGGTGTGTGTGTGTGTGTGGCAGGCATGTATGTATGTGTGTGTGTAGCCAGGGTGTGTGTGGCAGGCGTGTGTGTGTGTGTGTGTGTGTGTGTGTATGCATATGCAGCCGGGGTGTGTGTGGCAGGACCACATTCCTGGCAAGCTCGGCAAGCCAAGCCAGGCTGGGAGAGCTTGAACTTGAGCCGCCAGGTCGGTTTCCCAGCATGAATCGATGGGCTTACTTGGAGATTCTGCTTCAGTGGGTCTGGAGAAGAGCCCAGGAACCGGTCTGCACATGCCTCGCAAGTCTGGGGACTACCGTGTCAGGCGCAAAGAACACAAGAGGGTGATAGGCAGAGGCCTGCGCAGGCAGTGCAAGTGAGCCGCCTCAGCTGGTTCTGGCAGCGCCATTCCCCTACCTGGCTGTACTCGGTGGAACCTGTCACTATTCTCTTACAATCTCCACCTTTTCTATACAAGTCTTTTCTCCCTCAAAAGCCACGTGAAAGGAAAGACTACTACCAGGCTTGTCATTTTTTTCTCCAGGACATCTACATTCTGCTAAATCTCTTGGAAAAAAAAATACATTTCAAAAGTTATTTGAAAAGAGGGTGGCTGCTTCAAACGCATTTTATCCATCACTCTAAGAGACCACATCTTCTACATTCATCTTCATTAGGCTTCCTTGGTACTCACTGTTACTTAATGACTTGCCCATAAATCCATTTTGTATGAGTAAATTGGTCTCAACATCACAATTTTTCCCATCACTTGGCTCATGTAATTTTAAGTGTTCATCTTTTAAATTGGTTAAGGCAGAAGGCAGAGTTCTGGACATGTCTGAAGCAAGAGAAAAGCCTCTTGAACCATAAACACATAAGAGGAAAAAGGCCTCCTTTCTGCAGGGTCACCTTGATAAAACTTCTCCCTTCAAAATTAAAGCCATAATCACCTCTATGCCTCTCTCCCTCCCCTGACTCCTACTCAGGTTTGTTTTAAATGACCTATTTTCAGAAATGGCTATTAAGTCAAAGGCAGTATATTTTCTGCCAGAAGCTACTGAGAGGTCTAGTATAAGAACATCTGCAAACTGCCCTGCAGAGATTTTTTTTTTAGTAGAAGAATGGAGGGAAAAAAGAACCAAATTTTATTCATCCAACTATGTGCCTGGTTGTTAGATTCACGAGTGATTCACAGTAACCCTGCAAGGTGGTAAGCAGAACTAAGGCTTGGTCCCAAAGCCTCAGCGCTTTCAAAGCTGCCTTTGGAGTATGTCTAGATTCTCCCCTTACGCGTGGGGAATGGCCACAGACATATATGGAGATGTAGGGGAGATCCAGCTGGAGGGTAGGAGCACTGCAGGAAAACTGCCTCAAGTGACAAAGTGCTGTAAACTAGCCTGCGGAGAAATACAATGGTCAAAGGTTAAGCAGTACATCTAATGTGATTTTGAGTTACATCACTGAGCAGAAGGCATGCAAATCCTTGTTTCTTGGCAATGTTTACCTGTAAACTTTCACCTACTTGAGGGCATCAGACACTGAAAACAGCTCTCAACATATCTCCCTTCTCGGACAGAGGGGGTACCTAGCCCTCTTCTGAAGGATTCATACCAATTCCTCCTCCCCATCCAGGAGAGGGCCACTTTCCTCCCCTCTCTCACTCCAGCCATGAATCCAGCACTCAGAGAGCACCCCTTCCCATTTAGCAGGCTGTTCTGCAGTTTTCCTGTTGATCAGTCTCCCACAGTAGGTTCTAAGCTTCTCAGAGACAGGGGAAAAGGAACCTAAGCTCACCGGCCAATCAATCCTGTGGGAGACATTTGAGGACAGTGCCAAGGAAAATCCCTGTCCCTTTCACCCCTACCCGCAAACTATGGGTATAGTGACTAGCACTGCATCATCTGTGCACTTAAATGGCTATACCACAGTCATATCTCTGCTACTGACCACCAAATAAAAGACAAAGAAAATAGAAATGTTTCTGTGTTGTACAAGAACCAGCTGCATCCGAGTCAACAGAGATGCTTGTTAAAATGCAGATTCCTGAAGTCTACTACTCCTAGTCAGACTCCCCAGGCAAGGGGCACCGTAACTGACATTTTATAAAGCTTCCCAAATGATTCCTGTAAGCAAATGCGGACATCTGGAGACATTCTGGACTGTCTTGAATGAGGAGGGTGGTGCTAGGACATAGAGGCCAAGGATGTTGCTTAACATTCTAAAAAGCACAGGACAGTGCTCCACAGCAAAGGATTATCCGGCCCAAAATGTCAACTGAGGTTGAAAAACTCTGTTATAAACCCTTTATCAAAAAACCATTGTTCTCTAGTATTCAAGCAACAAGGAGTTTTAAAAAACTTTCAAGGTATAACAAATGAGAACAAACAGCTCAATTCTAATCAGATGATCGAGTACAAATTCTAACTTTTAATTTTTTTTTAAATTCTAACTTTTTAGATACTTTATCCTGACATAAAGGGAATCTAAAAACAACTGTCAAGAAATCTTGAAGGGGGGGAAATCCTTGGGTGGCTCAGCGGTTTGGCGCCTGCCTTTGGTCCAGGGCGTGATCCTGGAGTCCTGGGATCGAGTCCCGCATCAGGCTCCCTGCATGGAGCCTGCTTCTCCCTCTGCCTCTCTCTCTCTCTCATGAATGAATAAATAAAATCTTTAAAAAAAAAAATCTTGAAGGGTTGCCATTTTAAGTAATGGATTTCTTAGTCCCAGTCCTGAAAATGGTCAATTTCCCAAGTGTTACACTTCCCTCAGATGACTAAAATCTCTGTTATTTCTAACAGGACAAAATAATTCAAGTGATGCCAAGATTTTTAAAAATGCTCATACAAGTATGCCACAGTTTAGTGAGAGACCACCCAATGCAGCATAAGGAGTACTCACTTGGGAGATGGGAAACCTGAATTCTAATCCCAGTTCTGCTACTTAATTTAGCTGTATACCTTGGAGAACTCATCATTTCACCTCTCAAGGCCCCAGGTTCCTCATCTGCAAAATAAGGGAGTTATGCTGGATGACCACTTAAGAGATCATCCTGCTCTAACATTGTCAGCCTATGCAGGAACTCCAGTAATACTTTTACACACACACACACACACACACACACACACAAACCCAAGATAATTCTCTAGACTCCTGCACAAAATTCAAGCAATTGGCATTATGAAACACCACCATAAAAAAAAAAAAAAAAAAAAAAAAGTGAGGGTGACGTGTTAGAAATACATATTATGAGCTATCATACTTTTGGTGAAAACAGGCACAACCTTACATGAAATGCAAACTGCTAAAACTCTCCTGGAAAACAATTTGGCAAGGGGTATGTAGATCTGAAGAGACCTTACTGGGGCACAGCACCTATTGTAAAAATGTCCTTGCTCAGAATCAATCCAAGTGAATCATCCGAAATGCAGTTTTAAAAATAACGTTTATCAAAGTACTACCTGGGATGCTAGGATGAAACAAAAATTCGCAAACACCCTAAATGCCTCACAGTCGGGAAATGGCTGAATAATTTACGGGACCTACACAAGGACAGAACAGGTAGCCCACCAAAAGGCGCAAAACCAGAAATAACATTTAAGAGGCACTTTTCAATGAAAGCGGACAACTCTCTGTACTGTTAACGGAGGGCACAGGTAGTCGTAGCTCAAACAGGAAGTGGCACGTGCAAGAGTAAAGATGGAAGGGGTTCAGTGAATAGGGCTTCCTTCGCTAAGCGCTTCTGAGTCCAGGATCTCCACAGCCTGTGTCTCTGCGGCATTGGGGGGGGGGGGACACCCTAAGGCCCCATCCCCTGCTCCGGCCGCGCGCGCTCATCCGCGGCAGCCCCGGCGCCAGGACTCGACGCCGTACCCTGCGGGCGCCCGCGGCCCGAGGCCCCAGGCCCCGGTAAGGTGGCCGCGGCGGCCCCGGAGCCCTCGGAACCCGGCGCGGCCCACGGGGCCCCGCGGCCCGCTCTCCCGCCCACCCGCCGGCGAGGACCCCGCCAGCAGCCCCGGTCCCGGTCCCGGAAGGCGAGTCGGCGGCGCGGGGAGGCTGCGGCGGGCGCCCGCGGGGTCCAGCGCCCCTCCGGGGGGCTCTGGGCCGGGCCCCTGGGGTCCGCGCGGCCCGCCTCCCGGCTGCCGCTCCCCGCACCCACCCCGGGCCAGCGAACACCGGGGCCCCCGCCGCCCGCGCGGCCGCCCGGCTCACCTGGCGGCCGGGACCCAAACCCCCGCTCCAGGTGGCGCGCAGCTCCGGCCTCCGCCGAAGCCCGGGCGAAACCGAAAGTGAAACTGGCGGAGCGGGCGGCGCGCCTCTGCGGCCGCCGGGGAGCGCCCTTCCGGGCTACGGCGGCCTGCGGGGCCCAAGAAGGCCGCGCTTCGGCGGCGCGCGCCGAGCCGGGAGTCTCGTTTGGCCCGAAGGCAAAGTTGGGGCTTTGGCGGTCAGAGGAGAAAGAGCCGCTGCTGCTACCTCTTAGCAGAAAGCAAACACCCCTTAAAATACTTAAAACAAAACAAAGCCTGGAAGTGATCTTTTAGGCAGGATTTCCTTTAGGCAGAGATGCAAGAAATAGCTTGAAGTCCTACTAAACTGGAATTGACTACTAGGGTCATGACTATACAGGCTCGGAAAGGTCCTTGAAAAAGTTAATGCAAATAAATAAAGCAGGCATCCTCAAATCTTTAAATCCACTTTGGATTTTGATCGTGCGATGAAGTCATTATTAGCAAGAGATTGTTTCCATGGCAACGTAATTGCCACAAAAAGAATTAAAATCCCTAAAGTAGCTCCGTATTATAATGGTATGACTTGCGTTACATTACAATCTAGTTCTAATTGGAAATGGTATGCAGACATTATTTAAGTGCTGCTATGGGAACTTGGTTTGGAATTCTGCATGGATTCTCAATATTCTTGCTATTAGTGGAAAGGGCGAAGAAAAAGAAGTAAAGTGTTATACCAACACTTGATTCCTTTTTCTCCTCACACACATACCCTCAACTTAAAACCTATACTTTAATTCTGCTTGTGATTTGCAACACTCTAAACAAAGAAATAATATCTTTGGACAGATTCTTAACTCTTAAGTGTTACAGATCTAAGATGCAGGGTTTTTTCCCTAAGATCTACATGAGTTTCCCCTCTCGGAAACCTGTCTTAGCTGAAGAAATGAATCTTTGATTGATATGACGGCCAGAGAACAACTGGGTGTGATTTGGTGGTGAAAAGAGATTTCCTTATATCCTTCCATAAAAGCTTACTTTGGGTAAAAACCAAGCATTACAGATTTCTTGAAAAGGCTTTATTTGAAGCTCTTGCGGTATAAGATATAATGTGAAAAAAATTAAGTATCATTTAAATAAAATAATTAGCTGCGAAGAACAAACATAATCAGATATAAAGAAAACCCTGTCCCTAAAAAGCCTTCCTCACAAAAGACCTCAAATTGTACTATATTCCTCACTGGTTGTTTCAGTGATTCATAAAAAATAATTTTTTGATTCATAGCCTTTTTCTCATTGCTATAGAGCCCTGGTGGAGTCATTAAGACGGGTGTGGTAGGCAGGAGGCAATGAGAAGTTTTAAGGGCATGGTTCATCTGCAGGCATAGTTGCTACCTCTTCCAAGAGGCATGGATCTCTGAGGGCCCCGCTGGACCAGTGCAGCAGGCACCATTGATAAACTACAATTATCAAAATGTAGTTGTGCCCAGAATCCCCCTCAGCAGCTTATAATTGGCTTTCAGTGATTCACAAGGCAACATTCCATGTTTCACAAGTTTTTCTTTAGCATTTTTTTCCCATCATCAATATTTATTGAGCATTTACAGTGTACTAGGCACAATAGAACATACAGAAAACATTGTCCCTGCTCTTGTGGAGCTTACATTCTAAAAGAAAAAAAAATACACCTCTTTTAAAATGGTATTTTTGTTTGGTGTTTTCTGCAAGGTACTGAGGAAATAGTCTGTAGGGTGAGCTTTGGGTATAACTTAGCCCCATCATTATTTAAAGAGAGGAAGAGGAAGGATTTTAAAGGCAGACGATGACAGACCATTCAGGATAGGTAGGGCTTACAAGGAGATAAACACAATCTCATCAACTAAGGAGAGATTTGCTGCAGTAAATAGGATGAGGGAAATAGTTTGTGGGATGCAAGCAAAGGAAGCAAGGTATCCTTAGACATTGAGTGGAGCCAGAAAGATAATGCGGCCTTTTATCCAAGTACATGGCCACCAAGTAGGAATGGTTGGTGACAAGACAGAAGGCTAAAAAAGGTAATCCTGTGCACCTGACAGAAAGAATAAAGGATCAAAATTGAAGGCAGGCTATAACAATATCAAGAAATTCTTAAAAACAAAAGTGATTTGGAAGCACAAAACTTAGTTAATGCTACCCAATGTCATGATGGGCCAAGAACATTGTGGCTTCCTAAGTTAGAAAATACCATATACCAAAATTTTAAATGGGACACATTACTTTTTTCCAATCAATCCCCTGTCTCTGAAAAAAAGCTTTTTTTTTTTTCCCCAGGGTAGGGGAGGAATATGGGACATGGTTGGGAACAGTAGTAGTTATATTAGTAGTATTTTGTTATGATAAACTTTGTATTTAAATTTGGTAAAAGCCCATTAGCTGCCAAGAGGGAATAAGGAATAAATTTCCAAAAATGTACAATTTCCTTTAAAGAAGTTTCAGAACCAAGAAACTAATTTACATGAAAAGCTGTAGAGAAAGTAGTTGAAAAGTCCATTCATAAAACTTTTATTCCACTTACATGAACTTAATACACGTGTTCTTGACAATTATGCTTGGATTGTTCATGAAAATTTCATAAGACATTAAACAAAGCTAGCCATCATCTCAAGTTATTTCCCTGTTAACTATTTTTACAGCACATGCATGTTAGGCAAGTATCCAAAAAAAAAATCACAAAAGCAAAAAACCAAACCAAACCAACCAAACAAACAAAAAACCCTAAAAAAAAAAAAAAAAAAAAGTTAAATACATGGGATTTTTGTTTTGCTGCTATGCTTGATATACATAAAGTAATGGATATCAAGCAATTCATTTTTACTGCATCTTTACTTGTACATTTGTTCTTAGGTTGTCTAAAACATTTAAATACAAATAAAAGGAGTGTAGCAAAAATAATGAAAGCAAACAGCAGGTAACTTTACAAATAATGGAATGTGAACCGTTTCTGCCCTTATCCAGAGTAAATTGGGTCACAACTAAAGGAACACTTCTGCAACTGTAGTCAAAGGTGTGCACATTGAGAATGAGTATTCCACAGATACCTGTGGTTCACATGTAGTATCTACGGGATACCCATTTCTACTATAGCCTTGTAAGTGCTCTAAACCTTAAAGTATCCACAATAACTACACCTGTATCTGGAACCAATTATCCCTTTTACTCCCCACCAGGACAAACCAATATGTAGGCAGTTTTCTTTGCTTAGACATGGAAGCAGTTTTAACACTGGCCCTTGTGAAGCCACAATGTACCAAAAGTACTATGCCAAACATTTATAACTAGTATAAAAATTCCACATCCCCATATTGGCCACCTCAAGATGAAAACAGATAACTCCCTAAATGTTAACTGGCTCTACTCCCCTAATATTCAACATGAAAACCACATGGGAAATATAGAAATTCAAATAGAAGTAACATAAACCTGTCATAAATCGTAAACAAAAAAACTATTTGTGGGACAGCATGAATGACAAATGGTCTACTGTGTAAATTTTAGAATGAGGCAGACAAAAGTTGGAAGGCAGGTTAATTTTCCCCTCCTTCTCCTGCTTCAGCTTCTCCGCCTTGGGTGTCCGATGTCCACAATGTCAAGTTGTCTCTCAGTAATTGCATTATTAGCGTGCTGTCTTTGTAGGACTCTTCACTTAATGTATCAAGTTCAGCAATGGCTTCATCAAAAGCTGTCTTTGCAAGAGAGCAGGCTTTCTCCGGGGAGTTCAGAATTTCATAATACAACACAGAGAAGTTAAGGGCCAGACCCAATCTGATAGGATGTGTTGGTTGCATTTCCTTTTCGCTGATTTCAAAAGCTTCTTGGTATGCTTGTTGTGACTGATCCACAATCCCTTTCTTGTCATCACCAGCCTCAACTTCGGCCAAGTAACGTAGTAGCCTCTTTTCATTTTCAAAGCTTTTTTTTTTTTTAAATTTTTTTTTTAACTTTTTTATTTATTTATGATAGTCACAGAGAGAGAGAGAGAGAGAGAGAGGCAGAGACACAGGCAGAGGGAGAAGCAGGCTCCATGCACCGGGAGCCCGATGTGGGATTCGATCCTGGGTCTCCAGGATCGCGCCCTGGGCCAAAGGCAGGCGCCAAACCGCTGCGCCACCCAGGGATCCCACCTCTTTTCATTTTCAAATAGAAGACTTTGCTCTCTGCTTGTGGAGCATCGGGGATCAAAAACTTTTCCAAAAGAGACAGTACATCATTGCAGATATCTCTTAGCTCGGTCTCAATTTTCTCTCTGTATTCTTGAGCCATTTGCTGTTTTTTCTAGCACCTTCCGTCTTTTGCTCAATACTTGAGACGACCCTCCAAGATGACCTACGGGCTCCTCCAACATTTTTATAAGCAACTGAGAGAAGATTCCTCTCCTCATTGGATAATTCAGCTCCTTGCTCAGTTCCGGACTTCATGCAGGCTGCCGGGTCATCATATCGCTCAGCCTGCTCGGCCAGTCTGGCCTTCTGCACCAGCTCATTTTTATCCACGACTGGGTGCTCTGTGTCCGGAGTGGGTGGCGGCGGACGGAAGGGCGCTCAGCAGTCTCTGGGCGGCAGCGGCGAGGCTGAGACTCTGTCTAGCATTTTTTTTATTATACAAAGAAAACATGTGCAAGACTTTTTCTGAATGTCAGTCCACCAAGACAACTTCTAGCGCTTCAGAACCCTGAACACAGGGGCCCCTGGGTGGCTCAGTGGTTGAGCATCTGCCTTTGGCTCAGGGCGTGATCCTGAGGTCCTAAGATCGAGTCCCCTGCATGGAGCCTGCTTCTCCTTCTGCCTCTCTCTCCCTGTGTCTCTCATGAATAAATAAATAAAATATTTAAATTTAAAAAAACCCTGAACACAAACATTCATTTATTAAGGATCCCTAAAGTCATAAATAAAAGCTGACAAGATTTAGTTTAGCTTACACAGCTTAGTTTAGCTAAGATGTTAAAACTGGTAAATCTATATTGATACATCATTATCACCCAACCCAGTCTATAGTTTATGTTAGGGTTCACTCTTGGGGTTGCACATTCTATAGGTTTTGAGAAACTTCTAATGACATGTATCCACCATAACTGTGTCATGCCAAGTATTGTCACTGCTGTAAAAACCCTCTGCTCTATTCATCCCTCTCTCCCCACTAACCCCTGGCAACCACTGGTCTTTTTAATGTCTACATGGTTTTGCCTTTTCCAGAATACCAAAAAGCTGGAATCATATAGTACATAGCCCTTTTAGATTGGCTTCTTTCACTTGGAAGTGTACATTTAAGTTTTCTTCATGTCTTTTTATGGTTTGATAACTCATCTTTTAGTGTTGGATAATATTCCATTTTCTAGATGTACCACAATTTGTTCATTCTCTTACTAAAGGACCTCTAGTTTGCTTATAAATTTTTGGCAGTTATGAATAGAGCCACTATAAACATCAATGTATAGGTTTTAGTGTGGACCAAGGTTTTTAGCTCCCTTGGATAAATACCGAGAAGCGCATTTGCTGAATTGTATGCCCAGAATGTGTTTAATTTTGTAAGAAACTGTCAAGCTGTCTTCCAAAGTGGCTGCACCATTTTGCATGCCTATCAGCTATGTCTGAGTGTTCCTGTTGCTCCACACCCACACCAGCATTTGCTGTTGCCAGGGTTTTGGATTTGGCTATTCTCATAGATATCTTGTGGAATTTCATTGCAGTTTTAATTTGCAAATCCCTATGTACATATGATGTGGAGCATCTTTTTATATGCTTATTTGCCATCTGTATATCTTCTGATCTTTTGCCCATTTTAAAATCAGATTGTCCTTTTTTATTGTTGAGTTTTAAGAGTCCTCTGTATATTTTGGAAAAGTCCTTTATTAGATATGTCTTTTTGCAAACATTTTCTCCCAGTCTGGGGCCTGTCTTCTTGTTCTCTTGAGGCTATTAGGCTCAAAATAGGCAAATGTTGGTATAAAATACCAAGTTAGAACTCTTGCCATCTAACTCTTTGTCCACATATCTATAGTCCTGTTCCTCTAAAAAAAAGTATGTGTTTCAGTGTTTCATGTTCATAAGAGAAGGTATCATGCCTAGCTTATTTTATAAAACACCAAACAACATTGTGGATATGTGGGTAATTGTATTATGTTGATGCTGATAATGATAGATATGAATATGGAATTGGATTGGCCAACAGTTTCCAAAGCAGGTTTTAGTAACTAATAGGTGCTATGCTTCTAAGAATACTGGCTGTCTTGTTCCAGCAAATGCATTACCTGGTATGAAGTGCTGGCTTGCACTTGGACCTATCTGGATCTTCAGACTGGACAATAAAAACACTTAACCTGTCACATCCTAGTTTAGGGTATTTGGACCACTATCATCTACCTTTTATCATGGGATGTGAAAAGTATTTGTTAAAGAAGATGAGAAAAAAGACATTCTGGGCAGCCCGGGTGGCTCAGCGGTTTAGCACCGCCTTCGGCCCGGGGCGGGATCCTGGAGACCCCAGATAGAGTCCCATGTTGGGCTCCCTGCATGGAACCTGCTTCTCCCTCTGCCTGTGTCTCTGCCTCTCTCTCTCTCTCTCTCTCTGCATGTTTCTCATGAATAAATAAATAAATAAATCTTAAAAAAAAGACATTCTATAGTTGTTGAATTTCTTCTTCATCTTCGTCTTTTTCACAATGTAGCCTTTCAATTATCCCACTTTTATGCAGGGGTTTCAATTCCAATTCTCTACATCAAATGGAGTCAATATCTTGTCTCTTGGCTCACAGGCATAAAAACTGTCACTCACTTCCATTCTTCCTTCTCCATAAACAATACAAACCGTATCACCTGCTGGATTTTTGTGACAGCCCTAAATCTGGTTTCATTATTTGGAGCCCAGTCCCACCTTCTTCACCAGGCCAGCTCCTCAGTATGCTTAGGTCTTAGCTCATACATAAATTCCTTAAGAAAGGCTTTGATAATCCCTCAGGCTGAATTGGGTTCCTCCTCTTGTTCATGATCATAGTACACTATAAATCTTTGTACCACTTATAAATGCTGCAATTAAATAACTTTATGTGTCTATGTGTGTGTCTGTGTATATATTTATATCCTCCCTTACTAGACTGTCTGTTCTATGAGGGTGAGGCCAATGTCTCTGTTATTCAGCACTATACTGTAATATCTTCTGTGAAGGAATATAAACTTATTGACTGATGGACAAATTTCTCAGGAAAGGCAGTGTGCCTTTTATTTTTATCAAAAGATAAAATATATCCTACATCATGGGCACTTGGTTTCAGATGTAATGTTTGAGATGTTTAAATACATGTTCAGACTTCACTGACCATTATTTTGAATTTCAAAGAGATGGGCTCATGGTCTGAATTCCTGTGAGGAGAGTCTTCCAAATGTCCTGATGCTTTATGCTCTGCTGTGAACTCTAGAAAACCTCTCTCAGCTGTAAAATTCAGTGAAATTGGTGTGATGCTGCCCTTGTATTTTAATCAAGATGAACTTGAAAGGTGAACATTATAAGTGGGAGAAATTATTTATAATTTGGTAATAAAAGTTTATGCCTAACACTCCAAATTTCATACATCTGCTATGTGCTGGCCCTGAGATATAAAACAATTGAAGTTGCCTTTACATTTGGCCTTATATGAAAGGTCATAAATTAGAATGATAGCATTCGTCCTCTTTCCTAGCTCACAAAATTTCCATATTAACATCTTCACCTCAAACATAAATGGTTACCCAGCTACAAAGAAAAGAGTTGTGTTGGCCTTTATGAATTATAGTTTATGTCGGAAATCTGTGGTACATAAGGCTGCCATTTATCTTGCCATGGAGGGCATCTACTTTAATGAAGCTAATTCGACCACAGTGAAACTAATTAAAACTGTATGGCCAGCTCAAATAAATAAAGTACAGTATATAAAAATTTAGGAATATTTTAGATATCAGCAAACAACTTCCAAGGCATGTGGTTCTTTTAACTCTTAAAAATGCATTTTGACATCTTAGAGGCATTTTCTCTGCTAGAATACCTGCTACCAAGCTTATTTAAAATAAATTCAATTTTCAAAATGTTTCTTTCTAATGCGGTTTTCACTGATAATGTGAAAATTTTGATTTTTTTCAACTACAAAAAACCCGCAATCCATTTCTACTACGACATATCATAGCTAAAGTCATTCCAAAATGTTAATGAATTGGACCAGTGCTTTATGTTTAGACTTTCAAAAAAATGTTTACAGCAAAAAAATCCAGATGTCCTTGATTTTCCAGGGTGGGTTATCAAATCCATATGCTTTTTTGGTGTCACGGTTTCTTTCACCAGCACTGTGGTATAGTTAAAATGCAGCATATTATAAACCAGCAGGGTCAACTTCAAGAACAACTCCGGAATCTCCGGCCTTCATCCAGGGAGAATGCAAAAATTTCAAACCAAATGCTACTTCTCTGTAACTTTTACCATTAAAAGATGGATATTTCCCCAAAAAATTCTGGATTAGAAAACATACTGTGTCTGAAAATCACCAATGCACTAGCATAAGTTCCTTTACCTCAATTTTTGTTATTCTTAAGTAGTTGACTTTCTCTCCTTCTAATAGAAATGAATGTCTCTGCAATCACTGAAGTCATTGCCATAAGAAACACATCTGTTGTTACTGAAAACTCTCGAGAACAAAAACTGTCGTTTCTTTTGGGACAAAAACTGAGGCAATGTCTGGACACATTTCTAGAAGGCCACCAAACATAGACGGTGCTCAACTGTCTCAAAAATACAGCATTCTCCTCTTTTCACACCCATCCCGAATTGAGGAAATTGACAATCATCTTCATAAACTGTAACTAGAAGAAAAAATAATATCCTCTTACCTTGAGAGTCTCCACTACAAACTCAATTGAGAAGAATCCCCACCACCTTTATTAGAAATATAAACAAGGGGTTTTGATTTAAGCTGAAGAACTAAGACACACAGGTTACAGAGGACATAAAATGTGAGGAGGACGAACACAGCTTCCAACTTAGTCAAAAGCAGGACAGATATTATAATTTCTGTCTGATTTACTCTGATCACACTGGGTAGGTGAGGTCTTGAATAATTGGTGTGCACATTTGCTAGATTAGGATCCATCCTAACGCTATGTCCAAATGAAAACTCGCTTCCTTTTTAAGTTTTATCTATTTGTCCAATACCTGCTCCAAAATATAAATGGATTAATAAATGCCTAAATTGGTGAATCCTCAGTTGGTCCCAGGATAAGACCCTCTGAGTACCATAAATTGAATAAATATTAAATAAAATATGAAAGTTGATGAAGTTCCCTAGTGTGGACTCTACAGGAATCAGAATCTCAGCACTTCTTGAGCTGTGTTCCTGCCACCCACAGTCACACAATGACTCATTGCCTCACCAATGATTAAACCCAGAACTGGCAATTGCTGTCCAGATCTGATTTTTTTTATCCATTCCTATTTAGGGGCAGCAAAGATATCAGAACCTTCGCTGAAACTTGCTCTTCCTGCTCCTAACTAGACTACACACTAGGTCCACCTTCAGCCTATAAAGTACTCCCTAAAGACACCTGGGTAGCTCAGTGGTTGAGCGTCTGCCTTCAGCTCAGGGCATGATCCCAGTCCCGAATCCTGCATCGGGTTCCCTGCAGGGAGCCTGCGTCTCCCTCTGCCTATGTCTTTCTCATGAATAAATAAAATCTTAATAATAATAATAATAATAATAATAATAATAATAAATACTCCCTAATTACACATTAACAAAAACTAGAGTGTTATAAATCCTGGCTCCTACACCCCCAAATAACTTGAAGAAGTTTTTCTAGGATACTTTCTTGTGAGCAAAATTCAATAGTACCTTCATAAAAATCCAAAAACCAAGAGAAACAGAGACTGTGGAGGAATTCTGTTCTAGAGGAAAGTGATTGCTCTTTCAAAACAAACGAAGACAACTTTTGTATTCTTGGGGTGTGTGTCTGCATTTTAAAGAATAATATTTTATTAGTCACCATTAGCTGGAGCAGAGGAAGCCTTGGCTAAGCTCAATGCATGGCTTCTTTCCATCCTTGAAGTTCCTTCATTCCTAAACCACTGGCAACTTTCTGTTGGCCCAAGAGCACCCACCTAACTTAGAGGGATTATTTGACAAAGTGTGAGGTCATGAATTTCACACAAACCTGTCCAAAGTGCTATATTAGAAAGAGTGGAACTTTTTGCCTGAGGGCAGATGCTGAACACAACTGGGGCAAGGATTATTTTCCTCCTCAGAACCACTTGTAGGACCGACACCAGTACCAAAGCTGAATATATGTGTCTGACAGGGATTTGCAAGGATCCTTAAGACTGGCAAACATTAAGCCGGCCACCAGAACTCACCCAGCCCTCAACCTGAGAAGGACGTGGTGAGTGACAACAACACAGAATAAGAATGTCCACTGGAAGACACGCTAGAAGTAAAGTTTGTGTGCAGAAGGGGCATCAGGGGGAAGTAAGGAAGCCCTAGAACAGTGCAGTCAGCCTCCCATGTAGATAGAGAGTGCAGGCCAATAGGGACGGACCACCTGAAGAAAGCTGTTGTCTTTAACATCTTCTCAAAGTTTTCTTGCCACAGTGTATCTCCTTCTCTAATTTCACAAGCCATCCCCTGACATTGCTGGAATTCTCTCTAGGGTGTTCAAGTGGCCCCATCTAACTGGCTCTGAGCTCTGCACGTCTGCCCTCTGCATGCTCCCCAAGATAACTCACTGCTCTTGGTTTCTTCCCCAATTTTTCAGTTCAATGTCATTATGGCAAAGAGCTCATAAACTTATTTTTGACAAGATGATAATAGCAGATTCAGTATGCGATTTTTCCCACATGCATTTTCGCGAGATAGTTCCTTAATAGTCTAAAGTAATAAATCTCTTACTAGGAGGGGATAGCATTAGTCCGGGTGTGGGGAGATGGTGCAGGTATTTCCCTGACAAGCAGGAGACAGGCCCACTTACCCAAAGCTGCCAAGCAGCCTTACAACCAGCCTTCCCATTGGTTGGGCTAAGAGTGAACCACATGAGACTTTGTCCATCTCATTGAAATCAAGGAATAAAACAGCAACTGTTTGCCAGAAAAGGCGGAGTGGGGGCGGGAATAGAGAAGGACATGAGAATGGTGTGGGATATATTTTTTTTTAACTTGAATGATCTAATATTTATAAGCCAAAAGACTGAAGCTTCTTATTGCCATCCCTCCCAAAATGAAAGTCCTCTACCATCCCAGAGAATCAGAAGAGTGGCAGCTGTCATGAAGGTGAGGGCATCAAAGGCATTCCAGATGAACATGCCTGATTATTCCCAGAAAAATCGACCCAGTTAAACCACAGGGATTATGTTATTTCCTACCAATACTATTAGCATTTTATATCACACTTTATAATGTACTTATGCTCCATCTGTGGACTTGGAAGTGGAAGAGGGGAAGGGCACGCATCTTCTTAGCTCATGTCCTGTCCTGGCTAACTAACTTTCAGCTCACCTACTATTCCAACACATCTAACTCTGAGCCAGAAGCTTTTTCCAAGTCTGGAAAAACTGATGGTTTATTAAATATGTGTTTTTATTGAAGGTGGACCAAGAGGTGAGGGCAAATATGAACATTTAATGAGACAGGTTTATTAGTCTTAAGGAAAAAAGGGACCCCTGAGTGAGTTGCAGTCATTCTTTTTAAAAAATGTATTTATTTTTGTCACACAAATACGACATGTTTTCTGCAGATCAACTACAGATTTATATATGAAAAAAAACCTCCAAATTTGCCTGTTATTTTACTACTCAAAGCAAAACAGCATGTGAACACAGAGCTTCCCAGAACACTCCCATCTATCTCTTGCTCTCTCTTGCTCAGTATGATACTTGTTGTATAATATTTTTTCTCATTTAATTATACTTAGTGAAGATCTTTACATGTTAGTAAATATGAAATCATTTTAGTAGCAGCCCAATTCTCAGCCACAATTTAATCTTCTCATTATTAAACAACTATGTATTAAAATTTCTTTTAAAGATTTTATTTATTTATTCATGAGAGACACACACAGAGAGAGGCAGAGACATAGGCAGTGGGAGAAGCAGGCTCCCTGCGGGGATCCTGATGAGGGACTCTATCCCAGGACCTGAGCAGGCACTCAACCACTGAGCTACCCAGGCATCTCTGTATTTTAAATTTTTTGCCACACTTGGCGGGATGAGCATTGGGTGTTATGCTACATGTTGGCAAATTGAACTCCAATTAAAAAAAGAATAAATAAATAAATAAATAAATAAATAAATAAATAAAAATTTTTGCCACAATAAGAACATACATTTAAATATGTGTGTATGCATTTTTTTGAATGCTCATCTGGGTATTTCCTTAGGTAAGTCACCCTTGTAGCATCATTATTTCCAATGATTTGCAATTTATCTTAAAGAATATTTTTCTATGAATATTTTCATTATTTCTCTCCATGTACACCAATCTATACTCCTTTCATAATAAATAAGAGCCAAAAGACAAGTGTTTTCAAAAATCATCTGGCTAGGGGCTCAGTGGTTGAGCATCTGCCTTGGGATCAGGGCTTGAGCCCAGGATCCTGGGATCAAGTCCCACATCAGGATTCCCCCAGGGAGCCTGCTTCTCACTCTGCCTGTGTCTCTTTCTCAATCTCTCTCTGTCTCTCATGAATAAATAAATAAAATCTTTTTTGAAAAAATCATCTGACTAGTTTGTAAATGTGTATTTATTTTTCTGCCTTTATTTGTGGAACATAAGCTCCTGGGAGATGGGGAGAATGCCTGGTTACTATGATGTCCCTAGCACCTAGCACATGCCTAACCCTGAGTATTCCTGGGATCTGTAATTTTATACATTTGTGTTTAAGAGGCACCTGATTGCATATGCTTCAGGCTCTACATAACCTGGAATTCTCCTACTAACATTTCCTATTTGCCAGACACTGTTCTATGCCTTTTTGTGAATATGATGTAATATGATCCTCAAATAATCCTATAAAGTTATGATAACCAGTATCCCCAATCTATAAATGAGCTGACTGAGGCTCAGAAAAGTAATTTGCACAAGGTCACATGATTGTGGGTCCAGAAGGTGAACCAAGGCAGCTGACCTCCAGAGTCTGTGCTCTTTCACCACTTCAATTTCTTTTAATTGCACAGATACCAACCCATGCCTTGCAGTAGTCATGGGCCAAGTAGCTAACTTCTTTCCAGTTATGTATCACTTCATAACAAATCACCCCAAACCTAGTTACTTAAATAAAAATCATTGTTATCTCTCAGAGTGTCTGGTGAGTGAAAGTTTGGGACAGACCTGGGAGTTTCTGGTTCTGGGTCTCTCCAAAGTTTGCAGTCAAAAGGTAAATGCCCTGGGAGCTCGCTAGGCATCTCTCTTTCTAACCATGGTCACAGAGCTGACCCCCAGGGTCTCTCTGCATCGGCTAATTGTGCTTCCTGACAGCATGGCAACCTCAGCAATCAAATAATGTACAGGGTGGTTGAAGACTTTGGGAGTAAGTGTTCCAGCAAACAAGGTGGAAGACTTTAACCCAGCCTCAGGAGAGACAAAGGATCACTTCTGCTATATTCTATGGGTCAGAGTGGTCACAAAGCATCTCTACTTTCAAAGAGGCCACCAGCCCCATTTGTCAATGGGAAGAGTGACAAAGTCACATTGTAAGAGCATGTGGGATGGGACATCTCATACCTGCTCTTTTTGAAAAATAGAATCTGCTGCATTTCTAAAACTTTCTTCATCCCATAAAACATGCTTTCACACCCATTCTTCATACATGGCTGCTGATGTGTGTGCTAATTCATTCTTATTTGTCAGCAACCCACCATTCTGACTGATAAAACATACTTATACGATAGTGCATTAGAAAGGGATATGTATAGGATGGAGGACAGCTTATGGCTCTGGAACATAGTGAACTGACCAGCCTTTGTATAAATCGAGCCTGGGACCCTGTCCTCAATGTTTAGGATTTTAAAGCTGTCTGCAGAATATCGACTAAATGGGAAGATACACTTTTTCTGTTTCTAAAAAAAGTTAGCCTTATTGCAAAACTGCTTTTTATCACATACACAAGTTATATTCAGTGTTGCTGACGGTACCAGTGCTATGGTTTCAGTATGGGGTCACAGATTTCCAGTCCAGTGTTTGCCTCTGGCAGCAGGCCAGTGATAAAGCGCTGGGAGCAGAAGGGCAAAGGCACTTGACCTCTTCCCCAAGCAGTGATGTCCTTCCCACTTCAGTGGCCTGTCCCCTTTCGGCTGCAATTTCATTTAGTAAATGAGGCCGATTTAGGAAGACGTTTGGAGGGTCAAGTAATGACTTGTGGAGGTTTCAATCCCATTTACTTCTTGGCTGTAGGTAAAGAAGATAAAGGTCCCCAGAAGGTAAACCAGTTTGGACTGATTAAGTCACTCCTTCGTGGCCTTGGGGACGTATGGTTTCTTACTGTTTGTTTTATAAAGCTTGTCATTGATTTTAAACTAGTGGAGTCCAAGGACATTGCATTTCTGGATAGGTGAGTGACTTTGGTTGGTAAGTCACCCCTGCTTCTCTATGCTAAATGGTCCCACAGGACCTGAAGGAGTCTGATACAACCCCAGTGCCTGACCTACTGAGTTCAGTGGTGCAGAGTGGCCCAGGCACTGGCCATTTTATGTGAGTGTGATTGTGACTTCGAAAGGAACTGGCAACTGAGATCTCCCATTGTCAGTACAGAGAGCCTGCCGCACAGCTAGAAAGAAAAGCATTTTAGCTCCAAGCCAACTGTGAAATCCAGAAGGATGATTAAGTCAGGGACTCTCTAACACTCTCATTGGATCTGATGCTTAGAATGAAAGTTTGGTTGTGTTTTGAATTGCAGTTCTCCTGGCCCAGATTCCCCTCAGGTAATTTTCAGGGCAGAGGGTAGAGTCCCAATCGGTGTTTTGTTCTTAGGGCACCCACCCTCAGCTTCCACACACTGCCATTAGTTTTAAGTTAACTTTTGTGACATGGTCTGAATGTTCTAAGGCGGAGGAGAAAGGGTCTACCTTCCCCTTGCAGATATTCTATTGTTAACTCAAACCATCCCATCACCTTACCAGATAGCTGAGTGCCCCAAATTCCTTATCTTACAACATTTGCCAGAGGGGATTCTTTACCAGGAGGACCTATGAACTACTGCGAACTACAGAGCCTGTTCCCTGGCTTCGTTCTATTTCTAGGTATTTGCAACCATTGTTGACTAATCTCACCTAGACCTTCTCCTCTCCTGAGCAGTCACCGAGGAGGCCCCTGTGAGCAAAGCAGAGGTGTGACTTGCTGCACACAACACATCACACGGGGGCATAGTCTTTTTGATCCTGGTAAGTGGATAGTTTGTTGCGTCTCCAAGCCTTTCCTGAGTTTGCAGGAAGTGGCTATTCTCATTTGAACTAATCCACAGAAACCCACAAGTCATATGCCTAGACTTACTGAATTACAGATAAGCACCATCCATAAAATGATTTCATAGCTTACCGTGGAGAGTTAGAATGTACAGTTGACAGCACAGTGTCAAAAGCAAGAGAGGAAGCATTGTGTCATTCCTATTCATATGTCAGTGGGATGACAAATTTTATATTTTAGCCCTTTATGAATGACAAAGGAGTTAATTCCCTCCTATAAAAAATTCTTAATCTGTCAATTTGAGAAGCTGAATTCTCAGGGTCTTTGTGAATCCACAGAATAAGCTGACTGCCAAACACAGCTGCACTACTTTTTTCATGTAATGGGATACCCTGAATCACCCTCAGATTGATCTTGGTGGTCACTTCTGCAGGAAGAGAGAATAGTATCTAAACCACCAAGTAAGAATAAACATCTGAGATGAACCTCAAAACTGAGTTGAGAATCACTAGTCTGCTTCACACACAGCTGATCCCTCATCTCCCTGGAGCCAGTGATGTTTGCGGTTATTCATTTCAGTCTTGGGTTATAAGGCATTCCAGATAATCTAAATGTTTCTGTGCCTAGAAAGGGTTCATTTGAAAGCCCGAAGATTCACAGAGGCATTTGGTTATGGGGAGAGTTAGAGACCCCTCAATGACTTCTATTTTTTGTGTCCTAGGTAGAAATGAACCCCTAACTTACATGAATAAGAAACCTTAAACCCACCTTATTTATACACGTGTGTGTGCAAGTTTTACTAGCAAGTGATAATTTGGTGATAGTCTTCAAAAATGTTAAGAGAAAGTTTAAATCCGACACAAAGGCTACTTCATTTGTGAATTAGAGGTGAATTGTGGGTTAAGTATTCTTTTGCCACTTCTTAGACTGGACAAGTAAAAATGAAGTGCTAAAATCATTGAAAATGTCTAATGATTTACTATAAGAGCAAATGTGAAATGCATGCATTAATAAATCTTACTCCAGCCGTATTTCCTGAGCGATGCCAGCCTGCTTTTCAAACTCGAATTTTAAAAACTTTCCTTTTTTGAAAAAAGGAGCTATCTTTTCAAAATTTGCGTATATAACACTCAGTTAATAAAATGTATATTTATTTTTTAAAGTAATGTCATTACCGGGAGCCTACTTCTTTCCCTTTGACAGTAAAACAGAGTGCTTATCTTCATATTTTCATAATGAAAACTCCCCAAGCTCAGGCTACTCTGGCAGATTTACAACCTTTGAGCAGGAGAGCTGACAGGCATTTTAATATGAAAGGAGATATGATGTCTTTAATGTACAGTGATGTCACTTCTAACAAGGGAGAAGCAGCTTTCTGCAGTGCAGTCACCATAACAAGGCTGACCTGGCTGCTGCAGAAAAGACCTTCTAACCTAGAGAAAGGTCACAAATAAGACAGAAATGAAGGAAGGCTCCCAACTCAGGTGGGAGGGCTTGGCGTGATGTTGTGGTCACAAGTCTATTGAGGGTGCGCAGTAGCCACAGCAAGTTGAAGCCAGGCACCATCTAGACAGGGCTGACCTTGAGAAGGGAAAAGGTAAGGAATGCTACTGAAAGGGTAATGAAACTCCTCCTGGGAGTGTTAAAATGAAAGTGGGATTGCCTGTTGGCCATCTTCTTTCTCTTCTTTCTCCTGCCCTGAATGGGTCTCGTAACTTGAAAGTGAAATTGGCAGCCACATTATTATTAGCAAGGTGCACAATTATTGTGCCTGGAGAAATGGCAGTAAACAGATGCTAGAAACTTGTGGTCTTTTATTAAAGGTTTAGCATTTTGTGTAAAAAATACCGGTTCTGGCTTTGAAAGGAAATTTAAATTCTCCGAGGGTGATATTCAAATGTCCTTGGCCTGAGCCCCCTGATTAGAACTGCCATCCACTCCCCAGCTGAACGCAAAGGGTTTTAATCGAATAACCGAAGAGCTGCGGCATTGCTAGATCCCATGTACCCAAGAAAGGTGGGCAGGGGCCTCCTGACTTTCCCATGAAGTTCCAAAAGCATCATCCCCTGCAGTAGAGAATGAGGCTGGTGCGTGCTTCTCCATGAAAACCCTAAATACTCAAAAGCTGAATAGGCTCTCACTGTTCAAACGAACTTATTCGTCAAGCAAAATTTCTGGACGTAAAAAAAAAAAAAAAAAAATTTCTGGACGTGTGAGGGTTAACTTAAGAACTTAGAAGATTTTGCCAGCTCAGAGGATAGCCAAGCATTTAAAATTTGCCAGCACAATTAAATGTACTTCTCTTTAATTAAATGTAGGCACATTCAGCCATCTACACACTCAAAATTAAGTATCAGGGATTTATGGCGTAAAGGAGCCAAACAGCAAAGGCAAGGGTCAGATTTGACCAATATCACAAAGGACTGTAATTTTTAAAAATATGTTATTATCTAATTAATTTTACTGCAGTGAAACAGTGCTTAAGAACTGGAGCCCACAGTCTGTGGGCTGTGTTCTAGCTCTGCCATTTACAGGTTACAGTATTTGGAAAAGTTTCCTGATTTCTTTAGGCCTCAGTCTCACTGTATGTGAAATGGAACTAATCATTTTACTTACCTCACTTGATTTCTGTAAAAATTGAGCTAATCAGTGAAAACCACTTACCAGCATGTTGAAAGCATGGTTAAGTACTCAATAACTGATAGCTCCTATCACTATTACTATTATTATTAAAAACAGATAAAAATCCATATTAGCCATGTGTCTTATGTTAAAATCTCATTTATAATAGCTCAGAATATATAAGATTACCTCATGTATACAGTTTGTAATGGAAATTTTTTTTTCTTCATGGTTGCTGAAGGGATCATACTCTAAGCTCTAGAGATGACATGTGGCCATAGGACCATGCGCTTGTGATCCATGCCTGATGAATTTGGCATAAAAATAGGCATAAAGCTGCACTCACATTTTAATGAGAGTCACCATTACTTCTCATTCTCGCCCACCCTCCCCCATGCTGTCCTCACTCAGTGGCTCTCAAATAATGTGCACAAGAAAATCAGGGAAGTGGATTATTAATGCAAAACCTTAGATCTGGTAAATTTGGATAGGAGCCCATGCATGTGAAGTTTTAAGGGGTGGCCCACTGATTCTGATGCAGGTGGTACATAGAGACTCAAGAGCCCACTGGAGAGTGATGCAGTACTTCCCATTTGTCAAGGATTAGAGGACAGACTTCTGGGAGAATATGAAATTTCTCTTCTTTTTGGTAAGACTTGGATTGCCTTTTGCTCAGGAGTTACCTTTAGATCTAAGGGCTGGGAGGGGGCCAAGTGAAAGCTAAGAGAAAACAGACAAAGCAGATTTCTTAGGCCATCTCTCTCCTTTGTTCTAAGGGAAAGAGGTAAAGGGTTTCTTGATATTTTATTGGAGTAGGAGAGGGAATAAAGACATGGTTGGAATCTTGGCACAATATTCAAGACTGTGCATATGGCTAGAGCATCTTTTGTTGTTGTCTCTTAGGTTCTAAGTGTGAGGATAGGTGGGCGAGATTTCAGATTCAGTGGAGATGTGGGAACCAAACAGTAGCCTTGGAACATAGGCAACAAGGTCATAATGTACTCCAGGAGCTCTTAAGCTTGGACCACAGCTCACTCCAGCAGCGCATAAGACTTCATAGCCCACGTAACATACCAGCCCTTACCTTTTGTGCCTTATTAGCTGCATTTTCTGGGTTTTGTCATCTATGTATGTTTATACATACGGCAAGAATTTTACAATATTACAAGGCATGATAGGCAGCCTTAGTAGTAAAAAATTGAGTAAAAAACTTTAATTAAATAATATTGCAATACTAATTTTATCCATAAATGACAAGCAAATAAAAGTGTTGACCTCTGGTTTCCAATCTAGCATGTAAGGAGCTATCCACAAAACAAGAGAAAGGCTGAATGAGCTGAAGATCAACAACTGTTCCCAGATCCATCAGAGAATTGAGTTCACAGTTCACAGGGCATACCTCTATCTCCAAAGTTGGAAAGACAGACAGGTGGATACAGAGAATCACAGCTTACCAGGGCAGAAACCTCTGTAGAAACAAGTGCTGGGGTCAGAAAGCCTAAACTGTAATTGGTCAATTGCCAAAAGCTCCGTGTGGATAAGCTTGAGAGTCACACATGCTAGGGTGGGGGGCAGTCTTAGGAGGCCTCCACACTTTTGTGAGATTTACCTCAAGGAAAACTACCAGGTTCTTACAATGAAGGTTGGAGAAAAATTCCTTTGTACTTCAAGCAGGGGGATGGCAAATGTAGTCATTTTGCAATAGTCCAGAGCTCTCTGTTCTCCTTAATAAGATCTTTCCTCAAGGAGACTATTTTACAAGAACATAATAATATGGGATTTACCAGAGCCTGATTGACTGGGGGAAGAGAAATACTCAACTCCAGGCCTTTCTAGCCTTCT
Organism: Canis lupus baileyi; assembly: GCF_048164855.1. Lineage (NCBI taxonomy): Eukaryota > Metazoa > Chordata > Mammalia > Carnivora > Canidae > Canis > Canis lupus. The sequence continues at coordinate 45,910,155 of NC_132850.1, read as the reverse complement.
TATTTCACCTAAGAAGGAGGAAAAACCCTGACAAGTACGTGTAAAGGTCACAGCCCAGCGACGTGAGCTCACTAACATACTAGGACCTAATCCTAGGACTCAAGAATTCTCTTCCTTTCCTCACATCTTACCAACACATCAATAGGTCTTCTGTGTAATAACAGGGGGTTATAACGTCAATAACTGCACCTCTCAGGCTTTATTTAAGAAGCGGTTTCTAGAGAAACCCAACAACAGTGAGGACAAAGACAAGACCACCAGAGGAAATTTTAGCCTCTGACACCTACAGCTACAGCAAGCAGTAAACGTTTCCTCAGTCTTAACAAGATAAACCTAAAACTTTATACTAAAGACCTATTTACTTCCTTCTCTTTATCCAGTACGTGATGTCCACCTGTTAACAAAGAATTATAAGGCTTACTAGAAGACAAAAGTCACACCTTGAAGAGATAAAGCAAGCGTAAGGTCCACATTCAGATACAGCAGAGGCTTTGGATTTATCAGCTGAGGAACTTAGACCATTATTGATTAATATGCTAAAGGCTCTAATGGAAAAAGTGGGGAACAGATGGGTAATGTAGGAAGAGAGATGGAAATTCTAAGAAAAATAGAAAGGAGATGTTACAAGTAAAAAACACTGTAACAGATATGAAGGATGCTTAGTGATAGACTGGACACAGCCAAGGAAAGAATCAACAAACTTGGAGATATATAAATCAAACTTTCTAACTGAAACCCAAGGGCCAGGGAGTTGTTGTAGTTCATAGTTTTGTGGGACCCTAACTGTTCTCTGAACCAGGATCCCACTCTCCTAGAACCAGGGCCTCTAATCCAGGAGAAGCTAAATTTGCAGAGTGTGAGGCCACTCCTTTTTTTAATTACTTCCTCTCACCCTGTTGACAAGAAAGAAATTCTCATTCTAACGGTACGGGATGGCTCAACACATGACACCCAGTGCTGGACAGATGAGCCCAACAGCAGTTTATTAGTCACACATACTGGCAGCCTGCAGAGGAGGACACCACGCTCCATGCAGGGCCACATGGGGGCTGCATTCAGAAACAGAGGAAGCGACCGCAGGCTGGAGGAAGCCAAACTCTGTGAATCAGATGCACATCCCTTCTTCCTCCATCAACAGGTTGTAGCTCACAACCCCAGGAGAATTAGGGAAGAGGAATTGGTACAACAGAGGTAGGTGACATAGATCTAAGCTACCTACTATAATTCTGGGGGCCCTCCTATATCAACCAGAGCTGGGTCCTGACTATATCATTTTCATCAGATAAGGATCTTATGACTCATGAATCTGATAATACTAAGCTCATCATGGAAACATACCCTCAAGAGGAATAGCTGCCTCCAAAATCCAAAAAGGGCCAAAGTGCACAGGATCTCCTAGTGGTAGAAGGTACAGAGGATGACAATTTTTCCTTTTCTTTAAAGGAGCGGTTCCATATGCCTTAGGCAAATTGGCTCCTAAACCATCGAGGCGGAGACCTGGAATTTCTGTGGAGTTAATCTTCCATCTCCCAGCATGCATGTGACTTACCAGGTACCTAGGGCTCGGGCAATCTCCTACTGATCATGTATCATCCGCATGATCTTACTGATACTGCGGCCCAGCATGATATTCTATACAACATAAAGGTAGTGGCTGTCCCTGTGGCGTGTGTTTTGACAGACAAGAAGACCTGACACAGCTTGGAGGCAAGACTATAAAAGTGCCCTCGCCTTTATTGGGAGAGGAAACCCACCATGGTCCCCAAATACCCCTGCACATTGTGTCTGGGTGTGCCAAGAATACAAAGCCCTGACCAGTCTGTATGCAGGCTATTTCTCAGGGCTGTGATCACAGTGAGAAACCTTTTTTTTTTTTTTTTAAGATTTTATTTATTTATTCATGAGAAACAGAGAGAGAGGCAGAGACACAGGCAGAGGGAGAAGCAGGCTCCATGCAGGGAGCCCCATGTGGGACTCGATCCCTTGATTCCAGGATCACGCCCTGAGTGGAAGGCAGACACTCAACTGCTGAGCCACCCAGGCATCCCAGTAGTGAGCAGCCTTGAGGGATGAGGCAATATCTTCTCCCAGGCAGAGGAGCCCTATTCCCCAAGTGGCAGATTCCCCAAGCTCAGCATTGCTTTCCTGTAAGGCAACCAAGGAGTGAAGAGGCATCCAACTCTGCCCACTTGTGTCATCACCTTCCTCCCCCACACTGTGGGACTTAGGGCGCATGGGGAACCAATGCAAATGAATATAAAATTCTGGCTACTGCTTTTTCAATGAGCGATAAAGTCCTTTGTGTCTGATCCAGGTGTCTCATGTCTTCTGCTAACATCCACAGAACTGTGGCCAGCCAACTGGTTAGCTTGCAAATAACATAAAACCTCAGACCCTCCATAGTTCTTAACAGCCACGTGAAGGCCAGCTGCTTCCTTTATTCCCTGCTATTAGCTATGGAGAAGAAAATCTTTGCCAAAACAATAGTCATATCTCCAGTGTTAGACACTCGGTGGTTATAGTAAAGGTATCACATCTGGTACAATAGCTGTGCCTGAGTCTATCTTTTGCTTAAGTTGGTAGTGACTCACCGTCACACTCTACGATCTCTTTAATTTTTACAGAAGCCAGAGAGCTGCATCAAAGAGGATATTGTGGGAACCCCTCCATTTTTAATTTTGATGATGATATTAATCTCTGTAATTCTTCAAGGATTGTGGTATCACTCCTACAATTGGCAAGGGACACAGGAATTTCAGAAGCTCCCACGTGGCCAGTGGTTCTTCATCAGCAGTGATTTTGCCCTCCTGGGGGACGTTTGGCAATGTCTGAAAACATTTTTGGCCATTGTAACAAGAAGGTGTTCCTGGCATCCAGTGTGGTTGGTGGTGGCAGGGACGCTAGTAAACATCGTGCAGTGCCCAGAGAAGCCCCCACGGTGAAGAACTGTCTCATTCAAAATGTCAATAGGGCTGAGGCTGAGAAACCCTGCACTTAGCTTATCCTACCACAACAACCCTTACTCTACAGGACGGGTAATCAGTTTCAGGGTGCTCTAGAATCCAAGTGTATCTGTCTTGATCATACGTTTGAGAACCAGGGAAATCATTGTATTGTGGGTGTCCAAATCCACCCAACCCACCATTAGATGGAACTGGTCTCTGTAAGCCTTTGTTCTAACCAGAGGACTATGCTGGTGTTTCAGACCTCCTGATAGCAGTATCATCTCATACATTGTAACCAACAGTCTTTGAAAAGTCTAGGTTTGACTCTTCTCCTAGTGTACATTTATCCTGGCAAATTGCTTCAGTTTCCCTCTGGGGAAGTATTAGAGGAATAATCATTGCACATACTTTTGGTATATTACAGGGTCCTTCCTCAAGGAGATCCATCATCTCCTTTAATCGATGGGTTCTGGGTTTGTTAACTAACTTAGATCTGGAAACTCAATGACGGAGTGCAACTTTCCAACACAGAAGATAATGACAGCCTTCTGCTCAATAGTCCTTCATCTTTTAAATTCTTCAAGTCAAATGTCAGCCTACTCAGTTTCTCATTGCCATACATCCTTGAAACTAGGCACTCTTTTATACTGGGGCCTCGCAGCTCTTAATGTTAATGAAATCTCTCTTTCCTTTGGTGGTTAAGAGCTGTCCCCAGATCTTTGACTGTCCAGAGTCCTTTTACCACCATGGATCCCAGTTCCATGGTAGCATCTCCCACTGGGAACCTGGCCTAGAGAGCCACCACTGAGCTTCCCAAAGATACTGGTGCCCCACCACATCCACCACCATCATTGCTCCACAGTAGTCCTTTCTGTGTCATGAGAGGATTCCTTCTGGGAAAGAGTCAGGTGTCAGGTTCTACAAAGTGAATCCATTCTCACATACCCACCTCTTTGAGACTTCTGACTCCTCTCTCAACACTATGTCAAGGAAGTTTCAATGTCTCCACTCATTCACTTTAGGCTTTCATGGCCACTAGGCTTAAGGGAGCTATTGCAGTGGCATACAAGGACCAGCTCCAGGTGCCCTTGTCAGAACCCTGAATCCTGAGGCACAGGTAAGTACCCATGTCAATCCACCCTCACCTATCTAGCCTCTGTCTGCCTCCTCCAATCTGATAACCTCAAGATCCACACCCACAGTGTTTCCACAGTCACTACGTGCACATTTTGTCAGGTTCAGCATTTCCTTTGGCAAGTAGGCTACTTCTTCCCCAGCATGGCTTTTTCTTCCTTTTATATTTGCCTGGGGGCAGTGAGGGGAGGACAGCCTGGATCTTGAGGAAAACACAAAAGCAAGCATTATTTTGGGAGGCACCTACTTCAGGTGAGATCATTGATGTTTTCCAGGCAAGGGGGTTCTTCACCCATGACAAGGAGAGGAGCTGCCATCCAGGAAGATTCAGGCTTGTGTATATAAGTATCTCCATCCCAGGCCTCAATTTCCCACTCTTTACTTATCAAGGCCCTGACCTTGACCTACGAGACCTGTTGAGGCTACACAAGTTTCCTTTATAGCTGTGCCACCCTCAACCAACTCTAAGTGCAATCGTAAGTACAACGCTTTTCTGTGGCTGGAGATGAGTCTCATTGAACACTGCTGCCAGGTCCACTGGCTTTCAGAACATGGCTTAAGTTGATATTTAGATGCCCTCATTATTTTCTTTTAGCAAGGCCTCCAATGCCTCAAAAGCAGCTATACCTACACCACACTTGCTGCCCCTTGGATCAAATGTGGTAACTCCATGAATTTCCAAAGTCTTGTCCTCTACTTGTATGTCACTGGGATGCACACAGATAAAACCGCAGGTTAAAAAAATGTTAGTAACTGTGAAGTCACTTCTCAGGGCTATTGCCATCTCATTGACCTGATGGCTTTCAGATAATCAAATCCAAAATCCTATACTGATAGTCTCCTTTCTAGAACATTTCTACTAGCTTTCTTAGTAAACAAAACCTGAGGCAAAGCAAGTGTGCTAATGCTTTATTTATTGGTAGTGTAACCCCCAGGGCAGCCAGAGTCAAGAAAAAGGGAAAAAGGCAGGGCAGGAGAGATAGCAGATACAAGGCAGTCCATTACTGAGCTGGCCACAGCTTCGTAGGAAAACACAGCCAATGGCTTGATCATGTGAGAAGTCTCCACACAAACTGTTAGGAAACATCTTCTGAGAACAGCCCATTGAGGGAAGTGTTCTAGTTTTCTGCTGCTATGTAACAAACTACCTGAGAACATAGTAGCTTAAAATTAGCATTTTATTTTGCCCTTAAATCTGTGAGTCAGAAATCTGGGAAGGACTCAGCTGAGTGGTTCGTCTCTGATCCATGTGGATCAAATCAGCTGTGATAGCTGGGATAGAAGACCTATGATCAAGATGGCTTCTTCATTCATATGTAGCACCTGGTCTGAGATCACTAGATGCGGGCTCTTGGCTGGGAGCTCTGCTGGGGCTGTTGCCACATGGACTCTCCAATGGGGCTTGGGCTTCTCTCAGCATCATGGCTCAGTATCCAGGGAGCACATCCCAAGAAAAATCATTCCAGGAAAACTAAACAGAAGTTGTAAGTCTTCTTATGACCTTACCTCAGAAATTCAAGACTGTCGTTTCCACTATATCACTCAAACAAGCATCTAAGAGAAGGAAAAACTAGACTCTGCTTCTTAGTGAAAAAAGTAGCAAAGAATTTGCAGCCATATTTAATCTACCACAGTCCACAGACAGGGGGAAAGGACAGCCCACATAAGATGGTGATTACTGAGATGGCCAGAGTTTCACAAGAAAGCACAGCCAATTATTTGAACATTTCAATCTCTAAATGGGATGTGTGGAGAAACCACCTCAGAATAGTCTACTGGGGAGAAGAAAGAAAAATTGCTTTGCTAGTTCCTCACCCCCATATGGTCTCTTGTCCTTTGTTGGTCAAAGTTTGCCACATGAAGTGGTAACCTCTACTCTTGTAGGTTGTGTCACTTAGTCACCCTTCCCCTAGGAAGCTATTGGGGAAGCCATATTCCTTGATCCATCGTATGGCCCTTCTGAGTTCTGAAGTAAGTGGGAGGATCAGAACCTCCAGGCCTGGTTGGTAAAGCTGCTGTAGCTCTTGGCAGTGGTAGGCATGTTGAGTCATTCTAAAGGCAGCCCTTAACCTGAGAGAGGTTATGATAGCCAATGGTGTTAGAAACTGGTGCTGAGTTACCTTAGGTGATGGCAATAGGAAGAGATCTCCACTGAGAGCAGGTAGGGCCGAGAGAATCTGGAGAGATGCTTAAATTAGGTCCAATGCCCACATCTAAACTTTGTCATTCAATCCAGCTTTCATGAGTAATAAAGCAGATGTTTTTATATTCATCTAAGGTTTCTTGCGGTTAATTTAGAACCATCTGTGCCTCTCTGAATTGGTTCCAAATTTGGGAGAGGTAGCTGGATATTTCGTTACCTCTCCAGATCTCCTACCCATGTGTATCTGCCTGTCTGATCTCTTGAAGGCTGTCTTTATAGACTGTATCTGTATGTTTCCCTGTTTTGTAGTTTCCAGTTGATTAAGCCAATGGGATGCACCAAGAGATCAGAGGGTAAGACAAAAGTAGGTTTGCCAAGGGATGCCTGGGTGGCTCAGTCAGTTAAGTGTCCACTCTTGATTTCCGCTCAGGCCATGATCTCAGTGTTGTGAGTTCAAGCACCACATTGGGCTCTGAGCTGGGTGTGGAGTCTTCTTAAGAGTCTCTCTCTGCCTCTCCCTTTTCCCTTCCCCCCACCTCTCTCTCTCTTCCCCCTCTCAAAAAAAAAAAAAACAAAAACAAAAACAAAAACAAAAACAAAAAAGTAAGCTTGCCAGGGATGGCTGTGATTTTTCTTTTTTTAACAAAGACCACAGCTCCTACCAAGCAATCTTCTCCTACAGTAATTCCTAAATGGTTCCAGAAACTGCCTTCTCCCCTTGTCCTGGCAGGTCCAGCAGTAGTGGGACCGCTCACCTCTGTTGCTAACCCTGATATACTGCACCATCCCTTGTGGATTTCCTTTAACACGGCCCACACCTTTGTAAAGTGTTCTTTTTAAAACTCTCCTTAATTACAAGTTTGAGCCTGTATTCGTTTCCTGGTGAAACCCTAAGGAACACAGGTGGGGACAGGAATATAATTAACTATCACCCCTAGATCCTCAAAAATGAGTCCTAATAATTATTAGTAGATTTCAAGTAAATACTCTTTAGTCATATATATAAAAATAAAAGTTTTATTATTGGTTCGTTGTTATCCTATAAGTAGAAAATAAAAGACTTCATTTTTTAATCAGTCTGAGGCTCATCAGGAGAGCCCCTAGGGCTCCACAAAACAATTGCAGGGATGGAGCAAAATGCCAACATGTTCTCAGGGGAAATAGATGGAGCTCTTATTTTCTACCATCTGCCAGGGATGAATTGGAAGTAAAGAGGTAATGAAAACAGGTAATTTATTCTTTTCAGGAAATAAGGCAAGTCTCAGCATTGATTTTATTAGGGCAAAAGGAATAGTACTAAGTGGCAAATATCCACGAATACTTTCATCTGAACATAATTCAACCAACTCTAACTCTAAAGCTGCACAGTCCAATATGGTGGCAAATAGTCACATGTGGCTATTTAAATTTGAATTCATTAAAATTAATTAAAACTTAAAATTCAGCTCCTTGGGCACACTAGCCACATAGTAAGTGCTCAATAGTCACATGTGGCTAGTGGCTGTAGCTTTGGACAGCAAGGATTAAAATTTCCATCACTGAAGAACATTCTACTGGGGCATCTGGGTGGCGCAGTGGTTGAGTGTCTGCCTTTGGCTCAGGGCATGATCCTTGAGTCCCAGTCTCCCTGCATGGAGCCTGCTTCTCCCTCTGCCTATGTCTCTGTCTCTTTCTGTGTCTCTCATGAATAAAAAAAAAAAAAAAACATTATATTGGATAGCACTGTTCCTAAGAACAAATCCCTCATTTTCTTATGTTGTTTTTTAAATTACCATGTTTATTGAAGTTTTGGGGCACTAAAATATCAGATGCCAGAGAGCTATATTAAGTGTGAGTATGTTATGTGGAAAAGTTAAAGAGTTCTATACTGAGATTCTTTGGAGGAGAAAAGACTAGGACTTATTTCAGAATTTTTAAACCATGCATTATAAAATTTGTTAAATTTATTAAACAAAATAATAAAAGAAGATATTCAATTGAATTATTTGATTCAATTGAATAATTCAATTATTGAATTAAATATGTATGCTCTTTTCTCAGATATGAGAATCAGCATTATAGCAACTTAATTAATTTTGAAATTAATTCTTGGGGTGAAGAGAAAATCTTAAAAGTCAGGTAATATATTCAGAATTAATTTTTGTTTTAGCATGTTGAAAGAGAAAGTACTTTTTAAATAAAAGCATGAAAATACATAAGTAAAAACATACAACCCACCAACTCCAAGGTAAAGGAAAACTAACACTTTCAGTACTTAAGCCTGAAATCTGTTTGAAAACAATTGAGAAGTTAATTATTAAATATTCCAGTCATAATAAGACCACTTAAGAAGTAAACAAAGAAAAATCCATGTAGAATTGGTCAAATATCTAAGATATTAAAATGGGTTGGTGTATGAATAATACCAAATAAATAGTAAATTTAACTTTAGGTAAGAGATATTTAAATTACTTTTATGCATCTCAGTATGCACCCTTTGTATATTTTAGGATTAAACTGGCTTGCAATTTTTACTTTTAAACTTGAACAGAGGAGCTAGGGCTTCCTTAGAAGAGCTGTCATCAGGTCGGGTTGGGCTACCTTCTCCTGGAAAATATGTTAAATGCCAGATCAGACGAGTGGCCACTGAAAGTGCACTATTGGCTATTTTAAGTTGATATGCTGTTTTCTGGAAGGAAAACAAAACCTAGGAATACAAAAAACCTAGGAACATAAATTGAGGTCATCTTGGTCATCAATAAGTAGACTAAGATCGGTCAGTATAGCTGCCAAGATTTCTTAAGGACTTTTGAAAACCACACTTCTTTTCCTTATTACAAAAATAATTCATATTCGTTGTAGACATGTTAGAAAACACAGCTAAGCAGATAAAAGAGTATGAAAATGACCAATTTACCCTCTCTTGAGATAAACACTATTAGTAGTTTGGGAGTATCCTTCCAGAATTTTTGTGTCCTTGGATAGGAAATGTATTCATTTCAGTACTTGAGGGCGTAAAGGTAAGACTTCTAGGTTGAAATCTGCTTTTTTTCACATTGCAACATCTTGTACCATCAGAAATTTTTAAAACATAATTTTCTCAAAGAGCAGCCAAAATTTTTCTGATCTGTAGGGCAGTTGAACATGACTTTAGACTTGTGGAATCACTATAATGTACACCGGAAACTAATGTAACATTGTATGTCAACTACACTCAAATTTTTAAAAAATTTTAAATAATAATGCCCTCCACATTTTTCTTCCCAAACTTCCCTTTAATACTGTCAGTGTCTTTTCAAATCCAAAAGACATTTCATATCTATAAGGAAGGCAGACAATCACTCAGAAGAAACTAAGAAAATATTAGCCCTTCATCTTCAATTAAACTTGCAACATATCCCAAGATGAGAGGGTGACATTCCTTAGTCAACGAGAAGTCCCTTCTGGGTGTTAAGCACGAAGGAAATGTCATCATTTTGTGTTTTAGGACCATCCTTCTGCAAGCGAAAAAAAAAACGGTGAGGAGGTTATTATCACAGAAAGAGGGGAAACAGCAGGTGGAACTGAGGAAGGAGCAGTGGGTAGGGAGGAGGGAGCACGTGCAACATTTGAAGTAGGAAGATTCGACAAATCTAACAAAGTAAACTCATAAACGGGGAGCAACAAGGAGAGCAAAGAGTCTACGTGCTGTCCCAGTTCTTTGTTTTTGACAAGCAAAGAGTCAACTATGGAAAGAGATGAGAATTATAGGAGAAAAGGGACATAAGAGGAGAAGCTTTGTGTCACACAAAATGGTGTCAGTTTTGATCACAGTAAGTTTGAATTTCCACAGGACGGCCAAGTGTAATATATGGGAAGTGCTTGCAAACACCACTCTGAAACTGAAGAAATGGGGCTGGGCTTAGGAGATAGATTTAGGACAGGGTTTCTCTATGACTGCAGGACTTCACAGGGCCTTTAGTTGGATGATGTGTACTGCAAATCTCCAGGAATGAGAGGCATATAGCTGGCATTTCTCAAACTTATTTGAACATGGAACCTAGTGTTCCCTGGAAAATCATTCTGGAGACACCGGTGTGTTGATGTCTTTGAAGGCTGGGCATGGATGAAATCCCCAGAGAAATTCTGTTGAGTGAGAAGGACAGAGTGCTGAAGATGACAGTCATTCAGATGTGTCTTTTTTTTTCCTTTTCAGTTCTCATTGGCAACACTGCTGCCCACCTTCACTTTACTTCTAGTCTCAGGAGCTTTGAGGCTTAGCAGGATTGGTGGCAGTATGCATGAATAAGAGAGACTGGGGAACCTTCTGGAGAAGAACTCATTCTAAGAGGGGAGATAAGCACTTGGTGAGGGTCAGCAACAATCCCTCAGACTGAGAAGGAGGGAGTTCTTGGACAGTCTGGTGTCCTTCTCCCCCACATCCCACTCTGACATCCTATTTGTGCCTGACTCCTCAGGAGAGACAAAGATTGAAAGAGCCTTTTCCACAACCCTTTTGAGATTCTGGAGATCCAAAGCAGAGCTCAACTTTGGGAATTGAGAAAACTGTGTTTTTGGGAAAACACAGCAGAATAATGTAAAAGGGGATATGAAGGATGCTGCCCATTTTATTCCAGAATGTAAAAGTTTGGTGTTTGTGGATTTCAGGCACTAGTTTTAACAACCAGCTCTCTGGGAAAAAAAAATCAATAAAAGTCCAAATTTGTAGAACTCGTTGATTTTCGTGGTGTCAACATCCTTACTATGGTGAATTTCAAGCTATCCATGTGATGTCATTAGGCAGAGAGCTTGGAATAAATAGATATAGCACATCATTAAGTAATATTTTCACCATACAGGGACAATAGGTACAAGTAAATCTTCAGAACAGAGATCATAGAAGAATAATTAGGAATTGACGAGTTTAGAGTATTTATTGCTTTTGTTGTTAATACCTTATTTAATTGCAAATTTACATAATTTAGTTTCTAGTCATGCCTGTGTGTAACAACCACAGGCAAAATTCCTGAATGCCACAACCAGCTTGTGCCAGCGGTGTGTATGGCAGCAGCACACCATTGCCTTAGGCCCCAGAGGGCAGTGCACTCGGAATGTGGACACCATGGACCTGGAGCATCAGCAGTACCCCCAGTTCTGCACAAGGTTTATGCTGGCTGATATTTATTGAATTTAACTCAAAACACTCTTTAGCAAGGTCAGCTGCCATAGGTCCACAAATTTCCTTCATCTGTGTGAATACGGGCTTCCTCAGCCCTACTCTATGACAGAACAGTCTAGTCTGTTCCTAGACTGTTCCTAGAAAGTCTCTAGGAATCTTCTTGTAGATTCTTGCAATTCATCAGCGATTCCTCCTCCTTGCCAATCTATATTTTATTTGATATATTTTACTTGCCTCAGATGCCTAGCGACTTTTGTTCATGCCTCCCACATTCCTCTGGCTGTGGTTGGCTCTGTTTTTATACCTTGCCATCTTATTTTTCCAAAATAAAGTTTTTAATTTGTATTTTTTTCTGTATTAAAAAAAGCAACTGTGCATTTCTTTCAGGAAAACAATGAGAAAATATAGGGTGTTTTTCTTTTGAGAAAATATAGTTTAAAAAATATATATATAAAACACAGGGAACCTGAGTGACTCAGTCGGTTGAGCATCTGCCTTCAGCTCAGATCATGATCCTGGGGTCCTGGGAATGGAGCCCCACATCCAGCTCCCTGCTCAGCGGGGAGTCTGCTTCTCCCTGTGCCCCTCCCCCTGCTCATGCTCTCTCTCTCTCTCTCAAATAAATAAATAAAATCTTTAAATATATATATATATTTAAATATATACGTACATATATAACACTTATATATATAAAACAAACCTACCTGTTAAAGGAGAGCACTGTGGACATTATCACCTGTGCCCAGACATCTCCAAGGCACTTAACTGAATTTGCCTCACTATTGAAAGCCATCTTGAGGCCAGTTGTTCAATGGGTCGGCTTTTTTATGCCTTTTGAAGGGAGGGGTCAGAGTGAAGCTTCACAGCTCCTTTTTATTTCAATATCATTTAGACTAATGAGAGGTTATCCCCCTCGTCCCATTCTGACAGGCTACCTGTTTCTTCTATTCTTTCAATCTCTTAATTCATTTGAGATTTTTATCCATGATTTCGAGGGAGGACCACTTGGAAAAGGGCAACTTTGTAGTATTTTTCTATAGCATTTCTCTCTTCTCTACACCCATCAGAGCTGCCTTTTCTAAGTCCTAACACTTAGAAAGGTTTACTTTCTAAGTCCAAGACCCACAAAGAGGGTCTTGCTGTCTGTGATCTCACTTATCTGACAGGCAAGGCAGTTCTCAATATGGGGAGGAAGGATGGCCCCTACACTCTTTATTATACCCTTCCATGCTTCATCACAACCACACGTGTGTCTTCTGCTTGTACAAGAAAATTTTTCACTTTAAGAGAAGAATCCTGAATTGACAGAATCCCATCATACCACTTTCTCTTCTGACAAGAAAAAGCTCAGAGTGAGCACACGCACAGTGATTAAAGATGGCCTCAGCCACAGTTCCCTGGAATGAAACACGTGGTCCTACCTTGGCAGCATTGTCCACCGGGATGGATCTTCGTGGACACGCTGTGTCACTTGCTTCAGTTTCTGTCTGAGCCAGGATTGGACTGGCATGTGGCCTTGTTGAAATTGGCTCCACACCTTGTTTAAGTGGGCATCCCGCCACACTAATTGATGGGTATGAGTGCAGACATGCTAGAGAACCAGTATGCGCATCAGATCTGGGTACGAGAAGGATTTCAGCCCAGAAATATCAAAACAGTCAGTTGTGCTGAATTCCTGTGCCAGGGAAAGAAAGAAGATGGTATCAATGTCACTGCTGCAGCTTAGAGTGGGATTTATTTTTAAATGCCCCAAATAGCTGAAACAACAAGGAAGGTATAGGTCTGAGGAGGAGCAGGAGGGTCAAAGTTATTGACTTTCAAAAGAAATAGCCACTATCTGCCAACCAGGGGATAAGAACTTTTTTCATCCAAGTAGTTCCTTGATTAGAGTAACTTTTAAGCTGAGCACTTTGGGCAAACATAGAAATCAGAGTCACCATGTGGTAGGGCCCCAGGGGTAATCACAGAGGGGACTGCTGGAGGGTCAATACAGATAACCCCTCCCTACCTGGGAAATGACTCCTTCTGGTTGTCCTTGGTGCTCCAGCCACCCTATGGGATCAATCAGCTCTGCAGCAAATGGGTCTGGCAGGCCAGTCATTAAGAGCATAGTCATCACCCAGCATTGTCTTGTCAATTGCATCTGTGCTACAGAAGAATCCCTCCATTAAAGGGACAGCTCAGCAACAACCCAATTTTAGTGCAGAAGGGAGAAATGTGACAGTATGAGCATGAGAAAGATTTTGGAGAGGGTTCTGAATGTGTGCTAGTTAGCACAAGACTCTAGGCTCCCCTCTGTGGCTGGCAGTGACCCGCTTCAAACAGCCTGATGACAAACAGTACAGGAGAAAATTAAGGTGAAGGACTCAAACATTTAATAACAAAGATAATGGCTCATTAAGACGTAGGACCCGGTAAGAGACCATCTCACAGGGGATAAAATTTGAACCTCAATGTAGCCCTATGTCCCAACGTAATACATAAAACCAAATATATAGCAGCTATGGTTGAACTTTGAGAAGTATCTGAAGATTTTAAAAACTCATTCTTTGAATGGTTGCATCATTATTTGAATGAATTGACAACATACTAGAATATGGATCTATCAGTTCAGCTCCCCCTCAGCTTTTGAACTGACTCCATTTTATTTATTTTTATTTATTTAAATTCAATTTGCCAACATATAGTATAACACCCAGTGCTCATCCCATCAAGTGCCCCCCTCAGGGCCCATCACCCAGTCACCCCATCCCCCTGCCCACCTCCCCTTCCATTACCCTGTGTTTGTTTCCCAGAGTTAGGAGTCTCTCATGGTTCGCCTTCCTCTCTAATTTTTCCCCACTCAGTTTCCCTCCTTAACCTTGTAATCCCTTTCACTATTTCTTATATTCCCCATATGAGAGAAGCCATATGATGATTGTCCTCCAATTGACTTATTTCATTCAGCTAAACTCCCTCCATTTGATTAACACTTGCATTTCTGTGGCAAATAGAGAATAGAAGAAACCATTGCTCCAAGTCCAATTTTATGTCATCTCTCTCTTACTGATCATAAAAGTGCTTCATGTTCTTCCAATATTTAAATAATAAAGGCAAGATAAAAAATTATAGTAATAAAGGAAATGTAATCATATTTAGCTCACTTTTCATTTTTCCCTACTTTTTTTTTTTTTTTTTTGATGTATCCTTTTTAAAAAGTCAGCCTAAAAGGAACAAAATTAGGATAGGGTGGTGGGAACCAAATCAAAAGCTTCTTAGTCTCAGGTAAAATAAAGTTATTGGAAATAAGGTTATTTTGATCTTACTTTTGGCCCTGAGTTTTCACTTCAAACCAATGGAAGGCATTGAGTTCAGAAACAAAACCCAAAAGGAAACTTTGTATTACACTAGGAGATGGTACTGGAAGGACGAGGGAAGTTGATTGGGTATCTTTTATTGAAAAGTAAGCAAAATCATTGGGGGCTAATTGTTCCACTTCTAATGTCTTCTAATGTTAGATTTGTTTTAAGCTTCTTGCATAGAAATGTGTGTCCGTAATTCCCAGTAGCAGTCATTAGAATAATTTATCCTTGTGGATATTTCCTTATCTTTGATTCAAATCACATAAATTTTGGTGAGTCCAATCAACTTTCTAAACTACCTGTTGGAAAGTATCTCCACTATTCACAAGAAGTGTTGAAAAGTTCTAACTTGGTGGGAGTGAATTTTTCAAGCATTTTCTCTTTGTGGCTAATTAAAGGTCAGAGGAAGAAAGCGGGTCATCTCCCTCCTCAGTTTCCCCTATGTAATTTGTACATTTATCCTGCCTGATAACCTTTAAAATCCTAATTCCTCAATTACTTCTGACATTCCAAATGCTGCTCAGAAATTGTGTTCCTGTCCCACTTTTTCTTTTATGATTTCTGCTTTGGAAACAGGGCTGATGCATGATTGATTGGTGACTCACTCAATTCTGAGTATTTTCCTCAGAAAACAACCACTCAACAACCAATTCTGTGCAGAGTAAGAAATGACTTATTTGGCCCTAGAGGCACCGCTCTGCCTAGTGTTCAACTCAGTTCCCAGCGGTCACACATGGGGTCTGCAGGCACACCCCGTGGTTGCGGTCACCGGGTCCCACCCATGCGTTTCCCAACCTGTCCTGACCCCGTAGCAGCCCAGGCCACCAGCTGGTGGGGGCCAGGATTCGCCCTGCTGTAGCCATAGGCCTTTTAGGATACCTGAAGTGAGTCTCTAGAATGTCCCAGGCCCACTGAGCAACCCCCTCCCTGTATTAGTTTTCTGGGGCTGCCATAACAAAGTACCACCATCTGGAGGCCTTAAGACAACAGATATTTATTGCCTCACAGTTCTGGAGGCTAGAAGACCAAAATCAAGGTATCAACAGGGCGTGCTCCCTCTGAAACTTGGAGTGGGGAGCTTTCCTTGTTTCTTCTAGTTCTCTAGCCCCAGACATTCCTTGGCTTGTGGCGGAATCACTCCAACCTTCATTCGGGACTCTCTTATTTCTCCTCACATAGTCATCTGCGCATGTCTGTGTTTAGTATCCAAATTTCCCCTTTCTATAAGGACGCCAGTCATATTGTATTAGGCTCACCCTAAGGACCTTACTTCAACTTTGCTGCACCTGCAAAGACCCTGTAACCAAATGGAGTGACATTCTGAGGCATTGGGCATTAGAACTTCAACATATCTTTGGGGGGGCACAATTCAACCCATAACACTCCTTGACCCTTCACCATGCTGGCCCAGTTCTTCTGTTTTCATTCTATAAATATGTCTATTTGAGGACCTACTATGTGCCACACACTGACAAAGCACCAAAGACAGAGCAGCGCAGAAGACCAAGGAGTGCATGGAGGGGAGAAGGGAGAGAGGGAGGTGTTGTGTCGCTGGGTACTGCCTGCTAGCCTTCTTCTGCAACTGGCCCTTGAAAAGCTTCCACCTGCCTACCTGCTATTCTGACAGCTGCTGCTCACTCACCTGGCTGCACTCTGGATTCTCTAGCCACCAGCCAGAAATCCAGAAATTGGACTGTAAGGATCCTGATTATCTGGGTCTCAGCAGCCGCCACCTGCTAGTATGAAGTATGGACTTCTACCCGGACTCTGAGCCCATGTCCTGCCTCTGAGATCAGAACAAGTTTTTATATCTAGGATTAATTCCCCCTCAGCCCTCACTACATTTAACCTTAGCTTCTTCGGCTTTCCTGCACCCCTCTTTTGAAGATTTATTTATTTATTTATTTATTTGAGAGAGAGAGAGAGAGAGAGAGAAAGAGAGAGGATACTAGTCATATCATATTAGAGCTCACCCTAATGACCTCACTTTAACTTACTACCCTGCAAAGACCCTATTACCAAATTAAAGTCACATTCTGAGGTACTGCATATAGGAAAGGGGCAGAGGGGAAAGAGGGAAAGAGAGAATCTCAAGCAGACTCCCTGCTGAGCATGGAGCCCATGGTGCTGGGCTTGATCTCATCACCCTAAGCTCACAGCTGGAGCTGAAACTAAGAGTTGGACACTGAGCTGACTGAGGCACCCAGGTGTCCCCATCCCCCTCTTTTGGTTGAAGCCTCCAACCAACTGTGTTTCTGATCCCCAAACCTAATGAATTGTTTTCATCAGAGCACCCTAGTCTACAGCTCTATTCATTGCAATGGAAAATGAGTCGATACAGCTGTATGATCCATGTGATGCTCAGCAGTATCAGGTGCCTCTCCTTTTTAGGAAGACATTTGGGACTTGTATCTTGGATCTAGGCAGGATTGGGAAAGAGCTTTGCAAACCCCTTTTCTGGAGGCACCAAGTGGGTCTCTGCTCCTTGTGGCAGCTAACTCACAGAATCAGACCTGCCCTATGTGAATAGGGTGACAGCTGAAAATGGTGGAGGGCTTTGGAGCAGGATATCTCTGGCATAAGTTAGATCTAGAAACTGATCCCACCAAGTGAGGGGGTGGGGTTTCATCCTCTCAAAGGCTTTGAGTTCATTTGAGAGAGTCCAATTTTCGAAGTTTAGAGAAGTCAAAGGTTTGTTTCTTTTTTTAAAAGATTTTATTTATTTATTCATGAGAGACACACAGAGTTAGAAGCAGAGACATAGGAAGAGGTAGAAGCAGATTCCATGCAGGGAGCCTGATGTGGGACTCGATCCCAGGAAAAGGCTTGTTTCTCAAAGGATCATCTCTCAGCTAAATGATGGCCTTCCAGCAGTAAAGCAAATGTTATAGTTAAAGTATTTCCCACTTCACGACTAGGTTTGGGAAAAGCAGTCCTTTTGCTGAGGTAGACTCCCTGTTTAAATGAAACAATAATTATGAAAACCAGAGATCTCTCAGCACAGTCTGCCATCTGTTGAGCACCTGCTCCTTGGGAGAGGCTTTACAGATATGATCTGT
The DNA here is from genome assembly GCF_048164855.1 of Canis lupus baileyi. Classification (NCBI taxonomy): domain Eukaryota; kingdom Metazoa; phylum Chordata; class Mammalia; order Carnivora; family Canidae; genus Canis; species Canis lupus. Next base: position 45,892,396 of record NC_132850.1, on the reverse strand, counting down.
GGTCCTCATTTCATCCTGCAAGTTGACTGGTTATCTCCCACATTTTCTCGTCCTTCTTGTAGGAAATGCTTCTCTAACTACAATAATGTAGCTATATTGAGCCAGAAAGAAGTCAAGAGTCCTCTGAGATTCTAGAATTTGAGACAGAGAGCATGAGGCAGGTATTTTCTGGAGATAGCAACATGAGAATAAGAGACAAGTAATGGAAGAAGCTGGACAATAAGAAGAGTAAATGAAACACAGGGGTAGCCAGCCCTGCCTTGCCTCCTGGTTTGGTCTTTATTGCTTCCTATGAGATACCACAGTTTTCCTTTGTTTGTAATCTCATTTGAATGGCTTTTTTATTACAATCTAAGTACTAATATGAGTCTATTTTCCCATTTTACAGATGCAAAATCTGAGTCTTGGAGAAGTTTAAAATTTTGCATACGATTATATGACCAGTAAATGGTGGAAGCAAGATTTATATCTGGGTCTGGGAGACCAAAGTCTAGGACACTGGAGTCGGGGAGACTCTAAGAAGTTCTACACCCTATTGAGTTCTTATAGCTGTTAGATCCAGCTATGTGCTATTTCTGTGAAACATACTTAAAGCAAACTGTCACTGACTGAACATAAAAAAAGGCAAAGATATACCAGCCAAATGTAAATCAAATGGCATGTAAAAGATATTTGTCAAAAATATAGATTGTAATGCAGAAATCATTAGTGTAATGGGAGATATTTTATATTGATTTAAAATACAATATAAAAAAGATAAAATCATCAAGAATTATTTTACCCAAGCAATTGTGATCAAAATACATATAAAACCCAAAATTGGGCAGCCTGGGTGGCTCAGCAGTTTAGCACTTGCCTTCAGCCCAGGGCATGATCCTGGAGACCCGGATCAAGTCCTACATCAGGCTCTCTGCATGGAGCCTGCTTCTCCCTCTGCCTGTGTCTCTGCCTCCGTCTCTCTCTCTCTCTCTCTCTCTCTGGTCTCTCATGAATAAATAAATGAAATCTTTTTTTAAAAATCCACATTTAGGAATGAAAGGAGAATTGTCAAACCCATAATCACAATGGAGACTCTCATAGTTTTCAAAACTTGGCAAGTCAAGCAGTCAAAACCTATAACGTTATAGAGAATTTGAATCAATCACAAACAATTAATAGGCTAGCCAAGATACAAAAACTACACATTCTTTCCAAATTCCTATAGAACATTTAAAATTTTTATTATGTAGCAGGCCATGAAGAAAATCTCAATAAAGTTTAAATACTATATACAGCCACATTCTCTGATCATTATGCAAGAAAACTAGATATTAAGAACAAAACGTATCCAAAATAAATCTAAATACTTGTGGGGGAAAGACGACTTTAGTCATTCTTTAAAAAAACCAAAGTATTCAGAGTGGGGTACATCTACATGTGTGGCATAAATACATTTCCAAATTAAATTAAAATAACAAGGGTTTTGAAACAGTTTATAAAGCAATTTAATTTTTTATATATTTAAAAGGATATTCACATATATGATATTAAATACATAAATAACTTTTCTGGAAGAATGCACAAGAATCTGTTGACATTGGCTATCTTAAGAGAGATGGCATAGTGATCGGGTCAGGGAGGGGAACATTATAGAGAATTTAAATCACACATAATTATAAGCTATACAAAATACAAAATTACACATTCTTTCCAAGTCTATAGTGAATATATTTTAAAGTTTATTATGCAGCAAGCTACAAAGAAAACTTTAATAAATTCCAAGCACTATATACAGACTATGTTCTTTACATGAAGTGAGCATAACTAGTCAAAGGCTAACAAAGATTGTACATAAAGGAAAACTATAGACCAAATTTTCTTATTAATATCAATTAAAATATACTAAATAAAATAATAACAGAACCCAGAAGCATACTGAAATGATAATACACCATGACTATGTGGAGAAGGAGTATTTGTTTCAAGAATGTAAGAATATTCCAATATTTTGAAATCTTTAATTCCTTGTATTACTGCGTACAAGGAGAAAAACCATATGCTTATTTCTGCAGATGCTCAAAAGCATTTGATACAAATATATTTATTGTTATATATTAATATATTCAAATATATAGTAGACCAAATTATTGACAAAATAAAACTAGATGGAAAATTTTTCAACATGATATTTATCTGTATCTTTATCTGATTATGTATCTGTAGATACTGATATAAGTATAGACGTCTTTTCTCCAAAAACAAGGACTCGACTCATTTATTTGAACTAAACTGTGACTGCTGTTTACCAATTGGCTAGAAGGTCACATTACAGGCACAGTCAACCTGTGCCCGCATCTGATGTAGATCCCTTCTGGGCCTGAAAATTGTAAACAAAAATTTCTTTCCAGGGCACCATGCACACCCCAAGACTGTAGCTTTTGTGTGGAATCCAAGTATCAACTTGCTCCTTCCTCAAAATATGGCAACTTACATTTTTTGAACAGGAAGTCACAAGAGACATTTAAGTGTGTAAGGAAATACCATCTGTAGATAATATAGCCTTCAGATGACTGTGAAGACCTCTCCAAAATGAGGCTATTCTTGGTTACTTGGGGTTGCTTTCCAAATAGATATCTTGTTATGCATGCACACTATCAAGAAATTATCACTATAATAGGAAATGGGAATCATTCAATTAGAAAAAGCAGTATAAAATTTGTCCTTTACTGTGGCTAAAGTGATCAATGATACCACTGGAGCCCTCAAAGGCATTTAGCTCAGCCTCAACTCACTGACCAATCTTGTTACAAATGACAGACTTGCCCTCAACTTCCTCCTCAAGGGCCATGGAGGAATATGCAAAATGAATACCATATCCTGCTGTACCTGGAGTAATTCCATGGCCAAATAGAAAGATCAAAGCAGAAACTTAAGGAAAAAGCCACATGACTCTCTAAGGTAGGGCTTGAAGGTTTCTGAGATTTGTTAGGCTGCTTGGCCCAGAACTCGGAGGCGGCATGGTTGTGGTCAGTACTCTAGCTAGGTTGCCCTCATCCAGCTGCTTGGAATCTTGTTACTAACAGGCCTAATTATGGTAGCCTCCCAAGTGCTACATGGGACAGAGTCAATGGAATTAGTCCCAGCCTTCATCATTCTGATTACTAAGAGTAGCCGGGTTGCGACATGCTAATGGGAAAATTCTCCAGAAGCCAAGACTGTATAAAATAAGGGGTGGGTATTGTTGAGAGGCCATTTTCTACTGATCTGCTGCATTCCTGCCCACCTTGAAAACAGATACTAACTGCCCTTAATTCCAGACTATCTTTTCAAAGATGTTTGTGTAGCAAACAGTCTCAGAAGATAAAGAAGAGCAAAGGGTAGGTTTGCTTACAGCTTTGGACAATAAAGATAATGTCTCCCTCTGGAGCAAAGATCAGGCATAGTTTACTGCTTAATATAAAAGTTCAAGTTCCCTAAGCTCAGGATTCCTATCCTGTAATGCAACCACTGCATGTGCAGGCATCTATCTGCATCACTCTCCTAAGACTTGGGAGCAAGGATAATTGGCAAAGTATGCTGATGTTCATGCTTATTGCTGTGCTGGGAGTTTTCAAGTTCTTTTTCTCCAACCTAGGAGTCTCATGTCTTCGGCCCGCATTCATGGAACTGTGGCAGACCAACTTGTTAGCTTGCAAGTAGGGTAAGATCTCAAGACCTCATACTTCTTGACAATAATAGAAAATAGAGACTGACTTATCTAGGCCAGTCTACAGAGAAAACCACTTTTTAAATAAAAATACTGTGGCTTCTTGTCAAATAAGACTTGAGGTTGTCTTGATATACCTTGGATCTAGAGGCATTGTGAAAACCTTCCCAAAGGTCCCTTCAAATATGACCTCCAGGCCCACACATTCAGTCTAGATTCTTCCATTCTAAAATTTCTAAGTCTTGCTTAAGTTCTACCTTTGAACCTACTTGAAGAAAGTATTTCTTTATCTAATACACAAAACTTCTCTCCAGGGATATTAGGCTGTCCTACAAAAATGTAACACTGGTTTCTTCATTTTTCTTTTGGGTATTTCAATAGCTCTGAGCCCTTAGAAATAAAACTCTCACATAAATCACTTATTAATCATTTATTAATTTATGAAATATTTTTAACACCTGGTATATCCAACACATAGTAAGTGTTCAGTGACTACTTATTGAATGAAAGAAATTTCAATCTAGTAAGGAAATAGCCCTCAATCAAATCAATCCTCAAATTATATATAATTACAAACTGAAAAGTACCATAGTGGAAAAATTCTAGGGAAAGAGACAGCATTACGAGTAATATAGGAAGTGACACTGAAACTGGGAACTGAAGAAGGAGAAGGAGGAGAGGTTAACTGAACAAAAGGATGGTGATAAGCAATACATTTCAGGAAGAAGGAAGAGTATTGACTCACTTTTCTTGGTCCTCCTCCTTTTTTCCAAATCTTGTTTGATGGCCAGCTAGAAAAGTCGGCTTTTCCTTTCAAGAGACCTCATTTCCCACCCCCCGATCTCAGGTGGAATTGGTGCCCAAATTCACTATTATCCAGAGGGCCTCAATGGCAGGTATCATTTTTGTCTACTTCATCAGTCCCTTCACTGACTCCAAACAGATTTCCAATCTCAGCAGTCTTCAACCATGCACTTGCTCACTGAGGGGGCACACCCCACTCTCTCCTGATTTGCATACCCTGAGCCCAAATACTCGTGCAACTTTTATCAGTTACCCACCTCTGTATATATCCGCTGTTCTCATAGTTATCTCATCCCTCAAGTGACTTCAAAAAACAAGAATTGCATTAATCTTTATGATACAACATACCTTAAAGAGATGATGGAAATAACAGAACTAGAAAAATAGAATCTCAACTCCTTATGGGGTCATTTGTGAGCACAGCAAATTCTTGTACTAATTGACCTGGCATTTTTCTGAACAAAGTAAATGGAAAGTTAGCTAGCCACAAACAAATGCCTAGTGGCCAATGGCAAACTTCATTTATTATAGTAAATACTGGTCCCATTAATCATATTAAGGTACCAGCTATCTCCCCATACAAGTGTCGGAGCATCGCGAAACTGTACTTACTGACCACTCTGTAAAAAAGCATAGAAATGTCTGTGTTTTAAACATCCTCCTTAATCATTCAGATCAGAAGAGGGATGTGCCATTGAGTGGAGGAAATATGTGACTGACATTGAGTGTGGTATAAGCCTATCTCATGTTCAAGCTTTGCTATGGGCCTGGGTAAAGCACCAGTTCTGGTCAATGCCAGCCAAATTTGCTGTCAATAATAAGATAAATCCATGACAGGGTAAGAATTGCTGTCTACAACAGAAAACTGCTTCTTGTTAGTGACATTACTTTGCTGTTCTATGACCTGCTTCTTCGGGTGATGAATAATATGACAGGCTTTTTGTGTGCTTGTCCAATAAAATTTATAGTTCCTTGCAGTGAAATGAAACTGGGTATTGAAGCTCTGTAAAACGCGAAGCTGATATTTTCTTAGATATTAACTTGAATTAAGCCTGTTATGATGCCATTTTCATTTGGAAAAAAAATAAAATATATGATTGCTTTTTGGAGATATGACTTCTGAGTCTCTGAAGTATTTTCACTTCACCCAGGCTTTCTCTTTCCAAATTAAAAGTTCAACACTGAAGACAAGAAGTCATGATTATTTGAGAAGTTCTTGTCTAGGGAGTTTATATTTTAAATTCTATCAATTTTTTGTTTTGAAATTGCAAACATAATAAGTGCTAATGTAGTGGTGATTGAAAGAAGATTTCATTCCCTTTTCTCTTAATGTTAATGCAAAACAAAAGTACAACAGATAAGGAGTGTCTGTGGGTATAATAGGGAATATCAGTGAAACTCATTTGTTATTGAAAAGACAATCAATAAAGCCTTTCCAAAAAAATAAATCAGGGGAATAGTTTCTTCTTTCACTTTGAATGAATAAGGAGAGAATCATAAAATTTAAGAGGGATGAATCCAAAGATTGATAGCAGCTGGCTGTAGTAGGCACTCAGAGAGAAAAATCCAAAAATGGGCTCTCCTCAGTCACACTTCACAGAGCTCTGCGGTCTGTGCAGAGACTGAGGAGGCCTGCAGATTGAGTGCTAGGACTCAGAATTCAACTCAACTGTGCTGAGTATTTCTATGAGTAGGTTTCCATGAGTGAAACATAGTTCCCAAGTTCAGGTTAACTTTTTAATAAAAAGAGAGAGCACGCAAATAGTTCATCATTGTACAGAGGAGCCAGTTCACATAGGAACTAACAAAGTATCCCACTTAATTGTAATTCCATAGCGTTCTCACAGTATGGCTCCCACCACTGACAGACTTGTATTGGTGGGGTTAAGAGCCACTGTGCTCTTTTGCTCCACAACCCTACTCATATTCTCACCATAAACCAAGAGTACCCACTGTGAGGAAAACCTTCCATAGATAAGCGGTGAAAGGGGAACAGAAAGTACACTAACTGGAAGTCTTCCAAATCACCTTCCTCTCCATCAAAAATTTCTAGTTTATCTGCCAACTTGAAATAACTAGGAGTTTCTTTTTCCTCTTAGTTCTTCAAAGTGCTAAAGGCTGGGGTTTTCCGTAATCAAAACAGCAAAGTAAATTGTCTCGTGTCTCCTGGCTGTAAGTTCCCATTCTGAGAAGCTTAGTGTGTCTACCACAGTCACAGCCTCTTCTGAAAGACCTCTCTGTGCATAGGTCAGTGGGGTGGTATCCTGTGGTATCATCCACAGTGATGGCCACAGATGATTGGACCAGAGATGGGTGTTTGTTAGCCAATGATAACTTGGCTAGAGGCCTATGAGGGAGCACAGTACAAGAGCTCAGTCATAAAAGGAGGTTGGGTAAGAGTTGAGCCCAACCAGAAGCTCTTTGAGACATTGAGTACAAAGCATTCTGAGAGAGTCAGCAGGCTGGAGAGGCCAAGAGACACACACACACGCAAAGAAGGAAGTAAGCAAAAACTGCCTGGTAGTGGAAGCTCTGAGTAAACAAAAAATCTTGAGATAAATACAGGAGATTAAAAATAGTTATTCAAAGGGCGCCTCACTGGTGCAATCGGTTAAGCTTGGAACTCTTCTTGGTTTCAACTCAGGTCTGATTTCAGTTTCAAGAGACACCCCACCAACCTGTGCTGAGAGCATGTCTGCTTGAATTTCTTTCTCCCTCTGCTTCTACCCCCTCACCCTATGTGCTCGCTCCCACTCACTCTCTCTTTCACTCTCAAATGAATAAATCTTGAAAAAATAGTCATTCAATTATAGTAGTAACAAGAGCAGACACAGAAGCCAGAAAGAGTAGAGAATTCATTCTAGAAGAATAAAATAATAAGTGGAGCTAAGCAGAGTGGAAGACTTGAATCATGAACATGGCCAGCTGTCAAGGTCACTGTCAAGACATTAGATAGACACACTGTGAGAGCTTTCATTACATGCTCAAGAGTAGTAACATTTTATGTTTAGTTTTCTAGGGTTAGTTTGGGTTATTTTTACTTTTTCTGGGTTTTCTTATTTTCTTCTGTAATCTTAAAATCAGCCCTGTTAACTGAGATAATAGACTGTTCTGTATTCCTTACATCTTGTAAGAACCTAGCAGTTCTTCAGATCACCTTGTAAATGGCTCAGAGCAACACGCTCAAATGCAATAAAATTCAAAGATCTCCACATTGTACTGTTTTAATAAGCAGGGCCTACAATATGTTCCAACCTGCCATTCTCTTTGAAGAAGATATTCCACTATGCCCAGGACTCTAAGACTCCTGGAAACTTCATTGAAGTGGTAGACCCCTTTGTCTCTTTTTATAGGACATAGTTCCTTCTCCCTGGCATACATGTATCTTACCAAGCAAGGCATCTGGATACCTCTTCATTTCAGCTCTGTGCCTGATGATACCATCGATATAGGGTACCACTATGATGACGCATAGGATAATGAGATGTTCAAAGTGCTTGTGTACTGTACTCTGACATGGAACCTGAAAATTGACATAACCCTGAGGCAAAAGAGTAAAGGTGCTCTACTAAATAGGGGAAAGCAAACTGGGCTATTTTCTCTGCTCAGGGGACAACAAAGTAGAGTCTGAAGGTAAAATCTGGTTCATTGTTTATTTTATTAACACACTTTATTTTTTAGAATGATTTTAGATTTATAGAAAAATCGATCATTGTATAGAGAGCACCTATATAACTCCCCCTCCAACAATTTCTTCGATTATTAACACTCTACATTAGAATGAAACACTTGTTACAGTTAACAAACCAATATTGATATATTATTACTAAATAAAGCCCATAGTTTATCTAGACTTCCCAAATTTTTACCTAACATTCTTCATTTCTGCTCTAGGATCCCATTCAAGATATCTCATTACATTTAGTTGTCATATGTGCTTAGGTTGCTTGTGGCTATGACAGATTGTCAAACTTTCCTTGTTGTTGAAGACCCTGACAGTTTAAAGGAGTAGTAATCAGGAATATTATAGAATCTCCTTCTATTGGAATTTGATAATTTTCTCATGATAAGACTGAGATTATGGATTTTTGGGAAGAATTTTGGAGACTTAAAATGCCATTTTTATCACATTATATCAAGGTACATATTATCAATCTGATTCACAACGGTTGATGATGACCTCCATCACCTGGCTAAAGCATTACTATTTGTAACAGTACTATTTAAAATAGTACTATTTTACTATTACTGTTACTGTTTGTCAGATTTCTCTATTGTGAAATTACTTTTTCCTGTCTTTCCATACTGTACTCTTTGGAAAGAAATCACTATGCTCAGCCCACAATTAAAGAGTGGAGAGTTGTACTCCTCCTCCTTTAGGGTAGGGAATCTATAAGCTTAGAATTTTTCTGCATGAGACATTGTCTCTTCTTCTCATTTACTAATTTATTCAATCTTTTGTTTGTTATCGGTATGGGTTCATGGATATTTACCTAATACTTTGGGTTACAATCCAATACTACTTTATTTTGTTGCTCAGATTGTTTCAGCTTTAGCCGTTGGGAGCTCTTTCATTTGGCACCCTTGACATATCCCCCACAATGTGATTTTTTTCTTTTGAACACCTTACTTCTTGTTTTTGCTTTGTTTTGTTTTTAAGGATTTTATTTATTCATGAGAGACTCAGAGAGAGAGAGGCAGAGACATAGAGAGAGAAGCAGGCTCCCGGCAGGAGTCTGATGCGGGACTTGATCCCAGGATCCAGGGATCATGACCTGAGCCAAAGGCAGACGCTCAACCACTGAGCCAACCAGGAGCCCACTTTTTGGTTTGTGTTGTGTGTTTCTTAATCCAGTCTTAGAATCAGACAATCTTCCAAGAAGCTGTCTTTCTTTTTATTGGTGAAATATGTTAGAATTATGCCCAAGATCTGGGCACAAGATGTGCTTGTTGCTACCGGGGCATTTACTGCCTATTTTTGTCAATGAAATTTTACTGGAATGCAGCCATGTCTATTTGTTTGTGCATGGTCTGTGGCTGCTTTTGTCTTCCAAAGACAGAGCTGAATAGTTGCAACAGAGGCCATATGATCTGCAAAGCTTGTATTACAATCATATATTAAATTATGTATGATATATAATATTATAATTATAATATTAGTGTATTATTTATCATATGTTAATTATATCATATATATTATCTGGCATCATACAGAAAAAGTCTGCCAATACCTGGAATAGAGTAAAAAGAATAAACTTAACCAGTCCCTTCAAACATAGGTTCTAGAAATTCCCCCATAAGGGAAGAAGACCACATCTGGAGCAGAAGCTGCAATTAGAGTCATCATCTGATTGAGTTTACAGTAATCCACTGGGGTCTCTGAGATCCATTTGTGTTCTACTCCAGTCAAACCAGGAAGTTACATGGAGATGCTAAACCACTCTCTGCTTCCAATATCCAATTATGTCATTAGTCTTAGCAGTCTCTTCATAAATGTTAGATGGGTTTGATGAACAGTTTTTGGGTAGGACCTAGTGGGAACCCTAGAATACCACCCCCCACCAAGATAAAAACAAATTCTCTTTAATTTAAATGTGTCTTATCCCCCTCCTTGACCTAGTGCCCCTGAATCCATTCCCTAATAATGTTCCAAAGATACTTTGATAAATAAAGGGGAGAAATTGACTCTTTTGTTATATAAAGCCTATTGCTTTGACATTTGACTTTGTAATTGCTCCTCCCCCCCACCCAAGGCATGCTGCCATTTAATTATAGGTCTGTAGACAGTGAAGAATTTTGGGAGCTTAGAAATAAAGAATTGACATTTCCTTGTAGAGTCAGTCCTCAGAGAGGTTATTACAGGATTTTCTACTAAGGCAAGAACAACTTCTTCAGCGAGTTGATTCTCATCAGGACATAGACTAAGGCTTTTTGCTTTCTGTAGCTAAAATTCAGTAGAATTTTTCAAAGCTAGTGTCCTTATAATGCTTTGTGGACTGCTATGTATGGACACATGTTCTTCTGTGCCGCCACTCCCCACCAAGAGACCCAGTGCAGTGGGGGATCAAAATAGTGTGAGGCCTCTGAATCCTTTCATACAACCCCATTTCTCTTCTCAGGGTTCCACATTTCTTATGTTCAGTGTTCTATCCACAAAGCTGAGAACTTAACAGATCACAGCAAACTTCGTAATTAACCATTGCATTTGCCTCACAGTAATTCTGACCTCGCTGCAATGGATTATTTTAGCATAGTTATATATGATCCCCTTTTTTTCTAGTCATGCTTTGAGCTGAGAATTTAGTGATTTGAGGTCATTATTTTCTTTATAAGCTACTCTTGATTGCTCTTAGTAACCATCCCCACCTCCTCCCCACATTCTTTGTGTGCTTCTTTCCTTCTGTTCTATTCAATAGCATTAGCTGCTTGGATTCCCCAAACTTGATTGTTTCACCTCTGCATGCCATAAGCTAACAGATTCTTATTCTTGAATACTATTACTAGGACTTTCTGCCCTCATCCCCAACTTTCCAGAAAATTAATCCCTGAATCCTTCCCTCTCCTCTTTCTTGGGATGCTGGAATCACTCCAATTTCTATTTCTGAACTAGTCAGGGGGTTATAAGACAGAAACAGACTATTTTCATCAGGTTATACTAAACCTACAACGGGCTCGCTGGCTTTCAAAAGAGACCTCAAAATACAGTGGTTCAAACAACATAACAGTCCAGGAGAATTCAGGCAATCCAAGGTAGATAGGTGGCTCAGCTCTATGAAGTCACCCAGGGAGCCTGGTTCTTTCTCTGAATTATCCTATCATCTCCTCAAATGTTTCTCCTATTCACTAAGTCAAAGCCAGTGTCCCAGTAGAATATACCCATTCAGCCCCTAAGAGGGAAAATACGGAAGGGAAATGCAAGCATGTTCCTTTTGAAGAAATGATATGGAAATTATAAACATGACTTCTGCTCATGCTTCCCTGATGACAATTTAGTTGCATGGCCATGCCTGGCTATGAAGCAGACTGGAAATTTAAGGCTCTAGCCCTGTGGCCATTTGTCCTGCTGAAGCTCAGGGGAGGACATCCTGTTACTAAAAGGAAAAGGGGAATATAAGTATTGGGAAGCAGTAACCCATCACACTGATTCAGGTTGTAAGTAGAAAAGAAATGTATTAAAAGGTGACTAACAAGCTCACAGAAAGACCAGGAGATTTTGAGAAGAAGGCTCAGAAAAGGGATGCTTAGGTGGCTCAGTGGTTGAGTGCCTGCCTTCAGTTTGGGGTGTGATCCCAAGGTCCTGGGATCGAGTCCTGCCTCATCAAGCTCCTTACAGGGAGCCTGCTTCTCCCTCTGCTTATGTTTCTACTTCTCTGTGTCTCCCATGAATAAATAAATAAAATCTTTTTTTTTTTTTAAAAAGCAAAAAAAAAAAAAAGGTGTCTCAGAAAACAAGCAGAAGAAAAGAAGTCCAGAACCAAAGAGAAAATCATAATTTCAGGACTCTTAAGTAGAGAGCACTGCTTCTGGTACCACTGAACACTGGGCCCCAGAGCTTGCACTCTTGCCACCAGCACAGGAAACCAGGTAGACTGTGTGGTGTTCATGGAGTGATACTGCTCAGATCTTCAAGAGAAGCTCCTATGGGAGCAGAGCTGACCACACACCTCTAGCTGCTGGTCTGCCATCACTGAAGTCATGCTTCCCAGGCTGCTGTTCAGGACACTGGTGCTGTCCCATTTCTGCCCCATGCAGGGTTCCCCTGAAGGGCAACTATGGTAGCTGACAAATGGCCTCCCAAAGATGTTCACATCTGAACTCCCTGAACCTGTGGACTTTACTTTATATGACAAAAGGGGCTTGGCTGGTACAGTTTTGAGATGGAGCTTATCCTGGGTGATGTAGATGGGCCAGCGATAGTCACAAGGGTCCTTAGAAGAAGAGAGTAGGAGAGCAGAGTAGGGATTGGAGGGATGTAGCCACAGGTCAAGGAATGCTGACAATCTCTAGAAGTGGGAAAGTGCAAGGAACAGCTTTTCCCCTGGAGTCCTCCAGAGGAATCAGCCCTGTTGACCCACTGATTTAAGCCCAGTGAGACTCATTGCAGACTTCTGACTTCCAGAACTGTGAGACAACAAATCTGTGTTGCTTTAAGCCCCTAAGCTTCAGTTCCTTCATTATAGCCATAAGAAATGAATATAGTGACTTTTATCTGGCGATGTTCCCTTGGCCAGGCCAAGATTTTCTGAGTTGTGCTTCTGTCTGAGACCCTTTTCCTCCTCCCTTCTTTCACAACTGTCACACCTGCCTTTCTGTCTAATGGTTCTCCACCAATTCCCACTCCCTCTTTGTCCCCCAGAGCTGTTTTCCCTAATAAATCTTTGCAGCTCTAATCTCATGTAGACATCTGCTTCTTGGAGAATCTGCACCAACAAATGCTACCAGCCCCACTCCCTCCTGCCCCAGGGAACTGGAGGTTGTAGCCATCCTCATTCTCCAGAATGGGTTCTCCACTGCCCTTCTTTAGTGACTCATAGCTTTTAATTCATGGTACAGGAAGGTGCCTGATTGATCAACCCCAGTCCCATTACTCCACTCCAAGGGTTGGGGTGCTGGGAAAGTGAGTCTCTAACCTGCTTTATTGCCATAGTTGAGCAGGGCTCTAATTCTTAAGATTCATGCAGTGTCTGAGCTTTCCCTGAGCTTTAAAAGCAGGTCCATGTACTGCACAGTTTGCCAAGTGGCAAGTAGCTATGAGAGTATCTCCCTTCCAACAATCTGAATCCCATTCTGTGTGACCAAGAGGTATCCAGTGATCTTTCCCAAGAATTTCTGAGGATTTATGGGAGAAGCTTGTGGCTTTTGCTTAGCTACTGTTACAAATCAACTCTTGCCATAACCTGATCTCATTTCCCTGTGACTTGTCTGCCCTGTGTGGACACCATCTCCTCCCTTTATTCTAACAACCCTGCTAACACCAGCCATAGAGTGTGATAAAACTTTACTAAGGGTCTGAGAACAACCTGAGGAGTCATACCACAAAAAACAGGAAATATAAAACCTGATATCATTACTCCCATAGCCAATTGGTCATAGCCTTGTCAAAGGGAGGCCTTATAAGCACACTCCACTCTGAACTGCCTACCACCATGATGCTAAAGTCCACTTCTCCTCCCTAGGAATCCCCTTCATTCCCACTCCACTCATCTCCACCTGCCTCTGAGGAAGCCTATTAGAGAAAAAAAAATCTATTGATGAACACATCTCTGAGAGCAGTTTAGCTTTTCTCTGTCTTAATCTTTCTCTTTCAGAATGGAAGCGTGGCCCTATCTTCGCTTAACAACAATAAGGAAGTCTGTTACAGTGTTATTCCAATCAAAAGGATGGTCTCTGAAGATGATTTCTGCCACCACTCCTTGAGTAATAAGGGGCAAATTCGAGGCAGGTTTAAAAATAGCAGTGTCCCTAAACTTACCTTATGCCACTCCATCTCACCACCATACATACACACCCATGTACAGAGGTAGACAGGTAGATGATATGTGATGATAGATATATAGATGATAGATGATAGATAGATAGATAGATAGATGATATAGTAGATAGAAGATAGGTGAAAAAGGAAATAGATGATAGATAGGATAGATTATAAATAGAAAGAAAGAGAGAGAGAAATTATGAGCTTCACTTCCTGAGGAGAACTATTATCATATTGGCTTGCCAGAACTTTCCAACAATCCCATAAGTGCCTCCAAATCAGCATTCCCCTATGGCCTCTGCTCATAGTCCAGTGGCCCCGCTATATGGCAGTATCCCTAGCAGAGGCTCAAACTTTCAGAGGTGCAATTCCTGCTGGCTGCCCAGGCTTCCCTGTGTCAGTCACAGGGATGTGGTGTTTTAGGAGTCCTCAGCTGACCCTCCTTGGCTCCAACCATCTCACCAGACAGTAGTGGTTGGGTGTTTAACCATATATTGAATCAAACTCCACTGAAACCTATAAGAGGGGGGGAAAACCCCACTGAGGGAACATGCAGATAGCTTTTAGAGACAAATCACTCCCAGTGGGTTAGGGGGAACATAACTGCTCTGGAGCCTTTGACCCTGTCCCTTGAATCTTCCCCCTTTATTTAGAATACTTACTTTCTGTCCTTATCACCCCTGGTCCTATTTCCCCTACCATAGACATAGACAAAGCACCATCCACAAAGCAGAAGAAAAGATCAATTAAAATTCTTCAGAGGTGAATAAAGAACTTGACCTGAATAGGACTGTTCTTTTCTTTCACAAAGCAAACTAATAAATAAATAGGCATTTAAATCTCTTTCCCTTTCTTCATTGGCCCAGTCAACATAGGATTCTTCCAATGGACTTTGGTGAAAACAAAACAAAATAAAACAGTAAAGGATAAATTTTTTAAATATCCAAAGGCCGGGGCCCCTGGGTGGCTCAGTCAGTTGAGTGTCTGACTCTGGGTTTCAGCTCAGGTCACGAACTCAGGTGTTGTGGAATCCAGCCCTGAGTCGGGCTTCACACTCAGCAGGGAGCCTGCTTGAGAGTCTCTCCTTCTGCCCCCATTTCTGCTCAACCTCTCCCTTCCTCTCTGTAAAATACATTTGAAAATCTTAAAATAGGGACTCCTGGGTGGCTCAGCAATTGAGTCTGCCTTGGGCTCAGGGCGTGATCCAGAATCCCAGGATCGGGTCTCACATCGGGCTCCCTACCTGGAGCCTTCTTCTCCTTCTGCCTGTGTCTCTGCCTCTCTCTCTGTGTCTCTCATGAATAAATAAATAAAATCTTTTTTTTAATAGTTTTTTTTTTAATTTTTATTTATTTGTGATAGTCACACACACACAGAGAGAGAAAGAGGCAGAGACACAGGCAGAGGGAGAAGCAGGCTCCATGCACCGGGAGCCCGATGTGGGATTCGATCCTGGGTCTCCAGGATCGCGCCCTCGGCCAAAGGCAGGCACCAAACCGCTGCGCCACCCAGGGATCCCTAAAATCTTTTTTAAAAAAGAAAATCTTAAAATAAAAAATTTCTAAAGGCCAAATTTACAATGTAAAGATTTCTGACAACTACATTCTGAATAACAAGTTGACCAGGCTAGGATTTTTTCCTTCTAGTTCTGCTTTTGTATTGTTTTGTTTTTATGTTTGCATATGAATTTAGGCTTTTCCTCATTTCATCCCACTCTATTCCACCAACAGACCAGCACCAATACAATACTGTTGCCTGTTAATAAGAATAGCTGCCATTTATTGATCATCTACCATACCAAGGAACTTTCTTTAAGAATTCTAATGAGGAGCACCTGGGTGGCTCAGCCACTTAAGCATTTGCCTTCAGCTCAGGTTGTGATCCCAGGGACCTGAGATGGAGCCCTACATTGGGCTCCCTGCTTGGCGGGAAACCTGCTTCTTTCTCTGCCCCTCCCTCTGCTCATGCTCTCTCTCTCTCTCTTTCTCTCTCTCTCTAAAATAAATAAATAAAATCTTTAAAAAGAAGAATTCTAATGAAAATAGTAATATACAAAAAATAAAACATATTTTTTTAATTTTTATTTATTTATGATAGTCACAGAGAGAGAGAGAGAGAGAGAGAGAGGCAGAGACATAGGCAGAGGGAGAAGCAGGCTCCATGCACCAGGAGCCCGACGTGGGATTCGATCCCGGGTCTCCAGGATCGCGCCCTGGACCAAAGGCAGGCGCCAAACCGCTGCGCCACCCAGGAATCCCAAAATAAAACATATTTAAAGAACATTTCCTACACACCAGGTTTTATCCTCCTTGAACCCTTGCAACTATCCTAAGAGGTAGGCATTATTGTCACCATTTTAGAGATAAGAAAAGTGAAGTCAGTATCATTAATTTCACTTAGGTAAATAAATGAGGCTTAGAGAGGTTAAATCACACAGTTATTAACTGGTAAAGATTTGAACCAAATATTGATTTTTTAAATCCACTTTAAAAAAAGCATTCTGCTCCACCCAAGAAGTGAATACACCTCCTCACAACCAGAGAACTCCTCTTTTCCCAAAGAGCCTGCATCTTGGATTGGTTGCAAAAGCAGAGATAGGGAAAGGCTGCTGGATTAGGACAGCCCCATTCAGGACCACATTCTCCCCCCCCCCCTTTTTTTTTTGAGAAGTGAATGCACCTTAAGTTTATTTCCTTTTTTTATCTTAATCCCCATCACTCATTTAGCCCATCCCTCCACTCCCTCCCCTCTAGAAACCATTGGTTCATCTCTATAGTTACTTGTCTGTTCCTTGGCTTGCCTTTCTTTTTCTTCCCCTTTGCTCATTTGTTTCGTTTCTTAAATTCTATATATGAATGAAATCATATGGTAGTTGTCTTTCTCTGTCTGACTTATTTCACTAGCAGTAACTCTCTAGCTCCACCCTTGTCATTGTAAAAGGCAAGATTTCATTCTTTTTGATGGCTGAGTAATATTTGATTATACAATATATGATATACTCCATTATATAATATAATATTATATATATTATATATATAATTCCCACCAGCAGTGCAAGACGGTTTCCCTTTCTCCAAATCCTCACCAATACCTGTTGCTTCTTCAGTTGTTGACTTTAGCCAGTCTGACGGGTATGAGGTGGTATCTCATTGTAATTTTCATTTACATTTCCCCAATGGTAAGAGCTGATGAACATCTTGTCATGTGCAGGATCATGTTTTTAATTAACTCCATTCATCTCCTGAAGAATTCTAATTAGTCTTTCCTCTCCCATTTTGGGTAATCCTTTCTCTTCTCTGAGAAAATTCCTGACTTACAAGCATAGTACACGATATTCAGTATAACATTGTTAGCAATACCACAGAGGCACAAGCAGAAAGTACAACCTTCCTAGACTCCTTGGCATGGACATGGGAGCTCCTTGAGCAGGCCTGGCACCTCCCTTCCCTGATCACAAAGTGAAAGCATACTAGTCCCATGATGAAGACAGCAGCTCTGCCATCAGATAGATCTGCCTTCTGGTGGTTTCCCACTTAGGAGAAAGTTGACTTCTGTCAAGTAACCAATTGTGCCTTGAGTTCTTCATTTGTAAACCAGAACAGCCTTCCTATAAGTCCCAATGTGCATTAGAATCAGCATATGGAGGTTACCCAAGTCACAACAGACCTGTAATAAATGGTAATGGTTAATATAAACTGATTTCCAGGTGCTTGGAAGTTTGGCTACATCTTCATGTTTAGGTGAAATTATATAGATGATGCTAATGAAACAGATCAATATTTTGCATTTGACTTTTGTGGATGGTTGAGAAGATGTATTCCTATGATTGTTCTAAATTTTTGGTCTGGGCTGGATCTTTACAGTACAATGGGGGGGATAATAGACAAGGTGATTGCCCGAGAGCCCTTCACCTGCTCCCATAGGCATGTCATTAGGTGGAATGTGGCAGATTTCAACCAGCTCTTCTCTATGTGGACTCTGATTTAGTGGCTCTGGCAAGAATTGAGGCATGAGCCTTAATATTGAGTTTATTGTGATACTTTTGCTTTCTTTGACATTATTTCCTACTCTAAATTTAACAAGTCATTTCTCCTTCTTTTGTTACATTGTAGTGTGAGTGATTTAATGCCATCAGTGTTCAAAATAATCCTATACAGGCTCCCTGCATCAGGCACAGAGATATGAGCTTTTTACACATTGTTTCCCTAATTCGTAGAACAGCACAATGAGCTAGAGACTTTGTCTCAGAGATGACTCAGGTTCAGAGAGGTTAAGAGATTTGCCTAAAGTCACTAAACTAATAAGTAGCAGAATCAAGTCTATCAAATTTCAGAATTGAGGGAGGGAATTAAAAGATTTCATAGTCTAATTTTCTTGGGGTTTTATTTTGTTTAATTTAGTTTGGTTTGATTTTGTTTCTTCATCAGCCTAATAAGCTTTCACCTCCTGGCAGTCTTTTTCATCCCTCTAAGATGGATCAGGTGGTCTCCTCTTAGCTTCCATAGTGTTCTTTCACAAAAGTTGGTTATAGCACTTACCACACTAAGTGAAATCTATGGGTGTTTGCCTCCCAGCTTCTCCTTCTAGACAGAGCACCATGCGCAACACCGTCTTAGCTTCCATAGCACCTCACACAGTGTTTGGTAGCTAAGCAGGGGCTCAGGACAAATTTGTGGATGTGAGCTGCCACACTGAAGCCATATTTCAATATTGGAACTGAATACTTGTGCTAAAGTGGAAACCTTAAGGTACAATAGACCAGTAATTCCCAAATTGTTCCTTAAAGGGTGTGTGTATGTGTATGAGTGTGTGTGCATGTGTGTATAAGTGTGTGAGTACATGCCTGATGACAGCATATACCTCGAGCACTCTGTCCTCCCACCATACTTTCAATCTCAATATCACTAGGCCCATAGAATTTTTGTTTCTCTCCCTGAATGTCACACATTTCTCTGTCTCTTTTACATAAAACCCCTTATTTTACCTCTCATCCTCTCTTTCTCAATTCCTTTGCTTCACACAAGATATGAGCCCTAGCCCTACTTCAATTAAACTGAATACACTGCCATTTGTTTCATGTTAGAAACAATAAAGAGGGCCAGGTAATATTGTTCATTCAAAATGAACAGTCTAGCCCCACTGTTCATTGAAAATAATAGCATAACTAAGATTATATAATGTACACCATGTGCCAGGGACTGTTCTTAGCTCTTTACTCCCTTTACTCCCTTCACTCATTTATTGTTTACAACAACCCTATGAGGTAGGTACTATTACCCCGATTTTACAGATGGAGAAACTGAGATACAGACAGGGAGAGTAACTTGCCCTGGGATCACACAGCTTGTTAGCAGTGAAGTCAAATGGCAAAACCAGGCAGAGCTCAAGACAGCCCACTACTGCTTACCACCACCAGAGCTTTTTATTTCATTATCAGATGAAGTCCATGAGAGTACTGACCTTATTTCAGTTGTCTAAGTTGGAAATTACAGAATATCCAAATTAGAAGGGACCTTATAGTCCAACCTAACTCAATTTCCCACCCACTGCAAAATCCCTTCTGGAACTTTCCAGATGGATGAGTATTCATTCAACTCTACTTAAGTACTCCCAGTGACAAGGAAGAAATACTGTAATATGAATGTGAAATATAAACTGTCCATGGATAAATTATTGCATAATAAAAACATGCCTGATGGCTACACTCCCCTAATATGTTCATTTGGTAGTTTTTTTTTAATATGCAAACTTGTCTTGATAAAATTGTTTCTTAAAAAAAAACTTTTAGTATAATTTATCTTGAGATACCTAAGCTTTCCTTTTCTACCTCCTTATTAATGAGCATATTTTCAAAGAGGAAAGTACAGCAAAGATGATAGACAAAAAATCGTCACACTTGCTCAAACTGTTGTTTGGGGGTTAAAAATAAATGCTAACAGTGAGTGAGTGATCTTCTTAATATTTGCAGTTAATTTCCCACATATACTTTTAAAAGCTACTGTGGTGTTGTTTTCTCCCACTATTTAAAAAAATCTGTTTGAAATGAACTTCTGGAAAAGTTAGAACATCATAAATCATGCTAAAAAGAACAATTTCTTTGATATTTAATCCCCAATTAAGATGAAAATATCTATTGCAGCTGTCCATTAGGTATGTTCTTAGTTTGTGGTTTTTGACACAGCAGAAGAAGAAAATCCAGAATCCCATAATATTGAAGAAATTTCTAAATGCCAGTGTTACACAAAACTTGCAAGTACAGTATTGTGGTGCCGTCACATCTAAGAGTGTGGGTTCTGGAGTTACATTGCCTATAGTCTTCATCTCCTTAGGATGCTGAGAACGTTCAATGTTCTTAGAATAATGCCTAGCATTTTAGGTGCCCAATAAATGCTAATGATATTATTTTCCTACTTCAATGAGATCTTTTTAGAAATGTAGGCATGGCTTGGGATTGAGAATGTGGGGGGTCAGGCTCAAAATCTTGTAGTCCAAAGTTCTCTAACCATTTTCTCCAATTTATCCAAAAATTGAAGTCGGGGTAAGATAACCCATGATTGACCTATCAAAGCACCAACAAGACAGACTGGAGCATACAGATGTCCATGAGCATTGTTGGCTAAGATGTGACCAAGACTCATGTCAGATAAGATGTCAGCAGCTGAGGCTACCCCAAAACCAGAGATCCACTCCTGGAATCTTTGGAGGATAGACACATAATTATTTCCCATGCCTAAGGTAAACAGAAACTTGAAACTGAGCAACCTCTACATGGATTTCCCCATCATGGAAGAATGGCCCCAAACCAGCCTCCCACTAACCTGAATTTCAGTCCTGGGTCTGCCCTCTGTCAAAATCAGGCAGGTCACTTCAATTTTCCGAGGCTCAGTTTTCTCATAAGAGTATTTGTTTTCTGTCTACTTTGGGGTCATTGAGATACTGTGCAGGAAAGTGCATTGAAACAAAGTTTCAGAGTACTATCTATACAAATGTCACATTTTATCACTATTACAGCTGTCTTCTAACACAATTACTTACTTCCCAGGGCTTAGCAAGCAGGGCTGGGAGGCAGGATGAGACAAAGGAAACTGGCCGCAAAACCTTTCCTTTTTTCTCCCCCTCACAAGCCTAACTTGAGCCTGGACACACAGCAAATACTAACAAAGCCTCATGCATTGATTTGAAAGGGTTCACTTTGCCTTGCGTTCTTCAGAGAGAATTTCACAGTTTGCCAGTGGGTGACAATGTTGACATCAAATGCTCAGTTTAAAACATCATTCGAGTAAAAAGACATAAGTCCTAGAAACAACTAGAATGGCAGAGTAAAAATAGGGCAGTTTCTACACATGCTTTAGTGCAGGGAAGCAACAGTACAGTTTGCTCCATGTGTTCGGTAGTGTGATCAAAGCGAATAGGCAATCAAATATTATGTAATAATAGACGACTGGTCTTTCCTTATTAGGCAATTCTCTAAAACCTCTCTATATTAAGGATTTAAATATAAAAGTTTCCCTAAAAAGAAAAATTAGCCCTACTGTGTCATTTTTAGCGATTAAATGTGGCATTTCCTCTATCTTCATGAAATAATTATTGTTATTCAAGTAAGTGATTTTATCCATTTAAAGGAATAACGGGAGTGTAGTGGCATCACCACAGAGTCCTCACAGAGTCAGAATTTTAGAGCCAGAAAGGGTTTCACTAAAACCCTTCTGTCCAGTACCTTCACTATACATCGAAGTTTCTGTCTGAGAGTCAAAAAGTTGGTTTCTGGGGATCCCTGGGTGGCGCAGCGGTTTGGCGCCTGCCTTTGGCCCAGGGCGCGATCCTGGAGACCCGGGATCGAGTCCCACGTCGGGCTCCCGGTGCATGGAGCCTGCTTCTCCCTCTGCCTGTGTCTCTGCCTCCCTCCCTCTCTCTCTCTCTCTCTCTCTCTCTCTGTGTGACTATCATAAAAATAAATAAATAAATAAATAAATAAATAAATAAATAAATAAATAAATAAATAAATAAAAATAAAAAGTTGGTTTCTGGTGCCACATGAGCCATTAATTAGCTGTGTGATCCTGGGAAAGTCATTCATATTTTCTTTGTCTCAGTTGATTGGTCAGTAAAAACAAGGGACTTCCAATTTCATGGTACTTTGAATTAAGTTTACTATGCTGGCATCTGTACGTGTGTGTGTTTGTGTATATTTAAGCTAATAATAATGCGTTCCAACAGAGTAAGTTTTCTATTTTTGACAGCAAATAGGGGAACTGGCTGTATTTTTGTTCTCTCTGTTATTGGGAAAAATGGTTTTTCTTAATAGGCTGTAAATACCCTGAAGGTGGGGTCTGGGGTTGATTATTGTGTGTCTCCCATGGTGCCTCAGACCTACTGGGTACTACAAACAAGTGAAGTGCTGTAGAATTTCATTGTCGCTGTTTCACGATGTTTTGGATAAAAGTGTCCTGCTATGAAACACCATTGGGAAAAAAATCCTAATGTAATATGTGCTTCTAATAAAGTGAATTTTAATTGTGTTGCCCAATGCCAATTTATTAATGCTTACCAGCACATGGAATGCACACACACACACACACACACACACACATTCATATATAGTTTTTGGAAAAAGTATTTGAGGCATACTATTGGGTTGGTGCAGTCCATTGTTGATTTATATCCAGAGCAATAGTTCCCAAAGCTACTTCTTCAGCAATATGAATGTGGACATGCCAGTAAAAGGGAAGATATAAACAGCCATTCAAAATATTCTAGACATCTTATTTTGTGATTTGGAGCCCATCAAATGCCCAAGATGTGGCAGACATTACAATCTTTCAAGGGATTCATAACCAAACAAGTTTACAAATTGTTGGCTTAAGATTCTCCAAATCTCAGCTACAAGACTAACTGTGGCATATTCTTGAGTTGCGTGCTCTCTGGAGCCTCTTTTAAAGATCCAGCTGAGGTTCCCACTCCCAGTTTTCTGATTGTTATCATGAAGGTTCTCCCACTCTTCAAGGGAACATGTGGCGACATAAGGGGACCATGATGCTCAAGCCTCACAACACGTGTGACTCATTTTCCTCCCGGAATGACTCAAGAAGAGATTTTTTAGAATTCAATCTGAGTCTCAGTAATTCAATTTGTAGAAAAGAGCCGGCAAAGCTTTAATTCTACCATAATTAGTTTCATGTGTGAATGTATTAACTAATTGTTTCTCTGGGAACTGTGTTAAATAAATAGAGTAGGGGACACGGTGGATAAGGACAAGAAGACTCTCCCTGCAGCGCGGTGGCTGCTTCCCAGCTGAGATCCAGGAGCAGCCTCATCAAGGCAGACTGTTTGGGGCACACCCCTTCGCTGGTCTCCACACTTGAACTTGAGAGTCCTTAAGCAAGCAGGAATGGGTTTTGCAGGCTCTACCCACATACATCTTTATGAAAATGTAACCTTTTCACTCACTTTCTGAGCTCCTCCACACAGAAGAAGTCAACTTTCTTCTGTTAGCAATTAAACCAGCTGTTGTAATACTTAGGTTGGGTTGCAATTGCTTTCCATGTGAGCTGCATGGCCGTCCTCTCTTTGCTTCAAAAATTTGGCTGGTGCTTTCAGCAGCCACTGGGAAGCTGGGAAAATATCGACACTACTTCTTCAAATTCTGACCCTTGAACAGAGAAGTGGAAGATTTTCTGCGGCCACAGCAAGGTTGTCTGGGTTATGTAATCTCGTCTTTGCCAAGACGATGTATTACCAAGGCAAGGGACAGCTAGAGCTTCTCTAGTTTATGAATAACGTAGACCATTATTTCCTAAAGAAAAACCCCCCAAGCCTTTCCTGAAACGTTAGTACCCTGCTAACTAAGAGATTGGCTAAAAAAGAAAAAAAGAGCAAGTGCATGTGGTGGCAGCGTGGGGGCCGGCGGTTATAATTCTGGTGAGCCTGCTTTTGACTGTCTTTCATACTGGCTTTATTCCTTCCTTTGGGCATTTTCCCAGTCACTTTTGGCCTTTGTTTATTTTAAAGGAGGCAAGGAAAGATCTATAACAGCAAAAGAGAAATGTAATTGCCCACAAATGGAATGAATGGACTCTCTCTGTGTGTCTCTGTTTTACAACAGTGCTGCTCGGTTTTGTTGGTGTTCACTGGTAGGGATGAGAGCCCCTGAATGACCAAAAACAAAAACAACAAACAGACAAACAAACAAACCTAGTACATTTTAAAAACAAAGAACAGACCCTGGTGGGAAATCACCCTAACACATAGGCAGACCCCAAGCAAGTCTGACCTGACCCATTCTAATTGGTTCTCAGGAAGACAGGAATTACTAAGGCCAGGGAAGGGGACAGCCACCTGCCCTCCAGACCGTGAGGGCAGCGCGTAGCCCAGGCCATCCTAAAGGCAAGTTATTTGACTTTTCAGTGATGCCTGGGTAAAACACATTGCAGGAAGTGCCCTTTCTCTTTGAGAAACACATATGTTATCGATGCCTTGCGAGCCTAGGCCAAGGGCCCTGCTGTTGGCTGTGAGAAGGCTTGTGGTGAAGGACCAACCCCCAGCAGGAGGCAGCCCCTGGCTTTAGGTGTGAGAGAAAGGTAGTCCTATCCCACTGCTGGCCTCCCTTGTCCTTGTAGGTGCTATAACTATGAGTCAAGCCCTGCACTGAATTTTTCACATAATCCTTAGACATAAAGTACCATTATTATTCTCATGAGAAAATGGAGGCTCCGAGAGATAAAGTCACTTACTCAGGTTACATGATGAAAAAGCAGAGTAAAAGTCAATCCCATGGTTTTCTGACCAGAAAGCCCTGCTCTAATTCACAACACGTGACCTTTATTTATAGCACTCACAATTGGTGCCCGAGCCTCTTATTTACCTCTAATTTCCTTATTCCTCCATCCCTCTATTTCTCTGTTGCCTGTTTCTTAAAATTTCTATCCTGAGGGATGAGGGATAGAGGAAGGGAAGGAGCTGGTTCCCTCCTCCCCATTTGCCTACCTATTTGCCTTTCCCACATACAAGTTCATTTAAGTCTTAATCACCCCCAAGCAAGAATATTTCAATGTCATGATCTGCCACAAAATAAGGACTTTGTCCACAGCACTAAATTCAGAAGTGATTACCCACATTAATCAAGATGCCCAAAGCCTTGACTGTGTAGAAAACTTCAGGAGAAATAGTCCATTTGCTCGCTGCTCCCACCTCTCCCAGCACATGATGGGTCCTCATAAGGTGCCCTACTCCATTTTCCCCTTGATATCCAAAAGGATGCTTTGGTCCAGATGGAACATATAAAGACGAGCATTTTCCAGACAATTCTTGAATATAGACACAGCAATATATAAAATTGAAGTATCCCTCTAGTAATTTAATGATATGTCTCAAGCATCTGAACAATATTTATGTTTCTTCACTTACACACTATCAATGATATGCAGTTCTTCATCTAGAAATTTATCCTAAATCAATAATCATAGACACTCATTTGTATTTGTATGCATAGAAACGTTCATTAGAGAACTGGATTTTATAGTGAAAACTTGGAATTAATCTAGGGTTCAGTGATAGAGGTTTGGTTAAGTAAATGATGACACATCCATATGTTATGTTATTATGCAGTCATAACAAGGGGTTCTATAAAGAATATTTAATGATTTGAAGTAATGATCATGAAATATTAAGCAAATAAAAGTATTTTAAGGAAGTTTTGTTCACTGTAATATCTGCTAGTCACACACGGCCATTTAAATTTTAATTAGTTATAATTAAATAAAATCAAAATCTAGTTCCTCAGTTGCATGAGGCATATTTCAAGTATTTAATAGCTATCATTTTGGATAGTGCAGATATAGAACATTTCCATCATATGCAGAAAGTTCTGCACATATTAGAGGATACTAATACAGGTTATGATTTTATCTTCTTTCCAATGTATGTGTGTACATAAAAAAAAATTAGAAGTAAATAGGCCAAATAATAAATATGATGATCTTTAGTTTGTGGGATAAGAGGTAGACAAACTTGTTCTGCAAAGGGTTAGATAGTAAATATTTGGACCTTATGGGCTATACAGCCAGTGTTACTGGTACTCAGCTCTGCCGTTATAGCCAGAAAGCAACCGTTAACAGCACATAGTGAATGGACATGACTCTGTTCCAATAAAACTTCATATACAAAAACAGCAGACAGAATTTGGCCCACAGGCCGTAATTGGCTGACTGCTGGACTAGATGATTGGCAAGTTTTTATTTTTTTCTTAAAATTTTTTTTTTAATTTGTTATTTTTGAGATGGAGAGAGACTGCATGCGTGCAGGAGGGAAGGTGCAGAGGGAGAAGATCCCAAGCAGACTCCTGCTGAGCCCAGAGCCTGCCTCCGACCCAATCCCACCCCATGTCCCTGAGATCATGACTTGAGCTGAAATCAAGAGTTGGTCAGTTAACGTAACCCTAGTCAAGCAGTTTTTTTTTCTACACACATACTCATATTTGAATTAAAAAAATTATCTTCTATTTTAAAATAAAACTCATTGGAAAAAATATACACGTGTATACACACATTATGTAATATATATAATATACATAAGAAATATTACATAAATGTGAGATATATATATGTATATGTTTATCTCCAGACCTGAAAGTCTGGGTATACATGAAATTCTTTGCAAACTAATGACGATTAACTCATTCAAACTCTCCTACACCCATGATCCCACATAACTCTTTCCCATTCCTGCCACCAAGTCTGTCATAGCATTCCCATTTTCCATTTCCTACTACACAACGAACACCTGGACTAAGGCTCCCCAGGATGGTACTCCTCTTGGTTTATTAATTTAACTTCTTCCAAGGAGAGCACCTGGGTATTTGCCTCTGAAGTTACCGAGAAGGAAACTGTCCCTTGGAGAAGGCAGCAGCTGCTCTGTTGGCCTTACCTGTTGCCAGCAGAGTGTCCTGCACGAGAGTATTTTCAGGGCACATTTCATGATGGTAAGGGTGACGATGACCTTGCAAACCAAAACAACATCTAACAAAGACCCCAGTGCATTTCTAAATAAACAGAGAACTCCAGTGGGCACTTCCTGTCAGTGCATTTGATGAGCTCTCTGCACGGGCTGCTGATACTCTTGAAGGGAAACTGGACAGAGAGGCCTCTGACTGGTCCAGCTCCTGGTCTGAAGCATCACCTGCAGAAGGAGAGGTTTGCACTCATTTCCTGGCTTGCAAACTGTGCTTGTTGGGTCCTGGGAGAAAAATGAAAAGAGTTGTGAATCTTTTTTTTTTTTTTTAATTTTTATTTATTTATGATAGTCACACACACAGAGAGAGAGGCAGAGACACAGGCAGAGGGAGAAGCAGGCTCCATGCACCGGAAGCCCGACGTGGGATTCGATCTCGGGTCTCCAGGATCGCGCCCTGGGCCAAAGGCAGGCGCTAAACCGCTGCACCACCCAGGGATCCCAAGAGTTGTGAATCTTAAGGCCCAAACCCTCACTCTGTTTCTACTTCCCCAGATACATCCCCTCTACAAATGGGGTTTCTGAGTTTAATTTTGACCTGATAAAGTTTTCCGCTGCTGCTTTGCAGCGGGGATACGAATGGGGCAAAAAACACTGGCTAAATTGTTGTCACAAACTGGTAGGCCATGAGATCTAGCCATGGCTTGTTGGTTCCAAATACTAGTGTAAAATTTTCAGATTTAAAAATCAATGTTTAAAAATCATAACATTTCACATTAAAAATGTGTTTCAAGCTCCTCTTTAAAAAATCTGAGAATCTGGCAAAAGTCACCTCACAATCCATGCTGACAACAATGAGCTGGTGCTGAGAAGTAGCTGCTCCCTTCAGACAGAACGTGTCCTCTCTGTCACCCTGTTCCTACCAAGCTCTCTCATGTGACTCCTGGCTCTCTCTGTTCATTCACCTTACCTGCCTTGATCCTGGAACCATTTGAGTTCAAGATGTAGAAGCTAGATAATTGTTGAGGCCCTTGCCTATTCCAATAGTCTATTGGATTCCAATTACATTTACAGCAATTGGTACTAAAATTAAAACTAAAATCCTTTCCTTATAGTCACCCTGGGTTTATGAACATCCTAGACACAACTGTTCTGCTCATGATAAGTGCTAGGGTCAAGAATTATTTTTCTTGTGAACAAAGAAGGAGTGTGAAGCTCCCCAGCCAAGCAA
Source organism: Canis lupus baileyi (assembly GCF_048164855.1). Taxonomy (NCBI): domain Eukaryota; kingdom Metazoa; phylum Chordata; class Mammalia; order Carnivora; family Canidae; genus Canis; species Canis lupus. The sequence goes on along the minus strand of NC_132850.1, from coordinate 45,864,256 downwards.
CCAAGTTTTTCATCTAACAAGCACCATGTCCAGCTGCATGGGAATCACCAGAGTGGTTCTCCAAATCTTTTTCACTTCTGAGAACAGGGTAAGATTGTACTTTCTGATCTCCTTGGAGTGGTCCTAGCCAGGAAGCCACAAGTGCAAGTAACATGTGTCACTTCTGGACCTTAGCATTTCACATATTCTGAAACCCTGGGCTCTTACTTCCTCTAGAACAGAAATCAGCAAAGTCCAAGATAGTATAGTGGCTGTTTCACTGGCAACCTCGAACCTCATTCCCAAAGTAACTGGTGAACAGAAATCCTTACCAACTCATAGTAGACATCTACCATGAGCAAGAAATACAACGGTGTTATTTTAGGCCTTGAGACTAGGGGTTCTCTGTTACTGCAGTATAACCTGCTCTGTGCCAACCATTGAGGTGTCCTAACTACAAATACCATTTTCAAGCCCCAGGTTCTACCCTCCCAACTCCATTCTGCACATCCAACCATACCTCTTCTTTCCGTGAAGTCCCTTCCCCCTGAATCTAAGTGTAAAGTTGGAATATTATTAAGCAGCACCTGCTGTCATTCCCTCATTTTTCGGCATTGCTCTACACTTGATCTCTACTACCCTCTCCCCCCTGTTATATAACAGATTGGAGGTCACATGTGTTTCCTACTTTAAATAATTCATCCCCACAGAATCTCAGTATTTCAGTGAGAACATTTATTTCCTTCATTTTAATATTTTATCATTTTTGTCCTAAATGTATGACCTTAACTGGTTGCCATGTGTTTCATTTCTTCTTGCCTTAAATATTTTAAAAGTTTCAAAGTACAAACATTACTCATAGAAGGCATAACACAAAAATGCTCAGTTGTAGTTTTGTATTATTTAATTGTAACTGGATGTCATTAAAATGATTATTTTCCCCCTTCTGATATTTTTCTGTTCTGCTCATCTGTCTTGGAATATGTCAGTGCTTTGCCCACAGTCCCTACAGCTGGAAGGTGGACTATACAGCATTAAGACCTCTGGGTGTCTTAGAATACCAAGGTTTTTCCAGACTTCGTACTTTTGCTGGGAGCTCAGAAGTCATGGTAATAAAGCATAGGCTGAAGAAAGTTTAAACACCGGGGGTAATGTTTCCCTCATTTGTTGTCACTGCAGAGGGTTTAGGCCGGGTCTTTTTTAATATAACATCTTTATTGAAATGTAAGTCATATAGAAAGCACTACACATATTTAATGCATACAATCTGATGGGTTTGGACATAGGCCAACCCCTGTGATACCGTCACTACATCAAGGTGACAGACGTCCCTGATACCTCCCAGAGTTTCAGCATGTCCCCCTTTTGGGGGGTGCGATGGGGAAGTAAGAATACTTCATGTGAGATCTATCCTCTTAAGAAATTTTGAAGCGCACAATAGCATGTTGTTTACTACAGACACCACGTTGTGCAACAGATCTCTAGAACCTATTCATCTAACATAACTGAAACCTTAGGCCCTTTGAATAACAACTCCACAAGGCCTTTTAAAATGATAATAAGAACTAACATATATTTTATAGTCAACCATACGGTGGGCAATAGTCTAAGGGCTTTATGTTAAACTATCACCACGTCTTAGGGTAAGGGGGGAGCTCTATTAATCCCCGATACACAGATAAGGAAATGGAGAGGGTAATTTATCGGTGATTCAGTTTACCCAACCCCTCAAGCTGCAGAAAGGTCTGGGCTGACGTACAGGATGCACATAGTTAAGGAAGAATGAGCTGTGGTAGAGAAAAAATGCCTCACTAATCTCCATGCTCCTTAATTTCTTTTTATTTATTTTATTGGGACGCCTGGGTGGCTCAGTAGTTGAACATCTGCCTTTGCAAAGCTCAGCACATGATCCTGGTCCCAGAATCCAGTCTCGCATCAGGCTCCCTGCATGGAGCCTAATTCTCCCTCTGCCTGTGTCTCTGCCTCTCACTGTGCGTCTCTCATGAATAAATAAATAAAATCTTTTTTAAAAACTACATATGAATCTATAATTTAAAAAATTTCAGTTAAAAAGTCTGTGTCTCTTATGAATAAATAAAATCTTTAAAAAACAAACCACGAAATCTATCCCCTAAACAATTTTGAAGTGTACAATACAGTATTGTTGACTATAGCAGCAGATCTCCAGAACTTACTCATTTTACTTAATTGAAGCTTTATGCCCATTGATTAGTAACTCCCCACATCCCTTCTCCCCAGGCCCTGACAAACACTGACCCACACTTGGGCTCTATGAACTTTATACTCTTTTACATACCTCATATAAGTGGAATCATACAGTATTTGTCTTTCTGTGATTGGCTTATTTAACTTAGCATAGTGTCCTCCAGGTTTATCCATGTTGTTTGCATATTGATCTTGAAGAGATATTACCACTCCCATGTCCACTGCACCTTTATTCATAATAGTGAAAATGTGGAAACAACCCAAATATCCATTGGCAGATGAGTGCATAAAGAAAATGTAATATATACATACACTGGAATACTATTCAGCCTTAAAATGCAAGGAACTTCCATGTTCATTCATTTTATCTTGTAAGAGGTGACTTTTACACTCTGTTAAGGTAAACGTGGTGTGATGGGTCTGCCTCTCTAGTCCAGTGTCAACTCTAAATGACTGTAGTAAATAAATATCACAAATCTCACCATCATACTTTCTCATGGTTTCTGCTTCTATCTTTACGCCAAAATTTGAACATGCCAGCCAGACACATGGCCTAATCCCTTCATGGTTTTCCCTAAAAACTCTGGACCCACTTGCTCCAAGCATATGGCATGTTGAGTGACAATGTAGATTTGGTGGGCCACAGGAGAGGGTAGGGTGAGCACTGTTTCACTTCCTGCCACCTTACCAGCATCTCCTTCCTTCCCCTTAGCACCTTCCCCATCTGTCCTCCCCCACCTCACCTCATCTCATTTCACCTCACCTCACCTCATCTCACCTCACAGGATCCTCCCAACACAGGATCCCCAGAGCAGCAAGTGGTCCAGTCTCTGCTCAGTGAAACCCCCTCAAATATTGGGTTTTCATACTAAATGCTACAAGAATAACATTCCTCTATATCATTATACTTGGTGACTTTTTAAAAAACTGAGTGATCATTGAATCTTGACTGATGAGACAAGACCTAAGAATTACATGTTTACCCTTGGTGAATTTAAAGAATATCTCTAAAACAGGGATTTTACTCAAACTTAACATCTAATAATCTGATGTTAATGACGTACCAATACTCAGTTGTGATGAACTTTGGCGGAGACTAAAAGATTACAATATCAAAACCAAGGAGGTTCTGAGGGCCAGACTACTGAAACGCTGTACCCTTGGGCATCAACCAGCATCCTGAGTTATGACACAGCCACCACACAGACACTCCTCCCGACACACCATAGACAGTCCTGACTGTTAAAGGATCTAACTTATGAGGAAACCATCAAGAGTTAATTTCCTGAGTCCAGGGAAGAATTTCCCTTTAAGTTTTTTTCTATTTCCTCTTCCTCTCTTGACTTTGTAAATCTCTTACGTCCATCTCTTCTCTCTTCCAGGGATGTTAGATTGTCTCCTTTTCCCACCATGTCTACCGTCTAAGCCACAGCAGCTGACTTGCCCCCACTCCATCTGAACCCCCATCAGAAGCCATGAATCTATAGGTTAAGTGAATCTGCGCCTTCCCAGTGTTATGGCATAGTTGGAATCTGGCTATAGCCCTGTGTAGTACAATAAATGGATTACAGCACAGTTATCCAGTCATTCTAGCTCTCCGCTGGCTGGTTTAAAAATTGGCAAGGCTGGACTGATTGAGGAGATTGAAGGCAATGAGCTGAATCGACTAGTTTTACAGCACCTGAGTGTGAGTCAAATGTCTAAACATGGCCTGCACCTTCTCTTCTCTCTTTATAGCCTTCCTTAACATCTGTATATAAAACCAACTCCTATCTTGCTTGATTTCATGCCTCACTACTTCACTTACTACCTCCTTAAAAATGCTCTGCTATATCCTAAACACAATTTTTTCTTAAATAGTTGCTTACATCCCTTAAAACATACCCTTTACAGAGTGGAAATACTCTTCCAGAGGACCACTAGGAAAAAAAAAAAAACTGTAATTTCAATTTAGCATTGTTTGTATGAGCTAGATGGTAAAACGTCAGGGATATTGTGTGGAGACCTGGCATATAAATAATAATAATATCAAATCATACTCTTTTAATGCTCTATTTTTGAAGTGTCTACTTGGCTCACAGTTTCACTTTAGTGACACCCATCCTAGCTTTGGCGATTTGACCTTGAACTGTGGTTGCTCTGTCATCATTTAGTGAGCCCAGCCAGTGATTTGGTCTGACCTCTCTATGTGTTCAGTTACTTTTCTAAATGTCTGCTAGTCCTGCTGGTCTACTTGCTCTCAAGGTTTCTGTTTTCCCACACCAGCTATTTGAGAGTAAAGAACTCGATGAACATATCCATGCTATTTTCAGCTCACTTAAGTACCTGTGCAAAAAAAAAAAAAAAAAAAAAAAGACAGTCCCTGTGCAAAATATTTGTTTAAGAATAATCTAATTTTAAAATAATGTTTAAAATCACCGTTAACAACAGAGCTTAATTGCTCTACAGTGCCATCTAGTGACTCTGAATGTTGCACCACTCATGGCAATTCATCATTAACCCATTGGAGACAAGTGTTTTCCTCAAGGCTTTTAGGTGCTAAGTGGACAGATCCTATAAATTTTCACAAGTTCCCACTATGCTTAATAAAGAGAGAATATCTGACCGCAGTCGAAGGAAGTAAACTTAGTCTCGTACCAGCAGTACTTTTTATTTCAAAAATGTATTAAAACTCTTCATTCTTACTGATCATTTTCCTTTCAAAATGAGCCTAATTTCAGGCATTTCTTCATTTTCACATCAAATCATCCATATCACTTACAAGTGTTTACTACGTACCAGGCACTGGCCTAAGTACTTTAGCGCATGTCAACTGATTTTCACGATGATCCTACGAAATGTTGGTATAAGTATCCACGTTTTGCGTTGTGAAAAGACGAGGCGCAAAGAGTGCCTAAAGTTACACAACTAATAAATATTTACTATTATGAGTATGTGTTCCTTTTATTTTATTCATTCTCCTCTGCAAAGCTTATTTGCAGGGAATAAGGGAGGTTGATAGGAAAGCTATCAAGTTCTTTAGTACTTCCTAAAATCAAACGCTACTGGCCTAAAAACATAAATGATGTTACCTCTCTCGAGTCAGTTTGGAGAGAATGAGAATTTCTTCTATAGGCATGAGAGATATTTCATAACTTGGAACTAATGTAATCTCTGTCTGAGACTCTGACCTGGATGAGTTAGTGGTCCGTAGTTGTCATACAAAGGTTGTAATATATGGCTAAAGAAATGAGGGAACACCCAATATTAAACAAAGTAATAACATGAGGGAGAGAGGTCATGAAAGTGATAGAAACCTGAGAAAATGTAAACCAGTTTGACCATATTACATCTTGCCCAAAAAAACAAGAAGATGGCCATCACAGAACTTAGGAAACAGGACAATGATTAGATCATATTTAATCAAAACTACCCAAGAGTTAGGAATCTGGAACCCATAGGAATTTTTCTCAAACAGAAAGGTATGCACTTGGGACTCCTGGGTGGCTCAGTGGTTGAGCATCTGCCTTCATCTCAGGTCTTGATCCCAGGGTCCTGAGATCAAGTCCTGCAGTGGTCTCCACACAGGGAACCTGCTTCTCCCTCTGCCTATGTCTCTGTCTCTCTGTGTGTGTCTCATGAATAAATAAATTTAAAAAAAAAAAGAAAAAAGAAAGAAAGAAAAAGGAAGGTATGCAATGTTTTGGGACAGGGAGAATTTATTGAATTTTTCATAGCCTAAATGACATTTTCCAAAACTGTCTTTCTTGCTGACTGACTTGGCAAGTATGCCAGTTATCAATTTATTGCCTCTCAGTTCTAAATCCACCCTTAATTGCCTACTCTGTGAGAATGGAGAGGGACCCTATAAATATTTTTCCTTTTCCATCTGGCATGATGTTATGTATGTAGAAGAACAGAAGAAACACCAGACGAGGAAGGGGTTCCCCTTCCAGATTCTGGTCTGCGCTCTTCCCCACATTCCTTCCCTCTATGCAGCCTCTCCATTGCCAAGCATCAGCAGCACACAGCAGTCAATAGCACCCAGCTGGCCAACAGCTTCTCCTGCACCTCTCTGAGTGACTTCACGGTAAATTCCAAGGTGTGATGACTCCCTATGATTGGCTTCCCCAACACCCCAGAGAGTGTTTCCAGCAAGATCTACTTGCAAGACACCTCGGTGGCTTCTCAGCCATCCAGTGAGTTGTGGCTGCATCCTTTCCAACAAGGTCTGTGTCTTCCTAGTGCTCTACCACAGCCCCAAGGCTTGTGGCGGCTCCTTATATTTGCTATTCCTGTATGCTTTAGAGTTATTTACATTCGCTATGAGCTAAATCCTTATGACTCTAATTCCCTGCTATAGTTAATAATCCTTTACATTAAATGTTCCCTGTTTGAATTACTGTGGTTTGTTTTTTTTTCCTCTTCTCTCTTTCTTGATTGGATCCTGACAGCAAACATCTTGGTAAAATTCACTTAATTTTCCAGAATCCAAAATTCTTTAAAAGAGTGGTCCCTGAATATGAAGCACTAGTAACCTGTTTATAATATAGTAATATTTACCACTGTAATTAAGAAACTGGAATATTGGTTTTTACATCAATGCCTTGTGAGTTTGTTTATTTGCTGTTACCCCTGAGCCCAATCAAATCTAGATGTGTAAATAGCACCAATTCTAGACCTGAAAATCTGAGTACAGATTTGGGACAACAGACTTCACCACGTTACCACCACTGTGCTGGCAGCCATCTGGCTTCTTTCTATAACACCTCCACTTCAGCTCTCAAAATTACAATGCATAACACTACATTGCTATATCCAGAAAGATATAAATTTGCCAAAATGGAAAAATTTAATGATCCAGGAAAGAACCTTATCTTCTGGTTCATTTGTCTGTGGTCATTAGTAGAGGTTAGGATAACATGGTGGTTACTGACAATGAACTTGACCTACTAATGGGTCACAAGCCAGTAGCCATCAATGTGCCATGAAAACAAGCAGTGGACCTCTCTGAATGCTTACTATTCTGTTATATAGACTAGAATAATTTTTCTGGGCAAGGCAGTAATATTATCTAATACTTAATCTCTAAAAACTTACAAATTTGGATCTTGAAGAGGAAAATATTAAATGTTGGTCAAAAGACATTTCTACTTTCAATTTGCAGTGTAAACTTGACTTAATCTGTTGTTGCTACTTTCAAATGAAGGAGTTCAAAATAGACCTTGACCATATTAGGTCAAGAACTTGATCTCCTAATCACATTTTTAAACAACTGCCCTGCATTGCTTACAGATTTGGAGAAAAGCATTTGGAATAATATTTTGTTCTACCAAAATTAAAGAATTTAATCACACATAAATACAGTGACAAAGGAGAACAACATTAATCCATGGGAAGGAATGATTTCTTTCTGCTCCTCTTTCTTACATTATCACCCATCACTGCTAAGAGAATCACAGAACCTTAAAGCCAAAAAGAACTTATGAATTCACCTTTGGTTTCATACATTAAGAGGAGGACTCTTGGGGGTTCACTCACTTTACACTTTCAACCAAAGCAATGAGACTCAAGGTATTTCTTCCTTGAGTCTAAAAAACTGTCTAGTTTTTTCTTCTCTATCCACTTAGTAAGCTCATTCTCAGAGCTGCAAAAACTATAAACTGCACTCCTCAGATGTGTCTACTAAAGAAAAGATGGGGTTCTTCCTTAGATACATGTTTTCATCCCAATACTAATTACTGTTGCCTTATCTTTATAAATACAGGAAACTACTCAACACACACCAAGATCTGATTGATCTACTTTTAAAATTAGATTTGGTTGTTTATTACATCTATTTGCTGCTCAATTTCAATCTTTTGGGTATTGGTTCTTATTCATTTCATTCTCTTTACTCTTGTGTTCTTGAGAGGTATCATACTGAAATAGTCCTATATGTGATCTACATTATGGACTTTGATTCTTCATACCTGGAGTTGGATTGTGGGGCATTTGTAGAGACTATGGACTCTTCTGTGTCATTAAGGATCTTTTCTGTCCCTTACTTTGACATCTCTTTTCAGTGCCCTGCATGCATACATGGCTACCAACATGAATAGCACTCTAGAGCTGTGCAGCGACAATATACATGGCAGTCCTTGGTGACCTAGCCTCCTTTTCTTATTCTCTCCACCCTCTCCTCCTCTATGGACTAAGCTTAGTTATAAGAATCTCTGACCTGGAACACCTGGATGGCTCAGTGGTTGGGCATCTGCCTTTGGCTCAGGTCATGATCACAGGGTCCTAGGATCCAGTCCCTCATTGGGCTCCCCACAGGGAGCCTGCTTCTCCCTCTGCCTATGTCTGTAGAATTGAAGGCAACCATTTCGGTCAGCTTGGGTTTCAGCAGGCATTTTATAAGATGCCCAAAGTAACAGAGACCTGTTAATTGTTCAATCACTTCTTTATAACTTTTATTGCTGCTGATATTTTGACTTTCACATTTTTCTTTAATAAATTCTCTAGCACGAAAAAAAAAGAACAAAAAGGAGTATGCACTTGAATCTATTATCTTTTCAGCTAGTTCAAATGGCAATTGAAAAAAATTGAAACTATTGATTCAGATAAAGTTTCTGGATTTGCCTGAGCTCTCTGATATATCTCCATAGCAAGGATAATTGAAAGCTGACCATACAAAACTGTCCTCATTATATTGCTGGGAAAGCCTACATAAAAATGAATGCATACACCATAAGAATTCAGCCAGCAAGCACTTTTCTTAACATGAAAAGTTTAACTGATTTCCAGTTTCACTGTGATACAAGTGGAGCCCATAAGTCAAGAGATGCTTCATGATTACATGAAATTAAACAGCTTTCCCACCCTCCAAAACTTAGGCTGTACTCTAGAGCACTTGTGATATATTGCTCATGTGTATACATATGCACATACACATTTAAACACTTGAGACAAAATGGGGTGTTCAGAGAAAAGGAAGGCCAGGAAAAGGTAAATAGGAAGAGCATGCTATCGCATGGCATCCCTGTCCCCACCCAGAGCCTTTTTCTAATTTACACAAAAGCATGGAGTTTGAACCAGTAATGTCAAACAATACTTTGCAAGAAAAGGACCTAGCATTTATTTTGTCTACTGTGTGCCAGGTCCTTTAAATGAGCTTCATTAAATTTCACAATATTCCCAAGAAGTAGGTGTATATATAGGAGAGGGAAGCAGTTTAGTGAGATTGAATAACCTGCCCAGAGACCTACAGCTAGTGTATAATGGGGAGTAAATTGGAACCTAGATCTCTCTAACCCTCGGGCCCATTTCCCTTTTTAAATATGTGTTTGTGGTTTCATTATGAAAATTATAAACATAAAAATAGAGATAATATATCAAATTACCACATACCTACTACTTATTAAATAAGTGTTCTTATTTTGTCATATTTACCTCTGATTCATTTAAATTAAGAATAAAATAGAATTATGTCACCTCTCCAATTCTTGCTTCTTTTCTCTCTAAAATCAACCACTAGCCTAAAGTTGGGGTGCATCCTTCCCATTCATGTTGTCATATTTTTTATACATAGTTAATTCTTATAAATATAACCATGAGAAAATATGGTATGCTGCTTATTTTACCTTCTTACATTAATGGTATTATGATGCATGTGTACCTTTTGTAGCTTGGTTTTTATACTCAGAGTTATATTTATAAAATGTATTTATGTTGATAGATCCACAACATGTAGCTCTAGTTTACTCTTTTAACTATTTATTATTTTATTACTTGGTTATTCAACACATCATTTCTCCATTTCTTAATGGTTGCTATTTAGATTTTTCTAAATGTTGCTATTATAAATAATATATAGTTATATGTAGGTATAATATTTTAAATAATAGCAATGATTATTCTTTCTACATATCCTCTTGTGCACATGTGCAAAGGTTTCTTGAGAAAATGTTTCTAGAAGTGAAATTTCTGGGTCTTAGGAAATGTGCATCACCAGATTTTTTATATTGCCAAGTTGTTTCCCATATTGGACTGACTCCTACCACACCAGCAACGAAGGTAGTTCTCGTGACATCCAAACCTCACCAGCATTTGGCCTGCCCATGCCCTTGACCTTATGCCAGGCCAAAGACTCTGATTCCTTGAATGACATCCCCAAGTCAAGATACACAGGAATTTTACTATATAGTGACATGTTATTCATCTCACACACGTGTGAGAGGTATTTTGAAGGATTCGTGTGTTCAGCCTTCTATAGACACCAATCCTTCACATTTTAACTCCTTTAAAATAAAAATATAAACCATATAACTTGATAGGCATTTGGGTACCAGATATACCTCTCTAGAATTGTGTGTGTGTGTGTTTTTTTTTTTTTAGAATTGTTATCATACATTTTTAACTGGGGATGTTTAAAACTGATTATATCTATTTGTTATCTAATTAACTTTTCCTTTTCCTTTTCCTTTCAAATGGATTTTTTTTTCACTCCAGTCTTTGTCAGACATGGTCTGCAAAAGCAACCTGAACATATATTCTCTGAAGAAAAAAGTAGGTTCTCCAATACTCAGTGATAAGAATACTCAAAAGGACCAATGAGAAAACTCCCTAAAACCTAAGGTAGGATTTGTAACTGGCCCTCTATTCTAATACACCATTACTGGAAAGAAGTTTTCTTACGGGTCCTCCTGGTTCTTACCAATCCAATACAATCTAGTACAAACATCAACCAAGGTTCTATCTGTGCTATCATTTCAAGCTAGCTCATGTACAACCATCATCTCTACCTTTACAATTGCCCCTTATTTAACTGCACATTAAAAGCTTTTATCCAGGGGCCAAAACCCATGAAGGCTGGATTTCCGGAGAGGTTTCACTGATAACCATGTCCTAGGATCTCTGATATCTAAACCAGCAGAGCCACAGATCATTACAGGAGCTCAAGTCAATTAACCTTGCCTGCCACTCCAGCCTCACTCCTTAAAATGAATTTAGTGATACTTGATGGCACAACCTGCCATAGTCTGAGAGGTCAAAGTGGCAAAATAACCAGTTTGGTCACAAGGTGCTGAGGACCCAGACACTCCAGCCTTTAAAAATCCGATTTGGCCTATACCTAGAGGAGGATGGCAAAGGATCTTGCTGGGAAAGCAGGACAGGTTGCTCTTTATTTAGATACAATTACAACAAAAGAGTGTAAACTAAGAAGACAGGTCTTATTTTCACCTGTCTCTGCTCTGACAGAAGCTCACAAAGCCTCTCATTTGGTTGGCCTGGGCACTCATTAACGGATTGGCCCTGTGTTCTCCCAGGGTGGTCCATGGAGTCCCACACCCACCCTGCCCAACCTCCCCCACACACACCTCGCAGCCCCCAGAACCTCCAGGGAGCCTATGAAGTCAGAACTACTTTTATAATACCAGAGTCTTTGTCACTGTGTTAGCATCTGCACTGAAGGCACTTAGGCCATGGGAGGTGGAGCTGCCCCAGGGCCTCAGCATCTTAAGGCTGTGACTAGATAGTACTGGCATCATCCATTCTCACAGGAGCAGGAAACACCAGCTTCATATAAGAATGTCCTGGAGGAAGCAGCAGAAATTATCAGTTTTGGTACATCTAGACCATTCTATATAGATCTTGAAAATATTCTTCAGAAAGAAGTGGCAAGTAAGTACACATAAAGCATTTCTTTTTCTTTCTTTCTTTCTGTTTTTTTTTTTACATAAAGTATTTCTAATGCATTCCAAAGTACAAAGATGGTCTCAAAACAAAACAAAACAAAACAAAAAAAAAACAGAAAATAAAATGTTCAAACACAGCTGAATGGGCCATTTTTTTCACTGAACTTCATTTTTACTTGAAAAAATTATTCTCAAACTATAGTTTTCCTATTGATATCTTTGGTAGACATTCCTATTTTTTTTTTTTAGACATTCCTTTTTTTTTTTTTTTAAGTGGATGAAATGATCCTGTCACTTGAAGGAAAACAGCAGAGAGTTTTTGTTGTCCATGATAAAATTTCAGCTTTCAAGCAAAAATTAGAATTTTTGCAAATCTATATTTGCCACTGTCAGCCCGGCACTTTCCTAAGACTTAAAGATCTTTTAAACGAGTTTGGTGGCAACATTAATGAATGTGGTTCTCATACTATATAGTGAGTTGTGGCAACACTTGGATGATCTTCACACTTTAGTAAACCAATATTTTCCAAATAACCAATGCCTGTTGCAACATCATTTTTAAATTGATTTTACTACAACATAAAAGGAAATGTTTATTGGTGTGGTTTCAGATTCCATAATGCGACGAATCTTTAGAAACTACCACTTGTAAGTTTTGGTGTGATCTTGAAGAAGAATATCCACAATTATTATGTGAAAAAGCCATTCAAATTCTCTTCTCTTTTCCAGTTACATATCTGGATGAAGCTGGATTTTCTTCATATTTTAACTGAAAGAACCTAGAACAGAGGGAATGCAGAAGCATATCTGAGAATCCTATTTTCTTCTATTACGCCAGAAATTTGCAAAAATCTAAAATAATGGCTCGTCTCAATAATTATTTTTTGTTTTAGAAAAAAATAGCTATTTTTTATTAAAAGTATTATATATGTTAACAAGCAATTAGGTTTACCATTTTATTCTTAACTGAATTAATAGATAATTTTAAACTCTCTCTTAATTTCTAATGCAATAAATATCAATAGACATACTGCAAATAAACAAAAGCTCTTTGGTGCCCTTAATAAGTTTTGAAACTGTAAAGGGGTCCTTAGACCAAATAGTTTGAGATTCTGTTAAGCCAGTGAAGATCCCCTAGAGTTAATTTTTGAAGTATCATATACATCTCATTTCCAACAGCTAGGGCTCCATGCTCTGTCTACGTTCTTGGTAGTGAGCAGTAGAAATTAACTCAGACTAATTTTTTTAAAGATATTTATATATTTATTTATTTTATTTAAGATTTTTATTTATTTATGGGAGACAGTGAGAGAGAGAGAGAGAGAGAGAGAGAGCGCACAGCCCTGGGAGGGGCAGAGGGAGAAGCAGACTCCCCACTGAGCAGGGAGCCCGATGCTGCTGGGCTCTGCTGGGCGCGGTCCTGGGACTCCAGTATCCTGACCTGAGCCGAAGGCAGACGCTTAACCAACTGAGCCACCCAAGTGCCCCAACTCTGCCTCATTTAGAAGAAAAAAGAAATTGTTGGAAGGATACTTGCTAGCCCATAGATTTAGTGGTGAGCAGAAGCCAAGAATACCAGGCACAGCCACGACCTAGTCTCAGTCACAGGAACGGACTGTTTGTGACGCTGTGTTCCTGGCATTGCGAGGGGCTGCTGCGGCCACTGCACAGTTACTTCCACCCGATGGCCTCTTAAATCCACCACGGTGGCCTCCGTAAGGTCCCATCCTCCTGCGCAGCAGTCAACACCTGAGAAGGAAAACCTGATTGGCTGAGCCGCGTTTCCACGTCCTTACCCCAGTGGCCAGGGAGCTGGCAAAGGAAACTTCTGCTCCCTTCAGGTTACAGAGTGAGAGGACAGGGCCTGCCTTCCACCTTCTCTGGGTTACCCCCAAAATAGTTACCATCCAAATCTTAACTTGCAAAGATCAACAGAAGCAATGAAGTAATGAGAGTACGTGGTTTCTGTATCAGTTCTGTGTAAAATAAAGTGTGAAAAAGATTAATAACCATCTTCTTAAAAAAAACCATCTTCTTTACTCTCTCAGGATATCATGAGAATTTATATATATATATAAATATATATACATATTAATATTAATATATAAATATAGCTATAAATTATAAGCTGGCCAAGTTGACATATAAAATTAACCATCGGGATGCCTGGGTGGCTCAGTGGTTGAGCATCTGCCTTCGGCTCAGGATGTGATCCCAGAGTCCCAGAATCGAGTCCCACATCAGGCTCCCTGCATGGACCCTGCTTCTCCCTCTGCCTGTGTCTTTGCCTCTCTCACTGTGTCTCTTATGAATAAATAAATAAATTTAAAAATAAACAAAATTAAATTAAATTAAACATCACATCAACCAAATATTATAAAATTAACCATCATATCACATATAGGATATATATCCTACTGATTCTACTTTGCTGGAGAATGCTGATTAATACAACTGGGAAGTCCCGACTTGCCATGATTTTTCCAACACGGCAAACTCATTGTAAAGGGTGGGAACTTTCTAGGATGAATTGAAGAAAATGGTTTGCCAAGAGAACTATCTAGCACTGCTTTCTCCGGTATGGTTGCCACTAGCCACATGTGGCTGTTGAGTACTTAAAATGTGGCTCTGCCACATGTTGAAAAAATAATACTTTGGATATACTGTGTTAAATAAAAGAGATCGTTAACATTAATTTCTTCTATTTCTTTTTTACTTTTTTGTAAAAAATTTACCACTAGAAAATTTTGAGTTATCTAAGGGGCTCTTGTATTTTTACTGGACAGCACTGGTCTAGCGCTAATCTTCAAGTCCAATTTCAAGGTGCCACAAAGGCCTCCTCAGTTTCCTCCCAAGGATGCTCAAACCTGAAAGTGGTTGCAACCTAGGGTGAAGACAGCTATTCCTAAGCCGTCACTGAGGTCCCTCAGATTTGATTAGTCTAAAAGCAAGAGTGAGTATAGCTGGCTGAGAAACAATCCAGTGAAACTGCCAAGGAATGTAGGACCCAGGCGTCTGAAGGGTAGCAAATATACAGTAGTGGCTGTCCTAACAGACAATGTCAGAACATTGTCACTCACTCTGTAATCAGAAACTAAACACCAGTCTTGACTATTTGCAGAAGAGCCATATTTATGTGTTTATTGTCTTCATCTTTTTATTTGTACTGTGAAGATTTATCTTCTTTGCCTAAAATTCTCAAATGGATTCAGACTGGTTTAGTGTGCCTTACAGATATGGTTTTACTGGCTTAAGGTGTTGAATGAAACTATTTGGAGCCATGAAGGTACAAATCCAGTGGGAGAACTTGAGAATTTTCAAAACAGATTTTTCCATTCAGTTGTTTCAGCTACATTCTCCTGAGACTTTCAAATGTGGCAACTTCTTTATAGAATTAAGAACAAAGAGCTGGTTAGTGAACACTAAACTAATATAGTCATAAGCTATATCCACTTTATGCAGGCTAAAGTGGAAAGGATGATGTATTCTTTCCAATTTTAAAATGCTATGGTCCTGTGACTCAGTCAGTTAAGTGTCAGACTCTTGGGTTCAGCTCAAACCCTGATTTTAGGCTTATGAGATTGAGCCCCACATCCAGCTCCCCACTCAGCAGGGGTCTGCTTGAGATTCTTTCTCCCTCTGTCCCTCCTCCCTCAAATAAATAAATAGAATCATTTAAAAATAAAATAAAATGGCATGGTCCTATTTCATTCAAGAACAATTTGTAAAGAATTCCAGAACTTTCTAACATATGCTAGATTATTTTCCTTATAGTGCCTGTATTTTGTTACTAATGCACCATGATCTCGTTTTACTCATCTTTGGAAAAGTAGTAACATGTTCATACTAAGGTCAAATTGAGTAAGAAAAAGATTAGACCAAGACTGGAGTTCTAGTTTGAGCTCTAGAAAACTTACCTAGGTTCTCTGTCACTTAGATTTATTATTCTGTTAAGTGAAAAGGTCAATTACATGTTCTTTGAGGCCCCTCCTTCCCTCCTGCCCCTAATGTTTGGTGAGGTCACAAGGAATTCAGGAGACCATTTTTAGAAGTCTGCATTGTACAGCCTATCCAGTAACTGAAATCCTTAGACAGATTGCTTTTTGAAGTACCTGTCAGTTCAGTAACAGTTTAGGCCTTTTCTACTCTAGAAAATCAAGCAGGGGCACCTGGGTGGCTCAGTCAGTTGGGCATCTGCTGCCAGGGTCCAGATGCTGTCTGGTTCCCTGCTCAGTGGGGAGTCTGCTTCTTTCTTGGCCTCTCCCCCTCCCCTTGTTCATGCTCTCTCCCACTTAAATAAATAAAATCTTTTTTTTAAAAAAAGAAAGAAAATCAAACATATACCATAAAATGCCATTTTCTCACATTCACAGGTGTGGTAGAGGATGTCTTTAAGGTCTTATCATCGTTAGGGGCAGTACCACATGGTTCAGCTGTACAGATAAAACTTATTGATTTGAAATAACCACATTTTTCATTTCAGGCCAATTAGGCTGTGATTGCATGGATGCCATCTGGATTTGCCAGAAGGATCTAGGGTAAACACAGCCAGGTGCCAGACCCTAGATCCTGCTGAGATGAAATGCCTTAGGGGCTGGACCCAGAAATGCAATTACCAGAAGTAGTTGACAAGCCCAGTTGGAGGGAAATTCTAAAATCATGAATTTTAGGCCTTTGGGAATTAAAAGGTCAAAATTGGGCAAGTGGAAATGATGAGGGCTTCAGCCTGAAAAGTGGTCATCATGTCAAAAGGCCAGTTGGAAGCCAGTCCTGTGATCACCAGGAGAGAGCAGTGCAGAAAGAACTGTACAACAATGCCAGAGAGAGAGGAGCAGGCTGGATCCCTGCGTTTAAAACCCCTGGGATTCATAAACACTCCACACTCGTCTGTTTATTAATATGAAAATTGAAAATAACCTGGCTTAATTTTGCTGCACAAGTGTTCTGAAGTTTAATGATTCTAGAAAGAGTTGAAATTTGTGACTACAAGGTGCAAACAAGTACAGAGTGTTACTGCTGACGTTTATCATCTTTATGTAGATATATAATATTTTGACTAAAATTGCCAGAAAGTTCTGGGATCTCCGTATCTTAATCCACTAATTTATCTTAACTCACTTCCTTTGTGTACAGTAAGTACATGATAAGCAGCTCTTTGGGGAAACTTGAAAATCCTGTATTGACTAGAAGTTAGATTCCACAGAATGAATTTAGGATGTAGTGTAAGCCTTACCTATAAATGTCTAGAATTTGTAGTTTTATGTCAAAGGCTTTATATTATTTTAACATTGCCTTGAATTTTGTTTTTTTACCTTAACTAATGGAGGTGAAGAAGGTTGAGAATTTATCTATTTGATGGACTGAGAAGCTGTGTCGCTAAAGGAAATGTAGTTCTCAAAGTGAGCATTTCATGGTATTATTTCACCATGAAAAGCATTTGCCTGTACACAACACTCAGAGGAAAACTACAGACACGTGAATCAAGCCACTCTGCTGTAAAATGAATGCTAAATTGGCAAAAAAATTAAACATAAAAGTTAATATTAATGGCTTCATGTCAAGGTAAGACTTTTTCTTTCCAATAAGGTCCTGCAGTGGCATAATATTTTTAAATAGTCTCATAAACATCACATAATAATAATAACTAGCAGCTTAGAAGATAGACTGGAGACCATATTAATAAAAACGTGAAGATAGTATAATGCTGGAGGGATCACAAATGCAGAAGGAATTGAATTAAAATTCATAAAATCATGACAAATTGGAGCAAAGGATGAGATCAATAAAATGAGTTTAATAATGATAAATATAGAATAGCTATCAGAAGACAGTAATGATTCAATGTACGAATTAAGTGGAGGGAACGGATTAAGGAGTAATACAGCAAAGAAAAATATGATCTTTTGTGGGGTGATTATTTAAAAAGACTCTATTAAAATAAATTGGGTACTCGGGGCCTGCATGAGCTCTTTGTTTACTTGCAGCCTGCTCCTTCACACACATACCCTCTCAGTTCAGATTTGGGCTTGGTTCACTCTGAGAAGTGGGACAAGGCTCTGGGGCCAGGTGGTGGGGCAGGGAGTCAGGGAGTGGGGAGATGGGGGACTGGGGAAAGAGGACCCTAGTAGAGAGGAAAAGCAAAACCTGGGGCATCTGAGCTCATGGGGAGAGAGCTGAAAGATGGTTGTATCAAAAGAGATGGATCTACTGCAACCTTTCTCCTGTAGATTTACAAAAGTTGTCACACTGGCCTTACAGGGCACAGGTCAGCAGTCTGTAAAGGAAATCTAATATGCTAAGTTATCTGTCTGACATTCTGAATGAAGAATTTCCAGTGAAATTGGTTTGTCCAGCTTCAGCCCATTGATAACCAGCCAATTGGTGAGAAGTTCCAGGCTGACTCTCTTTTCATCCTAACACTGTTTACTTAACTCATGAGTCTCAAACCTGTTTGTACCTGATTCAGCAGGGAGATGTTTTTCAAATACTGATTCCTGAGCCATTAACTCAAACCTCCTGAATCCAAAATGTTTGAGGACTGGGTACATGCTTTTTTGCTTTTTTGGCTACCAGATGATACAGATGTGGCCAGATTAAGAATTCCTGATTGAGGGACACGTGGGTGGCTCAGCAGTTGAGTGTCTGCCTTCAGTTCAGCGCCTGATGCCAGGATCTGGGATCAAGTCCCACAGGGGGCTCACTGCAGGGAGCCTGCTTCTGAACCCTCTGCCTTGTGTCTCTGCCTCTCTCTGTGTGTGTGTCTCTCATGAATAAATAAATAAAATCTTAAAAAAAAATTCCTGATTGAACCGATATTCATAGTTACCTTTTAGAGTTCTTAGAAATGTAATTGGTGAGGCTGCTAACATGTTGAATTGGATTTATATTTATCTAAAAATAGATAAATATAAATCCACCATCTATTTTGGTGGATTTTTTTTTAATCTCCCTCTTGTTATATGAAAACTCTATGAAAGTGGTTAAATAAATGATTTGAGTGAATACCAATATCAATATAGGCACTATCTTCTAATTTGCTGATTAATGAGCGTAGGCAGCCAGGATAAACAGTTGAAATATGGAGCAGAATTTATCACTTTCATCACCTTTAATGACTGATGACTTCAATCACTTCACTCAGCATGAAATGGACCTCAGAATTTACTGCTCGTTTCTTGAGTACTGAGATGCTGAATACTCAAGGGTCCTAGGGAAGTGTAATAAATATAAAGTATTTTTGCTAGGCTGATTTCTTACAGCTAGTTTCACTTAAGGGCTTTCATGAAACTGCAACCAAATATTGGCTTTAAGGTACCAAGAATTGATGAAAAGAATACCTGTGACAATGACACATAAAAGTTAGGGCAAATCACTATGACTTTTGGTAACCCCATTTCCCATTCCACAAAATGAGGGTAATAGCAGTTGGTAACTCTACTTTGTGAGTTGAATTAATGGAATCATAGTTATAAACTCACCTGAGCTATGCTGCCCCAAGAGCTCTTAGGAGAAAGATGTTACATTAAATAAGTAGTAAATTTTAAGGAAGAGAGAATGCGAGAATGTCCAAACATAGTTATTAAGTACCTGCCATATGCCATGTACTCTATAAAGCATTGCCTCATAATATTTAATTTGCTGAAATATTTTATTAACACAAACTCTGTAGTTAGGCATTTAGGGTCTTTTAAAATTGGAAGCAAATTCTGCAGGGGAACATATTTTATATAAGTTTCTGTGAAGAAATGTCTATAGGAATCATGCTAGTTTGGCTGGAGCCAAATGTATTGGGCATCACCTAATCTTAAAGTCCTTGGAGATGCAGAATACTCACCTGAGATTAAAACCTCTCAGCACCTTATTTCTTTGAATGAATTGCATTATCTTGCTGGAAAGGGAGGCTGAGCTAAATTAAAGGATCTTATTAATATTATGAAAAGTGTGTTAAGAAGGAAATAGGTGTAAGGAACATGGGGCAAGTGCACTCAAAGAATTAAAAAACAGAAGCAAAAACTTTCCTTGACCATTCTGGGTACAGTAAGGAAGAACAAACATAAGTAACAATGTGTAAGTTAAATTGCGTTAAAATGACACGTGCTATGGAAAAGATAAAGCTGAGTAAAGAATGTCAGATATGTGGATATGTAGAGAGTGAATGAATCACCAATTTAAATAAAGTGATTAGTCTGAGCTTCATTGAGAAGATGGCACTTGAGCAAAGGCTTGAAGGAGGTAAGGGAATTATCCACATAAATATCTGGGTGAAGAGTCCTCCAGGCAGAGAGAACACCCAGTGCAAAGGTCCTCAGGGGGGAACATGCCTCAGGCAAACAATAGTATGAAGGCCAGTATGGCTAAAAGAGTTTAAAGGAAGAGAAAGCAATAGGAGATGACATCAGAGAAGTAAGGAGGGTCAGATTATGCAAGACCTTGCAGGCATTGAGAAGAGTTTGGCTTCTATTCTTCATGAGAGTGAGTTTTTGGAGGGGTTTGAGCAGCAAACATCTGACTTACATTTTAAAAGAATCCTTGTAGCTTCTACAATGAGAACAGACTTTAGCAGGAAAAAGGAAATAGAATGGAAATCAGCTAGGAGGCTGTTGGAAGTAAGAAATGATAGTGACTTGTGCCAGGATGGTAGTGGAGTGAAGATGGTTAGAAATGCTTGGAACCTGGATACCTTTTATAGGCAGAATCAACAGAGCTTCTTGACTGAAATTTAAATTTCAGATACACAACAAACAATTTTTTAGTACAAGGATATTCTAAATATTACTTAGGACATGGAATTAATCCCCTAGCATAAGTATTATGAATTATTATAATTATTGTTAATCAACAACATTAACATAATTAATATAATAAAAATTCCATGTCCCATGCAATATTTGGAACACATTTATGTTAAAAAATTACTATTTATCTGAAATTCACATTTTCCATCCATCCTGTATTTATATTTGCTAAATTGGGCAATTCTAACAAAGACGGGGTTTGAAGCAATGAGCTCACATGATTACCAAGGAAGTGAGTGAGGAAGAGGATAGAAAAGGACTGCCCAACCCTTGATCACTCCAACATTAGAGGGGAGGTAGTGGGACACCTAGCTAGCTCAGTCTGAAGAGCATGTGACTCTTGATCTTAGGGTCATGAATTCAAGCTCTACCTTGGGTATAGTGATTACTCGATAAATAAATAAAGGTTAGGTAGTAAAAGAGAAGCTAACAACAACAACAACACTGACATGGAGCAACCAGAGGTAAGAGAAAAGCCTGGAAAATGTGATGTCCTAAAAAAAAAAAAAAAAGTATATTAAAAAAAAAAGACAGTGATCAATATTGTCAAGTGCTACTGAGGGGTCAGTTGAATTGAAAATTGCAAAAATGACCATTAGATTTAGCAGCATGGAGATCACAGAGACTTGACAAGCACAGTTTCAATGAGTGTGGGCAGAAAAACCCTTCCTAGGTGGCTTGAAGAATGAATGGGAAGAGAAGATGTGTAGACCATGAACATAGACAACTCTTTTAAGAAGTTTTTTTTCCTGAAAAGAAAAAAGCAATGGGGTGATAGCTGGTGGGAAAATTGAGATCAAAAGAAGATTTAAAAAATTTTTTTAGAAACCACAATTGATGAGATTTAAAAAATAAAACAGCCTTTTTGAGTTCTGCACTGTTCTCCAGACCAGAGGTTCTCAAATTTTTATGTGTCAGAGGGCTTGTGAGAACACAAATTGCTAGGTCCCACCCCCAGAGTTTCTAATTCAGTAAGCTGGAGTGAGCCCCAAGAAGTCATATTTCAAACAAATTCCTAGGAGATAACGGATACTGCTGGTCCAAGGACCACATTCTGTGAACCATCTAGACTGTACCCTGCACATAATGTAAATAATATTATTTAATATTATTTGGAACATTAATATAACTAAACAGAAAATGAAATAAAACTATTGGAAGCATATTATGTAAAAAATGACAAAAGCATATTTCTTTGCATGTGATACTATCATGAGCAATGAATACCTAAGATGCCAATAAAACTACTACAATTAAAATAGTTTGATAAAGTATCTCAAATCAAGTTAAATACATAAAAATTCTTTCTCAATACTAGCAGTAACTAGTCATGGAAAGAAACTAATTTAAAGGGACACCTGGGTGGCTCACTGGTTTAGCATCTGCCTTTGGTTCAGGGGGTGATCCCGGAATCCGGGATCGAGTCCTGCATCGGGCTCCCCGCATGGAGCCTGCTTCTCCCGCTGCCTGTCTCTGCCTCTCTCTCTGTGTTTCTCGTGAATAAATAAATAAATCTTTAAAAAAGAAAAGAAAGAAACTGACTTAAAATCTCACTTACTGTAACACGTAAAAAAGATTTTATATTATATAGGGATACATATATAGGTAACAAAAGTTTACATGCTGTGGCAATCATACACACTAACTTCTGAAGTGTGGATGCATCTCTGGAAAGAATACAGATGGAAGAATGTCACCACATTCTTTATTTCTTTGTATGTTAAATAGGAAATCTTAAATATATCAAAATGTTAAAATCTAAAAAGTATGAGAGAGGGCATTTTTCTTTTGAATATTATTTTCTATACTTTTATACATATTTGAGATTTTTAAAACTGGCTATCAATCTGGAAGAACACAAATGTAAATCCCCTGTCTCACACCATACACAAAAAGACGGTTCTGATGCTTAAAAATTTAAACATAAGAAATAAAGAATATGGGGCAACCCAGGTGGCTCAGCAGTTTAGCGCTGTCTTCAGCCCAGGGCGTGATCCTGGACTCCCGGGATCGAGTCCCGCGTCAGGCTCCCTGCATGGAGCCTGCTTCTCCCTCTGCCTGTGTCTCTGCCTCTCTCTCTCTCTCTCTCTCTGTGTGTCTCTCATGAATGAATAAATTTTAAAAATCTTAAAAAAAAAAGAAAGAGAATATGAACATGTAAGTCATAGAAGAGAAATAACTATATGTTTCATAATAGTTATGAAAATATCTTCAATGTCATTAGAACCCAGAATAAGCAAACTGAGTAAATTGTGGTTTTACTAATAATTCCAAATATGATATAATTTTTTTAAAAATGAGCCAGAGTCTCACTTACTGAGATATAGGAATGAGAAAAACAAGTTACTCAAGTGCTATTGTTTTTTGGGCCAACAAAACAAACTGCACATTACTACACCTGTTTTCACATTTCTGTATAAGCATGTAAAAAGATGTGGACCAAGATACACCAAAATGTTACCATTGCTTACCCTTGCAGGCAGAATGGAAAAGGTTGGAAGACCCCATTAATGTTTTTTTTATATATAGTTGGATATATTTCACTTTTTTCAATTAATCTGTTTTTATAATGAGAAGCAATAATTCTAAATATTTAGGATTATTGGGAAAAGGAAAACACTCAAAACCAGTTAAGCATAATAGAGTAAGCCTCTCTAAAGCTGTCTGGTTTTGTTTTGTTTGTTTGTTTTTTAATATCAGAAGTTTTCTTTTCAATCAATGGAAATTAGAATTTTTCTTAACATGTTATGGAACAGAAAAATTTACTTGTATGTTTTACGATAAAGAGTGTGGAAATTAACAAAACTTGATGAGATCTAAAAGAATAAATTAAAGACTGTTCGAAGAGCTTCTGGAAATTTCTTGAGCAGATATCCTACTTTCAGGGTGATGCTTTGCTAAAATATAAATGGTTATATTTCTGTAAATGAAGTCTTTCCCTCAATTTTAATAAGTGATTGTTCTGGATTTTTTAAAAAAGATTTTATTTGTTTATTCATGAGAGACACAGAAAGAGTGAGAGAGAGAGAGAGAGAGAGAGAGAGAGAGAGGCAGAGACATAGGCAGAGGGCAAAGTAGGCTCCATGCAGGGAGCCCGATGTGAGACTCAGTCCCTGGACCCTAGGATCATGCCCTGAGCCCAAGGCAGACAACCACTGAGCCACCCAGGCATCCCAAATGTTCTGGATGTTAAATTGTGGCAAACTATTGATTTTTGTTCTTCACTTTAGTAGCATAAGAAAGAGTGGACTCTCTCTCAGAGTCCCCCTTCTGAGAAACCAGTGCTAAGACAGAATTAGAAACACATGAGATTTACTGGGGGATGTACCACCCTTCTTGTGCTTGATCCCATTAAGAAGCTTCCATGCAGGCATGTGCCCAACAAGAGACTTCTCTCTCAGTGAGGGTCCTGTGGATGCTACTACCAGGACAGAGGGAGTAGGCTTTCCAGTGAAGGCAGGGAGAGCCTTCAGACTCTGAAGGAGGTCTGACAACTCTGAGAGGAATGAGAGAAGGAAGGAGTGCTGGGTGAGAAGAGCCTCAGGACTAGAGGGTTCTCAGGAAGTCTCCACCCGCCCGGCAGGGAAGCGCAGGGCAGAGACTGCCGTGTGAGTGGAGTCCTGCCTTGGACAGAAATGGCCAGGCTGTAGTACCCTTGCCATGTTCAGTCATTCAAGAGAACATGATTTCAGCATGTATAAATCTTGCACAGGATCCAGAAAGTTCTGCAGCTAGAGACTGACAACTAACTACACTTCTTACAGCAAGTTCTCTCAGAGGGAGAGAGCAGAGCAGAGCAAATCCACAACCACTGTAGTTCATCCATGTGACTCATTCTCCATGCAAGTTGAGGGGCAGCTCCTCTACAGTTGTTGTGGGCTATGCTTCTTGAGGAGAAACTCAGAGGAGGGAGGTTAGCATAAATAACTCCGCTCCCATCACTGTAGTTGGTCTTGGGGTTGCAACTGGTACTCATTTTTTTCCCTCCCCCATTATCCATTGTAAATTCCCTTCACCCTCAGCTAGTGCCTCTGCAAGTCTTGGAGACTTACATGGGGATGTGACCTAGACTGCATTACTACAGGGTCTGAGTTCCAGGTTAGCGTACCCTTCTCTGTCCAGAGCTGCTGCACATCTCCTTTTATAGTACAATGGGGCAAAGCAGTACTAAGAGACATTCAAGTGGATCCCCTGAGTACCACAGGTTTTCCTCCTGTGCCCATCATGTATTAGGTCTTACCTTCTTTTACTGATCAAGATAGATTACCCTCATCAAAAAGGTGACTTCCTCTCTCATTTGCAGGTCCCTGAAGACAAAGAGCCCAAGGTGCCTTGGAAGGGGCCTTAACTTGTATTCAGTGAAATTCTGGCTATGTGCCAGACGAGAATGCACCCCCTTTTGGGACTGGAAGTTCTAACGCCATGGAGTCCACAGTGGAGTGGTCAGGAAATAAAATGTCCCTTGTGAGTATTAGAAAGGATGATACAATGTTAAGAAGTTACAGAAATTAGAATACTCCCGCTTCCACTCCTTGGTTCCCGGGCCCACCTATTTTTAATGTTGGGGACACAGCTCCATAAAAAGTCTCTAATTCAGTGCGGACACTGCATCCTGCAGGATGGCACCCACTCCCACAAGGTATTTATCTGCACTGGCACTGAAGTTGGACCATTAAGAAGGTTGTCCCAGTGCTCTTCGGGGTGGCTGCTACTGGATGATGTGGTATTTGGTACCACCAGGTGACCCATTGTTGTAGGCTCCCTTTAATGTGAAGTGGGTCTTCTGTTAGATGTTATATTGTGACAGATTGTATGCCTGTGAATCAGGCATTCCATAAACTCCCAAATAGTGGTGCAGGCTGAGGCTCTGTGGACAGGAAATGCAAACTCATGCTGGAATAGCTGTCTGTAACTGTGAGAATGAATCAGATCCTGTCCCCAAAGGGATCCTATGTAGTCAACTTGCTACCAAGTGGCAATTTGGTCTTTTTAAGAGATGTTCCCTATTGCAGGCTTAGCATTAGTGCCTATTGCTGGAAGACCGGACATTCAGAGGCAGTGATAGCTAGACTGTGAGAAATTCATGCCCTTGGACCCATATGTGGCAGGCATCTCTGCTTTGATGGCCACTTCATTCATGTGCCAATCATGCTAGTTCTGGCCACATCAACGAACCAAGTCATTTTGTCTATTTTCTTATTCAAAGCAAATTTACCTCCTCTGTGGTAAATACTTTCTGGTAGGGCCATCACTTTCTCCATGTTTTGAAGAACCACCCAGTCACAAATTCATCTCACCTTCCAGGGTCCTTGCCAGGATGTGACAGTGTCTCCAAGACAGTGAATTCTTGCTTTTGCCATCTTACATTCTGGCCTCTTTGATCAAATACCTTCATCATCAAATACCATGAGTATCCCCCTGGCTCCTGCCGTTCCATGCTGGCTAATGCTTCCAGCCCCTTTGAAATGTACTCTCTTTCTTCTCTCATCAGGTCCAGCACAACTCAGCAGGGGGATGCTGGGACTTGACCTTATTTCTCTACCTGGCACCAGGAGAAGAAGTTGTGTCCCTCTGAGGGGTCACTTGCTGTATTAAGGGAAGGGGGGGCTCTACGGTGTCTTCCTGCCTAGAAAAAGTGCTAGCTCTCAATATGCAGGGGTTGGGACATGTTGGCAGCTCCAACAGTTAGGGGAATTTGCCACGCCATGATCTTGGGGAACATTCACCAGATCTTCCCATTCCATGATTTAGGATTCCAAGTTTCCTCAACCAGAGCCCTGATCTCAGTGTAACAGACCAGACTGCCTGACCATTCAATTATCTTTGTGATTCTGCGACTTTACTCTTTAGCTGTGTCCACTTTCTACTGCTGAAGAAAAAGGGTTGCTTTATAAGTTACCAAAAAGGGCCTTTGGCTTTCATACTTGGGGTTTTTTTTTTTTTCTTAATTCAAGTTTATTAAAGTAAAATTTACATATGGTAAAATTTAAATGAAAAGTTTGACCAATCTCGACAAATGAATAGAGTTGTGTAGCAGCCACTGTAATTGAGATACATGCCATTATCATCACCCCTCAAAAAGTTTCCCCAACATGTCGCTTAATATTCAGTCTTCCCTCCCACCCCGGCCCCTGGAAACCACTGATCTTTCTGTCCCCATGACTTTTACAAATGTCATATACGTGGAATTATTCAAGAAGTCTTTTGCATTTTTTTCATTTACCATAAGACATTTAAGAGTCATTCATGTTGTATGTATCAGTAGCTTGTTCTTTTTTGTCGTTGAACAGTATTCCATTGTGTGGATTTATCACAATTTACTTACTTACACCCGTTTCCCATCAGATGGACATTTGTGGTGTTCCAGTTTTTGGTGATTATGAATAAAGTTCCTGCAGTCACATATAGGTCTTTATATAAAGATTATGTATTAATTTCTCCTAGGTAGGTGGCTAGGAGTAGAATTGCTAAGGCATATAATAATTTGTATGTTTAAGTTTATTAAAAAAAAAAAACACAACAACTGCAAAACTTTAACAAAGTGGCTGTACCACACTACATCCCTACCAGCCATCTATAAGAGTTACAGCTGTTACACATTTTTGCTAGGACCTTGAGTTATCTGTATTTTTTATTTCAGCCATTCTAATTGGTATATAGTTTTGTTTCATTCTGGTTTTAATTTGCATTACCCTCATAACTCATGATATACAGCATCTTTCTACTGGTCTATTTGTCATCCATTTGTCTTCTTTGGGGAAGTGTCTGCATCTCCTCCTCATTTAAAAAACATTTTTTTTCTTTCACATATAGTTTCTACCTGCTTATTTTTCATAATTCAGGGCATACAAAAACTTTGTCCTTATATTCACTGCTCTCCTATAACTTTCACAAGTCTGATTTCTCCAATGAAAGTTTTTTTTTTAAGATTTTATTTATTTATTCATGATAGTCACACAGAGAGAGACAGAGAGGCAGAGACACAGGCAGAGGGAGAAGCAGGCTCCATGCAGGGAGCCCGACGTGGGATTCGATCCCGGGTCTCCAGGATCACGCCCCGGGCCAAAGGCAGGCGCCAAAGCGCTGCGCCACCCAGGGATCCCTCCAATGAAAGTTTTTGCAATTAGACTACCATCTCGTGCCAGAGATGATCCGTGCCCCACCCTCCATATAAGATGGGGTCTTCCTTGCCAGCCAGCCAGTGAGGAATCTGGTCCCCAAACTCCTCTTACTAACCTCCTTCTTGGGCTAATTCTTGTTCCAACTGTATCAGTTCACTCCTCTGGGAAGTAAGTGCCAACACAGAATTGCAAAAGATTTATTGGGGGAAAAGACTGTAAAAGATACAGGGGTGAAGGAGCAGAAATAGGTAGATTCTCTTTGGAAGGGAAATCTGGGTAGCATGAATCCAGGGCTACCACAACTCTGGGAGGAGGAATATACAGGTAATGATGGAAGGGGATGGAGTTGACAGAGAAGGACACTCGGTGGTTGGGGATCATAGAAGGGCTTTGGGGAAAGTATAGAAATACCTAATGGGAATTTTATTAGACTGTACTCCGAGACTCTGTACAATGGAAATCTTTCCCTCTACTTCCTCACGAAATCACCTGTTATTTCAATATTGCTGTGAGGAGGTAACAAAGAAATCTGTTCTACTGCAGACACACAGAACAAAAACCCTACTGTTTCATATGAAAATAACTTGGACTTCAGTTTACAATAAAAAAAAAACACAGAAATCAAATCTTTAAATAAAACAGTATTCTAGTCCTTCCCATGTCTGACTCATCCTTCACCCAGCTACCAAACATATCTTCCTAAAATATTGTTCTGCACACGTTCCTCTTGAATAACCTGCTAACAGGGCTTGAGGTCCCGTCTAACTCCCCAAACTCTCCTATCCTTCTATAGCACCATCTGCTCCACATCACCTTTTCACCAACAATCACGCCTCCCCCGTGTTGCCTTTGCTGACAGTATCAGTCTCTCATAGAAGGCAACACAACACACATGTTATGTTGGGCTCACATGCTGTTTTAATTTTTTAAAATTGTTGTCAACGTTTAAAAGTAATACATTTCACAACAAAATGTAGATTCCTCACTTTTCCTGAAAAACTGGAAGATCAGGTGACACTGGAGTGTCCTCTGGCAGCATTCCTCTATTGAGCACAGCAGCCCTTTGCAGATGGAGCACTGGGGTCCCCCACAATCCTCTCCAACCTGACTCATTTTATGCCTGGCCCTGGTGAGCATTTGAGTTTGCAACCCCAGCTTCACTGCTCCCCTCATCCCCTGCCCAGAATATACTTCCTACTTTTCTCCTCTTCCTTCCAGAACTACCTCTTTTCCTGAACTGGTTCTCTACTCCTGGATCACTGTACCTCCCTCTGCATGCACTGGCTACCTACAGAGATCTCCTGCATTGGAGGTTCTGCAGGATTCTATTTGTCTTTGTGTCCTGATTGCATAAATTCCTTGAGAGTGGACCCAGTGTCAAGCATGGTGCCCCACAGTTAGTCGGGGAATAATAAATGTTTGTTGGTGGTGCTACCTCTGCCTGAGTAACATGTATATTACTCACGCCTGCGTTTGGAGGTTGCTATAAATCCAACCTGTAACAGCCTAAGAGCAAAGGAGGGAATTTTGGCTTGTGAACTGAGAATGCAGGGAAGTAGCTGGGACAACTGGAACCAGGAACTTGAATGCTATCAGGCTTTTATTTCTCTCCCACCCTCTGGCTCTTTCTTCATCTGTTCTCCAGATTTCTCTGCATGTCTCAAGTCACTGTTGCCTACTACTTATGGCAAACAGGATATTTTATAAGAATAGTTCTGTGTTCAGACGCCTGGATGGCTAAGCAGCAAAGCGTCTGGCTTTAGCTCAGGTCATGATCCCGAGGTCCTGGGATTGAGTCCTGCATCGAGCTCCCTCCTCTGAGAGAAGCCTGCTTCTCCCTCTGTCTCTCTTTCTCTCTCTCTCTCTCATGAATAAAGAAAAAAAGAATAGTTCTATATTCACAGCAAAATCAAGAGCAAGGTACAGACATTTCCCGTATCCTCTCTGACCCCAACACACATAGCTTCCCCTACTGTTGGCATCCTCCACTAGAGGAGTACATTTGTTTCAAGTGATGAGCCTGCAGTGATCACCATAATCACCCCAAGCCCATATGGGCTCAATCTTGATGTACATTCTATGAGTTTGGACACGTATATAATGACATACATCCACCATTATAGTATAAAATATTCTTACTACCCTAAAAATCGTCCGTGCTCTGCCTATTCATCCCTCTTCCAGCCTCCAACCCCCAGCAAACATTGATCTTTTTGCTGTGTCCATAATTTTGCCTTTTTTAGAGTGTTGGATAGTTGGAATCATGTAGTACGTAGCATTTTCAGATTGGCTCCTTTCACTCAACAATATGCATTTAAGGTTCCTCCAACTCTTTTCATGGCCTGATGGATCTCTTCATCCTAGCCATAAATAACATTTCGTTGTCTGGATGCACCACAGTTTATTTATCCATTCATCTACTGAAGGACATCTTGGTTGCTTCCGAGTTTTGGCAAGTATGAATAAAGCTGCTAAAAACCTCCATGTGCAGGTTTTTGTGTGGACATAAATTTTTAGTTCCTTTGTGTAAATACAAAGGATCATGATTGCTAGATTGTGTGATAAGAGTAGGTTTAGTTTTATAAGGACACCAAACTGTCCTCCAAAGTGACTTTACCATTTGCATTTCTGTCAACAGTGAATGAGAGTTCCTGTTGCTCCACATCCTCACCAGCATTTAGTGTTTCCAGTTTTCTGTTGTTAGTTTTGACCCTTCTAATAGTTGTGTAGTGGCATCTCATTGCTGTATTAATTTGCATTTCCCCGATGCCATATGGTGTAGAGCATCTTTTCATATGCTTATTTGCCTTTTGTATATCTTTTGGGGGGAGCTATCTGTTTGGATCTTTTCCCCATTGCTTAATTAGGCTATTTGTTTTCCTATTGTCAAGTTTTAAGAGTTTTTTGTATATTTTAGGTAAGAGTCCTTTATAAAATGTTTAGCATATTTCACAAAGCAGGTCTATTGACTCCAAATTTCCTCAAGTTTTGTTGGAAAAGGTCATTATTACTCCTTCATTTTTGAACAATAATTTCACGAGGTAAAAAATTCTAGGTTGGTACTTTTTTCTTTCAACATTTTCAATATTTCACTTCACATTATTCTTGTTTGCATGGCTTCTGAGAAGTTGAATGTAATTCTTTGTTCCTCTATAGGTAAGGTCCCCTCCCCACAAACTAGTTTATTTCAGGATTTTTTTAATATTTTATTTTTCTGTAGCTTGGAAATGATATTCCTAGCAGTAGTTATTGTTTATTTGTTTCTTCGCTATCCTGTTTGGCATTCTGTGAGTTCTCTGGATCTGTGGTTTGGTGTCTGACCTTAATTTGGGAAAATTCGTAATGATATTCATTTCATATATTTCTTCTGTCTATTCCTCTTTTTCTCTCTTTCTGATATTCCCATTATGCATATGGTACACCTTTTATAAGGTTGTCCCACAGTCCTTGAACATTCTGTACTATTTTTTTGTCTCTGTTCTTTTTGCTTTTCAGTTTTGATGTTTCTATTGAGATATCCTCGAGCTCAGAAATTCTTTTCTCAGCCATGTCCAGTCTACTAATAAGCTCATGAAAGGCATTCTTCACTCTGTTGTAGTGTTTCTAATTTCTAGCACTTTTTGATTCTTTCTTAGGATTTCTTTCTCACTGCTTACACTGTCCATCTGTTCTTGCATGCTGTCTACTCTATTGAGAGAGCCCTTAGCATATTAATCATTGTTGTTTTACATTCCTGATCTGATAATTCCAACATCCCTTCCATGTCCAGTTCTAATGTGTGCTCTCTCTTTCCAAATTGTGTTTTTTTTTTTTTTTTTGCTTTTTAGTATGTCTTGTTACTATTTCTTGATAGTCTAACAAGATGTACCAAGTGAAAAGAACTGCTATAATTAGGACCACTGTGGTGGTGACAGATGGGGGAGGGGAAGTGATTTGTACTCTCATGATTAGGTCTCAGTCTTATAGTGAGCCTGTGCCTCTAGACTGCAAACTGCACTATTGTTTTTGCAGTTTTTCCTGCTACTTGGGTGGAACAGGGTAACTACAGTGGGTAGGAGCTGTATTTCCATTCTCCCAGATCAGTTAAGCTCTGATAATGCCCCAGCAGGTTGGCTCTGACTAACTAGTTTCTCTGGAGGTCAGACCTTGTTAGAAAGAATAGAGTTATCCAGCACATTTCAAAATGTTTCTTTTCTCCTTTCCATGCTATACCATGAAGGGATTGTTCTCCAGTATTCACTATAAGAAGCTGGTTGAACTCCTAGAGGGAAGTATGGGAGGCCCACTATGACTGGGCACCTTGACATTTTCAGCTCTCAGCGCTGTCCACACTCAGCCTCCAGAAAGTTCATTAATCACAGTTCAGGGTTTCCTACCTTGGCACTGAATCCCACACTGGATTTTACTCCTGAGTCTCTGCTCTGGTAAACCATAACTCCCTATAATTTTTTGTCTGACTCTCCAGTCTTGGGGGGCAGTGGTTTGCCCTGTGCCGTGTGCTCTCCCCTCTCTTACAGATCCAAGGAGGGTTGTTGATTTTTCAGTCTGTTTGGCTTTTTACCTGTTGTTAGGGTGGAGTGGTGGCTTCCAAGCTCTTTATTGCAGCGCCATTAACCTGAAGTACTAGACAGGTTTTTCATACAGAAGAGGACATATTTGCTGGCAGCTCTGGGGCTGCACTTACAGAGTTCCCTTTCTCTATTCAATTTAAAAACTTCAGGACAGGACTCAGATTGTCCTGAGTCATATGCCTCACTCTGTATACATGATGTAGGATACAGCGAAAGGTAAGTCCAAAAATGGGCATTTGAGTTGGAGAAAGGAGAAATTCTCTAAAACAAAGGGGGTAGATCTTCCAGAAGAAAGGAGGAATGTTAGCTGACTAGATATTCACAGGGTTATAGTACATTGAGATGATATCCTTTGTTTTCTTCTAGGAGAAATTTATACTACTTATATATCAAGTTTATTAAGTATGATTTATATAATTCATGATTTATGTGTGGAGGGGTGCTTGGAGACAGTTTATTTATTTATTTTAATTTTATTTTAATTTTCACAGAGAAATTATTATACTTACATATGAATCAGGTTTCTCTAGAGAAACAGAACCAAGAGGGAATATATAGGGACCATATGCATAGATTTGTCTTCGGGAATTGGCTCATGCTAGCACGGAGGCAGAGGAATTCCACAATCTACTATCTGCAAGGTTGAGACCTAGGAAAGCCAGCAGTATGAATAGGTCCAGGTATGGAGTCCTGAGAACTGGGAGCTGAGAATGTAAATCCCAGCCTGAGAGCAGAAGAGGACATATCCCAGCTCAAGCAATGAAGCAGGAAAGAGAACAAGTTCTTCCCTCCTCTCAGCCTTTTGTTCTTACTCAGGCCCTCAAGGCATTGGATGACACTCACCCAAATTGGGAAGGGCAATCTACTTTACTAAATCCACTGATTTAAATTCTAATCTCATCCAGAAGCACCCTTACAGACAAATCCAGAACTAATGTTTAATTTGGGCACCCCATGGCCAGTCAAGTTTACACATAAAATTGACCATCACAGTTTAGTTTTAAAAAATCAATTATTACAAGGCTTCTAATTATAGAAGGAAAAATCCTCCCCTCTCTATCCTGATTTTTGTTCCCAGAGGGAACCATTTTCCAATCTTTTAGCTATCACTTCTAGTATACACCTCCATATTCTTAAATAACATGCCTCCATTGCTCTATCTTAATTTTTAAACCTTTAGACATAATATATTAGCTTCTAAACCTGAAAGCTGAGGCTCTAGCTCTTTTCTACTCCTTTTCCACATACTCTTACATCCTCCCAATATAGTTATTACACAATTTTTGGTTATTTCATTCTCATGACTATGAAAATATGGTTAACAGTTGAGGCATGTTGAAAACTATGTGTTTTCCTACATAACTCACACGTGTCATCCCCAAACTCCAGAATTGCACTCTTCTCCTTACTATGGTCAAATACAGCAAGCAATCTTGCAGTTCTGCTTTATCTCCCTTGGTACTTTCCTGCTAAAGCCCTCTCCTCTTCCCAGGCCAGCTGCACAGCTAGTGCTCAGAACTTCCCATTACCATCACCCTGGGAATTCCCAGTGCCTCTCTTCAGTGTTGGATGCCATTTCCTCTTTCTTGGGTTATTATGTCATATTGGTGGAGCACATCCTCTAGGAGCTTCCTGAAAAAGAAATGGAAGGGAAATTTGTTGAGACTTTGAATGCCTTCAAATATTTCTACCTTCAAACTTGACTGGTATTCTAAATATGTAGAGTAATATAGATTGGAAATCTTTTCCAGTAAAGTTTTTAAAGGCATTGTTATTTTAGTGTTTGTTTGTTTTTTGTTTTTTTTTCTTGAAGTGTAAGAAAAGAGCTCACGGAAGTAGGAGAATGGACCACTCAGGAAAGAGTATTAGACAGATACTAGACATCCAGTGTGAAGAGTCTGTGCGGTGAGTGGCAGGAACAAGGACCTAGGAAGGGGCAGAATTTGCGAGCAGGAGAGAGGTAAGAGGTAGAGTGCAAGAGGTAGTCAGTGGCCAGATCATATCAGGCTTTGGAGGTTTTTATAAGGATTTGGCTTTTATCCTGAATAAGCTGGGGAGGCAGTGAAGGGTTTTGAGCAGAGAAATGTCATGATCTGAATTATATGTTTAAAGGATCATCCTGGCTGCTGTGTTGGGAATAGACTGAGTGGGCTAAGGGCTGAAGCAGGGAGACCAGAGTGGAGAGGACTACAGTAAACCAGACAAGTAATAATGAACTGGTACCCAGTTAGGAGTGTTCCGTTAGTGGTGTGAAGTGTTAAAGTGTTCAGTTTCTGTTTATGTTTTGAGTGCACAGTCAGCATGATATGCTAACAATTATATGTGGAATAAAGGAAACAGAGAGTCAAATATGACACTGATGTTTTTATACTGAACAAATAGAAGGAGAGAATTATTGTTTATTAAAATGGAGAAGTCTATAGGAAGAGTAAGATTTCAGTTTTGGACATCTCTGTTTCAGATACCTAGTAGACATTGGAGTGGAGATCTCAAGTGGAGGCCAAGACAGCTAGGAATAGGAACCTGGAGTTAAGGGGAGAGGTTTAGGCTAGATATATAAGCTTTGAAGTCATTAACATATAAACAATGACAAAACCAGTGAGATCAGCAAGGGAATAAAGGAATATAAAAAAGACAAGAGATCTGAGGACTGAGATTTGGGGCATGTTAATATATTAAAGACCAGTTTTCAGAGGAAGAATCTACCAAGGAAACTGAGAAGGATTGGCCAGGGAGGTAGAAAGGAAACCAGGAGACAGATTTAAGAAAACAGGGTGACCAATGACTAGCTGATAAAGACTGAAAAAACAAAACAAAACAAAACAAAACCTTTGGATTTGGCAACATGGAGTTCATTACTGATTTTGATCAGATCTGCCTGCAAGAGTTAAAACAAGACTGGAATGGGTTCAAGAGGAAGTGGAAGATGGGAAGTAGAGACAGTAAACATAGACAACTCTTTATATTTTATCCTGAAGGGAAGCAGAGATATGACATAAGGAAGAGGTTTGGATTTTTTTTTTAATGGAAGATATTATTCCATGCACTTGTTGGCTGGTGAGAACAATAAAAAAGATGGGGGAAATTGGTGATACAGGGGAGAAAAGAGACAATTGCTGGAACATGAAAGCAAGTGAATAGAATCTAGAATGCACATTGAGGGATTATCTTAGGTTAGAGCATGGACAGTCTATATACTGACTATACCAATAGATACAAGTGAAAGTGGTGGTGGGAATGAGCAAGTACCTGAAAGTACCTGAAAGATAGCTTTTATTCTTCCAGTGATCTAGGAAGAAGGTTATTAACTTTACATGAGGGTAGGAGGGAAGATGTTAACAGTTATTTAGGAAAGTAAGAGAGGAATAAATGAAGAGAGTGGGCAATGAACAGACCAGCAAAATATGGCAGGATTTCCAAGTACCACAAAAATGTTCACTGGAGAAGATGATAATGAATGGGACTACATAGTACAGAAATGGACTTTCCTCCACCCATATTAACTAAGCTGCATGCACATGTGAAAACATAAGAGATGAAAAGTAGGATTAAAGTTTTAAACTAGAATTGGGTCTTTATCAAGAAAATACAATGGGGAGCACCTGGCTAGATCAGTCAGTGGAGCATGCAACTCTTGATCTCAGGGTTGTGAGTTTAAGCCCCATGTTGAGTGTAGGGATTACTTAAAAAGAAAATCTTCTTAAAAAGAGAGAGAGAGAACACAATGAAAGAAGAGAGGAAGAAGGGAACCCTGGGTGACCAGCGGTTTAGCGCCTGCCTTTGGCCCAGGGCGTGATCCTGGAGACCTGGGATTGAATCCCAGGTCGGGCTCCCAGTGCATGGAGCCTGCTTCTCCCTCTGCCTATGTGTCTGCCTCTCTCTCTCTCTGTGACTATCATAAATAAATAAAAATTTTTAAAAAGTTAAAAAAAAAAAGAAAAGAGGAAGAAGAAGGTTGAAAATATGCAAAGGAATATTTATAATGAGGGAGTATGGTCTCTAAGCTGAGCGAGGACATGAGGTGGAGGAGGGACTATGAAAAGGTGGTAGAATCAGATTAACTGATTTTATGTCCCAAAAGATTTGAAATATTTTGGGGGTTGGGATTCTAGTGAGAGTGAAATGGAAAACAGGCAGTGGCAGTCAGAAGGTGGGAAGCTTGAAGCTTGAAGTTGAGATTAAATTAATTTCAATGCAGTTATTGGTGTTGATAAGCCGATAAGTCTGATGAGAGACTATGACTGAAAAATTAATTAAACAATTGAAGGAAAGGAGGTGATGGAACTGAGAGGCCAGGGTTTTATTATTTTTTTTCAAAGATTTATTTATTTATTTATGATAGACAGAGAGAGAGAGAGAGAGAGAGAGAGGCAGAGACACAGGCAGAGGGAGAAGCAGGCTCCATGCCGGGAGCCCGATGTGGAACTTGATTCCGGGACTCCAGGATTGGGCCCTGGGCCAAAGGCAGGCGCCAAACCGCTGAGCCACCCAGGGATCCCCCGCCTTTTTTTTTTTTTTTCTTCAAAGATTTATTATTTTTTTTTCAAAGATTTATTTATTGAGGCCAGGGTTTTAGAAGAAATATCTATATAGATATTGAGTTGTCAAGAATTCTATGAGGACATTCATACTGGAGAGAGCGACTATAAGCCAGAAGTTGATCTTTCATTCCTTGTACTCATATCTTGAGTCTATCAATCTGGAGACATATCCTTAGGTTCTGAGAAAGCTTTTTGAGTCATTTCTTTGATAATTTCTTCCCTTTTTCTACATTCTCTTTCTTGAACTCCTGTTAATAAATGATGGTTTGTTCCTCTAATTTACTTGACCTCCTATTTTTTCCATCTCTTAGTCCTTTTGCTTAGTTTTCTAAAGACTCAATCTTCCAGCTCTTTTACTCAATCTAATTTTTCTGAAATTCAGTACATGGTATATTGATCTTACCTAATCCTTCTTTTTCAATCTTACTCCCATCCTCTACCAAACCTAGTATCATTCAGTCTGAAGACTCTCTGCCTCCATTTCTCCAGAAATTAAACCTCCTGCTGCCAATTTAGTTGGTGATGGTGTTGGCCCTTGCCTGCATGGGAAGGGACAGGAATTCTGAAGGTCCAACTATAATCTTTTTCTTTTTTTTTTTTAGTTCCACCCTATTCCTCTTCCTACAGAGCTAACTCCAGTTTCTGAGCTTTCCAGGGTTTTATAGTAGGAATACATTTGCTTTTTGATGGTTTCCACAGTAAAGCAAACTTTCTTGCTACTCTGTTAACTTTGTTACCACTCATCCATCTGCCTTCTGTCTTCCAACATTTCATTGCTAGCTCTTGTTACTGTTGCTTCTTCTGTCCTGTTTATCCTTCAGGGCTTTAATTAAAATATATAATATATTCCTTTTCAGTCATTTTAGAGAGACTTCAGGGCAGAGGTGTGATAAATGCATGCATTCACCAGAGATCTCTTTCTGATTTTCTCATCTAAATTATTGAACAGTAGGTATAGCAGACACTCTTGATATCCTGCCCCATCTTCTCTTGACTCACTTCTGTAGCTGCAGGAAACAGCATCTAGTAAGCAGGCTAACAGCTTCCCACTCAAGCTCTTGCACCATTCCTCTTCTCTGATGAAAGATTTTCTCCAGAACCACAAGAGTTTGTTCAGCCCTCATCTAGAGTATCCTAGAATTGCTGGGGATTTAATACCTCCCAACACCAATGAAGAACAAAATAAGTAAATTTACAGCCAAACTTCCCATACCTTGGTGGGACTATTCTAAGGCATTCTGCACGGTACCTCAAAAGTCCCCAGAGGGACTGAGCCTAAATTACCTATAGGAGAAGATAATCATCAGTTGGATTTTTTTTCCTTTTCCTCTCTCACTTTCCACCTTCTCTCAGTTGTGCTTCCTGGGATCCTCTCCAACATAAATTCCTTATATATAAGGCCTTGTCTCAAGGTCTGATTTTGCAAGAACTCAAAGTCAGAACTGGTATTGAAAGTGCCCCCAGAAAGTATATTCTCAATGGTACGGAGGCAACAAAACTTCATTGGTGGTGGTAAGTTAGGTAGTGATAAACCCTGGCACTTTGTAAAATCACAATTACCAAAGCTTTCCCCTGCTGTGTCCTGGGATGAGATAAAGGAGAAGCTGGGATGGCACAGTAGTACTATGTCTGAAAGATATGGGATTGTGGTAATCATAGGGATTGAGGAGGGGTCTGGATTTTTGTTCACTGGCCAGAAGAATTGAGGAAAGAGAATGATAGTTTTACCTCATCCAACTATCAATCCAGAACATGAGAATGAAAGCCAGAAAGCCTCCCTGGAGATCTCCATTTCCTGCAGAGGACAGGACTACCAAACTGCAAAGGAGATTGAAGGCACAGGACAGGCAGGCCTCTCAGGCAAAAGTCAGAGACCAGGGAGAAAGGAAATGGGCCCTGAGACCTGAGATGAAGGCATGTGGGTAGATGCACTAGAGATCCTTAAACCCCAAGTCATCCCTGAACCAGCAAGCCTAGCAGAATATGCTTTACCCTATTAGTTGAAGAGAACAGCTTCCCATTGCCTAGAAATCCTACAAAGTCCTTCTCCAAAGTAGATGAAGCAGAAGAAGCAGATGCCTCACCAATTATGCTTGTTTACTTCAACATCCGCCCTTCCTTCCCCTCACTGCCTCTATGCCAGAAACTAGAGACCAGTGTCAGCATAGCCTAAGTTATGAGAGTGTGATCGATTTTATTTTCTGAAGGGGGCTGCAACAATATATCCCTCATCCCAATGGCTCTTCTACAATGCAACCTTACCATTCCCCTACCAAGAGAGGGAGTCTAATCCTCCTCCCCTTGAATCTGAGCTGGACTTTATTTGCTTTAGCCAACAGTGTGCAGCAGAAGGGATGCTGTGTGGATTTCCAAGGCTGAGTCATAAAGGTGATGCAGCTGCTGCCTTGTTCATGAAGATGTTTGCCTTTGTAAGCTGGCATTACCTTGTAAGAAGACCAACTGCCCTAAGGCCATCATGCTGTAAGAAAGCCAAGGCACATGAAGAGCTAGTACACTGGTTGCTTTAGTGGGAGACTCAGGCTGACAGTGAATGAGCACTGCTGTCTTTCCCTTGTGAGTGCACACTGCTTTAGCAATAGCCTTCTGCTAAATGCCAGAGGTTGTTGTTTATGAATGCATTCTATTCATCATTTACTACCTGGTCCTAGGGTTATGCTAACTTTCCTCCTTTCTGTTACAGTATTTTCTACAGGGACCTTAATCATCTTCACATTCTGCACATCTTATTGTCCCATTATGTGAGTGACAGCATGATAATTGGACTTGGTTTTTAGGAAGGAGCAAGTAAAATACTTCTTGCCAGAGGTTGAGAGATAAACCCTACAAAGTTTCTGAAGCCTACCACAGCAAGGAAGCTTTTAGGGGCCCAAAGGTCTAAGATGTCTCATCTAAAAGGATACACTGCATTTATTACCACCAAAAATGAGGCATGGCACTTGGTGAGCGACTTCGGATAGTCAAGGCAAAAATTACTACCCTTGTAAATACTACTCTGACACATTTATTAGAAGATCCTTGGTTTTGAGGGGCCTCAAATTTTTTGAGATAGTATTTAAATAGCCTCAGAAAGGCTCAGCGTGACCATCAGCCTAGAGATGACTCCTCACATGATTGGGTCACTGTTCTCAAGAATGTGGCATAAACGTCAAACAAATGATCTCTATATGTAGTGACTATATGTGTGTGCCCCCAGTATCTAGAATGCACAGGAATGGTAACTGAAGGATCCAAGTAGGAATGGTCTCATTTATCATACTCCCAGTGACCCATTAGTGAAATTTTGTGGTTCTAATCCTTATAACTTCAGGCTTTTCCTGATCAAAGACCTTGATCTCAGGAATTGTGCATAGAAGGGGACACTTCCTATAGGGATCTAGTACTGGTTTCACCGCATCTAAACTGTTGACTGGCGCTGGTTGATTTGGGGGTCCTCATGTTGATAGATCAGCAGGCAAAATTGGAATTACTCTACTGGGGGGGACCCCTGAGTAATTATCTTGAAGAAATGGAGTTGCTGCAATATGAATGGAGCAGAGAGGAAGATGTCTAGAACTTGGGGGATTCACTGTGGTACCACTTAGTGCTTTGATATCTCATGATAACAGTCGGAGTGGGGTGGAGGCAATCAGAGCCTGACAACAGCAAGGACACCAAGCCTCAATTGCTCAGAAATAAAGGTCTGGTCATCCTACAGAGTGAGCAACTTAATCTAGTGACTGCTAGTTCAGGATTAGGGAAATCTAGACCAGGTGGGAGAAGGGAGAGGTGATGAGTATTGAGCATGGCCCTGGGACCAGGTATAACAATGAAGATTGTGGAGTGTCCCAGCAATTCTGTTATTTTCTGTATTTTTTGGAAATTGCAGCCAGGTACAACCTTGAAATGTCAGTAACACAGTAAACTCAAGGGGGATATAAGAGGGTCTGATCAGAAAAAAGTGAACATGGTCAACACCACTGACACACAGCTCCTGTCAGTGGTCCACCTCTTCATTCCCCTGCAACTGTAGTGAACATTTCCATGTGCCAGACAGCCTCCTACCTGGGGGGCCATGCCTCTCTGCTTCTCTGCCTGAGACCCCTTTGGGCCCACACTCTGAGTAGCCTGGAAGTGCCAGGACATAATGCCTTCAAAGTCAACTTTTAACCACTGAGGTTCTAGAATCAGAAGATAAATTCTCCATCTTCCCCACCCTTCCAGAAGGATTAGTTCAAGACATCTTCTACATAGTTTCTCAGAGACCCCCAGTGGAGGTGAGTCCCAGTTACCCAGAGTGGTAGCTTGCTCATTAATGTGTGCATTTTTGCCTTTCTCTTCATTTTTTTTTCTGCCCACTCCATCCCATGACCTCCTGAGATGACCAAGTAAACCACATGCAGTCCAGTCGTTATTTCAGGGTCTGCTCTTTGGGGAGCACAAACAAAGATGGAAAGTGTTTATTATAAGGTTGTCTACCTATACTTATTTGTTATTTGCTGCCAAAGTAACTTTGTGGAGAAAAATAAAATTTAAGTTGATGGGCCTAAACAACACATATTGGTGGTAAGAGTAAATAGGTGAAGGAAAATAAAAAGAAAGTTATTTTCACAAGTTCACAAAGAACATGAAAATTAAACTTTGAAAAAATGCACTAATACATACTGACACTTTAAGAAGAGGAATATTTTAATAACTATGGAAATAGTTGGCCATGCTGTCAACTATCAAGGGATTATTTTGAAATTGCTATCATTGACCAACTACTATAATTAATGAAAGCAACATTTTCATGATGCAGGAGAAATAAATGTTATAAGTCAATTTAATAGGTATTCTTTTTTCCTTTAAGGTTGTTGAGGCAGGGCACCTGGGTGGCTCAGTCGGTTAAGTGACTGCTTTCAGCTCCAGTCATGATCCCAAGGTCCTGGAATGGAGCTCCTACCTCAGGCTCCCTGCTCAGCAGGGAGTCTGCTTCTTTCTCCTTTACCTGCTGTGTGCCCTCTCTCTTTCTGTCAAATAAATAAATAAATAAATAAATAAATAAATAAATAAATAAATAGTTAATGAGCTATTAGGCTACTAAGCCCTCTTAACCTTTTAGTTTACAGAAGAGTTTTCACATATATGCCCGCACACACACACACACACACACACACACACACACATACCCCTCTCTTGGTATTTTATACATTTTGCAGAGTATAGCTCTACAGATTCATACATTTTATTTTGATAATGCATGCAGTATTCCCTCTAGAATGCAGTTTGCAAAGAAATCCACACTGGGGGCACTTGTGGAGTGGCTCTTCCTTTCTCTCCTGCATGTAGTACAAAACCATTCAGAAGTGATCTTGCTAAGCCAAATTTAGAAGGGGCTCCATACTCAGGCAGAGGAAGAAAATGTCAGTGCTGCCCTGAGAACACCAGTAGTGATCAAAACTCAGGAATAAACAATCTCTGCTCATTCTAAACTGTATAAATATTTGTTGAATAAATTCTATTTTATTGTCTCCTCCTTTGATGCGATGTTAGTTTCTGAAACCAAATGGTATACAGATCGTTTTTCCCCTAGGCCTGTTGAACACTCAAATGTCCTTCTTGCTGTATATGCCCCCATGTACAGGCTTTATTTGACCCTCTATCTACCCAGTTCTGCTGATTGCTTTTCCTGATGACAACTCTCTCACTTTTTAGAGGGAACTGCCCTTTCTCCACTCCAACCACGGGGTTCTAGTGGGAACTGCTAATTATAGAGCCCTCACTTCTCTGTTCCTGTCACAAGGGCAGGAATGTGGTTAATCATCATGTATTATGCACTGGCTTTCGTGATGGCTCCAAGAGACTATGGAAGCTAAACCAGTCAGAAGTCCTCTCCAGGATTTTCAAAGTGAATCTAAGAGTAGAGGCAGAGCCCTTTCTCTTCTAGCAATGATGCCTGAAACAGCCACTAGCTCCAGCACACAGAGGAAGCTGGTCCGAATGGATGAAGCCAAGTTGCAGATGTGGGTGATATGAAGGATGCAGTCCTGAAGTCCCCACTGCTGTCTTTGATCCCCTTGCCTCTGGGGTTGGTCCTTCCCCTTTTCTCTCTATTCTCAAGCTCTAATATCTTTCCTATTACTCCTCTTTCCTGCTAAGTGAGGTTTCCAGTATTTACAATCAAAACCTCTGATGACTGTAAAACATTTATTTCCCCTTTGCGTTGTTCTATCAAATAGCTATAAGATCACTGCTTAATTAGACAAAGCATTCTACTGCTTTTCCTTTTTGGGCTCTCAGTCATTGATTTCTAAAGAATATATGCTCCCTTACTGGGCTTTCTCACACCTGTTGCCCGCCCCCAACCCCCCAGCTCAGATATTGACTACCTGTGAGGAGAGGTATCTCTGTAGTATTTATGCTGCTGGCCTGGCCACAGATTACAGAGGCGGGTGGGCACCACCCTTAGGTGCAGTAGGGAACATACCTCTGGAAATTATAATATTAGGTTACCAAAGCTAGGGCACTCCATGTTCTCAGGAGTGCCTAAGCAATTCCAAGGACTGCCCTGACCTTTTTTACCCCAATGATAAAAACAAGGGATCTCAGCAAACAGCTCTTGTCTACTATGCTGCAGAAGTGACAATTGTTAACATCATCCTTTGATACAGTTCTGGAGACTTGATTCAATGTTGTTTTCAGAGATTTTGTTTTCTATTTCACCAAGTACTCCCCCTGTTTTTAATCTTTTTACAGTCTGTGTGATGTAGGAATGTCAGCCATTTTCAGTTAATTGTCACGCTCTGTCCTAGTCTGCTTGGGCTGCCATAACAAAACACCATACACCAGGTAGTCTAAACAACAAGGATTTATATCTCATGCTT
This sequence comes from Canis lupus baileyi, assembly GCF_048164855.1. Lineage (NCBI taxonomy): Eukaryota > Metazoa > Chordata > Mammalia > Carnivora > Canidae > Canis > Canis lupus. The sequence continues at coordinate 45,820,501 of NC_132850.1, read as the reverse complement.
CTGGAGACTGGAATGTCCAAGATCAAGGTGCTGGTAGATTTGGTTAGTGGTGAGAACTTTCTCCCAGCTTCTTGTGGGTCCTCACTTAGCCTTTCTTCGGTACGTGGGCAGGGGCAAGGAGGACTCTCTCTTTCTTCCTCTTTTTATAAGGCCACTAATCCAACTGTGAGGACCCCACCCTCATGACCTCCTCACCTCCAAAGGCCCCCAATCTCCAAATACCAGCACATCGGGGGTTAGGCTTCACCATATGAATTTGGCAGTGGGGAGGTTGGGCACAACATTTAGTCCATAATGCTCTGATCAAAATTTAGATTCTGGGGATCCCTGGGTGGCGCAGCGGTTTGGCGCCTGCCTTTGGCCCAGGGCGCGATCCTGGAGACCCAGGATCGAATCCCACGTCGGGCTCCCGGTGCATGGAGCCTGCTTCTCCCTCTGCCTGTGTCTCTGCCTCTCTCTCTCTCTCTGTGGCTATCATAAAATAAAAAAAAATAAATAAGAATAAAAAAAAAATTTAGATTCTGGAGAGGGAGCATTTGACCAGCTTGGCTTTGGCCACGTAGCCACCATTGGCTGAGAGGTGGGCAGGACACCTATGTTAATCCCAACAAACTGGGAAATAGTAATTCTGCAAGGGAATTCAGGTGCCTTTGGTAAGAGGAATGAGCACTAAGCAATAAAATAACCGTGCGTACACACAGCAGACAACTTCTGGTGTTTTCAACAGAGCTAAGCTGAATAAAATTGGATATCAAGTGCCTCCTAAAATTACCTGCAACATGTAAATAGACAAGAATGTTTCTCTTGAAATTCCTACTTTCATTATTTTTCAAGTGCCCACTACCTACAAGGTGGGGTTTAAACTTATGACCCGGAGATAAAGAGTCGCATGTTCTACAGATTGACCCAGCCAGGTGCCCCCACTTTCATTTTTCACTTCACTTAGCCTTTGGAAAGATTCTAGAATTTTCTTTTTTCCTTCTTTTAATTTTTTCAACAGAAAAACAAACATTTTCTCAAAATTTCAGAAGGAAACTTTCCTTTAAAACATCACCTTACTGGATCTATCGATTCTGATGCAGAAAGGTGTATTTTTTATGTTTTTAAGTGAAAACAAGCAATTTACAGAATAGCACGAAGTCTTGTTTTGATAAAATATATTACAATACAAGTATCATTGAATACATTTCCTAAAAGCATTCATGGAGATGCACCAAACCTGTAATAGTGGTGTGGTAGGCAGAGTAGTGGTCCCCAAATACGCCCACATTCTAATTCCCAGAACCACATGACAAAAGGAATTTTGCAGGTCTGATTAAATTAAGGATTTGAGGTGAGGACATTATCCTGGGTTATCCAGGTGGTCCCAATGTAATACACTTGTCTTTATAAGTGACAGAGAAAAGCAGAAGAATCAGTATCACAGTGATGTGATGCTGAGAAGGAGCCAGCTGCTGGCGTTGGTGACAGAAAGGACCTGGAGGGCAGCCTGGGGTGGAGGGGGGTGTGGCTCAGTGGTTTAGAGCCACCTTCAGCCCAGGGCCTGATCCTGGAGACCAGGGATCAAGTCCCAGGTCAGGCTCCCTGCATGGAGCCTGCTTCTCCCTCTGCCTGTATCTCTGTCTCTCTCTCTGTCTCTCATGAATAAATAATTTTTTTTTTAAATCTCAAAAAAAAATAAAAATAAAAATAAAAAGAAAGAAAGAAAGAAAAAAAGGACCTGGAGCCAAGGAATGCAGGCAGCTTCTAGAGCTGGAAAAGTCAAGGAAACTCATTCTCTCCCAGATTCTCCAGAAAGGACCTCAGCCGTAGCAGAAGCTTGATGTTAGCCCAGTAAGACCCATTTTGGATTTCCAACCTCCAGAACTGTAAGATAATAAATTTGTGGTATTCTTTTTTAAGCCACTGTGTTTGTGGTAATTTGTTAGAACAGCAGTAGGAAAGTGATATGAGCGGTTATTCTTGGGAAGTAGATTTTGGGGAAAAAGGAAGGCGGAGACATCAAGAGACACTAATACTTCTAAACTGGAAATTTTAGCAAAACTGTATTATTTGTATGCTATACACCACTAGGTATATTTTTGGTGATGCTTTACAAGTAGATTGTTTGATAACTCATTTTGAGAAGATTTGGCTGAATTTGCAGAAATTATCAGTTTTCTATGAGGGATAATCTGCTACTTAACATTCCTAAAATTAAAAAATAAATCTTTAAGAGGCTGTATTAGTTAAAAAATGTGGTAAATTGCATGGATACGTGTACTTGTGCACGTGTGTGTGTGTGTACATATATGAATTTATTTGCTTGTTTGATCAGTGTCAGGATTTCTTTTTTCTCTCATGTAACCTGAAGACCAGAGGTCCAAAGCAAGGAAGCCCAAGGCTAGTTAGAGGCTTCAAGGTTATAAATTTCTCAGTCTCCATCTAACTCTGTGTTCTGCAGAGAGCATGGTTTGCATTCCCAAGTTTGCCTCATGGCCATAAGACGGCTGTGGGAACTCCAGCCATAACTGTCTGTATCCCAGGCAAGAAAAGGAAAGAATAAGGTGGGGAGAGGGAGGCAAAAGAGCAATTCCAGCTGAGTCAGCCTTTTTAAGGAGCATTCTATAGATTGGCATTGACAATAATCTAATCACATGGCCACCTCTCTTCAAAAGGGAGGCTAGAAAATGTAGATTTTCAGCTGGGCACACTGCCACCCCCAACAAGATCAACATTCTCTTAGTAAGGAAGAAGGAGAGAGATTGATTTGGGGTAAACAACTAGCAGCCTTTGTACAGGCTTCAGTGACAACCAAATTATAAAGCAGGGGCCTTTGTAACTATGTCTTTAAGGATAAACATTGTACCATAATGAACAGTCCTTAACTGTTGGAGGCAATATAAATAGGCACACCATAAACACTTTGTTCAAGGCAAACCCATTGAAAAAAATCTGCAATAAAAATTTGAAAACTAAAATATTCAGTTCCACTATGAACTGGTTTGTAAGTCATCGATTCAGTAAATTCAGTTTTTTAAAAAGTTCTAGTTTAAGATGAACTTCAGAAGGGATATAAGCTACTGCTCCCTTTGAAATTCTATCCATGATTTATGTGTTTGAGCATTTTTCTGATTAAACGTTACATAGATCCTCAAAGGGGTTGATGGGCCACCCCCCCAAAAGAAGTTAATAATCAAGGATCTAGGCGTTGAGTCCATTTGGAAGATGCCAAACAACTAACCCAATGGAACTCAGAGCTGAAATGGAGGGTTGACGGTCACACAAATATTCTCAGGGCAATAGAAATCCTGAATATGAGACACTACTGAATGGAGTCAAGAGAGCTGTGGGACATGGCTGGAGGCTGGAGGCTGGAGGCTGGTCAAAGGCAAGCATCAAATAATGAAAGTCAGCAGCTCGCTGGCCTCAGGAGAAGCAGAATGGACGTGATGTATCAGCAAACCTCCAGAGACCGAGCCACGGGGGCTGTCCTTGGAATAAGTGAAATCCTAGAGAGGGCAGTGTTTCATTTTGAGTCTGAGAAGTAAGAAAAGAACAACACTGGACCATCTGTTTTGACACATCTACAAACACAGTTATTTGGCATTTAGTATTAAAACTGTTTATCAAGCTCCCAATGCTGATGAGTTACAAACAGCATCCTCATGTTCTGTGTTGTACTATTGATATGCGGCGGGAGAGGAGAGCTCCAATCTATCAGGGTAATGAATCTACCACCACAGGTTTAAGAAAACTTTAAAGAGACTTGGAAAATAGAGCAGAGTAAATGATTATTTTGTCAAAAAAAAAATTGGTATGGTTGCAACATAATGGTAATCTGTCTTGGTAAACAGGTAGGATTCTATTCACCAGGGAAAGGATGCTGCTTTGAGGCTCCATCCTGGGATGTCAAGCCCTTCCCCTAACTGTTCACAGGTCTCCAAAGTGAGGTGTGAATGTGCACCAAATATGGTTCTCAGGCAATCACTGGGGTGTGAGAAGAAAATATTAGATCATTTAAAAATTGATTATCTTAAAAATAAGGGAAATATGCATTCTGAATATTCAATTCAGAAGCACCAACTTTAGGTAGCTGTGTCTGATGGCCAGGCCTCACTTACCTGCAGGGGACATTGCTATGGAAAGGTAGAGGCTTTAATGGCTTGTGGGGAAATCAACTGTGGCATCCACTCCTCCTGCTATTCCAGGGTCTAGCAACACAGGGCCATTTATTTATGTCGGGTTTACTGGATTTCTACATCAGAGTATCTAATTTTATGTAAACTAGCCCTCACCAAATACACAAATGACTTAAAAAGGATTAAGAAAGAAAGAAAGAAAGAAAGAAAGAAAGAAAGAAAGAAAGATCTTTCTAAGGCAAGCAAAATCAAACAAATGGCAGAGCTGACATTTGCATCCCCCAGGAAAAGGTTCCAGTGGCCCCATCACCCAGTAAAACCACAGAAGATCTAATCTGATCTAATAAGAAGTTGTTCTCACCAAAGTGAAAAATCAAGAAGACTACCAAATGCACGGGAGTGTATCTGCTATCACACACCCAGTTCACATACCTAGGTGTATCAATCACATTTACATTGTGTCTGTGAGCTGGCCTTTTTCAATGATGATCACCATTGAAACCAGTGACAAAGCAAACAACTTAGAAGCAGACCTTCAAATTGCAAAAAGTTAAACTACAATTTTCAAAAATAACGAAGCGTATTTAACCGCATTGTGCGGATGAAAAATAGAACTTTTGAGAACAACATGTTATGCCATGAATAAAAATAAATATTTTTAAATTGCTTATTTCAAATTTAGCTCATCCTTTAAACATACATGCTTTGGATTAATATATTATTTGTATTAATATATTAATCCAGCAATCCACAGGTAGAACAAAATATAGATATACATGCTAGGGAGTTGCTATTCAAAATGTTATCTGTTATTGGCCTGTGCAATCAAAAAATGTTTAGAAACAATAGTTTCTGAAGATAAAGGACAGTGGGAGTGAGTTACTCAAAAACAATCGAGTCCCCGTCAATTTGGTAGTCCTCCTAGATGACTTAATACTTTAACACAATTAAATTATGATCTCTTCTTCCAAACTCCCACAGCAGTGAACCTTTAAAGATAACTGTACTATAAATTCTACTGGCCACACTTAGCCGTTTCTTCTTGAATTGTAATCACTTGAGTAGATGTGTGGTCCTCCTATTGACTTGAGAGAAAGCTCACTGGGGACAGCATTAGGGTTTGAATCACTGTCCACTTAATTATTGATCTCCCGTAGCGCTTAGCACCTAGGAGATGGCTCAACAAAAATTTATTTGGAAGTTAAGAGAAAATGTGTAAGTGTCTCGCAGGCCTTTCGGACAGATCAGCAGCAACGATTTCATCACTTGGCAAGTCATTGAGGTAAACCGCTCAGCACTGAGTCTTGCCCAGAGTGCGTGCTCTTTCCATAAGAGGTGTTTCTTCTCATCCTCTGTTCTTGCAGGGCATTGTTTACACAAAAGGCTGCTCATTTCTGCTCAGAAATAAATCGGTAATAACTCTCAGCGACTGTATGTGGCTCGAAGGTGCTAACTTGTTCTCCTATGTTTCCGTATTAAATGAGTTAGGTACCATGTCCCATGTCCTTGTCAGCTTGGCTCTTACATTTTGTTCATAGAAACCAAATTTAATATCACATTTAGCTAATTTATATATAGATAGAGATTTTTTTTTAATAACCTGCAATGGCAGATAACCTCACTGTTGAAACTAATCCTAATAGCTCAATTGCTTATAAAATATGTAGGAAGTTCTAATGGACTCCTTGCGAGTAGGAACTGGGTGGAATCTTGCTTTTTGTGCTAACATGGGGATGTCTTGTTCGACTTCAGCCATGTATCTGATTCACTTTTTTTTTTTTTTTTAAGATGTCATTTATTTATTCAAGAGAGCCAGAGCAGGGGTGGGAAGAGGGCAGAGGGAGAGGGAGAAGCTGGCTCCCCGCTGAGCAGACAGCCTGCCACTAGATTCCATCCCAGGACCCTGGGATCATGACCTGAGCCCAAGGCAGACATTTAAGCCACTGAGCCACCCAGGCGCCCCTGATTTCTCTTTTTTTTAAATGTCAAAATTATTTTAATATAATCTCTCTCTGGGAACAGGTACATAGGTTTCCCTTGGTTCCTCAGTAATTTCTCAATTTGTAACCCCATATCTCGTAAAAATTAAAAATTTTCCATTTTGCCTTTACAAGAAAGTCAGTGATTATTTGATAGTAATTTTTTGGCAATTTCTGCCCTACTAAATTATGAAAGATCATGAAAAATTACTAAATTATAAAAAATAAGTAGAAGATGAGTCTCACTGAAGAGTTATGTTCTTTTATAACTTCTATACCAATTTGCCCATGCTTGCCCATGCTTGGTGATAATGCATAGCAACTTATTTTTGGCTTTGTAAAGAAATGATAACATAGAAGGAAATTGGGCTGCCCTTATATGAATATAACCCAATTGCCTTCCAGCTATAGGCTGTGAGCTTAGAATCATTTTCCAGAGACAAGAAATTGGTTAAGCTGAGCCAGCCATAACCCTACTTTGAGAGCTCCCACTCCCAGCACAGGTAAGGAAAGTCACATGGTTAATGTACATTGCCAATGAGACTGAGACCAAAAAGCCTCTTCCCAGGCAGGCCAACTGGTTTATACAGAGACTCCACTGCACAGACACTACCCTAACTGTTCACGTGGAAATGATACAAGCCTCAGGCATGTCTAAAAGTCATCCAGCAAAACAAAAACCCTAATACACACGTCTGGTAGGTATGTGTATACAGACATGTGTCTCTGTGTGCATACAAATACACACCTCACACATAGACATGCCTCACACATATGCGCCAGATACATATCCCTTTCCATGTGCTTGGGAGAATGAAAGTACACTAAGATTGCGTCTCAGATCTTTCTGCAGAAGATGGGAGACTGACTACTGTCATTTTCATTCATTCTTTCCTTTAATTTTTGTCATTTAAGGCTCATAAATTTGATGGACTCTATATTTTTAAAACTAGATTAATACATGGTATATTTATGTCGATTTGCATAAACGACCTGGGTTTGTCAGCAAATTGTACTTCTACACCCGTAGGTAAGTACAGCACTCGTGAGCACTGAGAATACATAATATGGAACAGACACAAGCTTATGATCTAGGGGAGACCAGACATGTAAACATGTAATTATCTAAATGTGTACATAAATACAGTTCTGTAATTAGAGAGTGAATGGGGAAGGGGGGGTTACTGGTGGATTGGTGATGTGTACTTTCTTTCTGCTCCATGCTCTCCTGACATTTTTCTCCCCATACCTTGGGACTTGAATGGTATAATGCATGGGCAGCCATTTAGCTTGTATGTCACATGAGCACAAATAAATAGTCATTAATATAAACACTATTTAAAAACTGCCTAGAGGTATCTCTTCACAAAACGGACCAGATTTTTCACTCTGCAAAAAAGAAATGGTAGCAAACGTGAACACATGAAGAAAAAGGAAATGAGCAAACACTTCTGGACTTAGCTCAGTTTACATAAAAAGAACAGATTCAGGGTGTTTTAGGAAAAGAAACACAAATGCAGCCAAACCCCCATCCTCAATCAGGGGAACAGGGTGTGGAATATGAACCAGGTCCTCTGGCTCGTTTTCACATTCTTGTTCACTTATCCCCTGTGACATGTTTGGGTTACTCTTTTCCCCCAACGCTTTTACATGTGACGAGCAACATTTCTAAGCCTTTTACAAAGTCCATGAACTCATTTGATTCTCATAATAACTGTGTGAGCTAGGTGCTCCTGGAATCACCCCCATTTTACAGATGTGGGAACACAGGATGAAATGACTCTGGTAGGCAGTTGGCTGGGGACCTGCTAGGAAAGATCACACAGTCTCCTTCCCTGGAGGGTGAATTTTGTGCCTTTGTGTAGCTGAGGGGGTGTGGAGGGAGTGAGGAAAGAAAGAAAGGCTTTGAAAGTTATCCTGTCATTTGAGAACATAAAAGAGAAGACAAAAGGAAGGGGAAAGCCCAGATTAGTTGTGGGAAGGCTACGGAAGCAGTGGAAGGACAGGAAGTGGAAGAAAGAGGCTTAGAGAAATGCCTTTTTGCCCTCTGGGCTGGGGGGCTCCAGGCTGGAGTGGGTGGACTGAACTGGGCACCTCTGTTCTCCAGTAGCAGCATCAAACTGGGCTTCCCTGGGCTGCCTCTACAGCAACCCCACCAGAGCGTCTTTTCACAGCAACTGAAGAAGTGACAGTAGAAGAAGGATTGTTTCTTTCCTTAGAGGCAAAGGAGCCACCGGAATAAAAGAGATCAACCAGTGTCAAGATTTGATTCTGGGCCCCAAAGGGAAATTTTTAGAAGGTGCCCTTTACTGTGTGTAAATTGGAAGCGGTTTTCTCTCTTGGGTAAGTAAGATGACCGCTGTGGGAGGTGGGAATACATATAGAATTTGGGGAAGACTTGGATTTCTCTGATACATTCTCTTGAAATCCTAATGTCTAAAAGAAGTGGTTCAAACAGTACATCCAAACAATTTCTTTGTGTGTGTGTGTGTGTGTGACTTTGGATCTTAACTTTGACTCTGCTCTCAAGTGACTGGAGAATGGAATGAGATGGTAAGCGCTTGACATCTACAGGAAAATGTCCCCCTAAAAGAACTTGGTATCAGCAATGAAGGAAAAGGAAATTTTTCTCCAAGAGCTAAACAACAAAATCAACATATATCGTATGGAGCAGAGACGGGCAAAGTCATCGTGTTGAACATAGTAATCTGATTGCAGATACTAACGCAGCTAAAGGACCAGTGGGCAGTTGGGAGTGGGCTTGGATACCGTGGAGGGAGGGAAAGGAGAGAGCAGAGAGAGCAAATCCATGCACTCTATCCACATTTGGCGTCTGCTAAGCACAGAGCTAGTGAACAAACCCTACTTACACCATCTTCGAGGGGTTCCAAGCCAAACTCATCTAAGAACAGCTCACTAGAAAAAGCCACATGGTCAAGACATCCTGTACTCCAGGCCCCTTTGTGTCCATGAATGGTATTTCCCTTCCCATATTCCCACCTCAGTCTTCTAGGTGAGGGGCCCTTCCCCCACTTAACAATAGTAGAGAACAGTTGCAGTCTTTCCCTACCCCTTTTATTCTTTTCTCCCTAAAGGAGGAGGAGCTAATCAGACTGGGGAGAGCCTGTCAACTGCTGATCTCCTGTGTCAGGAGACCGGGATGGGGAGTTAAGGGCACTGCTCATGAATGGTATGTTCTTTTGCCTTCTTTGATCAGCCTGCCCAGCACTGGGGCGTTTGAGCCTCACATCTTCACCAGGCTGCCTTTGGCCTTCTCTCTGCTCCAGCCTCTCAGGGTACATCGGGAGGGCCCTATCCATCTTCAGATTGGGTGGGTTGTCAAAGTTCCATACTTTGGCTTCAAGCACAAGCTGAGATCTCTTGCTCGGGGCACAGGAGCCTCAGGGGCACGGGCTACTATTCTGATCCCTAAAAAACTTCCTTGGGTGTGTTCTCCTTCTCACTGAGAATTCCACCTGGGCAAAGGGGTGGATTGGCAACCCTCACTTCAAACCCTCATCTTCAAAAGGCTTCAGGCCTTCCTGACATGAGAACACTAAACCCTGCTAACCACCTCTCATCTCCTTCCCTAATGCTATGTTAACCGAGCAGATTTCTACTGGGTTTTGAGCTCCCATGGTCTGCTCAGGCTTACCTCTAGTCATCCAGACTGTGCCATAGTTCCCACCATATGTCAGTCAATAGTCATTCCAGTTGTCCACACCTCCACTGTGAGCTTGGATGGTATGATCCATGTCCCAGAGACCTACTCAGTTCACTGACAGAAGCAGGCATCTGAATCCACAGAGCTGAGGACTGGGTGTAATAAAGCTATCAAACTAATGGGTGAGCCCCTGTGCTTGGACAACCAGCTTCCTGTTAATGACTGGGAACTACACAGGTAGCTATTGTCCTTTTATATGTACTGTTTTTATAGGAAAGCCTTGTAAGGTCTTTTTGAGGATTAAAGATGACACAAGCAGAGCACCTACAGGTGTCTGGAACCTAGTAGACAACAAACATGGGAGTTTTTGCTGTTGTCGTTGTTAATATTTGTATTCCAGAAATAATTATACAGTCTCAAATTACTCTTAAAAGAAGTCATAAATAACCACCACTATCTACAATAAATAGGAGAAATTCTTTCCCAATGTACATAAAGGCAATGAGGTAGCAGTTAGGCCACAACACTTTTAAGGGCCTGCAATTCTCTACTGTCTTATAACTCGTACAATTACTTGGTCCAAATGGCCATGTCCAGCCCAACTCTCTAGCTGACCATTCAAGTTCCATATTATGCCCAGGTGCCATTTTGAAAATGGTACACATTCGTGATTTGCTTCAATATCTAATTCTAACCCTAGGAAGCATGGGTCATGGATTTAAATCCTGTGTGTGAGCCCACCTGTGTTCTCTGTGTGCACATGAGATCAAGTCCATTCTCAGCTGCCTTTGCATTAAAACCTAGAAGTGCCCATCAATGCTCTGGTCATAAAGAAGGGCTATCAAGCTTTTTTAACCACCATCCACAGGAAGAGGTCCACAACCCAATGCACATACTTGTGAACATACTCATATGTGCAAACATACACATGCACCTATGTGATTGAAACAAAGCCTTATAAAACATAACCTTACTTTCTGGATGAACTCTATTTTCTATTCTTTTTTTAAATGCTGGTTGAGACCTACTAAATTGATTCAAAACGCAGAAATGGCTCAGGACTGGCTATTTTAAAAGACACTATTGTGGGTCCTGTGCTGAGGGGTCACATGACCTTGGGTTGTGTACCCAGCCTGTTTGTCACTGTATTTTCCTCCTGCAAATCCTGAGAGTGCCTTCTACCTACTGTGGGACTTTGCTGTTATTTTTATTGTTTTTGACATTTTAGTTAACAGATGATCATGTAGCATGGTTTTAATATGTTTAGTATCAGACATTTGTAAAACTTGGCTCCTAGGAAAAGCATTTTTATTCTTCAAAATAAGATTTCTGGGAGATGTGGTGTGTTGAGCATGGAGTAGGATCACCCTTATAGTTGTGCTTCATCCTATTAAATAATTATTATAAAAGTGGAAACACTGCCCTCAAACCTGGCACCAGAATGGGACCCATGAGAGAGGGGCGCTCACTGCCCTGTTCCCCCAGCTCTTACTCTCCCTGGGCCCACTGGCCCCCTGCGGGGTAGAGCGCAAGCAGAGCTCAGATGCTGGGAGTCACACCCAGGGCACAAACTTGATGACTGCATTTGCCAATTCTGTGACCTTGAGCCCATCATCTAATGTCTTTGAGCTTCAGTTCTTCCTTCTAAGAAATGGTCGTTAACACAAATCCATGGACTCTTTACAAGAACGAGGGCGATTACATGCGTATCCATAGAACTCAGCGTGAGCATCGCCTACCACAATCAACGGTGTTTCCTTCCCTCGGATTGGAACTAACCGTTGGATTAATGATAATCCTTAATTTATGACACACTCTCATTACTGCAGGTTCATGCATAATCTACTTCTGCCTATTTGGCTAATTAGTTTTTTTAAGTGATGTTTTTTTATTTTTTTTTAAGATTTTATTTATTTATTCATAAGAGACACAGAGAGGCAGAGACACAGGCAGAGGGAGAAGCAGGCTCCCTGTGGGGAGCCCAGTGTGGGACTCGATCTCGGGACTCCAGGATCACGCCCCTGGCGGAAGGCAGCACCAAACTGCTGAGCCACTGAGGCTGCCCCCTAGTTACTTTTAATCATATCATAAACACCTAGGAAACCCTGCCTCTAACTAAAGCTATGACCTTAGCAATAGTCTTTACCACAATGCATCAGGTGGTTCCCACATTCCCTCCTCTCCACACATGTACTTAATCCCTCTTGCCTCCTTCCGCTCAAAGCAACCATAATTTTCTCTTTAATTCTAGAATCTAGAAAATCTGCTGTCTTGGATGGAGTAGAGTTCAAGCTCATGCTAAGATGAACTTTGGGTATGCCCTGCTGGATCCCTCCTTCCTAAACCAGGTAGACACGTGGGGTAGAGGCAGTGAGTATGTGGCAGAGAATGGGGTCCTGAATGGCCCTGCAACCTGGGATGGATTTTTATCATTGTTCTTCTTGTGAGGCAACAGAATGGTCTTCCTTTCCTTCACCCTCCAGCTGTGTGTTGATTCTATGCCATCTTCAGGAAAACAACATTCTGGAGGAGGTAAGAAGACAAGCACATGTTAACTTGGTCTCTGTTTAATTTCCAGATGCTAGGTAGAAACTATTCCAAGGGACACTGGCACTGGCTGAAGTAGGCTAGGCATGTCTGGACTGTACTACCAGCTTCTAGACCCATAGTTTCAGCAGAATGAATTAAGATTGTCACAAGCTGGCATGGAAAGGCTTTGTGACTCTTATTTAAAGGGACAGGAAAGACCACAGCAGAGATAGCAGCAAAGCTTAGCATGGTGAACTTTGCAGAGGTAGAGCAGTTAGTTCATCCCTCTGCTTCTTCACTCCTTTCCCTTCCCTAATCCCACTTCCATCTTTCCTGAGGCTGAAGAATTATTACAGAATATCTCTTCGTGGATACTTAGCTCTTAATTGTCCACTTCATGACATTTTTTAAAATCTTAGGTTAAGTTACCCTGACATCCTACACATTACCATTGCACCATCTCCTTTTGTGACTCAGCTAATATATTCTCAAAAAAAAAAACAAAAAAAACAAAAAACAAAAAAACCCAAAACCCACGAGCAAATGCAAACTAATTATAAATTAGCTAAGTCAGGTGTGAAACATGTGTGTTTCAATGCTGTTCATAAATTTGGGATTATCAGAGCCACCACTCTCTTCCCTCAAGATACTAATAAAATTTTTATTTAAAGACTATTAAATTGTTTCTTAGCTTACTCTTTTCTAGAATAAATCATCTCATTTTTTCCCATCTGCAGCAATAAGAAGAACTACTACACCTCCATTCCACCCCTAGTCCACAGATTATAGGGTGCAGTAAAGCCTGCCTAAGAAATTGATGCTGCAGAAGTAGAAGAAAAATGGATTTCAACCTTCTGCCAGGCATCACCAGAGATAGATCTCACTTTTGTTTAGCAAGATACCACTGATATTCAAAAGTAAGTCCAGTTAGTTTGGAAAACCCTCGAGAGTTAAATTGGTTAACATATTTATGTAATGAGGTAGGAAAATACAGGTAGCAAGCCCTGGAGTGGGGCAAAGGGAGCAGAAAGAAAAAGATCTCGAGATAAATAAAGAGAGCAAGCAAAATGGCAGCAGGCCAGGGCCCAAGGACAAAGACAACCAATGTGAGACTTCCCCAGATTCTCCACAGTACATGGTACTAAAGAACTTTATACAGTAATGTCCAGTATTTACTTCATTTTAAGTTAGCTCCTGTTTTGGATTATGCTAAAATTTTTATCCATTACCCTAAAACTTTCACTGTGAACAGCCTGATGGTGGTGGTGCTTTGGGAAGTGAAGGAGGAGGGAGGGTGGCCACATAAGGCAGTCAGTCAGTCAGAAGGCTGGAAAGAACACTGCTGCAGGATGACTTGGTAGATGGGGAGGCAATCCTCAGTATCCACTGCAGAAGGGAGACTATGGCTTTCCTTCATTCCACAATCATTTCCTGAGAATCGTGCACAGGGCTGGAGTGGTGCTAAATATTTAGCATGAATAGCAAAGGCCTCCCCCTCACAAGCTCTCAGCCTATATGGAAGAAAGCAGCTATTCTAGTGCTGTAAGATAAGTGCAATAAAACAATCTACAAATATATATTATACATTAGTAGCATGGTGGAGTGGAGAGAAGATCCCAGAAGAGGTGATCCTTCAGTGGTATTTCAATTAAGAATGCTTTAGCTGAAGATAATAGAAAAAACAAACAAACAAACAAACAAAAAAACAGGCAACCAATTCCAGGGCCATAATTTGCCAGTCCCTGGCTTAAACAAATAGAAGTCTATTTTTATTTCGTGTAACAAGGGACTCAGAGATGAGTGACTATTGGTTCCGGCTCAAGAGCTCCTGGTGACCAGTAGTTTCTTTCCATTTGTCTGCTTTGCCTGCCTCTATGCATGTTTCCTCACGACACAAAATGACTTGAGTATCTGAGCATCAGGTCTGTCCACATTCAAGAAAGGAAGAGCAGGGAAGAGGCAGCCCCAGCTTCTTTCCTCTGATTCTTGTCCTTTTTTATTAAAAAGCAAAAACTTTCATAGGAGCCCCAAGTAGTTAGATATCCCCCTTGTTTCATTGGCTAGAACTGAGTACATGGTCAACCAGGGCATCAAAGGAGACTGCAAAAGTGATCATCTCTCTCCTTCACAGAGCAAATGGACAGAGAAGAAGGAGCTGGGAACAGGATCGGGTCCATTCCACAGCATCTGTCCCGAGCTGGGTCCTGGGAAGCAGGCTGAAAACAGCCAAAGAAACAAGGAAGGGCATGCAAGCTAAAGAAATGACGTATGAGGAGGCATGGAGGAGAGAAGAGACACACAGATTCCAATTGTCAACAAACGTTCCACATGGCGGGAGACGTGGATGTGAGCAGGGAAATGGGAAACAGAGGGAGAAGGCAGGGTTGAAGCATGGTAATTGTGGCCTCATTGATGGGTTTGGGTTCTACACCTCTTCAAATGCCCAGCACTCAACAGTGTCTTGATAAAAGCAGAAGCCCAATCAGTGCTAATGGTTACTGAGATCAAAACAGAAGACAAACAAACCTTCATTGTTAAGAAAATTCTGACTAATTACGAAGTGTAGATTCAAATAACTTGCATATGGCAAATGTCCTCTTGACATTAACTTTGTTTTTCTGATTAACCCCAAATTGCACCAAGATAAAGGGGAACCAGCTGTACCAGAGGATTGCCAGAGCTCTAGAATTTCAGCCTTGGGCTAGCAACAAGCCCAGTGCGGCCCTGAGCACTGCCCAGACTCCCTCAGTTCTCTTCCTACTATTGTTGTGCACCCTTCTTATATTTGATGTGCTATCACTTCCAACAGCCAGCACCTGCAGTTCTTTGGAGGACCAGCATTGCTACCAGAACCACAACGCCCATGAGTGCAGAGAGCTGCAAGTGCCTGAAGACTCCCACCCCCTGAGGCAGGGGGAGAATATAAGCCCCAGGTCCCTTGCCCTAGATAAGGACAAATCTGTGGTACTACTGATCCTATACTTACCATCACTTCCCTGGTGGGATTTGCTGGAAACTACCCTCTGTAGGGCTTCACTGAGATTTCGTCCTTAGTTGCCCTCTTCTCCTCCCCCATATGCTTTCCCTATATCCTTAATAGTTTTTTCCAGAAGAACTTTCTTAATAAATCACTTGTGGTGAATTCTTATCTCACAAAAAAAAAAAAAAAAATTGCTCATGGGGAATTGGAATCAGACACCCTATCTTGTATAAACAACTAATATTTTACAGGTTTTGGGGTTAGTAGGATTCAGTTGCTAGAAACAGAAACTACCCTAGTTGGGTCAAGCACAAGGAATTTTTTTAAAGATTGTATTTATTTATTCATGAGAGACACACACAGAGAGAGAGAGACAGAGAGAGAGAGCAGAGACACAGGCAGAGGGAGAAGCAGGCTCCATGCAGGGAGCCCGATGTGGGACTCAATCCTGGAACTCTAGGATCATGCACTGGGCTGAAGGCAGGCACTAAACCGCTGAGCCACCCAGGGATCCCTAGCAGAAGGAATTTAATACAGGAATGAGGCCCTTACAAATCATTAAGAAGTTGGTTCTAGGCTGGATCTACAGGAATGACTCCCTGCATAACATCACCAATCCAGCCCACAGGAGGGGGCACTTCCTATAATCCTGAGGATGGAACTAGAAGGAACTGTGCACTCTAAGAACACTACAAGAACACCATGGTTATATTGAAAGGCCAGAAAGCCACTGTTATTGTTGCCTTGCTCTTCAATTCTTGTTAAGCTAGAGACTGGACACAGGATCATAGCTCCAGAAAAATATAATGTGCCAGGAACAATAGCCAAATAACCAGAATAACACCCCACATTTCTACTCTCCAAGTCTCAGGACCTAATCAGAAGAACCTAATTCACAACCAAAAACCCAACTCTAAGGGAATCTGGGAAATTCTTTTGTTTTTTGACCTGTGTGGTACACGAAGGCATAAGAAGTGGTCATTGGAACACAGGCTGAGTGGCAGTTACCTTATCTACTAATTTGTTCAAAGGCCGGCTTTTAATATTCAGTATGGGGATAAGAGATTTATAACAAATCACATGTAGCAACATAAGTTTCTGAGGGAAATCAGCATCCTTTCATGCCTAATTTTATCTTCTTCATCCTCATTAACATTTCTTTGTATTCAGTAGACCAGGTAGAAATGGATCTATTTTCACTGGATTTCTTTGTTCTTCATACATTTACCAAAGTCAAACAAGTAACTGAGACTCAGGAATTCCACTCCCAGGTATCTACCCGAGGGGATTGGAAGCTTATATACACACAAAGACTCGCTTGCAAATGTTCAAAGCAGCATTGTTCGTACTAGCCAAAAAGTGGAAACAACTCAAATGCCCATTAACTGATGGATGGATAAACAAAATATGGTATAGTCATACAGTAGAATACTGTTTAGCAGCAAAAAAGAAACAAGCTATTGATACATGTTGTAGAATGAAGAGACCTCAAAAATGTTGGGTTTGATTGAAAGAAGCTTGGCACAGAAGGCCACATACTGTATGATTCCATCTACATGAAATGTCCAGAAAAGGCTAATCTATAGAGACACGAAGTAGATGAGTGCTTGCCCAGGGCTGGAGGGAGGACTGGGGACTAGATGGGCATGTAGATGGACACGAGGGACCCTACCGCAGTGATGAAAGCTAAATTATGCTGATAGTTGCACAACTCAGTAAATTTACTAAAAAACAAAAACAAGTTGAATTGTATACTTCAAATGGGTGAATTTTATGATGTGTAAACCACACTTAAAGTTTTTAAAAATAGGAGTGATTGAAATGGTGTTTGGAGAATCATATACATTCAAGAAGTTCACAGAGGCCATATATAACTGATTATAAGGAGATTCTGGTCCCAATAAAATATTTATAAGGATTGATATTTGGGTTCTAAACATAGAATCTCTTGCAGAACTGTGAAATAAATTAAAACAAAATTTAAAACTTTGTCCCCTTTTACTGACACTAGCCCTATGCAAATGGACCCTACCCAACTGAATGTGCTGTTGTGTGCAAATACGCACCTATCTTGGCTCATTTGGGGGTACATTATTTTCCCTTCATCCCCACATGCTTATTCAAAGAAGTGAACTGCATCAAAGGACGCACTACAACAGGTTGTATTGGAGTCAGAGCACTTAAAAGTAATCTTAAATTATGCACCACGGGTGTGGAAGTACAGAGTACTGACAAACCTCACACTGGTTGGGGCTGTGCTTCCCAGGAAGGTTTCTGGCAATCAGTCCTGGGAAACGCTCCTTGAAGGGAGTTTCCTGGTCAGTTTGAGGGGAACTGTTCTTAGAGATTCAAAAAGCATATTGGCCCATCAACAAGTTCTGAGAATTCTTGCAATGTACAAACAAGCAAGCATGTTTTTTTTTTTTTAAGCAAGCATGTTTTAACCTTGAGTTTCCCACACTTAGCACATACAAGCCAGTCGTGGTGTTAAGCATGACACACACAATTTCTGCCTCCTTTAGTCCTAACAATGGTAAGGGGTAAGTACGAATTATCCTCACTTTAAGGGTGTGGAGATGAAAGCTTGTGAGAGACAGGACAAGTATGCCGAGCGGCGAAAGTCTGACTATAATGCCTGTGCAAGCCCCACCACAACAGTACACCACATCTTTGGAGCCTGATTTCTTACTAAAAAGAAAAAAGTATTCCATGAACACACTTAGGAAACACCGGTTCAGGGAATTTCTATTACCAATGTGCCAATTAAAAGACAGTGAATGAAAATAGAAGAGGCTGTTCTCCTGTTCTCCATGTTCCTTTGTAGTAACGGCTCTGAGGAAAGAAAACCATTTGTGTTACAATACCAGTGAACCAGAGTTCAATGACCAGGGTCCAAAGAATGTTCTATCAGTAAGTAAACCATGTTGAGTAGGGTACAATGATTATATGGAAAATGATACAGCTTTATTCACACACACACACAAAATTAACAGACTTTGGGCCTTTGAGTTCCAAAGACTCTAAAATCATCATAATAATTTTTAAAAACTTTCTGCCACATTTCTTAGAAACTTGAACTGCTACGTCACAAATTATTCCAAAAAACAATTTTAATGTCACTTAAAATAATAGGGCATGTCAGATTAGTCTTGAGAGGGTACATTCCAGGATGATGATGGAAATGAGGAAATGAGGAAAAAGATGACATTGATCAAAGGTCCAAGATTTAAAATGGAGCAAAGTACTAAAAGGGAATTTTATGATTTGATAATCATTGATTGTGAACTGTATCTATAATTGATGCATTCCTTTGAATTCATACATGATCCCTGGACCCACCTTTAACATACCCAATTCAGCTGCAGAAGGATGGTAATGTAAAGGCATCAGATGCCACACCTAGAGTTTAAGTGTGAACATCTGTTTGATCTGTCTTCCAATTCATTTTCTTGTGGCTTCTATTTTCATTAGAGAGGGAAGTGAATGGGCCTGATAGGCTACGTGTACCCAGCTTTAAAATTTGTTATCAGTATGGACTGGCATGAGCACAGGTGCTCAAGATTTTCTGAGCTGATTAGAGTTTCAGAAGATCAGGATTGAAAACACAAGGATGTTCTTCATAGCAATAGTTATTTCTGCAAAGAATCCATATTGACCTAAATGTCAACAAAAGGGAAATACTAAATAAATTATAACATATCCAAGCCTGTGGAATCATATGTAATCATTAAAATTCAAGCTTTGAACATTATTTTAAAGCACAGTAAAATTTTATAATAAAAATTGCATAATAGAAGATATAAAATTGTATGTACAGTATGTCCTAACTCTATAAAATAAATAATTATGTTTCTAGTGTAAATATAAACAAGAATTTCATCAAAATGTTAAAGATAGTTATCTTGGAACAATGGGATTACTGTGACATATTTTTCTTCCTCTTCTTTCCTGTTAATACTTGCCTATGGTTTTTTTCAGTTTTTTAAATAATGAAATCATTCTATTTTTATAAAACTGCTATGTCTTCATTGAAAAAACTAGACAATACTGGATGTCTGAGAGATATGAAATGGGTAAAATAGGTCCTAAAATGCTAAACTAAAGCTACCTGTTTAATACTACTTGTTCCTAAGGTCTGTGGAACAAGACTGTTCTGAGTTCAACCCCTAGCTCCAACACATATCATCCAGGTAACCCTGGGAAAGTTATTTCATTTCTTTTAGCTCAGTTTTTCATATGTAAATTAGGACTGATAATGCAATCTTCCTCATAGGGCTGACATGACAGATACAGTGCCCAGAGCAGACAGTGCCACAAATAGCGAGTCCTTGATAAATGTTGTCGTTACCATTGATTCTCTGCCACAGTTCTACAAAAGCCTCACAACTGGACAGGACACAGGAGTCTTTGACCATCTGATAGGTACCTGTAAATGCCAGACAAAAAGCATAATTTTGACCCTAAGCCAGAGCAATCTTGCAACCTGAATCTTCTATGTGATGTTATCTGTTCTTTTTCACAGAAGTTAGCAAAGTATTTGACATCATCTAGTAGGGTACCCAAAGAAGCCACTTGCCTACAGCTAGTAGGAATATTCTTTATGAGCCAGGGAGAAAGTACAGATACTACTTTGGTTTATAATAAGTGCATTCTGAAATTCTATGGTCAATTACATTTGGGGGTTATTTTAAATGCACCAAGTTAATTGAGAACTGAAAGAACATCGGTAGGGCACCTATTATAAAATAGTTCCTTGAGTGCAAAATTGGAAAAAAATCTAAATATATACCAACAGGTATATAAGTAAGGGAAGAGCTGCCACCCAATGGGTCTTGTTCATTGGTGAACTGAGAGTGGGTGCAGGTGTGTTGAGACTGGTTATTTCAGATCACAGGACAGCTGGCAGGGGTCTAAGGTTTATCTAACTGAACCATGAAAGTATACTTTTCATATACATTTTTGTGTGGAGCATGACACGTAAATGTGGGAGCACAGGTTAGGGTTCTTGGATAGAAAGAACAGAAATCAGGTCTGTCCAATTTATTAGAGGTTCTCAGAGACCTCAGGATCAACAAGGGCCTGAAGTGCCTGTTAGGAAACCCAAGTGATTCTGAGGCCCATGGAAGTAGGAACTATAACCAATATCCATTAGCAGGAATGGTTTAATCAGGACATGCATGTCTGGATGAAGGATCTTCTACAGCTTATTCCAATGTTTCTCCTTGGATCAAAATCATAGCACAGAGCATCTGATTGAGTGAACTCTCTGTATCTAGGGCAAGGAGAAGTAAAACTCGCCCCTTTGACTTCCTTAGTGAGAGGCAGACACAGGATTTAAGTCCCACTAAGACTAAATACAAGGAAACCAAAGTGCCAATCAAGAACAAGGAATGGAAGCTGGGTAGGCAAAAAATGACAAGTATCCCTGATAACAGATGACTGGTTAAAGTATGGTATAACCATAAGTGAGATTCTGTGAAGCTATTTTAAAAAGGATAAGGTAAATATGTCTGGTTCCTCAACCTGCAACTTGGAAGACTAGAAGTTCCCACTCTATCCTAACAATGCGTTAAAAGCTGGAAAAAAAAAAAAGGAAAAATCAACAATTCTTCTTAGATCCATTGAACAACAGAGGTCACAGGACAAACAGTTACTCTTAAAGCTGAAGAGACAGACATGAGAATACAGAGGATTCACCTTACCAGAGCAGAACTGTCTTAACAGAGTTTCACCTACCTGAAGGAGGAGGGGAAATATCCAACTCTATCCCCTCTGCCAGTCCTGTTCTCCCTAAGAGGAAATGGGAGAATGAGAAGCACTGGTAATATTTACAATCCAGGACACAATCTTACCACAAGCTGCTTCCTCCCTCCCCCATACCCTACCACTATATTACTACAGGCCTACTTACCACAGTTCCTTTGAACCAGTACATTGTGTCCACCTCTACACAAAAAAATTACTGGGCATACTAAACATCAAAAAGCACAGTTTGAAGAGACTATGGATCATTACAACCAGAGTCAGACATGACAGAAACTTGGAATTATCATAACAGGATTCTTTTTAAATCTATGATTAATATGCCAAGGCCTTTAGTGGGAAAAGTAGACAATATGCAAGGCAGGGTGATAATGTAAGCAGAATTATAAAACTTCTAAGAAAGAATGGAAAAGGAATGGTAGCAATGTTCATAACATAAATGAAGAATGTTTTTGGATTACCCATTAATAGATGGGACACAGCTGAGGAAAGACTTTCTTGATATGACAATAGAAACTCCCAAAACTGAAAAGCAAAGAGAGAAAGCTCTGAGGGAAAATATCCCAAGACACAATATCCAAGAGCTGTGGGACAACTACAAAAGATGTAACATATGTGTAGTTGGAATACCAGGTGGAAAAGAGAGAAAAGAAAATAGATAACGTGTGAAGCAATAATAACTGAGAATTTCCCCCAAATTGATCTCAGCCACCAAACCACAGATTCAGGAAGAGAACCTAGAAGGATATATAAACAAACACAAACAAAAACAGATAAACAACTTTTAAAAACTACACCTAAGCATAGCATATTCAAAACTACAGAAATTCAAAGATAAAGAAAAAAATATTGAAAGAAGTCAGAGGAAAAATACCTTATCTTGAGAGAAGCAAAGATAAGAGTTATATTCTATATCTCCTCAGAAGCCACAGAGTTGAGTGAAATATCATAAATGTTGAGAAAAAAAAATCCACCAACCTAGAATTCTGTATCCTGAAAAATTATCCTTGAAAAGTGAGAGAGAAATAAAGACTTTCTCAGACAAAAATTGAAAGAATTTGTTGCAAGTAGACATGCCTTGCAAAAGAATGTAAGAAGTTCTATAGACCAGGGACACCTGTGTGGCTCAGTGATTTAGCACTGCCTTAGGCCCAGAGTGTGATCCTGGAGTCCCAGGATCAAGTCCCACATCGGGCTCCCTGCATGGAACCTGCTTCTCCCTCTGCCTGTGTCTCTGCCTCTCTCTCTGTGTCTCTCATGAATAAATAAATACAATCTTAAAAAAAAAAAAAAAAAAAAAGAAGAAGTTCTACCGACCAAAGGAAAATAACATAGGTCTACAGAAAGGAAGGAAGCATTGGAGAATAAATCAGTAATGGTACAATAAATCTTTTATTTTTCTTATTCTCAGTTGATCTAATAGATCATTTGATCAAAATAATAGCAACAGCAATGTATTTGATTATGTAAGCTTACATATATGTTATGTGTCATTCATCTTATAAACATACATATATATTATGTGTGTTTATAAGATGAATGACACAAATGATATAAGGGACAATGGAGGAAATCACATTATTGTGTTACAAGGTACTTAGACAAAAAAAAAAAACAACAAGGTACTTAGACTACTTGTGAATGGTATAATGTTATTTGAAAATGGATTTAGATTAGTTGTACATGTGGATTGCAGCGTCTAGGGCAACCACTAAAAAAAGCTTTTTAAAAAAGTATAATTAATCTGCTATGAAAAGAGAGAAATAGAATTATAAAATGCTCAGTAAAAAAAAAACACGAAAGAAAAAGTGTAGAAAACAAAAATAAGAACAAAAAAAAGAGCAAAAAAATATAAAACAATAACAATATGGCGGATAGTAGTCCAGCTTTATAAATAATCACTTAAAATGTCAGTGGTGTAAATGCATCAATTAAAAGATAGAAATTGTTAGTGCATATCATAAAGCAAGACCCAAGTGTATATTATCTGCAATAAACACACTCTATAAATATAAAGATTTATGTAGAAGTGTTCCATAATCCTGTGATTAGGCCTCAGCCTTTTAGTGAGCCCATACCTCTGGACAGTGAACATCACGAGTGTTTCTCCATTCCGCCGGCCCTCACCTTAGGTCCATCAGGATGGAGAGTGGGCTGAATTAGGGCATTTCCCTTCCTCAGGTCAGTTAGGCTCTGATAATACCCCAGCAGGTTAGGTTAACCAGTTTCTCGTAAGGGAAGGTACAGCTAAGAAGAACAAGGTGCTCTGGCATTATTTCAAAATCATCCCTTTTACCTTTCCTCTGCAGGAGGGATGAGGAGATATCCCCCCCAATACTTTCTGTGGGAATGTGGTCAGGCCCTTGGAAGTAAAGCACACCACATTGTGGAGTCCTTCTCATGACTGGGTACCCCTGGAGTTCTTTTAACTCCTGTGCTTCCAACAGTTGGCAACCACAACTCAGGTTTTCTGACCATGGCACTAGTTGCCGCTGAGGTTCCCATTCCCTGGTCAATCTCTGCTCTGGTGAGTTGTGTTCACTTCTCTGAGTTTCTCCTTGTAGCAGGAGCAGTTTGCCTGGTGTCCTCCTCTCTCTTATGAATTTAAGAGGAGTTGTTAATATTTTAGTCTATTTGGCTTTTTACTTGTTAGGTTGGAGTGGCAACTTCCAAGCTCCCTTACGTGGAACCAGAAATCAGAAGTCTCCCCTCCTTTATCCATAACTGCCAAAACTTGGAAGTGACCAAGATGTCCTCGAGTGGGTGAGTGGATAAATAAATGGCAATACATCCAGACAATGGAGTATTATTCTGTGCTAAAAAGAAATGAGTGATTGAGCCATGAAAAGACATAAGGAACCCTAAATGCATATGACTTAGTGAAAGAAGACAGCCTTGATAAGGCTCTATACTCTATGACTCCAACTATATGACATTCTGGAAAAGCAAAACTATGGGGATCACTAAAAAGATCTGTGCTTGCCAGGAGCTAGGGGCAGCTCCTGAGAAGGCAGAGCACAGAGGATATTTAAGGCACAGAGGCAATACTCTGTATGACACTATAGTGGTGGATACACATCATTATACATTTGTCCAAAGCCATAGAATGTACACCACCAGGAGTGAACCCTACTGTGATCCGCAGACTTCAGGTGATAATGAGGTGTCAATGCAGGCTCATCAACAGCATCCCATCAGAAAGTCTATAGTGAGGGAAATTGTACACGTGTGGGGTGGGGGCTGTAGGAGTACTCTCTGTACTTTCTGCTTGATTTTGCTGTAAAACAAAAACTCCTCTAAAAAATAGTTTAATAATAATAATAATAATAATAATAATAATAATAATAATAATAAAAAGGTCTACAAGGTCATAACTCAATGGTTAACAGTGCTTCTCTCAAAGGAGCAGAACTCAATGGTGGAGAAGCAGAGAAGTTGTTGGATGGTGGACTTCCACTTTCTATTTTAAAGCCTTCCTAATTATTCGAATGACTTTTCTTTAAGAGCATGTGTTGCTTTTATAATTAAAATTCTTATTTTAGAAAAATAAGAATTATGAAAAACCAGTTGAGGAACAAACAAAGAAGCCTTTCCATGTAAGCCTCTTTGGGGTCTCCATTGTTTTTTTGTTTTTTTTTTTTTTTTTTGGTTTTTTTCTCTTGTCAAGAAGAAATAAGGTCTTGGCAGGTAGTAAAAGTTAAGTGACATGATCTATGTAAATCAATTCCTCCAGTGCCTTGAACTTTTAATTCCTTCTTGCCTCTTTCCAGTTGTTTCCCAGGCCCCATCTTCACCTTCCCTCCATTCCTCCTCCTAGCTAAGTAGAGAAGCCTGAGTAGGTTTCAAAAAGCCTATACTCCTGTTGCCCTCCTTTCAATATCTTATCTGCCCTCTGTTCTTTCACCACCACCCTCACCCCCACCCCGTCCCCCCACTGTACATTTTATGCAAAGAATGTATTCCTGGAGACCTCCTATAATTCAAAACTTACATAATTCAATCCTGCTTTTCCCACAGGACTGAATATAAAGTGTACGCAGGGGGGAATGCAATCTCGGAGTGCATAAATCTGCAAATGTTGTAATGTATATTTGCTTTAAGACGGCTTTTTATTCTCCCTGTATTTTCTCTCATATTTTGAAGTGCTCTCTCTTAAATTAACACTACAGAGCATCATGGTAGTTGTTTGGCCTTCTCAATGGAGATTTAGCGCATCTAAGTTCTGTTCCAAAGTCCCCGACTTTGCTGAGTGTTTTACAGCTCTACCACTTAATGAACTCTTAGGTGACCTTGTTATAGGATTATAGGTAGGATATAAAGAAGATTTTAAATTATAATGGCAGCAAATGTTCAAATAAGAGGGGAGAAGCCATCAGGTCTCTTATAGGGGTTCCCACACAGGTAAACAGCTGTGGTTTGCCAGGCATTTACAAAGGATGCTGATCACTAAGGTGGCGCTGCTGTGTGGCCACAGAGCAAACACAGGTTCCTGACTACTCAGCCTGCCAGCAAGGATAATGTGTGATTCTTGATGAAGGTTTTTAATGGGGGCGGGGGGGTTAAGTTATCTTCAATTTTGAACATAAAGTGAGACTGCTAATATTTTATACAGCACTAATTCTGTTGTTTATAACTTTAATAAAATGCCCCAGACATGGAAAAAATGTCTTGTTTCGTAGCTTAGCATTCAAGCAAGACTCTTGTGGTTCTACCTACATCTCCAACTTTATCTCCTTGCCACGCCCATCCCCAGGCACATCAACACTTGTTTTCATGGACAATGTCATTAAGTTTCAAATGGTTTATTTAGAAATGAAGATAATAAAAATAGGCAAAAATAAAATAAAATCATCTGTAATTTCATCGCACAGAGGTAATCATTATTAATATTTGGATGTGTTTCTTTGAGGTCTGGTGCTATCTACATGTATATGTACCATGTGCATAATAATTTTTTTGGCCAAAACATGATGATTTCGTAAATATTGTTCTGGAGTATATTTCTTTCATCTCATGATGTAACTAGTTATTCTTCATTATTTTACTTAAAACGTGATAGGCGGGGTACCTGGGTGGTTCAGTGGTTGAGCATTTGCCCTTGGCTCAGATGTGATCCTGGGGTCCTGGGATCAAATCCTGCATCGGGCTCCCTACAGGGAGCCTACTTCTCCCTCTCCCTCTGTCTCTGCCTCTCTCTGTGTGTCTCTCATGAATAAATAAATAAAATCTTTTAAAAAATAAAATAAAAAATAAATTAAAAAGTAAATAAATAAAACTTGATAGGTTTCCACTGTATAAGTGTTCCATAATTGAAATAATGCTGTGTTTTTGAACATTTAGACTGTTTACAAATGTGAGCTTTTGTGAACAATGCTGAAATGAATATTCTTTTTGCTAAATCTCTGCAATCTCCATGATTATTTCTTAAAAAGAATAAATCCCTGGACCAAAAGGAGTGAAAAATTTCAAGGCTTTAAATACACATCACCAAATTGCCCCAGGAAGTTGGAAACAATCTGTACTCCCCTCAATCATATCTGTGAGTCTCTGCATACTTCTCTGATGTGAGCCTCCTTACTCATCTACCTGCCTAGTTCAGAGTGTGATATAAGAAAACCCATAAAAGATACCCACATTAACTTTATGTTTAAAAAATAACTTCCTACTGGTACAGCATGCCTCAATGGACTCTGCTCAATTGTCTTTCTTAGACTAGACGTTCTGAGAATGCACAGATTATGTATGTGTAAATCTTTCTCAGTGCAGGACCACATAGAAACAGGCTCTTAAATGTCAAAATGCATTTATTAAGTGGCCTGATAAATGTATTTCACTTGCAGGCCTGATGTAAGTTATTTGTCTTTCCTTGCTTTCCTGTTGATGGCTTATTTATAGAAATGGATAGCATGATTGAGTCGTGTCTGTGTGTGTGTGTGTGTTTGTATGTATTGTTTTGCCTCGATTGTTTAATTTTTAATTTATGGATATATACTTCTAGCCTTTTGATGGGTATATTTTATAAAATATTTAAAATCAATGAATTAATCTATGGTGCCTCAGGGACTGGATATATTAGTCCCCTTGTGGGAACTACGTCTATTCTGGTGAAATGTAAAAAAAAAAAAAAAAAAAAAAAGGCACTCAATTATTTCTTATATCATTCAGTTCTAAGTGGCAGTGGCAAGGTCATGGCAAATACACACACAACAGCACCCAAGTTCATGTGGGAGACAATTGTCTCTTTTTATATCCTGTTGCTGTGTCTTCTAGTTGAGGTTGTTCACATTTTGCAATGAATCTCACTCCAGATTCCTTTCCCTTTCAGGCATATTACTTGTGTGTATTTTGCCCTGTAACTTCCAGGCAAGAAACTAGAATTAGCAAGACAACAATGGTTCTTCTCTCCCTCCACCTCTCTCTCCTGGGATATCTGGCATTCTATTAAGAGATAGTCGATCCATTAAGGGATAGATCCATCTGTTCATCTAAGTCATCCACTTAGAAAATGGCCAGTTAGTTAATGAATATCTCATACCAAGAGTCTTGGAAAAAGTCATGTGACAAAAAGTCACAACAATTACTATAAAATCACATTAGCAAGTATACATGCTCCTCCCTTTGGACATGTCCAAATCCCTCCTTCGAGTGCCAAAGGAAAACTCCTATGGGATGCCATTCTCTACACTGGGGCTATTTTCTCAAGGTGTTGGCTGCTGCTGTAGGCTCTTGGGAGGTGATTATTGCTTTCTCCTAGGTAGGAGGATTGGAGGGGCTGATAACTTCACAGCTGTGAGAGGAAAAGGAAAGAATCTAAGTGAATAACCCTTTCTCTTGGGCTCATTCAAATGGAAGAGGTCGATACCTAGAAGGTGTTACCTCCTCCTCACTCACACCATATTTGATGGAAATCTTCCCATCAATTGTGGCTCCTAGCCAGTTTGCCTTTGAGTTATTATAAATATTCTATTCCTTTCCTTGGACTTGTTGCAGGTCAAGCCTAGTAGCTGCAAAGAGTGACAGTGAACAAGAAATTTAATTTCTGCACAGTGAAAGCAATAATGTGATTGGGGTTTTGTCATAAAAAATCCCAACACTCATCATGGCACTAGCCATGGTCCTCTCTGCATATAAACATGTCAACATACCCACATGTGGCCTGAACACCGTGCAGGTCCAATCCCACCCCCATATCCTGAATTCCTAAATCAAGTATAAAGCAATTGAAGTTGATGATAGACAAACCATTAAAACAAAAATCCACCTTCGTCTGAAAGTGCACCATACACGTATTGAAGTACTCCATATTTGCTCCTATCTGGGCCCCATTGCTCTGGCCACTTGCCAGAACTAACATATGCCCATCTTAGATGAAGTATACTTGCTTCCTCTCTTTATCTTTTTTTTCCCCCTATTTTGGTTTTTCTGGAAGTATCGAGCATATTTAGAACTTGTTTTCTTTACCTATAAATCAGATGTTTGATTTTAAAAGCACCTGTCCCAGGTTAAAGGACTTGATAAAGTGTTGAGGAAAAATGATGCTTGGGGTGAGGTGGCAGGGAAAGCAAATACAGCTGCCATTCTGAGCCAGCAAATGGTACAGATGCCACCCTGACAAGTGAGACTCAGGTTTGCACTCCCAGATGAACTTGCCTTCCCAGAAATAAAGCAGTGTTGGACAATTCATTGCCTACAAATGATCCTCTCTCATAGAAGGCTTTCATTCACCTCTGTCTCTTTTTCAGAAATGAGATTCACCATATCCAAGGATTTTTCTGAAGATCAATGATTCAATAGAAGCAAGAATACACATTCCACTCGGGTCACAACCTACAGCTGGAGCCAAATGTTAGGTGCCTATGAGTACGTGCCATGGGCTTACCTTTCTGTATTATTGAACTGACTCTGCTTTTGGATTTGTTCTGTCCAAGGTGGAGCCATCTTTTGTGAAATACATCACCACCAGAGCACTTTGTTCTGATAATGTATTACTCTAATACATCTGTTGCTTTAATGATATATTAATGTAATACATTAACAGAGCAAGGACAACTGATGATATATTATGGGAAATAATGGTGCCATTCAGAAAATGAAGTATTCAAGAAAAGATTCATTAGAATTACAGGATAATAGCCAACATATGGGACTCTGGAAACTGCAATCTTGTTCTGTTTTCTACTGGTAAGATAAACAGCTCCCTTGCTCCAGAAGCCCCTGGCCCTTTCCATTCAGGCACCAAATTCCATAAAATATTGGTTGCTACATATTTTATAATGTCTTTATACATACTAACAATGTCTTCCATGAACCTGGGGTCACTGTAGGCTCATTGTATCCAGTTACATTGTTTTTACTAGGAAGTCCTCCTTATTTACTCCTAACCATAGGAAACCAAGTAACATTGACCTCTGGACAGTTAGAACAGCATATCATCTCTCATTACAATAATCTGAACTCCAGTCATTGTTCAACATTAATTATTGCCAAGGCTATAGCATTTTCTTGCTACTTGACAGTTGATCTTCATCCTATCATTAACCTTAGGTCAATTTAATCCCAACCTCCATTTTCAGCACTATACAAACAATTTATTTTTGCATTTTTTTTCAACCACACAAAGACAAACAATGTCAGATTGCTCCACATTATTTTATGCATTACGATGATTAAACATTTTTAAAGACATCCAAACATCAAAGTTTGGAAAGCACCAGTCAACGAGAGTTCTGGAAATGAGATGTCATGGTGGTTTATTTTCCTGTAGAAGGAGGAGGGGCAAGATGGTGGAAGAGTAGGGTCCCCAAATCACCTGTCCCTACCAAATTACCTAGATAACCTTCAAATCATCCTGAAAATCTATTTTCCTGTAGAAGAATTATATAAGGAAGGACTCAAGAGTATGTAAGTTCAGGGCTTGAAACATATTTTCTTTTAAGACTATTCTCTAATATGAACCAAGAAGATTTATAGTCAGCATCTACTATACAGAACTATCCACTACAGTTTAGAATACTGTACCTTTAGTATTCCTAAAGCCACGAGCAGAAATGATAGCCAAATTCAGACAATTTCATCTGCCTATAAGGTTTCTTTTTTCCTCCTAGAAATCAGATGTATGAATATAGGAGAAAGGAAGCTAGAATTGCTGCTGAGAAATTTATTTGGTGTTCTCTATTCTTCTTGACCTGATGCTTATATTGAAATGCCAGAAATAACAGTTTGACACAGCAAGGGCCATTGAAACAATAGTACTTAATGCATTTGACTGAAGAATAAGTAAGCTTTGAATAATCATAGCCAATTGCAAGTTAAAGAAATGCTTTGCAGAACTTTAGCAAGCTTTCCTCTGCAAAATAGAATATAAAGCTAAAAGAACTGTTGAAATGTATAAAACTCAGGAAAGCATTAATTTTAAATAAACACTCTCACATATAAAGGAGATATTTTTATATGCACATATGTTTCATAAGAAAATGGTTAAAATCCAACAAGCAAACACATAAACATAAAGCTGTATACATCAATATATCTTTACATGAGTTTTAATTATTTATGTGGCTTACCAAGCAGTTAAGATAAAAAAAAGTTCAATGTTCTCTGTTATGACTTTGCATGATGACAGAGTAATGACTTTAAGTATAGATGTATAACAACTGTCCAGGCTGAACACTGGCACTTCCTTTGTCTCTCGCTGCACTTACCACAAAGGAAAAACTGAAACACCTTGCCCTTGGCAGAGAGAATGAAAACATTTACCTTTTCCAAAAGCACTTGTTTTTTTTTAGCAAGACTTAAAATGTGGCATATTAAATTTGAGATTCCAATTTGTTTCCATACAGCTCTAAATGCAGATTGTGGGGTTGACGGTACTTTACACGTGCAGCTGGCATTAGCATCAGGTATCCCTTATTATCCGGACCTTGAACAATAAGGGTCTCATTTCAAATCTGCCTCAGTGCCTCAGATGGATTCCCAGGGAAAGCTCTGTGGTTACCTTCTACGCCTTGGGTTATCATGAGACTCAAGGAAAGCAGGCTGCCCTTGTTCTGAATGTGTGTACTGTTGCCAACAGCTTTTCGCTTCCAGGAAGGAATGAGGTCCAGGGACAGAGTGGAAAGGTCCCCTTTGTTGTTGAACATAGGAATTGACAACAAAAGCAGGCAGGTAACAGAAGTCTCCCTGCCATCCTGGCAGGCCAGAATTCTGCATCATGACCCAGAGGCCAGATTCATCTGCAGTTCTATGGGAGCTCATGGACAAAGGGGCACAAGGCCAAGGTTTCCCAGAACCCTAAAGAGTCTGGAACGGAGAGATAAGCCTACAATTCCCCTTAGCCTTGGGAGAAAGGGCCTTTGCACACTAAGGTCTAGAACGAACTGGATACTGGAAGACTCATCCTGTCACTCCATCATCAATTATTAGAAAATACAAATTTTAGAGGCACCTGGCTGGCTCAGTCAGTGGAACATATGACTTTTGATCTTGGGTTTGTGAGTTCAAGAACCCATGTTGGGTTTAGAGATAACTTAAAAATAAAAATCTTTTAATAAAAGAAAATACAAATCTTAGCAGGAAATCCTGGGAAGTTAGTTAGAATTACAATTTAAATAGTGAAAATAAATTGATCTATGACAACTCCCCTTTACCCTGATTTTTGGCAGGGGACTGCTTAAAACATTTATTTCAAAGCCCATAGAGGCAAAATCATAGTCTGCTTTTCCTCACTCCTCACAAATTCTCCTGCACCCTCAAAACTTAATCTCACCTGCTTTTCAGTAACATAACGTTCTGGGAATCTTGATAAGAAAGAAGTACATATATGAAATCTGTAGCAGCCTTTAGTAAAACATTCTTTAGTATAGATCATGCAAACCTGCCAGAAGCAGCTGGCACTTCTCATGACAGATGTTGTTAACAATTTCATTGGAATCTCGGAAACCTAATAAAAACTCTGAGTTCCATTAATACTGAATTTTTAAGTTATTTAAATAATTTCACAGTCAAATGCTGAGTTCTTCTACTCAGCGATGAATTTCCACTTGGCATTAAAAATATCTAAATTCAACACGTCAAACAAAAAATGCTATTACCAGGCATATGTATGTGTCTGCACACTCTTAAAGTATGGGGATTTCAAGTGAGACTTGGCATCTGACAGGTAAAGATGGCAGTCTCTTTGAGCTTGTCTATAATGAGGAAGCAGAATCTGGCATTCACTAATCCCCATTGCTATCTTGGAAACAAAAGTCCTTTGGCTCAGGTTGTGATCCCAGGGTCCTGAGACGGAGTCCTGCATCGGGCTCTCTGAGGGGAGTCTGCTTCTCCCTCTACCTATGTCTATGCCTCTCTGTGTCTCTTATGAAGAAATAAATAAAATCTTTAAAAAAAAACAGTCCTGAAGTAAACAAGGAGTAGTCTATACTTTGAGGTGTGCAACCAGAATGTGTTAGGACAAATTTCTCCAGGACCAGGGACCACCTTTGTGCAATTCTGTAAAATGACACCCAGAACCAGGTGGGAAGAACTTCTGCTGACAGATTGGTGGTTGCCAGATGCAGGGGGCAAAATGGGGGAAGGTAGTCAAAAGGTAAAAACTTCCAGTTATAAGATAAATAAGTTCTGGGGATATGATGTACAGCATGGTGACTGTCATTAACAATACTGTATTGTATATTTGAAAGTTACTAAAAGAGTAAATCTCAAAAGTTCTCATCACAAGAAAACTGATTTGTCATTATGTGAAGTGATAAATGTCAACTAAATATCATGATGATCATTTCACAATGTATACATATGTTATATGTTAATTATATCTCAACAAAAACAGAGGGGGAAAAAAAATCTCCTGCTGTATTGGCCCTTGGAAGGATCAGCCTGTGATTTCACTCTTGGAAGAGTGAGACTATGTAAATAAAGTCTGTAGGCATAGCTTGGTTTAGGTAGATACCGTAAAATACGTGGGAGTATGAATGGGAAAAGGGGAGGAGCTCTCAAGCCTATAGCTTTAAGGATATGTCACACTACACAGCCTTCTCCCCAACTGCTGACAATGAGCCAGTATGGAAGGAGAGAGATGGGCCTCTTGCACATTGGGTTAGGTGATGAGTTCTGGCTGCCAATGAAACTGAGTTGAGCCAGACCAAGAAAATTCTGGGATGGTGAAATTTCACTCAAGAGTGGACATAATAAAACCTCAACCTCTCATCAGTGCCCTTTACCCACGTTTACCCTCAGTCATCACGTCCTAAAGCTCACATTATAAACCTGTATTCACAGGCCAACTTGGACACAAAGCTCCACTCTCATGCAATCTATATTCCATTGTACAAACCGCAGGCATACATTTTAAACTACTTTCACAAATGTTGTTCCATTCATTCAAACATAAGCTTGATATGCCATACACAGTAAAGCAAGTTAAACAGAAAAGCATGAAAGGACATGACGCAAAAAGCAAATTAAATGTAAACTAATCTCTCAACAAGCTTTCACTGAGCACCAACTATGTAACCAGCTCAAATAAGCCTCAAACCAAATTTAAAATGAAGTTAGGGACACATTTAAGGGTCTTGATACACATTTCCAAATTGCCTTCTAAAAGGATTCTGATACTTGGCACTCCCACAAGCAATGTAAGAAAATCTCTGTTTCACTGTATGTGTTGCATGAAATTAATACCTTAAGTAAAAAGGGTGTCACACAAATTGTATATTGTATAAACCCAATGTTCTGTAGCTTTAAATCCCTAACATTTTAGATGGTAGAGTATGGAGTTTATAGCCTAGAGGACAGACCCTCACAACTTAAAACAATAGGAATAACTTAGGTGATCAGTAAACACAACTATTTTGGTAATCTTCACATATAAGCCAAGGTTTCTATGACCACGTTTCTTTTAACTCCAGAATCTAGAGATCTGAAAAATTCCCTACACGTCCATGATTTTCTCCAATGCCAATCATTATCTCCTGTTCCCTATTCAGAGATCATAGCTCCATGCATACCCTGATGAAGTGAGTCCATGTGTCCCTGTTTTATTTAGGGGGACCCAAACTCTATGGACAAATCTGATTGGACAAAGAGGAAATGCCTGGCCCCAGCTGAGCCAATCAGATTTCTCCTACCGAAGTTTGTAATTGGAACACTTCAAGTCTCTGAGCAATGGGTGGTAGCCAACCTGAGTTCAAATCTGGATCCCTGGAAAGTCAAAATTGAGACTATGGAGAAGCAGAAGTTGAGGGGAAAATGGGAAGATCTGCAGTTAGATGAAGTGGGGGACTTGCAGACAGAAGACAAAGCCAGCACTGGAGACCCTGGTGCCTGGTGACCACCTGGTCTTGTGAAGCCTTCCCGTTTTTGCTGCACGTCTAAGATCTTTCTATGTCCTTAAAATAAATGCCTTTTTTTTTTTTTTTAGGTCAACCAATGTGGTCAGAACAAAGTCTCTCCAAGTTTGCATCTTTCTACCCCAATTTTAAGATACACTTCTCCCTTCTCAGTGACACTTGACAAAATTTCTAATATGGGGACTTATGATACAATCAGTATGTATATTAAATATAATAAGAGTTTTCCCCCTTGAAAAGTCACTGGACTGGTGGTGCATCTTGCTTTTGACAGCATCTCAGAAACTAAGCTTTTAGAATATGAAGGAAGTAAGCCAGGTTGGTCAGCTGTGTGCTATTTACCTCCCTGCTTAGCTTCTAGGCAAAGATATCTAGAGTTGATATATATATCTCACTATATATATATAGTGTGTGTGATATAGATAGATATAGACAAATATAGATATCACATCTAGGCATATATATATATGCCATATATATCTCCAGGTAATTTTAAAGATTTATTTATATATTTGAGAGAAAGAGAAGAAGATAAAGAGAGAGCTCCATAGGGAGGGGGAGAGGGAGAGGGAGAGAGAACCTTAAACAGACTCTGCTACAGACTCAATCTCACCACCCTGAGATCATGACTTGAGCCAA
This sequence comes from Canis lupus baileyi, assembly GCF_048164855.1. Taxonomy (NCBI): domain Eukaryota; kingdom Metazoa; phylum Chordata; class Mammalia; order Carnivora; family Canidae; genus Canis; species Canis lupus. The sequence goes on along the minus strand of NC_132850.1, from coordinate 45,785,480 downwards.
AACCAAGAGTTGGAAGCCCAACTTGCTGTGCAACCCAGGTGCCCCCATCCTTCTTTTTAAAAATATTTTTTTATTTATTTGAGAGAGAGAGAGAGAGCCCAGGTAATTTTAAAGAATCAAATGCATTTGATGGGATGAACACTGGGTGTTATACTATATGTTGGCAAATTGAATTTAAATTTTAAAAAAGGAAAGAATCAAATGGGAAAACAAGGCTTATTATTTTATTTGAACTCAACATTTTCGAGCTGATAAACCCACTTCTCACAAAAAGGTCTCCACAGATTGTCCCACCTTAAACATATTTATGTATGACCATCATTATTCCTAATTATATAATGAATTTTTTTAAATCCTTTTATTAGACAAAGAGAAACTGACACTTCCTACTTCTACCAACTATATCCAATAGAAAATAGTAAAATGAAGACATAAACTTGGCTAACTTTGACTATCACCAGAGTTTGACTTAGAAACATGTTGCTTTCCAGGTAGATAGACAAAGGATCTGATTATCGCCCTGAGTGCCGCTTCCTCAGACACCCTTCCTCTTCTAGCCCAGCTCCCCCTCTCCCACTACATTAAGGAGTCAAGAAGCCTGCTTTAATCTAAGGGATCCAGGATTTGGACAGAGAGGACTGTCAGAAACATGGAGAACACCCCGCAGAAGATCATTCTTAAAGGGAACCACATGTGTCTGGCATCTGTTTGCCATCTCTGTGGTAACTGGCTTTTATAAGTTCTAATTGCTGATGGGAACAAACAGAACTGTGAAGGCACCCAGGGAATCCACCTGGTGAGCACTGTCGTTGTTTCTTCATTTCTGTTCGCCTGCTTGTTGGGCTTCTTAATTTGTCAAATCCTCTAAAGATGTGTGGTGAAAAAACATAATTACAATCTTTTTAAATTACAAAAAAAAAAGCTTTCTTTTTCATACAGTATTGGCAGAATCATGCAAATCCTTTCACTTATTTCTAAGCTAAAGTTTGATGTTTACTCACATAACCAAAAAATTATTGTAATGGAAATATGTTTGCTGCCCTGATGGATTGGGATAGTCCTATACAGTGATGGTGCTTCTTCATTTGTTTGCTCTCTGTCCAAAGGCCTGCAGACCTGAAACAAATGGAATCAGCCAGCACCAAAGTTAGAAAAAGCCCACATTCTATTTCACAGCCCGCCAAAAAGCATAATTAAACAAAATACATAGTCAAGTCCAAACATTTAGGATCACCACTTTCCCAAAGAAGATGAAAGAAACTTTCAAAGCGATTTTCCCCTTGGGACTTTACTCTAAAAGATATATGACCTGGGATCATATGGAAATGAGTGTTCCAGATTATACTGTTTAAGCTCAGAAACATTTCAAGTAAGGAGTGAATCCATTCTGAACCCCTAACTAGTGCTTTGCAATGCTTGTCTGTATTTCCCCCATAGAATTTACGTTCGTGCCACAGTTCCTGCTGAGAGCTCACAGAGTGGAGCAATCTGCTGCAGAGACCTCCAGATAATGTGATAGGTGCTATGTTAGAGTTATGAATAGAGCCTTGATGAGGGAAAAGTCACGAAAGGCTTCAAGAGATATGGGTGCTGAAAGATCCAACTCAAATGAATGTGTGACGTTGTGGAATATAGAGAACTTCATGATGAGCTGCAGAGAAGGCTCCACCTGAAAGATACACATTTTGCCCTCTAGAAACCTCTCGGTTGGACAAAAAATATTCTGGAGGTCAGATTTAGCGTGTGGGTCTTCTAATTTATGTCCCCTACTTTATTTTTTTTAATATTTTATTTATTTATTCATGAGAGACACACAGAGAGAGGCAGAGACATAAACAGAGGGAAAAGTAGGCTCCCAGTAGGGAGCCTGATGTGGGACTCGATCCTAGGACCCTGGGATCATGACCTGAGCCAAAGGCAGACACTCAACCACTGAACCACCCAGGTGCCCCTATGTCCCCTACTTTAAAGATGTTTTAGACAGTGGTGACAACAGTCACAGAAATGTTAATTTAAGGGAAAGGGTTGAGAAGTCGGGGCAGCTGGCTGTGGTTTTTCAGGAGGGGCAGGATGTATGATGACTAGGGGTGGGTTAGGATTGAGGAGGGCTTGAGAAACTATTCTACTAACACTAGACTTTGTCCTGAACACCCTGGCGAGCTGGACACTCATTCTAAGCAGAGGGATGACCTGAAGATTCACTTTTAGTAAGATAATTGCCAGCAGGCCTGTTGAGGAAACAGGCCAGATGCAGGAAGGCTGGTTGGTGACATCAGAGACAAGAAACAGGCCAAGGTGGTGGCAATAAGAGGGTGAAGATGGGTTAAAATTGGGAGCTATTTCTGAGGCAGAATAGATAAAGCTTAGATATAGGAGTGAGAGAGGGGAGACATTAAGAATGAATCCATGGTTTCTGGCTTTAGTAAGTGCTTAGGTTAAAAAAAAATCAGAATTGAGAATCACAAAAGGAGCAGTTGGAAGAGTGATCATTTCTGTTTGAGATATACTAAATTGTAAATACCTGTGGTTTTAACCAGCTGGAAGTATTTTTTTTTCTTTCTCTTTGTGTTCTTTTGAATTTTGGAACATTCCAAACTTAAAGAAAAGCTGGAAATAGAGTAAAAAGGAAAAAAACAAAAACAAAAACAAACCTTTATACCCTAAAGCCCTACTGTGTCTAAGTAAGTCACTGACCTGATCCCCCATTACCTACTAATTTAGTGTGTATTTCCTACAAACCAGAGAATTCTCCCAGACAATGGGAAGAGAAGCACAAAGTTAGGAAATTTGCTTGATACATCACTACCATCAAATCCTCAAACCTCAATCCAGTTTTGCCAAATATCTCTCATCAGTCTTTCTCAGCAAAAGAATTGCGTTCAGAATCACAGGCCACGTTCAGTTGCCAGGTTGCCTTCATCCCCTTCTGTCTAGAACAGGGCCCCCGTCTTTGCTTGTATTAAATGTCCCTCAGTTTGGGTTTGTCTGGTGTTTCCTCATGCTTAGATTCAGGTTATGCATCTTTGGCAGGAAAATCAATGAAATGATGCTACTTTCTTACTGCATCTTATCAGGTGGTGCACGATTTCAATTTATCCCATTACTGATGATATTTGCTTTGATTGCTTGATTGAAGTGGTATCTGCCAGTTTTCTTCACTTTAACGTTACTCTTTTGCATCTGTACTTAACAAGTAAATTTGCTATTGCTCATCAAACTTGCAATTTATCCATTCATTAGTTTATATCAGAGTGGATTCGTGATTTCTTTATTCAATTGGTTATAATCCATTACCATCGTTATTTATTTACATGCTTAAACTGTTCGAGATTTGGCCGCTGGGATCCCCTTTGGGCTGGTTTCTGTGTCCTTTTGACATGTTCTTATCATTCTCTGAACACTTCCTTGCTCTCTGGCATAAAGAAGATTTTCCAGACTCATCTTGTACTTTTCCTACCAGCCTTGAAATCAGTCATTTCTCTAAGGAGCCTTGTTTCCTTTAGTGGAGAAGAATATTTAGAAGCTGCGTTCAGGGAACTGGCCGTGCTCATAGTATTGCAGTGTCACTGTTCCAGGCCCTGTCGAAGGATAGAGCTAGGGAAGTATTTGTGAATCCACATCTCTACACACACACACACACACACACACACACACACACACACACAGGAATTCGTTTATAAATCTATCTACATGTATTGAAAACAATGAGTTCATAGGGTTTGTCCTAATTTTTTTCTTTTTCCATACCTCTATATTTGATTTCCAACCATGAAAAAGCTGGCTTTCTGGTTACTTTTGATCAACCCAGCGCATATAACGACACTGCAGCTCTCCTGTTGTTCCCTCCCTGGCACAGATGCCGTCCCCAGGCCACTCAGCCCCTGACACTTCTTACAGGACTGCCGCCCTGCAGGTGCCCTCCTCACCCTGCTTTGGTCCCGATAGCCAATTCTGGAACACAACAGATACTTCCCCCATTCCTTCCCCACCTTAGGTTCAGACACCAACCTTGTTTTGCCCCACCTGACAGCTTTAGGACCAAATTGTCAGGAAAGGCAAGGAAGAGAAAAGGGAATGGAAAAGAAAGGAACAGAGGGGAAGGGAAGAGAGATGAAGAGACAAATATTAAATAGATACATTGAGAAGCACTATGGCATACAGGATAAGGCTGGGTTCCAACACACTCTGCTACTTGTTTTCTGTGACCTTGAGCAAGCTACCGTATTGTATCAGATGTAAGATGTATTTTTTTAATTGAAAATTTTTAGTTAATTGTAGATTCATATGTAGTTTTTTTTTTTAAGATTTTATTTATTTATTCATGAGAGACACACAGAGAGAGGCAGAGACATAGGCAGAGGGAGAAGCAGGCTCCCCACAGGAGAGACAAACACATTCACACACAAAAATTCTACATTAGTATTTAGAGCAGCTTTTAAGGTAACAGACCCAAACTGGAACCAACCCAGATGTCCTTAACTGGGTGGGTGGTATATCCATATCATGGAAGTTATTCTGTGCCACAGAATAAAAAGGAACAAAATGTTGATACATACAATAACCTTGACAAATCTCAGATGGATTATGGAATGGAAAAGGCTGATTCCAGAGTTACATGCTGTACGATTCCATTTATATAATATTCTTTAATTGATGAAATTATAGAAATGGAGAACAGATTAGTAGTTGCCAGGAATTAAGGAGGGGATGGGAACAGGAGGCAACTGGGTGTGGCTACGAATGAGCAACACCAAAAGCTTGATCCATAAGAGCAAAAAACTGATAAATTGGACTTCATCAAAATGAAAACTTTACAAAATCCATTAAAGGATGAAAAGAAAAAAAATTTTAAAAGAAAAAAAAATAAAGGATGAAAAGACAAGCTACAGAGTGGGAGAAAATATTTGCAAACAATATCTTCCAACAAAGGACTAATATCTAGAATATATAAAGAGCTCTCAAAACTCAACAGTAAAAACCAAACTATCCAATTGAACACAAGCAAAAGATATAAAGAGATATTTCATTAAGGAAGATATATAGATGGCAAAAAGTACATGAAAATATGTTCAACATCTTTAATTGTTAGGGATCACATTGCAATACCATTCCAAACCTATCAGAATGGCTAGTATAAAGAATGATGACAACATCCAATGCAACTGAGGATTCAGATAAACAGAATCACTCATATGCTGTTGATGAAAATGTCAACAGTTTGGCGGTTTCTGAAAATACTACATGCACTGTGATAGGACCTAGCAATTGTACTCCTAGGATCAAGCTTTTGGTGTCAAGTCTTTGAGAAGCACTAAACCTTGAAGATTTTATTCTATGTTTCTTTCTAAAAGATTTGTTGATTTATATTTTACATTTAAGTTTGTGATCCATTTTTATTTTATTTTATTTTTAGAATTTTTTTAAATTTTTATTTATTTATGATAGTCACACAGAGAGAGAGAGAGAGAGAGAGGCAGAGACATAGGCAGAGGGAGAAGCAGGCTCCATGCACCGGGAGCCCGACATGGGATTGGATCCCAGGTCTCCAGGATAGCGCCCTGGGCCAAAGGCAGGCGCCAAACTGCGCGCCACCCAGGGATCCCTGTGATCCATTTTTAGTTAATTTTTATGTCAGATGTGAAATCAGGTTTGAGATTCAGTTTTTTACCTATCAATGCCTGGTTGCTTTAGAACCATTTATTGTAAAAGCTATCGTTTCTCCTCTGCATTGCTTTTGCACTTTTGTCAAAAATCATTTGAGCATATTTTTGTGGATCTATTTCTGGGATCTCTATTCTGTCCCATTCATTTACATGTCTATCCCTACACCAATACTACAGTCTTTATTATTGCAGCTATGTACAGATTCTTAAAATTGAGTTGACTAATTCCTCTGACTTTATTCTTTTTTTTCAAAATTGTTTTAGCTATTCTACTTTGTCTTTCCATATAAATATTTTTAATAATCTTACCTTAACCTACAAAAAAATCTTGTGGAGATTTTGAAAGAAATATAGTTAAATCTGTATGTCAGTTTGGAGGATATTTACATCTTTTTATATGTAAGTCTTTCAATCCATAAACACAGCCTATCTCTCTATTATTTAGGGTTTTCTCCTCTGTCATCAACATTGTGTGCCTATTGTCATATAGGTTTGTTTGTGTTTGTTAGATTTATGCCTAAGTATTTATTTTTTAAACAATTTTATATTGTATTTTAATTTTAGTGGCCATATATTCATTGCTAGTATATAGATATATAATTGATTTTTGTACCTTTATGTTGTATCCTAATTCACTTATTCTTGTACCTTGAATCTAAATTCACTTATTCTAGGAGGCTTTTTGGTATACTCTTGGGATTTTTCTGTGTAGACAATCATGTCATTTGTCAGTTGGCTAGTTTTATTTCTTCCTTCCTGATCACTATGCCTTTTATTTCATTTTCTTCCCTTACTGCACTGGCTAGAAGTCCCAGCCCTATGTTAAATAAGAGTGAAAGAGACATTTTTGGCTTATTTCTGACTTAGGGGAGAAGCATTCAGTCTTTCACTATTAAATATAATGTCAGTTATTTTTGTTTTAGATGAGTTTAGGGTTTTTCTTGTAGGTGTTTCCTATTAAGTTGAGAAAGTTTCCCTCTATTCCATTTTTTTTTTTTTTAGTTTTTATCATAAGCAGGTGCTGAATTTTGTCAAATGTTCTTCCCTTCCCCTCTGTTCCTTTCTTTTCCATTCTCTTTTCTCTTCCTTGCCTTTCCTGAACAATTTGGTCCTAAAGCTGTTACGTGGGGCAATGGATATGATCATGTAACTTTTCTTCTTTAGCCTTGTAATGTGGTGATTACACTGATTTATTTTCAAATACTGAATCAACCTCACACATCTAGAATAAACCACACTTAGTCATCTTGTATAATTTTTCTTATGTATCACTAAATTCTATTTGCTAATGTTTTGTTAAGGATTTTTGCATTTGCATTCGTGAGGGGTATTTGTATTTGTATTTTTGTGTTATTTTTGTCTGGTTTTGGTATCAGGATAATATTAGCTCCATAAATTCAGTAGTGGTCCCTTCTCTTCTATTTTATGGAGAAGACTGTGTAAAATAAGTATTAATTTCTTTTTTGGGAGTTTTAGAATTATTAGTTACATTTTCTTAATAATTATAGAGCTATTCAAATTATCTTTTTCATGTTGGATAAGTTGTAGTAGTTTGTGCTTCTTTGTAGAAATGGTCTATTTCACCTAAGTTATCAAATTTATATGTGTGGAGTTGTTTGTAGCATTCCCTTATTCTCCTTTTGATGTCTGCAGGATCTGTAATGATACTCCATTTCAATCATACCTTGGTGATTTCTGTCTTTTCTCTTTCTTTTCATTGTCAATTTTGTTGGACATTTGTTACTTTTATGGATTTTTTTAAGACCAACTGTTTGTTTCTTTGATTTTTCTCTACTGCTTTTTTGTTTTCGATTTCATTTCAATCTATTATTTCCTTCCTTCTACTTGCTTTAGGTTACTTTTGCTTTTTTTCTAGGTTCTTGAAGTAGAAGCTTGGATTTTTTATTTGAAACTTTTCTTCTTTATAAAGTGTTCATTTAGTGCTATACCTTTCCATCTCAGTATGTGCTAGCTATGTCCCCCAAATTTTAGTATGTTCCATTTTAAATCAGCTAAAATTATTTTTAAAATTTCCCTTAAGATCTCCTCCTTGACCCATAGATTATTTAATAGCAGATTGTTTAGTTTCCAAGTATTTGAAGATTTTTTGTTATTCTGCTATTGATTTGTAATTTGATTCCATTATGGTTGAACACTCACACTATATGATTTAAATTTTCAAAAATTTGTTGAGGTTTGTTTTGAAACCCAAAACATGGTCTGCCTTGCTATCTATTCTGTGGACATACAAAAATAACGTGTGGGGATCCCTGGGTGGCACAGCGGTTTGGCGCCTGCCTTTGGCCCAGGGCGCGATCCTGGAGACCCAGGATCGAATCCCACATCGGGCTCCCGGTGCATGGAGCCTGCTTCTCCCTCTGCCTGTGTCTCTGCCTCTCTCTCTTTCTCTCTTTGTGACTATCATAAATAATAAAAATTTAAAAAAATTAAAAAAACAAAAACAAAAATAACGTGTGTTCTACTGCTATTGAGGGGAGTGTTCTATAAGTTTTTATTAGAGCTTATTGGTTGTGATGTCAAGCTTTGCCAAACCCTTGTTGATTTTCGTCTAGTTGTTCTATCAACTGTTAAGGGAGAGGTGTTAAAGTCTTCAGCTACAATTGAGGATTTGTCTATTTTCCCTTTTAGTACTATCAATTTTTACTTCACATATTTTGCAACTCTGTTGTTTGGTGCATATGCATTTAAAATTGCTATGTCTTCTAAGTGGATTGACTCTTTTAACTCTTTTATCCTTACATAATGTCCTTCTCTGTTTTTGGAAATTTTCTTTGTGTTAAAGTCCACTTTATTTAATATACATATAGCCACTTATGCTTTCCTTTGACTAATGTTTACATTATATACACATATATTTAATAGAGATAGATAAATAGTTAGATGATAGATAATAAATATAAAATCCTTTTACTTGCCTATGTCATTATATTTGAAGTAAGTTTCTTATTGACAGTATATAGTTGGGTCATGTTTTTTAATCCACTCTGCCATCTGCTGTTTTTTAATTGGTATATTTAGACCACGTTCATTAAAATGGTTATTGATACGTTAGGCCTGACCTCTGCCATTTTATTTTTTGCTGTTTGCTTATTCTCTTTTCTTTTTTTTTCTTTTTTTTGATCCTTACTGTGGATTACTTAAACATGTTTTTAGAATACCACTTTGGGGATCCCTGGGTGGCGCAGCGGTTTGGCGCCTGCCTTTGGTCCAGGGCGCAATCCTGGAGACCCTGGATTGAGTCCCACATCGGGCTCCCAGTGCATGGAGCCTGCTTCTCCCTCTGCCTGTGTCTTTGCCTCTTTCTCTCTCTCTCTCTCTGTGACTATCATAAATAAATAAAAATTAAAAAAAAATTTAGAACGCCACTTTGATTTATCTATAGTATCCAGAGTGTATCATTTTGCATAGACTTTTCAGTGGTTGCACAAAGTACTACATTATATATAAGTAACTTATGACAGTCATCATTGGCATCATCATTGTACCAGTTCAAGTGAAGTATAAAAACCTTAAGCACCCTTTAAATCTCTCCTCCCACCCCTGTTTATAATATAATTGTCTTCAAATTTCCTCTAAATACATTTAGAATTACATCAGAGAGTGTTATAAATTCTTGCTTCAATTGCCAAACATAATTTAGAAAATTCAAGAAAAGAAGGAAAGCCTACTTGGCTTTCCTTACTTGGGTAAGCCATACTTACCCATATTTTTGCTTACAAAGCTCTTTCTTACCTCCTGATGTTTCAAGCTTCCTTCTTTCACTATTGTTTTTCTGTTTGGAGAAATTCCCCATTCTCATAGGGTAGGTCAGCTGTGTTTGTTTTATAGTGTCTAGGATTTTTAGCCTTACTAAGCAGGAGGAATAGGAAAAATTATGTCTAATCTACTCCATGTCCCTGGAAGCAGAAGTCTTTAGATATACATTTTAACCTTTCTAAATGAGGAGCTGTCTTTCAATTGCTATTGGTTAGGCTGCAGTTACAATATAGTTGTTTCAGTCTCTGTATGTGCAAATGTGATCAGGGTTATTAATGTTGTGTCGTTTTAATTGAGTTGGGTACATTGCTTAAGCATAGGGTTGGCCTTTAAGAGAAAGGAATTCACAGACAAGATATCCTTTCAAAGAAAGTTGAAGGGAAGAGGATTTCTCCTGGCCCAAAGGTTCCTCAAAGCAGAGGAAAAGAGAGAAGAGGCAGCCACTAAGTGCCACCTGGAATAGCCTTCCATGAACTCCATACCACCAGCCCAGTATATTAGCTTCTGATACATTTTATGGACTTGTATGTTAAACAGGAACTTGCTAGAAAGTAGGGTGATATGATTGTTATTTCAGGTGTCGTGACTGAACAGTATCCTCTTGACATTTCAGTAAAAATCACTTAAAGACCATCTGAGGAAGAAATATGAACCCTTATAATTTGTCAGAAACCTTCCATTGAGACTTTCTGGTCAGATCAATAAAGTGTCAACATCAAAACTTGCATAATGGGTGTCATTATCTTGGCAGAAAATACAGAGACAATAGTGGTGTTCTCTCTTAAAAAATGCTACATCACCAGTGCTATGGGTAGCACAGAAGACAACTTTGTGTGGAAAACCATGTATATCAAGGACTCTGTTTTGAAAAGTAATTTAAGAAATTCAGACACTTATATTCAAATTATATATATATATATATGAGTGATACATAATAAAAATTATACCTTGAGCTCTTTCAATAAATATAAAATAAAAATTCTAAGTGATAGGAAATCATTGTGCTATTGTTTAATTGGCATCATTATTTTCCCTAGTGGTATATAAAATAAGGATGTATTTTACACTTGATAGTATCTTTTTTCAGTACATATTAAGAAATACAAGAAGTGACAACAGTGAAGAAAACTGAGGAAGGAGTCCTGCAAGATGTGGAATAAGAGAATCAAAGATGAAAGGATGGGAGTTTGTAGTCTAAAAAGAGAACAGTGGAGTTTCAAAGATGGGGTGATTCTTGATAACAAACTCTACAATGTGATCTTGGTAAAGATCTGAGGAAATAGAGATCAAGGTCATTGACCTACAAGAGATTAGGAAGCTTTAAGGTATGGTGTTTAATGGATTGTCACATGGACATTATTATAAACCAGGCAGATGCAAGGAATTGGGACGGAAAGGAAGATAACAAATAGGAATTCCAATTGCTTCACAAAAGTGGGAGAGTCACTTAGAGGTTGGAAGACTGAAACAAATAATGATGGGGAGAAGTGGCAAGGTTGTTATAAGTTTATTTATGAATCTTCAAATTCTTAGGGGAAATTTTTAAAACTGGCTGCATTATGATAGACTGAATACACTGCAATGAAAAAAGTTTAGCTTAACTTTTTGATAGTCATTCATGTTGATACCAAATGAGATTCCTACTGATAGAGAATTATGTATTATAACTGAAAAGTTTTATCCAAACATCTGAGTTTGGGTATTTCAAATATGGAATTCAACACATAGCCTAGTATCTCAATGTAATCTATAGCCACTAGAAATGCCCGGATGGATGAAGATATTTTGTATATTGAACAATAATGCCAAATAAGTGACTTATTGACTTGATGGTTGATATTTAAAGCCATAAGAAAGAAGATAAAAGACAGCATTTGAAAGTCTAAAACCATTATATACTTATATAATATTCCCTTGCCACTATGAAAAATTAAACCATTGTGGACTGGTAAGGAGATAACAAGTTAGTTGGGCATATCATAAATTAACTTCAAACAGAAGGCCTAATAAGTAAACTCAACTTTAGAAATGATCTCTTGGCTCAGACTTCAATAAACAGAGAAATGGCAGGGGGTTAATCCTTCACTTGTTGTAAGCCAAAGATAGAGATGAGGCTGTGATTGTTCCAGAAAGCATGTGGAAAACTGTGCTTGTGTGAGGGTATTCATAATAAATAAATAATGAGGGCATAGTCACCAAGATCAGGACAAATTAAATTATAGCATTAGGACAAAGGCAATAATTTAAGGAAATTCATTATTTATTAGAATAATCACAACTACCCAAAGTATAGTAAGAGCTGGGGTTCACCAGCTGTGGAACCTAAATCCTCCTCTTCATATGATACACTGGCTCTAGGACAGGTTGCAAGGCAGATGACCTTTGGGAGAATCCAACCATTGCATGCCCTTAGAATCAAGGGAAAGAGGGTCAGAAGAGAGATCTTGCTTCTCCAGAAAGAAAGTTGCACAGGAAATACAAGTTGAAAATTACACACTATGTAGTAAATGGATATTGAAGAAGAGCCATTAATGCCACATATTTTAAGCACTATAGAAATAGTCTTAGGGTGGAGAGACTTTTTTTTTCCCCAAAAGAATAATAAAAGATGCACTTATAAAAGTCATTATTGGACACATGGAAATGAAAACACTCTCACTATTAATTTTTTTGAGGGAGAGAAAGCAAGACAAAGCATTCAGCTTCCAAGCTTTTAAAGTAATACTGAACTCAATAAATACAAGTAATAAGAACTAATGACTTTAAACTGGCTATATCGTGGTCAGTTGAGGGGAAAAAAGGAGACATGACAAAGATGGGGAAATGAAAGAAGGAAGAGAAAGTAAGATGATCATATTTAGCTGTGGCTTTTCCTCTCAGATTCTGCTCCCTTCTCAGCCTCACGTGAATACCTGTGGAGTCTCCCTATTCATTTCTCCCACAAACAGCTCCAGTCCCTTCCCCCTGCCACCCACTACCACACGTGTTAATAAAAGCAAGTTAGTCCAAATCTTCTTCAGGGGCCTTCAGCTCCAGTGTCACCTAAGTTTGAGCAGACAACACTATTTTTAACTTTCCTGAGAAGTTCAAAGTGGTTAGATTTAACCTCCCCAACTCAGTATGTTTTCATCTCTTCACGGTGCCTTTCTTTCTCCCCTCCTATCTCAGGAAAGACAGTGCCCTTTCTCGTGTTCCAGCCTCAACCCTCCACCTTTGTCCTGAAGAGTTCCTCTGTGGCTCTATCCTTTCAACCAGCTCCTTTCTCTCTCAACATGCATATAATGTAATAGAAGCAACAATCAGATAAAACATTCTTGTAGTATTTTTAGTATACAAAATGCTCTTGCTACATAATTTCCTTTGAATCCTTACAATTGGTCTAGGAAATAGGTATTATTGTTTTCCTACTTTTAGCTCCCTGAGAGGTGAGCTGACTCACCAACACTCACACAAGTGATGAATGGCAGAGAGAGGACTCAAACTCGAGCCTTCCAGTTTCAGACCCAGTGTGCCAGCTGGGCCACCTCCTTCTTGGGATTGCTCTTCTCCCCAGCTGGTGAGTGCAGACACATTTTCCCAGCATAGCTGGAAGACCGCTCCCTTGGTAAATGCCTATAGCCCTCCCAAGGTCCCTGTGGGGCTGAGGGGTTGACAGCCCCCAGGCCAGCTTCTGCCAAGGCTGGTCTCACCCATCACTCCAGGACACTTTACAAATATGACCATTTTCCACACACCATGACTTGAACAAGGCTGGAAAACTCTATGGTGACCCATCATGTTGTTTGACCAAGATGTTCCCGGTTTTAGCAAGGGAAGTTCAACACCCCTGGCAAATAGAGACTGTTGATCATGCGGAGAAATTTCTGATCAGCTCTGTGCCCCTCCCAGGGTGCTTCCTATATGCATCTTTTATTACTGTGTTTCAAATTCACTCAGTAAACACTTACTGAGCCCCTGCTGAAGTCAAGAGCACTACACTAGGCATCAGTACATAAAGATGTAGGATCCATGTCTCCGCTTTCCGTGGCTTGCAGTCAAGTGGGGAAGATGGTATATATTCAAATGAGCACACAAAGTGAAGTGCAATAAAACAAAACAAAAACCTGAGTATTATAACAGCCAAAGGAGGAGAGAATTTCAGGGAGGAGAGGGCAACCAATAGAATCAAGAGGAATAAGACATGTGGAAATATCCAGAAGGATGAAGCCTATGAAAAGCCCACTGGATTTGGTGCCTAGAACTGATGTGAAAGCAAATTAGAAGGGCAGAAATTAGCAGAAATTGAGAACAGCAGCCAGAACCATCCTCTAAAATGCAAGCCAGAAGATTCCCTCTTTCAATGAAGAAGTAACCCATACCAGACTAGTTCTCCCACCATAAACAACTAGAAAACTGGACAAAACATACGATTTGACATCAGTCATTTAACAACTGGCAGTTGTCATCGCTAAGAGAAGTAAGCCCAATAAAGTCCAGGCTTTCTGCCTGGATTCTTGCTCAAGGAGGGAAACCTAAGTAAGACACAATTCTCACACTGAGCTGAGGAAACAAAGATCAGGACTCAGGGTGGTGGCCCCGTTACCTCCGGGCTCTTACTCCACTTTTTCCCCAAAGCGTGAATTACCACCTGACATTACAAATTTGATTTTTTTCATTGTTATTATCATCTGTCTCCTTTTGACTCCCTCCTCGGAATGTCATCTTCATAACGACTGGGCAGAGATACTATCTATTTTATTCATTGTTGCATCCCTGAAACAGTGTATGTGGTAGGTGCAATAACTATTGTTAAATGAGTCAAACAAAAATGGGGTAGGTAATGAGGAAATACTGTCGGGAAAAACAGACAACTCTTTCAAGAAATGTATAGATGAGGGACACCTGGGTGGCTCAGAGTTTTGGCGCCTGCCTTGGGCCCAGGACGTGATCCTGGAGCAGGATCCCACGGGGAGCCTGCTTCTCCCTCTGCCTGTGTCTCTGCCTCTCTCTCTCTCTCTCTCTCTCTGGGTCTTTCATGAATAAATAAATAAAATCTTAAAAAGAAAAAAGAAAAGAAATGTATAGATGAGGGAAAAGGAGAGATAAGTTGGAACCCACAACAATGTCACAGAGTTTAAGGAAGGGTATTTTGTATAGAGAGGTGATATCTAAAATATGAACGTATTTGAGGGATCCAGGTTGCATATGGTAGCAGGCTGATAGACCGTAACCTCTAAAGAGCCTTCTAAAGACTGTCGTTTGAGAAGTTCAGTTGTAATGAAACTGTGGGTGACCGGGAAGCTATAATACTGTGGCTAAAGAGAAACTTCATAACCCCAGGTGGTTTGGGTTGTCCATGTGTAGTGGCTTTAAGCCATAATAACCTATTGTTTCCCATACTTCCTAATTTGGGTTGGGGAATGTCCAAGATACCTTCCTCACTGATGTGTCTAGAGCCTCAGGTGGGATGGCTGGAATAGCTGGGAGCAGGCTAGACCTCTCTTTCTCGATATGGGCTCTCATATGGCTAGCTTGAGCTTCCTCACAGCATCGTCATTTCAGAGCAATCAGACTTCTAGCTAATTTCTAAGAGAAGAAGTAGAAGCTTCTAGTTGTCTTAAAGCTGGGTTCAAAGGTCACAGATGTCACTACTGCTACACCCTATTTACCAAAATAAGTTACTCCCAGCCCAGATTCCAGAGGAAGACAAATAAATTGTACATCCTGGTGTGCAGGGCAGCCCGAGTGTACATGGAGGAGCCATTTTTCGAGGCTAGCTACCATGAAGGCTTAGAAAAGAGCAGTCCTAAATGCAAACAGAGTCCAAGGTTAACATGAGGTCATACCAGAGGTTCAGTAAAGGTGGAGATTGTTGTTTTCAGAGCTTAAGAGGTCAAAAAACTGAAGGATTGCTGTATTAGTAACATGAATAGCAGAATACCAATGGGTATTGGCCATATATGGGACACAGATCTGAAATCACTGAGGGAGATAGAACTTTTCTCTAAGATGAAAATTATGGTGGAAAGAATGGAAGAGGCTGGCATAACTAAAAGGTAGACTTCAGAAGAGAAGGTAGTGGGGTTGTGGCCTGTAAGTAGCAGAGTTCAGGGAGGGGATCCCTTCTTCTCAGCCCATAAGCAAGAAGAGTGGCTTCTGGTGGAGAAAGCTGATAAGAGAATTGCATCATGGCAGAAATCCTGATTTCAGTTAAACTAATGAAATAGGGGACCAAATTAAAAATGTAAAAGAGGTAAAGGGACTCCCTGTGGCAAAAGGCACATGGTAGACAGATGCAGTTGGATAAAAGGCAGTACTGAAATCCGGCTAATGGATGTGAGAACAGAGGTTTGCTGGGAGAGCCGTGTAAAGCAGTATTTATTAGAGGGATAACATCAGCAGGTAGCATGGAAGATCACTCACACTAGCATTCATTCATTCAAGGAAGAAGGGAAGAGTGGATGCTGGCTGGTGCACATTGTAAAATTGTCAAGATTTTACATCCTGTTGCTTCTGGGTTTGGAGCCATTACTTTGCCTCCTTAGTTTCCTTTTGTTTGATGCCAAAGGCAGGGGTAAAGGTGGAGGACAGGAAAGAATGTGAACGACAAGGAAGGTTTGTCTCAGGGAAGGTTTGTCACAGAGCTTAATAGCAGGAGCTCACGTCATGATATCAGATTGTAAGACTGTCTGATATATGGACTGTAAGACCGTGTCTAAAATTCTAAACACTTTTCCTCCCAAGGAAGAGGATATCAGTATTTAGAACAAAAAGTTAGTTAATTAAAGATGCACACTCTCTCTTTTAAGTGAAGGAAGAAAGCAGAGGAATAAGACATTCTGTGACATTTTAATTGGCCAAAACAAAACAGAACTAATGTAACTAATGCAGCACCATTTCAAAGGTTTGGTTGGTTGCTTACTTGGTTATATAACTTGAGCCAAAGGATTACCAAGTATTTTATAAATATGTTGCTCTCTTATCTTGTGGGATAAATCAGCAGAAAACACAGCTCCTCACCTGGCACCCCCCTCCCAAAAAGAACATACTTACCAAACTCTTTTTTAAAGTAGGCTCCAACCCCAACATGGATCCCAATGTGGGCTTAAATGCACAACCCTGAGATCAACACCTGAGCTGAGATCAAGAGTCAGAGGCTTAACCAACTGAGCCACCCAGGTGCCCCCTATACTTATCAAATTCTAAGTTTTGTTGTTTTTACAATGACATTTTAAGTTTAGAATAGAAAGGACATCTTTTTTTTTTATTATTAGGGAAAAAAGGATGGCCATGAAAGAGGGTATTTGCAATGTGAATTGATTGAAATGTTCTTATTTATTTTATGTTTATCTTTTTTTTTTTTTTCTAAAGAGGCAAAATACTCTGATAATGGCTCAGTGGAATTTGTTACTCAACAGAATAGCCATTCATAGTATTGAGGAAAAAAACATGGGAGTATTCATCTGTTTGATCTGGTCTTAAGTGGCATTCTGACTTAGAGTACACAGAGAGGTGAGCAGACCTCTTAATTCGGTGTGGCCTATGATTCGATGGATTTTCAGAAAACTTCAGGGACACAAACATTCTCTCTTCTCTGATCTAGACGAGAGGAAGGCAGGTTTGCTCCTGTAGGAGGACAGTGGCTACCAGGGGAGCTGGGAAGAATCTGTCTCTCCTCTGAAAACATAATAAAATAAGACATCTACCAAGCTCTCTTGTCTAACACTTAAGCCCAGGCAGAAAGTCATCTGGCATTTATCCATTTCTCTTAGGCACAGAAATGACTTATTAAGATAGTCCAGTCAGAAGCAGTTGTAGAAAAATCACCTACTCCTCCTATAAAGCAGGATCCCCAGAGGACAGACTCTGTCTCTTTCGTGAAGAAAGGTAATTCACTCCCCACCCATGCCCACAACCAGGGCTCAAGCTGAAGCTGAAGCTGGGTTAAAACAAAATTCTGGGGTTTTTTTTTTTTTTTTTTTTTGTAATGTTTCAACAAAATGAACCTCTCCCTCTTCATGTCTTAAATCATAGGAATTGCTTACATCACAGGACACAAGAATTGTGAGGAAGGAAATCTAATTTTCTTCCACATTTGCTAATGATCTTTTCTCATTGTCCCTAGGGAATCCAATACTTAGCATACTTCCCTGCAACCTCTTAGATCAAGTCCAGGCCTTTTATGCCAAACCAATCCATTACACTTTCTTTCTGGAGCCAAGAGCAGTGGACATTTGTTTTTTGGCCACTCAGTGTCCATATACCCTATTTCTTATAACTGTGATTAGGGGACTCTTCCCCTAATCTCACTCTTGTCCCTTTGTAGCTCAGGAGCATCCCCATCATCCTCCCCAGTACCACAAGTCACTCTACAAGATGACCCAGGTCTAAGAAGGTGAGTGCACCATCACACTCTACGGAGGTGCTGTGACTTGGCCAAAAACACATAAATGGCCAAATCAGAGCCAATGAAACACAATGAGACCTAACAGATACTTCTGGGAAGGAGACCCTCTTTCTGCTCATGCTGGATTTGAGAGGACAAACTGCTTAGACCTGTGCCTCCATTTTGTTAGAAGAAGGAGCTCAGATGAAAGCCACACCATTAGGAGGAAGGAGCTGAGGAGAGAAAGCAACCCAGCCCAATGACACTGCTAGAGCGGGACTCCAGGAAGGCCTGAAGCAAGCCTATCTCTGGACTTTTCAAAGAGTCGTTACGTCTCTTTTTTCCTGAAAAGAGAATTCTGCAGCCCAAAAAGTCAGACCCACTACACCAAACATCATTCCAGAGACCTGTTGCTAGATGCCTATGATGCTAATAAGCTTTCTTTTTTGCACACTAAAATGATTCTCTTGCACTATCCGACAAATGTCCCCTGGCAAGGGCTCTGCATTTTGTTGAAACCATCCTCATTAATTCCAAGCAGTCCAATGTTGAAACATAAGCTCTTTATACTTTTGCAGAATCTTCTGTATCTTTCTCTTCTTTCTCTTCATTCACTTTCAATTCAGGAACCATTTATTGAATACTCAATATGTGCTTGTAGAAGTCATCAGGGGAACAGCAAAGAAAACAAGCAACAGAATAAAAAGACGACCAGTGGAATGGGAGAAAATATTTGCCAACTATCTGTCTGATAATAGGCTAATAATATATAAAGAACTTCTTTATATATATATATATAAATATATATATATATTTATATATATATTTATATATATATAAATATATAAAGAACTTCTACAGCTCAATAGCAAAAAACCTAATAACTCAGTTAAAAAATAGGCTAAAAACTTAAATAGATATTTCTTCAAAGGAAACATAGAAATGGCCAACAGACATATGTAAAGATTCTCAATATCACTAAACGTGAGGGAAATGCAAATCAAAACTACAGTGGGGGACTCCTGGGTGGCTCAGCGGTTGAGCGTCTACCTTCGGCCCAGGGTGTGATCCCAGGGTCCTGGGATCGAGTCCCACATCGGGCTTCCTGCAGGGAGCCTGCTTCTCCCTCTGCCTATGTCTCTGCCTCTCTCTCACTCTCTCTCTCTCTCTCTGTCTCTCATGAATAAATAAATAAAATCTTTTTTAAAAAAACTACAATGGGATGTCATCTTACATCTGTTGGGATGGCCATTATAAAACCAAACCAAATAATAATAATAATAATAATAATAATAATAATAATAATAATAAGTGTGGATGAGGATGTGAAGAAATTGAAACCTTTGCATACCATCAGTGGAAATGTAAGGTGGCACAGCCTCTATGGAAAACAATATGGAGGTCCCTTAAAAAATTAAAAATGCAACTACTGTATTATCCAGCAATCCCATTTCTGGGTGTTTATCCAAAAGAATTGAAATCAGGATCTTGATAAGATAGCTGCACTCCCATGTGCATTGTAATATTATTCACGACAGTCAAGATCTGGAAACAACCTAATGTCCATCAACAGATGGATGGATAAAGAAAATGTGATATATACACAGAATGGAATTCAGTCTTTAAAAAAAAAAGGAAATTCTACAATATGTGACAGCATGAATGAACCTTGAAGTTATTATGCTGAGTGAAAAAAGCCGGTTACAGAAGGACAAGTACTGCATAATTCCATTCACGTGTGATATTTAAAGTAGGCAAATTCGTAGAATTAAAGAGTGGAATAGAAACGAGTTGCTCATCAACCCACTTCAGTTAAGCAAGATGAATAAGTTCTAGAGATCAGTTGTATAACATTATACCTATAGTTAATAATACTGTACACTTAAAATTAAAAAGTTAATAATATTGTACACTTAAAAATTAAAGAGAGTAAATCTCATGTTAAGTATTCTTACTAAAATAAGGTAAAATAAGGTCTGAGGGGTATGAAGCCCCAGCAACCATGCATGATCACGAAACAAGGTGGTGTGTACTAGGATCAGAAATTGTAAAAAGTGATAGAGAACACAGCAATGCAAAGGTCTTGTCAAGGCCAAGTGCTTCACCAGGCTTAACAAACTTTAGAGGACCATGAAATGTTTTCATTTCTTTTAAAATCAGAAGGAAACAAAAGAACTTTCAGATGGAAGGACATATTTTAATATATAACATCAATATACTCATCTTTATACCAGTGCAGTAATAAAATAAAATTTATTATTTTCTTTCAGTGGTAGAACAGGCCCACAGAAGTCACAGTGCAGCCCCGGGCAGGAAGTAAGTTCGGAGAGGTAGGATATTGGGGTGGGGGTGCTTCATAGGGATGGCAGAGAGCTGATATGCCAGAGAGCACCTCGGTCCTGGCTTGGATTTGGGAGTTGGGGAGTGGGTAGCTAAAAGGGAAAGGGCGGGGGCAAAGAGAAAGCCCCACTGCTCAGAATCTTTGACACCTTGTGGAAGTCCTCAATCAGAACATCGAACATTTTTGACCCTTTCAAGTAAGGGACTTCTATTGACTCTTTAACTTTACAGCAATGTAAACGAGTGGCCTCCTTCATATGGGGTACCAATGCCACTTGAATCCTGAAATCAGCTTCTGCTGCATCTAAGCTTGGTGTTTTCTTTCTGACTTTTACCTGCTCCATGGTGGGGTACAATAACTGAGAACAAGTCCTTGGCAATATTCAAATACCATCAAATCGCATAAAGTTATTGCAGTGAACATTAGTAAGAAATAATATTTTTGTCCATGGATGAACTTTGGCTTAGAGACAAATGATCTTTCTCGGTGGCTCACTTACCTTGTGTCCATATCCAGCACAATCAGGAATCCCTAAGCTACCATCAATATTTCTAGAAGGATTTGTCACACCATGTTGTGAACTCCTAAAGTTTATGGCACTGCTCGTAGCTGCTCATTTATTAATACCAGTGATATTTAAAGCACTTAATAGTGAAGGCCTGGGCCACTGGCTGCAGCACCCCTTTGCTGTCCTACATCCTGTTGAGATTATTGAGGTCATCTCCCTTCATTAGTGTGTCTACTCATATTGAACATGACCCGGTGGAACCGGAGCCTGAGCCGTCAGGCTAGGAACTCCCAACACTCCCCAGACCTTTCAAGGTCCTTTGCAAAGCTAGCCATTTGAGCAAGGAAGCCTTTTTTCCCACCTCTCTTCTTAGTAGGAAATCATTTGGGATGCCTTAAAGCCTGTGAGGTCAGAGGGCTCATGGATTTTTTCCTAGTCTCTTTAGGAAGTCACTTTTTATTATATTCTCCTGTATGGGCAAATACCAAATGAGAAATAATATAAAAGAGCCCCTGTATTGGGGAGTTAGGGAAGGTTTTACAAGAAGAAGGACAACTGGTTGTGTGGATACCTAAAGGTAGGAGGAGCCCTTCTTGAAAACTTAACTTTTAAGCTTTTAAGACTACATTTATCTTTTAGTAGTAAAAGTGCCAGAAAAGATGGTGGCAAAACACAGAGGGGAAAAAATGTTTTGTTGTTAGCTTGTCAGTGCCTCTCTTCTTCGAGCCTCACCTGATTTCTGATGGACATATCTTCCAGGCAGAAAAGTCCATGGATGAACCAGAAAACTCCCTTCAGGGCTTTTTGCAACTACAGATTAATTTTCAGTGGAAATGCAAATCCACTCATGCTGCAGTTCCAGAGTTTGGAAAGAAATTAAAGTATTTCTTATAGATCAATTTTGAAGACATCTGATCAGGGAGTAACGGTCCTGGAGGTCTCCTTTTCCCTGCCTATCTCCCCGGAGGCTACCTATCAGTTGCAAATAAGTGAGCAGGATGAGTGATGCTGGAGACACAGGCTCTCCGGGCCCAAAGAAAACAAGATAAAACCTAACACCCCCGCGCCATGCAATTGGAGGCAGCCTCCTTAAAGTCTGCATGTAGAGCAGGGGAGGCAAGCTTCCTTCTCCCGTTTGCACACGCGTTGTGTTCTGGCCTGCGTACAGGCCCCAGGCAGACTGGAAGAACTCTAGAGAAGAGCAGAAAGAGGCAGAAGGAAGGCTGGCTGCTAACCTTTGTATGATAGTCATGAGAAAGAATGGACCAAGGTAGTGTGGCTTCAGAGAACAGAAGAAAGAGCAGAGGGCAGAAATGCTAGGTTTTCACATCTTTTTTATAGTAGTAAAATATATGTACATAAAATTTACCATCTTAACCAATTTTAAGCGTGTAGTTCAGTGACGCGGAATTCATTTGCATTGTCTTTGCAACCATCACCACCCAAACCCTCCAGAACCTTTTCATCTTCCAAAATTAAAATGCTGTGCCCATTAAGTGAAAACTACCCATTCCCCCCTCCCCACAATGCCGAGCACTCACCATTCCATTTTATGTCTCTAAAAATCCAACCAGTCCAGGTCACTCATATAGGTCAAATTGTACAATATGTGTCCTTTTGTATCTGGCTTATTTCACTTAATGTAATGTCTTTAGGGTTCATCCATGTTGTAGCACATGTCAGAATTTTCTTCCTTTGTAAGACTGAAGAATATTCCATTGTGTGTCTATACCACTATTCAATCATCAATGGATGATTGGATTGTTTTCACTTTTGACCACTGCGAACAATGCTGCCATGAATCTGATGGTTCAATATCTACTGAGCCCCTGCTTTCTGTCATCTTGGATATATATCCAGAAATGGAAATGCTGGAGTATCTGATAATTTTGATTCAATTATTTGAGGATCTGCCATATTGTTTTCCGCAGTGGCTCTACTGTTTATAATCATACTATGAATGCACAAGGGTTCCAATTTCTCCATATCCTCACCAAGACTTGCTATTTCCTGTGTGTTTGGTAAAGGCCATCCTAATGCATGTGAAGGGAAATGCCAGATTTTGAAGGACTTTAAGACAGAACTATCTCACAATAAGACCTGTCTGATTAGAGTTTGCCCCATTATTAGGACTGATAAGTCAGAAGCTAGCCTCGAGGAATGTTGACCCACTTCCAAAATTGAAAGTCAATGAATCTGGAACACATAACGGTATTTGAGGGCTTCATTTATTTTTTGGTTCAATATATATATGAGTAATGAATGAATTCAAGGACCTATTGGAGGGTATGTATAGACAGAGGGGAGATCACAGACTGTTGATCCATAGATGTGACCTAAAGATGTGTTTGTTTAGTATATATGTCCCTAAATTTAGAGATATCTCAATAAATTTAGATTTCCTGCTTCTTTTGGAAGATGGGAAAATATGGCAACGATGAGCCTGTAGTCCCTGGTTTGGAGAAACAGAAGGTGCCCAGCCGCCCTGTTCATCAGCTTGCAGTCCACTTCCACCTCAGCTCCAGTTTCCATTTAGACAAGCTATTCAATTACAAATGAATGGTGAATTAAGTGATTTCTGTACTTAAAGAGCTTTCAATAAGATATAAGCTCTATCCTTTCATCTTTCGATGGACACCGAGGCTCCTTCCACAGTTTGGCTATTGTGGACATTGCTGCTATAAACATCGGGGTGTAGGTGTCCCGGCGTTTCCTTGCATCTGTATCTTTGGGGTAAATGTGTTTTATGTATACAATGGAATATCACTCAGCCATTAGAAATGGTAAATACCCACCATTTGCTTCAACGTGGATGGAACTGGAGGGTATTATGCTGAGTGAAATAAATCAATCCGAGAAGGACAAACATTATATGGTCTCATTCATTTGGGGAATATAAATAATAGTGAAAGGGAATAGAAGGGAAGGGAGAAGAAATGGGTAGGAAATATCACAAAGGGAGACAGAACATGAAGACTCCTAACTCTGGGAAACGAACTAGGGGTGGTGGAAGGGGAGGAGGGCAGGGGGTGGGGGTGAATGGGTGATGGGCACTGGGTGTTATTCTATATGTTGGCAAATTGAACACCAATAAAAAAATAAATTTATTGGGATCCCTGGGTGGCGCAGCGGTTTAGCGCCTGCCTTTGGCGCAGGGCGTAATCCTGGACACCCGGGATTGAATCCCACGTCGGGCTCCGGGTGCATGGAGCCTGCTTCTCCCTCTGCCTATGTCTCTGCCTCTCTCTCTCTCTCTCTCTCTGTGTGTGACTATCATAAATAAATAAATAATTTTAAAAAATAAATAAATTTATTATTAAAAAAATTATTGAAAACAAAACAAAAGATATAAGCTCTTTGATCAAAGATGTGAAATGAGACATTACTGCATTTATTATTTTTTCCAGTGTTCATATGTTTAATTATTTTTTTAGTTTTTGAAGAAATTAACAGGATTAAGTCTAAGGTACTCGTGTTAACATGTTTTACAGAAAGGATCATGACTTGTCATTGTGATATTTGTTATGTGACAGCAGGGACTATGGTTCTTTTTTCACATTGTACACTGAAAGCATACTTGGTGTAGGATGGTATGAGCTGTAATATGCACGCAATGCTATTATTAAGTATTGAGTATATTTTGTGGTGAGTTGAATGAGGTTGTCCAACATAATAACTAGCAGAGTGACACAGGTACTTAAAATAGTGTGTAATTAAGAGCATTCATTTAGGAGCACCTGGGTGACACAGTTGGTTAAGTGTCAGACTCATGATTTCTGCTCAGGTCATGATCTCAGGGTCCTGAGCCCCACCTCCAGCTCCCCTGCTGCTCAGCAGGAAGTCTGCTGGAGATTCTTTTCCTACTCCTGTCTCTCTGTCCCTCCCCCACTTGTGTTCACTTGCTCTAAAATAAATAAATAAATCTTAAGGGAAAAAAAGCATTCATATATTCAAAGTATATTAAGACAACTAAATTTGTCTCCTGACTTTAGTCCTTTCAGGGACAACATTCCAAACTAAAATTTGGTTAAACATTATCAAAATGTATATATATGAGCTTTGTTTTGTTTTGTTTGCATGTTTTTAAATTCAGTTTTATTTATTTATTTTTGGTCTAAAAATCCTTTTGTGAATTCAGAGAAATTCCAAGTATATAAAGTAAATTTTGTTTTTTACTTTGTTCTTTCTTATTATTTCAAAGAAATTTTTACTTGCCTATCTGTTTGTTTTGGACACAGAGAAGTGTTAAAAGGGAAAGAGTAGTGCTCATTCAGAACTATACTTTTCCGTAAGACTATAATGTAGACTTGAAAGTAATCCAATGTGGGTTATGATTTATGTCAGATGAATGCCAAATAATACTGGGTCATTTATTTTGTTTCAGGCACAACAATAGGGGTGGAGGAGGGAGAATAGGTTGGTTTAAAACAAATCAAATCATGAAAACCTCAATAAATGTTTTATAAGTGAAATTTATAACTGAATGAATGCCACAATGCCTAAAATTCCTGCTATTAAAGTCACTGCTCTGGGATAAAGCATAGGGGAATCCAGAAAGCAGAGGTAATATATTCAAACTTTGCCTCTAGTAGCCAAAGAAAATGAGAGCTTATCCCATAGGAGTCTAGGGGGTAGAATTTGAAGAGGTTTCCAGCAAAACTTCTTTGAGACCTTGCATTTCGACTAAAAGTTTATGCAGAGCTTGGTCCTTGAGGCAAGGTCCACGCCATCAGGGCTTCAGGACTTCACACAGCAGATTCATTGAAATCCCACACCAACCTCATAGGGTAAGGAATCTGTTGTCATTATCCTCATTTTCCATGAGAAAAACCAAGGTACTTGGTATGTCCAAACATATCTTAATAAAAGTCTACAATTATTTGAATGTTAAATTACTTAATTTCCCCCCAACAAATATTTGAGTGAAAGGAGCATTCCAGAAAGACAACCATGTTTATTCTATGATAGCTTAGACTTTCTGGCTACTTTATATATATTCCTATTTGAAAAAATAATGTGATAGCAACCTGTTTTTCTTAAGATTTCATTTCATTCATGAGAGACACACACACAGAGAGAGGCAGAGGAAGAAGCAGGCTCCATGCAGGAAGCCTGACATGGGACTCGATCCCGGGTCTCCAGGATCATGCCCTGGGAGGTAGGTGGGTACCAAACTGCTGAGCCACCCAGGGATCCTAATAGCAACTTATTTGTACTGCTGAAGACATCAGCGCTGAATAGCTAATGTATTATTGTTACTGTTTTTAAATGCTTAAATTTTAAATTAAAAGAATTGTAACTATATGTTTTAATATTATGGACAATAAAAGAGAAAACATGAACAGCTGTCATTATCCCATTGGCTGTCATTTTTGGAGAATGGAAGCATGAGGAGGCCCTGAGAAATGGGAGAAAACGGGAACAGGTATATTTTGAATGTAGAAAGATGATGAGCCCGACCTGCTGGGAGAGGATGGGTTTGATGGGTGGTGTCTGGATGCTGAGAGGGACAGTGCTGCTGAGAACACAAGTGGGCACCAAACATGCTGCCAGGGGGAGGGGAGGACAGAGGAGGCGAGGGAGTTCCACCTGGTAGAAACTCTGCCCAGTTAGCAGTTTCCCTTAGAGCACTCTAAATTTGCCCAGAGCATGTGACTGAGATGGTCCTAGATCCTGGCAGATGGGGGGATGAAGACTTTTCTTTAGGCAACTGATTCTGCTTGTTCCTTTTTTTTTTTTTTTACATTTTTTCATCTCCACTATTGGTCAGCTGGAGCTGCTATAACTAAATACCATTGGGTGGCTTAAACAATAGAAGTTTATTTTCTCACAGTTCTGGTGACTGAAAGTCTGGGTTCAGGGTGTCAGCATGGTCAAGTTCTGGTGAGGGTCTCTTCCTGGTATTTATTTATTTATTTATTTATTTATTTATTTATTTATAATCTCTATACCCAATTTAGGTCTTAAACTCATGACCCCAAGATTAAGAGTCACATGTTCTATTGACTGAGCCAGCCAGGTGCCCCTCTTCCTGGCTTTTAGATGGCCACCATCTCCCTGTATCCTCACAAGGCCTTTCTCAGAGAGAAAGAGAGAGAGTGTGCTCTTCAGGGTCTATAAAGGCACTAATTTCATGATGGGGAGCCTACCTTCATGACCCATGTAAACCTAATTACCTTCCAAAGTCCTCATCCCCAAACACCATCATATTGGGGGTTAAGGTTTCAACATACAAATTTTTGAGGGACAAGAACATTCAGCCTATAGCATTTATTAATTATTTGCTTCATATTGATCTGGGTCTATTATTCTCACATAGTTTCATGTCCTGTTTTAGAGTTATTAGCTGACCTGGATATTTCTGTACTTTAAAAGTTTAAATAAATAAATAAATAAATAAGAATTATAAAATTATAAAATAAGACTTTATTTATTTATTTGTGCGAGAAAGAGAGCTACCAAGAGAGAATACAAGCAGAGAGTAGAGGGAGAAGCAGACTCACCATTCAGCAAGGAGCAAGGATTCAATCCCAGGATCCCAGGATCATGACCTGAGTTGAAGGCAGACCTTAACCGACTGAGCCACCCAGTCATCCCTCAGTTCTTTTTTTTTTTTTTTTAAGTTATTTAAGTTTTATGGGAAATATCAATGAAGGGTTTGAAATAAGCCTTGGAGTTAGATAAAATCTACAGAGAGTGGTTTGCACAATGTTTTGCACATAGTAGTACTTATTAAATAGTGAAAGAAGACGAAAGAAAGAAAGAAAGAAAGAAAGAAAGAAAGAAAGAAAGAAAGAGAGAGAGAGAGAAAGAAAGAAAAATTTGATCAATCTAGGTTCAGTGAGTGAACAGAATTTACCTCATCATATAGGTCAAACAAGAATCTCCAATGAAGGGGACTACTTACAGAGGTATGGGTAAGGTTATGGGACCAAATGTGAGCTGATGAGACATCTAGAGACTAGTTGTGGGAGACCATTACCATCTCTAGGACTGAAGGAACAAGGGGTGAAAATAGTATATCCCAAGTCCAGTGGAGTCTGAGCTGTGTTCAGAAGCTCTATTTATGGAGGACAGAATTATAGTCAAGGCATCAAAACAGGGTGAGAAGAAAGAAGAAATATCTCTATCCTTCTCCCCTCCCACTCTTTTTCCTCTTTTGAGTACATCCTGTTGTCTGGACCCAACTCTAGATCAAGCCAGCCAGGGAGATGCAGTCACTTGAGGTCAATTTCTGGGGGCACAGAACAGGGCAGAGGAGGGAGGAGAAGCAAAGGTAGAAGAACCAACCCTCAGCACTGAACCACTCACAAACAGTTACACAGGGAATTTACTGTCCATTTCTACCTATCTATATTCTGGTTACTTTTATTTTTTTTTATTTTTATTTTTTAAATAAAGATTTTACTTATTTATTCATGAGAGAGAGAGAGAGAGGCAGAGACACAGGCAGAGGGAGAAGCAGGCCCCATGCACTGGGAGCCCGATGTGGGATTCGATCCAGGGTCTCCAGGATCACGCCCCGGGCCAAAGGCAGGCACCAAACCGCTGCGCCACCCAGGGATCCCTCTGGTTACTTTTAGAAATTACTTTGTTCCCTTTAGTAAGGTAACAATTCATATCTCCATGGGAGCTCATACTCTTTCAGGGAACTGGAAGCAACATTTCCTGGGGAGAGAACCAGGGCATCTGGGTTTACTCCTTCCCTATTAGATAAAAGCTGGGAGCCTCTTGGCCTCTAGGGCATGATCCATGGCCCATCTGTTCCTTAGGCTTCTGCCCGATTGATACAGAAGGATCATTAGGGCTGAAGTAGAAAACTAGTCATTGAATTAAAATATCTATAGCTCCAAGTGAAAGTGGCCTAATAACATGGTTTTGAGCAATTTCTTGCCTCAGCCATGCCTCAGCTTCCCCAACAGCAGAAATGTTTTTAAAAGTTAATGTGAAAATGAATTCGGGAGTCCTTGCTGATACAATATGCCCCCCACACACTCCATAGGTAACTATGTTGACATTCAGACAGAAATATTGCTGAACAAAACACTTACATTATGCAAAGACACCACAAAGCTTCTCATGGACACCCTACAAGGAAGCAAATTCTCCAAGGATTTGGAATATGTAAAAAAAGAAAAAAAATCAAAACAAAAAAACCCCCCCAAAACCACCAGTCAGCAACCTAACCTTCTCTAACACAACAAACATCCTGGCACAAATGGAGCTTGAACCTCCTGGGGTGCAAATTTCTAAAGGCATGACCTTTGGGAATTAAGTAATTCCTGCCATGCCCGTTTTCTGTTTTTCAGGACATCCAATAGGAACTATACGGCAGCCAGTGCTCTGTGCTCTTTGGGAACAAGACAGATGCCAAGGGAGTCCTGGTCTAGGAAGTTTTTACAAATAGAATGTCCATGGAGCACACCTCTATCAGAGTGTAACTCCACACTAATTTGCTAATCCATTCACCAGCGTCTGTTTACTGAAAGGACACTTGCTGAACCAGTTGTGCTCAGATCCTGGGACAAGCTTGTACATTGTAGTTTATCCATGCTGTTCCTTCCTGTTATTTTGAGCAGTTTGTAGGTATCATTTTTTTTTTTTTATCCTGAACATTTCACAAAGCTCTATTTTTCCCATCGTTCCTCACGTATGTAATCCTGAATACAACGTGGAAGAAGGATGAGGTTTCAAGAGCAGCTGCTGTTTAGAGTGCCCATCCTTCCAACGTGAAAATGACCCCACTGACCTGCTGTCAGGGAGCAGGGTTGGGTGACTCATGGTTTCTGCTTTAAGAGTAATAGATTTGAACTGATACATTGACATTCTTCCAAGGTACCTATGAACTCTACAGAAAGACTTTTGTAAGACAATTGGCCAAGGCTGTGTACTGCTGGCTAACACTGGAATAGGATCAGAAGTTGGGCTTCATAAACACTCCTTTCATAAAGGTATAGACACTTTATTTTCAAATGTCTGCGGTGTTTCTGCTCAGAAGATGTAGCACCTCCTCTCTCCTGCTTTTTTTTTTTTTTTAAGATTTATTTATTTATTTATGATAGAGAGGGGGGGAGCAGAGACAGAGGCAGAGGGAGAAGCAGGCTCCACGCAGGGAGCCCGACGCGGGACTTGATCCCGAGACTCCAGGATCGCACCCTGGGCCAAAGGCAGGCGCCAAACCGCTGAGCCACCCAGGGATCCCCCCCCCCCCTTTTAAGAGTTTCCAGTTTGTAATCAATAGTATCTATATTCTCACTACACCTGAATGGCTCAGTTGGGTTAAGTGTCTGACTTCGCTCAAGTCATGATCTCAGGGTCCCAGGATCCAATTCTGAGTCTGACTTCCTGCTTAGCTGGCGGGGGGTGGGGGGGGGGGGGGAGCCTGCTTGTCTTTTGGCGTCTCCTCCCATTCATGCTGGCAAGGCACACACTCACTCTCTCTCTCTCTCTCTTTCTCTCTCCCTCAAATAAATAAATGAAATCTTTTTTAAAAAAAGATTTCATTTATTTATTCATGAGACACACACACACACAGAGAGAGAGAGAGAGAGAGAGACAGGCAGAGAGAGAAGCAGACTCCATGCAGCAGCCCGACATGGGACTTGATCCCGGGACTCCAGGATTATGCCCTGGGCCGAAGGCAAAGCGCTAAATCGCGGAGCCACCTAGGGATCCCAATAAATTAAATCTTTTTTTTTTTTTTAATTTTTTTTTTTTAATTTATTTATGATAGGCACACAGTGAGAGAGAGAGAGAGGCAGAGGGAGAAGCAGGCTCCATGCACCGGAAGCCCGACGTGGGACTCGATCCCGGGTCTCCAGGATCGCGCCCTGGGCCAAAGGCAGGCGCCAAACCGCTGCGCCACCCAGGGATCCCAAATCTTTAATAAAATAAATAAAATAGGGGATCCCTGGGTGGCTCCGCGGTTTAGTGCTTGCCTTCAGCCCAGGGCGTGATCCTGGAGACCCGGGATCGAGTCCCACATCAGGCTACCTGCATGGAGCCTGCTTCTCCCTCTGCCTGTGTTTCTACCTCTCTCTCTCTCTCTCTCTCTCTGTGTGTGTCTCTCATGAATAAATAAATAAAAACTTTAAAAAATAAAAAAATAAAATTATTTTTAAAATAGTGTCTATATTATCAATGTAGTTTATTTCTATGGCATGTGAATTTTTTTTTTGGTAATTTTTAAGTTTCTTTCTAGCCCTCATAGTTACCCTTTGTTCACATTTAAAAGAACCTTCCAGAAACTAGTTAATATCAAATCAATGCTGAATTTACCATGTACAATATTTAAATTCCCTAATTTTTCATGTTGTTATATCAAATGCTTCTAAGTCCTAGTTTGCAAATTTGGTTTGTTTAAATCCATTAGGATGCATAAAGATGCTTTCACATAATTCTATGTTTGAGCTCTAGTTTTCTGAAATAGCAAACAGTCACTAGTTGGAGCTCAGTCAGCTAGCAGCAGCATCCAACAGGTCAGTCCCTCCAGTTCCTCATCTCTGAAATACCAGGGTTAAACCATGGGATCTGCTAGGCACCTCTTGGCCATAAAGTTCTGAGATTTTAATTTGAGGCTCTAATTTTCTCTCCTTATTAAAAATATTAAAATATGTGAGTAAATGATGGAAGAGAGGGAGCTTATTAGCTAACTCCCATGGCATTATCTTGTGCTGTTGTATATGAAAAGACTTTTAATCTGATATAAAGGTATAGCTAACCCTTCAAACACTGAAAAGACACATTTGGAGATCAAGGGAACTTGGTCGTATCTTCTGTGAGATATCAAACCACATAAAATCTGGCAAAAAATGGATAGAGGCCGACTGGCATGACTACAGATGGAAGAGATAGGAATCACAGAGGAAAGAGTATACAAGGGAAACACACAGGAAGCTTTTGGATTACCTTCTGTTCCCATTTTATTTGCTGGTTACCAAAAATTGTGATACTTGGTGTTTGTTATAGTTTTGCTTTTTGATGTTCTGTTGGCATTATGCCACACAATGCTGTGGTCAAAAGTTGCTTGACTTGTGGGTTGGGTTAACAAACTTGCCAAGATGTCCCAGTGCCCCATAGTGGGTGAAGGGGATGGGGAACAGCATAGACAAAGGGAAAGATCGACCTTATAGAGAAACAAAATCAGAGCTCATCACAGCCAGAGAGAGGGGCTGAGAGAAAAGCCACAATGCATGAGGGGACTTGCAAGGAGACAGCAGCATGATTTGAGGCAGGTCAGAAGGTGATTGGGTCAGGCAGCAAAGAAGTACATTAAGCAAGCAGACGTATCAGTTGGAAAAATAAGTGAAGGTGGAGAGCAGCTGCTTAGGGGAGTTTTCATCCATGTAGATAAAAAAGGGTCCAGGGCAGCCAAATTGATAGAGATGCTAAGAATCCCCGCAAATAAGGCTTTAGAGACAAGAGCTTTAGCTCCAATTGGGGTTCAAGTTTGGAAAGAATAGGAAGGACTGGACGACCCAATCATTAAAGCTGACAGTTTGGACCAGGTGAGAGAAACACAGATCACAGGGAGCAGGGATTTTCTTAATCTAAATATGACTTGTACTCGGAGATGGTGCAGAGTTGAAAAACAATTGGTAAGATGTTTAAAGGAAAGATCCCAAGTACGTGAATTGGGATGAAAGACACCCAAAATGCTCAGAAGTGTTTCCTGTGCCAGGTTCTCTGTCAGGTCATATGCTTTTGAAAGCATGGTTTATCCAAATTGTGATAAAACTTGCTGATCCCAGCCGGGCCCTGGCCTCGTAAGAACACAAGTACAGATTACACCAAATGTCTGTCTCTCTGTAAATGATGGCTGGTCATCGTCACCAGATACTGATTTACAGCACTTGAGGTCCAGGCCAGGAGAGACGCCAGACCCATTTCTCTGCTTTGGGACAGGCACTAATTGTTTAAAATGTCAAATATGGAGCACTTTGGGGGTAAAGAGTATCCTGAGGCAGATAGCTCAGGCCCTGGGAAAGAGAGAGAGACTCTTGGTGGTTTCATTTTCCTAAAGGACCCTGTGTTCGGAGTAACCAGCTTCTTCACATGGATGGACATATTCCAATAGGACTTGTTGAACCCTACTTCTCCTCTGAGGTGGTTGATTTTATGTGTCAACTGGACCATGCTAAGGGATGGCCAGAGAGCCAGTAAACCATTATTCCTGGGTGTGTCTGTGAGGGTTTCTCCACAAGAGATTACCATTTGAATCAATAGACTGAGTAAAGATCCGCCTCACCAATGGTGGACATTAACTAATGCTGAGGGCTCCAATAGAACAAAGTCGGAGGAAGGGCGAATTTGCTCTCTCTGATTGCGCTGGGACATCCATCCTCTCTTGCGCTCACACATAGGTTCCTGTGGTTCGCAGCCCTTTTGGACACGGACTACATTGCACCATTGGCCTTCCTGGTTTTCCATCTTGCAAACAGCAGATCATGGGACTTCTTGGCCTCCATAACCATATGAACTGATTCCTATAATAAATCTTCTCTTATATATACACATATATATGTGTATACACATATATATATATATTTATATATATATATCCTATTGATTCTGTTACTCTGGGAAACCCTGTCTGATACATCCTCTCTGTGTCTCATAAGGAAGCTCATTAGAGGAGCCAATCTTGGGGCAAGCAAAACCAACTCTCAGCTCCTGAAGCTAAGTGTGTTTTACTTTATGAGAAGTTGAAACATATTTGCAATTGGATTCCCAGGCCTCTAGTGGAACACCCAGAGTTCTTTTACTGCATCTTAATAAGTTCTAGGGCAGTGGCTGTCAAACTCTTTGAAATAGGGACTCACTTATACTCTTAAAAGTGATCAAGAGCTCCAAAGAAGTTTTGTTTATGTGCGTAATGTCTATTGACTTTCACTATATTGTGCATTACAACTGCAGAATTTAGAAAATAATAAATTCACATGTAATAGCAATAATAAACCCAATATAACATATATTTATGAAAAACAACTATATTTTTCCAAATAAAATTTCAGTGAGAAGAGTAGTCCTGTTCTAGATTTCTGCAAATCTCTATAATGTCTGGCTTAGTAGAAGAGGGCTAGATTCTCATAACTGCTTCTGCATTCAATCTGTTGTGATATGTTGCTTTGGTTAAAGAGCAAAGCAAGAAGCTTGGTCTAGAAGATAAACAAGCTTTGTACAGGTATGCAGTTGGAGGAAGGGAGGAGTATTTTAATAATCTTTCCAGATAATGTGAATATTCTTCTTTGACATGACACCAAAACTTGATGAGTGGCAATTTCTTAAAAGTTATTTATATTGTGGAATCTGAAACCATTATTGATGAACTTTTTATATAATCTCACGCTAAAATCCATTGTCCTACCTTGTACTTTTTTCTTTTTAAAGGTTTTATTTATTTATTTGAGAGAGAGAGATAGCACAAGCAGGGGGAGGGGCAGAGGGAGACAGAGAAGCAGGTTCCTCATGGAGCAGAGAGCTGGATGTGGGGCTCAGGACCCTGAGATCAGGACATGAGCAGACGCTTAACTGACTGAGCCACCCAGGCGCCCCTTACCTTGTACTTTGAATGGATCTCTTACTAACCATAGATTTGTAACATCATGTACTGGTCATTTGGAAAATATTTGTTCACTGAGTTATGCCATTCCTCCAAAATGTTGACACAATATATAAAGGTCGTATTCATTAATGTCACCATGGATGTCATCAGAAAAGCCTGTATTAGGAAGCTGTATACTCACAATGATGTATACAAGTTATCGACAATTCTAATTTTCACTTATAAGTACAAATATTATCATTGCCAAAAAATACCATGCATTGTTTTCCTTGAAGACACAGGCTCACTTCATTCATTTTTTTTTGTGCAAAATATCCAACTTTGCATAACTGCAGTTTGTCTATCAGTCATTATTTTGAGTAAAAATAATATTCTGTGAAAAATGCAGCCATATCAGTCTCAAAAGTGATTTTCCCTGAGACAATTGATGTATGTCAGTATGCAGCAGAAGTACTTTATATGTACCTACACTTTTGTCACAAAGAATGTTTAAAAGTCTTGTACTCAAGGGTCGAAATTTAATAAAATTAGTAAATTTTACTGCTCCATCAAGGACACTTTTAAATGAATCTTCCTTTTTTTTTCTCCCTCTAAGTGCTTGGTGGTGGAGAATGACTTATAATACATTTTGGTGCCTTTGCCTTGATTCAAGCCGCTAAGGTGCCAGCATTTTATTCCCATTGCTTCTGCATCATCTGTATAAATGTGAACACAGATAAAAAAGCAAATGATATCATAGTATTATTTTGAAAATACTCAAGGACCCCTCAGGAGACCACACACCATTCTACGGGATGTGCTCCCTCTGTCTACCCACTTAGGAATACTTTGGCTAGGACAGAATTTACTCCTGTGGAAGGGAGCATTTATGAAACATCTTCTTAAAATGCATAATTTTGAGAAAATCTATTCTAATCTCACATTTGAGAGGTGATGTAGTTGGAGGTAGGAGAGATTACTATGATTATTAAGATAAAGTATTATTTTAAAAGCTTGGACTGTGGGGAGGGGTGAATCAAATAGAATATTCCAGTGTAATGGCTATGGTCAACAATAATCGAGGTTAAAAGTTCATGAGTATGTGCATCCAAAAGGCACTCATTCCCAAAATCATTTATTCATTTGATTTTGAAATCCATTGCAGGAACTTCCAGTCATTTATCATCCTAATATTGTAGGTTAGTCTAACATGAAAATTAGTTTGTGTTCTCTGAACATATCACCACTGAGGGTGAGATGCCAGTGTCCTTGAAGAGTGCTTTGTAGCAGGCAGATACCAAGCTGAGATTTAAGCAGAAATTGTTCTGTCCTTATTTCCATTTTCTATTGTTGTGTACTACAGATAATTTTTGGAGAGTGGTAGAGGTATGAGTAAATTCAATTAAAAATGTTTTTGGCTGTTGATAGGATACCTCTATAATTAAAAGTTGACAGTGTTTGCCTGCATGCCTTTAAAAGGTCACAGGAAATGTAGTCTACTTTCAGGAAAGGCCTAGAGTGTGTTTTCGGTCATAGCGTACTAAGGATTGTAAAGAGTCACAGCAATTCAGAAAACGGGTGATGAGTCTATGCAGTGTAACCATCCTTCAAATCCTAGCCAAAGGTTCAGAGCAGGCAGTGGTGGGGAATCGTGACCGTTTTGTTTACCCTGTCTTAAGTTTAAAGATCATGCACAGTCCCAAGGCAATGAGTCTACTTGGAATGTATGGGTTCTGACCTATTATCATTCATATACTAATTTCAAGTCCAATGCTACTGACAATAGTCAAAGTCGTGGTAAGTTGAGGTCCATTTTACATTACAAATCAGCAAAACTTAGATAACCAGTTTGCTTAAGCCAACACTCAGGGAAGAATTGGTTTAAGAACAATGCTCCACAGCAGCCCAGGTGGCTCAGCGGTTTAGCACCGCCTTCAGCGCAGGGGCAGCGTGTGATCTTAGAGACCCAGGATCGAGTCCCATGTTGGGCTCCCTGCATGGAACCTACTTCTCCCTCTGCCTGTGTCTCTGCCTCTCTCTCTCTATTTGTTTCTCGAATAAATAAATAAAATCTTTAAAAAAAAAAGAATGATGATCCATTTTAAACTTGACTGCTCTCTGTTTTGGTTTTAGATTGAATTCAAGCAGGTGTTTTCAAAACCTGCTTCGGATAGCATCACACGGGGAAGCTGGGTCTTTCTGGGAGTTGGCAGGGTGGGTTTCCTCCTGAGATTTCATTATCAATGAAAAACATCTTATGGGAGCTACAACACTCTTTAAGCTTCTCTAATAAAAATATGTAATATAAAGCCTTATTATTATTTTTAAGGGGAATGTAGGGATTTGTCCACCATGGCTGTTGTTAATACCACTCAGCTTGTGAGAATTGCACTAGAACCTCAGAGAGGCATTAGCTATCCATGTAAGCTTGGAGAGTGTCATTTTATCATTCTCTATCTCAACCATGCCTCCACTTTCTTTGATGAAAAAGTCTATTTTAAAATTGGTAAGAAAATATTTAACATAATAAGATGATGAGTCAGAGTTTTTAAAAAGCTAAAAAGGGAAGATGTAGTTAAATAATTCACCTTTTTATTTTTTAGCTACATCTGACTCATGACATATAATGTATTCTGCTAAGTTCAAAGTTTCCTCTTACAAAGAGAGTTTTATGAAACAACTCTTCTTCAGACCATTTTTACTTCAATTATAGTAGCAGGTTTTGGAGTTTAAATCATTAACAACCTCTGAGTGAACTTTTATCCAAATGACTGCAAGTTACAAAGAGAACAGTCCTCTTTCACCAAGTACCTTTTGTGCTAGAGTGAGACCCATCCTTTTCTATTTTTCCCCTTTATGTCTCTTTGAAGAAAGATGTGTGATTTGTAAAGTAATGAAAGTATGTATCAGTTGATGAAAACTGCTATATTTGGGTTCCTAATGCAAACTAGAATTGCTTCAGGGTAAGCTTCACATACCTGCATTACAGCAGCAAAATAAATAAATAAATAAATAAATACAATTCAGAAGTCAAGATCTCTCTTTGCACACTGTAGGAGTATCATGTAGCAGTTTAATCAACCACGGGGGTGAGAGAATCTTACCCCCCACTCCCCCCCCCCCACGTCGTCAAGGGGATGTAATTTTCATTTCGGCAGCATGTTTCAGTTTTAACTCCCCTAAACACTCCAAAACTGGGCACGTATTCCATCAACCTCGGAATCGATATCCCCATATGCTATCTTATTTATTTTTTTCTAAAAATTCTTTTTATTAGAATGTTTTTGGACGAGGGTGTGGGAAACCGTAACCTCCACACACTTAAGGTGATGGGGTAAGAGAGCCATCGTGGCAGTGAAAAAGCCTGAAAAATCTTGATACAGAACCAAATGCACTTGAGGACACAAAAGAAAGTTAAGAGAAACATCTATTTTCTTTAAAAAAGAAAAAAAAATCCGCAAGAGTAATGAACTCCTCGTTGTTTAAAGAGTGGGGAAAACTTTTTCCCCCCCCACCTAGATCTGGCGAATAGCGGGATAAATTCGCAGGGCTCCATCCCACCCCCGCACGCGCGCCCCCCATTCTTTCCAGACTGAGCGGTTGCAAATCCCAGGCTGAGTCCGCCCTGGGAGCCTTAGGGCACCTTCCTCTTTGCTCTGCGCGCGCGTGTGTGTGCGAGTGTGTGTGTGTGTGTGTGTGTGTGTGTGTGTCTAGCTCTCGCTCTTTCCCTCAGTCTGTGCCTCTGTGTATGTGTGAGTGTGTGTGTGACAGAGAGAGAGAGAGAGAGCGCGAGAGGAGAGAGAGAGCGAGAAAGAGAGCGAGCGAGCGAGCTGTGAGCTGTGCCGCCGCCGCCGCTGCCCTTTGATCCCGACATTAGTGTTAGGGGCTCGGAGACACAGCGCGGCCATAGACACCGCCGCACCGGCTCTCATTTATTTATACCTCCCATCACACACGCGAGCACAGGACACACACACACTCACACCTATTAGATCCGTTTCCATTGAAGAATATTACGCTCGGGGACAAGCCAGGTGCACGACCAAAAATTCAAAAAAAAAAAAAAAAGGATTAAAAAAAAAAAAAAAAAAGAAAGGAAAGAAAAGAAGAGAACCCCTCATCTGGCTCCAGGAAACAAGCTTCAACCCATTGCACACACCGGAGAGAAGGGGTTTCCCCCTGCCCGCCCGCCCGCCCCCCAACTACCTCCCCGCTCCTGCCAGTGTCTGCCTCTCTGCCCCCACGGGGGTTTATTTGATCTCACATTAACCAAGGAGGAGAATGTGAGAAAAGGGGGAAAATGCCCAGGAGGAAGCAGGAGCAGCCCAAGCGCCTTCCCTCACGTAAGTCATCCCTTCTCCACCTCCTCTCGTGCCATTTTGTCGCCCTCCCTCTCCTCTTTCGCGTCTGCAGCCTCGTCCGTTGTTTTCTGCATTAGTTTAGGGTTACAGAGGTGAAACCGACAAAGACACAGCCCGGGTTACTCCTCGTTTAGGTCTATGCCGAGGCAGCCATGTTGGTGATGATCAGCCCCGTGCCCTTTCTATTCTCTCTCTCTCTTTTTCTTTCTTTCTCTCGCCCTCCCTCTTTTTTTCCTTGAGATCGGGCTTTTTTCCCTCTTTTCCCTCCCCCTCCCCCTCCTCACTCCGGGTTGCTGGGGGGAGGGGGCAAGAGACGGGAGGAGGGGAGTAGTGTGGATGCCGGTTTTTTTTTTTTTCTTTTTTCTTTTTTTTTTTTTTTAATCGGGGAGTGTGTGCGAGGGGGGAGGTGGGAGAGGTTGGAATCTTAAAAAAAAAAAAAAAAATTTCCTTGCGGCTCGCAGCGCCCGAGGGTGCGGGGGTCGGGGCGTGCGGAGGACGGGGGGCCGTGACATGGCGTTCGCGGGTGCCGGGGCGAGGGCGCGGGCCGCCCGCCGGGCACGGGATCCAGGGAGAGGTCCGTCTCCGGCTAAAGGTTGCGCCGGGGTTGGCCGGGCCCGGAGCCGCCGGCGGCGGCGGCGGCGGCGGCGGCGGCGGCGGCGGCGGCGGCGGAGCGGGAGGAGGCGGAGGTGGAGGAGGCGGCGGCGGAGGAGGGGAGTCGGGGGCGGGCGAGGCGGGAGCGGCTGGGGAGGGTGTGGGGGGCACCGCGCACAAACACACCGGTGCACACGCGCCGCCGGGCGGCTGCTCCCGCGGCGCCGGGGCGAGGGGGCGCGGCGGGGCGCGGGGGCGCGGGGGGCGCGGGGCGGCCGGGCGGGGGGCGAGGCCGGGCAGCGGCGGGCGGATGTGGGGTGCGGGAGCCGTGCCGAGGCGGAGGCAGGAGGCAGGAGGCAGGGCGGCTCGCGGCGCGCGAGGTCCCTGCAGAGCCGAGGGGAGGGAGGAGCAGGGCTCCTGGCCGCAATAAAATGCGGGGTCAGTGGGAGCAGACGGAGCCAGGCGAGACTCGGGCTCTCAGACCCCCCTCCCCGGCGAGCCTGAGCAGAGTCCAGGACTAAAGTGCATCACAACCCTCCCCGGCTGCAGCCACATACACCAACTGGAGACACACACCCGCCGGCACGGCCCGGTCCCCTTCCCCTCCTCCACCCGCGCCCCCGGTCCCTCTCCGCCCTCCCTCCGGCTTTTCTTTGCGAGACTCTTAACTTTTCCCCCACTCCCTCTCCAGCTCCCCCCCCCCCCATCTTTCTCCGCTTTGAGTGTTCCGAGATGCTGCTAAAGCTAAAAGTGAAGGAGAAAGAAGCAACTAAAAATATCCCCCGGGGCCGCCGGGCTCCTTGAATGCAGGGAGGAGGGGGCAGGGGAGAAGGCGTGGGGCGGGGTGACGGGGAGGAGGGGACGCGGAGGCGCCGGAGGGAGGGGTCGGGGGAGACCGAGGGTCAATTTCTTCTTTCTCCCCCCGCTCTGCTCCCCTCTCCCGGCGGTTTGGCGCTGCTCGGAGCTCGATCCTGCAAAACCCGGGCTGGGGGCGGGAGCGGAGCCGGAGCGCCCGCCCGCCCGGGTGTCAGGCCGACGTGGTCGGTCACCTGAAGTTCACGGAGGGTGGGGGAAGGGTTAAGGTTATGGTGTCTCGGGCTCGGGTTGTGTGTGAGCTTGTGCGTTTCCGCTGCAGACAGGCAGCGCGATCGATCTCCCCCTCGCGAAATATCCGCGGCTGTGCCTGCCCGGGGGACGCGCAGGGGGCGCGGGCTGCTCGGGCCGAGCGCCCCCGCGGCTCCGTGTCACCCGGGCCGCGGCCGAAGTGGCGAGCAAGGGCACTTGCAGGCAGCCCGCTCCGCAAACATTCCTCTTTCTTTCCCCTTCCCGGTACGCAGGAGTCGACGCACAGGGCTTGGGTTGTGCTTTTTTTCCCCTTCCTTTAAAAAAAAAAAAAAAAAAAAAAAAAAATGCCCCTGTGCAGTCCTTTCTTCGCCTGCCCGCTAGAGGTTCTGAGGATAATATCACATATGTAATATATATGCACATAAAATCGCTCGCAGGCGGCTGCGTGTGTAGGGAAATTTTGTGCGAGGGAAGAGAAGGCGGCGGAGTCGGGGAGGGCGAGTTGGGAGGCTCCGCGCTGCGATTCACAGAAAACTCGCAGCAGTTGGTGGAAGAGTGTGTGCGTGCACATGGCCGGCCGGCCAGTTCCCAGCTCTTCTCGGGGGCGTGTGGCGGGGGAGGGAGAGGAGGCAGGAATCCTGGGGGGGTCGGGGGAGGCTTGCCCTGCTCGGACAAAATGGGCTTCAGTGTTCTCTGCGAACTTGCCCTTAGATGGCAACTTTGGGAGCTGATGAGCTTGTGTGCGAAAACCAGGGCGGTGAGGTTATTTGGTCATTCTCCTTTCTTCTCCTCTCCCCCTGCTTTAAAAAAAAAAAAAAAAAAATGTTGGCGGGGTTAGAGGGAGGGTAGGAGAGGAGAAGGGATTTATCTGTTTTCGGCTCTGACGGAGATGGAACGCCTTCCCTCCCGTTGTGTGTAGCGCTTTCGGGCAGCTGCAGCCTGCCCTGCTGGTGACCTTGACCCTGACCTCGTGCGACTACCCTCAGCCTGGGAGGAAATTCAGGCTCCATTTTAGCTCGTGTGCTCGGTGGGCCTCTCCTGCTTGCTGATGGCCGGTGATTAAGTTATATTTTCAGAGTGGGCTCTCCCACCCTGTTCTCTAATTGAATACTGTTATCCACTCACTTAAAAAAAAAAAAAAAAAGAAAGCAACTCCTTCCAGTCACATAAAGCCACTTTTACTGAAGTAAGAAGCAATTACCTTTTGGAAAAGCGGTAAATGTCCCTCCAGTTTTTAAAGGGAAGCCTAATTTGCAAAGCTTTTCCACTTACCTTTGCATTGAATGGATTTTTGTGGATGTGGCTGCCTGTTCTAAGCATGGTTCACACATGTTTTGTAAGCAGTTTGCATTTGGACTAAGAGCAGTTTCTGGACAAATGGTGTGTTTTGCAATTCAGACATAGTAACCCAAAGCTTCCTAAGTGCTGAGCGAGTCTTAAACTTGCAGAGGTGGGGAGATGTAATAAATATTGACTTTGGTAAAATTAGTGTAAATTAGTATTTAATGTAGAATATAATTGTAGTCTTAAATCCCAGTTTTAATGCTAAACTGTTTATTTGTTTGTATGTGTTTGGGGGGGGATTTTTTTCTTAAGGTGGAGAACCTTTTTGTATAAAGTTAAAGCAACTTTGGGCATTAAGGCTGCCCTGATAGAAGTCATCTCAGGGTTTTAGGAAGTTATACAGCATTAGGTTTTAAACTTGACCCTAAAGGAAAGGAGAGAGGTGTATGCTTTGGGGGCGGGGGAGGAGGTTGGTGGAGGAATGAGGTGGAGAAACTTGCTTTTGAAACCAAAGAACCCTTCTGAGTAAACACAAAAGTGGCTAATAGCCACTACTGATACAGCTTTAAGAATCTAGAGAAGCTATAAACACATTTAAAATTAGAAGTAGAATACAAATTAGATTACAAAAAAGAAACTTGTGAAAAGGAATCTATTGAAACTTCAGAACGCCTTCTCCTTTCCCATAGCCACCTCCCCCCCCCCTCGCCTCTTCACCCCCTCATAAACCATTGCTACTAATAGACTTTATGTATGGAGCTAATTTTTCTGTTATTAAATATAATACTAGGCAGGCACAGTGTGGATGGACAAAGTCCTCCCACTCTACAGCGCAGACATCAAGGAACCTGGAAGTTCACCCTCGAATAGATCAGTCCTGGAAATCCAGACTAGCACTTGGTATTATCTGATACGGAGTCT
This sequence comes from Canis lupus baileyi, assembly GCF_048164855.1. Taxonomy (NCBI): domain Eukaryota; kingdom Metazoa; phylum Chordata; class Mammalia; order Carnivora; family Canidae; genus Canis; species Canis lupus. The sequence continues at coordinate 45,743,061 of NC_132850.1, read as the reverse complement.
GGGGTGTACCTCAGCCCCTGGCACGGAGTTCCAGCAATTCCCCAGGCTAGGCTTCGGCCTGCTAAGGTTTCCTAGCTCGTTCTGTTCCATGAGACACCCAAGGGATTGTTCAGAACCGAATTAGCTTTGGGGATGGGTGAGCCTTTAACCTGACACTACTAACCTAGGCGTTAGATTTCTGATTTAAAATTCTACATAGTCATTTCTCCTGGGCCTCTGAAGTAAGAGAGTGTGTATGTGTGTGTGTGTTACATGGGCCTCATATATATGTGGAAAAGAAAATGGCCCATCCTATAGAGCTGTGTACTGATTCCACTGGCCCCAAATCAAAAAGAAGTTTTGCACTAGCTTTTGGAGGTGACCTCCAACAAAAGGTGTTAAACCTAAACTATTTTTGAGAAGTGGCTTTAAAAATTATTACTCCAAGTAAAGCCTTTATTTCTTGGACTACAGCAATGTCATCATTTGGAGACTTAAATATGATTCTGCTGCTGTTGAAGGCTCTTTTCTAAAAGTTCTTTCCATCAACCAGGTTCAGTACCATGTTTAAAAAAACATCCTAGAGGGGCAGCCCCGGTGGCGCAGCGGTTTAGCTTCTCCTGCAGCCCACGGCGTGATCCGAGAGACCTGGGATCGAGTCCCACGTCAGGCTCCCTGCATGGAGCCTGCTTCTCCCTCTGCCTGTGTCTCTGCCTCTCTCTCTCGCTCTGTATCTCTCATGAGTAAATAAAATAAAATCTTAAAAAAAAAAAATCCTAGAGATCCTTTGCACTAGACCATGTGCTTATCTGTAGCAGAATCCCAAACTGCATGGCTTAAAAATGTTTGTCAGTCTGAGAAAGAAGAAGAGGGGAAAAGTGATACTGTGTCTGTTTACCAGGCCTGGGGCTCAGCACTTTATGAACATCATTACATTTGGGATCACTAACTGAGGAGGGAAAGGGTCAGGAAGGGCTTTCCCCTATGTTTGCTACATCTGTAAATCCTTTTACCATTGGCATCATCAGCACTTTTAAGATTTCCTCATTAGCTGCAACTTAACCCATGAACATGTATGAGTTCAGATCCTATTATATTTATCATTGGAAATCTGCCTGATGCCTATTCCCAGGGGGGAGCACAAAGGAAAAGTTAATAGAACAGTTGTTTTGCTATTCTAGTATTTTCATTGTTTACTCAGTTGTGGGTCAAGACCAGAACAGGTTATTGTGTTCTTCATTAACAAAACTTTAAAAATCATCTTCTGCTTTCTAGTAAATGCGGGAAGCAAAAGTGACAAGAAAGCAACAGGGGCCCTTATATTTAGATTTTTCCCTGTCTTTATATATCTATTGGAAGACGAAGGGTAGAAGATTTAACTCTTTTCCCTACTTACTCTTATTAATTTTTTCAGTGGCGATGGACATCCTCCTATGATAGGAACCACAGGGAAACATTTTGAGTCTGAGGCAATAAAATATTTCACTGCTCCTGTCAGGCAGAGCTAACGATTCTGAAATACCCCATAGCAGGCTAGGTTGATACTGGGCAATAATGTTCATCTGTTCTCCTAAAAGAAATCCGTGTATTCCTAATATAGTAAGTAGGGTACACTGAACTTTCCTGTTAAAAGAAGGAAGATAGTTCAAAATCACATTCCTCCTAATGCTTCAAAATAGTTTCTAATAAAAAAAATTGATTTTTAATTTATCTATGGGCTGCCATCTCGCTCTGGGGATGACACAGCTGGTGCGAGTTGACAAGTCTCTGGCACAAAGTGTTAATAAATCATGCTGGAGAAGTATAAATTGGACAGCTTTCGGTCAGTGTGAGGGCTGACTGTGCATTTGAGTTTTTAGAGCCTTTGAATGGCCTCTATTAGGAGAGGTCCAAGGGAGGTGTGGAAAATCTCTGTCTTGCGAGGCTTATAAAATTAGATGGAGAGAAGCCGTGGAAACACCCAAGGGACAGCGTTGTGTTGGTGGAGCAACCAGGCAAGCTTCTTTTGGGGTCAAAAGGTGGCTTAAAATACAAGGAGTCCTATTAATGTCAAGATAGTCCTGTAGGGAAGACTGGGTTAGCGGTGCATGCTGCCTGGCTGGATTGGTAAGCCAGTTTATTTAGTAGTCCCAGTCGTTTGGATTCAGGCAGGGTCTGGATGAATCAATCACTTTGACAAAAGAGAAAAACTCACCCAGTGTAACTAACCCTGGTCACTTGCACGCAAAGTGGTATCTTTGGACTGAAGGGTGGCAAGCGGTGCTACTGTGTAAAGAAGCTCCCTTGGTTTCGGTGACTGGTCAGCAGTGCCACCTGAGATAGCTGAAGGGCAGTGTGTACCCCAGGATAGTTTCACGTATCCCATTCGCTTTCCTTGTGTGAAGTTCCTTTGTCCCTCCTCCATCCTTTTCGAAGTATCAGCTGAAACATTAGGACAGGAGGATTGAAACAAACACAACAGGCCGGGAACGGATCTCTCCATTCTGAATGATGTATTAGTAATTTTCTATAATTTAATCAGACCGATCACAGAACAAGATAATAATGGTATGACCTACAAAAGAGGACGTTTGGGGGCATTAAAGTCTTCTTAGCATAAGGTTTTACAAGACCATGGGCTTTGTGAGGAAGGAATAGATTCTGAGTTTTCTCCTATTGCAAAGAAATCCAGACCCAGCCTCATTATGGTAAGACATGCGGTGGTTTTTTGTTTTGTTTTGTTTTCCCCCCTGGACTTTATTACTACTGTATTTTAGCTTAGTTAAGGTACTTGAGAATCACATTTTAGAGATAGAGGTTATAAGTGAAGATGCTGTGTCCTGTTTCTGATGTATTCTTTTCTGTTCCCTACTTTGCAAGGTGTAGCTCAGTAATTCATACCATCTAGGGCCAAGTGTACAAAATACTTTATGGTTCATGGTTGCTGAAATGTCTTCTGTCATATTTTATAGGAAACTAATGTGCAAAGTACAGACCTTAGAAATAGCCAAGAGTACTCTATGGGCTGAAGTTACTAGCTGCTTTCCCTCTTCTGTGCAGGAGCAAGTTTTGTATTTCTATCCTGTCTGTAAATTACATTTTTATGATATCGAAGAATAGTGCATGACTAGGTGCTGAAGCAGGGGCCTCTCAGATGACTCTTATCATTCCCCAAAGACCCACCTTTGGGATAGAGTTGCTGTAGTTACAAGGTAGTTTCATAAATTAAAATCAGACTTTGGCTTGATACTAATCTTTAGCTGCATGGGTGCATCTTGTGTTTTTTTTTTTTTTTTTTTTTATAAAAGTCAGCTTCACTGCATGTATACACACACGCACACAGGCACACACACATAGAGGCTGCACTGTATCTAATTTTGTAAAATGTACAGTGATACACGCCCACGGTCTGAGATCAGCATGTGGCCTTTAGCAACTCTGCTTTTCACAGACTGACCCAGGGTTATATTAAATGCAGCAGATTCTGTGTGCCTAAAAAGGATATTGTTTCCAGCCGTCCATTCCCTTCTTATTAAAAAACAACCTCCACCCCTAAAGTTCTGTCTCTAGAGTTCTGAATTGACTAAAACTTAGATACTCATTGCTTCTGTTTTTAAGAAAGTCTGAATTCAGCCAAGTTCTATCAGCAAGGAAGAAATGTATGGACCTTCTCTGAAGCTTGAGCCTGAAAAGCAGACCCTTAAATAATCCCTCTCTCTCTCTCACTTTGTCTCTCTCTCTTATTCTCTCTCTCTCTCTCATAATTTCTGCATGGATCAGACAAGGGGTTAGACCCCATTAGAAGTGTGGTGTGGAGGAAAAAAGGCAAGCAGTGAGAGAGAGGAGGATCCCAGGGTGAGTTGTTTGAGTGCCCTGAAAAAGTTGGCCTTCAAAGTGGACCAGAGAAGGCGGGGGGGTGGGGGTGGGGGGAAATGATTGATCAGGAGCACTTCGCCCATCTGAGCTTTTGAGACAAGCTACTGCACTTGTGGAGGGTGATAGATTTTTCTGAAGTTATATAGTGCTGGCATCTTCGGTTGTCTGGCAGTATATTTTAAAAAGCTTTTGTTGTTTGTAACGAGAGGGAGAAAATATCACGTGATTTTGCCCTCTTTTCACTGTGTCTGCTGTATATGGTACGACTTAAGTGAAAACAGAGACACACACATGCTTTCATAGTGGTTAAGTGTACAGACTCTGGCACTCACTTGCTGTGTGACCTTGGGGAAATTACTGAACTTCCCTGTCTTTGCTTTCTTCATCTTTCACTAGTGATAATAGTTCCTATATCATAGATTCTTGTAAGGCTTGGTTGACAAGTATGGATATTGATAAATACAATAATACACATACACATAAAACCATGCCTAATTAGAGCCTGCTCCATAGAACTCAAGAAATATTAACTCTTCCTATGTATATGAAATAAGTTTCCATTTGCTTAGATTGCGAGACCACAGGCATTTCTGACCCAGGACATTTTGGTGATTTCTATGTTTAAACATTTTTTTCCCATCTCTCTCGTTAGAGTGATGAGTAATAATATGATACGGTAAAATTCTTTTTTAAGGCTGTTAAAATAGGGCTTGACTAATACTTGGCCAACATAGACCAACAATATCACACTTAGACTTTTACTAAAGGAGTATATTCTGTGTTTGTGATTTGACCTGAATTATATCTAAACTGTGTAATAATCATATGAATTATGACTGGGTTTTACTGTAAAGTGAGGACAATAAATCCATGCCCACAGATTTATAGTGAGATTCAAATGAGAGAATAGGTATTTAATAAATGTTTATTTATTCATTTATTCAACAGTCAGTCCACTGATTAAAATTACCCAGGGGAAATTTATATTGGTTTTTCCATGTGTTATTTAGGTAATAGTTTACATTTTGTACAAAAGAAGGAAAGGCAAGGTCTGCTGCTTCTAATTGCTGAGAACCAGTCCAAGAGAACACATTAAATAGATTTTAAATGAAGGATTCAAGGGTGTGTGTGTATTGCGTTGTGTGTGTGAGATAGATCATATCAGAGGTTACAAGCTAGTGGCGTACTGATGTGTTTTGCCCTACACAGTATGTTTAAAAACTTGAGACAGCATTTGGAAATGGGCGGTTTCCCATAAAAATCCAAATTTCTAGCTTCTTTTGAAAACTTGGAAGAGCCAGCAGCACGGGGCCCACCTCCCCACATGGCAGCAATCTGCTGTAGTCAGTGGCGGCTGTCTCCCTTGCCCGGGCATGTGCTCATCAGTCTGCCACCGCTCCTACCACTCTGCTGCCATGTCCCCGTCTGCATATACACCTGCCCGCCTTCCTCACGGATATTACCTCCTGGCCCCTGCAGGCATTTGGATTCAAAACTGTTCTGCATTTTCCAACATTGTGTGATCTTTTCATTCATCATTGAGGCTAAGGTATTGTGAACCACATTCTACGGCAATATTAAGAAGCAGTATAGGGTGGGGATTAAGATCCTGGTACCAGATTTCCTGTCCTGGCTGCACCACATTTTAGCCGTGGCCTTGGCAGGTTAGTGCAGTTGTCCACCTGTTTTCACATCTGTACAATGGGCTAGCGTTGTAGGTGTATATGAACTGGGTTCGTACATATTGATATGTAGACTCGTGTCTGGCATGTCATATGTACACAGTAAATGCTGGCCATATTAATAATGCCAGCCACATTAATAGGTGTGAGGTGCAAATTCATTTCAACTAGGGATCTGAGAAAGATTGCTCTAACTGATGTGTAATCAGTCAGACAACTATTGTTGCCTGTAAGTTTCTGATCACCATTAGCCAGCCCAGTGATTCTCAACCCCGGCTGCATATTAGAATCACCTGGGAGATTAAAAAAATATAGACACCCCCCAGCAATTTAAATTTGTTGGCTCAGAATGGATCCTGAGCGTAGACATTCTTAAAAAGCTCCCTGAGTGATTTGAATGGCTAGCCAGTGTTGAGGACCCCTGAACTTACCAGAACTCCCACGCTGGGCTGATGCCACTTCAGCCAAAAATAAAGACATGTTATGTTGAGCCTGGGCAGCTTATCGACGATAATTTGTTTGACTTTTAAAACCTTAGAAATAGCTCATTGACTCTGACTCCTCCAAGTTGAAACCAGAGGCTCAGGGAGGGACTTGCACTAGGCAGGGGGCAGGACTCCAGTGTTTTCTGTCCTCCTCTCCTATCACGATCACCAGGGTTTCTAACTAGCTTTTTGACTTTGGCAAGTATTTGAACCTCTCTGTGCTTAGTAGCACCATTTTGCAAAACGGATAATAGTGGATTACCTCCACCTTCTGTTTACATGATACTTTATTGTTCACAAAGCATTTTCCCTGAAATCCTCTGCCTGTAAGCAGGCAGGAAGGACTTCTTTTCCCACCACTTGGATGGAAGTAGAAATTGAGCCACGGAGAGGAGGATACTGGCCTGAGGTCCCCAGTGTCAGCACCATCAAGGGCTGGATCATCTTCTGGTCTCCCAAGGCCTGCGGCATCTTGAAGGACTAGAAAACCTTCATGGGGCCCCATACATGAAGGACATGTCTTGGCCACCTGTGCTCCTTTCACAGACCCTCTGCTGTAGGAGGAGCCCTTAGGTGCGGATAGAGCACGCTACTCTATGATTCATGAGAACTTGTGCCACAATATTTTTTTTCCTCAAAGATTTATTTTGACCTTAGACTCAGCGGAGGGTAAGAGAATTAGAGTCCCATGCAGTGACACTTTCTGGGGTCTGAATTACGTGCTCCATATGGAGAACACTGCTTTCGGGTAATGGCCTAGAATTATAGTTGTCTTCTAATCTGTGCTTGTTTGGCCCTACTTGTTAACCCAACAGTCCTCTCCAGAGCATGAAACACAGCTGTATTTGGAAGGAAACAAAGTGTGGGACACCCTCTGCTTCAGGAAATGTTCCTGAAATGTGCTACATGATTTCTCCCTTCTAGGGGAAAGCAAACCTCAAATAATAACATTCTGGATTTTAATCTGCCCTTAAGAAAGAGAGGAACCAAATTATAGTGAGCTGCTTTCTGATATTGCTAGGAAGAGAGAAATGTCACAATCTAGAAGTGGGGTTTGGGTTGGCAAAACCACTAGATCATATTTAGAGAGAAGTGCTATGCACCAGTGGCTACTCAAATACTTGCTGTTAGGTGAGAAAATGTATACAAAAAAAAAAAAAATACAAGTATTTTAACTATGACTTAAGTGTCCTCCTTGAGACTGAACCATAGAAGTCACAGGTATGAATTCTGCTTATTCTTTTGATTTTTAGTTTTTTAAATTTTTTTATTCTTTTATTTTTAGAAGTCCGTATTGGCTTTTAATGGCAAACATAGTGCATGCTTAGTGTAAATAATGTAAACGATGTAGAAATGTCTAAACCAAAATGTGAAAGCCCCCTTTCCCAACTTCCATCCTCAGAGATAACCACATTCATAGTAACAAGCAGAAAGATAATAAGCAACATTTAAAATTCAGCCTTCATTCGAAAAATGGATGCATTTCAGCAGAGTTGGCTGAGTTAATGCAAGTACTGAATTCAGAACAAGGGTGGCAACACTGGACTTGTAAACTGATTAGATCACATCTGTACGTGGACCGCCAGATTGGGTGTCCCGACTTAAAGGGGGGAAATTGGCAAACTACGCACCAGAAGGGAGGCAACTAGCAGCTAGACTCTTGAAATGATGAGAGGAGGAATTAATTATTGTGACATTGGGAATGCTTAATTTGAAGCTGAGAGTGAGGAGAGATAAGAGTCATGCCTGGTAACTACATTCAAATATATGAAGTTCTGTCAAGTGATAAAGGGAGTAAACTTAATCTTAATTGTCATTTCTCCTAAATTTGTAGTTTGTGTCTGATAACTGATAGTTGATTGATTGATTGATTTGTTGATTCGTTCATTCAAGCAGCAGCAACTGAGTGCTTCTGTACCAGGGACTAGGGATCAGTGGAGTTGAATAGAGCATGGTCTCTACTTGCAAGGGGCTCGAGCCAAGGGGGCAGAGAAAGAGATGGAAACAAATAATTAAAATTTGGCTTGAAAAGTATTTTCACAGATTTATGAAATGCTGAGCAGAAAACAGAAACCAGGACCAAGAGGGTAAAAGTTACAGGGAAAATAACTGATTTTTTAAGATAAGGGACTATTGGGTAAATACAACTGTGCAGAAATGAAACTGAAGATCTTGTGTTTACAAAGAAGCTGGTTCAACCACCTGGCTGGGGTGATTTTCTAAGGACTTCAGGCAAAGAGGGTCACGATGGGAGGAGACATGTTGAACTCTGAAATCACTGAATATTATGAAAAAGAATTCTATAAAGCAAGTGCTGCTTTGCTTGGTTTCTGTCACAGAATGGGAGATCTGTTCCTATAGCAGAGGAAAACATCCCTCACTAGGCTGGACTGAAAGCCTTTTCAGGCAGTAAGGGTATATGTTAACCTACATGGTGTCACATTGGCGCACTGAGGACACGATCCCCTGAGAGCTGTAGTCCCTACTGAGTGCTCATTCATTAAGAAAAAGTTATGAGCATTTACCTGGTTGGTAGAAATTGTATAGAATGCAGTCCCTGATGACAGTTCTTTCAAATGTTGACACAAAACAATCACAGAGGATAAGCACAAATCAATATGCTAACAAGTGCAAGACAATATAATATGAATTAGATGTGTAAATGTTTGAGGAAACTGAGTGAGAGTGATGGCTAAAAGATTCTTGGAGAGAAGCGATACTTCAAACATCCTCGAGGAAGGGATGGATTTAGATCTTGAGAAGAGAGGAGAGAACATTGTAAGCAGAAGAAATGGCATTAGCCAAAAGAGGTTGAAATAAGCCAAAAGTATGTGGGAGACACTAAGAGAAGAAACTTAGCTGAATCAGAAGGGTTATATTGGTGATGGAAGGATGGGAGGTAGGAAAAATGTAGTAGGAGCTGGTCCAGATGATAAGAGATTATGATTACTAAATTTTGTAGTTTGGATACAATACAAAATCAACTGTGAAATGTAGTAGTTTTTTTTTCACTGTGATAACAAAAGAGATGGAGGATGATTGCCTGAAGGAAAAAAAAAATAGGGAGGGCTTTTTAAATAGGGAGGGCTGTTGAAAACCCAAATAGATGAATGGCACGGATGCTGCCCTGAAGGTGTCTCTGGAAGAGACCTGCCAGCCATGGGCTTCTCTGGGGCCAGGGCTGCAGACCCTCAGCCAGGGTTTGCACCATGCCTCTACCTCCTTCCTCACCTCTTTGGTTTTCCTTGGCAAGGAAAGCTCTAATGCAGTGCCTTCCTTTGAAGGTCATAAAGTATGTGCTATTCACAAAAAACAACACATCTAACATTTATACACAGATAATGAAGCGTAATGGTAAAACAACTGTAAACCTACTGTCCAACCTAATACATTTCAATACTATTGAACTTCTGTGCTCTTCTCCTGCTAATTGTTCCCTTATTCTAAATTTTATTTTCTGTTTATTGCTCCCCTAGCTTTACCGTATTTGGTTTTGCTTATCTTTGGAATTTATAAAAATGGTAGCACACAGCATGCATTCTGCACCTTGGTTTTTCACTTGATTGGTATCTTTGTGAGCTATGGCCACACCTCTGCTTGTAGCTGTGGAGCACTCACTGTCTCTGCTCTCTGGTAGTATACTGACGCAACATGCCCCATGGTTATATGGTTTGTTTCTCCATCTTGCTAACATGCGCATGCAAATCACTTTGTCTTGAGGGACTGTCAAGTTCACAGGGTAGGATAGGGGTTTTCTAAAATTTTAAATCTTGCCTGCCAGCTTGAATTTTCTCATTGGTTACAAATACTGTTAGTTTTTCCTTAAAGTATCAGCCTTACTTCATTCATTTCCAAGAAAAAGTGTGCCAGATACCCAAATTTGAATGACCATAGTTCATCAGTTATTTCATTAAAAGTGATGTTCCATGAAAAGAGTGGCTAGTTCAGCTGCCAACTAAATCACAGATTTACTTTTCCTTGAGATAGCCATCACACTTCAGTAATGGCAGAAGTGCTTCACGGACACATTTCATTACATATCATATTAAAAAGATGTTTGCTCAGTCTTTAATAAAATGGATAATTTTTACTGTTGCTTCATCAAAGACATTCTTAAGTGAAATGGACAGGGTTACTTACTTTGGGGGTGTATGTGTCTGTTTTACTATGAGTTTGTCTCTGTGAAGAGTACAGTGATTACTGGTATGGTTTGGTGTCACTGCCTTGATTTGAACTAAAGTGCCAGCATTTTACCCATCATTGCTTTTGTATCATCATTGCAAATATCAATAGAGTGAAAAGGGCAAATACCATCTTAGAATTATTATGCAAACAGTTTTGATCTTGAGGACATTTAAAAGGGTCTCCGAGACCACTAGGGGTCTGCAGACCACACTTTGAGAACCACTATCTAAGCTGTCTACTTAGCAATGGAATTCCAAGTCTTGGCAGTTGTCTTTCTTCAGCTTTCCTTGATAATGTTAAAATGTAGGACTTGATGAATATTTGCACTGAAGAACCCAAAAGGCAGAGTCCTGAAGACAGGAAATCTTTTGCTCACAAGTGTTCTCAGCTTCTATGAGATTTCTCTGAAGTCTCTTGTTCAGTCTGCAAATGGGAATGCAAATATGTATTTTGCTGTGTATCTGTTGGTTTTGAAATAAAAGTAATGTTTTAAATAAACTTAGCAGTTAATATTTTTCTTCCTCACACAAGATGTATATATACTATATATATATATATAACACCGTTAGTTTATGAAGATGCTTGATGCTTACCCTGTGACTCCCTGGTGTCCCTGTTAGGGAAGGAGAACTCTACTGGGTGCCATGGGCCAGCATGCCTCATCATGGAGAGTGCATAGCTGCCTACGACTGATAGCCAAGGGTTTTGGGCCTAGGAATCTGGGAGTATTTCTGGGCTTCCTGTGTGCTCTCTCTGGGCTGCTGTGCTCACCAAGAATTAACCCCCTCACTCAAGACAGAAACCTGAGTGCCATCCTAGAGACCATGCTCTCTGCCTTTTCTCCCACATCAAACTGCTAGCCAGGTCTGTTGACTCTACTGCCAGTATAACTTGGAATTCATCATGCCCACACCCTGCCACTGCTGTAGCTTATACTCTTCTTTTCTCCTCTAAGGATTTATAGGTTCTTTTTTCTTTTTGCCTCAGTGTCATGTCCCCTCCCCCCTACTCTGGCCTCTGTTTAGTCCAGTGTTCACACTGCAACCACAGTAGACTTTCTAAAACACTCATGTATTTATTTAGGATGTTTTAGACATCCTCTCAAAGGATAAAGTTTGTTCTTCTTAGCAAAGTCTAGAAGATACTTCCTTGGGACACCTGGGTGGCTCAGTGGTTGAGCATCTGCCTTTGGCACTAGAAATGTTTTTTCGTGATCCTGGGGTCCTGGGATTCAAGTCCTCCCTCTGCCTGTGTCTCTGCCTCTCTCTGTGTGTCTCTCATGAATAAATAAATAAAATCTAAAAAAAGAGAGAGAAGGTGCTTCATCATCTGAGACTCCTTTCTTTTGCCCTGCTATATACTCCTTGTTTCATTCATACTGGATTATTTATTTTACTGATCACCATGTTTGTATTCCTTATTTTGGCAGATTCATTTTCTCTAATTCTGGGATGTCTTCGAGCCATCAGATTTCCCCCATTACCTTCTACCTATACATTAGCACTCAGTTCTTGGGGAAGACTTTCATGCTTTTTCTTCTCCCCTACTATTGTCCCATTACTGGGCAGTGTTAGGCATCCCCTCCACTGGCTCCCATTGTTCTCATAATACCTCCCATGCTACACTAATTGCTTATTCCTCTATGTCATTATTGACTATGAGCTTTTAAAGGTCATGGGCTCTTCTGTATTCATTTTTATACATTCTTACATGTAACAGTACTTGGTATGTAGGAGGTGGTCAAATATTGTTGAATAAATGCATGAATGAATGAAATTAAGAATGGGTCACAGAATCAAAGAAATAGGAGGTATTTCATAAATAGTGTTGAATGAATGAATGAGTTGAATGAACGAAGTTCAGAGTGGGTCATATAGTCAAAGGGTTTTAGAGGTAGAAGGGACTTTGGGGAACACCTCCTGTTGTCATCCTCTCTCAGAAATGAGAAAATGATTTGCCTAAACTGTACAGCTCGGCCTGGTGGAAGGTGATGAACCGGGCCACAGACGTTCACATGGATGTGGCCTAGAGATGCCTGGGGAAAGTCATGTGCTTCCGGGGGAGACTTGCCGAGAAGAGCAGAGGCCACGGCCTATACCACAGGGGGATACCACAGTCGAAGTGCAAAGAGAACTTTTGTGGTTAGAAGTCTGTGGCACATTCCAAACTGTAGAGTCTCCCTTCAGCTATTGGCTGTTGCTCTCTCTCTGTCCTCAAACTGTGCCAAGACTGTAAGATTTTCCTGATGACTGGGCATATTCTACATCTGGATTCCATGGTCATAACAACCAGAAGTTTCCTGTCCTCTTTGGTTGAGGTGATTATGATATAGAGCTGGGTAGCAATATCAACAGTTTTGAGGTAAGCCCTACTATTTAAAATAATCTTCTCTCGTCTGAGATTTCTAGGTGCCTGGGAGGGAAGGCAAGGGGATACGATTATTCACTAAGTGCTAACTTTGTGTCAGGTGTTTACTTACATGATTTTGATTTACCTGTCAGATAATAGGTATTAGTACCCTATTCTATAAATGAGAAAATAGGCCTGTGAATGGATGTCATGTGGGTCTGTTTGGAAGCAGAGTGGGAGTGTGTCTGGTGTCTAAGCTTGTGCCCTTTCTGTTTTGTCATGTTGCTTCAGCTTCTAGAAATGGTTTTTCTCTGCAAAACCTGTTGTGGCCTTATTTTATTAATTTGGTAAATTCTTGAAGTTGTATTTATTTTATGTACTTGGGGATCCCTGGGTGGCGCAGTGGTTTAGCGCCTGCCTTTGGCCCAGGGCGCAATCCTGGAGACCCGGGATCGAATCCCACGTCAGGCTCCCAGTGCATGGAACCTGCTTCTCTCTCTGCCTGTGTCTCTGCCTCTCTCTTTCTCACTGTGTGCCTATCATAAATAAATTAAAATAAATAAATAAATAAAATTTATTTTATGTACTTAAAAGGAAGAGAAGCTGCAGTTTGCTGGTTTAACGTTGTCCATGCTTTGCAGCTTACAAAGCTTTGCCATCTCTGCAGGCCCATGAGGTGTGGGAGAGAGAATAGGTGTTATTACCCTGCTTTACAGATAAGGAATCGAGTTTTGGGAGGCAGAATGTTCCACATCTGTCTGGTTCATCTCCATATTCCTAACACCTCTTGTAAGGGTTAGTATTTAGTAGGCTGTCTGGTTTTTGTTAATTAAATATGAGTTATATAGCTGGTAAGTTCCAAATTCAGATGGGAATCCAGGTCCCCAAGTCTGAACTCAGACTGGAAAGAGTTCCACTGCTAAACCATTCTGCTTTTCCCAGAGCCCTAATCTACAGGATTCGGGAATCCTCTGATAGGGCTATCTGGTGAATTTCCACAAATCTAAATAAGTACAGGCACCCCTTAGAATAAGCTCTCTTATTCTTATTTCTTTTCCTTTAAATGCCTCAACATAGGATTTTAAATAGTTTCCTATCTACTTGATAACTTCTCAGTGAAATGACTTGAAAAGGATTGATCATCCAATAATGGATCATAGAAGATTAACATCAGGAAGATTCTTGAGATCATTTAATACAGTATTTTTCAAAACTTAAAAAAAAAAATAGTGGAAACCTTGTCTTTAAGGGGCACTCCAATACATAGACAAGAGCAAAGCCAGGTCGCGCCGCTTAGATATGTGCTAAGGTGGGAGGTAGGGGTAGATCCAGAATGCTATGCCCTTCCCTGGAGTCCTTGGGGCTGCTTGACGGTCTGGTTTGTAAATCACTGATCTGTTCTTACCCCTCATTTTATAGTGAAGAAACCAAGGCACAAAGGTGCTCAGTGACCCACAGAGGTGGTTGGATTAAGATGATAATGAAGCTTGTCGCCATATATCCAAATTTCCAATATTGTTTTAAACACCATTCTGCTTTTATTATAAAGAAAAAGTAAAGTACCTATTCTTTAGAGTGGGGGTCAGCAAAAACTCTGAGGTTTTTGGGCAGCCCCTTGAGCTAAGAATGGTTCTTACATTTTTAAACCATTGTTAAAAAAGAAAAAAAAAAGCCAACAGCAACAACAAAAACCAAAGAATATGGGATAGGTACCATAGGTGCCCTATAAAGCCTAAAGTATTTGCTCTCTGTTCACAGAAAAAGATTGCTGACCCTGCTTTATTGGATTCACTACTTCTGATATTAATGTGGAAGTAGGAAAAGAATTTGTCCTTCTCTAAGTAACTTGAAAACATGTAGATTTAAAAACAAACCCTGATTAGTTGAGCATATTCACATCAAAAAGCTTTTCAAACTTGTATTCCTCCAATGAGCTTCTTTAAATTGCCCAACACATTTTCATCCTTCTTTTCAAACATGAAGTTTTGGTGGAGGATAGGCTGGTTAATCAAGTTCTTTAAAATACGCAGGAGACATTGCAAACAGAGGGCTGCCTATAGTTGTTAAGTTCTATAAGATGAAAAGGAAGCAGTATACATATTTAAATACAAAATAAGGGCATTTTATGGACCACCCTAAAAGGTTCAGAATAAAAGGAACAAGAGTAGGAATGATGTGAATCCCTCCTGGTCACTTTGGGTCCTTACCTATTCCCACCAGAGGGATTTGTCTTGAGCCTCTACCTTTGAGTTGAGACTCCATTTGAAGCAGCGGTCATTAAAGCACATAGCTTCATCCTTACCACTTGATGCATTTCCGGAGGCATCGGAGCTTTGTTGGGAAGTGGAATGAATGTTTTCTCCTGCGGAGCATCAATTATGGGGATAGACAGTTAGAAAGCAGTGCCAGGGGATGCCTGGGTGGTGCAGAGGTTGAGCATCTGCCTTAGGCCCAGGGCGTGATCCTGGAGTCCCGGGATTGAGTTCCGCATCTGGCTCCCTGCATGGAGTCTGCTTCTCCCTCTGCCTGTGTCTCAGCCTCTCTCTCTCTCTCTCTGTGTCTCTCATGAATAAATAAATAAAATCTTAAAAAAAAAAAAAAAAGCAATGCCAGGTTTTCGAGTAAAAGAGCTAGGGAAGATTTCTTGGTGAAACCCCAAGTGAATGTGCCTGTGGAATGCTCCCTTTGGAGCATTGATTGGCTTTGGAGTCTTCAGAGAGAATTAAGTGGGTGAAACCATAAGACTTCCAGTTGTTGAGGTGATATTCATCTAGCTACCGGGTATCCTTTGAATTGCCCAGTTTGTTGGTTGGTTGTAGTATTTGTTGTTTTCCTTGTCTTTGGCCCTCCATCATTGACTTCTTGAGTGTGTGTGCCAGAAGGCAGGCAGGGAAAATAAAAGGAGAGAATGGATAAGAATACATTTGATCACTTGATAGCAGCCATGGCTCAAAGTCTGGTCAGAGTAAAGGTCAAAATTGTTGGCCTAAATTAGTGTTTAAAGTTAACTTTGAGTTAGGGTTGTCCTTGTAATCAGTGTCGTGGATTGGTGTGGTTAATTAAAAAAAAAAAAAAAAAAGTTCTCTCCCAATTCATTATACCAATATCCTTTTGTGAAAATGTTGGCGGGGGTGGGGGGTGGGGGCGTTGGGAGCTGCTTTCTCTGCAGCTTTTGTTTTGTATGTATTTAAGCACTAAATAAAAAGCAATTCCATCTCCTTTCCATTGGTAAATCTCTTATCCTCAAAGACCCATTTTCTTCCAGTAGAGACATATATTTTTAGTAAATAAAGGACTTACTGTGTGAAATTTTCCTTTGGCAGGCAGAATGATTATGAGCATAATCTGTTTCATTACAAGGTACGTGATGTCAATGCTTGGCAAATGTGCCTGGGAAGAAATGTATCATTTTATGTATAAGCTAAGATTTCAATAAGTAGCCATTTATCTCTCTATAGAGTGCTGTTCGTAGACTATAGAGTGCATTATTATGTTATTAGGGCTTTTTTTTTGTAGTTAAGTTCTTTTTTGATCTATTAAGAATTTCCTGGTGATTTCAGTAGTTTGGTAATATATCGTTCATCTTATAACAGGTATTGGTAATGTTGGGATGAAAACATTTATACAAGAGGAAATAAAAGTCAAGGAAGCAGATAATCGACTGATTTATCAGCCTTAACAGACAGTTTTTCTGATAACGCCATGGTAGCCATGGTAAATTTACTTCTGATTGCTTGAGGGGACAGATTCTATATGCTTCTTGTAACATGGAGGTGCAGGAAAGGCTGAAGGAACAAGTAATCAATCCGTGGACTAACCAGTAGTGGTTTGGTCTCTAGATTGGCCTTTCGGCTAGTGGATTTGTGCTGTATTTTGAAGTATCCCTTTCTTATTAATTTGCCACAGCATACATGGTGATGAGTATATATATATTTATGTTCTGTTTGGAGATTTTGAAGTAGCTTTAGTCATAGAAGCCTTCTCTTACCTCATGTCTTTCCCAGAATCTTTCATTTGAACGAAATTTGTTTAAAATTTAGAGGTTGGTAAAAATAACTTAATAGTCTGCTCACAGCCCTTGCAGCCTCAGAAGACTTCACAGTGAGCAGCAGCGTGGTCAGTGTTGTGTGGTAATAGCCAGCTTGTATAAAAACTACAGCACTCACAAAGGTTACGGTTTAGAATCCAGAGGTGAGCAAATCCAGAACAAAAAGTCTCAGGCCCTCATCCAGAATTCTGTATATTGGTTTTCAGGGACTGCCCGTAACAAAGTATCACAAACCAGGTGGCTACAGAAATGTATTGTCTCACTGTGCTGGAGGCCAGAAGTCTAAGGTCAAGGTGTCGGCAGAGACACAAGGAAAACACAGGATGGACCTGCTTCAGGCCTCCTTGGTTGTGACAGTGTCACTCCAGCCTTCACTGTGTGTATGTCTGTCTCGTGTCCAAATTTCCCTTTTTATAAGGATGCCAGTCATAAGGGATTAGGGTCCACTCTAATGATGTCATCTTATCTTGATCACCTGCAAAGACCATCTTTCCAAATAAGGTCACAGTCAGACGTACTAGGGGTTGGACTTCAACATCTTTTTACAGGGACACAATTCAATGCGTGACACTAAGTTTTCATCCTTAGTTTGCACACAGTTTTAGTAAGCTGGGTAATTGTTGGAACTATGGCGGACAAAACCCCACAAATTTAGAAGGAAGGGACTTATGTATTTTGAAATTGCATCAAAATAAAACTTAAAATGTTGATTACTTGAAGGTACTGTGGTACTTTTTGATTACCTGAAAAATTACTTTTTTGCGAAGCTACTCATACTTTTAGGTATCCTGAAGATTTGGGTTTGAACCTTGTTTTGCTGCTCATTAAATGTATACATTGGGTAAGTCATTAACTTTTAGAACCTTGGTTTCCTGGTCCGTAAAATGAAGAGAGAGTATGGTCTGCCACATAAAATCATTGTGAAGATCACAGTTGCTGATGAATATTAAAACATCTAATAAAGTAGCCTGTATGGTTTTTAGTGCATTATGCATGATTGTTTATTCAACAAATGTTTGTTGGAAGGCTACTGTGTTCCAGGGCTTGTTCTAGAATTCACTCATTCACTTCATGATGATTATGCCATGATTTAGTAGTAGACGCACTGGCCTTTGGAGTGAGACATCTGAGCTCAAGTCCTGTCTATGTTAATAAATCAGCTATGGGACCACGGGCTAATCACTGGCCCTTTCTAGGCCTTTGCCTAGAGACCAGCCATATGGACTAAATCTCCAAGGCTTTTCCATCTCTAATTCAGACAACAAAATTCAAATTTAGCAAATAGAGTTATAGTCCTTGGTTTCCTACACATCCATGGTACAGTCCGTGGAAGTTACCCTCTGTGATTTAGCTTTTCCTTCTGAAGTGGGGACAGCAATAGGACTCATACTATCTGCTTTCTGGTAGTATTAATAGTTACGATAGCCACCAAAGGGTGGCTATTGAGCTCTTGACACTGTGCTAGATCCTTTCATATATCCTTGCTTCTCTACATAGGGTACATGTTTCTCCAGAACATGTGGGAATTCCAGAGAAATGTGGTACATCTTTGCTGAGAACAGATTTTCTTCAGTGGTTTGTGAGACACACCTCTCTAGCATTTAGTAAGAACAAGCATGGCTATGCTATATAGTAGGATGCAGAATTCACTTGAAATGCTCAGCCAAGAGTCAAACAAATTTGGGGCTTCCTGGAGGGGGCTTCGGCTTTGGTCCCCTGGGGTGGTGGTCTCTTTTCCTGGCCGCAAGGGAGACTGGTGGAAAAGTTTGCAAAACATGCTCTTATCCCCATTTCATGTTTGACTCACATGAGAAAAATAGGATTATCATTTGTAATTTTGAAAATTGTCCTCATTTCCAGTACTGACAAGTGCTGCCTTTCTGATTGTTAAGCGCATTCTTCTGTCTCATTCATACATTTGACAAATAATAACTGAGCACCTGCTCCGTGCTCCATGGCATTCCAAGTGCTGAGCACACAGCGGCAAACAAAACTAAGTCCTCTCTCTCGTGAAGCATTTAGTCTAATAAAGAGTGATGTTTGGGGGGAGACCCGAGGAAGTAAAGGAGTCAGCTGTGTGGCTATTCGGGGGAGATTTCGCTACTTATTTATTATTTATTAGCAAGACAGTGGGGGTAGGAGATGAGGTCAGGGGGATATGGATTATGTAGGGCCCTGAGGGCAAGGTAAGGGTTTTAGATTTTATTCTGAGAACATGAGAAGCCATTTTGGGGGCTTTGAGGATGGGGGTCCTGGGGTGTGATATATATTTCTAAAAGCTTACTACGGCTGCTGCTGGCTGAGCATAGTGGGGCAAGCGTCAGAAGTGGGGAGAGCATCTGGAAGGCTCCTGCTGTGCTCTAGGTGAGGGACGGCAGTGCCGCATATCAGGGCAGAATGATAGACATGGTGAAAGTGGTTAGATTCGGGATGTACATGGAAGGTAAAACCAAAAATCTGCAAATGAATTCGATGAGGGGTATGACAGAAAGGGAAGAGTCAAGGCTGGCTGCAGGGTTTTTGTTCAGAGTGATCACAGGGATGGAGGAGTTGCCATTTGTGTTGAGATGGGCAGTTTAATGGAGGATTGGGTAGCCCCTTGGTCACTGGAAGATCTGGCAACTTTATATATGAAGAGACTGGAACCTGCTCAGATACCATTTGCAACTCCCTCTGAAGATAGCAAGTGACGCATTCATTCATGTTGCCTTGGTTTTGCTCGTGGGCATTTGCAACAGTACTTTGAACATACTGCTGTGTGCAAAATGTGCGTCTTGATGCAGGGGGCCTCTCGGGGCTCTCGGCCTGTGGACACTCATCCTCTCCAGACTTCCTCCCATTTCCCCGTGCCCTCGCGGCACCTTTTCCCCAGCTGGACTGGTGACAGGAGTCTGGTTGTCATCTCCACCGTAGCAGTTTTAAATAACTAGTAGCTCTTCTTAACTTTTTGTCCTGGCCAGGCTGACAGCGGTTGGGTACCTGGGCATTGAGATGTTTTGATGACTGTGATCCCTGAGGCTCTGCTCCCCTCCCACGCCGTGTGTTTCACTCACACTGTGGCCTCAGAGCCTTGAACCCCTGAGAGGTCTCTTAGTATTAGGCAGACCTGGCATGGGGATGTGCTGAGGCTTTTGGGCTTCAAGGGACAATTTAAAAATTGGAGGTTAAGATCAGCCTAAATGAGGATGTGTTTTATGCTTAAAATCCTCAAACTGGTTCAGAACAGCCTGATGTGCCACATGCTACACCTTTATTAAACATTACAGAGGTCGTCGTTCTTGTCTTCCAGGGTCTCTTCCCCCTTCTTTCCTCTGTGACCCCCATTAAGCCAATTGTAGAACCACCCTATGGCTTCAGGGATAAATCCAGTGAGCAGAACCTAGCCTCCAGTGGGCTAATCCGAGGGGAAAGACCTTTCTCTAGTGGTAAGTGGATGAGAGTGAAAATCCAGAACCTGTGTAGCCAGGTTTTCAGCCTCCAGGGGAAGGTGACCTGAGAGGATGAGGCTAACCTCTGAGAAGAGATGAGAAGCAGGGAGAGAGAGCCTGATGGTGAGTTTGACACCCTGTCTGAGGCTCTCTCCGGGCCCCTTTCTGTGCTGGGTCTAGGGACTGAGAGCCCTACCTGTTGCTTCGTGGGTCCTGCTTGTCACTACAACTCCAGGGGCCCTAATACCCCTACTCTGGGCAGAGTATGGAGCAGGAATACAAAACTGACTCACTTGTGGTCCTGCCTCAGGCATTTCTAATCGGATAGTCTGATTTCCAAACTAGTGGGTACGGTAAGAAAATTGGTAAGATCTGCCCTTTAACAAATCCATAGATGGTCTCTTTTTTAAATGTGAAGAACTAAGAATATGAAAAATGTTTCATTAGGTTAGTTTATCTAACATATGTCACCTGAATATTAGCTTACTCCGTGACGGGGCTATTTCCTGTCTCATAGTTTCAGAAGAGCCAGCCCTCCGATATGTGAATTTCCAATGTTGTCTGTTAAAATCATCTTCGTCCCTTTGAGATCCATTTCAAAAAGCCATCTGCACCATTGGAATTAATTTATGTACACACAACTCTTGCTCGGTTGCTCTGTGATGGCACTGATCATCGTGCTTCGAATGCTTGTGCAACCCTCGCTCCCTGGTGATTATAAGCCGTTGGGCAAGAGACTGCTGAATCCTGAGGCTCGCTGTGGCAAAGAACAGCTCCCGGAACATAGCAAATGCTTAGTAAATGTTTGTCGAATCAAGTCCATTATTAGCATTGGTTTTGTTAATAGCTTTTGTATCCGGCTCCTCAAACCACTTTTTTTTACACACCACTTTTGCCTTAGAATGCATGGAAAAGTTGGTTGTACGATTTGAGGTAGGTATGATGGGTATAAGTGATTAATACTGATAAAGATGCGTGACCTTAAAATTCAATATAGACATCTAGCTATAGATGTGTGGTAGCTGGAAAGGAATAAGACTGGCGAGATTTTTAGATGAAAACGAACCAGACAGTTAGCTGGTAAGTACCAGGTGAACACACCTATTATCACAAGAAGGTGTTGACTCTCGGAGGACTGACCAATGAGTTGGCTTCATTCCAGGCAAGTCTGGAATTTATTTTTTTTTTCTTTTTATTTTTTTTTTAAGTCTGGAATTTAAACCTTGCTCTCTTCAAACCATGCTAGTTCAGAGTTCACGGTGGACCAGCTGGTGGAATGGGTTGTGGGTAGATTTAGAAAACGGGGCTTTGAGATTTCCATCTCCACTCACTTTAACCTCAGCCAAAAGGCCTGAAAACTAATAGGTGTCTCTTTCTCGCATTTTCCCCCCACTTTTCGCTCCCTATCTTTCTGATCAAGGATCTTCTGAGTTGAGTGTCCAATTAAATGCATCTGATTAAAACTGTCAAACCGAAAAGGAAGTGAGTTGGGGGAAAAAAAAAAAAACCAAACCTGTAGCAAGAGTTGTGGATAATATCAAGTTACCGATTTTTTGCTTGAGAACTGAATTATAAATAAATGTGTTAGGTAGTGGAATTTTGTTTTGTTTTCCCCAAAGGAGAAATATTCACCACATGGAAACAAAATTTATTCAGCATATTTTCATTCTGTAATTGTACCATTTCTATTCTTAATTCTTTGAGTTTATGATTTAAAGTGAAAAAACACAAAAACAGACTGTTGCGTAAAATTGACAGGAACGAGTGTGAACCTGGCTGTCAGAGACATAGGTTGTTGTAAAATTAGCAATGGAAATAGCTTCCTATTCTGAAGGTTAAAAATAATGTATTTAGAAGGAAGTTATTTACATTGGCCGTTTAGAGGCTTCCCCTGGAGCCTTAGTTAGGAAAGCTGTGAAAGGCACAGTTGCGGCGGGCAGGCCGCGTGTTCGGGCCCCGTGTGAGGCTTGCTCTGCGCTGAGGTGCCCTGATCCTGTGCGGGTGACACGCGGGAAAATGGGGCGGTGTCGCTGCCCAGGGGCTTCTCGAGTTGTGAGAGGGAGTCCAAAGTCAAGCCCAGCTTGTTCTAGAAGTTCGTGGTGTCCAACAAATTAATCCCCTAGATTTCAGGAATGCTTTGTTTTGAGCTTCTCCAGTGAGAGCATCTTTTCTCAGAATGGTGGGCCAAAGGTGCCCGGGGTTCTTGCTCACCCCGCTGAAGGGGGCCCCCCATAACCACACCCGTGTGGCCTGTGAGGACACCTGCTGCTTGCAATCAAATGCGAGGCACAGAGCAGCCCAGCAGGGGGAAGAGACTTAATATTTGCGGGAGAAAATCCTGGTTTGCTGCTGTTTTGTGAACTGAAAGCATATTTGTTTGAGGCTCTGGTGATTGTTCTCCAGCCTCTGCGGGTCTCCACTTCTCCTGCATTCGTTTCTCCAAAAGCTTCCCCGACTTTTCGCGGGACCTCAGGTGATGCCAGAATAATTTCAAAAATGTTTCTTCTCTGGTTTCTGGTCTGGCTCCTCCTAGGCCATGCATTAAAATTATTTGGTGATTTATTACTTGAATGACCTCAGTTTTAGTAGCAGCATCTTCAGAAAAAAATGATTAATAGAGTATTGAGTTTAAAAACATTCTTTATGAATCCGAGTTTTCTTGTAGTCCAGAAGACAGTGTATCTCAGCGGCGTCTACAAAGACCCAAGTTATTGATGACTGAGAACTACCCAGGTATTTTACAGGATGTAAATTGGTCTGTTTAAGAAATGCTTTGGGGCAGCCCTGGTGGCCCAGCGGTTTAGCACCACTTTCACCCAGGGCGTGATCCTGGAGACCCGGGATCGAGTCCCGCATCAGGCTCTCTGCATGGAGCCTGCTTCTCCCTCTGCCTGTATCTCTGCCTCTCTCTCTCTCTCTCTCTCTCTGTGTCTCTCATGAATAAATAAGTAGAATCTTAAAAAAAAAAAAAAAAAAAAAGAAAAGAAATGCTTTGTTTGCTTGTTTGGGGCTTCTGTTTTGGCAAGGCTGGGAAAGTTCTCTAAATGTAGATATTAGCTGTTTGTATCATTCAAGAATGTTCGGATCTCCTTACCACTGCTTGATAGGATTAGAACCTGAATTGACAACTTTAGTTTTTGATACACTCGACACCTCAGCACGTTTGGAGGCGGGAATATTCTTGCTCACTGAGGGTGGAAGGGGTAGGAGATTAAGCTTTGCCTTTGGTGCCTTGCCAGTAGATGTGCTGGATTCCTGAGACATGTGAATCAGTTCTTGACCACTGCAACAAAGAAGCTGTAGGGAGGGAATGGGGATATTTGTGTGTGGAAATAATGGATACTGACCTCTTAATGTTGTATCTCAAGATAAGGAGTGAATACTGTCCTTGTCTATGAGACTTCCCTTGCTCATTTCTGTTTCAAGAGAGTGGAAGGATGGATGGATGACTGGGGATGGGAGGGGAGCTGCTCCAAGCTCACTAGAAGTTGCCATTCAGAGGGCATTGGGCAGATATTACAGTGGGGCTTTGCAGAGAAGCATTGGCCAGATGTTGTGAGATTTGGGTTCTTGGTTCCAGCATTAGCAGTTGGTAGTTGTGTCTTTGATCACAGCAGGTAGCATCTCAGAGAACTTAATAGTCTCATAAAATGACAAGCCTGGATGTGTGGTTATGATTTCTTCGCAGTTCTCAAAACACTGATTTTATGTACCTTGTTATCTGACACTGATTATCACATTGGTTCTAGACCACTCTTGACTGTCTAGAGCTACTCTAGTATGACAAAAATATAATCTGAAAGTATTTACTTCTGAATCATTTATTTTCCCATGTTCATTTAGTGAGTGTCAATAAAGATTAGAGAAGGAGACTCTTTGAGGAGATATTCAACTGTTCTTATTGTAGTGATTTTTAAATCTTTTACTTTTCTTACTATGTACAGGATAGTTCCCATGTGATTTTTCTGAAGGATGAGGTATTTAAACTGAAATCAGGAAAGGTGGTTTGCCAAAGGAACTTAAAATTAGCCCTATTGTTGAAATTGATGTTGACTGCTTGGTGTTTGGTAAAAAGCATCTCTTCGAGGAGCCATTGGGGAGAAGAGTAGTTCAGGGTCCTGCCGGTTTCAGCAAAGATGAAAAATGTTGAAATCGAGTGGGAAGAAGGAAATGTGGCAAATCACAAGGAACCAGACTGTTTTTAACAGAGAAAATTCAATTTTATCTGCTTTTTTTCAGCAAATTCCATTTGATATTTTACATTTTCTTGATAATTTAATAAAGAATCTCAGGAAGGAGTTGCAGAACTTTAGCTTAGTGAAAGAGAATTTGTCATTTGTGACATTTCTTCTCTAAATAGCATGGGAAGATCAATGTATTAGCTGGTAGCTCATGCATTACTAGTTCTAGCTATTTCTATTCAGAAAAGAAACAGCATGTTATATAGCAAAACTTGGCACAATGGGGAGTTTTGGCTCAATCCTTAAACATTCATTGAACTCTGCTGGGGTCTAGGCACTGTGCTGGGCACAGTGTGGGATGTGTGGATGATAAAACTTGATCTCTGCCTTCAAGGAACACCACCACTTACCTTTTAGAAGACAAGCCAATAGTAGACAGGTAATTTAGAGTGATATAAAATCAATATAAACAAAACGCGGGAATGTGGGCCCTGTATTCAAAAGATGCATGGAATCTGGCTGCTTCTGACCACTGGCAGTTGCCTTGAGCTGAGCCAGTCATCCTTCACTAGGGTTCCAGTCTGGTAGCTGGTCTCCCTGCTCCCACCCTCGTGTCTGCAGCCTCTTTTCCACACAGCAGCTGGAACAGTGCTTTGAAAATGTAAGTCACATCATATCAAAGCCCTCTGGTAGTTCCCAATTTCACCAGATGCAAAAGACCTTTCATCAGTTTATGGCGTTGTGCTGGTCTGCAGAGCCTTGCTGCCTCACAACACACAGCCCCCCTTACCCTCCCTCTTCCCTCTCTATCTCTAATGTTGTTTCTCTGACTTCCTCTCCTACTGCTCTGACCCTTACTCATTCCACTCTACCCACATTGGCCTCCTTGCTGTGTCACGAACACACCAGACATGTCCCCACATCAGGGATTTTATAGCAACTCCCTCTGTGTGGAATGCTGTCCCAGAGGTAGCTGCTTGAACAACTGCTTACTTCTTTCAAGTCTTTGCTCGGATGTCACCACCTCAGTGAAGCTCCATTCTGACCATGGTATTAAGATTGCAACTCCCCTCCTACCCATTACCCCTCAAACCTCCTTGTCCTGCTTTACATCTTTTTCCATAGCACTTACCACCCTCTGGCTTACCATATGACTTACTAGTTTTTAAGTATTGTGTGACAAACTATCTACCTTCCCTGAGATGTAAGCTTCAAGAAGGCAGGATCTTGTTTTGTTCACTGTGGTTCAATCTAGAATGATCTAGAACAATGCCTGATACTTCACAGTTATTTGTTGAATAAGTGAATGAATGAATGAATGAATGAGAAGGAGAATTCCAGGGAGAATCACAAGGAAGAAACTTTTGAGGTAGAAAGTTGAAGGATAGACAATCAGGTTTTCTAGGGAAAGAAAGACATTCCTGATAGAAGGAATATCTTGAGCAAAGGTAGAAAAATGGCAGAGCTCATGGGTACTCTTGGAATGGCAGGGAGTCCTAAGTGAGCAGTGCTTAGGGGGCAGTCAGAGAGGTAGTGGTGGGTAGATAAATTAATGGATGGAAAATAATAAAGGGGACTCTTAGTGGAGTAAAGGGACACGTTCCTAATCATTGCCTGTGACAAGATGGTGGGCATGCTGGTAACTGGAATCCAGGGCTCTCAAAGAAGTAGCATCCATAACATGGGAGATGTTGTCACTTGAAGGAATCAGTAATGTGAATAGTATTTGCTGATGAGGTCTGATTTTTTGTATAGAACCTGTTTGCAAATCAATCACATGCTTCTTATGATTTAAGCTTCCTAACAACTGGGTGAAGTTGTAATATGTAATAGCAGGTATTACTTACATTTTTGGATGAACTTTTCAAAAAAATCAGTTGCATCTTCTGTCTAACCAGCTAACCTGACTTGCCTGAGGTTATGGAATCAGAAATTGGGGAAGTAGCTTCCCACTGTCATGTGCCTCACAGACAACATTTTCCCACCCTGCCGGGCCGCCTCTCCAATTCTGATGCAACACTAAAGATATCATGCTGTTTTGTTTTTGTTTTTGTTTTTTACAAAGGAGCAAGCTTCTTTCCATTTCCCCCACCACTGGGAATAGCAGGCTCTTTCTTCATGCAGTTACTTTTTGACCAGATCCATTCCGACCCCTGCCACTTTTCCATTTCAACTTGTCTGGAATAATTATAGAAAGATGAATATGTTTCACTGGTGGGTGTGTTTTTACCTTTGCCTGTTTAGTATTTTGCCTTCTTCCAGGCTTATGCCAAGGCCGTCTGACTCAGCACCTGACATTCTAGTAAGGTGGTTGCTGTCTTTCTTGTGGTTCTTAGGGGAAGGGGAAGAGGAAGCATGTCAACCAGTCCATATGAATGTCTTCAGACTTGTTTGTTGCTCACTGGGGAGTAAACGTGATCTTCTTCATTCCCCCAGATGTTAGTAGGCTGGAGGAGGCGGAGGGAGAACTCAGTGAAGGAGAGCACTGGTATGGAAACTCTTCAGAGACTCCGTCAGAAGCGTCCTATGGAGAAGTCCAGGAGAACTATAAGTTGTCTCTGGAGGACCGGATCCAGGAGCAGTCCACTTCCCCCGACACCTCCTTGGGAAGTGCAACTCCCAGCAGTCACACGTTGGAGCTGGTGGGACTTGACGGTGAGGTCCTGCGAGACTCACTGCAGTGTCAAGACCACCTCTCCCCTGGCGTGTCTTCTTTGTGTGAAGATGACCCCCCAGGCTCCACCAAGCCCTTGAGCAGCAACCTGCGGCGGCTGCTGGAAGCCGGCTCCCTCAAACTCGAGGCCACAGCCACGGCCAATGGCAGAGTGGAGTCCCCGGTAAACGTGGGTTCGAATCTCTCCTTTTCCCCACCATCCCACCATGCCCAGCAGCTCAGTGTTCTTGCCAGGAAGTTGGCTGAGAAGCAGGAACAGAATGACCAATACACTCCAAGTAACCGTTTTATATGGAATCAAGGTAAGTGGTTGTCAAACTCAACCACCACCTGCAGCTTGTCCCCGGACTCCGCCATCTTAAAATTGAAAGCTGCAGCCAATGCTGTTCTGCAGGACAAATCCCTCACCAGGACTGAGGAGACCATGCGATTTGAGTCCTTTCCCTCCCCTTTTAGCTCCCAGTCTGCCAGTTCCACCTTGGCAGCCTTATCCAAGAAAGTCAGTGAGAGAAGCTTGACTCCCGGGCAGGAACACCCGCCTCCGGCCAGCCCCTTCCTCTCCCTGGCTTCCATGACCTCCTCGGCCGCCCTTCTGAAAGAGGTAGCAGCCAGGGCTGCTGGGAGCCTTCTGGCTGAGAAGTCGTCCCTGGTGCCTGAGGACCCTCTACCGCCGCCGCCTTCGGAGAAGAAGCAAGAGAAAGTGACCCCACCGCCTCCACCGCCGCCACCACCGCCACCGCCACAGTCCTTGGAATTATTGTTACTCCCGGTTCCTAAGGGAAGGGTTTCTAAGCCCTCCAATTCAGGTATGGAATCTTTTATTTCAGTCATCCTGTAAGATTTTTTTTTTTTTTTTTTTTTTTACTGTAAATTGCAAATGTCTTATTCATCGCTCTATTCGGTTGGGCTCCCCATCTGATCTGTGGCAGGAATAAAAAAGCAGGAGCACCAGAAAATACTCTAAGTAAGCAGTGTCGTGGGCTTTCATGTGTGGGTTACACAAAGACTTCACAAATAGCTTCATTTTTGAAAGGTAATGAATAATCTTGGAGACGTACAGGACTCCTCCCTTTCATATAAATGATCTTTTTTTTTTTTCTTACCAAGTGCAGGCTAGGTCCATACAAGACATATTTAATGGGAGAAGATCAAAGCATCTTTGTCATGGAGTGCATGGCATCACTGAACATAGGGGGATAGAAAAACCCTGCTGCTTTTGAAACAGTGGACAAGGGGAGAGCCCACCCTCCTGCTGCCTCCCATCACAAATGGACTTTTGTATACAGTAACTACTCTGCCCTAATTTATCACACTATACACTTTTATGTTAGCATTTTTATTATTTTTTTTGTGTGTGTGGAATTTAAGCCTTTCCCACTTACCCTGTTCTTCTGTAATTTCTTGTCACATAAGAACTCTAAAGAATATTGTCATTCAGACATAATCAAAGCATTTCCTGCAAATGCTTTTTCTTTTTTTTTTTAATTCAAATCCAATCAGATCCTGAAGGAATGTGCATGTGGAAAATTTGAATCATAAGTTTTTCTTGTGAGGGCAGTCTTTCCAAAGGAGAAGTTGCTTGTCTTATGGAGCCTTGACATTCACAAGTTACTCATCTGAGGGAGAAATTTAGTCACTTGAGTTCTCATGGTGGAAGCATCACTTCTTGTACTGGTTTGTTTTTAAATTGTGTGTATGATAAATTCATGGTACTGGGATGGAGGTACGGAGCTTCAGATGTCTCCCAAGGATATCCTGTCAGATTGGAACAGGATGTAGGCCATGTGTGTCCTCATTGGTATAAACACTGCCATTGTGTCTATCTAGCCAACTTTTGAATATTTGCAGCCGCATTGATGAAGAGTGCTTAGAATGGCAAATAATTGAACGATCGCAGCTCACATCAGTTTGACACACTTATGACAAATTTCCATTTAAATTGCTGAGTGGTCTATATGCACTAAACCTAATTATTTTAAAACTTGTGTAAACAGCAGAGTAGAACTAGGAAAATGGATATCTGGAACTTTTATGACTCTAAGTGATCCAAACCATTCACTCCAGAGTTTCTGAAGTGTCCATAAAATCCCGAAACGTTTATCAATTCTGAGTTTCATGTCTCCTCACTTCTTACCTGCCATCTGGTGAAATAAAGAGAGAAATGGCTAAAATTAGGAAACCAGGAGAAGAGCAAAGGGAGCTAGGTAATTCTGCATTTACCTGCTCCTCATTTATAGAAATCACCCCTCATTTATAGAAATTTCATTTAGGGGTAGCAGAAGAAAGAGAAGTATGACTGTATGTAACATGAAGTTTGATAAATAGTCTCTGTGTCTCGTTATTGAATAAGTGTAATTTATGGTGTTTACACTATAAATTCAACTGGACATTGGTTACTTGGAAAAGCTTATACAAAATTAATAAGTGTTAGTCGACTGAAGACTCAGGAAAGAGGTAACTGATAAAACTGTGGCTCCTGAAGGCAAATCGCAGCAGCTTTATCACCGTGAATTGTCTTGGGTGTAGGGAACAATAGCGATGAAGTATAATTTTTTTTTTTCTTTCAAGTGCTTAGATGCATGTAAAGATGTAAAAGAGGTCATGAACTTCCAGTGCACAGTAGACTTTCTGCCTGTTTCGTTATAGGATATACACCCAAGGGAAAAGATACGTTCCCTTTATGGTTTAAATGCACTTAATTCATGCCACCGTCTCAACGAGCTTCTCAGCAGAATTTTACAGAGACCTACGAACGAACAATCACTTTTTCTTTCCTTTTTCCTGAATTTCTTCTGTTGCCAAAACACTTAATATCTTAGGGGCGCCTGGGTGGCTCAGCTTTTGAGCGTCTGCCTTTGGCTCAGGTCGTGATCCCAGGATCTGGGATCGAGTCCCACATTGGATTCCTTGCAGGGAGCCTGCTTCTCCCTCTGCCTGTGTCTCTGCCTCTCCCCCCCACCCCCGTCTCTTATGAATAAATAAATAAAATCTTAAAAAAAAACAAAAAAAAACCCCACTTAATATTTTAATCAATGAATGTTCAAAATGATTAAATTGAAATGGGAGACAAAGGAACTTCTTGGATTGCGTCTCTGCAACCGCCTGCTGGCTGACTGGCACCCGTGGCCCCCTGTTCTCCCCGTGCCTCTGTACACAATCCAAGAGTTGGTGAAGCAGCTCCCTTGATGAGTAATTGTGGTTTAAAAAAAAAAAAATCACTCATTTTGTAGAACTCACACAAGAGGGAAGATCGCTGTGAGGATAAACACAAGGGCTCTTGAAATGGACCATCGGAATATGTTCCGTGTGTCCGTGTGGACATATCCTAAATTCAAGTTTGGTTTCTTACCGCATGGGATGTAAATAGTAGAAAGGGTGGCTCTGTGCCCTTCTCACTTAAAGTGAACATCATCACTTCATAGCATGCTAACTAGATTATGGGTTAAGGAGGAGTTGATGGACTATT
Source organism: Canis lupus baileyi (assembly GCF_048164855.1). Lineage (NCBI taxonomy): Eukaryota > Metazoa > Chordata > Mammalia > Carnivora > Canidae > Canis > Canis lupus. The sequence goes on along the minus strand of NC_132850.1, from coordinate 45,712,729 downwards.
TAATTCTGTTATTTATCTTCATATGGTGGAGAGATGATTTGGTTGCTCTTACAGATTTTTTAATCTGAGGAGTGGAAGGAAAGGTGGATCTTCTCCATCTGGCCCCCTCCTCCCCTTTCTACACACTATACTCTTGGTTTCAGGGAAATCCAGGGCTAGATTCAGATGTAATTTGGCTTTACTGAGAAAGCATCATGAGAATGTCATGAGAGCTGTCACCCATGTTTCTAAACATTTCTCGTCATTATTTTTTTTTTCCCTTTACCTTAGAAATAAATCTTCCTTTAACTCAAAACAGATATGTAGGCTGCTTCTGGCAGTAGAGTTAGGGTGTCTGTTGCCTAATAATTTAAACAAACAAGTGATAACCCAACCAAAAATCCTTAAAAATAACTATACACCATCCTTATGTCCAGCAGGTCTTAGCTGTTTCCCAAAATGTTGCAAAAAGGGCATATAAAGTTGATTCTGGAGTTACAAAGAGATATGTGCTAGAAAAGCCAATCTGTATTGAGTAATTTAGACACCAGCATTTCTTTGACCTCCTTTAGGTCAAGGGAAGTCCAAACCATGGGGGAAAAAAAAGTGTCTTTTAGGTCTGACCTTATTCCTCTTTTTTGAACAGGATTCAGTTGTTGCCAGGTCATGGTGTATTTAATTCCTTTAAAGAGTCCACCACTCTGTAGCCTTTCCCCCCTGCAAGAGAGACGTGACACTTGAGGAGGAGGTTTCTTTCATGTGACCCTGCGCCCCAGCACATGCTGCACTTGCTCTGAAAGGGATATCTTGCTATAAAGATAAATGTCACACATTGACTCAATTCTCTTTGAAGCTACTGTTTGTTGCCTCTCAGAATAAAATAAATGGTTTTTATTTTAAAGACAAACTTTCTTGTAAACGGCCACCAAGATTCCTAGGATGCCAGGCTCCTAGTTAAGAGAAATAACAAGGAGAGTTTCAGAAGGAACGTCTGCGAAACATCTTTATTTTACTAAATTTAGGTATGCTTAGAAGCATGTTGGTCCGAAAGATGAATGGATAAAGAAGATGTGGTTTATGTATACAATGGAATATTACTCAGCTATTAGAAATGACAAATACCCACCATTTGCTTCAACGTGGATGGAACTGGAGGGTATTATGCTGAGTGAAGTAAGTCAGTCGGAGAAGGACAAACATTATATGTTCTCATTCATTTGGGGAATATAAATAATAGTGAAAGGGAATATAAGGGAAGGGAGAAGAAATGTGTGGGAAATATCAGAAAGGGAGACAGAACGTAAAGACTGCTAACTCTGGGAAACGAACTAGGGGTGGTAGAAAGGGAGGAGGGCGGGGGGTGGGAGTGAATGGGTGATGGGCACTGGGGGTTATTCTGTATGCTAGTAAATTGAACACCAATAAAAAATAAATTAAAAAAAAAAAAGAAAAAAAAAAAAAAAGAAGCATGTTGGTCTCATGCAACCGAAGGCTCAGAATATTTCCTGGGTCAATAGATAGATGTTTTCTGGGTACTGTTTTCTTTCATATTTACGTGATGCTATTAAAATTTATTGCAAAGCCATAGAAAGTCCAGAAAGTGAGGCAACCTCTTCCTCTACTCCCATTAGGTCCACGGTTATTATCACTGTAATCTGGGAATGATCACAAGACAGGAACTTGTTTAGAAAATTCACTTTTTAATCAAGATTCAGAACTAGCTGTCACTGACCTCAATTATATTTCCCCAGCCATTTAAACTTAGACTGCCTCTCATCTAGATCTCCAGATATCTACAACCTCTTAGTTTTATTGAATACTTCCCAGTCGTTAAAATATGCATTAGTAACATCAGCGTCAATAATGACAGATAAACCCAGTGATATCCGTTGCTAACATAGGTTTTACACCCTGAAATAGCATTTGAGAGACATGCCCATGAAATTCTATTAAAAGATATAAATTCCGTGTGTATTGTTAGAAAGGAGAATGGTTCCTCCTACGCTGATGTGCCCTGGTGGGTTGGTGGGCCTGGAGTGGAGTTGGGGATGATTTGATGTACAGCCAGGGTCACCAGGCGACTTGAACTCCTTCGATGTGTATAGTAAGACAGTCGGGTGTATATGCAGATACCACCTGCAAACTGCCTGCAAATTAGCTCAATTTTCTGCAAATTGGCACATGGGATCTAACAAGAGAAAGTTTGATTTCAAGGCCTATAAAACAGTTATGTTGGTTTGAAAACTCCTACCTTGAGTTAAAGCAAGTAAGTTAATGAGAGCCTCCTGATTTTTTTTCCCTCAATGATATGTGTTGTTGCTGCTTTGTGGATTTATATATAGACATCAAACCAGAAGTGAAGATATTGGCTCCAATCCCAACCTGCCACTAACTAGCAGAGGGATTTTAAGCCTACACTTCAGTTCAGCTTCCTCATCTATAAACTGAGCTAGTTGGGAATTAGCTCCAAGATTCCTTCCTGTACTAAGGTTCCTTGCTCTTCCTTTCTTATTCTTGAACTCCTGTCCATCAACTCAAGACAAATGTTTGTTTTTTCCCCTAGTTTTCTAATTAACTATCTTGCTTCTTAAAATTCACCATCAAACCTCCCACAAGTTTGTCTCAGCCTTGGGCAGATCTTGTCCATGGTAAATAGTTTAAACACTTACCATTGTACCTTATTATTGGTGTAGTCATACTGTATGCATTTTAAATATCAGCTGCTCCTAATTCATTTTAGAAATAGGTGAGATGTAAGCACATAAACATCTCTCCACACCCATTCATTTGAGACATGTATTGGCGTGCTATGTGAAAAGTATGCACTCTTGGGCTGACAGCCGCTTCCACTGGGACTTGCTGGCAGCTTCCTGTACCTTTTTCTTCCATTTCCAGCACTCATTTCACTTTCTGATACTCTCTTGACCCAGCCCTTTCCAATTACTCTCATTACAGTCCAACACACATTTATTGAATTGTACATCATACCCAGTACTGTTTGGTGCTGGAGATACACAGGTAAAGACCTCTAGCCTTGCCCCAGCCTATTCCTCCTCTGCCCCTTCCTCCCCTTCTGTCTTTCCACCTCTCTCTTTTCCCTGCTGAGCTGAATTTGCCCATCAGAGTTCTGCCTAGGCTGAGCTGGACCCTACCTGCATAGCACAGTGGACTCCTGCCCCTTTATTTTCTCCGGGCTCCTGTGAAAAATCACCATTTGGGGCTAGGCCCCTAGCTATGTATTTTATGTGATGTCAGTTGTTTAAATTTACATCTGCTCTCCTGGTGAGTTTTCCTGCTTTGGAAGGTATGACTAGAGCCTATCATTACTATTATTATTGCAACAGCTACTACCAGTAGCTTCCATTTACTGTGTGACAGGCATTTTGCACACATTTATTATCTCCCTTACTCCAGTAATACTATTGTCTGTAAGGAGAATGTGTTTTCTCCAAAGAAGCAAAGTAGCAACTATTGATGCCCCTGGGTCTGTTAGCATTTGGGGGGATTTCGTTTTGTTTGTGGTGATATTAGCCAGCTAGTGATATATTTGGGGGAAATTGTTTATCAGACAGTTGTAAACCGGGTAAAATAATGAATGTTTCAATCCTATTGCCTTATGAATGTGTGGTTAGTCTGAGGAAGTGGTCATATTTCCTTAGGCTCTAAATTTGAGTGAAATTTACAGCTGTCAGTTCCTTGAAAATAGTTTAGCATACGAACTAGAACACATTCTTACTTCCTCCCTTCTCCAAAGTAGTTATCAACATCATATAGATGGGGAGGGCATCCTACTGAAATATCAAAAAATGTTTAATAAATAAAAATGCAAATGTTAACCAGGGGAGATTAATGGCCAACTTTGAAAATCGATCATTGTATTATGGTTATTTTTATCACTTGGCTTCTGTCTTCTTCCTTTCCTGCCATGATCAGTTAAAAATTTCAAACAGTTCTAATAATGTAGTGCTTTGGCACATATCTTGCCATTAGTTTCTTATCGTTATGAGTATTCTAATTTTTTTTCCCATTCAATCCAAGGACACCCTAATTTGTACATGATTCGTGTGTCTTTTGGTATTAATTAAAACTAAGGAAGCATAGCTCCAAAATAAAATAGATTTATATGAAATGCTAATGTGCAGGATTTAATGTGGTGTGCTCTGTAATACACCCTAGGGGGCCCTGGGTGGGGGGGGATCAGAAAAAGTAAGGAAGGTATTGGTCACATTAAACAAAACAAGGTATCCAGGGGACACTGGCCATGTTCCTTTTGTCTTTGTCCAAATGCCTTTTTATTGCCTTCCTGTGATGTGCCATGAAACCATAGGTCAGTGGAGGACATCTCCATTTTCCTCTCCTGTTCCAGACAGTTCTATAAAATGAGGCAGTTTGCGGGTTAGATATGGGAAAAATGAAGATCAGTGGCAGCCTGTTTGCATGTATCTTTCTTACTATTTTGATGTTCTCACAATCCCAAATAGACATCATTATCATTTTTCCCCCCTCTGGTTTAGAACAGTAATCTCACCTAGAGGCCTGGTTCAGCCTTTTCTCTCAAATCTATTGTTCAATGTGTAGTCTCTGTGATCAAGATACCAGAGTGGAAGAAATGACAATGAAGGATAGAAAATGAGAGCCCAAATTAGGGATAGGACGCCAGGTCAGCAGAGGCAATCAACAAAAGCAGTAGGAAAGCTAAAGTCAGGTTAATTAAAAAAAAAAAAAAAAAAAATGTCATGTTGATAGGCCTCTACAAACGTGCTTGTCCTAGAGTGAAAGAGAACCTTCAATCCCACCCCATCCCCCAATTAGAAAAGGAAATGCTTGTGATGGAAGCATCACAAGTAGAGTTTCCAGACTTGAAGGTATATTTTTGGCAGATTCTTTTTCAGGTTGCTTGGTTAAGGTAACCAAGATTGCTTATTATATTCGTGATAGTAAAACAGAATTTTTGGAATACTCTGACTGTATTCCAGAACCTTTCTGGTTCCATCTATGATAAGTGGTCCTTTGCATATAGAGACTCAGTTGATGCCATGAATAAATAATAAGATGATTTTAAAGTTTATACATGAGACTGTATCCTTTTAAAATTATAAAGATAATATGTGCATTAAAAATTTCAGTGTACGTAGAAGAATGTAAAATAAAAACAAGTTTCCCTTTCTGACCCCTTCCTTTTAACCCACAGTTCTTCAAAGGTAACTGCTTAATAGTTTCTTGGGTATGCTTCCAGACCATTTTCCTACAAATAAAAAGATATCATTTTTTGTTTCATTTATTCATCTCATTCTTTCTACTCCTTATCCTTTTTTGCTCAAGCATTTAAAAGCAAATTCCAGATCTCGTATCCATTTGCCTGTAAGTGTTACCATATATATTATCTCCACCAGAGAAGAACTTAAAAAAATAATAATAACACGGTAACTATTATCACATCTAAGGGGATCGACGTTTGTTTCATGATTTTATAGAACACCTGGGCTACAATCAGTATTCCCTCAGTATCTCGGAAGTGTCTTTTCATAATTGCTTTGTTCAAGTTAGGATCAAAATCAGTTTCACACCTTCTATTTGTTTGATATGTCTCCATAACTGTGTCCCTTTCCCAAGCGCTGTTTCCTTGAAGAGACTGTCATCTGTCCTGTAGAATTGCCCACATTCTGGATTTGGCTGATTTCTGGCCCCTGGGCATGTGGGTTTAATGTGTCGTTGCTATTTTAATCATATTTCTGGTAGCCTTCTAGTTATATAGAGGCTAGATTAAACTTTGTGTAGGAATATTTCATAGGTGGCTTATCAGAAGGCCTGCAATGTCTGTCCCCTTTTTAGGAATGTTAAGCTTAATGAGTGGCTGTAGGTATTGTCAGCTTGATTAATCCTTTATAAAGTTTTCTCTCAACCTTTCACCTCAATGTATTAGCAACAATTGATTCTCGTTTTTTAGAAAACAAAAACAGAATCCACCTAGACGTACAGGCTCATTCTTCTTGCTTTATCCACTAACTGTAATATCTTGGGCAGGTTTCTCTGTCAGCATCTCTAAATCTAGTTCATTTTAAAAAACAGCTTCATCGGGATCCCTGGGTGGCGCAGCGGTTTGGCGCCTGCCTTTGGCCCAGGGTGCGATCCTGGAGACCCGGGATCGAATCCCACGTCGGGCTTCCGGTGCATGGAGCCTGCTTCTCCCTCTGCCTATGTCTCTGCCTCTCTCTCTCTCTCTCTCTCTCTCTGTGTGACTATCATAAATAAATAAAAAATAAAAAAAAAAACAGCTTCATCTATTTTATTTTATGAGTGTATTATGACTTAGTTAATCAGTTTGGAAATATTTCTGATCCCTCATGATTAAGAAAGGAAAGTCTGAGTCTTCAACTCTACTTGTTTTTATTTACTATATCCCCAAATTGCAGAAACTACTGTGTTCCTGGGAATATAAATTGATAGACCAGAGGTGTAGCAACACAGTGTCACAACACAGACCCTTTGCTGTGGGGATGGAGGAGGTGAGAGTTATCTTAGCTTTCCTTGGAGGAAGTAGTTGGTTTGTTTGCTTTCCTGAAAAAAATGGAAGCATTTGTGACTGCCTTTTTGTAGCTCTTTCCCAAGTGGGTGGTAGGGCCCAGTGCAGAAGAAAGCAGTGGATCTTATTAGTGACAACCAGAGGGACAAAAAAAAGTAGGTGAAAAACCCTAGCCTTAAGATCCCCTGATGGCCAAACTGGCAGTAGCATTTGCTCAAGATATAACTAAACAAGTCAACAGTAGGATCCTAAAATTTGTCTCCATTGGAGTGGTTTATGATGGCTGTTTGGTTTTCAGTGTGGTGCAATGCGTCATTCCCTGTCCCCTTTGATTTGTCTTTATTTCTTGCTGTTTTCTAAATTTAGGAATTCAGAAATGGCCTCAGGTTTGGAGGTTTCCTTCAGGAAACAAAGCCCCTGACATCAAGCTTTTCTGAGCTGAACTAGGACAAGTCAGGCAAAGCCCCTTTGCAGACACTTTCCTAAGTGTGGGATGGCCTTCAAAAGTGACACTGTCACACAGCAGCCTGGTCAGATTTTGAAAAATGGAACCCACATGGAAGTAATGAGATGAACATGGGTTTCTACTTGAAGAAAAGCTTTAATAAAACTCCCTCATGGATAAAGTCTTGGAATTGCCCAGGAAAAATACCAAATCATTTTTAGTGTTCTTTATATAGTAATGCATGTGAGTGAATGCTGGATGCAGTGTCCCTTTTTGTTTTCCTCAATTTTTCTTTCTTTCTCCCTCTTCCAAGCCTCTGAAGAGGAAAGCGGAAAGCCTTTCCAGTGTCCAATATGTGGTTTGGTTATAAAAAGGAAGAGTTACTGGAAGCGGCACATGGTGATTCACACAGGTTTAAAAAGTCATCAGTGTCCGCTCTGTCCATTCCGGTGTGCTCGCAAGGACAATCTCAAATCCCACATGAAGGTAAGCCAACTGCGGACGGGCCTTACAGAGAGGCAGGCACAGCCCAAGCTCTTGCACATGGCCTGGTGCTGGCGGCTTCTAGACAGGAGAGGGGCCGTGGTGGAGCCTACGGAATGAAGCGCTCATTGATTCCGAGGTCGCGTGCAGCACCAATGAAGCGTGTTGAGGAGGGTCTCCTTTGTGATGCTATTCCTGTCCTTTTACAACCAAGAACTTAAAGGCAAAGACTTTAACAGACATAATATGGAGTCCTCCTTTCTGACTGGGGAGCAGCAGCCTACCTTGACCTTGCATGGCGTTGCATGTCTGGGGCGCTAGGAGGAAGACTTAGGGAAGAGCAAGGAGCAGGAAAGACCAGTACAGGATGGGCTGCTACACCCCTACCCCAGAGAGGGACTGCCCTCTTCTGCTGTTGTTTTGTTCTCCAGCTTACAAACCCACAGGAACACCCAGAGGCTCCTTAGAGGAGGAGTGAGGACCTTGAAAGACACTGGGCTCTAACTTTCGCCCTGTGTGGGACTTGGGGGACTATTTCTGACAAGACAGGGCCCTCCTGAGGCTGTCCCTGTTTGTGCTGTCCTAATTCCCAGGATCACACTTATCAAACATCTAAGGACATTGTTTTCAATGTCTTATTAAAAACAACTGCATTTCACTCTTAAGTGAGATGGAGAAAACTTAGTCATCTTGAAATCTTTCTGGAGACCCCACTACTAACAAAGATTTTCTCTGAAACTCAAGGAAGAAAATCACTAGATAAAACAGCATGGGCTCTTGAATTTGACAGACTTGCATTTAAATCTTATTGTGCAACTTACTAGCTAAGTGGCCTTGAGCAAATGAACTTTAGGCTCTCAATTTTCTCATCTGTTCAACGAGAACGATAATGTTTATCTCAAAGAGTTATCATTAGTATTTAAGGAGATAATGTTAGCCAAGTATCTGACATCGAAATGTTCAGTAGTGGTTATTTAATTTTGATAACTGTCTTTGAACACCTTGATTTTCCCACCGATATTTTCAATATAGTTTGGCTGTCGACATTGTTTATAACGTTTTTACTTCCCTGCCATAAGAAGCATAGTGTATTTACGTAATTGAGATATTTGCTTTTATACAAAACCCTGGAGCCTAATAATCTGTCTGAATAGATCAGGGATTGTTGTGAATTGTAGCTCGAAAAATGTGTGTTCAGACAGCACCTCTCCTGATTTTAGGAGATAGCTTAGAAAATTAAAAAGAAAAATTAAATCCATGATGTAATTTGTATTCTATCATTTGCCTTTTTCTCCCGGGAGTAGCTTGCCTTTCATCTTCAGAATCCATTGAACCAGGAGTTCTGGTTGGTTGGATTTTACTGAGCCTACTTGGTTTTTCCATTCCCCTCCTCATTCTCTGTCACCTCTTCCCAAAGCAAAATCTTGTATTTTACACCTGCAAAGTGGATTTCATTAGCAGGATGAGCCTTCAAAAGGAATGCCTTTAAAACTAAAATTTGTTTTCGTTACTGTGTCTTACACTGTGTTTAGAAATCAGGTCTGGCAAATTTAAAGCTTCAGTGAGCAGAAAACTTGCATCTAGCCTGACACCTTGTAAGCTTGGTTTCAGCTCAGGGTCACATAAAACAACCTATTTATAAACCCACAGAAAAAAAGATGGGTTTTCAATAGCAGGAACTACTGACCCTGAAACCATAGGGAGATGAGTTGGGTGCCTTGATGATGCAGACGGTCGGCCATGACAGTGTCACAGATGAGAGCGGCCAGGGCTTTGCGGGTCGCAGGGTCTCAGAATGCTTTCAGAACAAATCAATAACCAGTACAATAAAGCAGTTGTGTGAAATTACTACTTTATTCAAACTCATGGTGTCCTAACCTGTTGAGCTACGACTCAAGCTTTTGATAAGGGAAGTGTGAGAAGGGCTCATGCAAGTTTAATTTTATCAAATGGTGTAGTCTTTCTTTCCTCTCTTCTCCACCTCCCGAATGGGCCTTTTTCTTCCTTTAATTAAAGAGTTCATGCTTTTGTTTTGATTTGACATACTCAAATTTTGAGAAATTTTGTCAACAGTCTATATAAGAGTATAATGGCAGTGGTCTTGTCAATAGATGTCTTCTGCTGCATTCACCAGTGACTAAAACTATGAATAGGTCTTCTAAAACAAAGTCAGCTTATGAAGTGGGGGCAGTGTCGCCTATAGATTAAGATCTCATGCTGCGTGTGGTCAGAAAGACCTCAGTTAGAATCTCAGTTCCACGACTTTTAGTAGTGGTGAGACTTTGGGCTAATCATTTAACCTCTCCCAGCCTTCTTTCCACTCATGGAGATAATCATCCGATCTATCGCCTGGAGTCCAGAGTCGTTATAAGGGTTAAATGAGATAATGGACGGGAAGCAACTGAATACAGTGGCTGCATGGGGCACACTCGGTTAACGTAGCTAACCTGGCCACTGTTACCCAAGAGTTCTCTGAGTTAGCCTTTACATGCGAAAATCAAGTAATGATGTGGGATTAGAAAATTACTCTAAATTTTATTGCTGCCTTTTTCTTTTTGTGATCCATCTTTAATGGTGAGAATTTTTAAAAAACTGGTAGATGCCAAGAATCTAAAATTAAAATTGACCCTCAATCCCATCACACAGAGAGAACCATTGTTACTATTCTTTTTTTTTATTTTTTTTTTATTTTTATTTTTTTAAGTTTTATTTATTTATGATAGTTACAGAGAGAGAGAGAGGCAGAGACACAGGCAGAGGGAGAAGCAGGCTCCATGCACCGGGAGCCCGATGTGGGATTCGATCCCGGGTCTCCAGAATCGCGCCCTGGGCCAAAGGCAGGCGCCAAACCGCTGCGCCACCCAGGGATCCCCATTGTTACTATTCTAACGTATATCCTTGCACATTGATGATATAGACCCATTGAAGACGAATGGGGATTCTGCTTTATTTGTTCAACACGGACAGTATTGACGGTGTTCCCACTGGGTGCTGGGCACTGTACAATTTTTTAAAAAAAAACTGCCTTTCCTCCCTCTGTATATCTCGCAAACGTTTTTATGGGCAGCTGAGGAAGGAGCTTGTAAATGCCTCCAGCTTCCTCCGGGTTATCTTAGATTCCCATTAAGTCTTTTACAACTTTCCTGGATGAGTGAGCATACAGGAATTAAATGCGAAATTCATAAGCCAAGATTGAACAGAAAAGGTGAGGACTGCTGAAATAAGGAACACTAAGGAAGTAATGGCAAGAAACAGGGCAAGGGTCAGAGCACAGAGTCCTGCTGGCCTGGGACCTGCCACTTAAGGAGCTGTGGTTCCTGAGGAAATGCCTTCCCTGCCCAGCCTGGTCCCTTACAGGGGCACATGGAGCAGATGTTTGCCAAAGCTTCCTCATGCTCATCCCGCCACCACTGGGAGATGGACCTCAAGATGTAACAGTGCTTTCTACTTCCCGCCCCTTAGATGCTCTTGGTACAAAATGGCCAGTCAATAAACATGTCTCTAAGTGGCCTGGAAAGAATGATGTGCTTTAGACAAGCATTTCTGCACAGTAGTGGACTTAGAGGGATCTCAAAGCCAGTGTTAGGCGAAAGAGATTAAAAGTTATAACGGAAAGTGCTTTTCTGTCAGGACAGAAGGGAGGAAAGTGCATCAGGAGGACTGTAGGAATACTTCTTTCAAGGGCCCAATGCGACATATAGCCCCTTTGGGAAGTTGTAACTCAAATAAAATGATAAGTGCGAAAGTCAACACCATGGCCACTGTTTTTCCTTTAAACCGACACTGATTTTTCCACAACTAAATATAACAAGGCTGGGATCTGGTGGAAAAGAAGCCACGTAAAATACTTGTGCTCAAACTCTTCAGTCCAGGGCTCCCTTTTGATTTTAGAACTTGGGCTCACTCTCTGTCCTTCCCTTCTTCCAGAAGCTGCTTCCGGAGCTTCTGTTCTTGGATTAGCTCCTTTCCTGGGTTGATAGATGTAAGGGCGCTTCTGAAATGGAATCTGCCCCCACTGCTCCCGGGACATCGGAAGCGGTCTCCCCTGTGACCTTTACCACCTGGTTCTGGGCATGCTTTAGGCAGCACCTGTCAGGGTCCTGTGGGGCTGTGACCCGAGCCCCCAAGGTGCCTGCTTCTGTGGAAATTGGGTGGAGGAGATGGGGAGGAATCTTCATGATTCTGTGAGAAAGCAAAATGAAACGATCAGCTCCAGAGTGAAATCCCTTTGTTATGAAAGAACAGAGAGCGGTGATGTTAACAGCCAGTGATGAGCGCGTCCCTAACCCTCGGCCCCTCCCGACCTGGCAGAGGGGAAACCTTTTAATGCGCCAGGCCTTGCTGCACCTAAATTGAAGTTGATATGGTTATTTCTGAGAAAGAAATTCATGCGATGGGGGACCCAGAATGTCTTCGGCTGTTTTTTTCAAAAAGCCACAGTGGGGTGCTGTAGCGACAGGATCTCACCATTAACTTTTAATTTCTTTGCTTTTGTTGGTCACTTAACAATATTTAAAAGTATGTTTTGGCTGATGAATAATGCTCTTGGATTGCATTCAGAATGCATAAACAGCTGTAGTAAAACTTGCTGTCTTGGAAAGGAAGCCTACGCAGAGGGGCCAGGTGGTGCAGTGAATTAACGAACTAGCCTTTAACCTTTGTCAGACCTGGGTTCAGATCCTACTTGGGTCACCGCTGGACGATGAGGTATCGGTGCTGTTTTGGTTTTGAATCCTAATCACTTGTTTGTCCAGATCCCACAACTCCCCAAATCATTTGGCCCAGATTTCCACAATTGGCAGTTTCCATGCCAGGGAGGGGCAGTCCTGAAATAGCAGGGTGTAGCAGGTCAGCACTGAAGTACATTGGCAGAGCTGAATGGGGAAGTTACAAGCTTACCAGCACCTGCCAGCTCCAAGCCTGGCTCAGTCCAGTGCAATGATTTCCTCACTTTTCCAAGCACTAAATTTGGTAGGGACAGGAAGAAAAAAGTTTCCTCCAATTTTTACAGGTACTGTGCATGTGAGACAGGAACTGGATTTAAAAGTCTGCATTCTTTCATTGCAGATATCAGAATCTGGAGCCTGATAGAACCACATTTGGAAACATTAGTTTCATCTTGCTGAGAATACTTGGTGGGGATCAGACCTTGGTTTTTCTCCCACTCTACTTTGCTTGCTCTGTATATAATTTTGCTCAAGCCACTTACTCTGGGGTCTCAGTCTCCCTGTCTATGAAACGGGAATACTCCAGAGATGTCATTCTCCACGTTCTTAATTTACCTGGAGAAGTGTTTTGAAAATTGAAATTATGTTTGCAAAACATAACGAATTCTCCAAGTGAGAATAATCGGGCGCGTATGACTCATTATTATTGTGAAAGGAATTACTTGACAGGTTGCCTCCTTTGACCCCCCCAACCAGTAATTATGTAAGTTCGCACTGTGCTGGGTTTGTATTTTCTTTGAAGACCCACTGAGATGAGATGACTAGAATATTAGGACAGTTCTACTAAAAACAGCCTCCATTGGCAGACAGCATCTTCAGTTGTGAGTGTGGCTCTAATAATGGGCTCTTAACCTACGTGGACCCATGTTATGTTTAGGGACAAACCTCATTACCTGGAGCAGGGAAATGAAATACTCCTCTGGTGATTTTATTTCCTGGGCCAGCCCAGCCCTTGGTACTGTGAGGAAATGGTCAATGAATAGTCTGGATATACAACAAGGCATTTTTTGTAAGCAGATGGTGGAGAGCTCATTCTTCTTGCTTCTTCATCAGGTTCATCAGCACCAGGACCGGGGAGAGACCTTTCAGTGCCAGCTATGCCCTTTCACTTCCTCACGCCACTTCAGCCTGAAACTCCACATGCGTTGCCATCAGCACTTCCTGAGGACAGAAGCCAAGGTGAAGGAGGAGATCCCAGACCCAGATGTCAAGGGATCTCCCCACCTCAGTGACAGTGCCTGCCTGGGGCAGCAAAGGGAAGGAGGAGGGACAGAGCTAGTGGGGACCATGATGACGTCCAACACTCCAGAGAGGACTAGCCAGGGTGGGGCTGGCGTCTCGCCTTTGCTGGTGAAGGAGGAACCCAAGGAAGATAACGGCCTGCCAACTTCCTTTACTCTGAATGCTGCCGACAGGCCGGCCAACCACACAAAGCTGAAAGACCCCTCCGAGTATGTGGCCAACAGTGCATCAGCATTGTTCAGCCAGGACATCTCTGTTAAGATGGCGTCTGATTTTCTCATGAAGCTGTCAGGTACTTGCATAGGGTTGTATATTCTCTCTCTTCCTCTCTGTCTGTCTGTCTGTCTCTCTCTCTTTCTCTACCAGGAGTCTTATCTGTAAAGTGAGCTGGTAGTACTAGATGATTTCAAGGTTGCTTTAAATCGTTTGCACTTTCATAAATTTGCTCCTTGACTTTTTTTTTTTTTTTTTGAAGTCCTTTGGAAGTAGGCATTACTATAGTTTGGGTCTAGAAATAACAGGGGTTGTTGATTTCCTTCCGGTTTTTCATTTTTATGGGTTCTTGTTGTGGGGGACAGGTCACATGGTGAGCCAAGTTGGTGACAGTTCTTTGTGTGACCTTGGGCCATATTTAACTTGTCTCTGCATTTGATTCTTTTAAGCTTGTACAGAATATCTCATTTTGCATTATTCAAGTTAATAAAGGCCTTAATCGGAAAGAGTTTTAAAGGACATATATACAGAGACAACTGTTAGGAATTAGAGTTTCAAAATTTGAGCAAATGAAAAAGATTATCTTTACATTATTTTTTCCACTAGAAAAATTTTTATTGAAATAAAATACACCTAACATGAAATTTACCGTTTTAACCATTTTTAAGTATACAGTTCTTTGGCATTAAGTACATTCCTGTTGTTGTATAACCATCACCACCATCCATATCTCCAGAACTTTTTTGTCATCCCAAACTGAAACCTCGCACCCATAAACAATAATTCCACATTCCACCCTCTCCACAGCCCCTGGTAACCGCTAGTCTACTTTCTGCCTCTATAAATTTGACTACTTTAGGCGCCTAATGTAAACTGAAATTAAAACAAAAACAAAACTAACTTTTTAAAAAATATTCTTTCCCAGCTACCCCATTGCCTTTTGGAAGGAAGATGAAATATGTTATAAAGATTTATTATTAATTGGCATCACATTCATCATCAAATTATACATGGTGTTTCTTGTCTTTTTTGTCCTCCCCGCCCCCTCCCCCAATTTCTTTGCTTAAGTTGTGAGGTTGAATAGGGGGTGGTGCTATTGAGGGAGCGCTGTTTTTCCTGACTGTTTGGGAATGATAAAACATGATGTGGGATTGTGCTGCTACTCGTTACATTTTTAGAAGTATGATTTTAAATTGTAAAAGAGATGTGGAGGGTGGGGAAAGGTCGGCTGAGAGTTGGTTCTGTCTTTCAGTGAAGATGGCAGTCCTCATGATGATTTCCAAATGCCATTTCAGCTCTTTGGAGATTGACAATACCCTTTTAAATGGAGAATAATTGGTCACCGCCTTCCTTTAAATGGACTGTGAGTCGCATTTCACTAAATGTCATTGCCAGGTGAATTAGAGGTTCAGCTTCACTCGCTTGGAAGTCCCTTTGCTCAGTGACTCTTCTGGTCAGGTCTCTTGCAATGTTCCCCGCACCCCAGATCTTTGCCCCTCAGGAGTGTGCAATGCTAGTTGGAAGAAACGAGGAGAGGTGGGGGATGAAATGAGGCGTCAGAAATGATCTGGGGAGTCACCGGGAGCCAGGAATGGTACAGCTAGGCGCTCCAGTCCAGCAACCCACAGCATGAGTGCAGAGTCCTCTGCTGGAAACAGGCCACAGGAAGCCTGTGCTCTTGAAGAACAGGGGCCTCTCTCCTCTCCACCCCTCCACTTGCCTTATCCTACCCCAGTCTAGGGCAAAATAAGCTTGTAGCATCTTCGAGTTTTATATTTAAACATTTTTGAAACTGTGGGGAAATTCATGCTGATAGTTTTCCTTTCACTGCTAATCCTTTAGGCTTCACCTCTGGCAGGGTGGGGCTGTGCAGGGTGTGTGTCTCTGGATTTTTCCTTGATCTCTCCTACCAATTTTATAGCAAAAGCAGGCTCCTTTTCTGGGCTCCTCTAGTGCACTCCCAAGGGAAGGAATGCACATGGCATATTCACTTAGTGTGGCTTAAACACGGGACGTTTCCTTACTTGACAGGGAGAGACTAAGTGGGGGTGAATAGCTCTTAGTACGGGGTTGCTGCTTTTATTCCAAGACTGCAAGCAGTTTTTAAATCTGAAGGAAGGGGAGAGATGATGAAGGAAGATTGGTCTTTGGATGAAATGCTTGGTGTATGATACCCTACTCCTGCTGGGCTATGGCTGTAACTAGCTCCAGACCCAATCTCAGGGAGCATACGATAAGGCCTGCCGAGCGCTGCCACTGCAAAGAGGAGAGACTCAAGAGAAGCTGGTCGGAAAGTTGGGGTGAAAGACTGCACCAAAGCCTTACACTGTGATCTCTTTTCTCAGTTATTGATGGGACTTATTTATACAGTTTGGTAGTCAGAGTATTTACGGACTGATCAATTGGCATAAGAAAACAGATAACAAATGCACACTATTTATGCAAAAGGCCCATGCAGCTATTTTATGGTGGCTTACTAGAGGTCCTGAAACCTGACTTGTATGCACTGTTACCTAGCAACCTGTTACAAAGTCACTGGGGAGTGAGAGGGAGTGAGATGCATCGGTAATTTTGTGTGTGTGTGCGTGCATATTCGGATGTAAATGTAAACTTAGTGACTGTGGCAGTGCAGCCCACAGGAGGAGAAGATATGTTAAGAGGAGAGGAATACGTTTTCTGGAGGGCTTTTTTTTTTCTTTAATTTCCACTAACTCTCTGGTTGGTCGGGCCTTGTAATTGGTAGCTGCTGTCACTGTGGTGCTCTACCTGGCTGTGTCTGTGGATGTGATCCTGGGACCAAAAGGCCAGATCTCAGGGAGCTGCGGCCGAGTTTCTAGCCCTTTGCCATCACCAAATGCAGTGCAGTAGTGGTTACTGTCGCCTTGTCTCTCAGCGTCATAACGGCGGCATTGTTCCCGCAACGACTTTTTGAGCTGGGCTCTGTGCGTGCACCTGCTGGGACGCTCTGTGGGGTGCAGCTGTTTGTGGGCACCAAGTCTGTGAGTCTCTGTGCCAGCCACATCACTGCAGAACTGGCGCACAGTGACAGATTCAGGCGTGTACATACCTACTTGTTTCCCAGAAAGAGATGGAAAACACTTGATTCTTTCTTGCTTGGTTATTAAGGGAAGTCTTTCTTGCTCCTTCAACTAAAACTAAGCATAAAGATGACTTAATGGAACCCAGTGGGATTAAAAACTCACTGGCAGGATGCTGTTTAAACAGACTCTGAGTCCTCCTCCAACCCCACCTCTGTTTTAAGGTTTCCCAGTATATGTGATGGTGAAATCAAACCCCTTCTCCAATCCGTCAGCTATCCCTCTGCTGAGCCAACACTTAACATTCCATAGTCTTTGAAGATTGATGTTGCTCCCTAGAACCGAGGCTCCCGGGCTTAACACTGTGATTGATTCAGGGAAGGTTATGGGGAAGCCCCTGCTGCTGGCTTTCTGGACTGATGGAAAAAATAATTTTGTAAACTTCACTCGGGGTTTCAGCCCAGGAGGCAGGCCTTGGAGGGCTGCAGCCCCGTATATTGGCATAGATCCTTCTTGGATCCAGAAGACCCAGGCAGGTCATGGAATGCCAGAGCAAGGGAGCCAGTGGTCACGTGACTGGGGCGTGCAGGGGAAAGGCACTCACTGGACCGTGGAGCACCTAGGTTCCTGCTGCTTCTGAGACTCTGTCCCGTAACTAGCAGCTGTGAGTGTAAACTCAGCTGCACATTATACTTACCTGGGGAGATTCTTAAAAATGCCAGGGCCCAGGGTCACTCCCAGAAGTTAGGATTTAATTGGCCTAGGAAAGGGCCTAGGCATTGGCATTTTCTTTAAAATCCTCAAATGATTCTAATGTGCAGCCGGGACTCAAGCCCACTGATGTGGAATATGAAGTTGGTACCTGATACAGTTTTTTTCAGTACAGCTATGGTTTTGTGGTGTTTTTTTGGTTTTGGTTTTGTTTTTTTTCAGTGAAGCCCTCTTTCCTTCTTTTCTATCTCAGATCACAAAAAGGGGCCTGGTGAGTGGTGTGAGATGAGTCTGAGGCATTCCCCCATAGGTCAAAGTTGACATAAATAAGAGGCCTGGGTGACTCATGGCCACTGAGCCCCTTGTTTTTCCTCGTGGGGCCTCATGACAGGAGAATTAGAAGAAGCATCTTTGTGTTCTCCAGTTAGAACCAGAAAGTCTCAAGACTCATCTAGAGCATCAAGGAGCTAGGAGTGTCATCATTAGATGCCTTAAAAGTTGTTTGCAACAGCCTTTACATCATTTCTCTTCTTCAAAGCTACACTTTTCAAGATACAAAATTTAATTCTAACTCTCCACATTGTAACCAAGCAGTTGACAGAAACTTGGCACCTCAGTTATAGGCTGGGAATATCTTTTTGTCCCTGGTTTTCCAAAATAAAAGATACAAGTCATTTTGACTATTTTTAATTTGGAAACTGGCAAAAAAAAATTTCATACTGTCTCCCACATTATATTAATTTTGTAAAATGAAGTCCAAAATAATTTTAACTAGGAGAGAAGGCATGTTTAAGGCAGTGACTTACAAATGGGTACAGGCCAAATTGTTGCTGATATATGAGGAGCTCTGCTATAAAATAGCAGAGGCTTTCTTGTATAAATGCAGGTGAGTTGGTGAATGTGTTTGTGTACTATCTTGCAGTTTCCTGCAGGCCTTTGTTCTTCTGCTTCTATCTATTTCACACAGTTTTCTGCCCTATCCTGTGAAGGCTTTGTGTGCACTGCTGGAGAAGGAGGGGTAAGATGCTTGGTAAACCAGGTAGTCCTTTTTGCCTGGTGGTTCTGATTGGCTTTCTGTAAAACATCTTTACAAATGAGCCTTCTTGTAAGTAAATGCCATCCTTGTGCCAGTCATGCCATAAGATTTCAGCGCCAGTAGCCAGGGGCTCCCACTTCCCTTCCCTAAAAGCGCCTTCCCCAGTGGTTTTATTTTTAAGAGTCTTCCTTTATGCCTTCCTTCAGTTGGTGCTTCTTTTTATTTCATGTTTACTTTTTTTTTTTAAGATTTTTTTTTTTTAAAGTAATGTTTACACCCAACGTGGGGCTCAAACTTACAACTCTGAGATCAAGAGCTGTCCACTCCACTGACTAAACCACCCAGGCCCCTTGGCTCTTTTTTTAACTGTGCTCTGCTTTTCTCATGCTTGGCACTCACCTGCTCATTGATCGAAATTCCTGGTGTCAAAAGCTACATTTAGGGCCGTATACGTATAGGTGGCCTGAATGCCCTTTTGAAACCTTGGATTTTATTGACCCCAGTGGTGATTCATATGAGAGAGAGAGGGTGATTCCTGTTTTTCAGTGACTTGCTATTCTATGAGACAAGGACTGATCAGAGTCACAAAAGAAGAGGTGACATTACAAGAAAATGAGGCCTGGAGTTATACACATGCAGACTGAAACTTCTGTAGAGATTTCATGACGTCTACTCATTGTTTCTTATTTTTCCTTAACAATCGCTCACATAGTGCTTACTCTGTGCCATTTAACTCATTTGAACATAAGCACTCTATATGTACATAGTATGAGGATTCACATTTTATAGGTGGAAACCAAGAAACAGAGGCTAAGAGACTTGCCCATGCTGCTACTAGGTGGCAGAGCTGGGATTCTAATCCATCCGAGGGGCCTGGTTCCAACATTCCCTCCCCTAGGCTGCCTGTACCCCAAATCACAAAACAAGGGAACAGAGCAATTGAACTTGGCTCTGCTTTTTTTTTTTTTTTTTTTAAAGATTTTATTTATTTATTCATGAGAGACACTCAGAGAGAGGCAGAAACAGAGGCAGAGGGAGAAGTGGGCTCCCCATGGAGAGCCCAATATGGGACTCCATCCCAGGACCCCGGGATCACGGCCTGAGCAGACACTCAACCACTGAGCCACCTAGATGTTCCTTGTTTGCTGGTGTGTAGTTACAGTCCCCAGGACGGAGCCATTCTGACTGCTGTATGTTAGACACCATTGAAAGTTGCATTAATTCCTTTAGGCTTTTCAGGAATTACTTAGTGCAAACAGTAGTAACAGTAAGGCCGACTAATATTTTTTTTTAAGATTTTATTTATTTATTCACCACACACAGACACACACATACACACACACACACACACACAGAGAGAGAGAGAGAGAGAGAGACAGGCAGAGACACAGGTAGAGGGAGAAACAGGCTGCATGCAGGGAGCCCGATGTGGGACTCGATCCCGGGACTCCAGGATCACGCCCTGGGCCGAAGACGGCACTGAACTGCTGGGCCACCTGGGCTGCCCCCAACTAATATTTCTGTAGGGCATTACAGTGTATGGCATTTTCCCAAATACATCATCTCATGACAAGCATGTAGACAAAGACCAAGACTCAAAGAGATTAGTTGTAAAAGGGTCACAACTAGAATCCAGGTCTTTTTTTTCCCTCGCAGTGTTGGATGGAATATACCTAGCTGTTCCAGAATTGCTCTGAGACTAATTTTTTATCTTGACAGATTCCTGGGAAAATTTATCAAAGCCTGTTTCTGCAAATCTGAATCCAAGCCATTTTCTTCCTTCCCTCAGAAGTACATTGTCTTCTACTTATTGCCCTTTATTACTATTGTTACTACTTCTACTACTTACTAATTAAATGTGTCTACAGTGAGCCAAGTTGCTGAGCCCACAACTTCATGTTTTTCCAGTAACCCTCTTAAAAGCCCGAAGGGGGTCAATAATATTAAACCTATTTTACAGATGAGGAAGTTGAGGCTTAAAAGGTTTTAGCTACACAGGAGAGAGCAAAGATTCATCTCTGCCGAACTGCAAAGCCTTGGCTCATGACCACTTAATTAGCTATTACTTAATTTTTTTTCTCAGTTGAGCGAACTGTCTTTTGACCTCCGTCTGCTTCACTGTTTATTTTCCTTGGCTCCAAACCATGGCATCATTTCTAATGCATGCTAATTCAGTCACTAATCTGGTTAAATTCTTTGTGTCTTGAAAATATATCCGTCCCTCCACGTGCAGCCTCTCCTGGTCATCAGCTCACACCTAGGCAGCTTGCCTTCTTAGCTCCCTCCCTGGTGCCTTCTCCACCCCGGCCTCCCCGCGCAGGCCCTCCAACTCATTCTAACAACTCTTCTTCTAATATGTCATGCATCAGATATGCCTCTGCCTGGCTCCTTTCTCCAGAGGAACCATATCCTCACTGCTCTCCAGAAAAATGTTGACAGTCTTCACCAGCTCATGTATATACCCTCTCATTGCTATTCTCTGCCTTCATTCATGTTGTTCTAGGAGTCTGGTAATTTGATGGTGGAATTCCCTGTTATCGTCCTCTTGTTAGGGAAGAAATGAGGGGGGGGAATAAGAACTTTTCAAAAAAGAATAATAATGTTCTTAAAACTAAATTAACTATTTATTCATAAGAGACACAGAGGAGACACAGGCAGAGGGAGAAGTGGGCTCCCTGTGGGGAGCCCGATGTGGGACTCCATCCCAGGACCCCAGAATCACGGCCTGAGCCAAAGGCAAATGCTCAACTGCTGAGCCACCTAGGCATCCTTAAATTTTAATGCTCCTCTGAACCACCCAGTGGTTCTGTATCTTTGTAGAGAATTTCTAGCAATGTAGGGACCCATTCCTGTCTTCCTCCTACTGTTTGCCCCATGCAAATGCTGGTCATCCTTCAAAGAATATTTTGGTTCCGATTTCTTTAGTAAAACCTTTTCCTGTTATTCTGGTCTTTACAGCCAACCTTCTCATCGCCCCCTGTGAATTCTGGTGATACTTAGAGTCTTTATCACCCAGGTTGGTGGTTGTATTATTGCATAGTTCATTTGATTGCTTGTGTATGATTAATTTTGTCTCTTGAACTATTTCAAGTTGCTATGGTGTGCGTGTGGGGGGCAGATAATGTTTCTTTTGTAACATCTTTATCTTTATAGCATCCACAGTGCATTCCACAACAAATTATAAAAAGATATTCCATTAGTCATATTCTGGAAGTCAAGTTTTCTGAGGTTGTGATATTACTTCACTTAGGAAAGATTTGCAAATTTGCAGCTAGCTTCTTAGTATTATAAGAAAGAAGATGGAGCAGAGTGGTAATCTGTGGAAAGTAAGCAGGCTGTTCAAAGAGAAGCTTGATGGCTGTGAGTCCCTTGATGTCTTCTTATGTCCCATGTTCCAGGCCCTCAGCTGGGAGGGTCAAGTCTAGGAACTGGAGTCCATCACACAGTTAAGTAAAAAACCACTCCACAGTGTAGCAGCTCAAAATAATAGCCATTGACTTAGTTTATGATTTTGTGGATTGGCATTTGGGGCATGGTTTGATTAGGGTGCTTCTTCGAGTCTCTCCAGGCTAACTCATCTATCTAAGGTACGTTGCCACATGGGCTGGGGCCAGCCTGGTCTAGGATAGCCTCAGCTAGGGATGGCTTCTCCCTGTTCTCCATGGTCTCTTATCTTCAGTGGGCTAACCCAGGCTCATTCACATGACAGCTGGGCAGGGTTCCAAAGGAGAGAGCAAAAGTGCATGAGGCCTCTGGAGGCTAGACTGAGAACTGGCCCCAAGACCATTTTGACCACCTTCTACTGAGCAAAGCAAGTCACGACTCCAGGCAAGATTCAGGGAGTGGGAAAATGTACTCCACCTCTATTTTTTTTTTTAAAGACTTTATTTATTTATTTATTTATTTACTTAGTTACTTATTTACTTATTTACTTATTTATTTATGAGAGACACAGAGAGAGAGAGAAGCAGAGAGACGGGCAGAGGAAGAAGCAGGCTCCATGCAGGGAGCCCCAAGTGGGACTCGATCCGGATTCTCCAGGATCACGCCCTGGACTGAAGGCAGTGCCAAACCACTTAGCCACCCGGGCTGCTCTGCACTCCACCTCTTGACGGGAGTTGCTGCAAAGTCACATGACAAGGAATGGGGCTTCAGGAAGGGGAATAGTTATGGCCTTTTTTTTTTTTTTTTTTTTTTAAGTAAGTTCTACTCCCAATATAAGGCTTGAACTTCCAATCCCAAGGTCAAGAGTCACATGCTATACTGACTGAGCCAGCCAGGCACCCCCTATCATGGCCATTTTATAGTCTACTACAGCCCAGAGCTCTTCAGACTCTCTGGGTATTCCACAATGTCAAAAATAATTTAAAAACTGATGTATAAACCAGAATGTCAGCATGGTAATTTAGAATGACAAGTGTAACAATCAAGAGGAGATGTCATTTGGGGCAGATGGTCACCAACTTCCCTGAAGAGTGTTGGAAATATATTATCCAATCTTTAGGTTTTCTTTTTTCTAGTCTCAAATCACTTCATGCTGTTCATACATAAAAATCACTTCACTGCTGTTCATACATTTCATTCTTTGTACGTGTTAATAGAATGAATTTAAAACACAGCTTTCTTTCACATTTACTCATAACTTGATTGGTTTTCCCGGACTTGTCCTTCCTGCTTTTGACAAGGGAGATATCCTGTCTGTTAAGCGGATTACTGCAGAGAGCTACTTTTGCTCATTATGTGTTGATTTGCTAGTTTAGTTCATGGAGGAAAACCTTATTTATTTATTTTACAGTTCTTGAGGCACTGCTCATTGTTAATACCCTTGACCCTGCCCTGTTTTGTTTTTCCTTCGTCACTGTGTGTACAGTGGTAGTAGCTGTCATAGGGGACCTGTGTGGTCCTGATTTGGGGACATTGATACCGAAATGTGTCCAAAGATAAGCCCAGGTGGGGCCTACTGAGAAATAGGAGATGGCTCAAACTTCACCAAACATTAATTATAAAATTACTTAAGGCATTGAGTAGCTTACCTTATTAGAAAGCAAGATTTAAAAATATTTAGCTCATGTTTTAAATGTTCTATTTGAATATAATATGCTTAACATCTAAAAACAGTGTTCCACTATGATTAATTATTATTTAACTACATCTTGGTTTTCCTTATACTTTTATAAGGTAATTTATTTTTCTCTCACCTAAAGCGCATCAGGTTTTCAAATAACCCCTGGTCCTGCCAGATCATACGTACTCACATATACTTACAAGGGAACTTGGGTGGTTATTTGTAATATGGGGATTTGAGCTCTGATTTTGGTTCCATCATTAATGAGCTGTGTGATTTTAAATAAGTCGTATCATTCTCTGAGCCTCTGTTTACTTATCATGATGTAAGGAAAGTAAAAATAATGGTTTTCACTCCATTTTTTTTACACGATAAATTCATTTTGTCAAACATGATCCTAAGTGCCGACTCAATATATAAAACACAGAGAATGTGTATTTTTTAATACAACTTTATTTTTTAAGTTCACATTTATTGCATTTGCTTACTCAAAAAGTCCAGCAATCAGAGCAGAGTTGCTATTTGATAAGCACAGAGCATGGAATTAGCGTTATGATGGGGGGAGGTCATATAGCAGCATAAACCTTTAGTGTATTTCTACATTTATTTTGCTGATTGCAGTTTCCAGAAATACTACTTCCATGGGGATGTTGTGGTAAACAAGAATAGATTTTTAACAATTCACTTTGTATCTCAAGATGCCTTTAAATTTATTCAGCTGCTGGAAAGAAGGGTATAATAATGAAAAATTGTTGCTTCAAAGTTGACAGCATTTAGCAACTTCCCTCATTCCTTGTCATTAGGCCAGAAGCAATTCAACACTTGCAATATGCAGTAAAGCCACCTGTAATTCCATACTAACTACTTCAATGTTGTTCCATTAACTGGTATTTGGAAATTTATTTACCCTCCTTAGTCTCAGATTTCTCAACTGCAAAATGGGGGTAATAATAGGGTTGCTGTGAGGATCAAATAAATTAATTCAAATAATTTAACACTTAGCATACCCCCTGGCCCCTATTAAGTGCATCATAAATGATAGACCCAGATAGACTTACATATCTGTGTCTGTCAGTCAGCCATGATGAGAAGCTTCACCAAAGCAGATACACTTGAACCCACCCTGGAATTTAACCCAGGGTAGTGGTTCTTAACCAGAGGTGTACCTTGGGCACAGCTGGCAGTGTCTAGAGAATTTTTGATTTCATGATCGGGCAGTACTGTTGGCAGCTAGTGGACAGAGGCCAGGGATGCTGCTAAACAGTGAATTATCCTGCCCAAAAAGGTCAGTGGTGGTGATGTTGAGAAAGCCTGATACAAGGTATGCACATAGACTCTAGTAAGACCACAACTGTATAGTTGTACATGGACACACATTCACAGGTTTAAATTTTTTGAAAGAACAGTGTATAGCCAACCACCTCCTTATTAATGACATATTACTAGAATTTTACTACTCCTATAATAACAGGAGGAACTTCATTACACGTGATACCAGACTGAATTACTTGTCAACACAAGTAAATATTAGTGGTGTCCATTCTAACACAGAAGAGAAGGTACATATTTTTATATTAAATTTTCAATTACTTTAAATAATCCTAAAAACTTAAATTTGAAATGAACATTTGTTGGGACCCTTTGAAGCTTATCCTAAGAGTCCCTGGAACACTGTTTGAAAACCACCAATCTCTAGGTCCAGGAGTCTTTGGCTCTGCCTTAGGGTGAGGTGGTAAATAAAATTCTTAATGGCCTACCTTTTTCATGTAGCATTTCAGCATTCACAAAATTGCTAGATTCTGAGCTGAAAGAGGGCTCTGTCTTATTAAATTTAAGGAAAGTGTCCCCTTCCTTCACGAGAGGGAACAGACAAAGCAGAGCAGAAGCAGTCATGGTAGGGCCCGTTCTTCTTCTTCTATGTTCTTAGTCAGATCTCTTTTCTACTGAAAAGGGTCATTTTGTGCCTCTTAGGGTGGTTATGTCCCACCTTTCCCTTTCTCACTAATGAAGTCTGGTTCACTCCATATCTCTTATTTTGAAAGCCCGTAGTCCAACTGCTTAGGATAGTATCTCTCTCCAAGGCGCTTGGAGAGAAAAGAGAGAGGTTGGGTGCATTTTCAGCTAGAAACCCTGAAGTCTGTGTCTCTGTGATTTGGAGGGGTTGGTCTGTTAACCTCTTGGGACCCTAGTTCCCTCACTCATTAAGTGAAGATCGTATAGTAAAACCTATTTCCTGTGATTGATGGAAGGACCAGTTCCTGTTAACTATGCAAATGCTAGGTGTATGCATTATTCTTAAGGAAATTTAGAGAATAGTCGTAGGCAGAGGGGGCACTTAGAAGGCATATCAGTGTGAAATGATGACACTTTGCTCTAAGATTTTTTTTTTTAATTAATGAATACTCACCCATTAGAATTGAAAACTTGGAATCATTTTGTCCCAGTGGCTTTCCCATACTAGCTTTTATCTTGCATCCTTTATAAATCCTCAAAAAGCTGATTTGTTTCCTTTAAATGGTGGCTCAGCTCCACTGAGTGCTTGAACTTACAGATATACATAATTTATAATCAAA
Organism: Canis lupus baileyi; assembly: GCF_048164855.1. Lineage (NCBI taxonomy): Eukaryota > Metazoa > Chordata > Mammalia > Carnivora > Canidae > Canis > Canis lupus. Next base: position 45,686,694 of record NC_132850.1, on the reverse strand, counting down.
GTGGCTCAGATCCTAAAATGTTTGGAACAAAGAGAGAAGGGGCCTCTTGATTAGTGGAGTTTCTTCACTGCATTAAAAATAGAGTATCTGGGGATGCCTGGGTGGCTCAGTGGTTGAGTGTCTGCCTTTGGCTCAGGGCGTGATCACAGAGTCCCAGGATCGAGTCCCACATGGGGCTCCATTCATGGAGCCTGCTTCTCCCTCTGCCTGTGTTTCTGCCTCTCTCTCTCTCTGTATCTCTTGTGAATAATAAATAAATAAAATCTTAAAAAAAATAGAGTATCTGGAAACCTCAAGATACATAAAGAGAAGTCAAGGTGAGGGCAGTGAAAGTCTTTTATGAATAGAGATCCATATGTGCTAAGATCTTTGTGTTAATCAGAATGAAGTAAAGACTAGGCAGTGAATTGCGATTGGTTCCTTTTTTTCTTAGCAGTTTCCCCAAAGAGAAAAGAAGAAACGTCTTTAATTTCACCCTTTACTGTAGAAAGAGAATGGGTTTTTTAAAAGTAAGATAAAAAACAAAAGTAAGATAACAAAAAACTATGGCAGTTATTCAATCATATTAATTTTAAAATATAGGCTTTATGTACCATTCTTAGTATAAATATTTCTAGTATTTAGACCTAGAGTGTTTGGGAAATTAAAACGTGGGCAAATGAGTATTTCCCACAGGTTTTTTTGTGTGTGTGATCTCTTATTAGTTATTATTACATTTCCCCAGCATACTACTAGTTTTATGTCATTTTTGATATTGTCAGAACAAAAACCACATATGAGCTACCTACAAATTTATAATCCAGCAACATACTAGTTTGCCTCTTGTTTTTCTATGTGTCTTACTGAAGTTCTGTTAAATCTGGGTTGTACTAACAATGCTAAAATTTTTTTCTTAAATCTTATGTAGCATGTATCGTGACTAATACTTCTAGAAGCTACTTATATCTTTAGAAAGCATCAGCTTAAGGTTGCTCTCTCTAAAAATTGGGATTTGCTTCTAGGGCTTCAGTAGTTTCTTACCTTTTTCCTAGCCTCACCTTAGAATTTTAAAAAGTTTCAGGGACATCTGAGTGGCTCAGTGATTGAGCGTCTGCCTTTGGCTTAGGGTGTGATCCTGGGTTAAGGATCGAGTCCCACATTGGGCTCCTCACATGGAGCTTGCTTTTCCCTCTGCCTGTGTCTCTGCCTCTCTTTCTGTCTCTCATGAGTAAATAAAATCTTTTTTAAAAAAAGAAATTTTTAAAGTTTCAAAATAAAAGATACAGAAGCATTTAAAAAAGTGCATAACTTAATATTCTTGCTTCCCAAAGAATCAAAGTTTCAGACTTAACAGAACACACCACTTAATTGCTCTGTTGTGACTAACTAGGATGCTTTTGGAAAAGGATTTTATATAAAGTGTTCTGGAAGAAAGGCATAGAGTGAGAGAAGCTTTAGGAGGTGGCCAGGAACCAGCCCCCTCTCAGGAAATGGTTGAAAGGGGAGAAGTATGCTAAATAAACAAAGTCCTCTTAGGAGCTACCTTCCTTGCTAAGGTCAGAAATATGTGCAGATTGCTCTAGAGACCATCACTGTACTCTTTGGTTCAGATTCTACTGGCACTGTCCTCAAAGGGCCAAATTTTATTTTATTTTACTTTATTTTATTTATTTTTAATTTTTTAAAAGTAGTCTCTGTATCCACTATGGGACTCACACTCAAGACCCCAAGGTCAGTAGTCCCATGTTCTACTGACTGAGCCAACCAGGCATACCAAAGAGCCAGATTTTAGGTGCTTCTCTTGAAAATTGTCTGAACTCCTCCTTAGGTAATGTGGGAGTCCAAGTGAATGATTATCACAGACACCTCGGTAAGTGCTGTGCTGTAGATAGCAAAGCTTTTATCTCTAGGTCTTATTCCCAGTCTAAGGATCAGATCCAGGGAAAGCACTTCTGATTACCTTTGGTGGAATATTTTGGGATTCTTACTTTTTGTTTCCCATGGGTAATTGTGAAGCACCATCAGATGTCACTAATTTGTAGCCAACATATTTTATTCATTCCACGATCTATATTGAGCGCTTACTATGTGCCAGGCACTGTTCGAGGCATTCAAGTTACATCAGTGTTGAAACAAAGATCGTAGCCTTCTTGAAGCCTACTCTTGAGTTAAGGGAACAGATCATAATGGCTAACATAATAATAAGAAAGTTATACGGTATATATTGAGTCTGCTTGGGCTGCCATTAGAAAATACCAAAGACTTGGTGGCTTGAACAAAAGAAACTCACTGCTCACAGTTCAAGGCTGGAAGTCTGATTAAGGTGTTGGCAGGTTTGGTTTCTCCTGAGGCTTTTCTTTTTGGCTTGAAGATGGCCATCTTCTTGCTGTGTCCTCCCATGATCTTTCTTTTCTGTGCATGCATCCCTGGTGTCTCTGATAGGACATCAATCATACTGGATTACATCTCCCCCCTTTGTGGCCTCATTGAACCTTAATTACTTATCTCAGAATACAACCACATCCTGGGTTAGAGCTTGAACATAAGAATTGATGGGGGTGGAACTGGAGGGCATTATGCTGAACGAAATAAGTCAATCGGAGAAAAACAATTATCGTGTGGTTTCACTCATATGTGAAATATAAGAAACAGTGCAGAGGATCATAGGGAAAGGCAGGGAAAACTGAATAGGAAGTCCTCAGAGGGAGACAAACCATGAGAGACTCTTAATTCTAGCAAACAAACTGAGGGGTGCTGGAGGGCAGGTGTGTGACGGGTACTAAGGAGGGCATATGATGTGATGAGCACTGGGTTGTTATATGCAACTGATAAATTATTGAACACTACATCTGAAACCAAGTATATACTGTATGTTGGCTAATTGAATTTAAATTAAAAAAAAAAAGAATTGGTGGGGGTGGGCACAATTCAATCCTTAACCAGAAGTTATCAGGTGATAAGTATTTTGGAGCAAAAGGAGGATAAGAGTAAGGTAAGAGAGATTGGGAATACCATAGGATGGGAATTGCAGTTCTGAACAGGATGGTCAGGGTAGACTTCATTGAGAAGGCAGTGCTTGAAGGTCAATTTACAGTCAAGTGTTGTTATAGCACAGGGACCAGAAGTGGAGGAGTGGTATGGTGGAAGTAGGTAAAGGTAAAAATGAGTGAGGGACACAAAGTGGGCAGCTCTTGGAACTGCTCTGCATCTTTCTGGTGGTAAAACTTCTAAAACTTCCAAAATTCCAGGCTGTCATCTTAGCCCTCCAGAGTCCAGTTTCTAATTATGCTGGTCTGTGTGAACTTGTGATTCCAGAATGTATACCCTTAGAGGGCACAAAGGAGAAAGGACTTTGTGCTTGAGTACTGGCCTAGGGTAGGTGGTGGACAACAGGTTACAAGTGCTTGCTTTGGGGATTTGTTTTCATTCTTACTTGTTAAGCAGAAATGGGCTTCAGACTCACTCTCATAAGTGTTACTAAGACTTCTGTATTAGGATGGATCTTCTTTCTTAAAAGACAAACACATCTAATACAACCAACCTGAAGTTCCTACTGCATGGCCCATAAAAGGGGAGCTAGATGCTTGGGAAAGTGGCCAGTGGTGGACGAAGATGCTTGTCCTCCTCCTTGGTCTTTCCCTGGGAGCATACAGCTCAGTGGGTGAAGGCCTGCTGCTATGGGGTAGCCAAGCCACAGAAGCCATCCCATAATAGGCCAGTTAGCTCTGCCCTGACCACACTCTCCACTCGAACCAACCATGCTAAAAATGGAAAAAGGACATTAGTGGAAAAACTGGTGAAATCTGAATAAAATCTGGAGTTTAGATCATAGCAATGTGAATTTCTTAGTTCTGACAAATGCACCATGGTTATGTAAGATGTGAACATCAGAGAATGCGGGGTGAAGAATATATGGGAACTCCTTGAACCATCTTTGCAACTTCTCTATAAGTCTGAAACTATTTCAAAATAAAAGATTTTCTTTTTTAAAAATGCCCATTGTGAGGGGCACCTGGCTGGCTCAGTTGGTGGAGCATGCTACTCTTGATCTCAGGGTTGTGAGTTCGAGCCCCACGTTGGGTGTGGAAATCACTTAAAAATAAAATCTTAGGGGAAAAAAAAAGCCCATCATGGACCCAAAGATGACTTGAGCTACAGATATGGATTTATTTACTGTGACTGGGAAAACAGTTCCACATGTGTGCCCCAGGGCTCATGGGTCAGGAGCATCCATTCATAATAATGAGAATTGGAGTATCTCTAGTCTGAGCTTCTCTCTGGCAGATTCTTCATCACCTTACTACCCCATTCCAGGTTTTTGCTTTGGGTATTGCCTCTGACTCATGTTTATATTGAATATTTTATGGCAGAATAATTGCCTGAAAGCATTATTTTATAATAGGACTAAGTGGGGAGAAGGCTCATAGGTCAGGGAGGCAGCAGCATATACAGGAAATAAGATGTTTAGGGAAACCAGAGAGAAAATGTCCACTTTGTAGAGGCAGCACTTCTTAAAAGATGATAGCTTCCGAAGATTCAGAAGCCCACATTCTTCAGAGTCCTGTGCTCATGGAGTGTACCGTATTTTTTTCTGCCCAGGTCCCAGCCTATTTTGATGAGGTTGTGGTCCCTCCTGCTGCTAGCACACTGTGATTGTGCATTCCGTATTTCATTAAGTCCGGGGCAGCTCAGAGGGGGAGTGGCCTTTTGTATATGTATATATATACAATGCCTTTCTTCTTTTGACAGCTGCGAATCAGAAGGAGCCCATGAATCTTAATTTTAAAGTGAAAGAGGAGCCTAAGGAAGAGGAGGCCTTAAGCGCCACTTTGCCTCGGTCCAGCTATGTGTTCAGCCCGGAATCGGAAGTGCCAGCCTCCAGCATCTCTGAAGACACCCTTAAGCCCCAGGAAGGGAAGGGGAATGTGCTAAGGCGGGATATGTCTGTCAAAGCAGCCTCTGAACTTCTCATGAAACTATCAGGTACTTGATTTATTCTAAAATATTCTAAAATATTCTGATCATTTCATTTGCAGCCAACTGGGCTGCTTCCTGCATGGATTATAATTAGCCTAATGGTAGCAATATCACATTATTGAGACAAATTCAGGAATGATTGGATGACTTGCCTTACATTCCTGTGTTGTGTGTATGAGTTTGTTTGCGGATGTTGTCTGTGTACCTGTCTTGTTAAATACTGCCTTCTTTCCCTGGAAATTGTTGGGAAACACTGCTGCTTTCTAAGACGATGCAGGTCATAATCTTAAGTGGGTTCTAATGATATTCAAAGCATTTCTGCAAATTGATCAAAATACCTATTCTTTCTTAATAGAGCACCTTTCTTTTTCTTTTTCTTTTTTTTTTTTTTTTTTAAAGATTTGTTCATGAGAAACACAGAGAGGAGAGAGAGAGGCAGAAACACAGGCAGAGGGAGAAGCAGGCTCCATGCAGGGAGCCTGATGTGGGACTCGATCCCGGGTCTCCAGGATCACACCCCAGGATGAAGGCAGCGCTAAACCACTGGGCCACTGGGGCTGCCTTTCTTTTTGTGTGTATTTATTCTGTATTCTTTAAGAACCATTAAAAGTATTTTTAACTTAATAAGCAGTTGAGGTGGTGCTTGCAGTAATTAGCAATAAAATAGCAATAAGATTTTACGAAGAGAAAATGTCATAGTGGACTATTACAATAATTAATCCAAGTTCTTAACAATGAATGAATAATTTTTTAGTAGTTTCTAAATGTAATCCCAGCCTGTCGGAGGTTGGGAAATGGGTTATAATTTGAAATTCCTGTATTTTGGGTTCTTTTCCACACAGTGTCCCATCTGCCCCTTCAAAACAGGTAAAAAATTTAGTGTCTTTTAAATTCAAAAGTATGGGGTGCCTGGGTGGCTCAGTGGTTGATCGTCTGCTTTGGTTCAGGTCAAGATCCCGGAGTCCCAGGATCAAGACCCACATCAGGATCCTCGCAGGAAGTCTGCTTCTTCCTCTGCCTATGTGTCTACCTCTCTCTGTGTCTCTCATGAATAAATAAATAAAATCTTTTTTAAAAAAGTAAATTCAAAATATGACTTCCAGAGCATGGAATGAAGAATTGTATCAATAATATTAACCAGGCCATATCCCAGCCTCAGTTCACTAAAGGTGATTTTTTTTAGAAACTATTCAGAGTGCTAATATGAATGGAAAGCTGTTTTCAGTTTGCAGTTTGCTGTACTTGGAGGATGAAAGCAAGAGATACATTAGGGATACTCCTTCCCTGTAATCCTCTCAGCAATTCTGACTATTTCTGGTTGAACAGTAGGTTGGATAGTAAGAAATTAAGAGCGATTTACTTAGAGCCATTATTATGTCAGAGCAGTTGAAATTCCTGTGTATGCCAGTTGGTGGGGTTAAGAATTCTTCCCTTTGATGTTAATTTAGAACACACTGGAACTTCAAGGGAACATGATTTGGTATAGATAAAGCATACTACAGTTATTACATCCTTATTATAGCCCCATTTTTCTAAACTTTGCAATGATAGTGAAGCTTCTCTCTAGCAGACTGAGCTGATTGCTGAAAGCTGAAAGTTTAAAAATATGTTCAGGCCAACATATTTTCTTATACTTAAGCCCTCCTTCCTGTGTCAAAAGGTCTCAGTGAGGGCAGCCTGGTGGCTCAGGAGTTTAGCGCCGCCTTCGGCCCAGGGTGTGATCCTGGAGACCCGGGATCGAGTCCCACATCAGGCTCTCTGCATGGAGCCTGCTTTTCCTTCTGCCTGTGTCTCTGCCTCTCTCTCTCTCTCTCTCTCTCTCTCTCTCTCTCTCTGTGTGTGTGTGTGTCTCCTCATGGATAAATAAATAAAATCTTAAAAAAAAAAGGTCTCAGTGATATAGAACAATGTGTCTGTTGTTTTTCCAAGCAATTCACAGGAGTCACATAGCTCTTTGATTCTTCTTCTGTAGCATAGACTTTCCCATTGCAGTGACCCTCTTCCAATGGTGACTCCTGTCGGTAGGCTCCTTGCATGTGCTATTTCTGTTTCAGAGGCTGCTGTGCCACCTGTATTGTGAGCAGAGAAAGATGGGATGGCACCAAAAGATAATATGCAAAAATGAGATTTCAGGGAAGATTTTCTTCAGGAAGACATTTTATCCTAATCCTTTTAGCCGAAGTGATTTGGGACACTGTAGTATGAAATCATTTCCTAGATAATAATGAGATCCCTCAAATAGAATATGGCCATACAGCCGTGCACATGTAGTGATATTTGTGGACAGCAATGGCTCTTTTAAATGTTTATGTTGACTCTTGTTGAGTTTTTGTGCTGTGGGGTTCAACGACAGTTGATTGGATGACATAGTCATATTTCCAAAGGTATCTACCCTGCTTCCTAGTGTAGAAACGAAAACTTGTTTGAAAGACTAAGATAACTTTTTTTTTGGAGGGGGGGGGCAACATTCTTTGTGTAAGAGACTTAGGTAGAAGAAAAAGCATCCCAGCCCCTGTCCTCTAGATGTGTATGGTCTAGTCGGGAGTAGTCCAGGGCGATGGAATCCATTCCATAAATGTTTTGCACTTAGAACTCCATGCTTCTACACTCTAGCAGATTATAATCAGGTAAACTGTGAAGAAGTTTCCAGTTGGTCCTAAAAATAGACACGTGACTTAAAAACAACTGTCTTTTCATTCCTAAGCCACAAGGTAAAGGGGACTCACCCTTTACTGGGTTTAAAGTGGATACTAGAGTTTCTAATCATAGGTGGATCAGTGCTCTTGGAAGAAGGATGTTAGGGAAAAACTTCCTATGCTCTCTTTCCTCAAGATGCAGTTTAGCAATTTCAGTATTCATGTCTTGAAAGACATCCACGGAAAGGACCTGTCGGTGTCTTCAAGGTACCTTTTCCACAATAGTTCCTGTCCCTTTGTAGACAAGAGGGGTGATTCATTTCCCATAGCAGCCATGCAGGTTAGTCAGGGCTGCCTTAGGTTCACCTCAGCTGATACCCCAGAGCCTTGCTGTGGGCATTCTCATGAACGTGAGTCTCTGTTGCTTCCTGCCTTGCCAATTTTCATTTATAGGCTTTTGCCACATTGAGGGAAATCCTTTTGGCCAGGAAGAGTTGGGTGAATTTGAAAAGTATGCCCCATGCATATATCGCACATTTTGTTTCTTCTTCCAGTATTCACCAAAGGAACAGCCAAGATGTTGGAAGAAAAGGATTTTTCTGCTTTGTTATTTGTTTCCTTGAGATTAGAAGCTATGATCTGTAGTGTAGGCCCTCTTAGTCTTTTCATTGAATCCATAAGAGGAAACGGGTCAACAGTTTTGGCTGCTTCATTTCCAGGTTTAAATTAATTTGTGTTAACTCCTTAATGATGGACATTAGGCACAGGGCCCAGTCAAACATCATGTGAAACTTTCCCATGTGGAGAAATGTCTGTACCTATATTGTTTTTCAAATTGACATTTACATTTTATGGGAAAAACACAGATGAGGTAGAGGCTAGGCTAAATTCTTCATTAACTGTGTGTTGGGAAAATCTGAGGTTTCTTCCTTCCTGGGGCTCAAGTTCTCCTTCCAGTTGTTAATTGGGAAGTCAAGTGCCTGACAGCTGGGCCAAGTAAATTGATTACCATAAAGAAAGCAACCCACTCTGAGGGAACTGCTGGATGTCTGTGACTACCTGTTGTTATGTGACACAAGGCAGCCAAAACAATCAGACTTTTCTGCTAACGCGCAGAGTTGCCAAAGATAATTCCCAGAAGTCGTGATTCAGGAGGCCAGAATCCTGAAGCTCAGTACAGGGGATATGTAACATTAGACAGACGAAGAAAATCCGGTTGCTGTGAAACCCTGGTTTTGCAACATCAAGTGACTTCACAAACTTCTGGAACAGATGTGTTATCACAGATGTGATGCAATACTGAAGATGACACAAAATCTGATCTGTCTCTGGTGGGCTGTAAGAGAAGTAGCTAGGCACACAGAGATAAAGAAATGCCCCTTCTCCTTCTGGGAAGCCACATGTTTGTGTGGGAATGAATACATAAAATGTACAGTGTACGTGGTTGAAGCAGATTAAGAATGCCATTTGAAACGTGAATTCCACAAAAATAAAGGCTGAAGTTATTTTTGAAACTAGTGAAAAATTAAGCACTTAAATTTACCTAACATGGTAAATAAAACTTCATATTAGGCCTTAATTGGAGACACTTCTGTAGGTTTTCTTATTTCTGTGCACAAAGAAGGAAACCAGGTGGATTTATATTCATTTCCGATTTGTATTCATTTATCCCAGTCTCGTCTTGGAGAAAAATATAAATTATAATTGCCTCACCTAGAAAAATCCAAGTAGACCATGGATTTGAAATACATAGAGATGTTGGGTTCAGGAAATCTCCTGAGTAAGATAGGGCTTCAGCTCTGAAATATCTATTTATTTATTTAGTACTTTTTCAAAAGATTTTATTTATTTATTTGAGGGAGTGTGAGCGAGAGAGTGGGAGAGAGACCATGCACGCCTGAGCGAATGGCAGAGGGAGAAGCAGACTCCCCACTGAGCAGGGAGCCCGATGGCAGGGCTCCATCCCAGGACCCCAGGATCATGACCTGAGCTTAGGGAAGACACTTAACCAATTGAGCCACACAGGCCCCCCCAGTATTTTTTTTTTAAGTAATGTCTACCGTCAATGTGGGGCTTGAACTCACGACCCAGAAATCAAGAGTTGCATGTTCCACTAACTGAGCCAGCCAGGTGCTCCACAGCTATGAAATATTTAGAAGCCGGCAAACTTGAGTAAGATGAAGTTTAAGGTGAGCTTAATCTCTGGGATGAACTGAAACAGAGAGACCCCAAAATTGACTTTATGAATAGTTTTAATTAGGACCCTTGTGGTTGTACACAATAGATCTTCTTCAGCCAGTTCAGGCAAACGAGGGGAATTTAATAGAACGTGCAGGTTTGGGGTTAATTTACAGAATCCGAGGGCAGGGATGGAGAAGGCTGTAAGGCCTTCACATAAGCCAGGATCTGGAGGACCACGTGGAAACCAGGAAGCTCTCCCTCCCTACCTCATCCTTGCTTCTCTGTGTGGGCAAATGGACTTTTTCTGCTACCCAGTTCACATGGTGGAAAAAGACAATTTCTTGCAGCTTCCGAGTTTGCTTCTTGTTCAAAAAAGGAGCCAGACAGAAATTTCTTAGTCCCAATTCCAAATTCCAGCTGATTGCCTCAGGTCCAGTTGGGATCCACTAATGGAAACTTGTACTGCCACTAGGGCTAATGGCATGTTGGGCAGACATGGCTGCGGTCATACAGGATGGCTGGGAGGGAGAAGAACCCCCTAGAAAGGCATCTTGGGTGGGCAAGGATGGGGGTGGCATGAAACCAGGAAGACAAACAATATGTATGAACCACAAAAGTTTGAGGAGCAGACCATGGTAATTGCTGTTATTTAAATACTAAATGTAAATGTGTTTTGGCCTTCGGATGACTTTTACCTTTCTTTTCTGGTAGAGTCTTTGGGGAAGACCCACCCAGCCAGGACTTTGCCTAGCCAGCCTCTCACAGTATTGAGGCAGTGCTTCTCAAAGTATGGTCCCCAGAAAAAAAAAAAAAAAAAGTATGGTCCTCGGTCCTCAGACTGGCCGAATCAGCATGGGTGGGGGAGAAATGCAAATTCTTGAACTCTACTCTGGACCTCATTGAAACTCTTGAGGTTGGAGGCCCAGCTGTCTGTGTTTTTGCCAGCCCTCCATGTGATGCTGACAGCTAAGTTTTGAGAAGCACCGTGCCAAGGAAATGGTTAATTAAAGAAATAAGTTTTGCCCATCTGAGAAGATTGCCTTAGACTAAAGCTGACAGAAAACAACAGTCTACCAAATGTACATTTTACTTTTAAGAAGAGCATCTCTTCAGTAGAGATTCTTTTTCACTTATTATGCAATAATGGTATCTGGGAAACTTTTTTTGGAAGGGAACATGCACCTAATCAAGATAGTGTTGGTTGTGAGCCTCAGATTAATACTGCTTTTTTTTCCGGTGTTCTTTGTTGTTAAATTTCATGATTGTTCGTGGGCGATGTTGGCTTTTGTCTTGTTTGTTTAGTTTTTAAGAAGAAAAAGCTCCTCCTATCTCCCTTCCCTGCAAATCAAAGACCCTGTCAGAAACTGTCGTATTCTAAAGAATTCCTCAAGATAAGCAAGAGATTTTAGCTAAACAGTTTTTCAGAGCAAAAACTATTCACTGTTCTATTTAGGATTTCTCCTTTGGAAAATTGTAGTCCATCAAACTTGATGAACAGGATGGCTTCTATAATAATCTACAAGGATGGAAAGTAGATGATTCAGTTTTATATTAATGTCAGGTTACATTTGCCTCCCTCAGACCTATAAGTTACCTAATTAAGTGGTGGAAAGAACATGGAAGGCCTCATCGCACCTAGTTCATGGTGGTTCTACTGCTCACATCAGGCCGAAAGTAGAGTTCAGTCCAAAAGCAAACAGGTGGACATATCAGCAAAGTAGTGGAGAAGATGTAAAGAATAATTTTGAAGTCAGTTGAAAAGCACTTTATTTCTTTTATTAATATTGTCTATTTATCACACTGTCAAGTACAGGGTACTGAAGAATCTGAGGGCATAAAAATGTCAAGTGGCGTAGCCTACTCAGCCTGAAATGAGAAGTTCTTTTTTTCACTTCAACTTTTTTGAGCACCTGGAGAAATTGAATTGATTGAATCCAGTGGTCTACTACTTTTCTAAGAATTTATTCATTTCACACTGTTATACGTTTTTGAGGGGACTTCTAGACTGATTTTTAAGCACTATTTCATTTTTAAAAACATCTTTATTGAGAGATAATTCAATGCCATAAAATTTACCAATTTGAAGTATACAGTTCAGTAGTTTTTAATATATTCATAGAATTATGCAGCCATTGCCGTATCTAGTTATGGAACATTTTCATCACCCCAAAAAGAACTCCATACCCATTAGCAGTCATTCCTTACCCATCCCCATGTCACCCCCAACCCTAGGTAACCACTAATCTGCTATTTCTCTATATAGATTTGACTGTTCTGTACATTTCATATGAATGAAAGCATACAATATATGGTCTTTTGTAACTGACTTCTTTCACTTAGCATAATGTTCTTAAAGTTCATCTGTGTTGTTCATCTGATTATCGTACTTCATTCCTTTTTATGGCTGAATAATATTCCATCGAATATTATTGGAATAAATATGCCAATACTGTAATGTTGATTTTATATATGGCATAAAATGGACACATACCACATTTTGTTTATTGAGTCATCTGCTGATTAACATTTGGTTGTTGCCCAATTTTTGACTGCTATGAACATTCATGTACAAATTTTTCTTGTGGGCATATGTTTAGTTTCTCTTAGGTATATACCTAGGAGTGGAACTGCTGAATCAAATGGTAACTCTATGGTTAACATTTTGAGGAAATGCTAAGCTGTTTGCCAAAGCAGATGCACCATTTTACATCCCCACCAGCAATGTATGAGAGTTCTAATTTTTCCACATACTTGCCAAAACTTATTATTGTCTGTCTTTTTTTTTTTTTTTTTTTATAACCATCATAGTGGGTATGAACTAGTATTTCACTGTGGTTTTGATTTGCTTTTCCCTGATGACTTAAGATGTTGAGTATATTTTCATGTGCTTATCAGACATTGGTGTATCTTCTTTGGAGAAATGTCTATTCAAGTCCTTTTCCTGCTTTTTAAGTTATTTGTCCTTTTATTTTTGAGTTGTGAAAGTTTCTTAGATATTCGAATAGAAGCCTCTTAGCAGATGTATGATTTGCAAATACTTTCTCCTATTCTGCTAATTGTCTTTTCATTTTCTTAATAATATGATTTGTAGCACAAAATATTTTAATTTTGATGTTGTAGTCCAGTTTACCTCTCCTTTCTTTTGTTGCTAGTGAGCACCATCACATTTTCCTTGATTCCAAAACTTAAGTCAAAGTGGAGACTCGTTTAATATTAAAATGAAATAGTGTCTTTACTTAAATGAGGGCAGCATTTAAGTTTCAGATATAAAGCCTATGAAAACTAATTTATTGAATACAGACCTCATAGTGGAATTTACCTGATTTCTATATTTTTGCAATAGCATTCTGTAGTTCACCTGATGGCAAAGAATATTTGTATGTCAATTCTTTTTTTTTTTAAGATTTCTTTATTTATTTTAGAGAGAGTGAGAGAGGGAGTAGGGGGAGGGGCAGAGGGAGAGAAAGAATCTGAAACAGACTCCCTGCTGAGCACAGAGCCTGACGTGGCTTGATCTCACGACCCTGAGATTATGACCTAAGCCGAAATCAAGAATCAGACGCCTCACTGACTGAGCCACCCACGTGTCCCATATGTCAACTTTTTAAATGACTTATAATGAATGTGAGTAATGGGTTTACAGCTAATGGCCAGATCACTTTCCTCATGCCATATACATCATAAGCAACTCTTGGGATATGCTTGTGTATGTATATATATGTGAATATGTATATGCATGTATACACATATACACAGAAAACCCATAATTAAGGAAGTTAAATCTTTTCTTTTTAAGACTTTTTTATTTATTTGAGAGAGAGAGCGAGAGCATGAGCAGTGGGAGAGGAGAGGGAGAAGCAGATTCCTCGTTGAGCAGGGAGCCCAACATGGGGCTCGATCCCAGGATCTGAGATCATGACCCAAGCCCAAGGTGGACACTTAACTGTCTGAGCCACCCAGGTGCCCTGAGTTAAATCTTAAAGAATTAGACTCTTCTTTTAGGACTTGAAAACTTAGTGAGAATTGAAGGTATTTTCAGTGTGAAAACTATGTCTTATACAAACAGGGACTAGATCACTTTAATAAGATAAAAAATGTGACATGCTTATATACCAAAGAGAATCCTTTTCTTGAAGGTCTAGATCTTGTTAAACTCAACAGAAATACAGTGGTTTATTGACCTGCCTTTTGAGCTAGCGCTGAGCTCTGTGCAGCTTTTCCCAGCAAGAAGAGGGAACTTGTTTGGAACAGATTCTCCCACCATTAACTGGTATTACCCTCCCTCTTTGACTAGTAGGTACCCTTCTACTCCTTTCAGAATTTCACACTCAGCTTACAAATCTTGGAGGCACACACCTGAATAGCTGATGCTGCTCCCCACCTCCTGTGGGAACTCTTCTGGCTGTTGCCCCCAGGGCCAGTGCCTCTGCACCTCCTTTTCCCCCTAGAGCCTTCACCCCACTGGTCACCCTTTTGCTTTCTTGACCTGGCTTCCTCCGCCTCCCACACGCGGCCTGGGACTCAGAAAGACTGCACTCAAAAGGGTTCTTGTTTTATTATCATCTCCCTAATGCATAGCTGCATATATTAATGTAGCCACGAAAATTTGTATTGGCGTGTGTTTCCAGAAACCAGGCAAGAACTCTGAAAGGAATTTCATAGGCTCCACCTTCATGAAAGATTCCTTTTCTGTTTGGCCAATCTGGGGGAGGGAGGGGTTTGATCACTGCTGCAAAGGTTGAGGGTGGGGCTATAGGGTGGGGAGGGGTACAGACAGGGTAGGATGACGTGGAGGTGTTCCAGATCTTCCTTTGTAATACTGAGCAAAGAATGGAGAATGACACCTAGAAAATGTGCTTGCAGTTGGATAGTGTGCCCTCCTGATTCCTCTGTTGTTTTCTGTTTCCCTGCATAAATGACTACAGATGTTATCCAGGGCACAAACTGTAGTGCAGTTTGTATTGAGAAACCACTAATAGATACTATTCAATGGTGATAACTCTAAGAAGAAGCTTTATTTTCTGAGGGATCCAGTTGCAGTGTGGATGTAAATATTTGAGTCACCAGTGAAAACATTCTCTTCCATTTTTCACACAGAGGACAAATGCCCCTGCTAGGTGGAAGCTGTGTATCCTATCACTGCATTAGGATCTCCTCTACTGCTCTAGCTTTTTGTGGTTCTTACCCCAGCCTTTTTGGCTATATGTTGTTACCACAGTTGTAGTCTTGTGAGGAAGAGCGTGACCATTATTTCCCTCAACAAAATATCTAAAATGTTCTCATTCCACAGCTTTTCTCTTCATTGCCATATTAACCTTTCACCTTCGACTTATGAACATCAAGGAAGGGGTACGTTCACATGTATAATTAAACCCCATGGATTCCGTGCTCCTCTTCATACAAACTGGTATCACCGATCTACCCCTGAAGAAAGGAATCCTTTCTCCACTGCCAGGTGGCCTAACCACTGCTGAGTGGCCACATTGCCCAAGGCTCAAGTGAGTGGCAGTGCCTGGGCCACTCAGTGCACTGAGTACCAGAAGACACCCACAATCTGAGAGCGATGGGATCTGTTTCCGTGGAGTAGGGGATGTCCATAATGGCCCAAGAATGGGAAACTTTCATGAAGAGAACGATTTCTCCTTTATGGCTTCTGTTTTTTTGTTTTTTCTAAATTTTAAAAGTTGTAGTGTTCTCTTAGTTTTAGGTGTACAATTTAATAATTCAGCAATTCTATACATTATTCAGTGCTCATCAAGATAAGTGTACTCTTAATCTCCATTATCTGTTTTACCCATCCTCCCACCTACCTCTTCTCTGGCAAGCATCAGTCTGTTCTCTGTATTTAAGAGTCTGGTTTTTTGTTTGTCTTTTTTCCTGTTTATGTTTTTTTCTTGAATTCCACAAATTAGTAAAACCATATGATATTTGTCTTTCACTTACTGACTTACGTGATAGCCTGTAGGTTCATCCGTGTTGTTACAAATGGCAAGATCTCATTCTTTTTCATGGCTGAGTAATATTCTACTGTGTGTGTATGTACACACATCGCATCTTTATCTGTTCATTTACGAATGAACAATTGGATTGCTTCCATATCTGAGCAATTGTAAATAACAGGGGTGCATATATATTTTTGAATTAATGTTTTCATTTTCTTTGGGTAAATACTTAGTAGTGGAATTACTGCATCATATGGTAATTCAGGTTTTAATCTTCTGAGGAACCTCCATACTGTTTTCCAGTGGCTGCAGCAATTTGCATTCCCACCAACAGTGGGGAGAGGGTTCCTTTTTCTCCCAATCCTCACCAACATCTGTTGTTTCTTGTATTGTTGATTTTAGCCATTTTGACAGAAGGTAATATCTCATTGTGGTTTTGATTTGCATTTCCCTGATGAGTAGTGATGTTGAGCATCTTTTCATGGATCTGTTGGCCATCTGTATGTCTTCTTTGGAAAAATGTTTGTGTCATTTGCACATTTTTATTGGATTATTAACTTTCTTGGTGTTGAGTTGTGTAAGTTCTTTATATATTTTAGATAGTAACCCCTTATGGATATATCATTTGCAAATATCTTCTCCCATTCAGTAGGTTGCCTTTTTGTTTTGTTGATGTTTCCTTCCCTGTGCAAAAACTTTTTATTATGATGTAGTCCCAGTAGTTTACTTTTGCTTTTGTTGCCCTTGTTTCAGCAGACGTGCTTCAGCAGACATATCTAGAAAAATGTTTCTATGGCCAATGTTAAAGAAATTACTGCCTGTGTTTTCTTCGAGGAGTTTTATGGTTTCAGATCTCATCTTTAGGTCTTTAATCCATTTTGAGTTTATTTTTGTGTATAGTGTAAAAAAAAAAATGGTTCAGTTTCATTCTTTTGCATGTAGCTGTCCATTTTTCCCAGCACCATTTATTGAAGAGACTTTTTCCCATTGTGCACTCTTGCCTCCTTCTTCTTCTGTATTTTAGAATAGTTTGAGAACAATAAGTATTAACTCTTCTTTAAATGTTTGGTAGAATTCACCTGTAAAACCATCTTGTCCTGGACTTTTGTTTGTTGGAAGTTTTTTGATTACTGATTCAATTTCATTACTAGTAATCAGTCTGTTCAAATTTTCTATTTCTTCCTATCCAGTTTTAGAAGGTTTCTAAGAATGTATCCATTTCTTTTAGGTTATCCAATTTTTGGCATATAATTTTTCATGATAATCTTTTATAATCCTCCGTATTTTTTGTGGTGATAATTATTATTTTTCTTTCATTTCTGATTTCATTTGAGTCCTCTTTCTTTCTTGGTGAGTCTAGCTAAAAGTTTGTCAATTTTGTTGATCTTTTCATTCAAAGAACCAGCTTCAGGTTTCATTTATCTGTTCTATTGTTCTTTTTAGTCTCTATTTCATTTATTTCTGCCTTAATCTTTATTATTTCCTTCCTTCTACTCACTTCAGGCTTTGCTTGTTTCTATTTCTCCCTTACTGCTTCTATTATTCTTACATGAAAACAAAGGATTGAAAAGTGGCATTTTTGCTTTATCTAAATGTGAGGACCAGTGACATTCTTTCTGAAGGGATCTTGGTCTTCCCTCCTCATGATTCTATATATGCCACCCATGTATCTATTTTTCCCAAATCTAAGCCATCCTGAGTTTGTGCTGTAAGGTGCTTTACTTCTTATTTTCTAAATTTAGGATAGCAGCTGGATTCAAGCACATTTCCTGGTTTCCTGTGACTTGCCATATGCCTGGATCACTTATCTCCACAGCTGGAGAAATGGGGAGGAGTGATAGAATATATTTGTGACCCACCACATTTCATTTTAGGGCAAAAATCAGGTGCTGAGGATCATTGTTTAAAGAATAAATTATGAGCTCATTTCCTTACTTCCTGTTACTACCATACTCACCTCCATAAACCTACCTAAACATAGACACACAGTTCCCTACTGTTGCTACCAGAAATCCTTCGTAGTGTTTTGGAGTGGGGGAAATTCACAGAGACAGCCTGACTGGAGGCTTCCTGTGGTCCACATGTATGTAGCCAGAGGTATCTTCATAGCCCCTCTGGTTGAGAGGGAGATAGGCCCTCTGCAGAGACTAAGCATTGAGAATGAAAGGTGAGATTGCAGTGATTTGTGGGACTTATTTTGAGGGTGAAAGCATCATGCCTCACTGTGCACATTTGAATATTGGTATTAGTCTTCACTTGGAATTCATCAGTGCTTATTTGGTTCACATATTGGGTAATATGTATATAATACCTTTTTTCCTCCACTTTGTTTTAAAGAGCTGTGGAAAATAAAGGAGAAAACTGGGGAGTAGGAGGATGAGTTAACCGAGACAGATGGTGGTCTCCTTTCAATTACTTGTACTGAAGCCTTTGCGCCCTGTTGATCCTATTTTAACGCTGTTTAAAATATGTTCTCCTAACACATTGTATATGTTAGAAAGCTCTTCCTATATGATTCTTTCTCAGCTTTCCTGGTGACACCCAGAGCTAAAAGTCTTCATCCTGTGTGTGACAGTGAGTGTTCACGCGTTAGGGCCTCATTCTCAGTTTTGGGACTACCTTCCCCTTCCTCCTCCTCCCCCTCCCTGCCACTTCCCTACCTCCCTACCCCTTTCTGCCCCCAGTTGGCTGTTTTATTGCTCTTCAGCACCTGCGCTGGAGAGGACACGGGAACAGAGAAAGGAAGGGAAATTAAAATGAGTCATTTATTGCTACTTGTAAGGAGCTTTGATTTAAAAAACATTTGGAAAAGAAGGTTGAAACACAGCCAGAATACATTGTGAAGATACTCATGCACCCATGCCTTCAAGAACCAAGGGGAATTAAGAGTCCAGAGGGACCATTCTGCACCATCAGATGGTTCCCCCCCAGCCCTCCACGCCATCTAAGGATTCCCACAAGCATGGTACTAGGGACAGTGCTCTATCAAAAACAAAAGCTCCTTTATCATTGGCTATGAGGGATTTTATTTCTGGCACAAGTATGTAAAGATTTCTTGGGCTTTAAATGAACTCTATACTTCAGTTCTCCTCTTTATATTTCTTTATGGCCTTCCTTATTTTTGTTTGTTTGCTTTCACTTACTCATTTATTCAACAAATATTTATTGAGCTCCTGCTATTTTCTAAGTTCTGCTTTAGGTCCTAGGGGCATAATGGGGACTAAAACAGTGCCTTCTCTTGCACAGGTCCTGCATTCTCTTCCCACCTCATCTATCGCTACCCATACCTCACTCCCTCACTCTAGTTGGTTAGTGCCTGGGTCAGTGTCTCCTGGTATGTGTGGTCCTGCTCTGTGCACCATGCTGATCAGCCCTTCCCTGCCTGCTGAAAACATCAACCAGTGGAAGAGAAATAGTCCAGGCTTCTCAACAGAGATAGCCTTGGGGCATGATTCAGTAATATTTAGCACCACCCAAGGAAAACACTTTAAACTTGTCTGCTATATACTTATGCCCTGTGACCATCTTTTAATGGAAAATACTTAAAAGTTTAGTAAAACTCTCAGCTATTAAAAATTAAACTCTTCCCTTGCTCATTCCTTTCTTTGGGTATTTTGGTCCTTCTCCCTCCTCTTTGTGCACAAAGCAGTGGCCAAGTGATAACTTGACAGAGATGGACCTTGCTTTTTGGTTATTTTCATGTCAGCAGGAATTTTACTGAATCTTTCAGGGAGTCTGTTTAAAACCTAAGTATGCACCCTGTCCCACCCCCACCCCCATCCCCAACCAGCATTCAGGTTCATAGAAGGTTATATAAAGGCCTATTAATCACAGCAGATGAGGTGGACAGGGCTTAGATTTATTAAATGGCAAAGGATAATAATGTTAAATAGATTTAAAGTTAGAACAGATACTTTAATTGACCCTTTTTCTTTCTTTCTTTCTTTCTTTCTTTCTTTCTTTCTTTCTTTCTTTCTTTCTTTCTTTCTTGTGAGATAGCAAAGTATATTCTGGATATTAGATGAAAAATAGGTTAATTTTTAAAAAATGAGATCATTTGGAATGTTACCAAATGGCAGACATACAGTTTAAATGTGCCTCTTTAGCTAATTTCTAGTGAAATCATCAAATGAAAAGAAAACAAGATGATTGTGAGAGGTTTTACATTAACACCGGGACACTCAGAGGTCAACAGATAGTGATGGAGCCACTCCATATCATCTGCTGCTTGGAGAAGCTGATCTCCTGGAGCCCCCATTGAAGGATCTTCATTCTTGATTGTGATTGGACACAAGTGAAATTGAATGCAGAATTTTTTTGGTGTGATGGACATATTCTGACTTGTGATCATCTGCGTGGCCATGGAGGGACCTCTTTTTCGTCACGTGAGCCTCCTCTGTCATCTAACACTAGGCAACATCATACCCAGAATCGAGTCCAAAACTTGTGCTGCAGCCTTGGGCCTGGTTTTGTGGCCAATCCGAGAACACCAGCAAATGCCCAGCTGAGCTATCTCAGACAAGGACCCGTTGCATTGCTTGCTGGTATGGAGGATGTGAAGGCAAGTTTAAAAATCGACTGAAGGATAAAGCTTCAAGTGTTTTGCTCTGATGGAAATTAATGTTTTTTGGACCCCTGAAAGAACTTCCAGGGCTTACTAACTCTTTATTACCTTTAAAGTTCAAGTTCTATTTTTTTAGGGCATATTTATTCCTTGCAGATTCAGATAGAACACCTGGTGCTACTCATTGTAGTTTTTAAAAACTTGATTCTAAGTTGATCCCCTGCTTACCTCTGTCTAATAATTCACTAGTGTGCATAGCTAAATCTTCAGAGGCTTGTGAATTCTCCTTCCTGATTGGCCAGGCAGTATACTGATACAGAGGGGAAACACTGGTAACTCTCAATTTTGGCAATTCAAAAGGCCAATTCTGATAAAACATATTTGAGGTTGTTTTAGAAATCAAAAGTGTGTGTGTGTGTGTGTGTCTACCGGAGGTTGTAGGGCTCTCCTGTTGGAAAATACTTAAAATTCTGAAAATTCTTATATATTATTAGAAGAACCAGGGGAAAATCTGCTGAAAATTCTTATATATTATTAGAAATTTCTTGAAAATTCTTATATATTATATTAGAAGAACCAGGGAAAAATCTGCTGCACCACTGCTTTGTTTCACAGAGAGGATTTACTCTCATTTTCCCTAGGAGCAGATGACCAACGTGTCCATAGGGAGAAAACTGGTCAGAGCCTGTATTGCCTCTCTCTGGGGTGTGGCTGCACCCATGGAAAAGCCACAGCCTCAGAATTCATTCCTCAGAGCAGGAACGGGGAGCTTCTCCCCACTGAGGCCCACTGCACTCTAGGCATTGTGGAGATGAGCCAAGGGCCACGCCGTGGAAAAAATGAGACTTAAAGATACAACTTCCCGTGGAGAAGCCTATACCAATCCAGTCCCCTAAAGAATGGAAAATTGTATCAGGATGCGTGTGCTTGTGTCCCGTGTGATCACTCCTTCAGAGAGACAGGGTAGGCTATAAAAGAGGAAAGGAAGAATTCCATACAGCCTGTAAGACTCGGGTTCATAATTACCATAGGAAGAACAGCTAGGTTTCTCTCTCCTTCACTGAGGACCCAACTGCCATCACACGGCAAGGGAGTGACTGCCCGGCCAGGGCTGTCTCGCTTCCACTTCTGTGGAATAACATTTCCATTTCTCCCTCCATCCTTGTCTCTGCTTGGGGAGGTCTGGGGCTCCATCTTTCCCTGAGCGGCCAAGGAAACCCAGTCCAACTCTTCATTCCATTTTGATTTTGGCAAGGGCAAAGTCAAGCAAGAGAAAGCATAGGCAGAAAGCGACTGCCTTTATCAGATGCCAGCGGGTGCAGGCCCTGCGATAGGATGCCACCGTGTGATCTCATTTCTTGTTCCTGGTTGTTCATGTCACTTCACCTGGTCCTCTTGACCTGCGCTGTTGTTCACAGAGTGTTAGTAATAAACCCACTGTCTACAGGAATCAGGTTTCATACCTGGACGGTGTTTTTATAACCAATGAGAACCCTGTCTCTTTGAGGATGGCTAGTTGGAGATGAAAGATTTTTAATTTATCTAATTGATACGAACATCACTCTAAAAACCATACTGTTTCCACGTGGTATAGTTGGCATTGCTTCTACACACATTCTTTTAAGCTTCTTGTTACTCTAAAATGCTAGCTCAGGATCATGGTCATGAGCCACCCAGAGAGAGAAGGGTCAGTTTTCATTGTCTCTTTCAGTGCCATTGCCAGTGATTCATCTTTTCATATTTTGTTTTTAAGTTCATAGCATGTGTGAGTTCATAACATCAATGGCAGATTGAGGAGTCAAGAGACAGAGAATAGCATCACACGCGTGCTTTAGGTGACATGTGTGACAGATATACAGTAAGCATATCTAATGTGCCAGGCCCTGTGCGACATCTTGAGAATGAAAGATGAATAAGAATCTCACTCAGCAGGATGCCTGGGTGGGCTCAGTGGTTGAGCATCTGCCTTCAGCTCAGGGCGTGATCCTGGAGTCCCAGGATTGAGTCCCACATGGGGCTCCCTGCATGGAGCCTGCTTCTCCCTCTGCCTGTGTCTCTGCCTCTCGTGTGTGTGTGTGTGTGTGTGTGTGTGTGTGTGTGTGTCTCATGAATACATAAATAAAATCTTAAAAAAAAAAAAGAATCTCACTCATCCCTGAGTTCAGTGCAGAGGGGAAATACATGCCTGAATGATAGTAGTAACATGCCATGGGATTTGCAGAGGCCATCTGATCTAGATGTAGGATAGAGCAGGGAGAGAGAGGATCACTGGACGGGGGGGATAAAGGAATGCTGCACACAGAGGGGACACCTGAATACAGATGACCCTTGAACAACATGGACTGGCATGTGCATGTCCACTTCTGTACAGGTCCACGTATACGTGGAATTTTTTCGATAAATATAGTACAGTCGCCTTAAATGTCTTTTCCTTATGATTTTTTGACATTTTCTTTTCTTTGGCTTACTTTATTGTAAGAATACTGTTTATGATATATATGACATCTAAAATATCGGATGTTTATGCTATCAGTCAGGTTTCTAGTCAGTAGTAGGCTGTTCTAGTTAAGTTTTAGGGGAGTCAAAAGTTATGTGTGAATTTTCAACTGTGATGGGGGAGGAGGGGTCACCACCCCTGACCCTCACATTGTTCAAGGGTCAAGTGTACTTTTGAAATCTGAAAAGGATGTTATCGGGTGTTTTAGAAGGGAATAGGGTGAAAAACAGCATGTCATGTTCAGGAACTGGAGTATTTGCAGTATTGAAAGAGCACAATGGCACATAGAGGTGTGCTGAGAGATGATGCAGGGAGGTGGGGCTGGGGCTTTACAGGGGACAGGAACTAAGGGAAGGAATCATGTAGGCCCCAGTGTAGGCATTTTCCCACAGGAGGGCTGGCATGGGGATGGTCTTAAATGCCTTCCAGTGGGGCCGCCTGGACAATTGGGGGCTGCACAATGACAAAGGGGAATGGAAACCAACAAGCGGATTCCTAGGGCAGTAGAGGCAATAAGGGACCACAGGCACGAGGGAGTTCAGCCACATAAAGGGAACTTGCAGGAACCCAAGGGCAGGAATGCAGTGAGCCTCCAACAGTCCTAGAGGCTGAAGCAGGAGGCTCTCATGAAGTATCAGTCTGTCTCTCTCCTCTTTGGACTTCCATGTACACCATGCTGGGCCACTCCCTTTCCTCCTCTTTTCCTCCCTCTTTCTTCCTCCGGTCTAAGGGTAGGGGTAACAGTTCCACCCCATCCACTGCTCTCTACTCACCTTCCCTTGGATCTTACCAAGTCCTCTGGAGTCAGATGACTTCCGGTGTGTGTGTCACTGCTGATTCCCCCTCTTACTGCCCACAGACATCCCCGACTTCCACTTCCTGCAGGAATCTTAAGTACTTAGCCAAAACAGAACTGAAAATTTCCCCCCGTATTTCCCCACAGCCCAACTTTTCTATTTTCCTACTCCCATTGATAGCTTCTCCCAAATCTCAAGGCTTAAAGGTCATAGAAATATTTCTTTAATCACACTGCCTCAGGCTATGTACAAACTTTCTTTGTAATTTCTTTCACATTTGTCTCTTCATTCTTTATTCAGACTTCTAGCAGTCTCCTCCAGTTCCTCCCCATTCAACCTCTAGAATATCCTGTGAATCTTTTCTATCCCTGTGACCTTTAGTTCAGGCCCTCATCGTCTCCTTGCTTGGATTACCACCGTAAGCTCCTAACAACTGCCCCCATTTCCACTTCCTCCCAGGCCTTCCAAGTGCCACTGCCAGGTTGGCCTTCTGAAGTGCAATCTGATCGTGCTCCTCCCCTGTGCAAACCTCCCAAAGGCTGGCTCCTTGCTGGCCCCCATTCTGTAGAGGCTTCCGGGCCCCCACCTAAGATTCCACATTCTGCCCTTACCTACTTACCCAGTTATATTTCTCTGGAATATAATATGACTCCCTTTGTTAAATGATTGTTCAATAGAGGATTTGGCTTCAGCAGCAAGGTTCTAGCATGAGGAATTTTAAAGGAAGGGAGGGAGGGAGAAGGGGGGAGAGGGAAAGAAAGTAAAGGAGGGGCTGCAGGGGAGGGGAGGGAATGAAAGGAGAGGGAGGGAATGAAGGGAGAGGGAGGGGGGAAGAACAGGAAGGAGGAAGGGAAGAAGGAAAGAAGGAAGGAAGTAGGGAGGAAGGGGAAGAAAGGGAGGGCAGGAGGGAGGAAGGAAGGAAACTTTTGTCCCAGAGGCAGGAAGTAGAGAGGTGGTTACCTTTGTGAGAAGGGGGCAATGGGGAGTTAGTGTTTAATGGGTAGAGCTTCAGTGGAGAAGATGAAAAATTCTGGAGATGGATGGTGGTGATGGCACAACAATGTGAATGTACTTAATGTCACTGAGCTGCACACTTAAAAATGACTAAAGTAATAAACTTGACCCCACACACAACTCTTGGACCACTGGACCTGAGAGGATAGAACTGAGAGGCCATTGAAGATGGGGATGAGGGGATCTTAGAGACAACAGTGCTGTGAGCCCTCCATGAGCCCCCTACTGCAGGGTGGTGGGGATGAGGGAAGGGCTACTGGCCTCACCCTAGATCTAGAGAGCACAGCTGAAGGGACAGCCCCTGGGGTGTTTGTCATGTGTTTTCCTCAGGTGGGGAGCCTAGTGCACTGATGTCCCCTGTCTGCCTGGGAAATCTAGAAGATGGGAAATGGCAAGCTGCTTTGAGGACTGCATGTGCCAGAGACGCTGCTTTGCTGGGCGGGGGGCCTGAACCTGCTGGGTCTGTCCTAATCAGGTACAGAGGCACCAGTCAGCCGTGGCCCCAGTGTAGGCCATTTTCCCACAGGAGGGCTGGCATGGGGATGGTCTTAAATGCCTTCCAGTGGGGCCACCTAGACAATTGGGGGCTGCACAATGACAAAGGGGAACGGAAGCCGACAGGTGGATTCCTAGGGCAGTGGAGGGAATAAGGGACCACAGGCAAGAGGGAGTTCAGCCACATAAAGGGAACTTGAGAGGAAAGATCACCTTGAAGGTAAAGGTCTCTGAAGACCCCATGCCTGAATCCCATGAGAGAAATGCCAGCTGGCCTACACAGTGTAAAAACATTCTAAAATGGGATAGCCAAGAGCTTTCCATCCTCTCTCCTTCCCTCCGTGTCCCCCTGCTCCTCTCACTCTTTCCTAGGGTCTGAAAAGACAGCTGGTGTGCTGGGGAGAAGGCAACAAGAGAGGGAGAAGGAGCCAATTCCCTCCCCCCCCCAAAAAAAAGGCTACCTGTAGACCCTTCCAGGGAGGGCCCAAGACTCACCCTCCCAGGAGGGGAAACTGGTGGACTAACACGTGGATCGGACCTTCTGGATTCTGAATCAAGACTATTTTGCTGTTTAAAGGACCATCACACTTTGTATTATATAAGAATTATCAGGTTATGGGCCTGCCTGAGTTTTCACCCAGGGACAGGAGAGGAACTCTTCCTACAGGGCAGGTTTAAAGAGACAGTGGAAGACAGTAGGGTTGCTTTTATGTTTACACCCTCTGAGTCTCGCTTACTCAAGATTCCACCTCTCAATTCTGGCCTTCCAGCCAAACCAGACAACATATTCCCTGAACACCCCAGGTAGAGTACAATTCCACCTTTGTGCTTTGGTTCCCAATCTTCCTGGACTCCTCTTCCCACTCCATATTTTAATTTTACCTCTTTTATTAGAGGGCTGTTTATACTTGTCTGATCATTTGTTTAGATATAAAGTGCTTGAGGGCAAGAGCCATGTCTTATTTGCATCTGTATCCCACGTATCTTCTATCACAGTACATAGAATAAAGTAGACATTTTTAAAATGGTGGAATGACCAAATGATGAATGTAATAATGCTAATTGATAATTACTTTTGTGTACTGTATTTGCAAAAGTAGAAAAGACAGGATTGTTATATTCTCATTGCTTTTGTCCCTTTGGCCGCCAAGCAGAGTTTGAATAGGACTTATTCGATTTGCAAACCCACTCTTCCTTGAAGCTACCAGGCATACACAGTGTTCTAAATGCTTCCAAAAAGGAAATAATCATCTTTTTATGGGCATATGTAGTTACTTTTTAATTTTTTTTAAATTTAAGTAAATGACAAAATATTTGTAGTTAGCATAGAAAAATTACAAGATACAAATGGGCATTGCAATAAGTAATCACCTACCACCCACCCACCTCCCAGGCATAACCTACTGTTAACTTGTCCCTCATCTTTTTCCATGGGCTAGTTTTTTTCTTGGAATAGCAGAATAGGGTACTCACTTTACTTTATTATTTTAAGAAGAGATTCTTTTTTTTTTTTTAAATATAACAATTCTCTGGACTTCACTGTGTGAAGCTTATTTTTTTTTAAGGATTTTATTTATTTATTCATAGGCACAGAGAGAGAGGGGCAGAGACACAGGCAGAGGGAGAAGCAGGCTCCATGCAGGGAGCCCGATGTGGGACTCGATCCTGGGTCTCCAGGATCACACCCCAGGCTGCAGGCGGCGCCAAACCGCTGCGCCACCGGGGCTGCCCCTTAAGAAGAGATTCTAAAAGGATTTATGACATATGTGAAGAGGGAAGATGATGGGAAAGAATAAACCCTGGATGGATAGACATGTCCCTGGGTGTGGGGCTCAAAGCTAAGGGTGAGTGAAATGATTAATTCAACCATTGTTTTGTCAAGACACCTAAGGCAAAGGAAGAGAAGAACAGTGGGATCTCTTGCTGACTTGGGATCTGTTCCCAAATCAGCCTGTCTCCTGCCTCCTAGGCTGACCTGTCCAGGCACCAAGCCTGAGATGGTGATTAATATGTGGGGGAGCCTTAAGCTAGAACTTAAGAGGAGGTTTTCTTTATTATTTGCCTTGGGTGCTGATTAAATTTGGGGGAAGAGGGTTGAACACAGAAATGTGACAAAAATTTTACAGCAGTGATTTTCATATGGAGCGATCTTGTCCCCCAGAGGATATTGGCAATGTCTGGAGTCATAGTGGTTGTCACACTTGGAGGGTGGGTCCTACTGTCCCTACTGGGTAGAATCGAAGGATGTTGCTAGCCATCCTACAATGTACTGCACAGCCTCCCGAAATAAAGAAGTATCTGGTCCCAAATGTCAGAAGTGCTGAAGTTAAGAAACCCTTCTTTAACAAAAAAAGTCAAGAGAACATTTGGCCATAATGCTATTGCACAGAAAAGCAAGGACCACAAAAATATTTCTTATATTATGTCTCACTTTCCCATTGAGATGCCAGTTTGAAAACTCTTCTTTTTAAGTCTGGAGTCTATCAGGTAGATTAAAAATGCTAAAGATTTTTTTTTTATCAGTAATCAGTGTTTTATGCATTTGTGAAAGGTCAAGAGTTGTCATAAGAAAGGGCAAAAAGCACTTCATGTAAATCATACTTGAAATTATCCCAAGTAGCTTTCAAAACCTGATACCATTAAGTTAGTGGTACACATAGTCAGATGATTTTCAATCCAGGGGCAAAGCTGGGGAAAGGAGATGGAAAGAGATAAAGATAATGGAGCTTCTTTCTAGCTTTGCTCTTCATATCATTGAGATTTTTGTGGAATTAAGTGAATCCTTTTCTAGTATGTTTTTGTGTTTGTCTTCAAGCCTTGGAATGACTTGCAGGGTTCAAAGACATCATTACACACCTGTGTCAGTGACCTCACTGTTTATTTTCCAAATATTAAGTACTTTGTGGGAGCACAAAGAGGGAAATGTGTGTTGTGACTGCACCTATGGGTGAGGTAGCTAGAGGTCAGGTTGGCTATCAGGTCACCAAATCCCTAAGAGGTTGCAAGGGGTGCAGTCAGCACTCCAGAAAGAATCAGGTGGACTACAAGTCAAGGCAAAGAAGCTAGGCGTGTAACTTTGAAAGCTTCATATTCTTTTCTTTTTTTCTTTTTGTTTTCTTTTAGCATGATTGAATCAACTTGGTTTTTGTGAGCTTCACAGATATGCGGAGAGACAACAGCTTGGCAGGAATAGGGAAGGGGGGGCCTAAATTAAATATAACAGTTGCTTGCAGTTTAGTTGCTGACAAAAAAAAAAAAAAACACAAGTCATTTACCCTGAAAACCATGTGTAATATGTCGGGAAGGAGAAAAGAACAATTAGCACACTTCTTATATGGCTCTTATTGACAACACTATATTAACTGAAATCATTGAATTAAAAGCTTCTGTATCTTCTTTACTACAACTCAACAAACTGTACATGTACTGGCTCTCACCTGTCTCTTGCTTTGTGAGGAAAGCATAGTTTTCTCTAACCACCTAGCTTATAGCAATGAAGTTCCCCTTTCACACCTGTCCCATCCACTTCCTACCACTTCTTATTGCTATATCCATCCATCCACCACGAATTACCACAAACTTGGTAGCATAAAACAACATAAATTGATTCCCTCATAGCCTGGAGCCCAGAAGCCCGAAATCTGAAGGCTCTAAGGGCAGCCTCTTTCCTTACCTCTCCCAGTTTCTGGTGGCCCTGGAAAATCCTTGACTTGTGGCCGCATGACTCCACTCTCTTGTCTTGCTCTGGTCAGACTGCTAAAACAAAATTCCACAGACTGGGTGGCTTATAAACCACAAAAATTTCCTTCTCACAGACCTGGAGGCTGCAAATCCAAAATCCAAGAGCTCAAATATTTGCTGTATGGGAGCTCTCTGGGGTCTTTTTATAGGGGCACTAATCCATTCATGAGGGCTCCATCCTCATGACTGATCACCTCACAAAGGCCCCACCTCGAAATTCTATCACACTGGAAATGAAGTTCTTTAACATACTAATTTTGGGGTGCGGGGGTGGGGGTGGCGGAACACATACTCAATCCATAGCATTGTCTCTGTTTTCACATGCCCTTCCCCTGTATCTGGTCTGTATCTATTTATTATAAGAACACTTATCATTGGATTTAGGGCCTACCTGGGTAATCTAGAACAATCTCATCTTGAAATCCTCAACTTAATCACATCTGCAAATACACTTTTTCCAAATAAGGAAACATTCACAGGTTTCCCAGGTTAGGACATAGACATATTTGGAGGGGCCACCATTCAACCCACTGTTCTATCTATCTGTATCCTCTTTTTTTTTTTTTTTCCAGAATGCTGAGTACAGTATAGTTACTA
The DNA here is from genome assembly GCF_048164855.1 of Canis lupus baileyi. Taxonomy (NCBI): domain Eukaryota; kingdom Metazoa; phylum Chordata; class Mammalia; order Carnivora; family Canidae; genus Canis; species Canis lupus. The sequence goes on along the minus strand of NC_132850.1, from coordinate 45,657,274 downwards.
ATAAATGCTTATTGATTTGAAAGTATGCGCTTTTTAAAGTGACCCAAATTAATGGCTGGGCTGATTGCCCCACCTTGTTTCGAAGATGCTCTGTCATTAGCTCTAAAAAATGCATGGACCTAAAAACAGTCCAACTTTGCAAGACAAATGTAAGTTTCAGACTAAAGATCTAACATCTAGTAGTCACACCTAAAGCAACAACAGTCAGTAAATTGAACCATTATTATAACCTGTAAGATTGCTGTTTTTCTAAGCGTTGGTCCTTGGGCTGCAATTAACTTCCTAGGTGGTTTTGAGGATTGCTAGCTCCCAGCAAGGTATTAATATCTCAGTTGAATCGACCCTATTTACCCTTTATTAATTTAGGTGCCCTAGAAGAGAGAGAGAAAAAAATTGGTTGGAGCTTTATTATTTTTTTTTAAAGATTTTATTTATTTATTCATGAGAGACACAGAGAGAGAGGCAGAGACACAGGCAGAGGGAGAAGCAGGCTCCATGCAGGGAGCCCGATGCAGGACTCGATCCTGGGACCCCAGGATCACACCCTGGGCCAAAGGCAGGGGCCAAACTGCTGAGCCACCCAGGTGTCCCAGTTGGAGCTTTAACAATAGAGGGAGACAATCATAATATTAATATGTTTGCTTTTATTTGGTTTGCTGAAATTGAGTAAGTTCTGAAACAAAGACCGACGTTCACCATGTTCTCTGTTAATTCTGGAAGCAGCATGGCAGGATAGAGCATGTGAGGGAGTGGTCGGGAGACCCTGGTCACCGGACAAGAGTGGTAAATTCAGAGACCTAAGCCTGATTCTGCTGCCGCTGGTGTAGCCTTGGGCAAGTCACTTAACCTCTCTGGGCTTCAGTTCCCCACCTTCTCAGGAAACCAGGTGGGCCAAACTAGTAGGTCTTCAAACTCCGTTCCCATGTGCTGTGGCACTCTTCTCACCTGCGCCCAGACGTGATCCTTGTGGTTCTCTTCTGGGATTAGAAACTGGGTTTGGTTCAGAATTTTGAAACCATGGTGTTTTTGTCTCTCCTCATTCACTTGCTTGCAGCGGAAAGCTACAAGGAAACTCAGATGGTGAAGATTAAAGAGGAGCCCATGGAGGTTGACATCCAGGACTCACATGTCTCGGTATCACCCAGCCGGAATGTTGGCTATAGCACTTTAATCGGGCGAGAGAAAACCGAACCCTTACAGAAGATGCCAGAGGGCAGAGTGCCCCCAGAGAGAAACCTCTTCAGTCAGGATATCTCTGTGAAGATGGCTTCCGAGCTTCTCTTTCAACTGTCAGGTATGTTTCTGTGCAGAAAAATGTCAATAATTGGGAATAATTGGAAGGAAAGCCACTCTAACAAAGTAAAAACACCGGCATTATAGGATTTTTCAGACAGAAATCAATTTTGTTACTTTAACGTGCATACTGCCACTCAAACTAACAGTTAATAAAATGCTGCCAAGTGGAACTCCTGCCAAACTTTCTTCAATAAATAGTTAAGAATCATTTGAAATTAGAACTCTATTCAATTTTGTGCAAATGATCCCTGTTGACTAGGCTAAACATCTCACCTCTACTTTTGCTTAGGCAGTTGATCTGATTAACAGCCTTTTTTTTTTTTTCTAATGTCAAAAGATAAACTTCCATTTACTCCAGCAGTGACTGAATTACCATGAATTCCACATTAGTATAGTTTGAATTAAGGCGATTTTACTGTATCTTGCCAAAAAAAAATCAAGGAAAGGAAAAAGACAAAAATATAAGGACTCTTTCCAGCCATCCCCTTGCAGAGCATATTTCTGTAAATTAACTGTTTCTACTTTGAATACTTGGAATTCACAGGTTTAGGAATTACCAGCTCAGCTGAGTATCTTGATAGAACAGTTGAGAGTCCTATTTGTTTCCTTTGTTAGCCCTTTCAAGCTGGATAGTGTTTGTCCTTAACAAATTTATCATGCTGTTATTATTTGAACATGATTGAGATCAAAGATATATACACATGTAAGGTTCAGATTCATATGAAATACACATAGCTTGTCTGTAGTCAAGCATTGACCTGCATATGGAAGTTCACGCATCAGTCAAGTTTGTTACTAATATCTGATAAGCTCTCTTTTGTTTTGGATAACATATTCAGAACGCCATGAGATGCCTCATTATTTAAGGATTCACTCGCTTTCCCCACTAAGAAGAATGTCAGGGAAAGGAAGCTAAAATCTGGACACCATCATGATAGTTCACCTTCTCGTTGGCCTGGTGACCCACCCCAGAGCTTGAAACTATCAGCTGGTCCCAAAAATGGTGGCCTTATAGTTCTCAAACAGGGATTGTTATTTGTGCAGAGCCCTGCAGTAATGGAAATAGTTAATTCTCTAAATTTAACAGGACACAGAGATCTGTGCAAGCCCTCCAAAGCTCCAAATCATACAAGATGCTTTAAAAAAAAAAAAAAAAAAAAAAAAACAGGCTGAAAGCATATCTAAAAACAATATAGCTTTGAAAATTACTTAGCAGTTAAAATTTGCAGAAGTGAGGCCAGTATGGTTTTTTTCAGAAAGTCTCTGTCTCTAACAGTACATTATCACTGTCTCCTATCAGTGAAAAACTGTGTGTCTGAGAGTTCTCACCCTGGCACTGTCACTCACTGCCTGGGTGACCTCAGGCAAGTCTTTTAGCCCCGATTTCCTACTCTCTGAAAGAATACTGCCTCTGAATCCAAACTCACCCTCGTTGTCATTGTTGAGTGGACAGAAAGCAACTGTCCACACCAGCTTGCATGCAGCGGCTTCAGACTGGTGTCACAAAGTATTGGGCAGATGTTGTAAGTCTTTAATTTTTCCAAATATCTCCTTAAATTTTTTCAGAAATCCCTAAGATCAGGAGTTTTTAACTTGCCCTGCCTTGGAAATCTGAAACCCTTGTAAGCTGGCCAGGTTTTCTCTGCCTGCTCCAGCCATTGAGAGCTGTGACAGTCAGGGCACAATCCTCACATTTGAACTGGATTGGGAAGGCCAGAGTTCAACTTTTGTGTTCTTGAAAGCTAATTAAATAATTTCTGACAGCTGGTAGATACAGACCTCAAGACAGAGTAAGGGAGGGTTTACCTCTGCTTGTCTAATGATATTTTTTGTCCCTTGTGACATTTATCAGAATAAGCGCTCGATGACTGCGGAACCCAGAGGTCTTATGGCTGTTTTTATATCCCCTCTCACAAAGGGGCCTGACAATACAGAATGCTTAAAGGTTGCCATCAAAGTCAGAAGCGGAACAGTTGCAACAACTGCAATTTTCATGCTGAATCAGAGGAAAGCAGAAATTTTCAGCTGGGGAAAGATGTAGTAGAAATAACGGGTTCTGTGCACGTCTCTCTGTGTGTATGTGTACTTCTTAAGGCCTCATTAAAATCAGACAACACATTTGAAATTTGTCAGTGACTATTTCCCTTTGATTGGTTTTTACTAAAATATTTTTGTGGCTGCTGTCTATATGCTTTTAATGATTGTCTTTACGAATAAGACTGGGAGGGTTTGAATATTGAGAAAAAGAAACCCAAAGCAAACCATAAGAAAGAAAAATGTTGAGGGAGTTTCTGTTTAAGCCTCAGAGACACAAATTGAATATAAGAATGACCTGAGGAACGTTTCATTCTTTCTCCTTACAGAAAAAGTGAGCAAAGAGCACAATCACACAAAAGAAAACACCATTCGGACGACCACCAGGTAGGCTATTTCATGGAGGGGGGTGGGGAATCCCCTCAGAGCACCCCCCATGTGGGCCATCAGGCACAGTTACGTGTTGCGCAGTGTTCCCCAAACTATTTTCTCAAAGGAGTCAAAGGAGTTCAAAGGAATCATGCCCTTTGCCACCAGTGTGTATTAGAAATTTTGTGGAAATTTAGGAATTTCAATAAAGCAAGGGCGCCAAGGGGGAGATCACTAATAGTCATCAAACATCTAATAGCTGTTACTTGGCTGGAGAATTTTCCATATGTTCTTGTTTTTTATTCCTTATGATAGTTTTTGTGAAGTAGATCATATTATCATCCTCCCTGCACAAGTTTCTTGATTTGGGAGTTTAAACTGGTGGCCCAGCTGACATCAGGAGCTGGGTTCCATACCTCAGGAAGGCCTCACCCAGTCAGTAGACCAGGTTCTTACTATACCTGTGCACCTACATAGCTCCGCAGGTGTGGACTGATCATTTGTCACCAAGGATATCTCAACTTTTTATCTCAGCATTGTTAGAAGAGTAGACAATTTTAAATCGAGAGAAAAATGCTCTAAAGGGCTGCAGGAAAACCTTTGTCATTAACAGCTGTAGGTAAGGAAGCTTGACATTTGCCAAAGGCAGTTTGAGGAGGTCAGCCAGGATGGGCTGCTCATCCATTTGCCATGTGGAAGGAGGAGGACTGGCCAGTAGCACCACCCATCCCAGCCTGGAAGGCCGTCCAGACCTGAACTACGTGAGCTCTGGCGAGTGCACACCCCACCACTGCAGAAAAGGAACCCTGGAGGAGATAGGAGCTCTAGCTTTGAAGAACCATTCCCTGCCCTCAGACCACCCTCCAGTTCCTGAATTGCCCACAATGCAGGCTTTACCAGATGAAAGAGGGACAGGGAGAATGAGGTGTGAGCTCCCAAAAAGGCTTTAAATCAAGGAGCTCTGCTTCCCTGAGCAAACTTAGGTTCTTCTTAATGGGAACAGTTGACTGGTTTTGTGTTTTTAATTCTTGCAATGAAAGATAAATGATGTCTTTCTTTTGGAGGTGGTATGAATTGACCTCAGAGCATTATCAGGCAAGTGAACAGTGCTCATCTGAACCTTACCCTGAGTTTTTTTTTTTTTTTCTTCTTTTTAATTCGATGACTTGGAATTTAGGAATATCAAATATCTAACAGTAATTAAGAGAGCCAGCTGCCCTCACACAAAGTTCATATAGGATTAGGAACATGAAACCTACTGTAACAGAACAGAAGAGTGGTGCCAGCCTTGTTTCTTTATATTAAGCACACAGATAGAAAGTGGGCCTGGTGATCTGGTCAGCACATTGTTTGGGGAAATGGGTCTCAGGGCTGGGAAGGCTGTCTCTCTCCCAAGTTGGATGCCCGAGTAGGAGATGTTACCTACTACAGGTATCAGTGGACCTTCTACATGTGATCAAAAGACTACTCAGTATCTATGCTTATGTCTGTGGGTCTCAACACATGAAGTTGTGCTGATTGGGAGATAATGAAAGACAGCAGACTAAACATAATAAATGTTAATTTTAATTTGCTTCCATAGGTTTCTGGAAGCATCACAGGTCAGGTTTCCTAGAAGCAGAGCCTGAGGCAGGGATTCCGGTGATGGGGCTTTTTGAGGGAGTGCTCGCCCAGGACTCTGCCAGGAACGAAGGTAGCAGGAGAGGGAAGGGGAAGCTGTGGAGCAAGGATGTGGTTTTCGCTGGATTCCAGCTGTAGCGCAATTCCACAGAGAATTCTGAAGCATGAATTGCACGACAGGGAGAATTCTGCCTGGGAGCAAGGGGGCCAGCTCTTAGGACCCCAATACTATTCACTAGCTTTGGGTCATCCTCCTCGTTGCAGGGGCGCGAAGGGTGAAGGCAGTTCTCGCTTGCTGTTTGCAGCCAGCACTGCCAGCCACTTGCTCGCTCTAAACAGTAACGGAGCTCTGGGCAGGACCCAACAGCACCCCCTGTGGTGGTTTTCCTGCTGGATCTTTAAGATCACATAATAATATTTATACAACAGAAAGGTATGCTGTGAAGCCATGTTATTTTATGCTTTTCAGGTGTTCTCTGGGAAGAGTAAGAGGACGTTTGAACTTGCCCCAAATGAGTGAAATGCGTCTCATAGCCTAAATTGCCTTGGCTGGAGCTAGAGCATAATTATAGGAAAGAAGAGAAATTTTTTTAGCCATTTGGCAAAAATGAAGCAATCTTTAAATTCCTCTCTTGCTGGGAAATTATGAGTAAGAAGAAATCAAAATCAGATCTTTTTTCCCAAAGAAAAGGAAAAGGTTCTTGCTGTGAGCCCCCAACATAGTACAGTGTTCATAACGCAGCGTTGCAGAATTCTTGGTTTATCCTCCTTCTATAGAATCCTCGGTGTTTTTATTCTTCCTCTGAGTAGGAACTTGTTCAATTAGCCTCTCCTCAAATAGATCTCTTTTTTACCTTCTCACCTCATTACTTCAGGTGGAATAGAATCAAGCAGCTTTGTGCCAAGAAATCCTCCTTAACCTCAGTTAACTGATAGCAGGGCCAGGAAAAAAAAAAAAGCCAGCTCCCTCTCTTTATTGGTTCCTGTTTTAGAAGGAACTCTTATTTTGTATGTGCAAGGTCAGTTTAAGGAGGTTATGTTTTAAGGTAGGATTTGTGATACTTTTCAAAAAGATTGATGTCAAGCCTCCAAAGTTCCTTATCTCTGGATTTTTAGGTGCTTAAGTGGGATCTTCTTCTAGATTTTCCAGAAGAAGCTGGCTGGCCGGAATGGTGGCTCATGATTGCAGTCAAGTTCAGAATCTTCCATGTTTGAGAGTTGCTAGGTACTGAAGATAGTTTAATTCTGAAGGGCGGGCCTTGGTACGCTGGCCACAGCATGGTACTGGGATCAAGCTCTTCCAAATGCCAGGGGGTGCTTGAGCTCCTCCACTGAGTGAGATCTCCTGCCCTTAGAGTCTGGATATCCAGGGGGCTGAGAGCAAAGAAGAGATGTGCAAGACCAGAAGAAAGCAGCTAATTCTCTCCTCTCCTGCATAAACCCACAACTTTCTCCACAGTTGTTTGTCATCTTTTGGTCTTGACTCTCATTCCAACCACAAGAACTAAGGAAAAGTGTGGCAGCCTAGGAAGAAACACTGTAGCTTGCCATTCCAGTGTGTGCTTACCAAGGAGACGTGGGGTGTGGATCTCCTGGGCCGATAATTGCACCTCCCTCCTCGACCAGTCCTTTCAATTGGCAACTCTGCTGTTTGTTAATATCTCTATTATAAGACGGGCAGAAAAAAAAAAAAAAAAAAAAAAAGACGGGCAGATATGGAAAGAGAAAATGATGTTAGACAGCATTCTTTGTTAGTAGTTTTTTAAAAAAGGTTTAGATGAAGCTAAAGGTTGAAACTAATAACTATCAAGTTTCTGGATCATTGGCTCTCTACCTCATTTTTAGAAAACTCTTCCAATGGAAAATTTCAAACATACAAAAGTAGAGAATGTACCCATCACTCAGTTTAAACAAATAACATCTCATGACCCTTGTTGATAGGTCCCCTCCTTTTGTTCTCACTCACCCTGAATTATTTTAAAGTAAATCCTGTTAAGACATCATGTTAAGAACTTGTTTGAGAATGCCTTTTTTTTTTTTTTTTACTCCAAGAACTGAGACTCAGCTGCTTAAATTAGTATCATCTTCCAAAAGTAAAGGAGAAAAACAATCTACCAAAGTGCACTGTGTAGCCAGGCAGAGAAATCAATCTACTTAACAGCTGGAATGATTGGATCATGTGGTCTTGCTCACCAATGCCTTGACCTTAACCCTTCTACCCTTGTTTGTGCCCTCCTAGGGGCACCTCCACCAAATCAGTCCTTGAGTTGGAACTTCACTGTAAATGCTAAAACAGCAGTTCTTTTGCCTGTTTAACCTCAGAGTCTAGCAAATTCAATCTAAGTGTAAAGAAGGCTGTGCATCTCCTTTGAGATAGTGTGTGGACTGAGTGTTCTTAATGCCATTCTACTTGATAAATGAGATGAGGAGACAGTCCAGCCAGACCCAGGAGAACAGAAGGACTGAACACTTAAGAGACTAATAAAATCCTGATTTTTTATTTCCGTTCCTAGCACAAGCCTAGATTCTGCAGGGAATAGATAACCAGCTAATATGATCATTTGTTGATGAAAATATATGAGGCATGATATCATAACCAGATCCCAAAGTTTAATGGAATAAAAAGAAGATCTACATCTTCTGACATGGACCATCACCCCGCCAGATGCTGGATAAGATCAAAATAGGAAAATGGAACCCTAGAGTAAGAATCAGATAGCTCCTGGCAGGTGAATTGGACATGCTCAATGTTGTGTAACACCATGAACGTCAAACAATGGCTGCCAAGAACCCTCTCTTGGTTATTTGTTCTCTCTTTTACCCATTAATAATTCAGTGTCCTTGGAGATATAAGATTGCAGGCCTTAAGAAAAACTTCTCACACCTGGCTTGCTTTATTCCAAAAGCAAGGAAGCATTTGCCCAAATTGGCCTTTTCCCTATTACAAGACAAAAAGCAGAAGTGGGAAAATCAGAGAAAGGTCGACTCATATCATGCCATGCCAACCAACATTTAATTTGCCCAATTTTCAGAACTTGAAATGTGGGCTTTTTGTTATGATTTAGATAATGGCACTTCTAAGTGCTCACTAAAAGACGTATGCACTTGGAAGTGTCCAATATAGAATTTTCCCGTGTGATGGTTTGGATGCATGTCCTTAAATATTTATGATTCAGTAATAGAAAATACACACATTTGGAAAAGCATAATGTGCTGCCTCAATTTGCACAATCTCCTCTTAGTTTTTTGGAAGGCCAAAGAGAATAATGCTCTATTACCTTAAAAGAACACTGAATTAGACAAAAGCAATTAAGAAAATAAGAAACAGAGCACATGAAATTGGTAATTTTTGAGTAGCTCTCCACCTATTCTCATTACCCTTTAAATTTTAGGGCTTTAAAATTAAATGCATTGAGATTCCACTTCTGAAAAAATGGAAATTGCTACTTATTTCATGGAGTCCCTTCAGTTAAGACATGTGGTACTTTTTTGGGTGAAGTCAAGGCCCGTGGGAGGCCATTGCAAATTTTAAGACACCTTTCCTCAAGGTACTGCCACCTACTGTTATACTGTCACAATAAGTACATAAATTTTTGATATCTGTGATGTGAAGCAGGCCCTTCTAAATGTGGTACCTTTGTGCAGTGCATAGCCTGCACCACTCTTGCAGCTGCTCTGATACAAGTGTCGAGTTGAGTTGTCTTTTCATGGACAGTACGTTGTTTTCAACTTACCTTTGTTTTCAACTTAACTTTGAGTTTTCATTTTTCAAAGAAATTAAACTCATCCTTGAAAACAGTAAATCTTTTTTTTTTTTTATGTGCATATAGCCTGAAATTGTTTTGTGCATGGCTCCACTTGGCTTTTTTCCTTATTTCACCACACCTTTCTCAGTACTTTCTATTCTTGCCCTCCATTGTCCTGTAAGTATCACTCCTGCCATTTTTTTTTTCCCCACCTGAGATGTCTATACTGAACTGATGTGGTTGAAACAATGTGCTTCCAGAACCATTTGGTATTGTGTTATTGTAAGGAAACAAGTTTCAATCTCCTTTTGAGGATCTAGAGAGGGCTGTACCTTTTCTTCATTTCCCACCAGCCCTGCCACCTTTGCTTCTGCTGGCTTGCAACAGTGTTCTGTCTTGTTTGTGTAACTCAAAATAGCCAGGGATGAAGTATAAATGTGTAAGTCTCCGTAAGTAGACATCTAGCTTTCTCCCTTTGCTGCCTTTGACAAGTTATGCACGGGTGACATGACTAGGAGGTATATGTGGTTTAGGTGCTAGCTCAATCCTGTTCTTCTCATCTGGGATTTTCCTCTCAAGAGTGTCTCCTAGAGACATATCAGATATGCAAGGGGTGACCTCTGTTTCAGGATAAAAAGCCCTCTTGGGTGATGCAGCAGACCTTGGAGCATCCCCATTTCACTGGCATATTGCCTACAACGTCCACAGGACAGAGTCTGGTGTCACTGCAGGGAAGACTGAGTTTAGCTGTTCTCTGCTCACCTCAGCAGAAAGCCTGTTGTCCCTGCTGGAGCACAAAGTCAGAGTCCCGTGGGAGATCCAGGTCCCTCACAAGCTGACATTTCGCGGATCCGGACATGCAGGTTCACTTCCGTGGCCTGCAGTTGGCTCCGGCTCCCCGGGTCTGGCCTCCTCGCCGCAGCAGCCCTCCACAAGGCCTGGCATTGTGCTCCTTGTCCTGAGAAGTTTCCTGGCCCCGCAGTAGATGAATGCTCAAGCTGCAGCCGCAGGAATTGTTTCTTGAAAACTTGGTGTTAGGTTGTACAGATTGGCCTGCCTCTGAGACAACCCTAAATAGAAGGCATTTGTACTTTTGAAAGAATAAAATTTAAAGAATAATAATAATAAGTTACCAATATATATTTCTTCCCAAGATGCTCTATTGTTCTTCTGTAATTATTTTCAACAGCCTCTCCCGTCCACAGCTTTTGGCCTTTCTCCAGCTCAAGTGACTGATACTTGGTGGAGTCATGACTTACATACAGTTGTGTCTGCCTGGGTCTTAAAACTGCCTTCGATTACATTATTCCTCGGCTTACTCTTTAAAAGACTGAGAGGCTCTTTAAAAACAAAGGATCCTGAACTATAAAACTTAGTCTTTTTTTAAGTTTTAAAAATAACTTTTATTGGTGGAGAATACAGGAGAACATAAAGAAGAAAAAATAATCATGCTATTTAGAGACAGCTGCTGCTGAATTGGTGGTGTATCTCCTGGCTGAATTTTTGTCTGTGTATGTGCATATACTTTCCTATAAAAATTAGATCCTACTATAGATACAGTTTTTCAGATTTCTCTTTTTAGCTAGTGATATACTAAGAACTTCTTTCCATGTCAATAAAAGTAACTCAATATTTATTCTTTTAATGTTTACACAGTATTCAATGTTTGCATGTGTCACAATGTATTTAATCAATCCCCTGTTATTAGATATTAAGGATTTGGTTTGGTTTTGTTTTCCCAAGTTGTTGCTAATATAAACAATCTGAGGATAAATTGACAAAAAAAAATAGTTTTCAGGCTTTTGCATGGTTTGTCTAATGGACTTTCAAAAAAGGTCAATCTGCAGTTCTACCAGAAGCTAATTAAGAGATCAAGAAAATATTTCAAAGGTCTTGTGCTTTATCATTAGAAAAATGTGTTTTTTTACCAATTGAGAAACTAAAAATTATATTTTATAGTTAAAACCTTTTTATTTATTGATTCTTAGTGATGTCAAGCATTTTGTTCACAGGGAGGCATTTGTATTTGTTCTTTTGTATATTTTCTTTTACTGTCATTTATTCTTCTCTTTGGTGGTTTGTCTGGGTTGGAATTTTTGTTTGATTGTTATTGATTTTTTTATTATGAAAAATTTCAAAACAGAGTAGAAAGAATAATGAAATAAACCACGATGCTCCCATCACCCACTGAAAAAACATTTGCCACGCTTTATTTCATGACCCTGTTCTTCCCTACAGTTTATTTTTTTTAATTTTATTTATTTATTCATGAGAGGCACAGAGAGAGAGGCAGAGACATAGGCAGTGGAGAAGCAGGTTCCCCATGGGGAGCCCGATGTGGGACTCGATACTGGGATCCCAGGATCACACCCTGAGCTGGAGGCAGATGCTCAACCACTGAGCCACCCAGGCGTCCCTTTCTGTACAGTTTAAATCACATACCAGACAGATATCATAACATTCACTCTCAGATTTTTTTATATATTTCTCTAAGAAATAAGAATCTTTTTCACAATACCATTTAACACTATACAGAATCAACAACATATTTGATTGTTTTTAATTGCCAAGAAAGTTCTATTTGATCACCACCAGCCAAGTATATACAGTTATATCAATGGACTAGGAGGAGGAGACACATCTTAGCTTTCTTGTCAACTCTGAAAATTAAAGATGAAAATCTGGTGTAGAATGACCTTGGTTCTCCATCTGCCCACAAGCCCCATTTAGAAACCCACTGAGTCTGCAGTGCCAGCCTCAATTTGTAGATAAAATGTCCTGGCTGAAGCCTGCCAATGTATAGCAATTTATTCACGTTTTATTCAGTACCATCCTTCTTTCTTTGAAAATGTGTGTACCTAACATGATCGACGACTGGGTTTCTAGGCCTGCCCACTGGGGTTGTAGGTCTCTGTCATGTCCCTTTCAAGCTTGAGTAGGGAATTTGCTATTTTGGATGGTCAGAGTTGTCTTCGGGTCAGAGGCTTACAGTCATTTCCCATCCCCATGTTCGAATTCTTTTATTAAAAGAAATACATTAAAATCGGGATGCCTGGGTGGCTCAGCGGTTGAGCATCTGCCTTTGGCTCAGGTCGTGATCTTGGAGGGAGCCTGCTTCTCCCTCTGCCTATGTGTCTGCTTCTCTCTTTGTGTCTCTCATGAATAAATAAAATCTTAAAAAAATACATTAAATCATTCAAGAATAGGAGGTTCTTATTTCTGTGGTGTTGCAAAGGGAAAGGCACTGTTCATGAACATCATTAAAACTTTTCTTTCATTGTAGATGATTCCCTTTTTAACTGACTGCTAGAATGTTCATAATAAAATTGGCACTGACTGTTATACCTAAAATGTTAATATCTGGGCCCATTTCAGAAGCAGCAGCTAATGTCTCATCCAAAATGAAATTGAGGGCCCAAGTTGGAAGTTGGGAGGACCACATATAGTCTAAGATGACATGGAGTGATTGCTACACTGTAGCAAAATGACCTGACAAGGGTTTTTTAAAGTACTAAAAATTCTTTTACAGAGATCTGTAGAACTGAGCATTTTGTGTATTTCAAATAAAATCATGTATAAATGTATAAAATATGTAGTAGATATGTAAATAGATCAAAAATGGATTAAGCATCTCTTATCTCATAAATTGTTAGCAGAGAAATTAATTAAGGCCAGTGATATTTGAGATAAAAAACACTTCCTTAAAATTCAGGTGTTAATCATGATTAATTAAGTTGAAAATGAAATAATGTTACTTGATCTTTTATAAACAATGAAATATGAAAAATAAAGTGCAGTGATGTTTTGTTGTGTAGTTGTGGGCATATTTTCATGCAAGCTGCTCCAGCTTCTCAGAATGTTTCTTCTGACCTTAAAGTACTTGAGGAAATGTTAAGAGAGTTATAGCTAATCCTAATAGTTCCTCTATTCCTTATCTTCGAATAATCCCATCTTTTTTATTTGATATGTGGGAAAACCTTTAAAAAAAAAACAAAGCAACCCTTTCTTTGGCAAGGACCGTCTTCTGTTTTTGTCAGCCAGGTCTCTTGCCTATCTTTTCTGGAGGCTTCTGGAGGCACGGAAGATTGCTTTTGTGACTAGTGCTTCCTGTTCACTTCAAGAAGTTAATGCGGTGTGTCACTCTTGGGGTGTGTCTCCAGGTCGAAGTGATTTAGGGGTCAGAGTTTTTAAAAACCCAGTGCAGTGGTTTTAGATTAATATATGGAGTTTCAGTCCTTTAAAAAATAACAGGATATATCAATACAGAAAACTAGTATTGTACTGATGTGAATTAATAGCTGAGGCTTAGTGGAGATTGAGGCAAGCCCTGTAAACAAGGCCATCTGGAGAGGTGGTCCAGGGGCCAGGGTCTGCTGGGAGTGGGTAGCAGCTAAAGAGAGAAGATGCTGACCCCCGCAGAACTTTTCCACTCCAGAATGGCCCTTTTGGTTCTCCTTTTGCAATATATAACTTCTCAGAAATATCGGAGTCAGATCATTTATTCTTAAGATTTCCTTAAAAAACAAAACAAAACAAAACAAAAATTAACCCAGATTCTTTTGGACATATTTTACGCAGCTCTTGGAAAAAATCCTGAGGCCCTGTTATGTTGTGTGATACATAGCTGAATAGATAATCAAGTACTTGAAAATACACCATCTTTTTTTAATTGATTAAAGAAAAATTTGTAAATTCATGTGCAAATGAAGTCAGAATATCCCTTCAGCATGATGTGTCTGCAACTCTTACATTAATAGAATTTCATTCTATCCTGAAGTATAGAGATCCTTCTGGGTTCTGAGTAAAAACTCACTATAGAGCAGTCTCTTTCCCGTGTTTAGTCTTTCTTTTCTGTTGGTCATTCCCAAGTGGAGCCCTAAGAGTTATTATTGTCTTTTAGAAGAGGAAAAAATATTTCTTCTCTGTTGCTCCTTTGAAATAATTGTGTCGTTATTTAAAGTACTTTTTCCTGGGGCGCCTGGGTGGCTCAGTCAATTAAGTGTCCGCCTTTGGCTCAGGTCATGATCTGGGGTCCCAGGATAGAGCCCCACAATGGGCTCCCTGCTTCTCCTTCTCCCTCTGCCCTGCCTCCCACTCATATGCTCTCTCTCTCAAATAAATAAATAAAATCTTAAAAAAAAAAAAAGTAAAGTACCTTTTCCAACTTTCTTTTATATACTGTATCCACTTTGTTCTTTTCCTTTTTATTTTGCTATTGTTATCAACATGAGAATTCCTGTAACGTTTGGTTTCAATGCTGGTGCACAGGGAGGGTGGCTTTTAAGTAGATGGGCCTTCTGTTCTGCATGAAGCACAGCTCCCTGTTGGCACTGAGATGTTAAAGGTGGAAATATTTGTGCCACAATCGGCACTTAGCAAAATGTATCACTATTTACAGCCATAATCTTTTACGAACTGTTTTATTATTTATTGTAAATCTTTCCTTCTCACAGCCCCATGCTGTTGACCCTTTGGTCCATGCTGTCTGATGCCTGGAACTGTCCAGCCACGGTGACAGCAATGCCCCCTCAAGTTTTAACTCTTCAGTTTTCCACAAGAGACAAATGAAAATACACTTTCAGTGTTCATTTCACTTTTATCCAGAAAAGAAACTTGGATAAATAAACATCTTGTCTTTTCTAAGTAGCAAAAGGCAAGAAAAGTAATGGGGGAGTCTACACTGGTAGCTTCCAGATGCTGCTTCTGAAAATTTATACTCATTAACTAAGTCTTTCAGGTAGCCTGTTTGTGTCTGGGCCCAAAGGGGATATGCCGTGGCAGGTGGGGATTTTGTTATATGAGGACAGATGATGATCCCTTTTCCTACTGGCCATTAGTTTCAACCTCTTACTTTACCAACTTTTCAGCAAAAATGTTAACCAGAAATAAATCACTTTGTGGCAGTTTTTCCCTTTTCCCCTTCTTTAGTTCACTTTCTGTTGGAGAGGCTTTTTCATAGTGAAATGACTAAAATTCAGGCAGCTGGGGAGTCAGGAAGTGAGAGCCATGCAGCAGTCACAAGCTGGCTGCTTTTCTGGAAGAACTGGGAACCGTCTAAGTGACTAGTTGAAGGATAGTACAAATGTGCTTCAGAGTTGAGCATATCAGAAAGTCTGTATTTCATTTATTGTTCTCCCTGGGGAGATGCCGACCCAGTTCATGCTGTGTTGGGCACGTCCCGGAGCTCCCCTCTCTGCCACCTTCTCCCACCGTTGCCATCACTGCAGCATGAACGCAGTGCCGGCTTTGTCCGCTGCAAACCTGGGCCTCCGCCAAGAGCAGGTTGGGGGCGGCGGTGCTTTACCAACGCATGAGGCATGGGAGAAGAAAAGAAGCTTAAAGAATACCATCTCAGCATTCTGGAAATTGCATTGCTCGGCTCCAGATTGCAAATGCTGTGTCTTCCATCCTCAGAACATAGGCAGAGTTGAAGATGGCCAACATCATTGGAGATCTAATCCCATTAAGCAAGCACATACTATGCAAGCATGCTCCAAGTGTGGGTTTTTCTCCTCCTCTTCCTGAAACATAGATGCCAATCTAGGTGGCTGAAAGATTAATATACAATGTGTATGTAGCCATACTGCCACCATGAGCTTCATATCTGTGCTGAAATAGAGGCTTCTGAACACCTGATCACCTCATTCCTCTAACCTCTTTGTTTAGGCTTAATAGCAGAGATGAGCTTGCCCTCAAAAGCAGTGCGTGCCAGCAGTAGGGAATGTTTAGGATTGCAAATTGACAGGCCTCAGGGTTGCAGAAGTTTTAGAAAATTGGGGCATATCTTCTAGAGGAAATAAAGACTAAATCATTTTCACTTGCTCTATTTCTCCATTGAAAAAGTTCTTTAGAGATGCCCGGGTGGTTCAGCGGTTGAGTGCCTACCTTCGGCTCAGGTCGTGATCCTGGAGTCCTGGGATTGAGTCCCACTTCGGGGTCCCTGCACGTGGAGCCTGCTTCTCCCTCTGCCTATGTTTCTGCCTCTCTCTCTGTGTCTCTTATGAATAAATAAATAAAATCTTTAAAAAAAAGGGGGGGGGATTTCTCCTCTAGTTACCTGAGATCCCTCATCCTGAAATGGTTGCTCCCATCCCCCCTTCAGCCCTCCTTCCTCTCTCTTCCTTTTGCTCTGTCCATTCCAAGGAGGATCTGCGGTTCCGTACTGTCCATGAGCTCCCTGGATATTAAGAGATCACAGGAGAGGTGGTGCAGCTTAGTGGGTAAGAGTGCAGACTTCAGTGCCAACCTGCTGGTAAAGGGACCTTGTGAGGATTAAGTGAAGTTAAAGTACACAAAGTATTTTAGGACAGTGCCAGATAGTAGCAATATATGCATCAGTTGCTACTTTTTATTGAGCATGTCCTATGTACTGAGGACTTGAATGTGAAATACCATACTTAACCCCTGCAGCACCCTTAGAAAGAAAGCATTTTAAAAGCTTTTTCCAGTGATGAAACTGATGCTGGAGAGGTTGCTTATGTGATCAGAAGGCACTTAACTATTAAATGGTTTGGAACTCAGACTCAGATCTTTCTGATGCCAAACTGTGTGCTAAACCACTGCACTCCGCGGAATGAACAAATGCAGTGGTGCAGCTGCACATGTGGCCTGGGACTGATGCTCTCCGTTGACCTTCTAGCGTCTCTTTTTAGATAAGACCTCACACTAGACTTATGCTGCCTTGACCTGTGAAAGTTTCTTTATTGATTCCTTGCCCCATAACATTACTTGTCCTTTTGTGTCTCTTTAGTATTCAGTGTGACTCCCCCTCCCTCAGAAGAAGACTTTTCTGTTCTATGCAGGATAAAGCTGCACCCGGGGTAGAAAATTATTTGGAATGTTGTTTTCCTCAGTGATTCTCTCCCTTTCGACTCAATTTCTTATGAATGGCTTGGTGATAATAGGGCTTCATTCCTCACATCAGTGGAAACCTGCGCTGTTGCAAAGAAGACGTGAAGATGCAGAGCTAGCCCACTTCCACTACTTAGCAAGACCTAGGAGGCTATTCCCAGCATACGGTGCGGCAGCCTTGGCCCGGCTCACCTGGAAACCTGAGGGCTGATTTTAAATGCACCTATGGTCTTACCTGCACTAGCTCTTAAACTGTTATTCCATCTGCCTGTGTCACTGCTGGTTTGAAGCCTTGGCCACCGGCGTCACGATGCCCCACGTGGACCGCTACTCTGGTCCCCTGTCTTGTCTTCAGCAAGCCCCCCGGGCAGAACTTCCCGGGACTGAAATCTTATTCCGTCCCCCACTTTCTTGAAATACAGCAGGGCTTTCTGCTGCTACTGGGACAAAGTCAGGATCCCTGCACGCAGCGTGCCTGCCCGAGGCTTTGGGGCCTCGTGTCCCTCCTCAGTGCACCTTCTGCGAGCTGCGCAGCCTGGCTGAGTTCTCTGGCTCTGCAGGGGACACTTCCCAGCCCCTTGGACGCTGACCACCCTTCCCTCCGTTCAGGTCTCAGCTCGGTTGCCGTGTCTGCAGGAAAGCCGTAGCTGGCCTCCCTGGCCAGGCTAGACCCCCACTGTAACACCATACCCTCTCCTGCTTAGCAGTGGTCTCCGAACATTTCCCTCTCCCGTGCCCACACAGGTCTCCCTGAGATTTGCAACCGTAGCCACTTTTGCTGACCACTTTGCTCCCAGGGCCTTGCACCTAGTGGGCACTCACTAGATGGCTACTACTGTCAGGCCAAGGGAATGAGGGAATTACACGTGTTTCTCTGTGGCAAGAAGGGTAATATTTGGAGATACCTGTTAGGGGACCCCTCTTGGGATTCTTGATGCCCTCAGAGGGAATCTCCACATTTCAGGCCAAACAATTGGTGTGCTTTCCTGAACTCTCAGATTTCTAGGTGCTTTCAATAGCCAGAGTCACAGTAACATGGAGGCCCATTGCCTGACCTTTACCATGTGCCCGGGGACCAGCCCCTGGTGTTTTCCTTGTGAACTGTCCACTCAGATACAAGGGTAGCTCTGCCCTCTTGTATGGAAGCTCCAGAGCTCATGAGGTAGGAACCCAGAAATCTTAACACTCTGGGTTTGACCCACAATCCTCCATGGTCTCTACGTCCCTAGAAGTCCTTTGATTGTAAACAGTTTTCTTACTTGGAAGAGTTGGACATCAACCTCGTCGCCCAGAAGTCAACAACTCTTCAAGGGCAGCCCGGGTGACGCAGCGGTTTGGCGCCGCCTGCAGCCCGGGGTGTGATCCTGGAGACCCGGGATCGAGTCCCACGTCGGGCTCCCTGCGTGGAGCCAGCTTCTCCCTCTGCCTGCGTCTCTTTCTCTCTGGGTCTCTATGAATAAATAAATAAAATCTTAAAAAAAAAAAAAAACACAACTCTTCAAAATCAGAGTGACTTTTTCTTCATTTTATACAAGAAAACTCCACACTTTCGGTCAACTTGTAAGGAAAAGTTGGTTCATTTATGCTCCTCTTTGAGTTAGACACAGGTATGGATAAAAAGTATCTCACATTTATTGAGCACTTCGTGTTTACCAGGCACTATGAAAGCACATTCTATGGGCTGTCTTACTCAGTCCTGACAGCTTCTCTGTGAGCTGTGGATGCTGTGATCATCCCACTACACAGGCAAGAAACAGGCTCAGAGAAGCTAGGTCATATTTGTAAAGTCACACAGCCAAAGGTGATAGAGCTGGAATTTGAACTCAGAGCTGCCCACCTTTGAGCACATGCTGTTAACCACCATACAGCATTGCCTTGTCCTCTCAAGGATGCTCTATCACTTGCAGGTGATGAGCTGTCTGACATAAAACAGTATGTTTCCCCATTTCCCATCACCTACTAGCCTATAGCCGTTTCACTCTCTAAGCCTATTTAAATGGTCTTGTATTTAAGATATAAGTAAAAAGCAGGTGTTAAATCTAGCCTAACAGTCACATAAAATCATATTGTTAATTACGTCTTTTTAATAAATATATGTCTCCCATTTTATCTTAATATTTCCTTTCAATATTTAATGACAGTAACCATAGCCTTGAGGCATGTTTAGAAAAGCAACAGCGGTCATGGCAGTCCTAGTTTTGTGTGCCCTGCAATCTTTTCCTTCCCCTGCTCCGCTGTCTTGCCGGGACCTGATCCCTGCGGGCTGCCTCTCTCCGGCTTCTGGGAAGGTCTCCAGCTCCTGCTCCCGCAGGTGTCCCCAACCTTGGGCTCCATTCACCCCCTTTTCTTGTTCCCCCAGCCTCTGTGATGGTTGCCTCCCATTCATCGTGGCTCTGGGCTGCATTACTGCCCCTATGGGCCCTGCACCACCTGTGTACCAGATCCCTCCAGTAAATTTTCTCTGTTGCCAATGAATTGGGCTTTCTGTTCTGCAGGCTGGAGTGGACAACTGCAGTATTCTCACATGTGATCGCGGTACTTATCTGCAGTTTACTTTAGAGGGATGGATAGTGGATGCTTACCATTGGGTTGACATCCTCTGGTTCAAAACGTCCAAAACCTTTGTGTTCACAGTTGCTGTGGTAGTAGAGCAGAACCCTGGCTCGGTGTCTGACATCCCTGATTCTAGTTCTTGCTGAGTCACTCATGGAACTTAGGAATCACTCGGGTTAGAGCCTCAGTTTCATGGGAAATCAAGGTCTCTCCAATTAGATGGCTTAACTCCTTCCAAACCAAGGCATTTCTAGGAGGCAGTCACAGTTTCCGTGGGGACCAGTGAGTTGTCTCCGTCAGCGCGATGGTCCCGGACTCTGGCCTGCCTTCTGTCCTTTGTGTTGCATGCTCTTGGTCCCGAGGGCTCCGGTGACAGAATGTGGGTGAGCCAGGGCAAATCTGTCGCCTCTCTGGGAAGAACCTCAAGAACTGTCTGATTCAGACAGTTGTCTACATTTGGCTACAACACGCTTGCATGACACCATAGCACAAGAGTAAAAGTTACTGCTCAGCCGTCCGGACGGTGGGTTTAGCAATGTTTCAAAGATGATATTTCATATAGTCACCTTAAGTCTAAAACCAACCAGCAGAATATACAGATGGCACTTGTCTGATGTCATAGATTTTCTCTTATTCCATTTTAAACACAATCTTCTTATATTCTCTAAACTCCATTTTAAAGAAATACCTTATCCTGCATTTGTGTATGTTTGTAGGTGCATATAAATATATATGAGTGTGTATATATGTATATATTTGGGGCCAGATGCTCTGGATAATGTAAGTAACTTTAATTTACTAAACTTCACCCCCTCCCCCCACCCCAGCCCTTTCTTTTCAGAAGATACATTTAGACAATCACCATTCACCTCTAATTCAAAAGACCTGCTGCCCAGTGAAAATGTGCTTCACGGAAGAATATCAGCGCCAGGTATGGAAACATTATTGACTTTGCTTCTGCTGTTGGTTGCTTAAAATTACTCCTCTGAAATGTGTAAATTTTCAGATACTTTCAGCTTAGATGTGGAGGTTATTCATATGAAGCTAGGTTTTTAAAAAGAGGAGAAACTCAATTTAAACAGCCACAAAAGTTTATTAAAGTAAAGTGTAGGCAGTAATAAAGTGCTTCATTTTTGCTTTCAGAGCTTATTGTTCTTTACCTGCTGATGTTTCATTCATATAGCAAATTTCTTTTTCTTTGAAAGAGTGAAGTATAACCTGCAAATAATTTGCTTTACACGCTGTTCGTATTTCAGGCAGGCAGGCAGGCAGGAAGATATAGAAGGGCAGTGGCGAGAACTAATCGCCAGCAGGGAAGGTCATGACCCGAGTGGGGTGTGAGTGGCCACAAAGACCACTTTGGTTTCCACGGAAGCAGCACAGCTCATTAAGATAATCTTGCCACCTGGATTCCGCCTCTCTTCTTAATCAGAGTATCTGCATATATATCCATCTAATGCTCCTTTTTGCAATCTCAGCATCAATACATAATTAATGTATTATCCACTCTTCCCTTAGCATTTCTCCTTTCCAGAGTAGAGGGCAGGATGTGTTTGCTGTCCTGTTATCAACAGCGTGGCCAACCCTCAGAGCTTGTGTGTGTGTTCTCAGAGTTATTATGAGATGAGAACATTTGAGGACCAACTGTGCTGTATCCCATCTTCCTCACTGGCCTCCCATCCCCACGCCCTAACACCAGTGCAACAGCCAGGAAACTTCCTGTTGTTGTAACCTTAATTCCAGCCATTGAGAGAATTTCAGAAGCTCCCTGTGGCCTCTCCACCCATTTACTTGTCCAGGATGGTGTGGGAGACCAAAGCTACGAGTGTTCAGGAGAAGCTCACAGCAGGGCTGTTGACCAGGAATTCCTGCAAGAATAAAGTCCAAGTGTCCTCCACACACCCAAGGAGCCTGGTGTCACAGATGGCTGGAGATCTGAGTGTTTTGCAATTCAGAAAGAGCCAAGTAGCATCTTATGAAATATTGGCTTGGGGTATCACAGGTCACTGGAAGTAGTTTGTGACAAACAGTGGGGGGAAGGCAACTCTTTGTCACCCTTTATTCTTCTAATGACAGATCCATTTCTTCTCATCCCCAAAGAGTCCATGCTTTTTAGCTTTGCAGGACTTTTTAATTTTAACACCATAAATAACATGCTTACACAAAAACACATTAATTACATAATATCTGGTTCTTGAGGTGGAGAGAAATTTTACTTAGTTGATGTCTTCATTCTCAAACATTTGAGGCTATTTGAACTACTGTTTACTTCCCACAGTGTCATTTTGAATAGCCATCTCCCTGGTCCCCAAATTATCACCCTGCTGTTAAGTTGATGGATTGTGACTTTCTAATGTCAAAATAACTGCCTAGGACCTGCCTGTCAGAGTGCTGTGACCCATACAGCCAGCATCCCATGATGTATATACAAACCCCGCATTGCTGGCTTAATGTTTGGCTTGGCTATATTTTAAAGAAGGGTTTATTGGTCAAGTTACAACTCGGCCTCAAAGAGTGGTATCAGTGTGTTTGTGTATAGAGGGGGTTTCTGTGGTTTGCTTGATAGACATATTGCAAATTAGATAAACTCCCACTTAAAAAGTTAACTTTTATTTTGGGTGGTAAGTCAGCATAACTGGGATTTTTAAAACTTAAATCCACTGTTTTGAGAGATAATCACTCTATACTTCAAAAAGCCTTCATTTAGGCAAAGGAAAAGCAAAATAACTATATTTACATTTGCTAAAGTAGACATCTAAAAAAGGACTTTTAAAAAAATAAACAAGGTGAGAAAATGCTCTAGAAATGGAATCAAAATTAGAAAAGTTTTAAAATGACCAGGACAACCTTGTAGTCACAAAGTTCTCATAATCTGAACACATGTTTTGTAAGGAAAGCCTCAATAACGTGGACTAATTGTGGGGAAGACCAATCTGAATTAACAAGAGCTTGCATTCCGGAGGCTTTTCAAGAAAACATCTCTTTCAAGTCTGGGTAGCAGTAAATGGCCACTGTATTCCTACTGGGGCTTCCCAGTCTCTTATCCTCAATTCTGAAATCCAAAAAGCTCTTCCAACCACAATTTTTTAAATAAGTTACTTGGTGGCAAAACCTAATGGGAGGCTATCTATAGACTATGTACTGCCAAGGGTGACATTCATACATTTTGCTACAGAAATATCAATATGCTTGATTATAAAGGCCCACTGGGGTGTTAACATAAAATATGTCTTAGGCACCATATTAGCATTCTGAAATAAGAAAAAGTATGAATCCCCAAATACATCAGAGCCCAGGAGTCTCAGGTAGATACTGTGGACCTACAGTTATTCTAGGGCTCTGCTAAGTGCAGTGCTGGAAGCAAAGAAATTAAAGCTACAGCTGAAGAACTGAAGGTTCAAAGGTATAAGAGTCGTGGATTCTTATAGAACATTTTGGAAGACTTAGTGGGCAGCAGATTGCTAAGTCATTGGAGATACGGCAGGCAGGAAGCGTCCAATGGGGATGTTCTCTCACTAAGGCGGCATTATTAACAAGGGCCTGGGTTAAGGAGAAAAGGAAGAGGTGGGTAGGAGAGGCAGACAAAGGGCTAGCTCACTGGTTTGGGAGACTAGTTAGCTTTATCCTAGGCAGGTGGAATTAGGGAGCAATAGTTTCTGTGCAGAATTGGGGAAACCAATATAACTTGTTGTTAGTGTGTAAATAAAAGCCTCACAGTCCTTCAAAATCTTCAACAGTTTAACCATTACCATTAAAATATTATTTTTATTCTTTATTTACTTAACAAACTTCTTCTTTTGAGAGAGAGAATGCAAAGATAAATATCGTCCCAAAGAATGGTCTCAGATTCCCAGTTAGGAGACACCCTAATCAGTGAGGTCTAACATGCCTCGTTCCAATCTAAGAAGTCCTTTGCAAATGCTGACGACCCATAGCATTAATTCAGCAATATGTATTGGTATGTATTTATGAACCTCCAGTCAATAGGATGTAGCTCTCTTCCAAATACCTATGGAGTCGGACCCTGGAGCAGAGGAGGTATGCCACAGAGCACCCCGTAGGCCCCACAGCTCCAGACCAGAGGCATCCATCCAGCGTGTTGCGATCGTGCCTCAGGCCCATGGAGAACGAGGCAAGCAGTGTGGGGGGTAGCAAAGTGGGGAGAGGTGGGTAGGACCATGGTCTGTGAAGAAATCGAGAATAGCACAGTTAACTAGGCATTTGCCTCCGGCAGATGGTATCTGAGACACACAGCTGCCACCATCCCAGAGAAACAGAATAAACACAAGAGCTTCACGGTGTCCTGGCCTTCGTTGGTGCCACTATTTCTAGACTGACTTTCCTGAGAACCAGAGATTATTCACGTGCCAAGACCTAACATTTTTACTTGCTGTGAATGTCTTAGGCAGAGGTAACACCCAGAGTCCTTAATAAAATGAGTTAAAAGCTGCTGTCACTTTCTGCTGGAGGGATGTGGGCACCAAATATCCTTAAAGCCACGAATAGATGACTGGGTGCGCCCTGGGTGTTGTGATGCCGATGGTGATTTTACAAAAGAAACAGCGGAGCTTTCCTATTAGGGAGGAGATAGAAATTCCAGGCGGCGTATCGTCTAACGTATTTTGTCTAACTTGCAGTTGTCTCACTGTGTAGAAGGTTTACATTCGTAGAGGAAAGACGGCGCGGCCAGGCAGGTGCTCTCGGGGTGCCCCGTGTCGGGAGCGGATTACTGTCCCCCGGCAGCCACTCCCCGCTTGCCCGGCGGCCTTCCAGAAGCAGCACTTCTGTCTCAGCCCCGCTTTCAGACAATGTGGAGCTTCGATTCTGTTTTATTATGATTCTGAAGGCACAGTATGTTTGCTCTGTATTAAGCCAAAAAACAAAAGCAGAAGCAGAGCGAGTGTGAAGGGAAATGTGGGTCTCCGCGGAATTCTCTCACGGAGCTTGGAGCCACTGATGCTTCTGGTTGATAGTTCAGATGGAGCTTAGAGCCAGACAATGCACAAGGTAAAAACAATTACATTTCTAAACCCCCACCCTCATTACCTGCCAGCGCCCCTTAAAAAGAAAACACCACTTTTGGTGGTGGTGGTGGTGGTGGTGGTCGTCGTTGTTTAGGACACAGAAGCAAGACGTAAAGAACATGGGGAAAGTTTAGTCCCTTGCAGGACTTGCCCTGCCGATCGGGATTGGCTGTTAAAGTTAAAAGACTGGTTTGGTTTGGAGCGGCTGGCCTTGTCACCAGGCCAATTCTCGATTGATTTTCCACCCTCCTTTCTGCCCGTCAATCTAATACAAGTGGTAGCACCTCATACACTTGGCTGAGGCCTAGGAAAGCCAGCCTTGCATTGAGTGCCACCGGGGCTGATGTCAGCCTGTCCTGCTACTGGCCAGACAGGGAGAGCTGCCTTCAGACTGCTGGCTTAGGAGAGGTGCAGGTTACCTTCCTTCACGTTAACACTTACCAGCTCAGAGAAAGACAGACAGACAGACAGAACTGTCCTGCATTACAGCAAAGTGTTTTCTTTAATCCTTTTTCAAACACAGCAGATTCTTTTTAAATTCAGGGCAAGTCACAGATAAACAATCGAATGTTGAGTGTTGTTGGCGTGTATCATTTTGTAGCTTAAGCCCCGTTTTGACTGCACCAATTCCTTGTGTACAGAGAAGGAAGCTAATATGATCGACCCTTGAACAACACAGTTTGAACTGCCCAGGTCCACCTCTATGCAGCCTTTTTTTTTTTTTTTTGTCCATAAATACAGTATGGTAACTGTGAATGTATTTTCTCTTCCTTATGATTTCCTTAATAACATTTTCTTTTCTCTAGCTGACTTTATTGTAAGAATACAGTATAGGGTACATACAACATACAGAATATGTGTTAACTGACTCTGTGTATTACTGGTAAGGCTACCGGTCAACAGTATGATACTAGTACTTCCATTTTGGGGGAGTCAGAACTTATATACAGGTTTTTGACTCCATGGGGTCGGCACCCCTAACACCTCTGTGTTGTTCAAGGGTCACGAGTTATTAGGGCACAGGACATATGTCATCGCATTTAATTCTGAAAACAACTCATTGAGACATGGGAATCTCAATGACTAACTGGAGGTTCAGGGAGATATAATAACTTTTTTTCCCAGTTTTATTGAGATATGATTGACATATAAGATTCTGGTTTTGGTATACAACATAATGATTTGATACATATATTGTAAAATGATTACCACAGTGTAAGTTTAGGTAACATCCATCACCATACATAGTTACAATTTTTTTTCTCATGATGAGAACTTTTAAGATCCACTCTCATAGCAACTTAAAAATTAACAATACAGTATCGTTAAATAAAATCTTTTTAAAAACCCAACAATACGGTATCGTTAACTATAGTCACCGTGCCATACGTAACATCCCCATGACTTATTTGTCTTATAACTGGAAGTTTGAACCTTTTGCAGAGAGATTTAATAGCTTGTACAAAGTCGTGCCACTGGGGAGTGGCAGCACTGGAATTCCAACCCAGAACTGCACGATACATTCTCTTCCTGCCCACCATGCCACCTAAGTCAGGTGAGGTGTCTGGCAGTGAGCAAAAGGAACATGTCTCTACAGTGTTTGCTCACACATACCCACACTTGGCATTTGAAGTATCACTGGTGGATTGCCCTCTTTTCACCAGGAGTAAAAAGTAGTCCTTTTAGCAAGATATTTCAAAGAAGTTAAGATAAGAATATACTGTTTATCCATGTAATTCTAATTTTGTCCTCTTCCCTTCCATTTCTCTCTTTTCTATCTTCCTTTAATACTGAGATATCTGGTCATCATAGTCCCTTAAAATGTTTCTTTCAGTTACAAAAACTAAAGAAAGAGTTATTGTTTATTTTCAGTAATTTTTAAGAGCACCTGAGCCATAGAAATAGTTTCAGGAAACTGTAAAAACCCTCCTGATTAAATCAAACGCGTAGCACTGAAGGTAGTGGGGATCTGGTCAGCAGTGTGGAAGAAAAAGTTCTAGACTGGGAATCGGGAGAACCCAGGTGTAATTCTAGTCCAGTTTCCAGGAGAAAGAGAGTAGAAGGCCTCCAAGCTTCTTCCATATCCCTTCTTTTTCAAAAACTCTGCCATCTGGAACTTCAGCCCAGGTGCCTTTATTTTCTTTGTAGGGCCCAAACTAGAATGTCAGGACCGAAGAAAAACAGGAGTCTCTGTCCCTGAAATTCCACCCCTCCCACTAAGAATTGGGGGACACAAGAAGGGTTTCTAGGAAGCTAGGATGTTCTGTTTCTCTCTCTGGCTGCTGATTGCATGCATATGTAATTTTGTGAAAATTCACCAAGCTGTGTGCTCTGACAGTACTTCTGCATTTGTTAGGGCTAATTGGCTTATTCACAAATAGGTGGGTCTCCATGCCAAGCGGTCACCTCCAAGCCATCAATCTGAGTGCACTTTCACTTCAGAGACTACGACAATGATGATGAGGACAGCATCCTTTCAATTATCCACCTTTTAGTCTGCAGGAACATTTCCATTTGTAGCACGAACTTATTGCCCTGAACTAAATGACATGGAGGCTGATAGATCTGATTCCTGTTGTGTTTCAAATTGGAAAGCTATTCTGTACGGTTTATAGCACTTCTTTGATGTACTTGCAGTAGATGAACTGTAGTCTGTCCAGCTGTTTACCAGAGGGGGGAAGTTTTCATTGTGATGGATCTTCCTGATCCAGATAATGTTATTTGAGGCTAAAAGAGATGTGCTCACAACTAGCCCCGTCTGTCCCTCACCAGCCTAGTTTGGTCTTAGAACGTGGGCAAATTTCAAAAGAGAGCTATGGACTCCATTCAAAACTCCTTGTAGAGAAAAGTGTTTGCATCAGGCACTGTCAACTTTGTATCACAGTTAGCCCTTCTCAAAACTACAACTAATGGGGTCTCTGCAGACCAGCATTTGTGGGGTTCACACACTAAAGTGTAGGCCCACGGTTTTTTAAGGGTGGTAAGCTTTGCCAAGGAGAAATTTGTACCCAGTTTGGATGCCTCACTTGAGCTATCTATCAAGAGCCATGAAGACAGGGGGAGAAAAGAAAAACAACTGTGGTTGTTTGGCTAAGCCTCTTTATCTCTGCCCACATGGCACAGGGGTTGAATCACTTGGTACTGAAGATAATCATCAACACTTTCATGTTTGTTCTTTGTGGGGAATGTAACAGCCAAAAGCCCTGGGGGCCGTGGCCACTTTGGCCCTGGCCGAGTGTGTTCCTGAGAGCACAGCAGATGTGTATGTGCTCACATAAAATTTTCTGCACACCATTTATAAGGCCTTGGCTGTGCCTTGTAGCCATGATTTTTACTTTGCAAAGACTATTGAGGTGCCTCAAGAATGAATAAAAGGCCAAATTCTCAAGAATGTGTAATGGATGATGAAGAGTATTTGTTTAAAAATTGGAATGTAGTAACCTCTGGCTTCTGTTTGGGACCGGCTAATTCAATCTGCAAGGCCTTTTCTGTATCTACAATATGTTCTTCCATTCCTTTGCTATATCAAAAATACATATTCTCATTTCATGCAATTTCTACTTTGTGTTTATTTCTTTGCAGCGCAGCCGCTGCCCTCCAGTAACCCCGGTAGAAAAAACAGTCAGTGCAAACTAGACCACGTATTTTCATTGAAACAAAGCCATTCTGTATTCCATATGTAGGCCAAATGAATGCTTCTCCATGATAAGAAGGACACCCCCACATCACACCCCAACCCTTTCTTGATGTCGTTACAGGAATGACAGTGGGGCTTCATTTTTTGGCAGTTCTCCCTCATGAAGCATCTTTCCATTTCCAAGTACTTATCATTTCTGTTGTCCACCTATCATCCAGAAAAGAAAAGTCAACTTGAGGCACAAAAGTATGGGTAGTTGAATTTGCTTAATGATATTTGGTTCCCTGTACCATCTGCTAGAGTTCAATTGCGATATCCCGTGCAGAAGTCCCTCACGCTCTTCCAACTCAACGGGTCCCAGACTAAGCATAACATTTCCCCTGACCCTTCCAAAAATAATTAATCAGTTTATTGGTTTGTTAATTGATTAAAGCCCTCCTCTCTATCCTGCGGTTTTCTTTCTTGGTGGATAGCATCATCATCGTCACCCACCATGACACAAACCTGAAGGTTGGACACCATGTGTTTGGGTTTCCTTAGAAGCAGATCCTGAGACAAAGATTCAAGTGTTGTTTTCTAGCAAGTGATACAGGAAGCCCTGGGAGAGGAATAGGGAAGAGAGCCAACGAAAGGAAGGCAGTTAGTAAAGGGAATGTCATCGCACAGGTCACCTTCTATGGACAATTAGAGTTAACTTCTGGGAAGCACTGGAGGGTGCCCACCTCAGCTTTCCTCCCCGGGAGGTCAGAGAGCCAGGATATTTATGTGGTCAGTCATCCATCAGTCAAACCTACTCTCAAGAGTCAACTCCCCAGTACTCTGGCCTCCTACACAGGAGGACAGAGCAGGCCTCAGGGACCAGAGGAGCCCTTGGAAACATATGCAGGTGCTGGCAGTGGAAAGGCAGGCATTGAAGCGGTAACGGCCATCATTGATGATGATGTATTAGCGGACTGTCTCTCATGATTACCTCTTCCTCTCCTTCCACTTCTGCTCAGTTACTTTTCCCCCGGAGTGGATTCTCCCCCACAGCTCTCTCCTAAATGCATTCTTCTCTTTCAGTCCCAACCACCAATAACTTCATTCAAGTCTCCAGCATTGGTCCTCTGGATTATAGCAGCCTCTGATTGATCTTGCTTTGTCCAGGGTCACCCCCACCAGTCCCTTCTCTCCATTCTGCAGTCATGCTCTTTCTAGAAAGTGGATCTCATCATGTCACTCTCAGCCCTGTTGGCTTCCATTCCCCTCTGGAGAAAGCCTAACTTTTGCACACACACTCTCCTGGACACTACCTGTTGGTTTGGGTTTTTTGGATTTTTTTTTTTTTTAAGAGTCTCTTTTCTTTGGAAATCATTCCCTGCCACTCCAAAA
Source organism: Canis lupus baileyi (assembly GCF_048164855.1). Classification (NCBI taxonomy): domain Eukaryota; kingdom Metazoa; phylum Chordata; class Mammalia; order Carnivora; family Canidae; genus Canis; species Canis lupus. The sequence goes on along the minus strand of NC_132850.1, from coordinate 45,627,773 downwards.
CTGGATTAGCCACCACTTTCTTTGATATCCTTGGATATTCAGAATTCCCTGTTTACTCATCACCTTCTTGATTAACTGCAAGCTCTTTGATGGGCATAAACAGTCTTGTTAATCATTCTATCTCCCAGAAGCTAGCACCTAATATAGTTGCCCATCAAATCATAGGACAAAAACATATTGTTGAAAAACCATGCTGTTTGTAAGAACTAGTATTAAATGTTCGAAGGAGAGATCTGATAAGGCTTTGATTATAACACAGATCTGGTTTTGACTACAGATAAAAATGGATCCCTTTATAAATATAAGATGTGCAGTAAAACCCTTTCCAAATATAGTTGGTCTCTCTATCTAATGTGAGTAGCACACTACCATGATGTAACTCTCTTTTTTAGAATTAAATGGTTTAGCTTGACAAGAGAAAGATTTCTGTGCTGTTGCATTCATTTTTTTTCACCTTAGATATAGATCTAACTTTCAACCACCAAAGAAACTATAGGGCAGCATTTTTGAAGTCAGAGAGTGGAAATGGAAGTACAAGAAGAGTTTAGATGGTTTGATGTGAAAGGCCAGTAGCTGAATTACTGTTATTATTACACTGATTTTCACCTGTAATAATAAACTTACCAGGCATAAAATTCCCTATGTCATTAATCTCATATTAAAAAGCCTGGAATTATTTCATACAGAATGTTTTTCCCATCTGCGAGCCAGCTGCTTTATCAAACGAGTTTCTCTTTTAATGTAAATTATTTTAATTTAAGGACAGTGTTATATTTTGATCCAAATAGGGCAAGAGTTCACATAGGAGTCTCTCATAAATACTAAAGAGAAATTTTGTGTGAGACAGATTTGAATTCAGGCCTGAATCTCCCTGGAAATGAAAACATCCCCCACCCCTTTCAAATCATTAAAAAATTATACATGGCTTTTTCCTCTTGCTGGGAAACACATTCCACAAATCTTTTGACACTTCTTCCATTGCTTCTTACACATGAAGAGAGAAGCTGTTTTCTACAGCTCTCAGGCTGCAGAGCTCTCTGGTCTTACAACCCTCTCCTCGCCTCTTCGCCTCTTCGAAAGACCATGGAGTTGGCCTTCCTAGAGCTGGAATGAACTCACATGCACAGCCATTCTTGCCCTCAGCTCCCTCCTCTCTTAGTGCCTCTGCATCCTATCTCATCTCAAACCTTTGGTTCCCTTTTTTTCTACTGTGAGCCATTGTGGGGCTCACAGAAGGCAAGACTTCATTGAGAACTCTATTAAACACGTAAATAAGAAATGTGTTCTCACAGTTTCAGAGAAATTTGATGGTCCATGTTACTTTGTGAGCTTGGAACCTGATGTCGCATTCTAGGAATTTAATCAACAAATAGACTTGAATAAGTAACACTACAGTATATGGACAAGATGTAAGGTATACGGACAGAGATGTGCTTTGCAGCATAGAGATTTGAAACAGATTCAATGTCCATAGGTAGGGAGTGGATGAAATGAGCCATGGGACATTGCATGGAAAACTTCACAGCCATTAAAAAAAAAAGGATGAAGGGATCTAAAAAAAGAATGAAGGAAATCTGTAGGAATTTTATTTAAAAAGATGTTCAAGAGATAATGTTAGATTGAAAAAACAAACAGAAAAAGAAACTGGTTACATAAAGCAGGTGTAACATGATCCCATTTATGTTTTTAAAAAAGAAAAAAAGAAGTGATGCATTTATGTGCACATAATATGCTTGCATGTGCATTGATAATTTCTCAACCAATAGACTGTTAACAGTGACTACCACCAAGGAGTGAAAAGGACTGGGGTTGGGTGGAGAGGGATATTAAGGGAGAGGTATTCGTTTATTTTTCAGTTTATATCCTTTGTTCTATTGTTTTTACCATTAATTTGCATTACTTTTATAACTTCTATAAATTAAAGAAAGTGAAGTGTGTGTTAAAATCACTTTTTTAGAATCTGTTGTTTACACATATGACTTAGAACCTTAATGAATAATCTGTAAATTAAGTGCACTACTAAAAATAATAGACAAAGCAGTGATTCTCAGCCACCTTCCTTCAGTGAGCAACCTCAGCTGGAAGCCAGTGAAGTGACTGTTTTGTACAGTTCATGAGAATATAAGGCAGGTTACAAATCCCCTTGAATGGTATGATCCCATAGTATATAAAACTCAGGAAGGATAAATGTAGAAATATTAATTGCTGTTTCTGTCTACTTAGGATTTCAAGTGATTTTTACTTGTATTTTATGGACTTCTATTTTACAATAAACATATATTATTTTTATAATCAGAAAACATCAACAAGCTACCTTCATTTTGAACAAGGAGAGATTATCTTGTATGTTCTGGTGCTGAATGCCTGACACCAGATCTTTCTGGAAGTTTCTGTCATAAGGATGTGGAGCTTTGGACAAGGAGATCAGCTTCTGCAGAACCACATTAAAATGCAACCCCAGCAAAAATGTTAGACTTTTACCTAAAAGCAACAAATATGAATGGAAATATTTTAAGCTAGAAGAGTTGAAAATGTAAGGGAAAAAAAGCTTGTAAGTGGTGTTTGGAAGTAGAACCCATCTTAGGATATCAAAAGCACCTCAGACTAAGTAAGGCATACTGTTTCAATGCCTTGTGTTTATTGGCACCTACTACCTTCACGATTTCCCCATCCTCTGTTACACGCACCCTTGGGTACTTTTTCCCATCCAGGCTTTCCAGTCAAAATGACTCATCCATCTGCAGAATCTAATTCCTGCCTAAAGTATCCAGGAATGAGTCACTCAATCGGTTGCTTCTCTTTTAACTTGAATGGAATTAGGCTCAGGGACTTTGGTTTGAAAGATTCATGAATGGGTGGGTCCCGGGAAAGGCAGTGGTGAGGTTATCTGGGAAATCAGCTGTATTATAGAAATGAGAAAAAGGCTGGGGAAACAGAATAATTTAGGGAGTCAGACAGCCCAAAGGGAGAATGATTTACAGAAAAAGATTAAGTCCAAACTCTGGCTGTCAGTTTTTGCTAGAGGATGGCAGCAGGAATTAATTGGTTATATGGATTTTAGGTAAGTATTTTGTCTTTCAGGCAAAATGACTCATACCAATTATTTTCTTGCTCACTAATTTTGTATGTACTGTGTAGGTACATGCCAAAAGAATAGCAGGGGAAAATTTTACTCAGAAAAAAAAAATGTGTACTCTTGCAGATGCTTTTAACATGTAGGCATGCTTTCGGTATGTGAAAGTTATTTTTGACACTATTTTTGGCCAAATTGGTTTTCATTTTTATGAAAAATGTTAATTTTTAAAGCACTCCGGTCTATCTCCCAACTGTTACTTTTATCACTCGAAAATGTGGTATTTTAAAAATATCATCACTGGTGTCATACTAAGACTTGCCTTGAATTACATGCCTTTCATAGTAATTAATGTTTTTTTTTTTTAAAAAGGCATTTGGACATGAAAAAGGAATAAAAATGAAAGTTCACCAAAATGTTCATAGCAGTTGTCTTTGAGTGGTGATGGATCTGTGGTTGTGTTCCTTTTTATTTTTTTTCCACTTGTCTGTTCTTCTCATTTTCTATCATCACCATGGAACACTTTTATAAAGAAAGAAAACTAATTTATTAGAGGGAGTAAGGTGTTAAGGAGCAGAGAGAAGGTTCACCGTGCTTTAAGTTATACTCTAATAATTATGGTCACACCCAAGATGAGTCTTGTTGAAGGCTCCTAAACGTCTTGTGTTACAATGACAAATATTGGCAGAGTCATTTCTAAAATATTCTGTTAAATATCCTGCAAGTTACTAACAAAGAGCTGGAGCCCTCATGTGAAATTCGTATATGACCACATTCATTTAAATATATATTTTGGTTTGGGTACTTACTCAGCTCACTTGAGGACCAGTTAGAGCTTCAGGATGGTTACTTATTTTGAACCTTACAAGGAAGATTAATGAATTAAATTTACCTTAGGGCACCCACTGTTGGAGCAGAACTGCACACTATCTTATTTAACTTGGCCGTGGAAATAGTGTTTCAGGGAACACTTCACTGGAGAATTGCATCACACTGCTGGCCTCATAAATGTCATTCATTTAGGCATTATTAATAACATGATAGCTGCTCTGGAGGAGATTTTCAGGAGTTCTACCAAAACAACAACAATGAGCATTCACATTTCTATTATATCTTTTTAGTCAATTACAAGGATACTCTCAGTGGCTACAGACAGGTACACTGACCCTCCCCTTCTGTTGGCTTGCATTCTGTTCCATCAGGGTTGAGGGACAACGAGATGTTATGAAATGAGGATGATGTATAAAAGGATTTGAGTTAGGGGCGCCTGGGTGGCTCAATCAGTTAAGGGTCCGACTCTTTGATCTCAGCTCAGTCTTGATCTCAGGGTCATGAGTTCAAGCCCCACAATGGGCTCCACTCTAGGTGTGGAGCACCACTTAAAAAATAATAACAACAATAATGTAATAAAAATAAAAGGATCTGAGTATCATTAAATATCCGGTAAACAGTGTGAGAAGCCATGGTGAGAGGTATGTACCAGTGGGATGAAAAGAAAGTTCATTCACTCATCCAACAAATAGTTAAGAAGCTGCTATTATATACCAGGTACTTTTTGGTCTTGAGGACCAGCAGTGAACAAAACGAAGTCTCTGTCCTTATGGGGTATACACTTAAGGGAGAGAAGTAAACAATAAGCAAATAATTACACAGAGTGTATATAATTATGTACACACACACATATATAATAACATCCCTAAAAACATGTTATATATATTTATATGTAATATATAATAACACCATAGGAAAACTAAGCAAGGTGGGCAGGGGGTGCGGTGGTGGAGAAAGCTCTCCCTAAGGTGTCTAGCAGAGACCTGCAGCAAGCGTGGGAGCAAGTCTTGTCGCACCATACACCAAGTGGGGTAGAGTGTTCAGGGTAAAGGGGGCAGTAACCTGAAGGCCTGAGGGGAGGGCGAATTTGGCAGGAGAAGTGACAGCCAGAGGAGAAGCAAGGCTGGAGGGAAATAAAGGAGAACGGCTTATAGGGAGGGCTTCATGGTGAATAGCGGGGACTTGGGCTGTTAGTGCAAGTATGCCAGGAACCAGTGGAATGTTTAGAGCAGAGAAATGGCATAATCTCACTTCCATTTTAAAGAGTTAATCCGACTCTTTCTTGTTTAATCTTTAAAGCCCAAATAAAGTCCCCTGAAGGGCTTAGTGGAAACAGAGAGGCCCTACAGAAAGATAAGAGAGGCAAAGAGAGTTAATTTAATTTGCTGAGTATTATTTTTATAGTGGGTAGAATCTGTGCATATCCTTTTAATAATTAATTATTGATAGTAAGTGTTGCCTGGTATTTGCCTCATTTAATCTTTCTTACTATTAAGTTATTTTAAAAGAGATTAGATTTCTATTATGTTTGGTTGACATTTTGATGTTCTTTCTCAATTATTTAAAAATGGCTATCTAGATATTTAACTGAATATTTATTGGAAAAAGGCTGCAAAACTCGACCTAATAAAAAGGCTCAGAAAGTTACAGAATTTGAAATCAGAAATTTTTTAAAACAAGACAAATTCATTATTTAGAATTCATTGTAGAAAAGAGAATGCCTTCATAAGAAAGGTGACTTTAGCTTCACATAAGAATTGCTCCAGTATTATTTGTAAAGAGCTATGTCAGGGAACTGTGAATTCACCAATAAAACTGCAAATTACTCTAACAGATGCTTACAAAGTGTGCCTAGAGGCTATTGTATATGTTCGTTTTGCCAGTTCTGGCAATGAAGATGAGATTTACAATCCTAAAACCACTAATGATGGCATTTTACAAATGTTATACCCAATTATATTGTGTAGACAAACAAATTCATTATTTACAACAGAATTCCTAAATATTTGTTATATACATGCATTACTGACGATCAGAAGAACTCATATTTGCTAGCACCATAGTATGAATCTTTTGCAGTGGGGGATTCGCCTCTGCCCCATTCGTGGAAATAGTATTGCATAAGGAATTTCTTTGTCTTCCATTCTTAGAAAGACCACCAACTACTAAATTATCAAAAACCTTATTACTAAGTAAGATCACTACCACCATCACTGAGGCATGCAGTTTCAAGACAACCTTTTGGCATATATGCCACATCTCACCTATCACCTCAGATGCTGAAATCCCTTTTTAAAAAATATTTTGTTGGGGCACCTGGGTGGCTTAGTCAGTTAAGCATCTACTTTCAGCTCAGGTCGTGATCCCAGGGTCCTGGGATGGAGCCTTGCAACAGGCTCCCTGCTCGGCTGGGAGTCTGCTTCTACTTCTGCCTCTGCTGCTCCCCCTTGCTTGTGCTTTCTCTTGCTCACCCTCTCTCTCAAATAAAATCCTTAAAAAATAAAAATAAAAAATATTTTATTATCCATAATATCTGAGGAAATGTAGCTTCTTCATAGATTTTTCAAGATTTGGTTATACAAAAATATTTTTCAGCCACTACATTTTAAAGTGGTTTTGGGAGTTTTGTTTTGTTTTGTTTGCCATCAGAATAGAATAGGTGATTCTCTAGTCTAGACCTACTGCCATACCATTTTTCAGCCAACCCATTCAGAGACAGTTTGCTGAGATAGGGAGTGAGATAATATGTTTCAATGATAAAATAAACAGTCCACTCCTTGCTGGCAAGCTATGAGGTTGACTACTTAATATGGGGCTAGAGAGTAAGTATGAATTGCAGTTTCCTCCAGGACGATGCAAGCAAGCTTCAAAATTCACTGGAGCAAGGGAAGAGGGTGTAGAGACAAACCTTTACCAGTTGGTAGTCCAGTGAGGTCCATTTTCATTTGTGTGTGTGCATGTGCATTTCCTTGTTCCAAACGAGAGCACACTGGTCAAAAATCTCTAAAAGGGCTTTGCAATTTTAAACAGAAATTTCTACCTAAAAGATTTTATAGCTAAAAAATGGAAGTTTTAGTCAACTAGTTGTACCCTCGCAATGGTGGCCCTTCTTCAGGGTAACACGCCATATATTAGAACAAGTCATAATAAAAAGAAATGAATTTAAGGATAACTGCAACCATTTTGAGAAAGTGGATTTTTGTTGTTGTTGTTTGCATAAATAACCCAACCAGGATGTTCCTGTGTGCTTAGCACACTGAATGCATTGAAGTCATTTTTGTTTTATTGGGGAACTGGGATAAACCTGCAGTTAGACCTTTGGGAAATCATTACTGGCTCAAGCTAAATGATACCGCTGACTCTATTACATTCTTAGAGTCTTGGGGAGTCATATACACTGATTCATAAGGAATCCTTTGATGAATTGGGAAAAACTCTCTGCTCAGAAGGAAGGCAGAGAAGACGCCTCACAGGTCAGATTTTGTGGTCAGCATTCTAGAGATGATATTAACTCCTCTCAGATTACATCCATAACACTTTCCAAATCCTTTTGCAAACAGCTGGATTCCAACATGACTCTTGGTTTGTGCAACTGAGAACTAGGAAGTGATTCTGATACACTGTTTCCTAGCAAAGAAGTGATTTTCTTACCCTCTTGCAGGTGGTAACAAGCTTTGGGCTCACTTTTTTTTTTTTTTTTTTTTTAAATTGCCGAGGTAGGCAGGATTAAAGAAATTTCTGGAAGAAAGACCTGTAAGTCTGCACTAGGAAAAGGATATTTGTTTTTTTATGTACCAGTTTTGATAGAGTTGGACTCTTAAGAGACTTTATCATAATAAAGTAAGTGGAATGATGTACTGAGATGGTATATCTTTCAAGCTTTTTTGACAAAAGCCCAGAGTAAATTTCATGTTTATACATGAGTGTGTGTTTCTATGTGCTAAATGACAATATAAAATATACAGAGAGAGATTGGTTGGTTAATAAATCAAACAATCTTTACATATGTACCATATGTAACATTTTCTAATCTATCCAATTTTATTTCACCATTTCTCTATACTGGTTGAGACCCACTCACTAAGGTCATTTCACGATCTGCCAGTGGGTCACAACTGGACATTCAGACATCACTGGGCTATAAGGATACCTAGAGTCTTCTCTCACCTTTGAGTTCCCTTCTGGCAAATCCCAGAACTACCATCTTTGGTTTTGACTCAGCAGGCTGGTTTGTGCCAAACACCTTGTGGATCCGAATTCCCATTTGTATTGAAATAATTGTAGTGAAATAATTGTAGTGAAATAATCACTCCAGAATCAGAATTTGCAGTTAATTTGAAGCTGTGCCCTGCTGTACTAAAAACAAACAAAACAAAAGAAATCAAACCCTTTCCCAGTGTGGTCTGGTAATATTTGGCTTTGTATCTAGGTAAGAAAGAGAAAGTAATGATTTTACATTTGAGTGAATTTCATTGAAGAACAAATGTTTCTGAATGGCTTTTCAAAATCTCAAAGTAATGTCAAAGTGGACTTAAGTGGAAGGAAAATGATAGAAGAAATGTTTAAAGTTCTGTCATTAATTGAACTATTAGGGTCCTTAGTACCTGAAACTAGTCTGGTTTTGTACCTTGGATATAGGTAGCTATGACAATGCCCAGCCTTCCTTCTTATTCATGTGTTAGATAAGGGATAATTAACCCCCTCTCCCCAGTGTGTTGCCTTTAATTTCCATTATTGGAAATAATCTCTTCCTATGAATAGCAGATCTCCGCTCCTGCCACTTCCACCCCCCACTCCCAACCTCCATGAAGGGTAAAATGCTCAGATTGAATTAATGGAAGTTTTTGTTTGCCAGAAATGATGGATTGCAGTAATGAGCTAAGATTTTAAAAGCATATGTAATACTGAAAGAGAAAAGAAGATAGGTCTTGGATTCCACCCACTCCAGAAATCAGCAAAAGAGAGAATTCTTTCAATTAAAACATAATGTCATTTTCATCCCACCCTTGGGGCATTACTTCTGCTTTGTTGATGAAAATGAACATCAAATTGATGGGCTTCCCACACCCTGACAATCAGCAATTATGCCAAAGGTGCTGGGGACCTTCCTGATGAGTGTAGTGATCCAAAAGAAATTCAAGGTGACAGCTTTTCCCTCACCTCACCCCCAGAATTCCACAGGTGACAGGCCTGATGTATCAGTTCAGAGTACATTTCTTCCCCCACTTTCTCATGGGAAAGAGATTTTTGAAGCTATTATTCGCTTTGAATGAGTAGATCCCATGGAACTTAGCAAAGTTCCATTCGCCAAAATAGATTCAATGCTAAGTATTCTGAGAGGTATCAAGGTAGAAAAACTTGACTGGTAGGGCTAAAAAAGCTTACATGTTTGACAATACCTGCAAATCATTCTCACTTATTACATATACATAATATCCAAATATGTGAAAATACGGTGCTCGCAACATATAGAGGCTAAAAGAAACTGGAAGCTGAATAGGGCAATGCTCTCAATTCTGAAGGGTCAGATTTTCAACTGTTATTAGAGTTTCTATAAAAGAATTCTCTTCATCCAGAGGGTTATTATTTTTTTTACTTCACATAATTATTTCCATCTTAACCTTGGATCGAGGAAGTTGGGCTAATAGTTAAATGTGCTTGGAATTATGCCTCTGACTTTTTGACTACCCTGTGAATTTTCTTATTGAATGCTTGGTAAACTTAATTTGAAAAATAATAATCAGCTCATGCTCCTTGCCCCTGGCAATCACCAGGGCACCACTCTCATGAAAAAGTATATTAAGGATCTACCTGTCTGGATCCCTGCTAGAATTTAAATAGTCACAATCTCTGCTTTCCCAAAAGCTGCCACCTGCGATACATGAAATGTAGGGTTCTTAACTCGGGGTGATTTTGCCTCCCAGAGGACAGCTAGCAGAGTCTATGATATTTTTTTTCATTGTCATGACTAAGGGGAGAGATGCCACCGGCATCTGTTTGGTAGAAGCCAGCGATGCTACTAAACATCCTACCATGTGTGGAACAGACTCTATAACAAAGAATTATCTGGCCCAAAATATCAATAGGGCTGAGGTAGAAACTCTGCCTTAGGAGTTAGCAGATGTGTACAAAGGGCATGTTGAAAGCTTAAGCTCATTGAGCAGATATACAAATTAAATGATACCACTTCAACTGTGTGTAAAACATGTATTTCTAGAAAAATTTTAATGTTTCTAAATGACAGTTTGGTTATTTAATAGCTCTATTAACACTTGCACTTGTTCCATAATAAACAACTGGTCAATTTTGACACTATTTCAGTAGATCAGTAGTATGAAAAACAAGCATTAAACATGACAGGATCTTGTTCATGAATTATCATTAAAATCTCAGGAAACAGTTTGAGAGTCGTACACACCATAAACTAGCTGAACATACTTTAAATGATCCAAGACATTATGTGTATTTGTTAGGATAAAGTTTTGCCTGTAAAAAGGCCAAATAACAGTAGCTTAAAACCAGTAGAAGTTTATCTTTCTCTTAATGTAGCAGCCAGAGCAGAATCAGTGCGGGGTTACTGTGTGGCATCAGGGTGCTCAGGCTCTTGCTTTCTATCTTGTTCTGCCGTCCTTGGCACACGGTTTCCATCTCATGGTCCAATATGACAGCTCCAGTGCCCACCATCCCATCCATATCATAAATAGCAGGGAAGCAAGAAGGAAGTCAAGGGCATGATCCCCTTTTAAGGGCGAGATCTGGAGGCTGTGCACACCACTTCTGCTCATCCTCTTGTCCAGAGCTTGCTCACATGGCTATAGCTACCCGTTAGGAAGACTGACTGTTTTGTTATGGAGCCGCGTGTCCAGCTAAAACTCTGAGGTGCCTTTATTATTAAAGAAAGAAGAAACCCATGGATGTTGGAGGACAGCTAGCTGTCTCTGCCTCAAGTATCTTGTCTTAGGTTAATTCAAGGTCAAGGAACCCAGAGACTGCTTAATAATTCCAGTTGGCCTTTGGTGAGGATAGAGGTCATAGACTACGATGGTGTCCACCGTGGCCTGGTTTTTCACTCTGTTATATTAATCCTAAATCACATGAGAGGCAGTACTAGGGCAGGAGCTAAACCACCAGGGTTCAAATCTTAGCTCTGCCACTTGCTAGCTGAGTTGATTTTAGCAAGTTTATTTCCACTCTTTGTGCCTGGATTTCCTCCTTTTGTAAATTGTTAATGATGATAATCTCTAACTCACAGGGTTATGGTAAGGATTCCTGAAGTAATACATGTAGAATACTCAGAACAGTCTTTAACATAGTACCACTAAGAGCTCTAAACATCATTATTATCGTGAGGGTTCCTGCACCTGGCTAACTGATTTCTTATCAGCTAATTCGAGCCTTAATTTATTTTTTTTAGCCTTATCTTATTAAGCACAAAGATATCTATTAATTTCATTTGGTTTTAAAATCTCAATGAGGGCAGCCCCAGTGACGCAGCGGTTTAGCACCGCCTGCAGCCCTGGACATGATCCTGGAAACCTGGGATCGAGTCCCACGTCGGGCTCCCTGGGTGGAGCCTGCTTCTCCCTCTGCCTGTCTCTGCCTCTCTCTCTGTCTGTCATGAATAAATAAATAAAATATTTAAAAAATAAAATAAAATCTCAACGAGTATGTATTAATTTGATCTAATTTTGAGTTGTACCCTCACCCCTAACAAAGTATTAAAATGTGGTGTTTGACAAAACAAATGAATAAACAAATAAAAAGCAGAATCAGACCTATGAACATAGAGAACAAATAGCTGGTTGCCGGGGCGGGGGGGGGGGGTTGGGGCGGGGCGGGGGTGATGGGCAAAGTGGGTGAAGGATGTAGTGGGAGGTACAGGTTTCCAGTTATGGAATGAATAAGTCATGAGGATGAAATATACAGCACAGGGGATATAGTGAGTGGTATCCTAAGAACCCTGTATGGTGACAGACGGTAGCTACACTTGTAAGGGTAGCATAATGTACAGAGTTGTGAAATCTCTGTGTGTACACCTGAAACTAATGTAGCATTGTATGTCAACTATATTTCAGTAAAAAAAGAAAGTAGGATTTTTTTTACATTTTTTAAATTTAAATTCAATTGGCCAGCATACAGTATAGCACCCCGTGCTCATCCCATCAGTGCCCTCCTCAGTGCCTGTCACCCATTACCCCATCCCCCAACTCACCTCCCGTTCTGCAACCCTGTATTTCCCAGTTAGGAGTCTCTCATGGTTTGTCTTCCTCTCTAATGTTTCCCCACTCAGTGCCCCTCCTTTCCCCTATAATCCCTTTCACTATTTCTTGTATTCCACATATGAGTGAAACCATATGATTGTCCTTCTCTGATGGACTTCTTTCACTCAGCGTAATATCCTCCAGTTCCATCCACTAAAGTAGGATTTGATATGAAATGAAGATAAAGCTAAACTGGGATTGAGGTAGATTTGAGCTAACTCATGAATCAGTGGATTGCCAGCTTCTTACAACGAAGCCACATCAGTGGACAAGCTAGTCGGTGTAGACAACTAATGTTCCAGCTGCTTTGTCAACATATAACCTTGCCTCTCATTTGTTGATTTCTCTTTTTATTATTTTATTTATTTTATTTTATTTTTGATTTTATTTATTTATTCATGAGAGACACACAGAGAGAGAGGCAGAGACACAGGCAGAGGGAGAAGCAGGCTCCATGCCGGGAGCCCGACGTGGGACTCGATCCCCGGACTCCAGGATCGCGCCCTGGGCGGAAGGAGGCGCTAAACCGCTGAGCCACTGGGGCTGCCCTCTTTTTTATTTTTAAGATTTTATTTATTTATTCATGAGAGACACAGAGGGAGAGAGAGAGGGGAAGAGGGAGAGAGAGAGAGAGAGAGAGAGAGACAGGCAGAGACACAGGCAGAGGGAGAAGCAGGCTCCATACAGGAAGCCTGACATAGGACTCGATCCCCGGTCTCCAGGATGATGCCCTGGGCTGAAGGCGACGCTAAACCACTGAGCCCCCCCACCCCTATCCCCACCCAGGCTGCCCACATTTGTTGATTTCTCAACAGAGGTCAGAGATTTCTGGTTTGATCCAACAAAGTACACTAAACTTGATAGTTTTCTTTACTTCTTAGTAAAGGAAGTTAAGAATTCACAAGAAAAACATTGGAAGTCAGAAGATCTACAAATGGCTGTAATTGTCTGACTTTCTACACTATTTTATATTTTAACATCTTGTAGCAGATATCCTTCCCTGACATCCTGTCTCATCAGCTCTAAGAAGCAAATGACTCAAAATAAAGTTAGAGTACCATTAATGCTGCAAACATGCTCGTGTGTGTGTGTGTGTGTGTGTGTGTGTGTGTGTGTGTGTATCAGAGAAAATCCTATATTGATGATAGTGTAGTTTGGCCCCTAAAACATCCATTGTTCATTGTTAGACTGTTGCATACTTTTTACTAGTGTAACTTTTGAAAGCCTGTGGCTATTTTACCTCTATACGGAGTGATAGAAATGCAAATCCTGTATATTGCTGCATTGGCACCGGATGTATTTTCTACAGGCTGTAACATACTCTGGAGTGAAGTTAGTGCGAGCAGCTGAACTTCTATATGCTATGCATAAACCTTTGTCTTGATTTTCTTTTCTAAGTCCCTTTGGTCCTCACAACATAAAACTTAACAGGATGATTCTCTATCCATTTCATATTAAATTCAGTGAAGAAGGATGGTGGTGACTCCATAGCATTATTACTTTACCAACAAGAAATGACAAAACAATTTCATAAGTCCTATGGAAATGAAAATTATTTAGACTGACCTGTGCCAAAATATTTAGTAGGCTGGATAGTAAGCACTCAGAAGTCGTGTGGGTTTAACAACAGCATAATGGGAATTTTCAGATAAATCATTTCCATTTCTACCACAGAAGCTTTGATCTCTTAAAACTCAACATATTATAGAATAAGCTGAAAAATTATTCATGACTTAAAGAAACTGGTCTTAGAGTGTTAATTCCTCCAAACAGAAAAAGAAGAGTTCCATTCGTTTCTTCTTTCTTTTTAAAATAAATTAATACAGGAAACAGAAAGGCATAGAAGGAATGGATGGGAATGGAGACTGGTTGCCTTATGTTGGTGAACAAGCTCCAGTGAAAAGGGGACAAAATCCATTTCCCATAAGGCAGCATTTGTGAGTAGGGGGCTATGAATAAGCTCTTAAAAGTTTAGAGACTTCACAAATCTTTCCTTGGCCAATTTGAACAAAGCATAAGACTCATGTGAGTGACTAGGTAAATAGTTATAACTTGATAGAATGATAATCCTCTAACTAATATTATATAAGAACAGTAGAGGGAGTGTCTGTAAAAGGTCAGCATGAAACTTTTGAAAATAATTTTACATAAAGGCAAAGAGTCTGTCTTTAAGAGCAAGATCTGTACTTTCTCAGTTCTGCAGAGTCTTTTTTCCCCAGGACAGAGACTCATACTCTTACCTGAACCATATGATTTGTTTGTGGGAGACTCTTCAGCACCTCAGTGTTTGTTTTGGAATATGAAATCATACCAAGATTCCACTGATTAATACTTATTGCAAATGTAGTCCCAAGATTGTGTAACTTGGGGCTTTCTTAGAAGGACACCCCCAGTATGTCTACTTCTGATCAGTGTGTGTGGTTTGGATCTATGGATCTATGGAAAGGGGACAGCACCTACCATATAGGTCGTTGGGAAGAGCAATGATAGAACTTATTTCAGGTACTTTACAGAGTGCCTGGCACATCATTAACTCTCAATAAATTTTATTATTGGTACTGTTGCAAATTTCCTGCACAAGTGTTAAGAGGGTAAATGGAAAGATGATATCAACTTTTTAGAGTTGGTTAGAAATTCAATTTGCAACTGATGAAATAAAGTGTTCCTGCCACCCTTCTTCCCACCACCAGTTCATGGCTCCTGGCTCCTGGCTCCTACCACCCTCCCCCTCATCTCTTCTCTTCCCCACCTCCCCCTTTCTCTGCCACTCGACTAGTGTTACCAGTTTTCATGGCATCCTTCCAGAGATACTGTATATACAGAAAAGTGAAAACATATCTGTGTATATTGATATTTATTTTTGGAACATTTATTCATAAGCAGCCTTCACTTGAAAGAGTAAAAAACCCCCTTTCCAGCTGATAATTAAAATGGGAAATGAAGTAATCTCTTTCCTCTATGGTTGCAAATGGCAAGCAAGTTCTTCTACCCTGTGGAATCAAATGGTTATATCCTTCCCCATTTAACTAGAGATAGAGGATGTTAGCATCCTATTGATAGGATGCACATCGAGGCCCAAAGAAGTGGTTCAGTGGAGTCACGCTGAAGAATATTATTGTATTCAGTAGATCATTTTATCTCCATATAGAGACATGATTATTTAATTACTCGGCCAAATATATGGGTGCCCAAAATCAACAACCAACTCTCTATTATATATTTTTATATATTAGTTGACTGGCTCCATATTGAAAGGAAAATGGAAGCCTTAGTTGAAGACTGGTATAAGACACCCTACTCTAGCTGAACAGGTACAGCAAAGAATTTCAGAAAAATGACAGCCACTTCTCTTCTTTTATACATGCCCATTGCCCCACATAAAAGAACCTAATAAAACCGTGATTCAGCACTTCCACATTCTGTCCCTTAGGACAAAAATGGGTTAAAAAAGCACATTTATGATTATCATGGTGCCTTAGTAATGTGGTAATATTATCTGTAAGTAATGCAATGAGGGAAGCAGCAGCAGACGAGGTCACTCTGCATAAGCAGCTGATGGTGACTGGTGTCATCTGGCCCGTGCATGGTTAACAGACCTAGTCTAGGTATCATGGTTTGCCATTTTGGTTAAGCCTTCACTTCAGAAGAATAGGTGTGGGGATCCCTGGGTGGCGCAGCAGTTTGGCGCCTGCCTTTGGCCCAGGGCGCGATCCTGGAGACCCGGGATCGAATCCCACGTCAGGCTCCCGGTGCATGGAACCTGCTTCTCCCTCTACCTATGTCTCTGCCTCTCTCTCTCTGTGTGTGTGATGACTATCATAAATAAAAAAATAAAATAATAAAATAAAATAAATAATAAAAAAGAATAGGTGTGCCTGTCTGTTTGAAAACCTTCCCTTTGGAAACTCACTTTTTACCCAGGATTACCTCCCAAACAAGTATCTGGGATTTGGTGTTATTCAGTGCTCTGTCCTGCTGAGGATGTTATTGGTCTCTTGAGCAGTAGAAATAGCTCTGTGGATTTGGTCTTGATAAGTAAAGAGCTTTTCCATTGGCCTTTACCGTATCAGGTATGTGTGTGCTTTTTATATGAGAAATGTAGATATCTCTAGGAGTTTCACCTGACATTATCTCTTGTAAGATTAGAATGTGACCACATTTTCAGCTCTGAACACATCAACGGGACCTTGAGGCAAATTCATACGTTGAAAAAAAGAGCCATATGCTGTTAATCAGAATGTGGCAGCATTCCAATTCGAGGAGCATTTGTGAGTCCCCATATTAATATTAAATGTAAAAATCTTTGTTGATGCAACGTTAAGGTTACAAATGTGCACATGCCAAAATTGGGAAATAGCAGAAAATAAGATTCTCATGGTGACATCTGTTCTCCACTATAGTATATGTTCTATAATACAGTTTGAAGAATGATTAGTTATGCAAAGCCTTTGGTATGTGGTGTGATTAAGAACCTGAACTTCAGCATGTAGGGAAGCAGGAGGGATAAGGTGAAGACGTTACTAAGCTAAGACTGGTTCACTGCCAGTCAGGATTTTACGGTATGACTTTAAGCAATTAGTTGACCTGCACCTCAGGCTCTCTAGAAACTAGAAGTAATAATGTACCTTCTTTCTAGTTCTCCCTAGTTTACAGGAGGTGAGGCAAAGACTCTGCTGAGATGAAGTCTCCAACCGATGTTGAACTTTCATCATCAAAGTTAGAGGTAGTGGCTTTCTGTTATGGGGTAGGAAGTGGCACCCCAAAGAGTAGGACTTCTCAGTTTTGTCTATTTGCACGTAATTTATATTAATTTACATATATCATGCATCGATGCATATGTTCTCTCCTTTTCTATAATTAGTGAAATTTTAATCAAATCAACAAATATTTGTTGTTTACTATATTCAAGATCTGTGTAAAGACAAAAGATAAGTAGAGATGCTTTCAAAGACGACCAAGTCAGAATACATAAGTAAAGCACATACATAGCATCTGCAGTAATACAGGACACATAACAAGAATATATTGCTTTTTCAGTATGGTGGAAAGTAGTGCCTCTGTTTTTCCAAATCTATTATTTGATTTTTTTTAACAGTTTGAGTTATAGCTGAAATATTACATTGATATTTTTGTATTTAAGTTATTTTATTTCCTCTTCAATTTTCAAATTGAAATGGAAGATTCCTTTTTTTTTTTTTTTTTTTTTTTTAAGGTTTCTCCTTTGGCTGAACTACTTTGGAGTTGTATATTCGAGTATTATCTGTTTCTTAATATTTTCAGGCTATTAGATATTTACATGTCGGGTTTATGAGCAAAAAATCTATTTTTCATTCTTTCAATCCTGAAATCATTAAATAGAAGATATTTTCATTAATATAATTAGATTTTCCATTTATTTATGTTGATAATGGTAGTGCTGTAACTTTCAAATACAAGTTCAATTCTTCAGACCCCTTGTCAATAGGATATCTGTTTGGAATAAACAGATATTATTATGTTTAATATTATTAATATTATATAATATGTTTAATGTAAACATATTATTAATGTTTACATTAAACCTTCCACAACAGGGACATTTGTGCTCAAGGCAGCTGATAAGGCTGTATTTTCATCTGAGACCATAGAATACAGTGACACTTACCACCTGGGAAAGAGAAGAATTAAACAGGTGACCATGGCCCCCATAGGATTGGTCCAAATCAAGGTCATTAGCCTATGAAAATCTCAAAGCCAGCAGCTGTCAGCCTTTTTCTACTTTGATATAGAGACTAAAGGAGTGACACACCCCATGGACACACCTAGATGGTTAGTGCCATATAAGGGAGGCATAGAGTACACACTCTTCTAGATTAAGCATCCTGGGTTCAGATCCTGCTCTACCTCTAAGCAGCTGTGTGAGAACAGGCCAATTCCTTAATTGTTCTGAGCTTTGATTTCTCTCATCTATAAAATGAGGATAATAATGAGGCCAATCTCATTATTTGAAGTTTAAATGAAATAATGTAAGTAAAGGACTTAGCCTTAGTACAATGCCAAGAACAAAATAAGTGCTAAGTAAATTTTAGCCATAGATATTCAAACTATTGACAATGATATTTGTAAGGAGACAGTCTGATATATTTCTTTTAGAAATATTTACCAACTGTGTTACTTATTATTCTTGGTAACAAATTACCAGTGCTGCCAATCACTATGGCATATTTTCATAGGAAAATGCTAACAATTCTTTCCCTTCTTTCTTAGCTAACAAGGTATTTCCCGATCCTGTCTGTGATCCCTACCTGGGGAAAAAATCATTAAATAAACCAACAAACAGAAGTCTCCACTATATGAAAACACACAACTCTGTTTAATCAAATAGATAGTTATTTCTGGGTCAAGTAGAAAAATATTTGTGATGAGTATTGTATTGCCTTAAAATGTCAAAGCTGGCATCAACCAACACAAATTTTATAATGTGCTAAAGCCCAAGGTCAAGAGAAAGGCAAAATAGAAGAGTTATATTTTCTACTAATACAGAATTCAATAGATTAGCAGAGAGAGAAGAAGACTGAAAATTTGAAACTGGATGTAGTCACACAAGAATATTACAGTGTCTGGGAGCTGATAAGGGCTTTAAGGAAATTTAGAAATCTTTAAAGGAATGGATGATATGATCAAAGCTTGTCCGTAAGAAAAGAGGACTAGAATAATTGAGAATACCAGTGGATTCCAATCTTAGTGAAGAGAAGTTCAGAATCCCTTAGAGGCTTACTTGAATAATATTTGGAAACAGCTGTGACTTGAATTTTAAAAGAAACATACTAAATATTTTTAAAGTACTCTAGAGGTGTGATGCATAGTGCATCATACAATTTTAGGAGTAAGTGGACTTTAAAAATCTTCGTACCTTAGGAGATATTTTTGAAATTCTGAATTTTCTTTTTTTTAATATTTTATTTATTTATTCATGACAGAGAGAGAGGCATAGACACAGGCAGAGGGAGAAGCAGGCTCCATGCAGGGAGCCTGACGTGGGACTCGATCCTGGGCCTCCAGGATCATACCCTGGGCTGAAGGCAGCGCCAAACCGCTGGACCATCAAGGCTGCCCAAATTCTGAATTTTCATATTTTATCGTACTCTGCTATTTTTCTTAAGTTTATTCATTCCCTCATCTATTCAATAAATACGTATTGAGGATTGAGCACCTAGTTCAACACTAAACAAGAAAAGAGGGAATTCTATTTGCCCAAACAATGGCAATGCTTTTTTTCCCCAAGATGTTCTCATGTGTGCCCATACTTTCTAATAATTCGTAGAAGGAAACTCTTTCAGATTTAAAGATTTGCCATCACTTACTACTCGGTGGGGTAGCTCCACACTTGAATGGCTGTTTTTTTCCCTTCCCTGGGACAAGTTGTAAGATCAGTCATTATAGGGCCTCATTCTGGGGCAAGTGAAAGGTGACCTGAAGGGAACTTGGTAATTAAAATTTACATAATTGGTGGTCAGAGTTTTGATATGTAGCAAGCCACCAGCAGTCAAGAGCTGGGAAAAAGCCGGAAGAAATGGGCAAGAGAAATGAGGAGGAAGCTCTGAAGCCACCACTCTGTCCATTTAGGTCCTGGAGGAAGTGTTTGGGTTGCCCCAGTAAAGCCCCCTTTAAATTTATGTGATCTGTGATCATAGATGCTTATTCTTTATGGTTGGTGAATACAGAAAAACTTAATGTAGAACAAATCAAGACTGTGACAGATTTGTCCCTGGTAAAATAAACCAAAAGGCCTGCATTTTCTTCTTTGATCTTACAGTAAAGAATAGTGTATAACGTAATGAATGGTCAAGGATATGGGCCTTGGTGTCAGATAGACTTGGATTTGTGGTAGGCTGTCACTTACTAGCTAGGTGACCTTGAATTCATTGTTCAACGCGCCTAAGCCTGCTACTCCCTTTTTTTCTTAATTTTTTTTTTTTGCAAACTGAGAATGGTAATATCAGTAATGCATAGTGCTGTTATAAGGCTCAATATATAATATGTGTAAACTGCATAGTACAGTGGCTCACACAATGGTAAGCCCTCCGTAAACATAAGCTATTGTGTTAATTATGCATTATCTCCTTGATATACTTTTAACAAACTCTAATACTGTTTTGCATAACGGAGATAAACTTTCAAAATGGGGTGAAACTAGTTATACAGTTTTACCTTTATCTGTTACAATTATAGCTTAACCACAGTAACTTAACCAAGTGGGGGTCTGTTTTTTTTCACACAATAAGGAATTCAGAAATAGACAGGATAGGGCTGGTGTAGTTGTCTGAGCACCCAAGCTCCTAATTTTCTGCTCTACCACCCTTATTAGATGGCTTTATCTTCATGGTTGAAAGAGGGCTGCTCTACCTCCAGATATCTGAGGAAGAACAGCCCAGGGTGACAAGATTGTCATTTTTCCGGGAGTTGGGGGGAATGTCAGAGAGACTCACCCTAGGAACTCCCACCTGTATCTCATTGGCCCGAACTATGTTTCATGGCTAGCCTCTAACTGCAGTGGAGGCTGGGAAAGGAAGAGCATGTTTACTGGGCACATACCACCCTTAAAAAAAAAAAAAAAAAAACCGGTTGTACCTCAGATATTATGTAAGCAATCGGCATTGTCTGCTACAAAGCCACAAGAAGGACACAGCTCCCAAGCCTGATGGTTTTCTAACAAAGATTTATAAATATCCTCAACATTGAGACATTCTGAGGACATCTGCTGAGACTTTACATCCTCCAGTCATCGTTAGGAAGAGAGATGGTCACTGATCTATGATTTGGCAAGATAATAACCAAAGTCCATTAGATGTGACTCCTAAATCAATACTCTCCGTTGGCTTTCATGCTGCAATGCAGAATCAGGTTGCCATTTAGTTCAACAGTCATGATCTTGGTGATATGACTCATTTATTCCGTAAGCATGTATTGAGGACTCACTGAGCTTGGAAATACAAGTAAGGGGAAAATACAGAAGCAACATCTGAAATCCCAATGGATTTTTTTTAAGGTTAAGTTAGATGACAGAGGCTGGCAGTGAAGCTCCATGTTTGGATGCTTAGAGAAGTTCGCTAAAGAATTCAATTCTATGTGATCAGCCTCCCTGGAATTAGGCATACCAAGTCCTAGCCATTTTTGATTACCAGAGGCATTGAAGTTCAGTTTTCTTCTATTGACTTAAAATGACCTAAACAAACAAACAAACAAACACAGATGCAGGAAGCATCTATGAATCTTTACCAGCTTAAGAGATTACAAATCTAAGGATTCCATTGAGGCTAACTGTTGCCCAGCACTAAGCAAAAAATGTCATCTAACTTTTCTGAGTTGATCCCAGGATGTTTATCAAGAACCAGTTTCACAAACCATTCTTGGTTGTAGACTTTGGCACTGATTTTTCAAGGCTGAAAGGAGCCTGAATGAAACCTAGAGACAATTGCTTAAGTACTCTGGGCTTAGTTTCCTTAAATGTAAGAAGAGAACTTTGAAGAAGAGGATCCTTAAGGTTCTTCCCTGACCTAAGGTTTGGGGCAGAATAAAGCCTTCATAACTTGATTCTGGTACTCAACCTTGATGCTGGTCCAGGTTGTGGGGTGCCCTGGGGTGGGAAAGGGCCTGGAATTTGGTGTTATTCAGTGCTCTGTTATTGGTTTCTTCCTCATTGAAATACAAGATTTGGATTCGAAGGAATCTGCATCCTTTACTTGATCCAATGTTCTGTTGAGTAGAGTTGGATAGAACTCGCTCCCAAATTCTACCAGCCAGGGTTTATTTCATGGAAATTTTTGGAGGAATGCCTGATGGGTTTCATCTTCCCAGGACCTGTGCATGGATTCTTCCAAGTTAGTTAAGAAGTAAAGTTTGAAATGACCCTAAAGAAGATCAAGCCTGTGAACTCTTATGCCTAAGAATCGCCACCCAATGTTTTTAATTGGGCACAGATTGGCCAAAACTATCACTAAATTCTGCTATCTTAGCTGTTCGTTGAATTGACATCTTGACCTGCAAAAAATTCCCATGCTTTGGAAGAGTGTTTGAAATGGTCCTCAAAGGGGATTTGGTTACACCAAGACCTGCAGAGAGGTGATCCTAGGGAACCTTATAGATCTGGTAGGACCAGCCAAGTTACCTCAAGTTGAAGTGACCTTTAAAAAGAAAAAAAGGCTATAGAAGAACTGCAAGCACTGAAGCAAAGATGCCAACCCACCAGAGTCCTTCACCACAGCTGACTCCTTAATTCATAAGCAGCCCTCAGAAGGTGGCAGCTTATTTTAAGCAGAGGCCTGCAGAGCCATGAAATCAAAGGACAGAGCCCATAGGGCCAGGATCTAGCCAGATAATCACCTATCTGGGATTCTGATGGTAAATGCACAGGATTGCAGAATTTCAGTTGAGATAGGCCTTGAAACTCCAGGCTTGACAATGAAAGAAAGAAATGATCAAAATACCATCTGTCATAATGGAAAACGCAGGCAGCCCCAGAGCCTCTTCCTCATGCGGCAGCCAATGCAGATTTCGTCAATCTGGACACTTCTTTATGCGTTGAGGTCACATTTTGGCCAATCTTTTGCTTACGGCTTGAACCAAATAAAGCCTTCTCATCTCCGCATTTCCCTTGCCAAAGTCAGGTTGAGAGATGGTTCTTTGAGAAGATTGTTTTGGCAGGAGATACAGAGATCTTCTCACACTGCAAAATGCACCAACAAAGCCAACCAGTTCACTAGTCGGGGGCTAAATAGTGTTCAGATGGAAAAGAAGCAAACTCAAGTCCTTTCCTTTGCCCTGCTTGATCTTTTTTTGGTATGCCTTGGTGGGGATGGGGGTGGTGGTGGTATTTGTTTGTTTTACCAAAAATGCTCCCCAAGTTTCAATGAAAGGTACAAAAGAATTTTCTTCGGTAATAACTAGTTTATCTCAGAGGGAATTGGCTTTTAGGATTTTCCCATTGGATCTTTCTCTTATTCCTTCTTTATTCTGACTCTTGACATACTATAGTTTCTAACTTCTCTCTGGCTAGAAATATTCTAGGCTGACACTTTCAAGAAGAAAAACGGAAAGAAATCCTGGTGTCTGTGAATTGTTGCTAAATCTGCACATGTCCACTTGTAACCAAGAATATTAAACTCAGAGCCAAAGAACAGGAGGAGAAGAAAAATCCCTTCCTTGCTTGTTGTAGACGTTGGCATTGATCCCACAAAGCTTGGAGGAGCTTCAGTGAGTCCATGGGTCTGAAGTCTCTGCTCTCCCAGATTCATGAGCCAGATTACCTGGGGCAATTTACTTCTCTAGGCCTCAGTTTCCTTATAAGTCAAAAGAGAACATTGAAAGAGAAGATCCTTCATCTGCCTTCGGCTCAGGTCATGATCATGGGGTCTTAGGATTGAATCCCACATCAGGCTCCCTACAAGGAGCCTGCTTCTCCCCTTGCCTATGTCTGTCTCTCTTTCCGTGTGTGTCTCTCATAAATAAATAAATAAAATCAAAAAAAAAAAAAGAAAGAAAGAAAGAAAGAAGAAAGAAAGAAAGAAAGAAAGAAAGAAAGAAAGAAAGAAAGAAAGAAAGAAAGAAAGAAAAGAAAGAAAGATTCTTAAGGTTCCTCCCTGAACTAAGGTTTGGGGCGGGATGGAGTCTTCGTTACTATGAAAACCCTGATTTTGGTATTCAACCCTGTACAAGTTGTGGTGTGCTTTGGAGTGGGAGAGGGCCTGGAATTTATGCCTTGGTTTCTTCCTCACGGAAATGAAAGAGATAGATTCGAAGAAATCTGAGTCCTGTACTTGATGTAATGTTCTGTTGAGTAGAGTTTGATAGGACTCGCTCCCAGATTCAACCAGCTGGGTTTATTTCATGGAAATTTTTGGAGAAATGTTTAATAGGGTTCATCTTCCCAGGACCCATGCATGAAATGAAATGTGTACCCTTGGATCACCGGGTCATAAGAGGCACAGTTTGGCATACCATCTCTTGGTCATTATGAACGAAGGGCATTAGTTCATCATAAACAGGAAGAGCTGAGACCTTGAGGTAGGGCTGCTAAGATAGAGACTCTCACTAGGTTCCTGTTTTTCCAACTGTACTATGAGGATCAAAGTACTTGCTCCTATATATGTATTTACTTCATGTAAAACAAAAACCTGTTTAAGAAAGAGGGAAAGTCCCAAACAACAAAAACCACAGGTGGGAAAGTAGAGAGAAAACCATTTGATCAGATAAAACTGAGTAGAAGGGAATTTGTGGAAACAATGAATGGATATCCTGGGATCACAGCCTAAGACTATGAAGATAAAATAAAATGCTTCGTAGAAAACAAAATCCTCTGAGACTCTGTATCAAAAAGACATCACTAGATGAGTACTTTGCTCTAGAAGAAATGAAATCCTTATTCACAGCTCCTTAAAAATAGTGAAACAAATGCTAAGGATATGGGAATAAAGATAAAGAAGAAAATGTTTTGGATCAGTGGTACCTGCGCCAGAAACTAATCCCTGTCCCAGCTGAAGGAAGGGAAGAAAAAAAATGTTTTAAAATAATACCTATATTCCAAACTAATTCATGGGTATGAACAGTTTAAAAGCAGTTCCTGGGGATCCCTGGGTGGCGCAGCAGTTTGGCGCCTGCCTTTGGCCCAGGGAGCGATCCTGGAGACCCGGGATCGAATCCCACGTCGGGCTCCCGGTGCATGGAGCCTGCTTCTCCCTCTGCCTGTATCTCTGCCTCTCTCTCTCTCTCTCTCTCTCTCTGTGACTATCATAAATAAATTTAAAAAAAAATTTTTTTTAAAAAAAGCAGTTCCTGTTAAGTGGAATTTTCTGTTAAATGTTACACTGCATTAAAAGTTTTATAAAGCAAACTCCTTATTAATCTAAAAGAAACTAGGTTTTGTTTTTAGCAGAATAGGAGATAATTGAGGTGGAAATGTGCTCAGGTGACAAGTGACTGCACGCTGTTGCTACTGACAATGAATGTGAAGAGTTCTTCATAGGGTGCTGGAGCTTTGTGGTTAACTGATAAACAATATCTGCCAGAGAGTTTGTCTTGAAAAGAATAATCTTCTGGCTTGTTGTTATTGGGAGGAAGAAAGGATATAGAACCTTTGGAGTATGGCTCAGACCTGCAGATATTTTCACTAATAAAATCTTTAAATCACAGTTCTTGGGTTGAGTTAAAACACCTATTCAGAAGGCAAGTAGCCTTGTTTTCACCCTGAATTGGCCATAAACCTTAACATATGCTGTCTCCAGGCCTCAGTCTATCCCACTATAAAATAAGAATAGTGTTTATTCCCTGCCTTACTTAGATTTTCATTCAGCCATTCACGTACGCAACACATAGATACTACATCCTTATTATGTATCAGGCACTGTGCTGAGGATACAGAAGTAAATCATGTAGAACCCCTTCTGCTCAATGACTCACATTCTAATAGGAAAGAGAGGCCAGAGAATGCACTTATCGAGCACTACTGCATACTGGACTCACTGGCTGCTTTATGTGAAAAAGACATATGTAATATAGAAGGTGTGTAAACAAATAATATAACAGGTAAAGAGGTGCAATGAAAGTGTTCGTAAAAGTGCTTTGGGACTGAGAAGGGGAAATGACTAACTCTCCCTGGAGAATTGGGAAGGCTTTACCAAAGAGATGAAATCTGGACAGGGCTTGAACATGAGCAGGACTTTGCCGTGCAAAAGAAATGCTAGGATGGGGAGTGGTTTCTGGTGCAGGTACAATTGATTCAAAAGTACTGCTGGCTTAGAAGGGACTGGTCTGTTTTCCAGAAGGGCAAGTAGCCCACTCTGCTGAGTATCTGGCTGGTTGGGGGTGAAGTGGGGAGCTGAAGGTGGGAGGTGGGTGGAGGAGGATTGTCAAGGATTTTGACACTCTTCAGAAGGCACGTGAAGGAAGGAGCTTGGCCTGGAGGGGCCGTTGGGATACTGGACAAGACACGTCAGATTTGTGCCTTCAAAAGACCATTCTGAAACCAGTGACGGGAGCTATTGGAATGGGGAGGAGCTGTTCCAGAGGCTTTATTAGCAATCCTGGTGAGAGAAGAGGACTCCATTCAGGCAGTGCAGTCAGGTCAGTCACAGAAAGATCTTTCAGATTTGTTTGTTCGTTTCCAAAGATTTTAAAGAATCAAATAATAGAAAAACTTTACTTAAAAATATGTCAATCTTCACTCCACAGTGTTGTCTACACACACAAATTGGAACCTGAAATCTCTTTGTTAAACCTGTAGCCTGTGACCACAAGTGATAGCCAGGCCAACTCATTCAAGGCCCAGGACAGCGATGGGGCTGGGCGTCTGCATCTACGACTTGGGATACTTGCTGCTGTCCCACCAGTGGTCTCCCTAATGTAGGGTTCCAGTCACTATTGCTAATTCATAGAGACCAGTATAGGCCTACGTATCCGTTTTTATAAATGTTTCCTTACCATTAAGTTCACAATTTAAGTATTATTAAATATTAAAGTATTATTAAAGTTTTTGTGGGGGTGGGGGGCATCTGAGTGGCCCAGTGGTTGAGCGTCTTCCTTTGGCTCAGGGCATGATGCTGGGGTCCCGGGATGGAGTCCCACATCCGGCTCCCCGCATGGAGTCTGCTTCTCCCTCTGCCTGTGTCTCTGCCTCTCTCTGTGTGTCTCTCATGATAAAATAAAATCTTTTATTATTCATCTGAGAGCGAACTGGTGAGAACAGGGGAAGGGGCAGAGGCGGATGGAGAAGCAGGCCCCCCGCTGAGCAGGGAGCCCCATGGGAGACTCCATCCTGGGACCCCGGGATCAGACCTGAGCCGAAGGCAGGCGCCCCGGCGTCATAAAGGACTTGTGAGCCCCTGAGATCACCCAGAAGGAGAGGCGGCAGGTGCCGCTGGGTGCCTGCGGCGCGGTGGGCGGCTCTCGGGGAAGCTGGGCCTGTGCGGCTGCAGAAAGGCGCGCGGACGCCTGGGCGCCTGCCCTGCTGGGTACCTACCTTGGAGCCACACGGACAGCTTCCGGCGACAGGCTCGCTGCGGACTCCAAACGGACTCTGCGCTTTCTCGCGCCGCCCCGCCCCCTCGGAGCCCCTGGGCTCCCTCGCCTGCGCCCCGATGGCAGCGGCTGGTGCCCGCAGCTGCCCAGCCGCTTCCAGAGGCCCGGGGCTGTTCTCCCTGCTGGGCTGCAGCACGTACTCATAGTTCTAGGAGTTTCCTAAGGCCCACAAAGGGAATTGGACTTCTGATGATGCTTCAACTTCTCAAGTGTGTGACTAATGCTTGAAAGAATTATTAGGAGACTTCTTTATTTCTAATTGCATCTACTTGTTCGGTATGTGACCCAATTAATTCATTCTTGTTGTGAATGTTATTGGAAGACCCTGTACCCTCTTGACCTCTCCTTATAATTATGACCGGGGTCCTCCTTTGAAGCACCATCTGGATTACACGCTTAACAGGAACTAAAATGCCCTCTCACCGCTGCTTGGGCCTAAGGACAGTCATCCAACAGTGGTTCTTGTGTTCTCAACCACTCAGTAGCCAGTACCTCCCTTTTGGTCTCCGTGCCCCCCCACCCCAGTCCCACCCCATCCCCGACAGGGTTTTAGCTGCATGGTCCTACTTTAATAAAACTGGCTGTTCTCCCCGAGGCCCAAAGAGCTGTGTTTTAACAAACACAGATAAATCAATAAATGTGCCTTATCAGTGTTGGGATTGCTGGCAGGTGCCTCAGAGCAAACAGGACTGCGATGCCATCATCCTCCTGGTCCCCTCCTCCACCCCCCCAAACACACTTGGATTTGTTTCTGCTTGTCTGTAGATCACACTGTCTGGCACATCTGCATTCAAACAAAAACTGATCCCGCCCGCTCACCCCAATGCAGGTGGAAGCCCGTATCTGGGAAGCAGTGTTAACCCAATTGTGAGAAATAAAGTTCTTTCTTGTGATGTCTCTGTCCAGTGGTCTCAGCATTTTCATCTGCATGGATCCTTAGAAAAAGTTGTACCATTTAATTCTCACCACTTGGCATCCGGTTCTATAAAGCAACATCTAATACACTTTAAGAAGTTTCACAATAATTTCCTAAAGTAAAGGACAAGCTGTCAATTCAGTAAACTGTTTTATTCTTCAGAGTGAGGCCTAAAGGCCTCTTAGTGGCCCAGACAAGTGTCCTCATTAATGTGTCCCCTTCACTCTTTTTTGGGGATTCTGTCACCCATCTCCCTCTATTACTGTAGAAGTTATGTTTGTGCAGCCCATTACAGTTCAGTGAGAAGAAATACAGATGAGAAAATCAGAGGTAATTCTATGGACGATGATGAGAAGTTAAAAACTTTTTAAGATGACAAGAAGGTGTATTAATGTCCACACACCTCAGTCATGGCTGTGAATTATGTACAGATAACTGGCAATACTCATCACTTTCCCCAATAGGATGAGACCTTTGGGGAAATTCTAGTTGTGGAGTAGTGTCTGAGCCCATTCAGGCTGCCACAACAAAATCCCACAGACAGGCTAGCTTATAATAACAATAGAAGTCTATTGTTCACAGTTCCAGAGCCCCAAAGTCTGAAATCAGGGTGCCAGCATAGTGAAGTAAGGGTTTTGTTCCAGCTCTCTATTGCTCACTTTGTCTTCACAGGGCAAGAGGGGCAAGAGAGTTCTCTGGGATCTCCTTTATAAGAGCACTAATCCCATTCATGAGGCCCCGCCCTCACCACCTCGTCACCTCCCAGGGGTATGACCTCCTAATACCATCACTGTGGGCAGTAGGGTCTCAATACATGGATTTGGGGGAGACACAAACATTCAGACTACAGCAAGAAGGATGCAGTTAGCATCTCCGTGTCCGTGTAACACATTAAGTTCCTCATTAAGGATTTTGCCCCACCCCGGACATAGGGCAAAACGTTTCTTCATAAAGGGCAGTGAAAGTGTATTTCCTTTAAGGGATCGAACCATTTGTTTTTCCATCAGAGTCCGAGATCCAGCCCTCTTTATTTACCGTCTTGTGGCAAGAATGTGCATGTCTGGAGTTCTGACATGCGACTCAACCAACCATTTGCTCACTTACATATGTTGAGTACCAACTGTATACTGGGCACAGCGCTAAACCCTGCATTCAACCTACTGGAAGGTTTGGTTGGCTGACCTTTAGTGACAGAGAAAACACGGGATTCTTGACTAGAATTGGAATCCATTTGCCACCACAACTTTCAAGAATAGCCTTCTTAGAAACAGGAAATGAACATGAAGCCTGGAGTTTCCTGGGACTTACTGGCAGTGCCCAGCCACAGTCTTCAGAAGGAAGCCTCTGCTAAAGTCCTGATGAATTTTGACTAAAATGAAATTTGTTCATGATGCCTTGTTTACCCCTCATGATGCTTTGCTCTTTTGGCCCAGAAACAGAAAAGATAGTACTAGAGGCAGGAAACGGATTGCCATCTTGGAAATTCAATGACCAGCTTTTCCCCTGTGATGTGTGTGGGAAAGTGTTTGGCCGCCAGCAGACATTGTCCCGACATCTCTCGCTGCACACAGGTGAGTCAGGGCCTCACTCCTGTTTTCTGCACTCTGGATCACCCAGCTTTTCTCTTCTCAACAAGTTGAGTTTCTCTAGAGGATTATAACAGAAAATGGTGGAAATGTTTCTGTCCTGGCACGTTCAAACTAAGGCCCCAGAAAAGGTTTTTATTTATATTGAAAGTAGGATGGATGAGAAAAGATACATGTGGGCTCGTGTAGGTAAAGTTCTCGAACTCTTAAGTAATGTACTGCTGTCATCTTGAGGGTGCAGGGGATGGGGACACACCCCATCTTACTGGTTTCATCCTAGAGTGGTAAATGGGAGCAGCAGAGGGACAGAGCAGCTGGTGGAGAAACTGTTGCTATCTTTACCTTCATGTAATAGTAGAGAAATGTGGCTGATTCTCCGTGTTGTGAAAGGGAAGGCAACCAAATTAAGACAGGATAAAGGAGGAATAAATAGTAACTTAATTAATGCAACAAAAATAAGTTCCTCCTCCCCCAGAAGAAAGGACTGTATTTTATCTTCACTGTGGGGGTCCTCCCCTGCCCTGCCAAGCCCCAGGCCACCAGCACTTAACATGTGGGACACCCCCCATAGTAATAATGATGAGAAAAACTTTTTTCCTCATTCTTTGCTGTGAGGTGAGTAAGACGGGCATTTTGTAAAGGCAAGCCCAGAAATACAAAGTAAGAATCCGGGAAAGAAAATGAAGTTGCTCCTTGCTTTTTCTGCTACCGCCTGCTACCTTTATCTGCACAATGAAAGCAAAGCCCGCTCCTTTTACTATAATTTGCTTGATTAATCGAATGAATTCAGAATGCCACTCTGGAAAGAGCCCTGAAACGTTGTCAGTTTTACGAGAGGTTTTTCATTAAGAAATTAATTGAAATTTTTAATTTTATTTACGTAAAATGAAAATTTCCCATTAAATTATTTCACACGAGTCATTTTCCCCCCTTTAATTTCATTAGTTTTTTATTTCTTGGCTGACCTAGGCCTGGAGCTTAGGGAAAATGATGAGGCTTCTCTTACACCAGTCCCAGGAAGGCTGTGTTCCATTCTCCTTTCCACAGCTAAGCGCCCACCCTCGGCAGATACGTGGGGAGCATGTGCACACACACAGTCACACATACACAATATTCTTTTACTCCTAGGGGGCTCCCCTTATCAAGAAGAGGGACCTATGGGTGTCTAGGAAAAAAGGAGATGGTCCAGTTGCCCTGGGACTTTATCTTTGAAAGTACTAATCCAGCAGTGAGCTGCTGCATAATGACTTTTAGAGACTACAGTTCCAAGGTGTTCCCTCTGTGGCCGTCTGCAAAGAGATTTGAACTCCCCCGAGCTTGATAGCGTTAAGTAGTCTCTTGCAAGGTGTTGGGTTTTCATTTTTGAGAGCGGTTTGGGTTTTCTCCTCTTCCTTCTCCCCCAGAGGAAAGAAAATACAAATGCCACTTGTGCCCCTATGCTGCTAAGTGCCGTGCGAACCTTAACCAGCACCTGACCGTCCACTCGGTGAAGCTGGTGAGTACGGACACTGAGGACATTGTCAGCGCCGTCACCTCTGAAGGCAGTGATGGGAAGAAGCACCCTTATTATTACAGGTGAGCTGTGAATGGAACCTTCCCCGACTTTCCTGCACACTCCCTGCCTGTGTGCTAGGGCACAGGTGATGAGATGCTGCTTCTCCGTCTCCGTGCCAACCTTCGCTTTAATAGTTGCTCTGCTGAGGCTGAACCGGGAAGCGGCGCTGACTCCTCTCTGGCTTGGGTGGCCCCAGTAGGATTAATTGAAAGGGACATGGTCTTGGAGGTGGCTTTCTGGGGTGGAACTCCGGAGAGTGACAGGGCTCTGGGAATTATTAGCTTTTAGGTTTGTGCAGCTGGGAAGTTTCTACCTTTGTAACAGAACACCTTGCCGCTTCCTGAGAATTGTCTTGAGGAGGAAAAGAGTAGGGAAAATAAATCTGAAACTCTGAGGAAATCGCCCTGAAAGCATTGCCTATTTTCCCCAGTCGTATTGTCTTCAGCACCTGAAATGCTGTATTTCCCTTCCACATTCGACCGCGAATCCATATTTGGTTTGGTTGCTAGATGATCCCAAGGTTCAGCATCTTGCCCAAGACGTAGACCATACAGACTGATGGAAACTTGCATTTTCATGAAATGTCCCCGTGGATGGGTGGCTTCTATCAGGAATTGTCAGACAGGAGTTGCTCCTGCTTGCAGTGCCATCCGAGGACTTGCACGTGCCTTCGGTCCTACACGGAAGGTTTCCGGGGCCAGAGAGAGGCTCACCGGGTATGCGGGGTGCTCGGAATTTATGAGTGTATCACCGCTGCTAACATCTTGGCAAGGCTGCGCCGCATCCCCTTGCCCAGAGGAATCAGTAAGGTGATGTGCAGCATCTGGAATCTCTGATTTTTAATTATCTTTATGATTATTTAGCATCATTATAGCATGTATGGGATTGTTACGTTATGCTGGTGCTTAGTCCACTTGGCACGGTGACCACTTCAGAGCCGTCCCAGAAAGCGGGAGAATTTTCTAATGCAAAAACCTTTTGGCGGGAGGAGAAACGTGTGCAAAGTCCAGTTTTCTGAGCGTACCACAAAGCCTCACTCCTCTCACTCTCCGTTGTTTTTTTTTTTTTCTTTTTTCATCCCCTCATTTAGCTGTCACGTGTGTGGATTTGAGACTGAGCTCAACGTCCAGTTTGTCAGCCACATGTCACTCCACGTGGACAAGGAGCAGTGGATGTTTTCCATCTGCTGCACCGCCTGTGACTTCGTCACCATGGAGGAAGCAGAGATGAAGGCTCACATTGGCACCAAGCACACAGGTGACCGTCACTGTCCGCCCTCCTGGCCTGCACGCCCGCGCGGGCAGAAGCATCCCTATCACCACGCGACCCGGGCCGTTTCTCCCTCCCAGCGAAGGCCCCGGGTGGCGGACGCCCCAGGCTCCCGCGTCGCTGGGCGGTGCTGAGCCGGCGGCGTGGCCCTCCCCGGGGTCCTCGTCGTAGGCGACGCCCCCAGCCTCGCCGCTCCCGCATTCCGTGGCGGCGGCTTTCCAGAAGGGAGCCCGCTGCCCCGGCCGGCAGCCCAGACGCGACCCTCCGCGCCGCGCCGCGGCTGCTGGGACAGGCCGCCTGTCGGGGCTGCTCGGGGCCCGAGCGCCGCATCCCTGCGACGAGCCGGCCGGGGCCAAGGCGCGGGCAGGGGCCGCCTTCGCTAGGGCTCCCGCCGCCCGGTTGACCTCGGTTCCGCGAAGGTCCCGCTGTGACGTCACCGCGCGGTTCTCTCGCGAGGGCGGGCGCCGGGGACGGCAGCGACGTCCGCACGTGCTCGCGCGCCCCGCCCCCCGCGCCGCTCGCAGCCCTGAGGCCTCCCTGGGCCGTAGCCGCCGCTTTGGTGACGCTTTGGTGACGCTTTGGTGACGTGGAGCCGCAGCGGTGAAAGCTCGCTTTTGCCGCGCGTCGGGCGGCGGTGACTGGAGGGCTGCGGAGGCGCCGCTTCCCGGTCGGTTATGGGCTCGAGCCGCCGTCGCGGTCGCGCCGGGGCGGCGGGCGAGCGGGAACCCGCGTCAAAGACCAAGGGAAGCAGCGTCTCGGGAGTGGCTAACGGAGGCAAAGGCCGCCCCTCCTCCAGTGCTACCGGCTTTTCAGATATTTTTTTCCCTCCTTTCCGCGACTCTCCCATTCTGCCAGCCCTTTCCACACCCCAGGTTGGCCTGAGGCCGCTCAGGAACCTTCCTCCTCCCCCACCAGGCTCCAGCTCCTCGGCCACCACCCGCCTCAAGGAAACCATAGAAACCATAATGGCTGGGAAGCAGTTGGATTTAGAATCACTTGATTGTCACGGATGAAAACCTCACATTCACAAGTAACCAGTGCAAACACGCTCATGGCCACAAGAAACAGAGACATCTTGTTCCCTCCGAGGTGGTAGGGCTCCTTGTCTACCTGGGAAGAATATCCTCGTTTGTTAGCACAGAGACCAGAGTGAAATGCACTAAAGAAGTTGCTTTTTCTTTTTTTTTTTTTTTTTTTTTTTTTTTTTTTAAATTTTTTATTTATTTATGATAGTCACAGAGAGAGAGAGAGAGAGAGAGAGAGAGGGGCAGAGACATAGGCAGAGGGAGAAGCAGGCTCCATGCACCGGGAGCCCGATGTGGGATTCGATCCCGGGTCTCCAGGATCGCGCCCTGGGCCAAAGGCAGGCGCCAAACCGCTGCGCCACCCAAGGATCCCAAGAAGTTGCTTTTTCAATACAGTAGAAGCCTTGAACAGTGCTGCTATTAGGGAATAAGGTTATAACCTTTTTATAGGTTTTTTTTTTTTAGCCAGGGAAACTCAGAATTGCGTTTTGTTTTGTTTTTTCTTTTTCTTTCTTTTTTTTTTTTAAGGGCCAGATAGTGAACATTTTAGGCTTTCAGGCCATACAGTTTCTGTCACTACATTCATTGGAATGAATTGGAATTTGAAAGTAGTGTAGACAATACACAAAAAAGCGAGCCTGGCACTGTTCCAATAAAACTTTATTTACAGAAACAGGAGGCTAGATTTGGCCAAATCTAGGGCTATAATTTGCTGACCGCTTTTATAAGCTAATGGTCTTCAACAATGAGAGTTTCTTGCATTTATTTAGTTGCTGTTGAAGTGTTTGAGTTTGACCCAAGATACGTCGATCGTCATCGGTTCATTAATAAGCTGTATGATTACAAAGTTATGATACAAGGCAGTATATATGCTACGTGATACATATTATACTCCATATTCCTGAGAATAGGAAGCCTATCTAAGTTGCTGCTGTCTCTCAGGCACCTGGACCAGTGCCTGCACTGTGTAAGTGGAAACAAACGTTCATTCAGTGGATGAATATGTGTGTGCAAGCACATTTACACATGCTTGTGTGTGCTAAGCAAGAAAATTATTCTGATGAGGCCCTTATCAAACCCTGAGAGACTTATGCATTATAATCTATGTGGAAGTAGTTCCTTGGAATGAAGGAAAACATGCTTTGAATTCTAGATCCTAATTCTAGACCCCATGGTAGCATAAATAGCGCTGCACTTCCAGAAATTCATTTTAACTTCTCTGGGCCTCCATCCATTCCTTGACTTTTTGAATGTGCAAGGGATGCCCAACAGGCATAAGATTCTATAATTCTATGGACCTTGTCATCCGACTTGATTTCCCTGTCCTAGGAATGGGCACCTATTATTTCAGTGAAATAGTCAAGAAATCTGTGGTGCTTTCTTGTTACAGACGTGAAGCTGTGATCTACAGGATGAGCTTTGTCTCCCACAGAATCCATGTGCTTTCTGTACTTCCTTCCTGGCTACTCTCACCCAGGGCACATTTGTGAACAGGGTGCTGCTGAGTGGGCACCTGAGGAACTGCCCTCTGTCTAGGTAGTTTCTTCTCAGTGACCCCTCCTTACCCTCTTGCTCCCACTCCCTGGCTCCTTGTGTCTGCAGAGAACATCAACAAGGGAAAAATATTCCCTCTGGTTTTCCTGATTTCCTCAACGCAGATTTTGCTGCAATTTTTCAATGTTGCAATAACAGCATTGAGGAATCTGAATAGCTATTTGGAAAATACAACCATCAATACCTTCACTTCACACCAACACCAAAATAAGTATCCGACAACTTACACAATCCCCATTAACAAATCAGCCCTAGAAACGCTTGAAGCAAATTAAATGTTTATCAAACTTCCAGAGTGAGAAGGATTTGTGAAAGCTTAAGTGAATCAAGAAATGGGAAAAGAAAAGAATCAAGAGATTTGATGCATAAATATATCGTCTTCTATTTGCAAAAGAAAAGGAAAAGAGAAGGAAAACAAAACCAAGAAAAACCAGTCTGAAAAATGTGTTGGTAAAAATGACAAAGGCTGATATATTTGCTACGTAGAAATGTCATATAAACTGGTAGGAAACACTTTAGGTCTCTAAGTGAAGAATTTACAAAAGGATAAAAACCGTCAATACACACACAAAAAAAAGAAATAAAAGCTAACCACTCAACATAAGGAAAAATATTCAACCTCACTAGCCATCAAATTAAAACTCAAGAGTGGTTTATGTTTCACCGATTGCATTAGGAGTGTGTTTTACAGTGTCACCCATGGTCACTGGATGCTGCTGATACTCTTATGGCCATGACCCTACAGAGTGGGAGAACATTTGAAAACTCATTAGGTGGTATAGACCAAGTGACTTGAAAATGCCTGTAACTCTGTAGTCCTTCTGGGAGTCTGTCTATAGGGGGAAAATATCAACCAATGGAATATTAATTTTTTTCTCTCTTTTTTAAGGAGTTACATGTGATTTGTAACTTTCTTTTTTTAATGACATTTATTTATTTTAGAGAGAAAGCATGCATGAACAAGCAGGGGGAGGGGCAGAGGGAGAGAGAATCTCAAGGAGACTCCTTGCTGAGTGCAGAGCCCAATTCGGGCCAGCTCGATCCCAGCACCCTGAGATCATGACCTGAACTGAGATCAGGAGTTGGCCACTCAACCAAGGGAGCCACCCAGGCACCCCTGAAATACTAATAATATTCACTTAAAATTCACTTTTAGGGCACCTGGGTGGCTCAGTGCTTAAGCATCTGCCTTTGACTCAGGTCATGATCCCAGGGTCCTGGGATCGAGTCCTGCATCAGGCTCCCTCCTGCTTCTCCCTCTGCCTGTGTCTCCACCTCTCTCTCTCTGTGTCTCTCATGAATAAATAAAATCTTTTAAAAAATAAATAATAAAATTCAATTTTAAGGCAATATTTTCAGTAGTGTAGGATAAGTCTACCCCATGGATATGATGCTATCATTTATTTTTTTAAAAAGATATATTTAGGGACACTTGGCTGGCTCAGCAGTTGAGCTCAGCAGGGGGGCTCAGGGGTCCTGGATGGGGTCCCAGGATCAGGTCCCACATTGGGCTCCTGCATGGAGCCTGCTTCTCCCTCTGCCTGTGTCTCTGCCTCTCTCTGTATTTCTCATGAATAGATAAATAAAATATTTTAAAAATATAAAAAATTAAAAAAAATAAAATATATTTGAGAGAAAGAGCATGAGCATGTGAGCAAAGAGGGATAGAGAGGGAGAGAAGTGGATCCCCACCGAGCATGAAGCCTGACCTGGCACTTGATCTCATGATCCTGAGATCATGACCTGAGCCGAAACCAAAAGTTGGATGTTTAAATGACTGAGCCACCCAGGTGCTCCAATACTACCTTTTGAAACCATTAATTTATGATTATTTTCTTTTTTTTAAGATTTTATTTATTTATTCATGATAGACATAGAGAGAGAGAGAGAGAGAGAGAGAGGCAGAGGCAGAGACACAGGCAGAGGGAGAAGCAGGCTCCATGCCGGGAGCCCAACGTGGGACTCGATCCTGGGACTCCAGGATCACACCCTGGACCAAAGGCAGGCGCCAAACCGCTGAGCCACCCAGGGATCCCCTTTATAATTACTTTCATAAATTTTTTGAGAGCCAACTATGTGCCGGGTATATAAAACAGCATGGGAAAACACGAAGTGTTCATTATTGTTATCATTACTTATGTTATATTTTATAATAATAATGCATTCTATAATGTTTGCAATGAGCTAGGCATTGTTCTTGGTGCTGTATGTATAAAAACCCATTTAACCCTTACAACAAACATATGAAGCTGCTGATATTATCCCCATTTTTAAGATGAGATCGTTGAGGCACTAAATTAAATCCCTTGTCTTAAGTCGTTCAGCCATTAAGTGGTACGGGCAGCATTCAAACTCAGGTATTCTGGATCTGAAGTCCTTATTCTTAACTACTATGCAATTAATGGCAACAATTTTAAAACAGATATGCTTACTTCTAAAAAATATAAAAAGAAGTATATCAAAAATATGACGTTTATATTGAGGCAGCAAGACAATGGGTAATTTTTATAGTCTCAATTTATCATTTGGTGTCATTTTAGATTATGAAAGATTTAGTTTTAAGTTCTCTTTAGCTGGCTGTCCTGAAGTATGAGGTTGCATTACCTGTGCACAGATGTCCTTCACCAAGAATCTGTGTGCTGCTGAAAGTGAATGACCGCTTGGATCGAAGTGAGCCATGGACTGAGTTGACAAGGGCACCCCGGGTCACAGCCTACAGGAGTGAGAGCAGAGGAAGCGGTGGGGCTAAGGATTCCAACTTGAGCTGCCGTGGCTCTTTCCCCATGCCGAATCACAGAACGGCTGCCGTGGCACCTGTATATTGGTACATCTATTAATTTAGGCAGCTTTCCCCAGTGCTTTAAGCCTGAGGATACTTAGCTATTGCTAAAGATGGTAATTAAAATTATAGGCTTTGATTCTAAAAACTAATTTAAAATCATCACTTGCAAGATTCTATGGATAAGACCCACCTTAGATGATGGATTTGATGAAGCAATAGACTCAGGTCCCCCACCAAACATATTCTGTTTGTCTACAAAATGTGACTACCCTGGTTATATATTTAGGTAAGAGACTGGTAAGAGACTTGTACCAAGAGATGGGGAGGTTCCTATACTTCAAAGGCGTATTCCATCCCTCCTTGTGGGTCAGTGAGTGAGGTCACAGTGTCTGTCCAGGAACCAAGTTCAGTTCTGCCAGGAACAAGACTTGGAAACATTGCAAGAGGGTAAATATTTTTTCCTTCCTCTTTTTAAAAACTGTTTTAAATTGGACAAGTGATTTATGGTCCCTCTAGAAAATTTTGAAAACCAAATAAAAGAAAACAAACATACCGCCGATGATTTCACGCACTAGCTGTAACCACCATCAGCTTTGTTTACTTCTGGATTTTTTAATGCCCATATATAATATATGACTTATTTTTTAATCTCCTAATAAAGTTCATTTCTAGAGTTTACAATGACTAGATTTACTTAATTGACTGTTTTGAAGGGAACTGATGCACAGTCTCCCCATATTTCCTACCCTAACCTAAAATGATGGGACTGCTTCGATTTTGTTTGGGGAGAACAGACATCTTAACAATATCAAGTCTTCTAAACCATGAACAACGTAGAGCCCTCCTGTTATTTGGGGTGCATAACATACGTTGTTTTCATTACAGTCAGGTTCAAGTGATATAATACCATTTTGGGTGCAGTGTAAGAGCCTGACAAAAACATACTTCCCTGTCTCCTCTCCCAGCCTTTATGCTATCACTGTCAAATACTTATATATGTTATAAACCCTATATTACATTGTTCTTTAACAAAATTACTCTTATCTTTTAGAGATTTAAATAAGAAAACCTCATGTATTTAATCCATATAGTTGCCATTTCCTGTGCTTGTCATTCTTTTGTGTAGATTCACTTTTTACATTTCATGTCATTTTTCTTTTGCCTTAAAAATTTCTTTGAATTTTTTTTGTAATTCTAGTCTGCTGGTGATGAATTCTTCCTGCTTTTGGGGTGGGGAGGGAAGCTTCATTTTTTGAAATACATTTTCACATGGTATGAGATCTCAGATTGACAGTTGTTCCTTTCAGCACTTTAAAGATGGCGCTCCACTACTTCTCACTTGCATTGTTTCCAGTGAGAAATCTGCTGTCATCCTTAT
The DNA here is from genome assembly GCF_048164855.1 of Canis lupus baileyi. Taxonomy (NCBI): domain Eukaryota; kingdom Metazoa; phylum Chordata; class Mammalia; order Carnivora; family Canidae; genus Canis; species Canis lupus. The sequence continues at coordinate 45,588,492 of NC_132850.1, read as the reverse complement.
TTTTGTTCCTTTACACAGAATGTATCCTTCTTCCTCAGGCTGCCTTTTTGGATATTTTCTTTATCACTGGTTTTGAGCAATTGGATTATGATATCCCTTGCTGTAGATTTCATCTTTCTTATGCATGGGATTCGTTTTGCCTTTTGGATCTGAGGTTTATGGTTTTCCTCAAGTATAGAAAAGTTTTCACTCTTTCAGATTTTTCTGCCCTTTCCACCTGGTCAGGGACTCCAGTTATATTAAGCTACCTGAAGGCACCCCATAATCCACTGATGTACTTTTCATTTTTATACTACCCCCCCCCCCGTTTCATTGCAGATAATTTCTATCAGTGTTATTTATCTTCAAGGTTCATTAATCTTCTGTCATGTTGAAATTGCTGGTAATCCCATCCAGTGTACTTTTCATCTTAGACATAATTTTCATCTCTAGAAATTGATTTAGATCTTTGTTATTTTGTTATATCTTTCATATCTCTATTTAACATTTTGAATCTATAGAATATAGTTATAATTGTGCCTATGCCCTTGACTGCAAATTCTAATGGCTGTGTCAGTTCTAGGTCAGTTTTAACTGGTTGGTTTTTCTCCCTGTTTTGGGTTGTGTTTTCTTGTTTCTGGGCATGCCTGCTAATCTTTGTTTGAATGTCAAACATAGTGATTTGCCTTGCTGGGTGCTGGATATTTTATATTCCCATAAAAATTCTTGACCTTTGTTTTAGGATGCAGTTAATCACTTGGAAAATTTGACTCCTTTGGATTTTGCTTTTGTGGCTTGTCAGGCAGGTCTGGAGCAGTGATCCAAGTAGCGCCGATCATTACCCACTCCTAAGAGATCTTCCTCAGTTTCCTACCCAATGCCTTGAGAATAGCAAGTCTTTCTAATCTGGCTACTAATGGAAACAGCAGTGTTTTCCAAGCCTTTCACATGACTTTTTTCCCTGCAGCCTTGGGTGGTTTTCTCACACGTGTGCTCTGGTCCCTACTCTGCTGAATTACTCATGGGGGACCCTCTGCAGGTCTTTGAGTTCTTCCTCTGTACAGCTCTCTGCCCTCTGGTACCCTGCCCTGCCAATCTAGCCATATTGATCTCCCCAGGCCCTCAGCACTGTCCTCTCAATTCAATATGAATCTGACGGGCAGTTCCCCATCCCTGCACTGCAGCCTAGGAAAGTAAAATCTCTCAAGGCAGGAAGTGGACCACCTCTTTCCTGTCTCTCAGGGATCAGTCTTCAGTGTCTGATGTCCAGTGCTGTAAAAACTATTGTTTGGGGGAGGGGGGAACAACTATTGTTTGATATAGTTTGTCTGGTTTTGTTTTAGTTATTTCAGTAGCAGTAGTAAATCCAGTCTCTGGCACTTCATCTTGAGTGGAATCATTAGTCTCCTGACACTGGATTTTAATGGCCTACTGACTGGTTTACTTCTGGTTTTGAGGGAGAATCCAGTGCCCTGATGAAGACATGGATCTTGGAGTCGAACCATCTGAAATCTCTGCTCCACCACTTCCTAGCATGTGACATAGGCCAGTTACCCTGACTGTGCCACCCCTGCCCCTCATCTGTAAAATGGGAGTGATAACAGTTGTGTCTCATTGGATTTTTGAGAAGATAAAATGAGATAATGTGTTTAAAGCATTACAGACTTCCCAGGTATCACAGGTGTCATCAAGTGTGTAGATGAGGGGGAAGTAGGATCCCAGTGGTGCCTGGGACCACTGAAAAGCTCACCTGTGTTCCCTAAATGATGGTGTAGTCATGAGACCCAATTCTCCCACCCCCAATTGCTATTATTAGAGTGTTATCATCTCCCAAATAACAGACCTGGGTTTTTTTGGGGGGGTTTGTGTTTGTTTCAGGAGAAGACAGGAAGACCCCCAGTGAATCAAATAGCCCCTCTTCATCCTCCCTCTCAGCTCTGAGTGATTCAGCCAACAGCAAAGATGATTCAGACAGCTCTCAGAAAAACAAGAGTGGGAACAACCTGCTGGTCATCTCTGTTGTGCCTGGGAGCCAGCCCTCAGTGAATAGTGACGAAAAGCCAGAGAAAGGTAAGGGAGGAGGTGGGTTGGCCTACTTAAAAATAAACCCTTGAGGAGTGATGTTGGAAAACAGACATTAGGCCTAGGAACAGCATATTGCTGTCACCTAAAATTCTCATTTCTTTTGGCTTGATTTGCATCCAAATATGGGGTGGATGGATGGGCAGTGTGGCATTGATTCTGGAGCTGTATGTTTAACTCCTTTACCACAGAGATGCAGGGAACAGTGCCTGAAAGGGTATAGCTGAGAAGAAGAGAAACCAGGAGATGTCTGTCCCACTCCTGCCCTCCTGTCCCTCTGCCCCATGCTGCACAGCCCCCCCACCGCACCCCTGTACAATACAACCCAGCTCCCGTCCTTTCAGGGTTCGAATGCGTTTTTTGCAACTTTGTCTGCAAGACGAAGAACATGTTTGAGCGCCATCTGCAGATACACCTCATCACCCGGATGTTTGAGTGTGACGTGTGCCACAAGTTCATGAAGACACCTGAACAGTTGCTGGAGCATAAGAAATGCCACACTGTCCCCACCGGTGGGCTCAAGTAAGGAAAGCAAGTACAAAACCTTTTACTGTGTTGTTATTAAATACCCTCCCCCATCCCTCCCTTACCCCCTCCCCTGAAGGTTTTGGGTCATGAAGAAGGGAGAGCTTGGCATGGGGCTAGTTAGTTAGGCACCTCTGCTACCTTTAGCTGGACATGAATCAGACCTGTTCCCCAGGGGGTCAGCAGACGCAGCAGGAGAATCCATTTCACAAATTTCCCAGGATTCCTGGCAAGCAAGAAGACCTGTCGGAGCAGCTCAGCATGCAGGGGATCGACTCATCCTATACTGCTTAAGTTTTGTTCAGACTTGATTTTATGGACTCAGGGGTTAGTGTCCCCAAGTGTAAACCATTACACTGTCACAGCACTTTACCACCTCTATTTTTTAAGATAACTTGCCATATATCTTTTTAAACAAGCATTACAACAACCCCATCTGCACCCCACCCCCAAATATTGGACCCTTGCCTTTCTGAACAGGCAGGAAGCAGTGTTTTTCAGGCAGAGATCATGTGTCTCATGTCTTCCTGCAAACATGCCTTATGGCTTCCCAGGAGCGGCAATTGGGATCTCCCTCACTAGCTTTCATGAGATCTGACATCGCCAGGCACACGTTATTCACAGATCCCCAAAGACCTAGACAACAAGCATTATCATTAACCAATATTTGCAAGAAGCCCTCTGGTCTGAAGTGAGACCCGTCAGTTATTACCAAACGCACGGTGTGTCTGGCTTGATAATAGGCGCTGAAGGGCAAACGAGGAATAAAACATAATTTCTACCCTCAGGAAATGTATGTCCTAGCACTAGCAGAATTTAATCTTCCCAATGATTCTTCTAATCAGCCCCTGTTCACAAAGCATTTATGATCTAGTAGAGAAAGAAGCATATGTCGTTTAGTACACAAAGACACCCAAGTTTCAAGGCACAATTATTCCTGTTTAGTTGCAATAATCATGTAATTAAAGGAATGAAAATTTATATTTTGCTTAACACAAGAAAAAAAAAAACCTCTTGTTTTTAAACATTTTTATCTTTGAAACTAACAAATTGCCAGAGAGGTTGGCATGACTCTTCTAAATGGGCAAGGGATGGAGAGACCCCAAAAGGATCCTGTGGGTCAAGTGTTGGGGCAGTTCAGGGTTGACCCCTCCAGGCTCCTGCCTGGTCAGAGGCACCCTCCTCAAAAATTTTCCCACACAGAGGAGTCAATGAGCAGCACTGACTGTCAAATTCTATTTTCTTTCATACTTGGGGGCACTTAGGTGGGAGAGGGAGGGGAGGTTTGCAGGGATGGGGGAGGGGAGATTATAATTCAAGCCAGCCAGTAAATGGGAAATGCCCAGCAAGAGCTTATTTGGGAATCTGATTTGGTTTGTTCCCACTGTCCCTTTCTAAATACTTGTATACTCTTATTTAAAAAAAAAAAAAAAAAGGTATTTCTGTGGTTGGACTAGAGCTCGTTGCCCTTTCCCAGCAGCCCCATCACACCCATTAACTCTGCGGCCCCTGCCAGTTGTGGCTTCGTCAGTTAGCCCTTCCTTGGGGACCTACGGAGTCCCAAGCCTCCGTCCCATTGGGGAGAATGCACAGTGAATGCTGATGCTTTTGCCAGTCCAGACACTTCCGGTGTGGTGCTAACGGTCCCCTGTGTAATAGTTTATGTTCTAGGATGACCAAGTAGAAGAATACTTTGAAAAAATTGATAATGCCTTCTGGCTATACAGTGAGTCTTTGTTTTGTTTTGTTTTGTTTTCCCTTTGCTATATCAGAGAATTAATTTGGCTGAGAGAGTGTCTTTACAATAAATAATGGGAGCACGGAAAACCCTTAGCACTTTGCCTGAGCAGCGGAAGAAAGATTGAGCTGTGGGTCACAGAAATGTTCTTAAAATGAAACGGACTGCCGATGTCTAAATTGCTTTTCTGTGATGGAACTGCTTGTACTCTATATCCTGTTCATAATGCAGATCAAATAAGATTATACTATTATTTTTCTTTTGCCGTAGCTCAGGACAGTGGTGAGTTTCAGACTCCTCTAGGTAAGGCCCAGCTTGGCGTAGGGGTTGTGTGTGCACCTGACCTGGGAATGGGCTTTATATTTCTCTCGTGTGCACTCTTCTGTGAGCTGAGGTTCAAAGGCTAACGGCGAGCTTGGCGCTGAGGAGCAGTGCACGGTGCACTTGGTTGTGTTGGGCTCTGCTGAACACCTCTCCAGACCCTCAGGGGACATTTCACTCCTGGGCCCCTGCCCTGCAGGTGCCAAGCCAGAGCTGAGGCAGCCACTTTTGCATCTGCATTCTTTTTGTAAAGAGAGCAAACACGCTACAGCTATCATTTCAGCCACCAACTTGAGCCTTGCAGCTTCCAAAAGAGAAGCTCAGCAAAATCTGTAAACATGCCCTCACTGCTCCTCCTAGCCCCTCTGGACAGCCAGGAGGCCAGGGGGTGGCATAGCCTCACTGCATAGGGTGGAGAAACCGAGCCACGGAGAGGCCCATGCTTTGTCCCAGGGCAGATCCAGCTATAGCCCGATAAGGTGACGGAGCTGGGACCAGAATCTGCCAAAATTTTGTGTAGAGACCAATCCAGTACTGAATCAGTGCCTATTGAGCACTGCAGAGAACGCAGAAGAAATGTAAGATGTGGTCCTGCCCACTGAGAATTTATGATCCACCCGGATTACTATTATTTCCACGATGTGATACCGTTTTAATAATGTCTCTGGACTCTGGATAGCAGCTGCCTCCCTCCCTCCTCCTTCATTAGCGATGGGCTGGTGGGTGGGCCTTCCTCTGCCAAGCCCGGTCCTGGTCCTCAGCTGCCTTCCTTGATGGAGAACCAGGGCTGTAGGAGACAGGACTCATGAGTACAGATTTAGGTACACACACACACACACACACACACAGGCCTTCTCATCCTAACCACCTTTTAATAAGCACGATTCTGACCCCTACGACTTTCTGTTTGCTGGAGGTAGCTCTCCCCCTATAAGCTGTTCTTCAAAACTCTTAGCCTTTCTGCGTGTGCTTGGTGTGGTGCATGAAAAGTCGATTCTCTGTGTTGCTCCCATCTAGAGGGGAGGTCACGAGGTCTAGACCTCTGCTGTGTCTGGGGGGTGCAGGGTGGGCTCCCGGGAACAGGGAATGGGGTGGGCGGAAGGTCGGAGGGGAGCCGCTGCTTACTTGTTCCCCGCACTCTCTCTGCTCCCCTTCCTGTGGGCTGGTGCTCAGGGATCCAGCCAGAAGACCCACAGTAGGTAGGGCACCTTGCCAGAGCTCCTCCTTGGGGGGATAGCTCTGTCAGCAGAGAAGCCCAGAGGGTGGTCCTAACACCCCCCCCCCCCCAGAGGCGGCAGGGCAGGGGTAGGGGCAGGCCAGGCCCCAGAGTCTGGAGGTGGAGGGGGGCGGAGGCGGGGAGGCTGGCGAGGAGGGGAGGAGCAGCTGGGTGCCGCTGCCAGGCCCGGCTGATCCCCCGTTTCCCTGCTCTCCCCCTCCCGGCAGGTGCCCGCTCTGCATCTATTCCACCAACCGCCCCGCCGCCATGGAGTGCCACCTCAAGACCCACTACAGGATGGAGTACAAGTGCCGGATCTGCCAGACGGTGAAGGCCAACCAGCTGGAGCTGGAGACGCACACCCGGGAGCATCGCCTGGGCAACCACTACAAGTGCGACCAGTGCGGCTACCTGTCCAAGACCGCCAACAAGCTCATCGAGCACGTGCGCGTCCACACCGGGGAGCGGCCCTTTCACTGTGACCAGTGCAGCTACAGCTGCAAGCGAAAGGACAATCTCAACCTGCACAAGAAGCTGAAGCACGCCCCACGCCAGACCTTCAGCTGCGAGGAGTGCCTGTTCAAGACCACACACCCTTTCGTCTTCAGCCGCCACGTCAAGAAGCACCAGAGTGGGGACTGCCCCGAGGAGGACAAGAAGGGCCCGTGTCCGGCCCCCAAGGAACCAGCCGGCCCCGGGGCCCCGCTCCTCGTTGTCGGGAGCCCCCGGAGCCTCCTGTCTCCCCTGTCGGTCATGTCCGCCTCGCAGGCTCTGCAGACCGTGGCCCTGTCGGCTGCACACGGCGGTGGCTCAGAGCCCAACCTGGCCTTCAAGGCTCTGGCCCTCAACGGCTCCCCTGTGCGCTTTGACAAGTACCGGAACTCGGATTTTGCCCATCTCATTCCCTTGACGATGTTGTACCCCAAGAACCACTTGGATCTCACATTCCACCCTCCCCGACCTCAGACTGCGCCGCCCAGCATCCCCTCCCCCAAACACTCCTTCCTCGCCTATCTCGGACTAAGAGAACGAGCAGAGACTGTCTGAGGGCAGCCGTGTTCTGTACCAAAAACAAAGAGACAGAGACAAAAACAAAAAACACAAAACCCACAAAACTTAAACACAACCCCAGCAGGTGTATGTTGCTGCAAAAGCTACAGACCCCCTGGGTCTGAACCATGTGTACTGTATATCTTTAGTAAGGAATAGAGAATTGGCTCTGTGTGTATACCTATTGCATTGACCTGAAAGCTGCTTTATCCAATCTTCAGAGGTGACCTACTGCATACTTCTACCTTCAGAGGCATGCCTCCCCAGCCACCCACTCCCATTCTCAGCCCTTTTCCGTATTTTTATCTGAAAGGAATTTTGTCTTGTTAAACCCTAAAGAGAGTGTCCTTAATAGCAATCAGCACTTGTAAGCTTATATACTGGTGCATTTCGTTTTCTGTTGGGTGAATGGGGTGTATGGTGTCGTGGATTCTGGAGGAGAAAGCCGTGTGTTGTGTGCCATGACATTTCTGTTGCACATTTCTTTGTACTGGCCTCCTTAACAGCGATGAACATTCTGTTTCCCTCCTGGGATGAGAACTCTCATCCATTACAATCTCTCCCCAAGCTCCTTCATCACCTTTCCCTCTCTATTTTATAGCTACAGAGTGGTAGGGCCTGGTGCTTAGTCGATGAAAGACTGGTAGACACCCACAGTGCTGCTTGAGATTTCCGACTGAGCGCCAGAGACCTTGTGCTCAGATCTTCTTGGTTATGAAGATGCGAGAACCGAGAGTCCGCTCTGGAAGAAATATCTCGCAGCACTGCAGCCAATATCACAAAACTTAAGTGTGTTTTGTGTGTGTGTGTCCATACGTATACAATGTGTATGGTACACACACACAGTGCATCATTTTTTAAGGGCAGATTATATATATATATATATATATGATTTTCTATATTTATATATATATATATGATGTATTAATTCAGTGGTTACCGTTCATTTGCAGGCAAAAAAAAATGGTATGAGTGAAAAATTTTATGGTTGATAAATCCAGCCAAGGAGATTAAAGGGGTTTGGATAAATTCTGGGTATAAATGCTCAGACTAAAAAAAAAAAAAAAAAAAAAAAAAAAAGAAAAAAAAAGAAACGGCAGTTTTGCACAGTGCTTTGGTCTTGCACTAGTTTTTGTTTCTCATCTGCAAAAAAAAAGAGTAAAATAAAAGGAAGAAAATGTACCTTTTATATGGAATGAGTAGACTGTATGTTTGAAAATTTTGTCACAACCTCTTTGACATATAACGACCCAACAAAAAAGGTGCTGTTTAGTCCTACGGTTCAATTCATGCCCCTGAGAAGTTTCCCTTGTGTTTGCAGATCGTCTGGCTATAGCGGTATTCTCCATGTTATTAATTATTCTGTATTCCATTTTGTTAACGCCTGGTAGATATAACCTGCTAGGAGGCTAACTTTATACTTATTTAAAGCTTTTATTTTGTGGTCATTAAAATGGCAACTTATGTGCAGCACTTTATTGCAGCAAAAAGCAGATGTCGATTGGTTACATAGCCCCTTGCAAATCTTAAAAAGTAATGGGAGATTTAAAAAGAAAAGGAAAAGAATCTTTGGCCGACTATCTTAATCGCTTGTATTTGTAAGACAACAGAATTTCCAGTATGAAACAGGCTGAAAGAGCAGGAAGAAATGTGCTTTGTATAATAATGGGAAGTTTGGAATATAAAAGTCTATATATTATTTATCTATTGAAGAACTGGTGTACAAGAGGAATGCTTTCTTACTGCGTTGCTGTGTTCCATCATGTGTTATCCTAGAGTTGGGATTTTTCCTTTCATCTGTTTCACCAGGGGAAAATAAAAGCATCCCTTATTTTCTTCTCTAGTCAGTTTGCTTCACTGAAAGCCCCCTCGAACCTGGTACAGTTCGACAGGAAGCCAGAAGACTGTACCATCTGTCCACACCATGGGCTCCCCCACCCCATACCCACCCTCCTCCCCCTCAGACCTAGCAGGTGTGCTCCACTTCCCTTTGCCAGTCATCCAGCCCTGGCAAACCTGTTTACACTAAGGAGATGTCCCCAGGGGCAGGGAGGCTGAGCCAGCTAGGGCAGGAAGCTCCTGAACCCTCGGTCATTCTCCAGCAGAGACATTTGTCCTTGGCTCTGTTAGAAGCGTCGTTCAACCTCGCCATGTCAATGTCTCAGTAAAAGACACTAGACAGTTATGGACAATACACTCCAAGAATACTGGGCTTATGGGTGGGTTGGTTTTTTAAAAGTCCTGTCTTTATCCCCATGTAATGGAGAATGTGCCACTTGGCTAATAATGTGCTTTCAAATCTACAAGTTCAGTGATGACAGAAGAGGGCCATGGTGATCCCATAGAGGCTGGCAGGAAAGGTGAATCGCACATAAGCACCAGCAGGTTAAAAACCTGAAAGAGTGGCCCTGACGGTTGGGACTACAGGTTTTACAGCATGCCACTTGTGCAATATGAGGTCCTAGGTCGAAACCTTCAAGACTGAGAGGGGTGTTGGAAGGAGATGTTTACTGCTCAAATGCCATGCATTTCACTGCTTGCCACTGAACTTGTATTTGAATGACTTAGTTATGCTTAATGTAATTGGGCAACTTTTTTAGCACTTTGGAAAGAGTCATCAATCTTTCTGGTAAATTATAAAAGTTTTCTGAGTGAGAAAAGGTGTGTTTGGAGTTTGTTTGACTTTTTATATTATTATTATTGTTATTAATAAAGAAAAATCTACAGCATTTTTCAGACTCCACCGAGATAATATATACCCCCGAATTTGGTTTGCAGTTCGATACTCAGGGAAGGATTATTCCATAGATATCCTTTCCGTGTAAAACACTAACGTCTTTGAGAAATTCACCTGCCAACTAACTTCATTTCTGTTTTCACTATGCATTCTTCAATGAAAGCTAGCTTATTTGTCCATATAGTAATGCAGTTAGCGTTCTCAGCACTTTCTTGCTTCTATCCTTTTTTTAACTCCTCATATTATGTTCAGATGATCATACTGTCAAGGTTTGTGTACATTACTGAAAATTTGTATTGTATAAAGCTTTTTGCATTACAAGGCTGTACAGGGTCATTTTGACAGTAACTGGTATATTTCTTTGCATCTTATGTTGCATTGCCAATTTCTAGTGTATCCAGTTTGGAAGTATAATATACTCTAATTAAAACAAAAAAAAAGGTTGGCTATATTCTTTGTTTCTTTTTTTTTCTTTCTTCCCCTCTCCCCCCCTCAGTTGCCATCCTTGACTACTTGTTAGTCTCAAGGTCTTATTTGTCTTGCTTTGTTCCCATTTTTTCAGTGTATTTTAAATAAGTTTAGGAAATGTCCACTACTAGTTGTAGCTATCACAAAATGCAAGTTTCAAACAGCCATGTTATGATGCAAACTGTCATTACGTAAGTCATTAATAGCCATTAAGGCTGAGAGCATATCCATCACTCAGTACAGTTGCAGACCGGCTCCTTCCTGAAATTGCTTAGTGACATTTAAAAGTGTTCACCAGCCTTCCCCTCTCCTGCTTAACATCATTTTACTGACCCCATAGCCAAAGGGCAGGGGGGAAACAGATGAATAATTCCATTTATACTAATGAAGTTTGGCAACTATGAGATTTTAATGAAGGGGAAAACGGTCTATTTTGCAAGCTAAATAATAATCCAAATCCAAGTAATAATTTTCCATTCAAAGGAAGGTACCAGAGAAAGAAACTGAGGCCAAAACAAAACATGAAGAGCACACTGAGTTCAAACAATAATTTTTAAAAATCACTCATGAAGTTCTATTTCTTAGAGATCTTCCCTATGAATCTGTGACGGTTGATAAAAAAATACAAAGCAGCAAAAGAGAATGTTCTATCTGGTTCACAGCTTGCATGCTTATAAATATAATGTCCTTTGCTCCTTGTGAGAAATTATGAACTGCTTCACTCTAACATTTTTAAAGATCACATTTACTTTTCATAAAACGAGATGATGTAGAAGAAGCCACTTTGAAAATGACCAGTCACTAACCAGACACCATCTTCCCTTTCACTTTTTCATCCAATAGCTCTTTGTGGGTGATCGAATCAAGTGCGAGAACTTGATTCAAGACCAGTTTTGTTGGGGGTGGGGCGGGGGCTGATACTGACTGAAAAATATTCAAATAAGTCAGACTTCCTTGCCTTTTGCTAGTACTACAGGCCAGAGTGACTTTTCATTTTGTATATTTTCTTTTCTTAGATCCCATACCTACCTCACATTTGTCCTTTGATTGAGAAAAGCTTCCAGGACTGAGGAATGACTGGGATCGGAGCCATCCACGATGGAACAGACCACAGCCCCTAACATCATTGCTTACCTAGCTTGCTGTTCATGCCCCGGGACGGCTCCAAACCCATCCTGTGGCCCCTGCTTGAACTATTTGTTTTAATATTTTATTTATTCATTCCTGAGATACACAAAGAGAGGCAGAGACACAGGCAGAGGGAGAAGCAGGATCCCCGCAGGGAGCCCGATGTGAGACTCCACCCCAGGACCCTAGGATCACAACTGGAGCCAAAGGCAGAGATGCTCAACCACTGAGCCTCCCAGGTGCCCCCCCCCCCACCTGCTTGAATTTAATCCAAAATCATACATACTTTTCCTACCATCATGTTAAATAAATATACTTTAAGACTCAAGGCCATGTTTCCTATAATGTGTCTAGGCTGATTGGCTCCCTTTCTTGGCCACCAAAAGCTCCCTGATGATTTAACAGAGCCCTGGTGCTGGTCACAGACAAGGGCACAGGGAGAAATAGGAAGGTCTGATGAGCACAGGTACCTCCTTACCACATGAAGCATCATGTTAGAACTCCTACCCGCCAAAGCTGATGCGGGGCTTGTGAACAATTTAAAGGAGAAGGCACATCTCATGAGCCGCTGAAACAGAACTCAAGTCCCCCCACCCCACCCCACTCCCACCTGTGGCTTTCAGTCTGGGGAAGAAGGAGACCCAAGAGGAGCTCTAGTCTACAAAAGGGAGGGAGAGATGAAAGGAGAGAGCAACTGGGTGACTACATCGTGCTTGCAGAAGACAGAATGTAAAACTGGAATCCTTCTCAATGGTGCCTTGGAACCTTTGGGTACAATCCATGGAATAAAAGAATGCCCTTGGGGATTCAGACCCCATTCTGAAGAGCCATGAACCACAGATATTCCAGAGACCCCACCAACATTCTTACTTATCCCACTGTCTCAAAACAGAAAAGTCCTACACAAAAGGAGGTTTATTTTTGCAAAGAACTACCATTAACTAACAAAGCAAGTATCCCTAAAGCAGTCCCTGGGGGTAAATAAAGGGTGATGACTGTGGGGCCTGAGGGGTACATTCTTTCCTTGTCTGAGGTCTGAATGGTCTCAAGTTATCAAGCAAGACCTCTTCTTTAGGAGGTAGCAGATATCCTATTCAGAATTCTTTCTTGATAGCTGGGGGAGTCTATAAAACAGGAAATGCAAATGTTGCTGACATTGGTCATTGGGCAGAGCTGCAAAGGGGAAAAAGAAGGTCAAGTACTATACCCCTTTGGAATTGTTTCGATAAGAGTTAGGACAGGGATTAGTTAATTAGTTCCTAGTCTTCAATATAATTATTGACCCAGAGCAGAGTCCACCTCAATTCTCACTTCAGGCTTACATTCCCCCAAGTCCATCCCTAACAGGTGGCTCTCTGCCCTAGTCGGTGGGACTATCTGGATTGCAGATGGTCTTTTCCAGCCTCGAGGGCCAATGCCATGGAATCAGATCACCAGAGTTTGAGGACTGACTCAGAAATTATAGGTTGAACGAAATGATCTATAAGGCTCCTTCCCCCTCGCAACACATAACATAATAAACGAGTCGAAGTCAGTCTTTGGAAACAAAAGTGGTCACAAAGCAGAATCCTTGCAATGCAGTTAAAGCAAAAATGACATCTCAACATTTTCAAACCACAAGAGACTCAAGGGAGAAAAAAAAATTGGCTAAAAATATTTTTCTGCCCACTTCAGAGTTTGGGAGGTCTACAATTTTTCTCTTCTGATTAAACACTAAATCATCACGCTTAGATCACAACTACCAGTCTTTTTGCTAATAGAGGATTGAGCTAAGCATGGACCAATGGATAGTTATATAGAAAATATATATAAAGAGTGCATACAGTATACACATAATACAGATATAAACATAATAGATATGTATTTGTGTGACAGCATCCAGAAGGAAGGCCGTGAATTTTATTATTCTGGGATTCACATTATTATTAAAAGATAATTTTTTTTTCATTTTTCCTTTGTGCTGCTGAAAATAAATATAGGTTGATGAAAGAGTAACATATGAAAAGAATAATTAAGGGTCAAAGAAATCCCATTAATCAGAATATCCCCCTGCCCATCTTTTCTACAATTAAATAGATGGACACAGCAATGGGTCATCACCATACTATCAGTCAAGGTCCCATCTCTTTATGGCATCAGACAATAGACCTAGCAGCTGCAAGAGCTAAATATGCAGGAGTCTTGGTTACACAAAGAGACCATGTATCTTTTTAAATGGGCAGAATAATAATTTCCTGCCAATGAAGGACTTTACAACTTGGCTTGTCTGCCTGTGAGTAAGGCTAAATTGTATACATGCATGATTTTGTATCACAAGATCCTGCCTTTAAATATGAACCCTGCACATTATCCAGAATCCACTGCCTCCCTCATTGTTATACCCTACATCTATTCTTCACACAGAGCATCCATCCCAGTTGGCCATATTCTAAAGCAGGTCCAAGCCTATCCTACCAATCACTTCTCCCCCACCCGACTCCCCTTCCTTCTAACCCTGACCAATTTCTCTGCTTTGCCTTCATTATTTAATGAGCAAGAAGTATGTGGGAAGTCATGTGTAAGCAGCTGGTATGAAACAGAGACATATAAGAAGATGCATATAAGACATATAAGAATATGCAGCTCTGCAGAGGAAATGCACGTTTGAGCAAGTGCATTATAATGCCAGGAAAAATATACATAAATTGCTGTGGGAAAAATGAATAAAGAGTTACTAGTTCCAACCAGGGTGAGAGGAGGCTTTATGAGGGACGTCATCCCATGCAACCTGCAATCTAAATGATGAGTGGAATTTTCTAGGCAGAAAAAGTAGGGATGGGCATTCCAGATTGAGACAACAGCTTGAGAAAAAGCAAAAAGGTGAGAAATTGCATGGTGGATTCTGTTGTGCTAGGGGATTAAATGAAACCAAACAAAGCCAGCTTGTGCAGGGCTTCAGACCCCTTGTTAAGGAGACTGAATGTCTAAGCTATTCCGTAGTTCATAAGCACTAAGAAAAACATTTGAAGAGGAGAATGGCATGATCTGACTCTTGTTTAAGGAAGAGAATTCTAGCAGCACTACCAAAGGAAGACTTGAATGACAAAAAAGGCGGAGAGATGTGATATGTCCAGAATGTCCTAAAGGGGAGCCATCATCCTGTCCCTCAGACCTGCCTCTGCCCCTTAACCACGTAGTCCTTAGCTCAGGAAGGGCAGCCCATCCTCCAGATGACCTAAGCTACAACACCTGGCCTCAACTTTTATCTCTCCTCCTCCTTTCTTTGGATAGCCAGTCCATCAGAGCTGTGTTTATCTGCCAAGTATTTCATGACTCTATCTGTCTTTCCACTCTTAACATCCTGATGCAGGTCCCTAGCATCCTTGCCAGGTGTCTTGCAATAGTTTCCTGTCTGAGTGGGACATTTTTTGCATAGGAAAGACTGTAAACAATTTATTCCATGGCTCGGAAGAAAGTTCATGATCAGACTCATAGACACAAAGATGAGAGGTGGAGCCAGCGGACAGGATGATAACATCATGGTAGCAACGGCAACAACAAAACAGTGGCAGAGGCGCCAAAGACAGAATGCTGGGAGATGCCAGCTTAGTGGAGAAGCAGGAGGAAGCAACTCCGGAGACTTAAAAGAAACCACCAGAGAAGTTAGAGGTAAATGCAGCATTGTTAGAGAAGCCAAGGTTAGAGAGACTTTTATATGACACTGGACGGAGGGATGAGTAGGTTGAAGTTGGATTTTAGTCTTTACCAATTTGATGGTCCTCGGTGATCCTTGAGGTGTCAGTTTCAGTGACCGACTGGGGATGAAAACTGAATTCCTATAGGGAAAAGAATGAATTGATGGTGAGGACCTGGTGACAAGAAGAAAAGATCGCTCTTGTGTTAAGTTTGGTAGTGAAAGAAAAAAATCACATATGCCTGGCCCTTGCCAAAAAATGCCCAATCCTCCCTTCTCTTTCAAGGAAACCTACCCTTTTTCCTTTCCCTAACCCACATGCCTTCAAAGAGGAGAAGCATAAACTGCTGACATTACAATCCTCAGCCACACTCCAAACCAATTTTCCATATCACTTTGGATATAACTCATTCTTTGGTGCATCAAGTCTGTCTTCACACCATGCCTGCTATTGCTGTGCCTGGACCAGTTCCTGTTAGCCAGAGACATCCACAGGAAATGGGCTGCACGGATAAAATTTAGTAGCACTTCTTCTAAATATGCGAGTCTAGAGAAATGAAAAAAAAGATGGTCAAGAGATGGAAAGTCACTCCCCAGCCCCTCTCTACTGTGGCTAGAATTATAAAACAAGGGTTTCAATGTGGAAAGATGAAGGCTTAGAGGGGAATATGATAGGTCTCAAAAAAAAAAAAAAAAAAAACAACCATGATGGATGTGGCCAGAGAGCACAGACATAGTCACCAAATTCCAGAATATTAGACCCAGGGGGTAAATCTTGAAGCTTAAGAAAGGTTGTTTATGTTGGAGCCTTGACTAACTGTCCCTTTCTAAGGTTTTGCAAACTCGACCTTTGTGGAAAGCAACAGATCTCAAATTGTTCTAGACTGCACGCTGCTTCAGCTGAGGAAGAGAGCTGCAGCTCACTCACTTTACTACCTCTGCTTGCTGTCATCCCACAACAGGAGAAAAATCACCCTCATCAGACATAACGGAAAGAAAGGTACTGGATTTTATGAGATAGAAACGAAATCATCTGTTTTTTATTAAATATCATGAGAAAATTATTAATTCATGCCAGAAACACAAATATAAACATTATCATATTGAAAGCATTTATTCTGAAGGAGACCATCTGGCAGGGCCTCGCAGACCACACTTGGAGAAGCAGAGGGTATGTGTCACGGCGGCGGGCTCTTCCATAAAGCAGCAGATCCAGAGGAGGTGAAAATGTGAGGGTTTTGAGGGGAATGCTTTGCAGTAATGACATCTGCTAGATACTTTTCACATATTTCTTGAGAGGTGGGCCTGCTTTATACAAATGTTGTTCTATGAAAACTGACATTTTCAAAACGAGGGGTGGGTATTATTTCAGAATCTCTCCCTTTGAAAATGGATGCTCGGGCACCAAATTCCAGAAGAGTATTTACATATAAATGCATGGAGCACTGATTGTTGAGCATAAAGGCTACACCGAAGATGAAGGAGGACTGAGGAAATCTAAAGAGTTGGGAGCCACGGTCAATTATAGATTAACGGAGAACTGAAAACACCCTACAGCATCATGAGATTATAAAGTAAATGCATGGTTCTTTTTTTGTAAAGCGCAGTTTTTAAAACCTTGTGCTGCCACACTTTTTGCAGAAGGGCAGAATATCCATAATTTGGAAAGCACATACCCTCTCTGGAGATGGGCACAGCACTGGGCATGCACAAAGTAGAGAAAAACTTACATTCCAAAAAAGAAGAAATGCTGATGGCAACTCGAAGAAACATCCCATTCCCTTCAGGACCCAGATGAACCACTTTCACCTGGCTGCCCTATACTTTCATAGGTTTCCTGAACTTAATGTTGTGTCATCTTCTGCCTTCAGCGATGCTATTGTCGGTTGAACATCAGTTGTTTCCCTTTTCCAGATCTCTCTCCTCTACTTCCCACGTCAATTCCAAATGGGTGCACGTAGAGAATCTACCAAACAAACTCCTCAGTCTAGAATAGGGAGGGCCAGCAGACCTTGACCTTGGTCGAGTTTCAGCACTTGGGAGTTCATTCCCATCATCATCTCCCATCCTACCCAAGACCACTAGGCATCCACCTGCCAACGTGCAATCGCTATATCTGGAGTCATCTGAAAAGGGCCACACTGCACATCAAAATGGTACTAATATGATACACAGCACTCCTAGTTAGGCATGTCTCAAATTCTAATGAGAATAGCCACATCTATCAACTCGGAACTCAGTATTTGTCAGAGGTGGCAGGGCTGTAGCTACTCGAGCCCTAATTACTGTTTAGCTCCAAGAGTGAGTAATTCAGATTACACAGGCTACATATGTTTGCTGTTTCTTCATATCAAACACCTTTGTGTGTATATTTAGAAGTGGAGGAAATAGCCGTCATGCAATCCAAATCTTCCAGGAGAATTTAGGCCCTCGGTGATTACTCCACTATTCCTCATACTTTGAAAAGTTTAATAACTATTTCTTGTAGTACCGTGTAAGAGGTAAGGCATGCACATGATAAAATACAAACTGATTCAATGATTACGTTTCAAGAAGAATAACATGATTTTGTTGCCATCTTCTGCCTTTGTTTGCTCAGAGATGCTGTTATAAGTTGAGCCTTTTCCAAATCTCTCCTCTGTGCCACTTAGCAACTCCAAAGGTTGGACCAAGAGAATCTATGGAATGAATTCCTTGGTCTAGAGGAGTAGTTTCTGAGGAGGTTGGCAGAGTTTCACGTGCCAGATCTTATACAGGAGTTCTCACCTGCTATAAGCTTGCCTCATGTGCTGTCTTCTCAGTCCAAATCTATCATCTATTCATGACAGCTCATTTAGTGACTAATTAGATTACAGAAATGAGTGAACAAACTACTTGTCTAAGCTTCTTATAAGCTATTAGCCATTAAGAAAATGTGTAAGTAGGTAAATCAAAGATGAGGAAGAGAGAGGGAATGAGTCAGAGGGAAATGGTGGGACTTCAGAGCTTCTAATTCCATTTCTTCATCATATAAAAGAAGAACCTTTGGCCTGGACTAGGTAGGAGAAGTTAAGAGAGGACACAGAGAAAGAGTGAAAGAAAGAAACTTGTTTAACAGTCAATAATAATAATAATAGTCTTTTTTGTAACTAATCCAAGACAATCTTGTGGTTCAGTCTCAGCGCCAAATCTCTCACACACACACATACACGCACACACACACGGTCCCACAGGAAAAATGGAATTAACAGCAACTCACCTCTTAGCATCTCCACAGAACCAAAGAGGAGAATATATTCTTAATGTACACGCAAACTCTTAAAAATCTTCTGAGGACATTTTCTTCACCTTATTGGTAATGAATCCCTCCAAACCTTACTCTTCTCCCTCTCTCTAGAACCCCTTAAAATTCCCCCTCCAATACTCAAGCCACCCAGTCCCTTTTCTCCCCTCCTTAGCACTTTAGTATATAGATCCCTGTAACTTTTCTGGGTTTTTTTTTTCCTTACTGCTTCATATTCTAGAACTAAAGAAAGACTGGAGCCCTCAGACTGAAGGAGCCTATCAGTTCCAAGGAGGATAAACTTTAAAAATAAATTGACATATAGAGATATCATCATAAAACTCCAGAACATCAAGGTGAGAAAGATGTGAAAAATAAAACTCCAGAGCTTCAAAATGAAAAAGTCCAAAAAAGAAAAATAGGATACAGATAGATTACCTACAAAGGAGTGAAATTCAGATCAACCATTGAAGTTTCAAGAAAATAATGGAACAGTAGCTTCGGGAAAAATAAATTCCAACTCAGAGTTGTATAACAAACCACATTCACACCTGAGAGAGATCAAAATATATTTTCAGACATACAAACCCTCAAAATTTATTTTCCACAGATACTTTCTAGCAGAGAAAAGAGAGGAAAAGAAAACCTACCACAGGATATACTCCAGCAAGAAGAAAAATGAATATAAAAGGTAATCAGGTGGCAAAGAAGAATGTATTCATGTTTTTTAAGTAAGCTAAATGCCCACCATGGGGCTCAAACTCATGACCCCAAGATCAAGAGTCTCACACTCACCGACTGAGCCAGCCAGGTGCCCCAAATGTATGTGGGTTCTATTTTGTGATTAAAAGGTTATTTTTGTGGTGATTCCCATGGCAAGGTGGGAAGAGATCAGCAAAATGGTAGAGTGGGAGGTACAGGCTTCCTATTATGGAATGAACACATCACAGGGATGAAAGAGACAGCACAGGGAGTATAGTTAATGGTACTGTAATAGCCTTGTGCGGAGACAGATGGTAAGTACACTTGTGAGGACACAGAATAACATACAGACTTGTCAAACGACTTGAAGCTAATGTAATATTGTGTGTTAACTATACTTCAAGGAAAAAAGCAATTTTTTTTAAAAGATTAGGGAGAAAGGAAGGTAGAAGACTTCAATTCTTTACTTCTTAAAAACTTTATTATGGAAGTATGATTTGCAGATAATGTTATATTAGTTTCAAGCACACAACACAGTGATTCGGCAATTCTACACATTACTCAGTGCTCAGCACAATAAGTGTAATCACGATCTGTCACACACAGTGTTAGAAGAATATTATTGACAATTTTCCCGATGCTGTACTTTTCTTCTCCGTAACTTTTTATTTTATATCTGGAAGTTTGCACCTCTTAATTCTCTTTACCTATTACACCCATCCCCCCACCCCCTCCCTTCTGGCAACTACCAGTTCGTTCTCTGTATTTATAAGTCTGTTTCTGGTTTTGGTTTCCATTCCATTTTACCTTTTCACATAGTATGTTACTACAGTTTACAAGATGCTTTCGGATAAATAGTCAGTAGACAGAATCACAGGAACTACAAAAATATGTTTTAAGAGAGACCATATAGGGGTAAATAATAATTCCAATAAAACTTGGAAATGTATTCTGAATGTAGTAATGCACTCTCTGCCATGGAAGCTGACTGCTTTGCACCACTGATCATGATAACAATGACCGTGGGTCTGAGGAGGGATGATAAACCTCAGACTTAGCAGGCTGATTGTTTTTCTTACTCTGTCTACCAAGTTGGACTACGTTATGAATTGGTATAGGAGATGACTTGGAGGTAACAGCTACAAAATCTCAGACCAGCTGACACACTGCAAAGGGACTCATTAAACGTCCAGTCCATGGGGTCTATGGATGTGGGAGGCCTCTTGCCACCAGGGTGGAGCTGGCGGGACTCTGCAGAAGGGCCCTGCTAACGCAAGGTCTTAGCTCCACAAAGGCTTCTGTTGAGAGGTTCATGGTACTATTGCCTATACCCTATGCCATGAGTTTAAGGCTTGGAATCTCTCACTTGAACTTTTTTTCACCATCACGGTATATGCCCCCCCCCCCCCCCCCAAAAAAAAGCAGCTGCCAAAAAGCAAACATTTTCCTGTCTCTAAAAATAAAATGCTGGCAACACTTCAGGCCTCTGTGCCAAGACCTGGCCCTTCCCAGGATAAACAATAGGTGGCCAAGCTGATCACAGGCGAGCACCGAGGGGGGGTGAGGGGGTGGGTGGGCCTAGGTCCAGCCTGGAATGCCTAGGTCGGGGCATGTGCAGCTGTAAAGCTAGAAGCCAAAGGTGGCCCTCCTGCCTCCCTAGCAGATGAAGGGCAGCCGTCACCCTCCCAGCCAGGGGCCAGGTGTGGCTGAGTGGGGACAGTCTCCGGTTCCACCAGAAACCTTGACCCAGCAGCGGTCACAGAGCTCCTACTGTCCCCTGCCCCCAGAGCCCCAGGGTGCGCTGTGACAGATTTGCAGGCTGTGAGAGCCTGTCCAGAGAAAGCTCCCTGGGAAAGAAAGTTTCCTAAGTACCCATCTGCATCTGTCACTCAGACTTGTGCCCATCACCTGTCACAGCCTGCATGCCCAGCTGAGAGCCCTCACCTGCTAGACACCGGCCCAACCAAAGCACCTCAGTGCACAAACGCTAGAGTAACAGCCATCATTCCCGCTCTAATTGCCTCCCGGCTCCCACGGCATTTGTTCGAGCCCCTGTGCCTTGTCATTAGGGTTCAAACCTTCCCTAGACCACAAGCTTGGCTTTTGGCTGGTTTGGGGGAGTTTAAAGGGCTAAGAGGGGGTTAGGGGAGGAGAGGGACTAAATATAGCAAATATTTGCAGGCATAATCACTCCATAAACTTGCTTCAGTGGAACAGAGGACCGACCCAGATGACGGATGTCACTCACTCGAGTGTCACATCATAAATAAAACTGAATGAGCCCATTCTCCGGCAGAACCAGAGTGACGCCTGTTTACACTATAAATATGTATGAAGTCATGGTTCTTAAAAGACTTTCTTTTTTCCAGGTAAGTAGACTTTAATGAAAAAGTGGAGCAGAGCTTTTCCTGCAATTATGGAATCATCACTGTAGCTTTTCAACAGGGTATTCCTTGGAAAGGAAAAAAAGAAAAAAAAGAAAAAGAAAAAGAAAGAAAGAAAGGAAAAATACGGCCCTGTCCCAAGAGGCTGCTGCATGGAGATCTCATTCACGCCGTCAAGATCCAGCCTCCTTCGGAGAGCGGCAGCCTCCTCCGCGTGGCGGAAACCCGAGGAGGCACTGTGGGTGCCCTTCCACGGGCCTGTGTAGCGAAGGAAGCACAAACGCCTCCTTGTCACCCCCCGACCCTCCACCACCTTCTCCGAGCGCTCTCAGCCTGTCTCTTAGTAACAGAAAAAAATGTACACCTCACCCCGCTACCACACTCATGGGCGAGGAACTCCCAGAACGTGCGCTGTGCGCCTGGGGGCCCCGGGGGCCTACGCGCAGCCCCCACTCCCGCGCCCGCTCCTGACCCGGCAGCGGCGGCGCTGGAAGGGCTCGGGGCGGCCCTGCGGCAAGCCGGTCACCTGGCGCTCGAGCCCTGGTCTCCAGGACCACACGGGCTCATCTCACGTCCCTTGGCAGCAGACGCATTACCCATCCCTTCAGCGCACCAAAACCCTCGTCCATCCAGGCCCCGCAAGCCGGGTTCCTTCCAGGGGCCCCTGCAGGCCTCAAGGTGGCCCCTGCCGTGTCAGCCCCAACCGACCCCAAGGAAAAGCTGAAGATCCTTTGGCTCTCGCCCCCCGAAGTCTTGCTCCACAAAGAACAGGAGTCTCTGGTTTTGTGAAAATGAGTCACAGGCTGCCTTGCCCGTGCCTATCTGGGGAGGCCAGGGCTGCCATGTATGGTCCGAGCTTCGTGCCACCCACCTCTCCATGTAAGTCGGCGTTCTCTGCCAGGACAGCCTGAGTCATAAAACTCAGCACATTCCTTAGGCGTTGGATAGTCTTTCCTTGTTATTACTTAGCCTTTGTTTTAGGCAGCACCTGGTTTCATTTTAAAAACCCAAATAAAATATCATGGTCAGGCCTGGCGTAGGGTGGGGAGATGGAAGAAAAAGAGAAAGAAGGGAACGAAGCCTAGGGTAGGGGTAGCAAGAAAGGGCTGTCACCCCACAGGCAAGACCCAGAGCAGAACAGAGAGAGAAAGGCAGAGGGAAGAGCCTGGGGGAGAGGATGTACTACAACTGAATTGTTGGCTCCAAGTCCTTTTTGCAGTATACGTAGGGCAAGTGCCGGTTGGGTCTCCTCCCCAAGTTAGGCCACAGTACCGAGGGGCCAGTGACCTTGAAGCCCCTACACCTTCTCAGTCTTATCAATACATCTTTGATGAGTTCTAAGAACTTTGCGATTATAACACTATGATTTTATGAACCTGGCTGTTTCCTTTTTTTCTTGGACCACAAACCCCAATCCATGTGTTAAGGGAATATTTTCCCACAAGCTCATGTTTGGTTTTTTTTTTTTTTTTTTTTTTTCAGTGGTGGGTAGAGGAACGGGAGACAACAAAGAAAAAAAGATGTAGACCTAACCACACAAATGTTGCCGGTCGAACTCAACTTCTGTGGCCAGGTTATTTTGTAAACTCATCTGTAAAATTGTTAACGCAGAGTTTCAGATTTAAAACGGAATTCTAATAAGCAATGCTTCGCATACAGCAAATACCGAATGAATGAATGAATGAATGAATGAATGAATGATACCAGTTAACGGGAGAATGGTATTTTCTTGGAGGAGTAAAGCATATTAATTACAGCAAGACCAGGACCATAAGGTACTGGACTCGGAACTTAAACAGGGGCCTCTACCTCCCCATGCCTAAGATTCTCTAAACGAGGCTGGCAAAGGCCAAACTCCTGGAGGTTCCCGAGCGGCTCCAGGGCTGCATTGTCAATGCACGGCTTGGCGAGCTTAATGGAAACCATACGAAGGGATCCCGGGAACCGGACCAGATGGCTTCCTGGGAATGTATTTAGCCTAACCTGGGCTAAAGAACAAAAACAACCACCAGGGGCTCGGGGGCGGCGGGGGTGGGAGCGCTGGTGCTACGACTTTTAATGAATTACCTCTTCTATTCGGCAGACATCGGGAGAAGACGGTCTGGGTAAACGCAAGTAAACGGCGCAGGGCCAGAGGGCGGGGCGCAAGGTGGGGAGGAAGGGGTAGGAGGCAGCTATTTGGTGGCCACACGGCTCCGCCCGCCCTCGAAGGACACCAGCCGTTGGGGCCCTTGGCCGCCCGGGACCGCGGCGAGCTGCTTCCCGCGCGCCGCCTCCCCGCGCCGCCACCGGCCGGTCCCCGCCTCCAGCGCGCTCCGCTCGGGGGACGGGCCGCAGACGGGGAGGCGGGGCTCCGGGCAGACGGAGGCGGAGAGGAAGCCCGCGGCGGGCGGGGGCGGGGCTCCGGAGCGGGGGCGGGGCTCCGGGTGGGGGGCGGGGCTATGGCGAGGAGGCGGGGCAGACGGAGGCGGAGAGGAAGCCCGCGGCTGGGGCGGGACGGGACGGGGCGGGGCTTCGGGGCGGGGGCGGGGCTTCGGGGCGGGGGCGGGGCTTCGGGGCGGGGGGCGGGGCTATGGCGAGGAGGCGGGGCAGACGGAGGCGGAGAGGAAGCCCGCGGCTGGGGCGGGACGGGGCGGGGCGGGGCTTCGGGCCGCGAGAGGCCGCCAGCTCCCCGCCCCCCACCCGCCCTACGGCGCGGGCGCATCTGCTCCCCGGAGCCGAGGGAAGGCCGGCCGCGGAAGGCTGCGTTGCCTCCGGGCTCCCGCTCGGAATACAGAATAGCCTCTCCCACGCCCCCTGCGCCCCTGCCCGCCCGGGACTCCCAGCCGAAGGGACTGGCTCCTCCTCCACGCCGGAGCCCAGGGCTGTGGGCCCGCAGCACCATCTCTGCGGTTCTTGCGAAGAAGGGTGGCCACAAGTACTTACTTTTTAAAAAAATCAGTAATGATGATAACGATAACTTTTGTTCTCGTTTCTAATATTGAGAGAGAGAAAATTTGAGGGATGAGGGTGTTGAAGCCCGGGGAAGTGTGCAAGAAAGCCAACCTGCTAAGGTCTACACAGTGCCGGGTCCTCTCCTACCTCAAAGCCGTTAATTAGGCAAAAGCTGCAGGCCTCCACCTTTGGGACTTGGTTGTCCGACTCAGCTAAGTGACCATAACGGTCCGCTCAGACTATCCACGGAGTACTGATCACCTTCTGAGTCTTCGGACGAGCCAACCTTGCTTGCAGAATTACTCTGTTTCTGAAGCTGGGGAAAAAAATGGCCTGGCTGGTAGTGCTCATCCATCCGCAGAAGTCACTTTTTGCACGGAACTGGGAATGAGGTTTGCTAAAACCTCATTCTTGAGCAGGAGTTGCAATTGTCCCTGTATCGTGTCTCTGTCAGGAAGCCCAGTCAGTAAGCCAATCAGCAGGGCACCCGGGTGGCTCAGTGGTTTGGCGCCTGCCTTCCGCCCAGGGCGTGATCCTGGGGACCTGAGATCGAGTCCCACGTCGGGCTCCTGGTGCATGGAGCCTGCTTCTCCCTCTGCCTGTGTCTTTGCCTCTCTCTGTGTCTTTCATGAATGAGTAAATAAAATCTTTTTTTAAAAAATGTGTTAAAAAAAAGTGAGCCAATTAGCAGGAGAGAGAGGGGGAAAAAAATGCAGGAACTCTGGAATCACAGGTGAACTGCTCCTCTACTGACCTTGCCTCATCATCCTTCAGTGGTAAGACTCTTTCCCCTGACTTCCCTTACTGTTCCTTTAAGCTAGAGCCAGGGTGTGAATTTCTCTGCTTTCTAGTTTTACATTGTGAGTTTCTTAAAGATAGGACCCAGAAATAGCAAGGCATTAGAATAAGAAGGCATTAGACACCAGGCAGATACTTTAAAAGGTGAGAATATTGTTAATGATGGTTGAAAATTTCATCCAGTCCTTACTGGTATTGCTGAAAATGTCTTTCAATCCCTTCTTGTTGCTGATGTGGGAATTTGTACATTTTACATCTCAATGTGTGTCCTCCTCCCCCAAGATATAGCACCTCTAAAAAGGATTAAGATTTGGCCTTGTCTAGTAAATTCAAGGTCATGATCTATTTTTTGGTCAGAATTTCAGGCCCAACAAACAAGTACCAAACAAGTACCCGGTATTCATTGTGTGAGCTGTAGGGGGTGGGGTGTTGGGAGGGGGAGGACTTTTAGCCTTCTGTGTACTATAGAAACAAGAGTAGGATGTAATGCCACTAATTTGTCAGGAATTGTTCACTGAAAAGAGGCTACTGTGAGGATAGGAAAATCACTTTGGGGGGGGGGGGGGGTTGGGAAGTACCTCACAGAGAAAGGCAACTGTTCCCCAGAACAGCTGCAGCCACTGGCAGTGGAATCGCTTGGCACCAGTACAGCTCCATGCAGCAAGAGGGATTTATTTATTTAGCAATAGTTAATGATTCTCCCAAGCAACTCCCAGGAGGCCCAGATAGCAGTAAATAGACTTTCAGGAAATCATCTACCCTTCCTAGAAGGA
The DNA here is from genome assembly GCF_048164855.1 of Canis lupus baileyi. Classification (NCBI taxonomy): domain Eukaryota; kingdom Metazoa; phylum Chordata; class Mammalia; order Carnivora; family Canidae; genus Canis; species Canis lupus. Next base: position 45,562,722 of record NC_132850.1, on the reverse strand, counting down.
TGCAGCAACCCTACAGAGAAGGGAGGCTCCCCAATATATCTATCTTTTAGTAGACTGCCCAGGTTCAGATGCCCCCAAAGAACTCCTTCCACAGCCTGCCACAGCCCTGCCTTCTCATGTTTGCAATGCTCCATAGGAGAGTTATCAATTCCTAAAGCAGAAAAATCAAGAAAAGTGCACAATTTCTGGAAGGGCATCATTAAATAGATTAATTACCTGGGAATCCAGATGGGCTGGCCAACCCTACCCCATTAGCTAACTTTGTCAGATTAGCTAGTTGGTGCCCATAGACTAGCATTTTCCAAGGTGATACGTGTGTATAACTAGTGGTTCTTGTGATAATGTTAGGCGGTACTTGAGTAACACTTCTTATTTTAATGGTCAGGGTTTTTTTCTAACACACATAACTAGAATACCAAATCCATGGTGTTGCAAATATAATTACTTAGGGTGAGGCTGAGATTTTTTCTAGTCAACTTAAAGATAAACCTTAATAAACAAAAGTAATAGGATAGTAAGAATAATTGTAACTTTGATATTAAATGAGGTGAAGTCAGTGGAGTTTCTGCAAGCAGAAACTAGTTTTTATTCCTTTTTCCAAATCATTCCTTAGGAATCTCTGCTAGATCTTTTTAAGACATGAAAAGAATTCCATTTTAACATCCTGTTAAAAAAAATTACTGGATTTTGAGAAAGTCTGCTCAGGTGAGACAAAGCCCCTGCTCTGGAGGGCCATGTCAAGGAGGAACAGAGATGATGGATATTAAGTAGTAGAACAAGCATCTGAGGAAATTAAGCCCAGGACAGTGGGCACCCAGAGTGGGTCCCAGAAAAGAAAGACAGTCTGAGAACTCATTGCCTTTTTTGTAAGATGAAAAATCCAGCAAATCACTGATATCACTGATGAAAATTTGGGCAGTACAAGAGAAATTTCCAATTTCCGTAAGCCTCACAGAGGCTTATAACTGGAGAGTTATAATAACTAAAACTATATATAACTATATAACTATTTATATAATATAAAACACTGGAGAGATCTATACAAGGATGTTCATGCTGCTTTAAGAAAGAATGCTCATCAGAGCAGCCTGCTTTTCTCTGTGTCACTTGAATTTTTTTTTTTTTTTTTAATTTTATTTATTTATGATAGTCACATAGAGAGAGAGAGAGAGGCAGAGACACAGGCAGAGGGAGAAGCAGGCTCCATGCACCGGGAGCCCGACGTGGGATTCGATCCGGGGTCTCCAGGATCGCGCCCTGGGCCAAAGGCAGGCGCCAAACCGCTGCGCCACCCAGGGATCCCCCTCTGTGTCACTTGATTGTAAATTTGGGATCCCCTTCATACCAACACTGAACATGCACACACCACCATCCTCACAGCCACACTGTGCACACTTACTGACACTACCCCAGGGATCCACTGTTGGATGACAAGCAAAAAGATTCTTACAGTCTTCAGAAAGTCTTTTTTTCGTAGATGGTAGTTTATCAGGTTCTTAGATGCTGGTTTTTTACTTCTCATACCTGGTATAAAGAGACAAGCAATGTGTAAGTGCTTGTGGTAGAGCCTACCATGACATGAATGAAGTTGACTAATGTTCCTAAGTCACTTTCAATAGTTCCAAATACTCATGTACATACTAACGCCCAGCCCCACCCGACTTCTGCTACCCCCACAACCTTCTTACATGTACACTCTTTTTCAGAACTGCTGCTAGCAAGTGTCTCTCTGGAATGTCTCCCTCATTTCTGCATCTTACCACCCTTACTGTTTAGTAGGAGAGATACAGCAAAGTAACAAGGTGCATGTCAGGAGGAAAGAAGCAGAAATGCAAAAGGCCTTAAATGGCCTCAGACTCTGGAAGGGATGAAAATATCAGATGAAGACCATAATTAAAGGCAGAGCATGATACAAAGTGATAGTTTGGGACAGGACTTACATGGTTTTTCATAATTTGGAGGTGCTGGAGAAAAACCACCAAACAGAATTTGGTGTGCCTATGGAAGAAAAAGAGATAGAAAAATAAATACCAACTACCTTCACAACAATAGAGATTTAATAAAATTCCTATGTTGTGCTTCTTCATTCAAAAGGCAGTTTTTGATACTGCTGTCAAAGCCACTGTAATAACAGACACTAACAGTGAAATAGAAAGACAAAATTGGAGAATATATTTATAAGATAGGATAGGCAAGAGAGTACTATCCTGATATGGAAGTAGCTTATACAAACAAATCAATGTAGCTGAAGCTAAGCACCCTAATAGAAATATGGGCAAAGGAAATGAACATAATCAGTCTTCATTATTTCATGGATTCCAGATTTTCCAGTTTTCCTACTCAATACGATTTATTTCTAACACCAAAGTCAATATATGCAGCACTTTTGAGGCATTCAGGGACAGTCACAGAGCAGAAAACAATTTGAGTCACCTGACACATGTTCTCAATCAAGGTCAATCAAGAGAACACTTTGCCTTCTTGTTTTAGCTCTCATCTTTAAACAAGTGTCCTTTTTGTGGCCTATTTAGTGCCACATTTTCTGCATTCTTTTGTGTTTTGTTAGTGACTTCACTGTTTAAAATGGCCCCCTGTGTAATGCTGAAGTGCCATGTGATATTCCTAAGTACTAGAAGACTTTGATGTGCTTTACAAAGTACTAGAAGACTTTGATGTGCTTTACGTTTGTTAGCTAAACTTCATTTAGACATGAGTTATAGTGCTGCTGGCTGTAAGTTCAACATTAATGAATCAACAATACTTATGAAATAAGGTATCTTTAAACAGAAACACACATAAACACAGATTTGCAGTTGATGAAAATGTTGTGGCCAAAGGCTCATAGGAACCTGGCCCTACATTTCTCCTAGGAGCAATGGTTTGGTAATTCAGTGTTAGTAGGGATTTTAGAAAACATAACTACCTCAAATTATGAGAATTGACTATAGTCACAGGGAACTATGAATAACTAATAAACATAAGATGCTCAAACTCACTAATAATCAAATTAAAAATTAAAAGGAAATTAAAATATCTTCACCTATCCAATTGGGAAATATTAAAATTATTTTTTTAAGCCAGAGTTGGAGAAAATATATGAAAACAGATATTGTTGAGGGCTGCAGGTGCATGAGGCCAGTTTTCTAAAAGGCAATTTGGCCATAGGTCAATATTTAAAATAAGTGTAACTTCTGATCCAAGAACTCTACCTATGAGAGAGTACCCTGAGGAGATAATTGTACAATTGCAAAAATTTATCTTTAAATGTACTCATCTCTGCATTGTTTACAATATTTGCCAACTTGAAAAACCAAAATGCCTAGCAATCTGGGATATTTTTAAATAGTGATATATCCAGTCAATGGAATCTTACATATCCATTAAAATGATAAATATTATTGCTAACACTGAAAGAATATGCCATGAAAAAATTCAGTGATTAAAGCAGAGCAGAGGACAGTAGATCCCATCAATACATTCTGTGGGTGTATATGTGTGTGCATCTTTATGCATAAGTATAGAGGGTATTTCAAAGGAAGTTCAATAAAATGTTAACGGTGATTATCCCTGGGGTGGTGGGAAGGGAAAGGATTTCAGATAATTTTTCCCCTTGTCTCTCTGTTCCTCCGTATTATTTGAAAGTTTAAAATCTGAGAAAAGCTGTTTTTGTTTTTAAACTGTCAATATAATATATATAGTTATTGTCTTACATGGGAAAGAGGAGAAGTTGGTGACTCTGAAAAAGATACAACATCATCAGTTAACAATTTATAATCTTGGTTGTTTATCTTCGTACCCTCACCACCTTAAAGAAAGCTACACACACAATAAGCACTCATAAATAAGTGTTTAATGAATAAGTAATTTTAAACAATGACTCCAATCCATTCCCTCATTTGTTTTTTTATGAAATATTCAGGGTACAATTATTTAAGCTCTCTCCATGTAAATGATGGGTGAGAAATATTGGACTTACCACACTGTGCTTGACATCATGTGAATTTTTAAAAGAATTCATTATTTGAGGAAATAGTCCTGCATGCATATAAAGAGGGGAAACCAGGATTAAACCCAGTGTTAGAATGAAATCTCTTACACTCCCAATTATACCATCCAAACAAATTGTACACACATGCCTTATTTCCCTTTAGAATTTGACCAACAGAAAATGAGTCAGTCAGGTAAAAAAAAAAAAAAACTGTGATTAAAAGTTAACTCAGTAAATACTTTGGAGCTTTTGAGGGTGGAGGTATTTTTTTTATGATACATTTCAATTTTATTTTAAAAAGAAAACCATACCGATAACGGCTAAGGGAACATTGAAATTACACAAGCCTATAGTTTAAAAGTTATCAAAATAATTCAATTTTACATGTCCTTTGGCTTTCTCTATGAGGTTTTTCTGAAGTAAGTGTAAAGTAGAGGCTGTGTTTCAGTCTTTGTTAATTTTCCTGAGTTTTAACTCAACTACAAATAATTATCTATGTCCCCATTCCCTTCTAAAAATAGTTAACCTTTCAAATGCTGCTCTTTTTAAAAAAGTTTTTTTTAGAGCAATTTAAGTTCACAGTAAAACTGAGAGTAAGATACATAGAATTCCTATATACTCCTGCCTCCACACAGGCATAGCCTCCCTTTATCAACATCCCCCACCAGAATGAGACATTTGTTTTTGTTTTTGTTTTTTAAAAGATTTTATTTATTATTCGTGAGAGACACAGAAAGAGAGGCAGAGACACAGGCAGAGGGGGAAGCAGGCTCCATGCAGGGAACCCAACGTGGGACTTGATCCTGGGACTCCAGGTTCACGCCCTGGGCTGAAAGGCGATGCTAAACGGCTGAGCCACCCAGGCTGCCCAGAGTGGAACATTTGTTACAAGTGTTGAACCTACACTGACACATCACAATCACTATTCACATTACAGTTCCCTCTTGGTGGTGCATGGTCTATGGGTTTGGACAAATGTAGAATGACATGTGTCCATCGTTACAGTGTCATACAATTTTCACTGCCCTAAAAATCCTCTGTGTTCTGTCCTTTCATCCCTCTTCCTTCTCAGCCCCTGGCAACCTCTGATCTTACTTTATCCATGGTTTTGCCTTTTCCAGAATGTTAGGTAGTTGGAACGATATAGTTTGCAGCCTTGTCAGATTGGCTTCTTTCACTGAGTAATATGCACTTCAGATTCTTCCATGTCTTTCCATAGCTTAATAGCTCATTTCTTTTTAGTGCTGAATAAATCTTGCATTGTCCGGATGTACCACAGTTTGTTTGTCCATTCACCTATACTGAAGAATGTCTTGGTTGTTTCCCGTTTTTTGACAATTATAGAGTTGCTGTAAATATCTGTGTGCAAGTATTTGTGTGGACATAAGTCTTCACCTTATTCGGATAAATCCTAAGGACCACAATTGCTAGATTGTGCAAGAAACCACCAAACTGGTTTTCAAAGTGGCTGCACCATTTTGCATTCCCACCAGCGATGAATGAGAGTTCCTGTCGTTCCACATCCTCACCAGCTGGCATTTGGTGGTGGTGTCAGTGTTCCAGATTTGGGGCGTTCTAATATGTGTAATGATATTTCATTACTGTTCTAATTTGCATTGCCCTGATGACATTTGGTGTGGAGCATCTTTTCACATGGTTATTTGCTGTATATATATATGTATGTATTTTTAAAGTAGGCTACATGCCCAGTGCAGAGCCCAGTGCAGAGCCCAGTGCAGGGCTTGAATTCACAACCCTGAGATCAAGACCTGAGCTGAAATCATGACTTGGATACTTAACCACCTAAGCCACCCAGGCACCCCAATTATTTGTCATTTATATCTTCCTTGGTGAGGTGTTTTTTAAAGTCTTTGGCACATTTTTAGTCAAGTTTTTGTTTCTTGTTAAGTTTTAAGACTTCTTTGTATATTTAGAATAACAATTTCATATCAAAAGTGTCTTTTGCTTGGGATGCCTGTGTGGCTCAGTGGTTGAGCATCTGCCTTCAGTTCAGGTCATAATCTAGTTCAGGTCCTGGATCTAGTTCCACATCGAGGTCCCCGCAGGGAGCCTGCTTCTCCCTCTGCCTGTGTCTTTGCCTCTCTCTTTGTGCCTCTCATTAATAAATAAAATCTTTTTTTTTAAGTGTCTTTTGCATATATTTTCTCCCAATCTGTGGCTTCTCATTCTCTTGACATTGTTTTTGGCAGAGCTGAAGTTTTCAATTTTAATAAAGTCCAGTTTATCTATTATTTCTTTCATGGATCATGCCTTTGGTGCCGTATCTAAATGTCATTGCCATACCAAGGTCATCTAAGTTTTTCCTGTGTTATATTCTAGGAATTTTACACTTTTGCATTTACCTTTAGGTCCATGGTCCATCTTGAGTTAATTTTTGTGAAGAATGTAAGATCTATATCTAGATTTTTTCTTTTGCACATGGACGTCCAGTTATTCCAACAAAATTTGTTGAAAAGACTCTTTTCTCCATTGTATTGCCTTTGTTCCTCTGTCAAAGATATGTTGCCTATATGTGGGTCTATTTCTGGGCTCTCTATTCTGTTCCATTGATCTTTATGTCTATTTTTTCAGCAAAACCACATTGTCTTAAGTACTGTAGCTTTATTGTAAGTATTTAAGTTGGGTAATATCAGTCCTCCAACTTTATTCTTATTCTCCAATATTGTATTTGCCATTCTGGCTCTTTTGCTTCCCCATACAAACTTTAGAATCACTTTGTTGATATCCACAAAATAACTTGTGAAGATTAAGTGTACAAGAATTTAATTTTAAATTTCACTTGTGCATTGTTGGTTTATAGGAAAGCAATCAACCTTTGTATATTAACCTTGTATCTTGCAACCTTACTATAATCATTTATTAGTTCCAGAAGGGTTTTTTTGTCAATTCTTTTAGATTGTCTTCATAAACAATATGTCATATGTGAACAAAGGTAGTTTTATTTCTTCCTTTCCAGTCTCTATAACTTACATTTTCTTTTCTCATCTTAACTGCATTAGTTAGTACTTTCAGTATGATGTTGAAAGAAGTGGTAAGAGGAGTTACCTTTAGGTGATCTTAGTGGAAAAGCTTGACGTTTCTCATCAACAGCTATGATGTTGGAACGCCTGGGTGGCTCAGTGATTGAGCATCTGCCTTCGGCTGGGGTCCGGGGATTGAGTCCCACATCGGGCTCCCCACAGGGAACCTGCTTCTCCCTCTGTCTATGCCTCTGCCTTTCTCTCTGTGTCTCTCATGAATAAATAAATTATATCTTAAAAAAAAAAAAAAGAAAACGATGATGTTACCTGTAGGTATTTTGTAGGTTTTCTTTATAAGTTGAGGAAGTTCTCTTCTGTTGTTGTTTACTGACACTTTTTATGATGAATGGGTGTTGGATTTTGTCAAGTGTTTTTTCTGCATCTATTGATATGATCGTGTGATTTTTCTTTTTTAGCTTTTTGATATAATGGATTACATGAATTGATTTCTAATTGTTGAACCAACCGTGCATGCCTGGGACAAATCCCACTTGGTCATGGTGTATAATTCTTTTTAAATATAGTTGGATTTATTTATAATATTGTGTTGAGGATTTCTGCATCTATATTCATGAGATATTTGTAGTTTTCTTTCCTGGTAATGTCTTAACCTGGCTTTGGTATTACAGTAATGCTGACTTCACAGATGAGTTAGGGAGTATTTTCTCACCTTCTCTCCTCTGAAAGAGATTGCAGAGAATTGGTATGATTTCTCCCTTAAATGTTTGTTAAATTCATCAACGAACCCATCTGGACCTAAGGCTATGTTTGGGAAGGTTGTGAATTACTGATTTAATTTCTTTAATAGATATGAGTCTATTCAGACTATTTTTCTTGTGTGAGTTTTGGCAGCTTGTATCTTCAAGGGAAGCATATCTTGGTTATCAAATTTGGGGGCATAAAGTTATACATAATATTCCCTTGCTATTCTTTTAATGTCCATGGGGTCTCTAGCAATGTCCTCTCTTTCATTTCTGGTATTAGTAATTAATGTCTTCTTTATTTTCTTAGCTAGATATTCTTTATCTTTTCAAAGAACCAGTATATGGTTTCCTTAATTCTCTCTGTTGATTTCCAGCTTTCAAGTTTGTTGATTTCTGCTCGAATTCTTATGATTTCTTTTCTTCTGCTTAGTTTGGATTTAGTTTTTTTCTAGTTTCTTAACATAGAAATTAGATTGATTTTAGGTCTTTCTTCTTTTCTAATATATGCAATCAATGCTATAAATTTCCCTCTAAGCATTGCTTTTATTACATTCCACAGATTAGTAAATTGTCGTTCAGTTCAAAATATTTAACTTCCCAGGATTTCTTCTTTGACTCACATGTTATTTAGAAGTGTGTTGTTTACTTATGTGGGGATTTTCCACTTATCCTTCTGTTATTGATTTCTAATTTAATTCCATTGTGGTCTGAGTACAAATATTTTATGATTGCTACTCTCTTAAATTTAAGTATGTTTTATGTCTCAGACCAAGTGGTCTAACTTGGTCCATGTTCCACGTGAGCTTTAGGGGAACGTCCATTCTGCTGTTGTTGACGTATAATCTAATTGATTATATGTCATTGAGTTCAACTATGTCCTTACTGATTTTATGCCTGCTGGATCTGTCCATTTCTGATAGAGATGTGCTGAAGCCTCCAACTATGATAGTGGATTCATCTATTTCTCCTTATAACTTCATGTTTTTGCCTCACATATTTGGACTCTGTTGTTAGGCACATGCATATTAAAGATTATTTTGTCTTCTTGGATGATTGACACCTTTATAATTATTATTATTTAGTATCCTTCTTTATTTCTGATAACTTTCTCTCCTTTGAAGTCTGAAATTACTGTATCATATATATCATACATATCATATATATAACATTATATATAATATAATCTATTACATATATTTGTATAACATATCCAAATTAATATATCTATTCTTGCTTTTTTTCTTGCTTTATTTTTATTAATATTATAATAGGATATTCTTCTCCAACCATTTACTTTTACTCTATATGTGTCTTTATGTTTAAAGTGGGTTTCTTGTAAACAACATGTTATTAGGTCTTGTCTTTTGATCCACTGACAATCTCTGCCTACTGATTAGTGTATTTAGACCATCAATATTCAAAGTGATTGATATAACTGAATTAACCCACCATATGTTTTTAAAGATTTTATTTATTTATTTATTTATTTATTTATTTATTTATTCATGAGAGATACAGAGAAAGAGAGAGAGAGAGAGGCAGAGACACAGGCAGAGGGAGAAGCAGGCTCCATGCAGGGAGCCCGACATGGGACTCGATCCTGGGTCTCCAGGATCACACCCTGGGCCAAAGGCAGGCGCTAAACCATTGAGCCACCCAGGGACCCCAAACACCCACCATATTTGTTACTGTTTTCTATTAGTTGCCCTTGTTTCTTGTTCCTATTTTTGTCTTTCACTCTTTTTCTGCCTCTTTTGGTTTTAGTTGAGCATTTTACATGATTCCATTTTCTCCCCTTTCTTAGCATTTTACTTATACTTCTTTTTAAAACATTTTTAATGGTTGCTTTAGAGTTTGCAGTATATATTTACAACTAATCCAAATGCACTTTCAAATAACATTACACCACTCATGAGTAGTGCAAGTAGCCTATAATAACAAAATATTCCTAATTCCCCCCTCTAATCCCTTGTAGCATTGCTGTCATTCATTTCTCTTATACTTAAGCATAAAAGCGTACACATACCTTTAACAGCTTGGTTTTGGACTGCAAAGGTCCTTATACATGATTTTCTTAATAACATTTTCTTTTCTCTAGCTTACTTTATTGAAAGAATAGTATATAATACATATAACATACAAAATATATGTTAATTAGCTGTTTGTGTTATCATAAGGCTTCCAGTCAACAGTAGGCTATTAGTAGTTAAGTTTTGGGGAAGTCCAAAGTTACACACAGATTTTCTACTGTGCAGAAGGTCAATGCGCATAACCCTCACATTATCCAAAGATCAACTGTACATACATGACACATGTGTAAGCCTATATAGTTGAATACATTGTTACTGTAATCATTTTGAACAAACTATTATCTGTTAGATTAAGAATGAGAAAAAAGTTTTTACTTTATCTTTACCTATACCTTCTTCAGTGTTTTTCTTTTCTTTATATAGATCTGAGTTTCTGACCTATTATTTTCCTTCTCTGCATAGAACTTTTAACATTTCTTGCAAGGCAGATCTACTGGCAACAAATTCCCTCCCTTTTTTTTTTCAATTTTTTATTTATTTATGATAGTCACACAGAGAGAGAGAGAGAGAGGCAGAGACACGGCAGAGGGAGAAGCAGGCTCCATGCACCGAGAGCCTGATGTGGGATTCGATCCCGGGTCTCCAGGATCGCGCCCTGGGCCAAAGGCAGGCGCTAAACCGCTGCACCACCCAGAGATCCCCCTCACTTTTGTTTGTCTGAGAAATATTTCTCCTTCATTTTGAAGGATAATTTCAAAGGGTATGGAATTGCTAGGTTGCTGGGTTGGTTTTTTGTTTTGTTTTTTTCTCTCTCTCAGCACTTAAGTATTTCACACTATTCTCTTCTTGCTCTTGTAGTTTCTAAGGAGAAGTTGGATATAATTCTTATTTCTCTATAGGTAAGGTATTTTATCCCTCTGGCTTCTTTCAGGATTTTCTTTTTTATTTTCTTTTGTTTGAAAATGATATGCCTACTGTAATTATTTTGCTTGTTTTACATTTATACTGTTTGATGTTCCCAGAGATCCCTGGATCTGTGGTTTGATGTGTGACATTAATTTGTGGAAATTCTCAGTCTTTATTGTTCATATATTTCTTCCATTCCTTTCCTTCTCCTTTCAGTATTCCTATTACACATATGTTACATCTTTTGTAGTTGTTCCAATCTTTGGATATTCTGTTCTGTTTTTTGTCTTTGCTTTTCTTTTCTTTTTTTAAATATTTTATTCATTCATTCATGGGAAACACACAGAGAGAAAGGCAGAGACATAGGCAGAGGGAGGAAAAGCAGGCTCCATGCAAGGAGCCTGATGCGGGACTCAATCCCGGGTCTCAGGGATCACACACCCTGAGCCAAAGGCAGATGCTCAACCACTGAGCCACCCAGGTGTCCCTGCTCTCTTTACTTTTCAATTTTAGATGTTTCTACTGAAATAACCTTAAGCTCAGGATTTTTTTCCTCAGCTATATGCAGGGTACTTATAAGCCCATTAAAGGCATTCTTCTTTTTTTTCAATGTTTTGGATGTCTAGCATTTCTTTTTGGTTCTTTTTTAGGATTTCCATCTCTCTGCTTACATCGTCCATCTGTTCTTATACGCTATCTACTTTATCCATTAAGAGCTCTTAACATATTAATCATAGTTGTCTTAAATTCCTGGCTGGATAATACCAAATCCTGCCATGTCTGATTCTGATGCTTGCTTGCTCTTCAAATTGTGCTGTTGCCTTTTAGTATGCCTTGTAACTTTTTCCTGACAGCAGGACATGGTGTTCCAGGGGGAAAAAAATAGCTGTAAATAGGCCCTTAATAATGAAGTGGCGGGGTGTAGGCAGAGGGGAAGCATTCTGCAGTCCTATGAGTAGGCCTCAGTCTTTCAGTGAGCTTATGCCTTTGGATAGTGAACTTCCTAAGTATTTCTAAGGTTTTTTTCCTCCCCTATTAGGTGGAATAGGGTCCAGAGTGGGCTGGAGTTGATTATTTCTCTTTTCTCTCCTGGAAAGCTAGGGTAGGCTAGAGTTTGGTATTTCTTTTCCCTCAGTTCAGTTAGGCTATGATAATACCCTGGCACATTAGGCTTTGGTAAACTAGTTTCTCCTGAGGCAGACCTTGTTAAAAAGAACATAGTACTCTGGAGTACTTCGCAATGATACTTTCCCTCTCCCCCTGCTGGAAACACTAGGGAATTTTTCACTGATATTTACTGGGGTGGCTTGGCCAAATTCCTGGCAGTAAATCTCACAGTACTCTAGGGGCTTTCCTATGCCTGGTCCCCCTGGAGTTTTTAACTCCCAGACTTGTCTGTCCTAAGTCTCCAGCAATTCATCAATCACAGTTCAGATATTCAGACCCTGTTACTGGTTCTGATGGTGGTTTCTGCTTTTGAGTGTCTGTTCTGGTAAGCTGTGACTACCTATGTTTACTTCTTCATCTTTCCAATCTTGAGGGCAGCAGTTTGTCCTGTGTCCTCACCTCTCTTATGAATCTAGAAGAGTTGTTGAGTTTTAATTCTGTTCAGCTTTTTACCTGTTGTTAGAAGGGAGGGGCATCTTCTAAGCTCCTTACAAGCAGAACCAGAAACCAGAAGTTGAGGTAAACATTTTCATGCCTGGAACATTCTATACACACAGCTTGTGCTTTTAGAATCAGGGTGAACCAAGTCTATGCTGAAATTCTAAGGCTGTAAATTTTTCTTTAAGTCTGAAAAAGCTCTGGTTTATTTTTAACAATTTTATTGAAAAAAGTTTTTTTGAAATATAACTTACATATCATAAAGTTGACCCACTTTAAGTATATAGTTAATGATTTCAGGTAAATTTATTGAGTTATACAGCCATCATCATAATACCATAATCTAGTATTAGAGCATTTTCATTATCCCAATAAGATTTCTCATGCCCATTTATGGCTAATCTCCTTTTCTGCACTCAGCCCCAGAAAACCACTACCCTACTTTCTCTATACATTTGCCTTTATTGGACATCGCACATAAATGGAATTATGTACTATGTGGTTTCTTTATGCCTGGCTTCTCTTATGTAGCATAATGTTTTTGAGGTTCATCCATATTGGAGCTATTTGGTATTTTGTTCCTTCTTATTGATGAGCAATATTCCGTTGGATGAATATACCAATTTTTGTTATCCATTCACCATTTGATAGACATAAGGGTTATTTGCAATTTTGGCTATTATAGATAATGCTGCAGTGAACGTTCATGTGCAAGTCGTTGTGTAGATACTTTTTTTTCTCTTGGTATATACCTATATGTAGAATTGTTAAATCCTATGGTAAATTTATGTTTAACTTTAAAAAAATTGTCAAAGTGTTTTCCAAAGTGACTGTACCATTTTACATTCCCATTAGCAATGAATGAAGGTTCTAGTTTCTCCATATCCTCTCCAATATTTGTTGTTGTCAGTCTTTGTGGATATTGCCATTCTCATGTGAAGTGGTATGTCACTGATTTTAATTTACATTTCCCTAATGACTAATCATGTTGAGTTCTCTGTGTATTTTGATTTAAAAAAATGAGAGAAAAAAATTCGATTAAAAATAAAGATCAGGATGCCTGAGTGGCACAGTTGGTTAAGCATCCAACTCTTGGTTTCAGCTCAGGTCGTGATCTCAGGGTTGTGCTCCATGTTAGGATCTGTGCTCAACACGGAGGCTGCTTGAGATTCTCTCTCCCTCTCCCTCTGCTCCTCCCACTTGTGTTCTCTCTCTCTCTCTCTAAAATAAATAAATAAATAAATAAATCTTTTAAAATAAATAAATAAATATTGATTTATAAGAAGAAAGGGGGCCTTGCTTGGCATAATACGATGGAGTCTATTAGGAATAAGTCTAGGAAGAGGAAAAGTTTTTGTCAAATGCTTATTACTATTTGTGCAATTTTATGCTGAATGAATTTTTAAACAATATATCTTAAGCTAACGTCAAATACAGAGTTCAACAATTATTTAGTTAAATTCTGGGATCCCTGGGTGGCGCAGCGGTTTGGCGCCTGCCTTTGGCCCAGGGCGTGATCCTGGAGACCCGGGCTCCCTGCATGGAGCCTGCTTCTCCCTCTGCCTGTGTCTCTGCGCCTCTCTCTCTCTCTCTCTGTGACTATCATAAATAAATAAAAATTTAAAAAAAAAATTCAAGAAAAACCCACCTTCACAGCTAAAGTAAAAGCAGGTGGATAAGAAGTTTATCCTGCACAATTAGTTCTGATCACTCCATTGGCTGTGAATCTTTAGCCTTTCAAAGCTCTATAAGACTTTTATAAATCCCACAGGCCTGCCAGAGGCTTTAACTAGTTTTATGTCACCCTTCCTTTCAAGAATTATATGAGATAATCAGTAATTAGTAAATGATATGATTCTATAATACTAAAGTTTTGTAGAAAGTATTTTTGAGGCATTTGGTGGATTATGGGAAAAAACCCTTAGAATTTGTGCTAGACCATGTGTGAGGGATTTACACATATATGTCCATCTTTTACCCAAACTTGGTCATTTTTATGAACCAGAAATGTCTCTTATTTTCTTTAGTCTGTTTATGGAGAGGAATGTCAGCAAGCCCACATATGTTGGTGTATAGTTTAGCTAGTGATTTTTTTCTTTGTGAGTTCACAGTTGTCAAAATAGATCCCACAGTACAACTTAACAGTGGTAGTTTTAGCCAGCCTTTTAATTAAGGACATTTAATATTACCCTGATTTGCTAGTGTGGATCCATCTCCCTGCTTCCCATTCCCAGTCCTAGAACAATAACTGAATTGAGCACTTTTGTTGATGAAACTAACAATGTTAGTGACATCCAACAAATTCTACTTTTACATATTGGGTCTTTAAATGTTGTGCCAAGACTGATGGAATGCTACAGGTATTTGGTTTCTAACAGTATGTTGTCAAGAGAGCAAGTGTAGGATTGTGAGCATCAGTGCTTTCAGAATCACATATGCTCAAGTTTAGAATGATTCTTTTAGGTCTTCTAATCCTTTAGTCTACCTACTGTGTGTCTGTTATAATATAACTCTCAGACATATTTCTGATTGAGTTTTCTTTTCATAGATGGGAGACGATATAATTTCCTACCTACCCAACTCTGAATTCCTTAAAATTCTGAGTTTCTTTTTTTTTTTTTTAAGATTTTATTTATTTATTCATGAGACACTCACACACACAGAGAGAGAGAGAGAGAGAGAAGCAGGCTCCATGCAGGGAGCCAGATGTGGGACTCGATCCCGGGTCTCCAGGATCACTCCCTGGGCCAAAGGCAGGCACTCAACTGCTGAGCCACCCAGGCATCCCAAACTCTGAGTTTCTTGAAATGAAAACTTCTGAACACAAAACAATGCTGGAAAGTGAAGACAAACTATTCTTAACCTTTTCTGAGAACTGTGGTCTTAAATCGTATATATACAAGTTGTATATCCTTTTGTATATATACAAAAAAGGAGAATTTAGATCAAAAATGAACAACACTTAGGCGTCCAAGATAGATGTGTTGTTGGCTTGCAAAGCTGTCTTTATGGATGTTTTTCTGAAGATAGGGCCCAGAGATTTCATGAGATTTTTCAAAGTGCCTCAAAAATATGAAGTGGGGCAGCCCAGGTGGCTCGGTGGTTTAGCACCGCCTTCAGCCCAGGGCCTGATCCTTGAGACCCAGGATGGAGTCCCACGTTGAGCTCCCTGCATGGAGCCTGCTTATCCCTCTGCCTCTCTGTCTCTGTCTCTGTCTCTCTCTCTGTGTCTCTCATGAATAAGTTTTAAAAATCTTTAAAAAAAAATGAAGTGTCTTAAAGAAAGAGTTGCTAACCATTTGGATAGATGACAGAGCAAGTCTTTTCCTGACAGATTTTTAAGAATAAGGCATGTCATGGTCTGTTTATTAGTTAAAAATTACTCTACCAATAGTAAGTTTCTTGAGTGTGATAATAATACGATGATTATGTAAGAGAACATTCTTGCTTTAGGTTAGTGCTGAAGTATTTAAAGATATACTGTTATGATACCTGTAATGTACTCTCAAAAGTTCATCAAAGGAGTGTATACAAGTACAGGTATAAAGAGACAGAGATAAAGCTCCATGTTCACAAATGTAGCAAAATGTTAACAATTGATGAATCTAGGCAAGAGTAAGTGAATATTGATGGTGCTATTCCTTCAACATGGATAAAAAGAAATGAAGTTGTAAATATGAGAATAAGGCATTCTTTTTCTAACTTAATTTTATAATTATAGGTAAAGAAAGAATGCTATTATCATATTTTATAGATGGCTAACATCAGGCAGAAAAAGATTTGGAAAGCCAGCCAGTATCATCCCAAATTACTCCTAACCAAGAACAGACCTAACAGCAGGGCTTTGCCATCTTCCCATCTTCTCCCTCATAACCCGGTGCATCCCATAGGCAGACGACAGTTTGTTCACACAAGTCCACTAAAATCGCTGCAATGCCCACCACGGTGCTGACTTTTGCATCCACAGACAGAATCCATTGCAGCCACCTCCTAGCTGATGTTATGCTTGAACAGTAAAGTGCACACGGGAACAGATGGCATCTTGTGACCTTCTTAATAACAGGCTTGGCTGCCAATGTTCCTTTGTGTCCAGTCTCTGCAGGGAATTTGGAAACTGTTGCCTTACACTTGAATATTTTCTGGCAAACTTGTTTAACCATTTATAGACCGGTTCCCAATTTAAAATGGTCAGAGAGAGTAAAACAGAATTCCCAACTCCTGAAAGGGACATTGGTATTTCCTGAGTCTGGGGACCTTATCCTGGGATTGTCTGGGGTGGGCTGGCAATCACTCAGCATATTTGTCATTTTTAATGTGGTGAGGATGTAAATACGAGGCAAACTGCTTATCAGGCTATCGAGATATATTGGTGGCCAATGTGAGATTTTTTTCTTCCTATAGTTTAAAAGAAATGCACTTCCCACAGCAAGGCATACAAATGAGCCAGAAAACAAACTACATCCCAGTATTACAAGGTCCCTCTGCTGCTGTGCCGCCCACAGCAGGAGTGAATGTGGGAACCCTGCAGTGAGTGAGGCTTGTTCTAAGTCACTGTGTTTCCTCCATTGCACACCCTGGGCAACCAGTGGCTGTCGAGCTCCGAGCTCCCGAGCTCCGCAGTGAGAGGAGAGGGAGGAGAATGAGGGCACTAGATGATGACGTGAGGGAGCAGCCTGCCTGCGGCCTGGCCCCCCTTGAGTGTTGGGAGGAGGGGGCAGCTTTCCTCCGGTAACAATGGAAGGCAAACAAGATGGCCCTAAGAAAAGACAATGAAGACATTCACACCAAAGCCTGAGGAGTCTCCTTCTCCCAACAGAATGAATCTGGAAGGGCTGTATTAGGAGAAAAATGTAAAATTAGTCCCTGTCAGACAACAGGTGAGGAGGGATGAGTGGGGACAGAGCAAGAATGCCACTGCCAGTGCATATGGTAGGAGTGAAAAGCATGGGGTCTCAGGGTAGAAGCAGCTCAGCTTCTAGGCACAGGACTGTGTGGAAGAGATGGACAAGAACCTTGTTTCTGTTTGCAGGAGGAGGTTTCATTCCAGGGTTTCTCCTGCTAGCTGAGGGGGAGTAGAGCTCTTTCCTGTGGGCCCCAGTTCTGCACCTGCAAGGATGCCTTGGAGTGGGGAGGTATTCCCTGATGCCTCTGCCTGGGAAAAGCTGCCCTAGTTGTGAAGGAGCCTTGACTGGGGAGTTGTGAGTCTCTCCTGGGAAAGTAGGGGGAAGGCTGCCTGACTTGGCTATTTGCTCCTCTCTTATTCCATCCCAGGGCCAGCCTATTGCTCCTTTGTCAGGTAGACTAGAAAATCTGTAGAAAAAGCCTCTTCTATTTAAGCCTGTGCTAACCCATCTGCTTCCACCGTCACTTGGGGCCCCAGCCGCCAGAATCAATAAGCTTTGGAAATGTTCCAAAAACAGTAGCAGGGGCACATATCCCTGCGACATTATGGAAACAAGATTAACAAAGCTTGGAAGCCACAAGACACCAACAACACTAAGAAATGGGTGGCAGTTCCCCTGCCTTAAGCCCTACAGGCACCACTTACTCTTCTCTTTCCTTTCTCCCTCTCATCCTGAATCACGTTTGCCATATCTTGTTGGTACAACTGCATGTGTATTTTCAAATTAGAGGTTAGCCTTGCTGTATCTCCTTCAGTCCACTGCATATCTGGGGTGGGGGATGAAA
Source organism: Canis lupus baileyi (assembly GCF_048164855.1). Classification (NCBI taxonomy): domain Eukaryota; kingdom Metazoa; phylum Chordata; class Mammalia; order Carnivora; family Canidae; genus Canis; species Canis lupus. Next base: position 45,544,760 of record NC_132850.1, on the reverse strand, counting down.
GAGTGTGAATAACTAAAACCACGTATACAGGCAACAGTCCCATATACTATTTATTTACTCAGTTTTTACAATATTACAATTTTATGTGCTACAATGCAGGACTCTAAAGACTGCCATTGGAAATACAAGTTTTTGTAAGGTTGCTTCTGTGAAAACTACATTCTCATTTTTTTTAAGCTTTTATTTATTTATTCATGAGAGATACAGAGAGAGGCAGAGATACAGGCAGATGGAGAAGCAGGCTCCCCTCAAGGGGAGCCCGATGTGGAACTCGATCCCTGGGCCCCAGGATCATGCCCTGAGCTGAAGGCAGATGCTCAACCACTGAGCCATCCAGATGTCCTTACATTCTCATTTTTAAAAGTACTTTATAAACTCCCTTTTGGAAGACAAATTATGAATAAGAAACTTCCTGTATAAGAAAATATGTTGAGTGTGGTGGGAAAAGTCTACAATGGAAGGTCCATAAACACCATGGTTCAACACACAACATGGAGCATCTGGTTTATGTTGAGCCCTATTCCAGGTGCTGGAGGTACAGAGACAAATAAGACAAACAAGTCTGCTCTCAGGAAACTTATGTTGTAGGAAAGGACAGAGAAAATAAACAAGTAAACAAATACAATAGTACATAGGAAGCAAGCAAGGCACCAAGATAGTAATTAAGAGGGAAAGATAAAAAAAAAATAAAAAATAAATAAATAAATAAAAATAAGAGGGAAAGAGTGTGAAGGACTTACTTTAAATATTGGGGACTGGGAAGACCTCTCTGAAGAGGTGACATTTAAACTCATACCTAAAGGATACAGCTAAGCAGAGCTGGGATAATTGCCTTCTAACAAAGAGAACATATGTGCAAAGGTCCTGAGGTGGGAAATGGCTTAGCATTTTCAAGTTACTAAAAGAAGCCAATGTAACTAGAACAGCAGGTGAGCAAAAAGGAGGGGCCATGCAGTGAGACTAGAAAGATAGGTAGGGTCACATCCGTGCAAGACTTTTTTTGGTAAGGAATTGTGATTTTATAGCAAGTGTGATAGGAAACAGAGAAGTGACATCATCATGTTTATGCTTTAAGCTCCCATTGTATGAAGACATGACTTATAGGGTAGTCTGGTGACCTCTTACTGCCTATAGAAGTCTTGAGGTTTGGAGAAGGATTCATAGATTAAAAGTGGGAGTAAAAGAATGGGTAAAAAAGAAGGATGTTAAAAATGGGCACAAATACTCTTGAATTAACACAACAAACTATCTTATATTGCCCTCTTAAAATATTTGGTTCTTGTAAATATTCTTCTAAACATTGTCATCCTTATAAGAGGCTATATACCATACAAAACAGTTCCAGAGACACGCTTCGGGGGCTTAGAATTTGTTGTCTGTGGTTAGGGAATATCCCAAGGAGATCTCACACATGTTGTCACATCTGGGCTTGGATGTGGTCATACTACAAAAAACCTCTTCCCTAGTATAAATTACACCTCCTGAACAGCAAGAATCAAGAGGCCAGTGTACCCCCTTGCAAGGGTAGCTTGGGCACATCCTTGAGGGCTACAAGGGTGGGAGAAGGGAAAAAGAGCTGGCAAGGCCTGCCATCTGGTCTGTATTCCACCACACTCTTCATAAATTGCTTCTGCAGGAGAGAAGCTTTAATTAAAAATAATTTGTTAGTGTCTGTCTTAGGGTGTAAGTGGAGAGAAAGTTGAAGTGTTTAGCAATTTCTGTTTGCTGTACCACAGTTTTATAATGCTTGATATTTATTTGTCCAACCCAGAAATAAACCCACACATATATAATAATGGTATAATGTTATATACCACACATATATAGTCAATTAGGTTATAACAAAGAAGCCAAGGGGGAAAAAGACAGTGTCTTCAATAAATGTTGTTGGCCATAAATGCCACATACAGCAGAATAAAACTAGACCACTCTCTTACACCATACACAAAAATTAACTCAAAATGGATTAAAGGCTTGAAGGTAAAACATGAAGCCATAAAGCTCCTAGATGGAAACATAGGTGGTAAGCTCCTTGACATTGGTCCTTATGATGCTTTTTGGATCTGATTCCAAAGGCAAGAGAAGCAAAAGCAAAAATAAACAAATGGGACTGCATCAAGCATAAAAAGCTTCTGCATAGTGAAGGAAACCATCAACAAAACAAAAAGGCGGTCTACTGAATGGGAGAAGATATTTGCAAATGATATATCCGATAAGGGATTAATATCCAAAATATATAAAGAACTCACCCAACTCAACAACAACAACACAAAACCCCCCAAACAACCCAATTAAAAAGTGGGCAGAGGAGCTGAATAGACATTTTCCAAAGAAGACATACAGATAACCAACATATACATGAAAAGATGCTCAACATCACTAATCATTGGGGAAATGCAGATCAAAACCACAGTGAGATATCACCTCACACCTGTTAAAATGATTATCATCAAAAAGACAAGAATAACAAGTGTTGGCAAGGACGTAGAGAAAAGGGAACCCTTGTGCACTGTTGGTGGGAATGTGAATTGGTACAGCCACTAGGGAAACCAGTATGGATATTCTTCAAAAAATTAAATAGAACTACCATATGATCCAGCTATTCCATTTCTGCGTATTTACCTGAAGAATATACAAACACAAATTTGAAAAAATATATGCACACCTATGTCCATTACAGCACTATTTATAATAGCCAAGATATGGAAACAACCTAAGTATCCATTGATTAATTATCCATTGAATGGATAAAGATGTGATATTTATATAATGAAATACTACTCAGCCATAAAAGACACTGAAGTCTTGCCATTTGTGACAACATGGATGCTAACTGAAATAAGTCAGATGGAGAAAAACAAATACCATATGATTTAACTTCTGTGCTGAATCTGAAAAACAAAACAGACAAAGCCAAACAAAAACAAATTCATAGATACAGAGAATAGATTGGTAGTTACCAGAGGAAAAGGGGAATTGGGGTGGGCAAAATGGGTAAAGGGGCTCAACTATATGGTGATAGGTGATAACTAAACATATGGTGGTGATCACTTTGTAGTATATACAAATATCGAATTATAATGTTATATACCTGAAACTTATATACCGATTATATACCAATTTTACTTCAATAAGAAAAAAGAGATTTTAATTTTCAGTAGGTATTGCTTTGTTCTTTGAACATGAGAGACAAGCATGTGATAGACCACAGGAAGGAAAGCCATAACCAAATCAAATACTTGGGAAGAAAACTAGTAGTAATGCAAAAGGAAAACCACCTTAATGTGGGCAGAACAACTGAACGAACTCTTTGAAAGGCAGTTGTGAAGAAGGATTTGAGAATATATTTCCTATGATGATCATACATCCCACTTAAGGAGAGCCCACCTGATTTGCATAACTATAAATGGATATATATCTACAAAGAGACAATCAACAGACCAATGTTCATTTGACTTCATGTTTTAACTCCCGCCATTAGGGACTTCTAGCACAGTTACACCTGATAATCCAAAAAAAGCATGGAAATTGAAAAGAAGCAGCACAAGAAGAAGTTATTACTTGGCCAAATTAAATAATTCTACCTTGACGTCCTGTCACCTCTTAAGGAAAAGAGTAGTTATCAGTTAAATTAAAACGACCGCTGGAGGAGAGTGAAAAAGGCAACATGGGCCAAGTCCCTGAAGAAGTCGTCATCATGAATATGCACCGATGTCCTCTCTACCTTTCCTCCTACCAGTACTTTACCATGACAGTAGGAGAGGAGGCAGGAAAACACAGTAATACTGATCATGGAGTAGAAAAGTATTGCTTCTGTCGCTTGTGTTATCACCCTCCAGGAACTTCCACCCATCCAGCTCCAGGACTGCTCAGCAACCAGCACTCATGGGCCACCGGCGATTAGCATGGATAATCAGCATTCTGAAGGGCATGGCAAGTAGAATAAATGCAGTAGGACTGGACTCTGTGCCACTCAGGTCAAATGCACTGTCACTTTGACTTTCTGTGAAGGACGTGATCAGGCTGTTTAGTTCCCCGTACCCTGGCTCAGACTTGTCTCCAAGCTATGCAGTGTGTTTTAATTTTATGTTCATTACTAAAAGAGGAGGAAGATGGTCTTTTCTGATTTTTTTAAATTTTATTTATTTATTCATGAGAGACACAGAGAGATTATTTATTCATGAGAGACACACAGAGAGAGAGGCAGAGACACAAGGCAGAGGGAGAAGCAGGATCTATGCAGGGAGCCCGATGTGGGACTCCATCCCCGGTCTCCAGGATCAGGCCCTGGGCTGAAGGCGGTGCTAAGCTGCTGAGCCACCTGGGCTGCCCAGTCTTTCCTGATTTTAACAACAGCACAAATAGTTAGCTGTCCTGTCTTCTTGCCTCAACAGACCATAGAAGAACACATAAAACCCACCTCAAATGTACTACTCCGATAAATCCAGTTTTTATTAGGAGAGCCAGCAGAATAGTGATTGTTTAAGGCAGTCATTAAAAACTTGTATCTCCATTATTTAGGAAAACCCCATAAGGCTACAGGATACTTTTTACCATCCATCCTCCCCCCATCACAACACACACATTCATGTTAGACCTTTACATGCTACAGCAAAACAGATAGCCAGAATATTTTATAAAGTGCTAGGAAGTCCTAATTTGATATTTTAATTATTCGTCTTATGAAGCCTTCGAAGGTGGGACCCAGAGAGGTGGAAATTATATGGGAAAAATCTATTGTGTTTCTTCCTCAAAATCAGTGGGTGTGCAGGAGGGCCAGTTGCTCCCCTCCACAGTATGCAGTTGTCAGGAAGGGGCTGTCCAGCTGAGGAACCCACTTCTGAACTCTCTGGAATCTAGGTGGAGCCTTGTGGGTACTTCTGCCATTGGAATGTGAGCAGGAGAGATGCATCTCATTTCCAGGCTGAAGTGGTAAGAAAGCAGGTGTGCCTTCCCTACCCTTTACAAAGGACTCTGGCTCCCCAGGGGATGGTGGAACCCCAAGATAAAAGGAATCTGTGTCCCTGAATCCTTATGTGGAACATTTGTCTGCAAAATACCTACTTTGGCCTTTATGTGAAGAAAAAAAATGAATTTTTATTGTGTTAAACAACTAGAATTTAAGATGTATGTATTATAGCAGCTAGTGTTATTCTAATTTAACTAAAACAGGGTGGAAGTGGTTATAGATTAGTAAATACAGTTTACTAGGTGGCGGTTTAAAGCTTTGGTCCTCTTCTTAGTTTTTTTAATGTACCCAGTAAAGCTCAGATTACATTACCTAAAGCTCCAAACTCTGGCAGAAGGAACATTCTGGTACTTATATGGAAGAGGACATTCGGGCCTTGGAATAACTCATTTTTAAGAGTGACAGATCCAGAGTACAACATACTCGTTTTCTTGCTAAAGACACTTTGCCTTTACTAGGCAAATGGAAACGAATGGACTACAGTCAAGAACCTAAAAGTCACAAAGACAGCAACCCTGGCAAAAGGGCTTTGCTTCACCCCCTGACTGTCGCACTTACCCTTAGCATCTGTGCTCTCTCGGGAGTCGGCCCTACAGACTATGGGATTGAAGGCAGAAGAGTTAGGTGATGATATCCTGTAGCAAGTAGAAGAAACAAGTAATGAGTTCATGGATCTATAAGCCACAGCCTACATACTTAGAGGAATTTTCACTGCTCTTCTCATTTGGCTTCGTAAACTCTTGCTTCTTCTCTTCTCCTTGTTCTACACTCCCAGCCATAACCCTGAACTCCCATGAAATCAACCTGAGTTGGATTTTCTCATTGTCTTTGGTGATTTGTTTCTTCCGTTTTGTCATAAAAGGGCAAAATGTTCAGCTTTTATACATGAAAAGCTCAAACGTGAAGTTCATAATTGTTTTAACAGGATTTGTGGGTCTTTCTCTAGGTAGTTGTTTTCAGAATAAGCTAAGTGCTATGAATGGAACAGGAAATATCGCAGCAATTGTGCTGATTTCCCAGGAAAGTGTAGAACAGAGTAGCAGAGGAGTAATTCAGGGACTTACAGATGTTGTGTCTGTCCTTCGAAACACATCTCTAGCTGGGTTTCCCCAAATCCAGATGTGATATTCTTTTGAGGCAAGTAGGGTCTTGGTGGGAGGCACCATTATTTTGTATGGAATGGACAGTCCTCAATTTCTAGAGTTCACCACATTGTTTTTGGTCTCTGATTAAGGGCATAAGAGGGTCTCCAAGCTCCTGAGACCTGGAATCGTGGTATGAAGTAGAAGAGCAGAATTGATGTCAGCCTAGACAGTCCCAAAATGCTCCTGGATGTGCAATCAGCCAACAAACTAGCCCTAATCATCCCTGAGGCAGGGGCTGCTGGCCCACTCTGCTTTTTTCTTCTCCTTACCTGCAATAGATGAGTCAACTGAGGGTGTAATTTTAAAATGCAGATTTCTGTCCAATCCCAGTAATTAATTTCAGTAGGTTTAGGGCAGGTGGTCTGATACAAGTAGGCAGTAAACCAGTTTACTGACTTCTATGGAAATCTTCACTTCTCTTTATATTTTTAATCACCTAAGCAGACATACCCAAACACTGTGATTTGAGCTGTTTTTAAATATATAGAGAGAAATACATAGAAATGGAATTATACAATATGTATTGCGTCTGGCTCAACATTATGTTTGTGACATTACTGGGTGTAACCATAGTTTATTCATATTCATTGACATTGAACATACCACTGTCTATCCATTCTGCTGGAAGTCAATAGTACTATTTTTACCTTTTACCTTTTAGCTTTTTTACTATAATGAAAAATGCTGCTATAAACACACTTGCACATACATGTCTCTTGGTGCTTGTGTGAAATGCATTTCAGCTGTGTAGAAACTTAGAAGCAGTATTGGTAAGTTTTATGGTATCTGTAGAAGGTAAATCAGGGACACTTGGGTGGCTCAGCAGTTGAGCATGTGCCTTCGGTCCAGGATCGAGTCCCACATCGGGCTCCCTGCATGGAGCCTACTTCTCTCTCTGCCTATGTCTCTGTTTCTCTCTTCTGTGTCTCTCATAAATAAATAAATATATACATACATAAATAAATACATAAATAAATAGTATTGTGTTTTGTACACCTTAATATTTTCCCAATTTAACACATTCTAAATAATCATTTTATATTTTATTCAATAATCTCCCTTGGACAATTTTGATTTTATTGTAGTGTAAAAATGTCTGCTTATAGCCTTACAAAATTTTAATGAAACAGTTTTTGCTCAAAACCTAAGACATTTGCATTGGGGCTAAAATCAACCAAGAAAAAGATAAAAACAAAAGCAAGTTTAGAATATAATCAGTGTTTTCAAAATGAGCTTAATCTGCCCTTTATCTTCATTTATAACAGTGCCCGCTTCTTCACCTGTAATAGAATAAGCTGTAGATGCGCCAAGGCTAGGTTTACATTTCTGAGGTCCCAGAAAACAGACCTCACAAGCTTGGCGTCTTCCGTGGTTTGTAAGGTCACAGGGAGCATTGGTTGGAATGATGCATGTAACGACCATGGTCTGAACAGGACACAGATTCAAAGTCCTGGAAATTTTCACCAGATGTCATATTTCTGCACTTTTTTAGTTATCAAATATTTTTTTCTACTCTGTAGATCCGAGTGGATCTGTTTCGATACCAGATTTCAAACATTAAGTTCAGAGGGGACCCTGGCAGTGCTTAAAGAGTCCCCTAATCTGCCGAAAGTCACCTCAAAGTTCGCAGAATTAGCCCAGGGATTTCCAAAATTAAGTGTCAACATATTTGAGAGCCAGTAGAAATACAGAGACTATGATCTGCTGGAATAGACTAGACAAGGCATCCAATAGAAAACTAATTCTGAGACATCTTAGGTTTAGGCACTATTTTGATGATTTGGAAAGACCTGGAAGGCAATATAATTAGTAATTATTTAGGGCATTGTTTGAGTTGTTAATCACATCAAGTTGGAGCCAAAAGTCCAACTGATTGTCAAATAAATTTCCAGAATTTGGACAGGATATTGGACAATATGCAGCGGGACATATTTCATAACAAGTCCTCATCTTTTTCCACGTCTCTCCGTATGTCTCTGCCTCAGACTCACTGAGCCATTTGCGTTCCCTGACAACGCCTGGGATTGAGCCCTTCTTTGCCTTTGTGCACGCTCGGCCCTGCATACAGTCGCCTTTGCTTTCTCCTCCTAAACCAACGCGGAGGAAACCTGATTTCCTGAGATCTTTCCAGAAACACAATGCCTCTTCCCCCACCACAGACACTGATAAAATCTCCTTCCTTTGTGATTACTTATTTCGGTACTTTCAGCTACCATATTAAACAAATTAATTTTTTCGGTGGGCCTCTCCTAAGACTTTGCTTAAACGCTCAGAAAACGTCCTTCAGGCCCTCAAGGCTTGCACCTCCCGACGGACAGCACAGGGTGCGGCAGGAGGACGAGACGCTCTTGCTCTGAGCCAAGTTTTCAGCTTCTGAAAGTGGAACAACCAGGCAAGAAACAAAGTGAAATTCTCGGGAGCACGTCCTCGCCCAGCAGAGAACGCGCAACACCTGCAATTCAACCAAATACTCGCATTGTTCTCTCTGCCAGGGAAGGTAATGTCGGGGCTGGGAGAGACCGTAGCGTAGTCGCAGCCGCCGGCCTCCCGCCCACGCCGCCTCCCCCCACGCGCCTCCCCCCACGGCACCCCCTGCCCACGCGCCCCATGCCCACACGCCTCCGCCCACGCGCCTCCCCCCACGCGCCTCCCGCCCACGCCCCCCCGCCCACGCCGCCCACGCGCCCCTCGCCCACGCCGCCTCCCGCCCACGCGCCTCCCCCCACGCGACCCCCGCCCACGCGCCCCCTGCCCACGCCACCTCCCACAAGCGCCCCCCGCCCACGCGCCTCCCCCACGCGACCCCCGCCCACGAGCCCCCTGCCCACGCCGCCTCCCCCCACGCGCCTCCCCCACGCGACCCCCGCCCACGCGACCCCCGCCCACGCGCCTCCCCCCCACGCGCCCCCTGCCCACGCCGCCTCCCCCATGCACCTCCCGCCCACGCGCCTCCCCCCAACTGCGCCCCCTGCCCACACGCTCCCTGCCCACGCGCCTCCCCCCACGCACCTCCCGCCCACGCGCCCCCTGCCCACGCCGCCCACGCGCCTCCCGCCCACGTGCCCCCTGCCCACGCGCCTCCTGCCCACACCACCTCCCGCCCACGCCGCCTCCCCCAACTGCGCCCCCTGCCCACACGCCCCCTGCCCACGCGCCTCCCGCCCACGCCGCCTCCCCCACGCGCCCCCCGCCCACGCGCCCCCTGCCCACGCCGCCTCCCCACACGCGCCTCCCCCCACGCCGCCTCCCCCCACGTACCTCCCCCCCACGCACCTCCCGCCCACACGCCCCCCTGCCCACGCCGCCCACGCGCCCCCCGCCCACGCCGCCTCCCCACACGCCGCCTCCCCCCACGCGCCTCCCGCCCACGCGCCTCCCGCCCCAGGGCCCCGGCGCGAGCCCTCGCCCCCTCCCCGGCGCGCTCCCGCCTATTTATAGCGACATGTCCAGGTGCAAATGACAGAGGAGTCTTACTGGTCCCCCCGGGCCAGCGCTGTCCCGCCTTAAAAGAAGCGCGGCTGCTCGTGGACTCGTCCGTTGTTTTCCCCGGTAACTGCCCGCGTGGGCTGTCGCGGAAGAGTCCGACCGCCTGGTCTGCTCCTGCCAGGAGGCCCGGGCCTCGCGTCTGAGCAGGTGGAGCTCCTGAGGGCGGGCGGGCTGAAGGGCAGAAGCGCTCGCGGAGCCACGTGGAAGAGGCGCGACCCCGCTGTGGAGGGCCCGCGCCCGCCGCCGCCTTTCACGCCGCGGAAGGGAGGGTTTCTGCCCTGCTGGCCGCGGGAGCCGGGGGACTGGGCTCCCCGAACTTTGCGACCCCGCCCCGCACGGAATGCAGAGCTTGACTCTTTTATTAAAGTTGCCGAGCCACCGATCACAGAATTCCACAAGGCTAAAATTCCCAATTCTAACCGGAAAATTTGTAAGGTGTGTGACTCTCTGGCCTTTGCTCGGAGCAGCACACGGCTACTCAACGGTGGCAAGAAAGCAGGTGGCAAGAACCTACTGATGGTGGCTTAAGAGGTGGGAACACCTGCCAGACATTCATGGCTTCTGAAGACTGGGCCCTAAGGGTCTGGCAGCACAACGAACTGCTTGTGATGTCAGCAATGGCAGGTGACTCAGCGCCTCGTGTGTCATAGAGCAATGGTGCCTAAGCTGGCTGCACGCTAGAGTCACCCCAGGAGCTGTTAAAATAAGCAGAAGCTCAGAGCTCACGCACACCCGCATTCCACCCCCATAGGTTCTGATTTAACTGGTCTGGAGTAGGGCCCAGGCACTGGTATATTTTAAAAGCGGCCTCCTGGAGAATTCTCAAGGCAGCCAGGGTTAAGAATCAAGGTCCTTGAAATGTCACTGTGAGCCTTCTTGAGGTGGCGAGGTGATGGTAGTCAGTCTTCCAGTCACCTGGTTGCCTCCATCCCTCCCTAATAAATACTCTAAGGCGGCTTCACGCGTTTGCCTATCCTCCTCCATGCTAACAAGCAATTCATTGACAAATCAAAATAGATCTCTCAGCATTCAGCTCTTGGAGCATTTCTCAGCCTTCTGTGTCCATTCACAGAACCTGTGGAATCCTTTATAAGAGTCGATGTCATGCCTCACCCGGATCAGCAACTCTGCCGGTAGCTCTATCATCATCATTAAAAAAACCCGTCTCCATAGGTGTTCGGGGCACGTTACACATGCAGAGACCTCAGCCCTGCCTCCGCAGACGACTAGTCGGAGCAAAAGCCCAGCAATCAGCACACAAACATCGTTGCGTGATTCGAATGCAACTGCTCTTGAATACTGGGAACGCTGCTCTAGGAGCTGGATTCAAACAGTCCTTTATAGCGAGGCTGACACACCACAGGCCATGTTTCTTTGAGAATTGTTTGCCAATAATTGGTAGTATTTAAAATTAGGAGTTTCTTTCCTTCAAACTCTGCAATTTGGAACATAAGCACCTTCACCCTAGAATTAGGGGGAGGTTTCAGACCCAGCTGCTTTTTTTTTTCCCATGGAACTGGGGCTCCTTAGAGAAATCCATGTCAGGTAAGAAGATGGAGATGCAGAAGGAAGGAGAGGACCGAAACCCTGGCTGCCCAGCTCCCTTCACCTACCCAGCGTCAGGTAATAACTGCGCATATGCTTCAACTGTTAGCCATTCTAGCAAAAATGATGGTTTTAGAGAAATCGCTGCTAGCAATGTGTATTAGAGACAGGAACATATATAGAACAGATTGTGAAAGATTATTTGTAGAAAATATTTTAAAATCTTCTTGTTAGGTTGTGTGGCAGTCTATAAACAAATATGGGATAAAATAAGTTCTTTAAGAAATAAAGTATGGCATAAGTGTACTTTATCATAACATTGCTATCCTTTACGTTATTTTTATTTCTTCTTCCCAAATCAATTATGATATCACTTTAACAAACCATAACCTCAAGAACCAAGGGTAGTGAGAGGCACCTTGGTGGTTCAGTCTGTTAAGTGTCTGACTTGTGATTTTGGCTCAGGTTATGATCTCAAGGTCACAAGATTGAACCCTGCATCAGGCTCTGTGCTGAGCATGGAGCATGCTTAAGATTCTCTCTCTCTGCCCCTTCCCAGCTCATGCGCACATGTGCTCTTTCACTCAAAAAACAAAAAAACAAAACAAAACAAAAAAGTAATAAAAAAAAAGAACCAAGAGTAGTGAAACTTCATAATTTAAGTGAAAATGACTCATACTGGGTTTAGGTGGGATTTTAGCTTAGTTCATCAGCCTATTAGATATTGAACACATCTGTTAAAAATAAGTCAGACTTCAAATTAGAGAATAAATAGAACAGACTAACTGAATTTATGAAAATAAGTATTTAATCTGTAAAATCCTGGAATTCTAAAGGACTTCACACTCATTTTTTGTTCTCATTTGATCAGATGCTTCACTCCTCTTGGACACCGATACTCAGTGCTGATTTGTATGGTCTGACTTCCAAATCGAGAGTCTGAACACTCTAAAAACTTCTTTTTGTAACTGAATTATGGCAAGCTATGGTGTTTAGTCCCTGGTAATGTGAAGAAAAAGCTAATCTAGAGCACTAGGACAATGAACTCTGTATTGTGAATGAGATTTATGAAAACAGAAGCTTCCTGAGTAACCTCATACCCAGTAAAGCCAGCAGGTGGCGTCCTGGCAAGTGGGTAGGCCTTGACCAGGCTTCCGAGCATAAGCTGATTATTCTATTAAGGTGTTAATAGGTATTAATTAAAAGAGTTTCATGGTTAAATAAGTTTAGGACAAGTTGGAATGAACATGTTTCTTTGCCATAGGACTCACAGCCTTTGATAGTTCAATGTGCATTATGAATCTTTCAAAGGCCCTTGGATAGTGAAGCAATTCTAAACTTACCTGACCACAAAACTCCTTTTGTGGGGTGGAGAGCATCTCTGGGTATTGCCATTCTGCCGAACAGTCCAGCAATTGAAAAGGCTAATGGTCTCTATAGCTCACACAATGGCTAGTCTGTAGTCCTTGGAATTTACTAAATCTTGACTGGGTCTCCAGCCCAAACCACAGACAGCCTCACAAGAGGATGAATCAAGGCAGGATTTTTTTTTTTTTTTAAACTGAGCTATAACATCACATAGAAAGGTGCACAAAAATACTTTACATATGTGTACATCCATACAACTTCTTGTCCCTTTCCAGTCAAAACAACACATGCGTGTATGTGCACACATGCGTGCACACACACATAACCACTATTCCCATTTCTGTCACCACAGACTAGATACGTCAGCTGTATTCTGTGGAGGCAGAAACTTACTGATGCCATTCCAAGATGAAGCCAGGAGGAAAACAAGTAATATAAAGGCCAGAAAAAGCAGAACTCCCTTGAGAAAAAAGATCCCATATGAAGCTGAAGCTTCCATCTCAGCAAAAATCTGTCTCCTCTCCACAAGGTGCCAAATTCTGATATTTGGATAAGTGTAGCCAACAGCTGAATGAGCATGCATAATGTGTTACAGTTAATAACTGTTTGTCAGTTACAATAATATTAATTCTCTAGTCGTTGATCTTGGAATACTTTCTTCATACTTATCAATTCTGTGATTTGGAAATTTTTATTAGCTTACTGATCAAAAACATGGCCTAAAAGACATGACAAACTGGTTGCAACAGGGCTAGATGAAAGTAAGAGAAGGGTAAAATGCAAAGGATCAGGAAAATAAAATCAATAAAATTAGCGAGGAGAAGCATAAAAGGAAGGCTCTTTTGTCTTTCCTGAAATTTATTTTTGGTTATGTTTAAAGTTTGAAAACTGAAACTGATTACAAACAATGTATACACTGTGATCCCAATTTTGTTTAATAAAAGGATATCTGTGTGTATATATATTTATAAGAAGAGGCTTAGGGGGCTATATATAAAAATGTTAATGCTTATTATAGCTGAGTGGGAAGATTACATGTGATTTTTATATTTTACATTGCTTTCTTTATTGTCTAAACTTTTTTACAATGAATATATGTAACTCGTAATCAGAGCCCAGATGTTATTTTACAAAAACTCAAACAAATGGAATACATCCATATATAATCAACCTCCAAATCTTGCAAAGAATCTCTTTCAGGTTTACAATTATTTTTCTCTTCCGCTTCTCTCCAGAGTCCAAACCTTTAAAACAAGCAAACAAACAACTCTAGAGCAAAGAAATTGGAGTCAATTCAATCAAATACGATGTTTCTTTATCTCTTCCTCTAGTTTTGAGTCTAGTAATCAGAGGTAGGGAAAAAAATAAGACCCACAGCTCTTTCAATGGGGTGTGTGTGGGGTGTGTTTGTGGGAGGGAATAGGGAATAAGAAAATAGAAACAGGAAAAGATCACTTATATATATAGTAGACCCCAAAGTGATGAAACTTGAATTAACGGTTGTTGTTCTCCAAGGAAATACCTATAAATAGGTACTCAAGGAAATCCACAGAGCATGTCCCACACTCACAAACAAACAAACAAACAAGATTCATGATAATTGTAACTAACAAATGAGCCATAATAATACTCAAGGCTTTTTTGACATCCCAGTGGTACCTCCTGGGGTAAATATCATATAATGATAGCTGATTTCTTCAGCTCATTGAAGGAGAGTGCAGGGGAAGTAGACACATCTTTCCAATCCTACTATTTTAGGCTACTTAAAACTGTATCTTTAATTTGCTTTACTCTCTTTCCCTGTTGTCATCTCCCATCTCTGCCCAATACTCCCTTCTCACCTATTGTCTGGTCCCACAGCCACTGACCACTTCCCTTCTCATTAGTCTGGTCCAAAAGCATCCACAACAACTTGTATATTACTGACTTTCATATTCAGAGAAGTTTCTAATCAATGAGCCAATAAATGTACCCTGAAAAGAAAGACCAAAAAAACATCGTCTTTACTTTTTAAATGAACTAGCTTATGCTCCCAAGTTGAGATCATAGACTTGTTTACAAGGAAGGAAGTGAATGGCCTCTTGTTACACACATTATTTAAATACCTTGAAGATTTTGAAGTCAAGTTGAAGAACTATACATCAAATCTTGTCAATTAAATATTAACATGCAACAGGGCGCCATGGGTGGCTCAGTCAGTTAAGCATCTGACTCTTGGTTTTTTTTTTTGGCTCAGGTCCTGATATCAGTCCTATGGCAGGAGTCTGCTTGTCTCCCTCTGTTCCTCTTGCCCCACTCCCTCACCCCCCACTCACTCTCTCACTCTCTCTAAAATAAATAAGTAAAATCTTTAAAAAATATATTAACAAACCCTCACAAGCTCATAAATCTTCCAAGCTAGGAAGCGAGCTTTTAGGAAAATATCAGCCATGCATATTTCCTAGCTGGGATTCTAGAATATTCTCTGTTGAAAAGAAATTAATCTTAGTGGATTCTAGTTTCTAAATGCTTGGAGACAAATAATAGGTAGATGAATTCACAGCTTTAAAAAAAAAAATCAAATCCTACCTGGAAGGTCATGACAGGTATAGGGAGGAGGAACCAAATAAAGTCACTAAAATGATCAGTTAATAGAAGAGAAATCCTCTCTGTGTAACTGACAGATCTTCCCTCCCTGTTCAAAAGGGGAGTTTATTTGCCTATATGTTGTTGACTTAGTCAAATATGAATCCAAGTTCTACTTCCTTTTCTCTGTTACTTAACCTGACTACGTGTTGATTTGGGGTCCACAGGTATGGAGATACACAAGAAGGAATGTGCGTAAGACCTGAGAATAGACTACCCTAGAACAATCAGATTAAGATTTCACTCCACTTCCTTTGGACACTTAATCTGCATGATAGTAGATTTGTAATATGCGCAGATATTTACATGCCTGTTTCTGCATTTCCAGGGTGATGCTGAGAAATGCTTTGAGCTAAGAGACATACAACAGTATTTAGTCTTACAGAAATGCGGGTACCCTGGCAGATGCAATTTTAGGGTATGCTGGAGAATCGGGTTAATTTAATCTATTCCTGCTCTTTGATTTGACGTCTGCCCATTCTTTGTAGGGGCTGTTCAATATGCGGCTTTATCTGTCTCTGTGGCTATGTATGAGCTTTACTCAGAATCTGTTCATTCATCTGTTCATTCAATAAATATTTATTGTACATCCACTCGGGCCACTGAACAACACCATGTATTATTTTGTGCCATATAGCTTTATTCCCTCCACATATAGTGATAGCCACCACACCTATGGCATTCTTCCTGTCACCCTGGTTAGGATTCATTCACTAATCAAGAGCAATTTCGGTAGGGAACTATGTAAAAAGGTAGCATAAACCTCATACAAATTTATTTGGAAATTTATTGGAAAGTTGGGAGGTGAGTGGGAGGATGGGTTAAATAGGTGATGGGGAATAAGGGGGGCACTTGTGATGAGCACCGGGTGTTGTACGGAAGTGTGGAATCACTATATAGTATGTCTGAAACTAATATTACACTGCATGTTAGGTAACTGGAATTTAATAATTTAAATAAATTAAAAATAAGTAAGTGTTGGAAAGTGGGTAAACCAAGTGCAGTGAGGTAACTTTTGTTGTTTGCAGATACAAATACGTATAATAATTTCTCAGCTACATTATTTTGAGCTAAAAATTTGTATTGCAGATACCATATGATAGGGCTTGATGCTAGAGAAGCTTAATGCACATCATAAAAAGCTGAATAAACCCAGAGGGAGTTTTATAAGGACAGAACCTTTTTTTATATACTCTACTCCTTCCGCACCCTCTGGTGAGTATCAGACTTTTTTTCTTCAAGGCCGAAGAGCCTGGAGTGGCCAGACATTGCAGATGGCTTTTCCATTGCTCACGAGGCTAATCACTTAGGATACTCTGTACTTCCCCGAATCCCTCTTAAAGGAACTCAACCTCCCTGACTTGTAAAAGTTAGATCCTTTGGGATAATCAGAGCCAATCCTGAGTTCAGTGCCAAGCTATGATAGAAATTGTGGAATACCAACAGAAACAA
Source organism: Canis lupus baileyi (assembly GCF_048164855.1). NCBI lineage: Eukaryota > Metazoa > Chordata > Mammalia > Carnivora > Canidae > Canis > Canis lupus. Next base: position 45,528,170 of record NC_132850.1, on the reverse strand, counting down.
GTTACCATCACAAGAGAAACACGACAAATCTCTCGTATTCCTTTTGTTTTGTGGGTTTTCACCGTCTTGAGGGAAGGCAGAAATCGGGAGGTCAAAGAGTAGATTATTTAGGGTGGGGAGGGACGTAAAAAAATTTTTTTTGAAGGATGTGCTAGGAAAAAACAAAAACACAACCCTGACAGAAAAGAATGCCTTCAATGGGCTCATCAGTAGACTCAACATGGCCAAGGAAAAAGATCAGTAAGCCTAAAAATAGGCTTTCCAAACTGAAATGCAAGAGAAAAGGATGAAAGAAACAAACAAAAAAACACACAAAAAAACAAAAAACGTGTGCATATCTGAGTCTGATTCTGACTGCTTGGTCTCTACAAACTGTTTTTTTCTTGCATTTTGGCATGTCTTGTAATTGCTGAAATCCAGACACGATGTCTTGAATAACAGGAACTGAGGTAAGCAGGCTAATCTGGCTAAGGTTGGTGTGTACTTCATGCATGCTGCAGCTGGACGACCCAGAGGCCACAGCTGTCTCTGGTGTTGTTTTTGCCTCCCCTCCTGACTTTGGGCTTCCCTAGGTACTCCTCCTCAGAGTCTGCATTGTAGAACTCTTTCAACTGTGATTCACTGTCATTACACCAAAGCCCTGTTGGCATGACAATAATGTGGGGTGGGGGGTGTTCTATAATCTTATGATTAAACATCAGTCTTTTAAATATTTAAATATCAGTCTGATACTTACTGATTTAAGTATCAGTCTCCTGTGTCCTTGGGCTATGACCTTTACAGGCTTTCTCCTGTAGTATAGCTTCCCCTCCCCGCACTCCGCACTCCATTCACTGGCTACAGGATTTCCAATCTATTCCCTTGAAGACCTGACCACTGTTGACCATGTTCCCTTTCCCACATTAGGTGAGGAGAAACGAAACAAAACAAACCAAAAACAAACCCTGGGGGGTGGGAGGAATGTCCTTATCCTAGTTGGGATAAGACCCCAGCAAAGTCTCTTCTGGAGACCAGACCTTACAGAGAAGATCCTGGGTGTCCTGCACACTATTACTCTTCCCTTCTTTCCAGAGCCACAAGGGGATTTTTCTTGGGTCTTCACTGTGACAGCACAGTTCCTACAGGTAAAGTCCATGAAAGTGTGTGGGCTCCCACAAGACCACAGCCCCAGGAGTTTCTCAAGCTCCCATTGGGTCACACTCAGACTTCAGCAGTTCTTCAGAGTAACTGCTAAAGCATTCCTACCAGTTTATGGCTCTAACAGTCTCTGCTTCAGATAAGTAGAGTCTGGCTGTGACTCTCTCGCCATACCTGTATCTCCAGATTTCTGGGTGGTGGCTTCTCTATAGGTCCAAGAAAAATAATTAATTTTTAGTTTGGCCAGTTTTTGCTAAGTTGTAAGGAAGAGAGGAGTGAAGACTTCCAAGTCCTTTACATATCAGAGTTTGAAATGTAAGTCCTTGTCGTTGCCTCTTTTCCTGAAGACTGAACTTTGATTCCTGTCTTTGGATTTTCATGAGATCACCATATTCAAAATGAATCTATCTTCTCCTGAGTTGTTTTGTGTGGGTCAGCCGTATAATCAAAAGGGGTCCACAGGTATGGAGATACACAAGAAGGAATTTATTTTTTTTATTTTTATTTTTTATTTTTTCACAAGAAGGAATTTATTGCCTGCCATGAGTTGCAGCTTTTCCAACTGTATGAAGGGATACTTATGCTAAAATCCTATTAATCAGTTTGACATAAAAGGGAAATAATACTTAAAAGATACCACACTTTTTAAAACCATCCCTTTCCAGGGTACAGATCCTTTCTTGTTTTCAGATGCATCTTCACTCTAAGGAAGGTAAAATAACCTAGTGGTGGGGGTGGGGAAATATTCTACTTGTAAAACTGGATTAGGGAAAGGTACTTGCAACAAATAAGAGTAGCAGAGCCACCTAAGTGTGAATGTAAGTGGCAGCTGACTACATGAACGTCACTTGTGTGTTCTGGTGATATATTACTGACAATTAGGTTAAAAATCATTTTCACAAAGATTACATCTCTTAATATAATGCATTAATAACATTTATTTATATCTCATCTTAGTCCAAAATAGACAAAACAGATGAAAACATCTGAAGTAGGGGTGCCCGGGTGGCTCAGTCAGTTAAGCTTCTGATGCTGGGTTTTGGCTCAGGTCATGATTTTGGGGGCATAGAATCGAGCCCTGCATTGGGCTCTGCACTCCATGCAGAGTCTGCTTGAGATTCTCCCTTTCTCTTTGCCCCTCTCCCTGCTCACACACACACTCCTTCTCTCAAATAAATAAATAAAATCTGTAAGAAAAGAAAAAAAGCATCTGTAGTAAACATGTTTTTGGTCTGCCTGGCATCCTACTTTATTCTGTGATTAGCAATCCAGTTATTTTGGAGTCTTCCTGCCATCCAGGTGTTTCCAGGCAATCATAGTACCCACACCACTCGCCACGGAGATGAACTTATGACCTTTCAGGCAGGTCAGCCTGAGTGCTTCCCTAAGATTTTCAGAATTGGATCTATGGAGAGAAGGGAAGTTCCCCTGAAACCGTTTATGATGTTTATGAAAAGGGGACTTGTGAGGGGGAAGTTTTCTGCAGAGATTGTGTGCTTAAGTCCTGGCAGAGGAGACAGGAGAGCTAGGTACAAGGAGAAATGTGTGGTAATTGGTCCCTACCCCAACCCAGGGGACCAGCCCCTATGAGGAGACAGGAAAGCATCCTGTTCTCTGGGAACACAGAACTATTTTGGGAACTTAAGAGTTTCACAGTTTGGGTACATCAAAGCAAGGCAGCATTATCCTACAGGAACGGCAGCAACTAAAATAGTGGAGGCCCAACAGAAGCCTGGGAGGAGCATGCTGCAGCCAAGAGTATGAGCCTATTTGTAAATCAGCGAGGAGCCCCTGAGACTTCCAGAAACATGTGAGAAGAAGACTTCCTGGGGGACTGAGATCCTGCATGATATGATGGAATCCCAAGTCGGCAAAATTTGAGTGTCAAACCTAATGTGAGTTTAGTCACAAGAAAAGAGTGTTCATCCTTGAAATAGTTGGGTTCTCTGTGTAACAAGATTTGGCATTTAAGAAGGAGCCCGATAAATGGCTTTATTGTCATCGTAAGCTATCTGTGGACTTCTAACCATACCTTACGATTGGCCAGGCAGGTATGACAGAGCTTTGAGGATGAGGTCACATGATATCCTCTGTGTTGGTTAAAAGCAACACTATTTGAGATTAAGCATTTAGCTTTGCTGTGAATAAAACAGTTCATGGACTTTCATGTGCCCTCCCTCACTCTCATCAAGAAGTTGAGGTGGCTAAGTAAATTGCCTAGTTTTACCTAACAGTGTTAACATTTAGCAAGTACTGGTCCCAGCCATCCTTCCAAAATTCTATGTGAGTTACAGCGGTGCCAGCGGTGCCCTAGATATACCCCTTAGAGGATGAGAACTCAACTTCCCGAGGAGGTACCTAAAGTCTGGCTTAGGATGCATTTGTGTTGCATTTATTGAGCATAGTCCCACATGACCTTCCAGGCTTCGGAGCAGCTGAGCTCCACCATCTGCACAAACATATAAATCATAGAAGTTGCTTCACTTCTCAAAGTCCTTGTAGGTTTATTAATTTTTAGCGGTAGTGTCATGACTTCTATGACGGCAATCTACTGGGTGAGCAGAATGTTAACAATTGTTTTCTTTGATTTTTCCTCTTGCTCCTTTTTTTCTGTATTAAAAAAAGGTTAAACCGCATAAACACGGAGTATCCTATGCCTGTTGTTCATTAGCTTTTGTCTTCTGTGTATACTGGGAAGCTACGTGTGCTCAGGAAAGAAGTAAATAGCCATATTATAGAGTGATTATAAAGAGAGGCTTCTTTGCTAGGTTGTATTGTGATAGGTATTGTTAACTGCAGCTATAACTGTACAAATAATTGTAGTCAAGTTAATGAAATTTGGTACTGTTTTAGCAAAATGTCTATCAATTTTGGAGCTCAGCACCTTTTACCTACCTACAGAAATTAATGGTAATTATGCTTTTGACAAAGGCAAAATCAACCCAGGAGGTTTTTTTCAGAAAAGAATTATTCTTTTAGGATAAGGGGAGACTAACTCATTTAATCCTTAAAACACCTTAAGAAGTTAAATATTTTACTCTTTAAATATTTATTTAGCGCTATGTCCAGGTACTGCGTGTATATTAACTAAGAGTCCTTTCAATAGCTCTGGGTGGATGCCACTGTCAACCCCATTTCATAACGAGGAAACTGGGACACAGGGAGATTAAGTAGTTTGGCCAAACTCAATTTAAATGATGCTAGTCTGTTTTATAGAACAACGAGCTGTCACGAGTATCCATGTATAATATTCCCATCACCTACCAATTATTGAGTGTTGACATTTTCCATACAACCTCTCATTTCATTATTTCAACAATGCTGCAGAGTAGCTATTCTTACCCTAATTGTAAATATAAGAAAAGTGGTGCATATAAAAGAGCAAAAACCTGCCCCAAATCATATGGCTAGTTAGTGACAGCTGAAATCTGACCTCATAAATACAAGTCAGAACCTATGCTTTTGACCAGGCAAAGGGTTTCACAAGATAGAATCACAGATGGCAGGGCAGGATGGCATTTTCAAGTGTAACAAAAGGGAGCATGGAATTTCCCTTTTTAAAGGCCACAAACATTTTCGTATATTATACAGCTTCCAGGATAGCAAATAACAGAAATAAAAGTAAACGATATCTTAGAAATTGGTTTCTATATTATAACCAGTGGTCCAATAACCACATAAACAGGACAAAGGGGAGGGGGTTCCAATGTTTTTATGACTATATTTGTGACATTTAAAAGTAATTCAAACTTGAGAAGAAATGCATAGCTAAGTTGATGGCTAACAAAAGCCACCCTTTTGCCACCTTCTTCATAATGCAAGGTGCATATGCTCCACCGCCACCTACACTGTGCCACAAATGATAGGTTTGTCATTCCTTGTAATAGTTTACTAAGAGAAATTATGAAATTCTTTCTCTGGAAGATTCTAAAAACAGGTTTTCATCCAGTTTAATGATTGTCCTTTCTAAAACTAGGTGAATTGACTGGATAATCTTTTGGTTTCTCCTGGCCCTCATATAAGATGCCACTAACAGTATGCCACTAACAGAAATCCTTTTAAAAAATTATGGAATGTTTGCTAAGATAATACTCAATACTTTAAAAATATTTTATTTATTTATTTATTTATTCATGAGAGACAAGAGAAGCAGAGACATAGGCAGAGTGCAGGGAGGCTGATGCAGGACCTGATCTAAGGACCTTGGGATCATGGCCTGAGCCAAAGGCAGATGCTCAATCAGTGAGCCACCCAGGCATCCCCAATACTCAAGTAATTTAATTCCAGATAAGAGGGTAACAGTGAAAACTGACATACTATGTAAAATATTCTAAAGGATTCAGAATAGTATAGGTTTGGAATTTCTGGGAAGAAATTTGTGCAATGGAGAAATTTTATGGTTAGAAGTAATTTTATTCAGATGTACATACTTATACCTACCATCAAACAGTATAAAATATATTTAAAGATTAACTATAGCAGGAACTTTAAAGAGAATTATAAAACATCACAAGAGCATGATGGTAATTGTAAGACCACGAGAGAAAATTCAACTTATATATAAGATTTGTACAGCTTCAAGTATTTATAACTAAAATAATAATAATAGCAAGTAGTCTCTGGATACTCCCCATGTACCATCACAGTAGCAAAATGATTCTCCTGAGTTATCTCATTTATCCTCATCAAACCTATAAAGTTAACATGTCAATTCCCTTTTAGCAGGGAAGAAACTAAAACTTAGAGGTAGGTTATTTGTCTAAACTTAAACAGCTAATAAACAACAGATTTAGGTTTAAAGTTTAAAACCACACAGTCCAACCCCAGAACCCAACCCCTTATTACTGTGCCATGCTTCCTCTGGAACACAAAACTTGTTCCTCCTTATCAGGAGTAAGATAGATTTTTAAGATGCTACTGTGAAGTCCAATGACCAAGAAGGAAGAGAAGCAAAAGACTTTGATCATTTCAAACTGAATAACTCTTGAATCACTGGGACCTCACTTGGGTCTTTTGAGGGTTTATTCCAACTCTTAGGGATTAATGGGCCTCATTATTTGAAGCTGATTTCCCCTAATTCCCTTCAGGCTCTGCTACCTATTATGGGGGTGGGGGTGGTGCACAAGTCTAGACAAGTAGACTTTAAAATTGTGTTCACATCACTACACATCCCATTTGTTTTGTTACTCATGTACATGCCCATTTCAGAAATTCCTAGAATAGTCTGGTACACTAAGTATCAGTCATGACTTTCACCTCTTAGAAACCCATTATGTATGATTCTGGCCTGAAGTAAGAATTCAGAAATGTGGTCAGTCTTGCTTACATTTTCTCTGGATACTCAAGAGAATACTGAATCAAAGAAAACATCTGAAGGTACATGAGCTTTCCCCATTCTCTTCAGCTTTCTCAGCTAGTGACTGATGAGAAGGAACTATCCTACCAGCTACCATGGGTATAAGAAGAGAAAGAAGTGGAAATCAGTAACATACAAGAGGCCCCTTATAAATACTGCTGATGGCCTGAACTTTGCCAGCCATATCCAATGTTCTTCAACTTTTTAAGCATGGTTCACAAACGAGGCCAAGGGCACCACAAAAGAATTACCAAAAACATAAGCATTCAAGTGACTGTTAATATTAAAATACTTTATGAAATGATAGATAAAGTCATTGTATAGGATAAACTCCATTAGTCTCTGCTTTTAAAAGTTTTCAACAACATGTCTGCTGCTAGTCCTGGGGACAGGGCCCCACTGAGCACCTTTTGTTCCAGAAGAGGAATCTGTTCCCGGACGGTGGGATGGGTCCTGAAATGTTCTAACACACTTTCCTGAATGAGATTCCACATCCACACTTTCTGCTGCCTCTGTCGTTTGGCCATCAGCTCTCCACTGGCAAGCATGAGGTCCCAGAACTCTTTCATTTTATCCCACATTTCAGTGATCCCCTCTCCACTTCTGGCAGAGATACGAATTACCTATTGAAAAGTTAAGAAACCAAAACTGTTTTACTTAAAACGGTAGGAAACATCTTCATAGGGACTCTGGTATCTGCCAATTGAGTCTTACGGTGTATGAAAATAGGTAAGTGAAAACTGAGACATTTTATCACTGTGTCAAGTAAAATATACCCAGAAATAGACTGAGGTCACTTACTATGATTACTAATATGTGCAGAAACAAGATACTGATTTCAGAGCAAAATTTTTAGCCCAAGGGTTAATTTGACTTAGGATTGCTCAGCTGGTCTTCAGAGGAAGTGTAGATGAATTGTGGGAGGATCACGAGGATGATGAGGGCAATGCTGGGTAGGTCTGAGTGCTAGAAAATGAAACAAAGTTGGGAAAATAGCCCCATTCCCTGTGTCAGAGTTCCCTGATTCAGCAAGTGCTAAGAGCCAAGCACCCCACACCTGCACCAGCACAGACTCACAGGCAAGATGGCCCCATACCCAGTGTAGACAACATGACTGTGGGGAGCGGACAATAAGAGAGGTCATTGCTGTTCTCATGATAGTGACTACAGCTTACTCTCTAATTACTGTGTCCTCCTGCACAGAAAGCTGCCCACATCAGTGTTATCATACCATTTATTACAGAACTTTTCTTTTTTTTTCTTACTGAAGATAGCACCCAGCAAGCATAATGGGAAGGGAAGCTATCACATCAAAAGCTTCTTCTCTCCTACTCAAACTCTAATATAGATAATCAAATCACTAATTGCTCCATAATCTTAAGAATGGTTCCTTTCAGAATGGATTTGCTATCACTTCCTAATGGCTCAAGTCAAGCATTAAGTAACCTAATCTATCTCCTTGCATCTAGTTTTTGACACCTAGCGGTTGAAGGATTATATTTAAAATCATGACTACCTGTGCTGGTTTTGTCATAATTTTTAAAGTTGTAACCTCACATCCAAGCAAACAAAGATGGATTATATATCTAGCCTGGGCCTCACATCCTCTCCTAACCTTGTGCACAGTCCACTCAGGCTGAGAAATGCGGAACGGAATGCAAACTGACCTTTGGTCTCCAGACTTCTGAACGTTTGCGGAGTAACTTCAGTGCACTCACGTACTCTGCTTGGATCCTTCGAGCCGGCACAATCAAGTCTCCATCAGATTTAGTTATAGCCACCAGGTCTGCCATCTCAATTATACCTCTTTTGATACCCTGAAGTGAAAAAGACAGTCATGTGTCAGAAATACTTCATTTAATTATAGCAAAAAATGGGACACCAGTCAATGCTAAGATTTCGAGAGTCACACACTTCATTAGCTAACTTTTCCTCGGCAACTGGCCAAGCCTTGGGTACCAGGAATCACGATTACTAAGTTACTAAAAAGTACCAGTTGTTGGGATTATGGAAGTCATCTATACTCTCTCTTCCATATTTAGAGACTAACATGTTAAAATACATTCACGATTCCAGTAAATATACCATCAAGACACAACCTGAATGAGTGGCAGGAGACAATTCCAATTGTCTCGTGATGGATTCCGTCTGGGGGGCGGGGGCGGGGGTGGGGAGCTACCCTGCAGAATGCAAAACCATCCAGCATCAAGTGCTTAGAAAGAAAAGACACCCATCGCTAACATCTGCATTTCCATAAACAAAGTCTTTGAAGTTTTCCTTCACGTTTAAAATTTTTTTTCAATTTTTATTTGAGGAAAAATGACCCTATAGCTAAAAATGCCCCAATCTCTGTACTACAAACACCTATACTGCAGTGGTCTCTTTTGGTTGGAGCTCTCCATGTACTCCATTCACTCCCAGCTGCAGTAGAAAAATCTAAGCTGTATGATTAGCTCAAGGTCATAAATTCTTTTTTTTTAAAGATTTATTTTATTTATTTATGATAGACATAGAGAGAGAAAGAGGCAGAGACATAGCTGGAGGGAGAAGCAGGCTCCATGCCGGGAGCCCGACACGGGACTCGATCCCGGGACTCCAGGACCGCGCCCTGGGCCAAAGGCAGGCGCTAAACCGCTGAGCCACCCAGGGATCCCCTAGGTCATAAATTCTTTAAGTTGGGAAGAAACATAGAGAATCTGCCTTTGACTTAGCTATTTTAGCCAATATGAAATATGCTATTTCTTTTCCTACATTAACAGCAACTTATTTTACAGAAACACAACACTGGAAATTTGTACTTTCAGAGATGTATACTTTGTGTTTTGGAAGGAGAAAAAGTCAACATAATCACCTGCAATTCATCTCCTCCCGCTGGTGGCAGCAGTAAAACAAATATGTCAACCATATCAGCAACAGCAAACTCCGACTGGCCCACACCTGAAATTGTAAATCACAACTATATACTAAAATATTCATAGTGATTAGACTTTCTCAACTACCTTGACCATCATTTCATTCACTCGTACTCATGGTCACACACTCAAGCAGATCCCACTTTAAACACCCCACCTCTGAAGAATTTATTAAATGCACTGCCTTCCCTATGAGAAGCCCTGTGACCTTCTCTCCTCTCTCCCTCACTTAACCTAGACCATGCCTGTCAAGACATTCAGCTTTCTGGTCTTGTCATCGTCTTAGGAACCCTGCAGACCCCCACCCACCCAGGGGTCAGTCCAACTCCCTGTGTTCTCTCCTCTGTAAGTATGCTGGAGAAATGGCCGAGAAGAGGCACCACCACAGGGCCATGGCATCTACCATCTGCCACCCACCCTGCACCGCCTGGTCAAAGCAATGCCCATGAGCGCCTTCAGTCAGCTGCTTTCCAGACGCTTGTCACAGTGCCATGACCTCCCCCACAAGGAGGATCATGGCACCCACTTGCCAGTGAAATAAAGGTGAGGGCTCCCTCAGCTTCTCCCTCTGCCCCTCCACAGACAAGCAGGTTCCAATACCAGCTCTGCTCCCTGGCACCTCTCAGGTCTCTGAGGATTAGCCTCTCCTTCCCTCCCACTTCCTCTGGGCACTTGCTCTGCTTTGTCTTTGACCTCTCCTCAGTCCCCCAGTTCTTGTCTCTTCAGCACCTCATAGGAACTGTGCTCATGTCTTTTCCATCCGAAAACTAAACAAGACAAGAAAAAAGCAGGACAAAACTCACAACCTCCTCCAATTATCACCATATTTCTCACTTTCTCTTTATAGCGAAGTATCCAGGAAAAAAAAAATCAATGTATGTTCATTACTTCACATTAATTTCAATCCACTTAAATCTGATTTCCACATCACCTGCTACACTGAAACTCCTCTCAAAATTCTGTCCTTTGTTGGGTTGGCAGAGACTTCTAGTTGTCCAGCCCATATTTATTCTTCCCCATTTCCTAACCCCGGCGTTGTGAGGAGCACCTACACACCAGGTGAAAGCCCACATCACCAGACCCCAGTTCATCTAAAGATGATTAATGAGTGAAAACAGAAGTCACTAGATGGGAGGTATACACCTCCTCTGCAGGCCCTGGTCCCCTCCCTCTGAGTCTCCCTCTTCCCCCCTCCTCCTCCTGCCTGCAATGCAGATGTGACTGTCAGAGCCCCAAGAGCAATCCTGAGGATGGAAACTAAGTGCTAAGAATGGGGAGCAGGGACAGAAGCCAGAGACACTGAGGGTACGGTAGAACCACCGGGCCTGCTTGGGACTACTTGCCTGTACATTTCTGGTCTCCAGCCCCACCTCTCTTTACCCTCTATGCACCTCCATACTCTACACACCAAGTATCCTGAGCAAACCATGGTTCTGTAAAGGGGCCGTCTCCTCCACTTTCTCTATTTAACTCCAATTCCTCCTTCAACACTAAGTTCAACTGTCACCTCCTCCTGGAAGTCTTCCCTGATCCCTCAAACCTGAGTCAGGTTGTGTCACAAACATTTATCACTCAGTAACAGGAGACTGTCTTTCCATAAGCAGGTAGATTTCTTGGGGTTTCCATTTCAGTATTTTCATTGTGTATAACTATGTACTAGGGATATAAAGATGAAATAAAACATGGCCCTGAATTAAAGAGATACCCAACTACATGAATTTTCTCAGCAAATATTGTAGACATGTGAAATGTACTTAAACAAAACAGGAATTAAGTATTGTTTCCAATGGTTACAGTACTCCTCTGGCACTTACAACATACCACTCTGTATAACAGTTCTCCAGATACATGGCTGTTCTTTTAAGGTCAGGATTATAGCCTGTATTTTTATATCTCCTATAGAATCCAAGCTACCTTTAGTAAATATATGGTGAGTGAACACAATGTTGTTAGTTACCACTTATCTTTATATAGCATTTGTTATAATAGTATTTAATTGTTATGAAATAGAAAATCACACTCACCTACGGTTTCAATAAGAATGATGTCATATCCCCCTCCTTCACACAATAGAATAGCTTCATTTGTGGTCCTTGTCACACCTCCTAAAGTACCTCTAGTAGGAGATGGCCTGATGTATGCATTCATATCTCTTGATAACTCAGTCATTCGGGTTTTATCACCTAAGAGTGATCCTAAAACAGAGAGTTACATTTTATAATCATGGAACACCTATAAGGGCCAATTGTCAGCCAATTCCCAGGTTAAGTGCTTTATGACATTCTTCCCAAAACCTCAAAATTATTTCATATTATTGAGCTTTGGTGCAACACTGAGTATGTGATGCCAAAGTAATCATTTATAACATTTCAAGCCCCTCAAAATTTGTAATGGTTTTCCACTGACTAGAGGTTCCAGTCTGGATTCTTTAGCCTACCACGAAAGGCCCTCAGGATGCAGCCCTACCTTACCTGTCCAATTTCAGCTTCCACAGTCCCCAAACCAATCTTCCATTCAGCCAAGATGGTTTCTTTACTGTCATCTTAACATTGTTATCTTTATGGTTTTCAACAGGGGATGAGTTTGCCCCCAGAGGAAACCTGGCAATGACTAGCGAGATTTTTACTTGTCGTAACTGGAGGTAGGATGCTACTGGTATCTGGTGGGTAGAGGGCAAGGCTAAACATCCTTCAGTGTCAGGAAGCTGCCCCAAACAAGAATGCCATTTGTGCCAAGGCTGAGAAATTTTGCTTTAATATAAGCTCCCTGCCCATGGAATCATGCCTTACAGATTGTGTAATGAGTGCTTGTTCACTGTAGGCACTGAATATAATGCCTCCTATGGAATAAAACTAGTGATGTTCCAGGGCTTAGTTCAGTATTTTGGCAAATATCACTCCTTGCAAATTCTAGAAGACTAAAAGACCTGGAACTATTGAAATTACCTCAAACTTTTACTTTCCTTTAGCCATATAACAACATTTGAAGGTATAGTGCTATTCTAACTTGGATTTTAATTTTCCACTCTGCCTAAGAGCTAAGTTTTCCACATAAAGTTGATGCTAAACATTGAGAAGTCCCTCACAGATAGATATGATCTCTCCCCTCATGGTTCCAGTTTAGAGTTCTTATAGGTTCTAATTCTAGAGAGCATACATCTACCACATATCTCAACTACCTTATTTATTCCACACAAAACTTTTTTCTAAAGTCATTTCCTACATGAAATCATCTTTGTGTAAGTCAACAATCTGCCAAAGCTGTACTTGAAATTATTATCTGATAGATCCTAATATACAGAACTAAACATTATGAAATTACTCTCTCCTCTAATGGTCTCGGCCAATGAGTACAAAACTGTCTGTTGTAGACTGCCGGGGTGGTTTCAAAGCTCCTGCAAAGGGTCTGTGAATCCAAAGCACAACAAGGACTGATTCCAGGCCAAAAAAGTAATACTTCTCAACTTTAGCATCATGCTGTATTTCAAATATATGGTACTGGAGCAATAATAGAAATGTAGAAACTTAGAGTGTTTCTACATAAAATAAAATTTTATTTTATGGTTAACATTTTTATTATAGTGAATCAAAAATTGTGCATATTCTCAGTTAAAGTTCTCAATAGGTGGTAACAGAAATTGTTGTCTGCCTCTCTACTGACCTAAAGCCCTTGAAATATGATCATATCATCTCTATTTTTTTTTTAGCAATAAACCCATAGTATGTAAAGCAAACACTTCCACTAAATGCCCTGTATTTTCCCCTCACAACACACATTATGTTGTAGTGGCCTGTGTTTACATGTCTGAATCCCTCATTAGATATAAACCTTTAGAAGGCCAAGAGGACTGTGTCTCAGTCACCATCACACAAGACAGTGCCTTCTTGGTACAGTGCCTTGTCCATAGTAGACATTCAAATACTTGTTAAATGAGGAACTGCAATGTGAGAGGGGTAAGGGAAGCAAGTTTCCTGAATATTCATATAGTATGCTTGATATTTTCCTGAAATGATCCTTTGAGGAAACTAAGTTCATTCATTTTCTCTCTGATGAGCTGCAATTTAAACTTTGAGTGACTGTGTCCCCTCAAACCAGTTACATAGTTGCTGAGCCCTAGAAGGGACACACCAAGGTAAGTGCTGGAGGGAGAACAGTGGTGTATTACATGGTCCCTCTAAGAGCTTTGTTTCACTGAACATGTAATGTGAACAGGTGACAAGTTATAAAAGGCAGTAAGATACTCTTTTAAGCTTAAGAGATGTTACGACAATATAAGAAAAAAGTGATTGAGGACATGGACCCATTTTCTGAACTATGTAGGGGCTGATACAGCCAGGAAAAAAAACAACGAAGGGAAGAGGGGCCTAGTGTCAGCTGAATAGACACAGAGTTGAAATTGGCTTTTGATTTTTAACTTCTGGCCCCCTTTTCCTAGTTCTCTAAGAAGTCCCCAGCTTCCTCCTGGACTACCCACAAACTAAGGAGCCCAAGGCCCCAATCTCTGCCTCGCCCCCTAAAACTCTCTCCTTTCAGTGAGACCAAACTCAGCTGGAGGTTAGAAGTCACGGGACTGTGCAAATTCCCATTAAATTATGTAACAGGGAGCCCGATGAGCCCCTGCTCTGCAATTTAAAAAGAATCAGCAATACTTACCACCACTAGTACAAGAAGAAGGGTCCACAGCTAGTACAGATAATTTGTGGCCTCTCTCAGTAAGCATTTTTCCAAAATACTCTATAAAGGTTGATTTTCCAGCACCAGGGGGCCCAGACAATCCTATGTTAGAGAGAAACCTAATTTAATGAAAGGAATGAGATCAGCACTATGATAAGTTCTATTCAAATATTAGATTACTTTCTATTTCTCATAATGTATTAAAGCCATCATTAAAGTATTTTAACATTTCCTAAACGAAAAACCATTTATCGAAGTTCCTGAGTAATAGGAATATAGGAAGAAAACAATTCTGAGTTCCATATGTTCTTCAAATTCACTTTGTAAAAATATGATTTGCCTTTTTACAATAACATAGATCTTTTTGGACAGACTTCATTGCCTATGTTGTTAATGTGCTGAATTCCCACATTTCATCATGATCAGTGATTATTCCACCTACCCCATTGCTGTACACTTTATCTCCCCATCAGAAAAACAACTCACTACTCTAGAAATTCCCAGTGATTGCAAAAATAATTTTCTATTTATGAAAGATAATTTTTCTTCATCTTACCCATACTCAAAATATAGGATATAAGCTGAATCCTGAAAAAATTAGTCTTAAGAAAGGCAGAAAATTTTTCTGCTTGGAGAGTTCACAGAGCATGGCAGCTAAGAGCACCACACCCTGGAGCCAGGTGGCCAGTTTTGGTTCTAGCACTGCCTCTTATGCGCTATGTAATCCTGGTGAAGTTACTTAACCACTCTGTACCTGACTACACTCTGCAATAAAACGCATACGATAGTACAATAGTACGTATCTCTTCAGGATGCTGTAAGAATTAGATGAGCTGATATTTGCCACGTTTAGATTAAATATACAGCATTATATATACAGAATTTAAGCATTTAATTGTAATTATATTCCAAAGTATGTGTATGTCATAGGTATGCTTGGCTCCTTTCTGTAATTTTCAGGGCAGGTCTCTTTCTTAAACATCTTTATGGGTGAGGAACAAACATTTGTTACTTGTATCTATGATGGTGATAAAATAGCTACAATAAAGACAGGTTTATCTGGCCTCATAAGACCAAAATGAAAGAACCAGAATAGCAATGAAAATTTGTGAGTTACTAGTTAGTTACTGTTGAGTTGCTGGTTAACTCTGTATATTTCTGGGATGTTTTCTCTTCAAATATCCTTTAAATGTAATAAGTAAACACTCTGTCATAACTGGAATTTCTCTTTGGGAGTCTGCTATTTTGTCTGTCTACACAATACATAAAGATTAACAACAGTCAACACAGTACTCTCGAAATGAGAGTTCCTTCAGGACAGAAGAATAGGATGTATGAACAATACAGACTAGTACCAGATATGTTGGTGAACTCTTTTTGAAATGATCTTTAATGATTTATACCCTGTTACCCTAAAATTAGAAGGTTTTAATCCCATATCTTCAATAAACTAAGATATATGTCTAATATAATGACAGTCAATTTTTAAGTGTATTTACTCAATCCTCACAAAATTTCTGCACTTTGTCTACCATTTCAAGTTCTTTTCAGTGGGAAGGTTGGTTGGAATCACCTACTTTGCCATCATGAAAAGCTCTCATTCCACCCAAACATATCTAAATTGTTTAAAAATGCACAATTAAAAAATATATAACAAGCTTATTTGCAATCATGGAACCTCATCAATTGTTCAAGAAATCAAGTGAACATCTCATATTTTTAGACAGCAAATGAATATGGTCTCTCCTTTAAAACACATTTTGGTATTGAGATGGCTGGGCTTAGAGTCAAGCAACTCCAAGAAACTTTAACAAAAAGTACCTGAAAGAAGTGAGACTTGCTGTAGGGAGACTAATAAAACACCTAAGAAGTAGAATTTTGAAATGTGGGGGATCCCTGGGTGGCGCAGCGGTTTGGCGCCTGCTTTTGGCCCAGGGCGCGATCCTGGAGACCCGGGATCGAATCCCACATCGGGCTCCCGGTGCATGGAGCCTGCTTCTCCCTCTGCCTATGTCTCTACCTCTCTCTCTCTCTGTGTGACTATCATAAATAAATAAAAATTAAAAAAAAAAAAAAAGAATTTTGAAATGTGGTAAGGATAATTATACTTGATATAAATACAAAAAAAAAGGCATTCACTTCAGACCATCAAGCAGAAGGACTACCAAGAGAAAGCAGTAAACCAGTTAACAGTTACTCATATGCATATTCTATTCTGGGAGCCACAGATTCTTGCCAAAATAGGAGTCTTATATTATCCTCTTAAAATATAGAGCCTTGGTTCAAATGACCATGATATTTTCCCCTCAACATAAAAAGACTAATATTTGGGGAAAAGGGGGTGGGGAGCATTTAAAATCCAGCCCAAAATTCTGGAAAGAAAAAAAGAATTTCCATTAGATTACAAAATGTTTAGACTTATTTTAAAGCAGAAAATTTAGAAAAATAGTTACTGAACGGACCGAAAGGAAAATAAAAAAAAGAAGACTGACCCACTCGAAATGCTAGTGGTTTTCCTTTATTTATTTGTTCTCGCTCTCTGTGGTAGACTAATACTTTCTGAAGAAGCACCTGAGCTAACTCTTTTTTCCTCTTGTGGGTTGATTCTATAAGAGTTATGGCCTCTGCTAAGCAGGCCCTGTGCCCTTGGATTAAACCGGTATAAAGTTTATCCACAAATCTTTGTTCTTTATCAGAAAGTTCTTCCGTGTGTTCCTTTAAGGTTGTTTGTACACATAATTTTCTCTTTAAACCATTTGACAGCAGTATCCATTCTGTACAATGGAGTCTGAGAGAATTAAATGGCCCAGCACAAGGGAGTCCTGATCCGAGATGAGTACTTGAGTGAAAGATGAAGTGGTAACGACGGAAAGGTGTTCTTAAAAGGCCTTTTAGGAAACGCTGGTGAGAATGCTGCAGTAGCATGGGAATATTCATTTTGTTTGTAACCGCAGAAACACTGGATGTTTTTTGGCTCAATGTGATTTGTGACTCCCTAGAAGAAAGAAAAACGTAGTTTTTGCCAATTCAATATACAATTAAGATACTGAAGTTAGTAAAACTGCAAGCTTAGTGTTTTCCCTATATTCTAAAAACACATAATCAAGCTTCTGGGCAGTACATATGGGTGAAAATTTCTTACCAAATCTAAGAGAAGATCTCTACCCCCCAACCACCACCGACAGTTAATATTCAGAGGAGCCCAAATGATGGATTATTGCTCTACGGTGAAATACAAGGTACATTAAAATTTTCTTCTAAACAAAAAATAATATTAAAAAAATCCTGTTAGGGTGGAAATTTTATGTCATGCTTATTTTCTTCTGTCTACAGACTTAACAATTTCCTCAGGTCAAATACATCCTATTTTGCATTCTAAAGGTAAAAAAAAAATCCTCCGATGCTAGCCTTTTATTCTTTTTCTACAAAAAAACAATAAAAAAAGTGAATAGTAGTGTAGACACTTGCGGCATAAGTTTAGATAAATGTATGTATTCAATGGGCTCACCCTAGAACACAGATATATGCAAATAATGGCCTAACATAAGCACACCATTACCACCCCCACCCCACCCCCGGGCCTTCATGTGAAAAGAACTGTGAGGTTTGAATGGGAACTATATCAGTGTATTTCTAAGTTTGGCTCAAACTGCCTGGTGCGTACGAAAAATGCATATTCCCAGGTCCAGGCATCACAATCTCTGTAGGTGAAAAAGCACACTGAAGTCTGAACCACTATGGAATTAGATGAGGAAGCTTTACATAGACTTACTGATACTCTCCATTTCAAACCATATTCCACAGTGAAGCTGACAGTACACGGAAAGTCGGGAAAGTGCAGAGGTTATGAGCCTTGGCCACTGTGAGTCTCTGCCAACTTAAGCTACCACGATATGACCACCTTGTACCTCAGCATCCTCTTGAGTTAACAAAACAGGTAAAGAGAAGAGGATGGCTATGAAAATGAATTCAGTTAATTCATGCACAAAACCTCAAGTAAAAAGCCTGGAACAGTGCCTAGCATAGAGTAGGACCTCAATAAACATTAGCTTTTATTATTATTATACCAATTTATAAGACATTAGTACAAATTAGGTAATAGACCTAGCTTCCAGTGGCAAACTAGAATTTACATACAAATGATACATATGGCCTACCAAATTTGGGTTTACAATTATTTGAAAATTTTGATTTTTCAACTACCTTATAGCAGAATGAAATAAATTACCATATTGCTCCAAAGTACATCTCTAAATTGTATTTCAAGGCCAATCAGAATGAAATTAATTTTACTAAATAAATTCTAATAGGAAAAAGAAGACATATTTTAAGTTTTCTATTGTTAGAACTACAACTGCTCATTATTTTTCCATGGGGGGGGGCAAAGGGGCATTAGGACTTCTATTTTTACAAAATTAATCTTATTCTAAAAGGACAGTTTATGGAAAACCTAGTAAAACCAGTCCTAAAAAAATTTAAAAACATCCTTCATGCAAACATACAAAAAGACATCTAAAAGAAGAGAGTTAAGAGGGGCTCTATCTTGGAAACTCTCTTTAAGCACACTTCTCAACAATACCACTGCCATTCCTACAGACTGGAAGCTCATAAGGAAGAACTGTTATTTTTACTCAACCACTCACTATTTTCTGAGCATATACTGCTTTTCAGGTCCCATACTAGGTTTAAGAAAAATAATCATGGGGATCCCTGGGTGGCTCAGTGGTTCAGCGCCTGCCTTTGGCCCAGGGCGTGATCCTGGAGACCCGGGATCGAGTCCCACGTCGGGCTCCCAGCATGGAGCCTGCTTCTCCCTCTGCCTGTGTCTCTGCCTCTCTCTCTCTCTATCATGAATAAAAAAAAAAAAAAAAAGGAATAATAATCATGACAGTGTTAGTGTTGGTGGTGACAATGATATTTTACTATGGTCCAGTCATTTTACTAGGACCTTTTATATTAGGTTCCTAAGGCTGCTGTAACAAATTACCACAAACTGGGTGGTTTAAAACAACAGAAATTTATTCTCTCACTGTTCTGGAAGCTGGAAGTCAGCAATCAAAATGCTAGCAGGCCTGCACTCTCTATGAAAGCTCTAGGGGAAGACTCTTCCTGTCCCTCCTAGCTCCTGGAGGCTCCTGGTGTTCCGTGACTCACAGCCGCACAACTGCAATCTCTGCCTCTGGCTTTCATATGGTCTTCTATCCTCTGTGTCTCTCCTCTGTGTGGAGATTTGTCACTGAATTGGATCCACACAGATAATCCAGGATGATTTCATCTCAAGATCCTTAACTTAGGGGCACCTGGGTGGCTCAATCAGTTAAGCATTGACTCTTGATTTTGGCTCAGGTCATGATCTCAGAGTCGTGAGACTGAGCCCCAAGACAGGCTCTGTCTGGACATGAAACCTGCTTGAGATTCTCCCTCTCCCTCTGCACACCCCTGGTTGCACACACTCGAAAGAAAAAGAAAAAGAAAAGAAAAAGAAAAAGAAAAAGAAAAAAGAAAGAAAGAAAGAAAGAAAGAAAGAAAGATCCTTAACTTAAATATCATCTGTAAAACCTCTTTTTCCAAATATAAGTCATATTCACAAGTTCCAAGGATTAGGACATGGGTATATCTTTTTGAAGACCACCATTCAATCTACTACACCTTCTAAGGCGAACTGTCTTATTATATTACTCTAAATGACATAATCCCAGCACTTCATCTCACTTTATTCTCCCAGACAATTCTATGCTGACATTTATTATTATGATGATTTATTCTCATTTAATAAGGGAGGGAAAGCAAGAGTTAGGTGACTAATGTCATAGACAATGGGAGGGCCAGGACTGACTATGGCATTTTTTTCTTAACAAATTATTTTAGGATCAAAGAAAAGTCCTCTAGCTAAAAGGTAAAGAGATATTACTAATCCTGCCCTTCCCAAAGCAAGTAAAAAACATTTTTTTTTTTTTAAGTGTGTAGTGAGGGGCACCTGGGTGGCTCAGTCGGCTAAGCATCTGACTCTTGGTTTTGGCTCAGGTCATGATCTCATGGGTCATGAAATCAAGCTCAGTGGGGAGTCTAATTGAGATTGTCTCCCTCAGCTCCCCCCCCCCAAATAAATAAACTTAAAAAAAAGTGTGCAGTGTGGTGGCATTAGAAGAGCCAAAGAACACAGAAGAGGAAATGCTGACCAAGATACAGAACATTCTTACTACCAAACCTAGACCTACCCTCCCTTAGGGAGAGATGCTATTTATGTGGTCTAAGAAAAAAATTTTTTTAACTATTTAAAATATGCCCTTTAATTAACAAATCTTACCATGACTATCTCGTTACCCAACATAGTTATGATCAAAAAACAGCAAAGTAATATGCTGAGAGAGAGAGGGAGAAAGAAACAAGATTATAAAGCATTCATTCAATGAATATTTGAGCATTTACCATGTGTCATTCAATAGTCTAGCACTGGGGATACAACAAAGATCAAAACAGAACAAAGTTCTTACCCTCCTGAAGCTAACATAGTAAGGGAAGAGAGACAACAGACATATAAATAAGGAGGCCAGTGTGGCTAGACGTGAATAAGCAAGGGGGAAAGCATAAGAGAGAAAGCCAAAGAGGGGGTTAGATATATAGCCACAGATATGACTGGAAGAACTTTGACTTTGAACAAGAAGGGAAGCAAGAGGACAAAGAAGAACCTGATCTGACTTCTGTTATAAAAAGATCTGATGGGGATGCAAGAACAGAAATGGGAAGACCAGCTAAGAGATGACTGCAATACTGCACATGAGAACTGATGAGGACATGGATCAGGTGGGGCTGGTGTTAAATCAGATTCTGGATGAATTCTAAAGGATCTGCTAATAAATGAGATGTGGGATGGAAGAGAAAGGATTTAGCACAGGTTTTACCCTGAGCCACAGCAAAGATGGAGTTGCCCTGTCATGAGCTGGGGAAGACTGATGCCTACCAAACTGCCAAGTGGGATCCTAAGTGGGAAATTGCATTACTAGTGTAAGAAAGAGGTCAGAGCTTAAGTGTAAATTTGAGAATCATTAATATTTAGGTGTTAATTAAATCTATAAGACCAAATGAGATTAGCAGAAGAGTGGCTAGAGATAAAGAGGTGTTACACCATTTTTCATAAAATTTTACACACACATGCACAGATATCCCTATGTCAAAATGTTAACTTCGTCTGTAGCTAAATGGTATTATAGTGCTTATATGTTGTTTTTTTAGCTAATCATATTTTTCTGTATAGGCAAAATAATGATCCCTCCCCCCAAAGATGTCCATGTCTTAACAAAGGGCTACTAATGCCTTGGTTTTAGCCCAGTAAAACCCTTGTCAGACTTCTGACCTACAGAACTGTAAGATGATAAATTTGTGTTATTTTACGCCACTAAGTTTGTGGTTATTTGTTATAGCAGCAAAAGAAAACTAATACAATTGCTATTGTAAAAAAAATCTTTTTAAAAGATAAAACAAAATTTGTATACTTTTAATAAGAAATATCTAATAACTACTCATGATTTAATTTTACTTCTGTATCTGTAACCTGTAACTTGCTTCCTTCTGTATTGAGATTTCTTCATAATGTGAGAATCAAACTTGATGAGTCCTTAATTTAAACAGTTACTATGACTATCAGCATTACATTAAATATATATTTATGTCAGTTTCTAAATTAGACATAAAATTAGCATATATACTTTAAAAACCTAGTAAAAAGAATTATGTACAAGGTGAAAAAAGTGATAATCATGTTTTAGCTATGCTTCTATGCACATTCTATCAGAATCATCACATTAAGATATGAAGTTCAACAGTACTCTGAAATAATGGGATACACATGGGCTAGTAATCATTTTGAGCATGGCAGCTTTAAAAAAAGTCTTTATGCTATAACAAAAATTAGGTGTCTAGGATGCTTATCTTCCACTTTTTTGCCTGACAAAGTCCTACTCAGTTCAAATATCACGTCTTCTAAGACACATCTACCCCTACCTTTCCCAGGCAATCAACTGTTCCATTTGCAAAGCTCCACAGCCTTTTATTCATCTTGTTTTCTAATTTATCCACTTACAGATCTCTCCCCACTAATTTTATCCCTCAGCCCAGCTGATCCTCCTAAAGAAAAGACAGTATTTTTTTATGTTTCCTCAGAATCCAGCATAGTAATGTGTTAAATTTTTTTCAAGGTTCCTGTTCCCAATCAAAGCACCATTGACATCTAATGTTCCAAAACAGAAAAACAGAAAGTTTGTAAGGAATCAAGACCTAGTAACGAGATTTACTAGATGAAAATATGTCCACTTATAATAATGCAAGCAAACAGTAGTCTCTAAATGAGATGAAAAAATTGTCTAATAAATAGTACACAGGTTGCTCTAACAGAAGAGTTATTTCTTACAACAATGTAATCGAAGTCTTTCTCAGAAAATCCGTGCTGACAAGCTCATGGTTTATATTGCAGGGTTTAGCACAAATTGGGATTGTGAAGTGGTCTGCTCTTTGATGCCAATACAAATCTTAAAAGGCCTTAAAAAAAAAAAAAAAAAAAGAGCCAGGAAAAGGATGACATCATTTGCTAAAACCAAAAAGCTATCCAGATGTATATAATCCAAGGTTTTTACACCTTCAAATCTCTCCATGGAGGCTGATTTTCTTGATGCCCCCAAACCTTCTGGACCATGGGAATGGCAGAGCAGCAGCTACCTTTCACTGACCATTTATCATGTGTGAGATATTTTTGCATACATTTCTTCAGCTGAGCCTCACAACAGTACACACGATTCTCTTTTACAGGTGAGGCTCAGTAAAGTTACACTGATTGACCAAGGCCTCACAACGAGCGGCAGAATTTGGGAGAAATGACAGATTTTAAAAATCCAGATGTATATGAGAGAAGTGGTGTAATGCTGCACCAAGGGAATACCAAATAACATTTAAATATGGAATGAGGGATGCCTGGGTGGCTCAGTGGTTGAGCTTCTGCCTTCAGCTCAGGGCGTGATCTTGGAGTCCCAGGATTGAGTCCCATATCGGGCTCCTTGCATGGAGCCTGCTTCTCCTGTCTCTGCCTCACTCTCTGCCTCTCTCTTTGCCTCTCTGTCTCTCATGAATAAGTAAATAAAATCTTAAAAAAAAAAAAAAGGAATGATTATGGCAAACTGTCTTCTTCATTTTGTTTCTCTTTTCTTTGCTTAGGCCAAAATGAAAAATTGGTTTACATTTTCTGGGCAAACCTTACCAGCAGGACATCCCAATAGTGTATTAGTTGACAGAACAACCAAATTTCTACAGTTTTAAAATGTTTTTCACTCCAGAGAATAATTCACATTTGACAATCAAGGGCATAACATGTAACTCATCCTTGTATGAACAACTCTTATAACATGTCACCGACAGAAAAAACTAGACTACTAGAGTGGCAAAATCATCGAGGTAGGGAGAAAGACCTCCCATCTACTTGTGTAACTAAGCACCTTTTCCTGCTTTCTTATGGAAAGACATTTTAAAACTTAGCCAAAAATCAAATCAAACAGTTTCAATGAATTTTCATGATTCCTGAGAATCATGGAGGTCTCATCCTATAATTTTAAGCTCAGTACTACCTAAATACATGAGAAATTTCACATTTACAACATTGAGTAAGATCCCTCAAAGCCTTGCCATTCTTAATAAACCAGGATGTTAATTTATTAATATACAATGAAAAATATGAAGTAGGCAAAAACAATAAAACGAGTAGGTGAGTGAACCCCTCTCAGGGAAAAAGGTTCGATATGGACGGCAGCATTTAAGATTCACATTTGTTTTCCTCCAATATCTCTTTTTAAATTTTCTTTTTTCTTTTTTTTTTTTTTTTGACAGAGAATGAGAGAGAGAGAGAGAGAGAGACCAAGTGTTGGGTGGGCTGGGGGGAGGGCAGACAGAGAGAATCTTAAGCAGGCTATACACCCAGCATAATGCCTGAAGTGGGGCTTGATCTCACCACTCCGAGATTATGCCATGAGCTGAAATTAAAAGTCAGAGGCTTAACCCATTGAGTCAACCAGGTGCCCCTCCGATACCTTTTATATCCATTTCCTCCTTCTCCACCTCCTTCCCATATTTCTCTACTCTAAAGGCTTTCAAGGGATCCCTGGGTGGCGCAGCGGTTTGGCGCCTGCCTTTGGCCCAGGGCGCGATCCTGGAGACCCAGGATCGAATCCCACATCAGGCTCCCGGTGCATGGAGCCTGCTTCTCCCTCTGCCTGTGTCTCTGCCTCTCTCTCTCTCTCTCTCTGTGACTATCATAAATAAATAAAAATTAAAAAAAAAATAAATAAAGGCTTTCAAGCTATGATCAATGGCCATAGGAAGAAATGTGCTTACATCAGTCAACACATAGGAACATAAGTGAAAGAAAAGTTTCACAAAACATTTCTTATTGTTAGTATATGTGATACATTCTAATATTATATTTCTATTCTGTATTTTATTTTTTATTATTTTTTATTTTTTAAAGATTATTTATTATTTATTCATGAGAGACACAGAGAGAGAGAGAGAGAGAGGCAGAGACACAGAGGGAGAAGCAGGCTCCTTCAGGGAGCCTGACGTGGCACTCAATCCCAGGTCTCCAGGATCACACCCTGGGGTGAAGATGGCGCTAAACCACTGATCCACCTGAGCTGCCCATCTATTCTGTATTTTAAAATGCAGATTGCAAACTACCACAGGCGCAACATTAGGTTTGAAAAACCCTGATCTACTCCAGCTACCTCTATGACCATTATTAATTCACCTTCCATATTACCACTTATCATAAAATGTAAATTTATTTTAATCCTCTGCTTAAAATACATTTAGCTTAAAATATCTTTGCCTTATCTGTAAAAAAAATAGTTTTTCTTTAATTCAGCCATTCATTTATTCAGCAGCTATTTATTGAGAACCTACTGACACACTAGGCGCTGTGCTATACATTGGTGTATGGATCCAACATAGGTCCTAACATCATAAAGTTTACCATCCAGTGAAGACAGTTATTACAAAAACATTACATACTCTTTAGGAGTGCTCTTATCTACCTTTCCAATTTAATTCATTTTCCTCCTTCACTTTTACCGCATTGCTGTCACTATTCTGATTTGCACACAGGTCCCAGAAAAAACATACTCTTTGCCCATTGTCCGTGATGTTCTTTCTGATTGGAATGCCCTTCTCTCCTTTAATCATCTCACAGATTCTTCTTCAGCCTTCAAGAACTAAGGTCTTGAAACTAGAAACAATGCTCCCCCTTCCCATGCCCTTTCAATTGTCACTCCTATCTCTTGTCATCATGTATAGGTCACATCCCTCTACTCTAATATTGGTTACATTGTTTTGAGTTGTTCGTCCCGCCTGCACTATGGGTTATCTTTGTACCCACAGCATAGTTTATTGGTCATAGAATGAATTAACGTATACTATAATTGTGCTTGGATCAATAACTCCATTATGCTGATTATTCAATGTTTGAAAACATACATTTTTCTAGATTTTACAGTAAATATATATTTATTTTAAGGACTTTCTTTTTAAAGTCTTATTTCAATATATGGATGTTTTCCTTCATTAAAAATTTGCTCAGCAGCAGCCAGTCTAACTTGGGATATTTGTCTTGACATTGATCCAATGAATATTCTCAATTTCAATAACTACTCTGGCAAGAAAAAGCATACAGGATTTCCAAAATCAATACATTAGGTCAGTGTCTGCAGCAAAGCACAGTTCATACAGGCAATACAGTGTTACACCATGTGTTTCCATTTCTCAATGCTAATCATTTTTGATTTGAAGATAAACTGTCAGATGCCAATAATCTGTTTCCCATTTCCCACCATCCCCCACAGAAGATTTTACACTGTCCTTTTCAAATAATCTCAGGAAATTTTAGTAGAGTAGAATGACTTTTTTAACAAGCAACCTTTAAATAGGTCATTGTTATATAAGAGTAGTACCAAATACATACTGAACTCATCAGGGAATATTCTAAGGTTCTCTGTCCACTCTACCTTTTATTACTTTTCCAGTTAAGACTCAGATTTCCCAATTTCCACTTTTAGGTTTCAATCTGTTGGAGAAATCTCTATTTTTCTAAATTTCATCACCATTAAACATTTTCATTCACTCCCATTGCTATCACTTAAGTTCAAATCCAAAATGGTCTCAGGGGAGCCCTATGTGTGATCTGCCTATGAGGGACTCACATGCCCACATGGTAATAGTCAGCTGAGGGGCAAATGTTTCAGGTACTCACCAGTCCTTTCCATGCTAAATACACGTTTTCTTTAGACATCTTCAAATATCTCAAGTTGAGATTTAGATTTCTTGTGATCATCTAAACTTTCATGTTTCTTTTGCCTCTAATAGCAGCCCTTAAAATAGCTGAGTTGTTCCTTTATAAAAATTCTTATTACCTTGAACACAAAACAGTATTAAGTGTTTACCAGTAAAAGAGTATTTTGGACCTTGCAGATGACCCCGAAATGATTAAGAATCTTCACAGGCGTCCTGGAAACTTGGGTTTTCTACCAACTTGGAAAAGCTACAGCAATCTATTCGTTTTCCAAAGTATACGTATTAGGGCACAGCTCTTAAGAAAGGTAATATAATAAGAAATTGTATGCCCTTGCTGCTTAGATGCTCTTTCATTTGCTAAAGACAAATATAAATTTGAATACGGCACGACTGCTGGAAAGGACTTCGCCTCTCTAGAGTACCTGACAAAGCCTAGATTCTCTTTGCGACTTTCAGTTTGAGCCCTACTTTTACACCCTGGATTTTTTTTTTAATACTAAATTTATTTTTTATTGGTGTTCAATTTGCCAACATACAGAATAACACCCAGTGCTCATCCCGTCAAGTGCCCCCCCAGTGCCTGCCACCCAGTCACCCCCCCACCCCCCGCCCTCCTCCCCTTCCACCACCCCTAGTTCGTTTCCCAGAGTTAGGAGTCTTCATGTTCTGTCTCCCTTTCTGATACTTCCCACTCATTTTTTCTCCTTTCCTCTTTATTCCCTTTCACTATTATTTATATTCCCCAAATGAATGAGAACATACACTGTTTGTCCTTCTCCGATTGACTTACTTCACTCAGCATAATACCCTCCAGGTCCATCCACATCAATGTAAATGGTGGGTATTTGTCGTTTCTAAGGGCTGAGTAATATTCCATTGTATACATAGACCACAGCTTCTTTATCCATCATCTTTCGATGGACACCGAGGCTCCTTCCACAGTGTGGCTATCGTGGCCATCGCTGCTAGAAACATCGGGGTGCACCCTGGACTTTATTCCATAGAAGGGGAGTTTTAATTTCATTCTTTGGTAGTAGCTACGCTGCTCCGCCTTTCTCCGATCCATTCTCTGCCTACCCACCCGCCAGCTCTGGCAGCGGAGGGACCAACACCCTTTCCAAAAGCCTCCTTACTGTGGCAGAACGGTACGCTCACAGACCTGCCTACAATGATGTAGATCTTAAATCACAGCGTCCAGAACGTTTCCTTTTCAAGGAAAAAAAGCATCGAAACTTCTCTGTGGAACCCCTTTTGCCGGCGCCTGCCAGTGGGCGTCATACCCCGCATTCCCAGGAGCACCCAACTTAGTAATATTCTCCTTTTCCCTCCCCCGCCCCAAATCCTCCAGGGGGCGCCCCCGACGCCGGGGTGGGCCCCCTACGGCAGCCCGAGGCGGCAGCCCAGCCCCGGCTCCGGACTCACCCGCCCGAGGCCGCGGAAGCGCAGCCCGCCCCGCCCCTTCCGCCGCACGGGGCCCGCCCCGCCCCGCCCCGCCCCGCGCTGGCCACGGCGCGCAGGCGCAAGGCGCACCGCCCGCCGCGAGAAGCCCAGGGGCGCCCGGGGCCCGGACGGGGGCGCGGGGGCGGGGCTAGGGCCCGGCGGACGTGGCCGCGGAATTCCGGCGGGGGGGAGGGGGGCGCGTGCGCGCGGAGGCCTGCGGGCCCGCGTCGGCGCGGCGGTGGGCGGGGCGCCGGGGAGCTGTCGGGAAGGGGTGGGGGAGGCGGCGTTCGCGGCCTCGGGAGCTCTGCCGCGGCTGGGCGTTGGCCGTGGGCCCCAGAGCCCGAGGGTAGCGCTCGCACCGTCCCGCGAGCGCGGAGGCTTCCAGGCTGGGGTGGAGGGCGAGCCGTGGGGTCCCGGACGCCCCGGCCCCAGCTGGAAGACTCCCAGCCCCGCAGAGCACTTTGCAGCCTATGGGCCTGAATGTCGACCGAAGTACAGCTCAAGCGTTTAAGTCGTGGCAGAGTTTTGTGGTTTTCATCTTTCTTAAAAGTTACCACTGCTATTAACATTTTAGCTCGGACCAAAAGGAAGGACCCGCGACTGCCCTTGGAACGTCCCCGAGGGCGGGAAGGCTCCGCGCTGAAGCGGAGATGGAAACGGACCTGCTTAACACTTGCTACCTCGCTGCGGGGGCAGCACGGGAACTCAGTTTTTGAGAACCTGTTGGATTATATAATAAGTGATCAAACCTGAGTTGTACTGAGTTCTAGGATTTTTAGGGAAAAATGAAGTCTCCCAAATGTTTGCTGTAACCAATAGGCAATAAAGAGGGACCAATACGGCAAATAGAAATGGTCATGATTGGGGCTCTGTTATAATTAGTATCTGAAGCCGAGGCTACAACCCGCCCCCCCATAATGTGCATATGCGATTGGGAGGGGTTAGGCCTTCCTCAAGTGCTTGATATGGGTTCACTGTTGCTGGATATAGAGCAATTTTAAAAAATGATCTGCTGGTTTTCTTTACCGTCTTCATTATTTTCGAGGCTAAAAGCCCACCACTTTTACGCCAATTGTAATTTACTCGAGTATAGTCAGTTACAGAAAACTAAACATTAAGTCTAAGTGAGGTAGACCGCCTCCTGGAGAACATGGGTGCACTCAAATCTGGTTTCAAATCCCAGCTCCTGAACACAGTAAATACAATAAGGACAAAAACTGGGGAGAAGTTACTTCATCTCTTTAAATTTGGGGTTATTCGTCTGTAAAATGTTTTGTGTGTGTGTGTGTTTTTTTTTAAGACTATTCATGAGAGACAAAGAGAGAGAGAGCAGAAGCAGGCTCCATGCAGGGCCTGATGTGGGACTCAATCCCAGGACTCCAGGATCACGCCCTGGGCCAAAGGCAGGCTCTAACCCTCTGAGCCATCCAGGGATCCCTGTGTTTTGTTTTTTTATTTTTTGGATTTTTAGCAAACTTCTGTTTGCATTACCAAAGGAAATGAGGCAGTTTGTTAATTTAAAAATGGTTTTTAATCCTTACCGGTTTTTATTCTACAAACTGTTTAACACTTTAGTTCATTTCTCATCTCTCTCTCTCTCTCTCTTTTTTTTAAATATATATATATCCAGGTGTTTCCTAAACTGTTCTATGGAACATTAGTCCTTTGCAAAATGTTAATAGATGCTTCATGGAAAAAATGTCCAGCATCAGTGCTGGGAACGCTGTACTTTGTGCTTATTGCAAGTTCATCTATGTAGCATTCTTGCCAAAAACATTTAGCCAGAATTTGTGAGGAGCACTCAGATAAATTCACAGTGTGATTTATTTTGACTTTTCAGTAAGGTCGAAGCATAGAGGAAATAAAAAGACCGATCTGCCATTAGGGCAACTGAACTGGATAGCATTGTGGATTGTTTTTAAGTTTTCAAAGAATCCATAGACAATTGAAGAAATTTGAACACGAGAGCAAAATAGAGATGTTATTGACTTAATTTCTCAGGTATGATAAATTGTGTTTATTACAAAAATGCTTTTGTTTTTAGGAGATATATGTTCAAATCTTTAGGGAGAGATCATGATATTTGTCTGGGAACTTCTTTCAGATAGTCCAGGCCAAAACAAAACATATATGTAAAGAGAAAACATAGCACTGTGTTAATTATGGTTCTAGGAGAAGAGTATGTCTTTCAACTCTTCTATAGGTTTGAAATTTTTAAAGATTAAAAGTCGGGGAAGAAATTGTAGCTAGCAGTTACTAGCTTTTATTTTATTTTTTTGCTAGCAATTACTTTAGGAAATAAAATATACTAATAACGCTTATTTATAGGAAAATACAAAATTCATTTATATACCGATTTTCTTATAATCTGACCTTAAGAAGTGGTGTGCCATGTATAAGAACTGTAGGAAATTGAGAAATGACCTCATTCTTAAAGGCATTATATTGAATCTACACTGAGGCTTATTCACTAGAGTAATGTTCATGTACATCGTCTAATGATCCCTGCTCTATGCCGTGTATGTTGCATCAGAATTAACAATATTAATGAACTCTTGTAATCTGTTAATAATTTTTAAAATGTTCATTTATTCCTACAAGTATTTCTTTACTGCTGTGTGCCCAGGCACTATACTAGGTTCTAGAGATAAAGCCTCCATCAATAATGTACAGATAAAGTTCCTGCCCACACACAGCTTACATTTAGGGAATAAGAAAGAACACAGAGTACAAGCAAATGTACCTATCGAATGATAAGTGCTGTGTAGAATAATAAACTAGGCTTTTGAGATTAGGGAACACCAGGTAAGGATGAGCAAATACTACTTTATACAGGGTGAACAAAGAAGACTTCACTGAGAAGGTGACATTTGAGCAGAGATCTGAAGGAGGTGAGGGAGTGGGTTGTGGATATAAGTAAAGTGTGGACTGAAGGGGATAGCATGCTTAGCATATTTCAAAAATAGCAAGGAGACCAAGGAGAATGAATGATAATAAGCAAGAGGTAGAGTTGTAGGCGATGAGGTGAGAGAAGTAGCCAAGGCCAGATCATGTAATATGCTTTCAGAGGTGTTTTCGCGCCTTTAGCTATCATCTGGGAAGCACTTGCTGTAGTGCTGGTACATGTAGGACACAGTAACTGCTAACTCTTATTGTATTCATTTTCTGTTGTGGTGGTGAGAAATTACCACAAATTTAGTGGTTTAAAAGAACGTTGATGTATTGCCTTATAACTCTGTAAGTCTGAAGTCCAACACAGGTCTCACTGGGGTAAAATCAAGGTATCAGTTGACTGCATTCCTTTCTGGACAGAATCCTCTCTAGGGAAGGCTCTGTTGCTTTGCCTTTTCCTGCTTATAGAGGCCACTTATATTCCTTAGCTTGTGGCCCCTTTCTATCTTCAAAGCCATTAACATTGGTCAAAGATTCTCCACTGTTAAGGATTCTTGTGATTAAATTGGGTACACCTGGATAATCCAGGATAATCTGTCCATATCAAGGTTCTTAACCTTAATCACATCTGCAAAATCCCTTTATCCTTATAAAATAACTCACAGATTCTGGTAATTAGGGTGTGAACATCAATGGGAGGGGCATTGCTCCTACCACAGTCCATCCTCTGGCCTCCAAAGATTCATGTCCATTCATATGCAAAATCTACTTGCCTCCTCCCTCGATCCCCCAAATTCTCAACATATTACAGCAGTCCATCTAAATTTCAAAATTCCCAACCTCATTTAAATTATGTATAGATGAGGCTCTGATAATCCATCCTGGGGAAAAATCCCTTTCCATCTATAGACCTGGGAAGCTAGAAAACATGATGTCTGCTCCCAGACAGGCCCTGGAAGAGGAGGCACGGAGAACAAGTGCAGCCGTTTCCATTCAAAAAGGGAGAAAGTGGAAGAATAAAAGTAGTCACCACCCTGAAGAATTTCAAAACCCAATCAGGCAATCTCCATTAAATTTCAAGGCCTAGGAATAATCTGTGGTTCTTGGTTCTGCTCTCTGGGCTCACAATGGCTCCACTCTGGGCACTGGGAATTACAGCATGGATATCTTTGTGTGACTATTTTTCTGCCCATCACAAACATCGTTATTAGATTTAGTATTATTTTTTACTAATCTTCATTCAGTAGTGGCTCTTTACCTCTTAAGTTTCTCCATTAGCCCCAGTCAAGAGGTTAATTACCTTTACACAAATACACAATCAATACTTGAGAAGCTCACCATTGTAATGAACTTTATTGTACATCATTTCATGGTAAGTGCAAATATCTCATCTAATTTCTCTTAGGTAGAAAAGAATGCCTCCCAATTTTATATACAGATCATATTTTCTTTATCTGCAGTTAATTTATTCTAAAATTATTGATTTCTAAAAAAAATTAAAATTATTGATTTCTTTCAGGCCCAAGGGTACCTATATTATGCTTCGTTTTATGGGATAAGCAAAGTTTTACAACGTCTAAGGTCATCACTCTTGCCCTTTAAGGACACTGGAAACTCACTTCTGCCTCCCAGCAGGTGGCAGCAAATCAATATTCGATAAGGTACTGTAAAATTATTAAAATTTTCTTGTCTCAATAAGCGTTCTGGGTGTTGTAGATTGTGGCTTTTCTTAGCTAGAAGAGCAAAAAGGCTATTGTTACATATTGTAGGATTTTTTAAAAAAATATTTTATTTATTTATTTGCAGAGACACGCAGAGAGAGAAGGAGAGAGAGAGAGACAGGCAGAGGGAGAAGCAGGCTCCACTCAGGGAGCCCGACATGGGACTCGATCCTGGATCTCCAGGATCACACCCCTGGCTGCAGACGGCGCCATACCACTGCGCCACTGGGGCTTCCCAGATTGTAGGAATTTACATCAATTTATCAACTATGTGGGAGGATGTATTTATGTGACTTATATTTAATACTTACATTAATATTGTTCTTCATTGTCTCTCACAGATCCCAAGTCCAGTTGTAATCAATTTGGAATAACAATAATGCTCATATAGTCTCTCCATAGATAAACAGTAACTCTCCCTAGCCATTATTTAGCTAATATCAATCAACACAACACAGCATTTAAAAATTTATGGGAGGGGATCCCTGCGTGGCTCAGTGGTTTAGCGCCTGCCTTTGGCCCAGGGTGCGATCCTGGAGTCCCGGGATCAAGTCCCACATCAGGTTCCCTGCATGGAGCCTGTTTCTCCCTCTGCCTGTGTCTCTGCCTCTTTCTCCCCCTATGTCTATCATGAATAAATAAATAAAATCTTAAAAAAAATAAATAAAAATTTATGGGATACAGATAAAGTGTTCTAGAGGAAATATGTATAGCTCTTTTATTCCCTTATTAAAAAAGAAAATTAATGATCTAAGTCAAGATCAGCAAAATGATCCATGGGCCAAATTTGGGGCAGAGCCTACTTTTGTACACACTACAAAGCTCTTAACAGAGCTAAAAAAAAAAAAAAAAATAGAGACAAATTACCCGTATTTGGAATGAAAGATCAGTAAAGATCCTACAGACATTAAAACACTGGTTCTCAACTGGAGGAGTTTTGCCCCCAAGAAACATTTGACAATGTCTACAGATATTTTTGGTTATCACACCTGGGGAGGCTGCTACCAGTGTCTATTGTGTAGAAGCCAGGAATGCTGTTCTGCACAGGAGAGTTCCCCACAGCAATTTTCTGGCCCCAAATATCAACAGTATTGAGGCTGGAAAATTCTAATTAAAACAATAAAAGGAAAATATTATAAATTTAAGGTAATAAAGTTTGATAACTTAGAAGAAATGAATAAATTCTTTGAAAAACAAAACTCAACCAAAACTGACTAAAGAAGAAGTAGAAAATCTTAGTAGTTGTACATCTATTACAGGATTTGAATTCATAATTAAAGAACACTTTGCAAAGGAAACTCCACGCCCAGATGCTTTCACTGGTGAATTCTATCAACACTGATACTGTCAATTTTACATAAACTCTTTGAGAAAACAGGAAGAGAGAATACTATCCCACTACTTTTATAATAACATCATAACCATGACAGAAATATTTGACAAAGACATTAAAGGGAAAAGATCGCAGGCCAATAATCACTCATGAATATAAGTGCAAAAATACTGTATAAAGGGGATCCCTGGGTGGCACAGCGGTTTAGCGCCTGCCTTTGGCCCAGGGCGCGATCCTGGAGACCCAGGATCGAATCCCACGTCGGGCTCCCGGTTCATGGAGCCTGCTTCTCCCTCTGCCTGTGTCTCTGCCTCTCTCTCTCTCTGTGTGACTATCATAAAATAAAAAAAAATAAAAAATTTAAAAAAAAATAAAAAAAATACTGTATAAAATACTAACAGGTTGACCCTAGCAATAAAGGATAAAATACAATGGCCAATTGGGGTTTTTTCCTAGCATGCAAGTTTTGCTCAACATTTAATAAGTTAAACAATGTAACTTACCGTATTAATAAAAGAAAAAATCTTACAATAATTTCAAAACACTTAGAAAAAGCATTTGGCACAATTTATTGCCAATTTATGTGGAAAACATTCACAAAACTAGAAATAAAAAAGAACTGACTTTGGGGATCCCTGAGTGGCTCAGTGGTTTAGTGCCTGCCTTCAGCCCAGGGTGTGATCCTGGAGTCCTGGGATCAAGTCCCACGTTGTGCTCCCTGCATGGAGCCTGCTTCTCCCTCTGCCTGTGTCTCTGCCTCTCTCTCTCTCTCTGTCTCTCTCATAAATAAATAAATAAATAAATAAATAAATAAATAAATAAATAAATAAATAAATAAAATCTTTAAAAAAAAACTGACTTTGTTTTATAAAGAGCACCTATGAAAGACCAATAGCTACTATCATGCTTGATGGTTAAATATTCAATCCTAGGATTAGGAAAAAGTTGAAAATGTGTGCTTTCACCACTTCTATTCAACTTTGTGTCAGAGATCTTAGATACTGCAATAGGCAAAAATAAAATTATAAAAGCTGTAAAGATTAGAAAGGAAGAACAAAACCATCTATTCACAGGGAGCTACATAGAAAGTTATTTTTATTTTACTTCATTTTTTAAAAGATTTTATTTCCTTATTCATGAGAGACACAGAGAGAGAGGGAGAGCACAGCAGAGACACAGGCAGAGAGAGAAGCAGGCTCCACGCTGGGAGCCCGATGTGGGACTCAATCCCAGGACCTTGGAGTCAAGATCTGGGCCGAAGGCGGCGCTAAACCTTTGAGACACCCAGGCTGCCCAGAAAGTTATTTTTAAAAACTATTAATTATTTGCCTTTAGGTTAATATCTGTCCATGTAGAAAATATTTGAAATCTACTAGAATGAATAATGGAAATTAGTGAGCTCAGGATAACAGATCAGTATATAGAAATCAGTATCTCTATGTATTAGCAAGCAGCAAGTAGAAAATTAGTTTTTATATATAACATTTAAAATAGCATTATAAATACCTGGGAATAAATTTAATGAAGGACATGCAAGAACTGTACTACTCTAAAATATTGCTGAAATGAAAGACCTAAATAAATGGATATGTGAGTGTGGATGGATTTCTGTCTCTTTCCTCCTATTCATGCACACAGAGCATACACCAAGAAAGACCACATTCTGGGCTATAAAACAGGCTCAATTAATTTGTAAGGATTGAAATCATGCAAAATATGTTTTCTGACCACAATAAAATTAAAATAGATGTCAATAATAAGTTTCTGGAAAATCTCCAAATCTCAGTAATCAAAGGCATAGATTTTCTGAACTGCTGGCCACAGGAATTCCAGCTGACACTGAAGA
Source organism: Canis lupus baileyi (assembly GCF_048164855.1). NCBI lineage: Eukaryota > Metazoa > Chordata > Mammalia > Carnivora > Canidae > Canis > Canis lupus. The sequence continues at coordinate 45,492,535 of NC_132850.1, read as the reverse complement.
CATGTTTCTTCTCTCCACAGCCAGTTGAATCATACAGGAATTGATTGTGGACATATTAGCACCACATTCTAACCAACTGCACTAACCTGGCACTCCCCTGAGCGTGGGGTATGCTGTGAGCAACTGTAGACGGCTGTTATATACTTGAATATTGCACTGGAACAGAGTTATAGCATATTTAAAATTCATGAGATCATTCCCATTTTTTGCTTTCTTTCCCTCACAGCCTGAAAAAACTGATGAAAAATCTGGGAACAAGACTGTGGGTGTAGTTGACAAAACAGAAAATCTGTTCCTGGACAGCTTTTGATGAATTTAATAAGTGAAAAGATAATGAACCTAGACTACATTTGCATAATGGCATAACAAAAATTCATTGAATGATGCTAACTCTCTGGGGAAACTACACTTTGGAAACTGAATATAAGATTCTGATCCTGGCAAGACTATCCATTCTGTCTAATGATGTACATGGCTTTCAAGGGGAGGGAGGGATACCCCACATGCTTTATTCTCACTGATCTTAAATATCTTTTCATCCTATTTTTCTGGAAATAGTTACAATTCATTTTCTAACAGAAAAAGTTCCAGCATCCAGATTCATCCTAAATGTATCTCTTTCAGGAATTTATAAAAGTATACATTTCTCTTTAGTAGACCTTCAGAGGATTTGGGGCTATAAATCATGTTTAATATTAAAAGGTTTTTTCCATCCTTTGAAAGAATTTTAGGTTACCTCCCGCCCCATAATTATTGATTTTTTCTGTCAATTATGGTTAATTTAACCAGATAATTTTCAAATTTCACTTTGTAAGAATAGTTTAGAAGATCTTTCTTACCAGAAGTTTCCTTCCTTTTTTTCTAAAAATATATCTTTATTTAACTGTTCTTTCAATATCTACCTTTTGCAGTTTTTAACTTCATGCTACTTCTGATCATTCTGAAATAATTATACCATTTTGGTAATTTGTTATACTATTTTGGCATACATTTCTAAAATCTCATGGGAAGTTTTCTTTTCTAATACTCTTTCTATTCTAGGATTGAACACAAAAAAACAAATGTGATGGTTTGTTAATAGCTAATCATAACTGATATTTTTTTTCATAACTGATATTATTGAGCCTTTTTATGGCCATTATGCTGTTATCATAATACTAATTGTTCCTCCCAACATTCCTATGAGATAGATACCACTGGTGTCCACATACTTATCAGGAAACGGAGACTCAAGGAGATTAACCAAAGTGCCCAAGATCGTATCATAATGAGTAAGAAACCCAGGGCTTGAGTTCTTATAATTGACTACAGTCTCCACATAATTAATCATTGGTGTTTACTAGGTCTAATTTTGCTGTGCATTAACTAAAGTCATAGGATTGTTTCAGATCCCCCAACTATTATGACTCTCCAATTTCAGTGCTCTCTCTATAAAATGTGCTGTAATGGTACCCTGTCTTCCTCTATGTGGCAGGTTTTCTAATGTTATACACAATTCCACCACATGATGGTGCCAATGAAGTGAGAAGCCTTGTGCTGCCGGTAATTGACAGAGGCTCAGACCTAAATACAAATGTCAACAGAAAATAATTAAAGGTGTTAAAAAATAAGATTTAAAAAAAAATCGGCCACAAAGAATTACAGTCTAGAATATCTCTTTAAAACATAAGGAATGAAAAGATCATAACTATAAAAAGGCTAAGAGTAACTGACTCATAAAAGTTAAAAATAAAGATAAAAGATGAGCCTTTGTATTCATAAAGAAGTATGTGGGACAGATGTCAGAGACTTCCCACAGGAAGGAAAACACCAAAGGAAATGAATTAAATGAGAGCAGGTGACTTACAAAAGAAAAAAGAAAAGAAAAGAAAAAAAGAGACCAGCTGTATAGTGATGCAGCTCCAGGGTCAAATGGATAAGTGTTCCAGTAAGATTCCACAGTAAGTGCAAATGCGGTAGCAAAAGCCAGTGAGTAAGGATTTTAGAGAACCTTTTAATAGACATCACTATTTCTTTCTCTAGCCAAGATAAGTATTACTATTTTTTTCTCTGCAATATCAAAGATACAACTTACTGTGGAAGGAAGAAGCATTATTTTTCAGAAATTTATTGAAGCAAATCTGTATACATCCTGTTAATTACAGCTATTCCAGTGATGCTATATGTGATCTCTGGACAATCAGCATCACTTGAAGTTGTTATAAGTGCAAATTCTTCGGCTGCATCCCAGACTGAATCTGAAACTCTGGGCACGGGGCTCTCCCAGTGCTTCTGATGCACCCAAAAGATTGAAGTCCAGCTGTATCACTTAAGAAAAACAAAGAAAAGAAGAAATCCATCAAAGTATTATTCATACAGAGATATTGAAAATTATAACATTAAAAGAATATTAAGTAAATAATGAAATGTTATCAGGGCATTTAAGCAATTCTGATAGTTTTTAATAATGAAAAATAAATATAATAGTGGAAAATTCAGTATACAAATAGTGGAAAATTCAAAATACAAAATTGATCTCAATTATGTAAAAATAGTTCTGGAAAAAATAGAAGGAAACAAGCAAGACCAGTTAACAAGGGTTGCCTTGGAGTGATAGGATTATATGCATCTTTCTTTCTGCTTCTTTATACTACAGATGCTGTTTTCAAAATTTCTATGAGAAGCCATTTTACAAAAAAACCCAATCCTATCAATATAATGATTTAAACAACTTTAAAAAACCTTAGACTTTCCAAAGTCAAAATACTATTTACAGATTATATTCTTGCCCATTTGTTTCTCTATATATGGTTAATTAGGGAAAAGTTGACATAGCGACAGCCTAAAGCATAAAGAAGAAATGTACTTATGTTGCTTACTGGAGAGACAACACACAGAAAGATCATAGAGTTGATGTATTCAGTGTTGAAAGTGGTACAGGAAGTAAAAATTTGAGAGAGAAAATAATCCTTTTACATACACTAACCAAGAGCTTTACTCTTTTAAGTATCATTACTTAAAGTATTAAGCATTCTAAAGTAATGTAAAGGAAAATGTCTTCAAATTTAAGAGAACAGGTTTAAACATCTTACTCCCAAAAAGCTGCTTATTTTGTCCCTATGTCATCTGAATTAATGGCCTGACAAATCAAGTAGGGGGAAAAAAATCCCTCATATGACTATAATTTTAAAGATTAATATCTATGTGTATAAATATCTTGAATGCTAGACCCTACATATGATTCTTTTTTTTGACAAGCACTTGTAAAATATATGTTGAAATTGATAAATATATTAGGCCACAAAAACTCAGTAAATTTCATTTATTTATTTATATTTTTTTAGTAAATTTTTTTTTAAATCTGAAACTAAACAGGCCACACTCTCTAAAAAATAATAAAATACAATCAAAATCAATAATAAATGATCAAACAAGAGGGGGAAGAAAGGAATTGTTTGAAAATGGAGGAGGTAAATGATTCCAAATAAGTCTTAGGGCAAAAAGGAAATCAAAACTACAAACCTTCAGAAAAGGAGCATGTGAACAATAGAACTAATGGGATGCATCCAAAGTTGAAGTCAAAATGACATTTATTAATTAAATATTCTCATTACTCATTACTTAAAAAAGAAAACTTGAGGTACTCAACTCAATAAGTTAGGAAGAATTTTTTAAAAAAATAATAAGAAAGCAAATAAAAATAAAAACAGAAATTAAATAACTATGAAATAAGAACTATTAGACATATAAGTGGACCAAGTTGTTTCGTTGGAGGAAAAGTACTATAAAAATGTCCTGGGAATTTCTTATTAAACCCCCCCCCCACACACACACACACACTAATACATTAAGAATGAGGAAGGGGATAGAAACACAAGTTGAACATACTTTTTTAAATTATAAAATAAGACCTACCTTTCTAATCATATGGCAGGCTACACTATACAGGCCAACCCTCCCAGCTGGAAGGAAGGACAACTTAAAATAGTGAGTTACACAAAAAGTAAGTTCTTAAAAGCAACACAGATCTGATGAGACTGTAAGGAATTTCTGGGCCAAAATCAAAATAGAGAAGGACCCCTCAGATGTTAGCAGAGCACTTCAGTTGCTTTCCCCTTAAGAGCATTTGCTAAATTAAGCAAACTTCCACTTTATTTATTTATTTTAAATGTTTTATTTATTTAGCCATGAGAGACACACAGAGAGAGAGAGAGAGAGGCAGAGACAGAAGCAGGCTCCCTACTGGGAGCCCGATGTGAGACTTGATCTGGTAACCCCTGGATCATGCCCTGAGCCAAAGGCAGGGCCCAAAAGCTGAGCCACTCAGGCATCCCAAAAACTTTCACTTTAGTGACCTTGTAGAGTGTGGACAACAGAAATCAAAGCCCAGGTGAAGATCTAAAAGGAAACCCTTTAAAGTCAAGATACCCAAGGATATTCCCTCAATCTAAGGACGAATCAAAAGTTAACCTACCCCAGTTGTGCAGGAAGGTTGCCTGAGCTCTAAGCAGAGCAGGGATGGGAAATAAAAACCATCCCTGAGATGTTTTAACCAGATGAATGCTTCAGGAGCTTGCAAATCATAGTATATCACCAAGATGGTTCCAAAACCTTTAAGCTGTTTTTCAATTGATAGTGTTCTGTACCAGGCAGAGACAAAGATATCAGCATTCTAGGCCTGTAGGAATCCTTAAAAATAATTTTCCAAGGGAAAACAAAAAGCAGGTCACAGTCAAAAGTAACCAAGTGCCACAGGGAAATCACCAAGAAGAAAAACCAGAAGAAACAACAAACTGCAGAAACAAAAAACATATATTGAATTTAGCTATTCAAATTTTTCAGGGACAGATAATACAATTACTATGCTTACTTACTATGTTTTAAAAAATAAAAAACAAGCTTAAAATATTTTTGGAGAACAGGAAACTATAAAATATAAGCTAGCATGTTTGCAAGAGAACAAAACAGAACTTGTAAAAATAAAAAATAATTAAAATAAAAAACTCAATGGAGATTTAACAACATAAAGAAATAGTTGAAAAAAGAGTTAATGCATTTGAAGATAGGTAAGAAGAAATCATTCCTAATGCAGAGATACAAAGAGGTGTTAAGTATGAACAAGAGTTTATGTAACATGGAGCTTAGAGTAGTAAAGTCTACTACACATCTAATAATAGTTCCAATTAAAGAGGAAAGAAAAAGAGATGAGGCATAGATAATGGCTGAGAATTTTCCAGAAGTACCCAAAACACTAAAAATAAACCTCCACCTGGAAACACAGTGTAACTGTAGAAAGCAAAACTTAAGATTTTAAAGGAAGCCAGAAGGAAAAAAAAAAAAGGACATTATATTCAAAAGATTTTCAGTTAGATTGACAGCAAATGATGAAAGCCAGTAGATAGTGAAATATCTTTAATATGTTGAAAGAAAGTCACTGCTAATCTAAAATCATACATCCAGTAAACATTTTTAAACAAAAAATATAGGTTACCACCAGTGCAAAAATCCCAAAAAAGAAATTACAAGATACAACTTTGACTGAAGGAAAATGATCTGAAAGGAAGAGTCTGATAGGCAAAAGGAAATAAAGGGCAGAGGAAAGGCCAAATGGTATGAGTAAATGTGAACAAGTATTGCACGTTTCAAACAAAAAATAATAGTGTTTAGTGGAATGAAAAATTACTTAGACTTAAAATCTATTAAAATAATGAAATGTTATTTGGGCACAAAAAGTAAATGGATTTAAAAGTGTTGTAGGTCCTGGTAGATAAATATATTAACTTTAGGTTCCAATAAAATTAAGTATTCATATTGTAATTTCTATGTAAACACTAAAAGGAATGGGGGAAACTGAAGTGATAAAAATGACTCAATCAACCCAAAGGAAGACCTAAATGTAGAGAAAAAGGAAACAGAAGAAATAAATGCAAAGCACAAAATAAAATGGTAATTTATGGGTCACCTGGGTGGCTCAGTGGTTGAGCATCTACTTTTGGCTCAGGTCGTGATCCTGGGGTCCTGGGATCGAGTCCCACATCAGGCTCCCTGTGGGAAGCCTGCTTCTCCCTCTGCCTGTGTCTCTGCCTCTCTCCTCGTGTCTCTCATGAATAAACAAATACAATCTTTTTTAAAAAATGGTAGTTTATAATGATCTATACAGATATACCCCTTATCTAGTAGCAATTACATTTAATGTAAATGGATTAAATACTTAAAAGACAGATTGTGTGACTGGATTTTTAAAGATCAATACTTTTTACAAGGGGCACATCTAAAACATAAGAATACGAAAGTGCTGAAAGTAGGAAAATTGGCAAAATTCGAATAAGTTGTATAATTAGTTTTTACTATTATATAAATATTAATTTCCTGGTTTTGATAATAGTACTATGATTATTTACAATGCTATAATTAGGGAAATTTTAGTGAATGGTATATGGGAACTCTCTTTATCATTTTTGCAACTTTTTTTTTTTTTTTTTTTTTTGAGGATGGGGACAAGATCGGAGAGGGGCCAAGGTTGAGAGGGAGAGAATCTTAATAGGTTCCACACCCAGGGAGGAACCTGACTCAGGGCTCAATCTCATGAAATTGAGATCATGACCTAGGCTGAAATCAAGAGTCAAACACTTAAGTGACTGAGCCACCCAGCTGCCCCATTTTTGCAACTTTTCTAACAGTTTACAATTATTTCAAAATAAAGTTGTACATATGCAAGTCTTATGATGCAGTCATGCCACTCCCAGGTATATACCATAAAGAAGTGTTGGCAGTCATGTCCCGGGAGAAATATGTAAGAATGTTCAGGGGCGCCTAAGTGGCCCAGTTGATTAAGTGTCTGACTCTTGATTTCTTCTCAGGTCATGATTTCAGGCTCAGGAGTTCAAGCCCTATGTCGACCTCTGCTACTCGGCATGGTGTCTGGTTGAGATTCTCTCTCTCTCTCCCTCTGCCCCTCCTGTTTGTGCTCTCTCTCATAAATAAATAAATAAATAAATATTCAAAAAGAATGTTCACAGAAGCATTATGCCCTAATATAGAAAGAAATGAATATGAATGTCCATTAACAGTAGGATAAAAAGTGATATTTTCAAACAAATAAACTGCTACATGGATGAATACTAGGGAGTCACAACAACAAAATATTCAGGGAAAGAATTTAGACACAGAATTTTTATGCTATATGATTCCATTTAAAGTTCAAAAATAAGCAAATTACAATGTTTATGGATACATACCTGGGTGAGGAAACCAAGGGGAAAAAATAGAAAAGTGATTATTTTTCAAGTCACTATCATGGTTACCTGAAGTTGGAGGCGCTTGTGTTTGGGGAGAGGAATGAGGGAGCTAAGCGAAGGTATGGGAAGCTCGGTACCTCTGCCCCGCACTCCGTGTATCTCCTCATCAGGCTGCTCGTTCGTACCCTGTATTGTATCTGTAATGGACTGGCAGGCTGAGTGCTTCCCCGGGTTCTGCCAGCCGCTCTAGCAAATTAAAAGGACCGAAGGAGGAGGTGGCCAGAACCTCCAGTCTGTAGCCAGTGGGTCACAAGCATGTTACCAGCCTGGGACTCACTGGCCACTGGCATCTGGACTGGGGCACAGGATAGTCTCACAGAACTAGACCCTTAACCTGTGGCATCTGATGCTGCCTCCAGGTAGACAGTGTCAGACTTGTTTTGTGTGGTGTTCCCCGCAATCCACACTGGAACTGGGTCTGGGGAACCCAAAAAGAATTGACTTCATTAGAAGCAGGAGGACACAACTCTGAAAGTATAGAGAGGAGATGAATTGATTCAGGACCCCAGGACAGGAGAACATCTGATGCGTTTACCCAGTTTTGCTGTTGTCATCTGACTCAGAGAAGTCTTTTCTAAAGAAACTCTAATAGTGGATAAACAGCTTTGTTCCAAAGAAGTTTTAAGCAAAGAAAAATTAGGGTTGCCAGATTTAGTAAATAAAAATACTGTGTCTAATGCAATATTCCAAATACTAAAAATGTTTTTATTGTTTATCTGAAATTCAAACTTGTCTAAGCATCCTCTATTTTATCTGGCAATCTAACCTAAACCTAAATGCATTTCAGACTTCTAGAAGTTTAATGGTTAAATTACCACAATTATCTTAGAGCAGTGGTTCTTAACTTTAATGACAGATTACAATCAACTAGGGAGCTAGGATCTCAGGGGTGGGAATGGGGCATCAGTATTTTCACAATCAACCCCCACCCCCCACCCCTCTCCCAAGCAGGGAATCCTAATGTGCAAGGTATAGAAAAACTGGATCAATGTTTTCAAATGTTTGAGTATTCTCCAGTTTATACAAAATGCCATAAAATGAAAAATCAAACTTCCACAATAGTTACCATAATCTAATTTAATGTCTTTAAATACATTGTCCTAACTTGACAGTAGTATGTGCAATTTAGCTGACATTACCCCATCACTTTACAGGCAGCCTGTTTTTTTACTACATTTCTCTGGAAACATTCAAGCTTCCTTTCCTCTCTTTCAGGAGAAAAATTGCTAAAGGTGATGGTATAAAAACAAGCAAGGGCTCTTTCTTAAACTGAAATGAAAAGCAATTCAATGTATTTTTTAAATTGTATTTGGTGATGGACTTTTATTTCAAAGTAGAAGGAAATAAATTTTTAAAAAACAGATTATATTAAAGTATGAGAATTGCCTTGAAGCATAATTCAATATTTATCAAATTGTTTGTGTATTTCTGCTGAACTTGGAAAGAGTAGCTTTGGTCTCAGAAGACTAATATTAAACTGTCTATATCTTTAGTTCCCTTTACACCAGATTCAATGTGCTTATTTTGTTTCTTTTCAATTTCACAAAAAAGGGAGACAAGACCAAACTGCTGAATGTTTTTTTTTAATCTCATACACTATTTCAACTTGTTAGAATAAATAAGAAATGTCTGTTTATTTAATTAAAAGACTTCCTTTGGCTGTTAGCCCGTCTTCCTACTGATAGTGAAGGTAACTCTACTTAAAAAAGGATCAAAAGTTGCAGGTACAATTTCCCCTACATTTTCTAGTCTGTTCTGACAGTTCTTAGTAGTATCAGCCAATTTCTAAAATGGTTTATTCTGAGACTTGAAATAACCATTTCCTACCTCACATTTTAAATCATTATTTCTTCCCTAGGGATTATTGATGGAGTGCCTCCAAAATATCTCATGATTTTTGATTAATGAAAATTCCTGATTGGAAAGAGAAGTTACCCTAAAGCCAGGAGTCTCATAGGAAAAGCCTGCTGGTCACCCCAACATGGGTAGCGGGGTACACCACCTGTGGTCGACTGCTCCACTTCACCCAAGGCCAAACTTCAGCCTGGCAGACTCACATGTGATTTATGATCTCTCAGGTAAAGACTCATTGTAAGCACACTCATGAACACTAATGTGTGTGACCAGAATTCCAATTTATTGATTGGTCATAAAAATATAACATTTAGTTGTCAATAATTTTACAGGCCAATTTCCACTTGAGGCCAAATTTCAATCACAAGAGGAGTCAGATGATCTTAGTACTAGCGTTATTGATCTATAATACCTAGTACACCAGTTTCGTTTTAGGGTTTTATCTCCTACACTGCTGATCACCAGTTTTGACTGATATATAGGGTTTTTTTTACACATATATCTAAATATTCCGTCAGATGACAGTAGAGTGTTGTTAGGTAAGAGTACTTTTCTTTATCCCCATGGAGATCTTGTGTTATTAGCGAAATGATGCTTCATAAGCTTTTCTAATGGCTCACTCCAGAGTTTAGTCATATTTTTCTCTTTTCATATTCTGAGTAGCATCTTGACCCTGAATAAAAGCTTCATGAAAAGCTCATTCACAAGTACACCTCCAGAGTCTAGAACAGTGCCCATAAGGCAGTTAAGCACTAATAATAATAGTAATAGAGCGAAGGAACAAGCTAGCCTGTATTTAGTTATTTCTACAATACACAAATGTTATCAGGAAAAAGAACATGTCCTAAGTACCCATGGATTATTCCTCTTTGAGGATCTCAAAGGAAATAGCTCACACAGCACTTGCCTTTGACCCATCAGTTTCAATTAGACCTTGCCGTTCTCACCCACCTACTTTATTATTCTCTCTCATCTTTTTTCGTTTTCCTTCAGCACTTACCACAGTTGGTAGCTTGCAATTTATTTGTGTTTATTTATGTAAAGTCTCAATCAGAAGCTCTGGAAGATAAAGACTGTATGTTTTATATATAGTCTCTATCTACAGTCTACCTTTATGCTTTATGTGCTTCATGATATTTAACAAATATCGTTGATCTATCTTGTAGTTGTAGGAAGAATAACAAATGACTTGGGGATTTTGGATATCAGGCTAGTTGGATGATGAGCTATTTCTGCAGGTAGCCATCCCAACACCTCAAAATCATACCCCATAGGAAAATGCTGCCCATAGGCAAACCACGGATCATTGGTGTTCCTGGCTATCTATAGAAGGACAGAGCAAGGAAACAATTTCATGTTCATTTTGTAAATTTGGAAGTTAAGAATAATTTATTATATTTTATAGAAATCTATTTGCATACTTAATAATTATTGTGTTCCTAAAAAGTTGCTCATCCCAGCTAATATTCCATTCATGGTGAACTTTGCCTTGACTATTGAATTTTATACATCTAAGTGTGCTATTTACATCTGCTAATTTTACATTTTGATTGCATGTCATGATAGCCAATTCACAGGAATAAATCAAGTGCTTAAAGGTAGCTAAGTGTAAAAGTAGTGTTGCAACGATAACATAAACATAATAGAACCCTATAAATGTAAGGTGAACACGAGCCCAATGCAAATATCAATGTGAAACTGTATGCTAGAACAAGTGAATCTTGATGAATATGTGAAAATTGGATTTTATCAGACCAGCAATCAATTTGCCTCTAGTTTCTATTGCATTGTCTGTTACAAAACTTTGTTAAAGAATGGCAAGAAGCCACAGAAGCTTTTGCATTGCTTTCAAAGTACCGTGACCTTTCTGATAAACCAATTGAGTTTTTCCTGAACAAGCACAAAATAATGCTTTCTAATATGAAATTGATAAATTTTGTCATTTAAAGGTGAAGAGACCCAAACAAAAGAAACATTATTCAAAATTGTACACCAAAACCCCAAAACCAAAGAAGCGAATCACACTGTTGCTAAAAAGTTTATAAATCCAATTGTAAGGCTAATGATAATAATTACCATGCCCAGGAAGAAATTTAAATTAGCTACTGGGAATTTCATAATCAAAGAGGGCCATTGTACATCATGTAATATTAATGGCATATAGCACAGAAGGGCAATGTCTATCATGAGTGCCTGCTAGCCGACATTTGGCTTACATTTGGAAAGAATCACAGATGTGCAGAATATCAATCAACACTTGGCAGAAATGTGCAGAAATGTAGAAAAGGGAGGTGCTCAGGGACTTACTGGTGAGTTTAGTGCTCCACTCTCGTGCCAGAGGAGATATTTCATGTAGTTGGCGATTTTTTGTGCCATGATGCAGGCTGGAAAGACACCCACAGCACCAGTAATGTTTTCAACAAGGAAGTGTTTGCCTATTTGGATAAATTGTCCCTTTACCTATTGCTTCATCTCACAACATAGTTGGCAAACATAGTTAATGTGTTCAAACCGTGGTCACTGAGTGTTTACCTTTTAAGCATGCTTTGTGAAGAAACTGGCAGTGAGTACAAGCCTTCCTTTCCACACAGAAGTAAACTGTTTATCAAGGTCAAAGTGTTTAGACAAGCTTTTGAAATCAGGGATGAGATAAAAGCATTTCTTCGTGACACTAGAAATGGCAATTTTAAAAAAAAAGTAGTTTCTTCAAGTGGCACATTTCAATGATATATTCTGTTTTTTAATAGCCTCAGGGTATCACGCTAGAGTGGGAGTTTTGTCATTTTAAATGTTGTCACTATAAGTATTTCTTAAGCCAAACTATGGTATAAATATTTTAATCAACAACTTGATCTTAAAACTTGATTTTTTCATTCATTGGGGAAATCCAAGACAGTATGGGACATCCTTATATGTCATGTTCTCCAAAAATAAGATAAATAAAAGAAAGCAATCCAAATACACTTTTCCCAAACTAGAAAAACACTTTTTAGAGACAAATAAAATCCAAGTGGAGTAGGATTCCATTTACCATCATCTCTGAGGTTGAAACAAAACATTCCAAGTATTAAGTATGGTATGTTCTTTTATTCTAGTGCCTGACTAATTGCCAAGAGAGAAATCAGAACAACTTTCTGGGTGTATGTTTGAGCCATATATTTAGGATTATCAGATGAAGATCCTGAACAATTTTGCCAATTCTGATAACCAATAATTATGGTTAGAACTTCTATTTCAGTAGAAATAGAGTAAGAAAAGACACTGACTCAAGCCTTCCATCTTTTAGAGAACTACAAAAGCCTTGGTAAAAGATTACAAACAGTATCATCTTTTTTCACTGATATAAGATACTTACTACTAATTGAACACTTTTGTTTTAAATGAACCTTGGCAACATACTAAGTGAAATAAAGCCAGATGCAAAAGGACAAATATTGTATGGTTCCACTTATATGAAGTACCTAGAATAATCAAATTCATAGAGACAGAAAATAAAATAGAAGTTATCAGGGACTTGGGAGGCAAAGACGGGCAATGGGAAGTTGGTGAGTACAGAGTTTCTGTTTGGAGTGATCAAAAAGTTCTAGAAATGGATAGTGCTGATGGTTGCATAACAGTGCAAATGTTCTTAATGCCACTGAATTAATTAAACACTTAAAAGTGATCAAAATGATAAATAATACTGTATTTCACCAAAGTAAAAAACTGTTTTATTGCTATTTTAAAATTATAATGAAAACATATTTCAATATTCTCCAAATTGTTAGTCTTATGTGTGCCAACATCCAGCAAGGGATCTGTGCATGCTGAAAGCCAGCTCTGGAAATTTGTCTTATTAGGGACATTCAAAGCATCATTTCTACAGGATGGAGGATGTGAGAACCCACTGGAAATGACCAAGAAGAGGCCTTATGGAGTTAAGGCCAGCAAGTAAAGTTGGAGGTTCTGTGGTTTGTTGCAGGAGAATACACTCTCTTCTTATTGGGGAGATAAAGAGAAATTTAGCATTTGGGTTTCTTCCCACTGAGGACAACTCTGTCCACTGTCAGGCAACAAAACACATTCGTTGCTGTTTGTTTGATAGTTCTGTATTTATTTTGCATTTTAACTCATTAGGCATGTTAAACTGAAAACCTTTGGTTGTGGAGTTTCTTCTTAGGCAAAGTAATCAAAATAAGAGGCCTTTGGGACTTCAAACGAAGAAGCAGTTCTCTTTGAGCTTTGAGCTTTACTAAAGGACAGTATTTCCTGAAGGGGGTCATGGAATATTCATAAGTGTTCCATGAAAAGAGTATTTGTGGTAAGTAAGCAATTGCTGCCATAGGTTTCTTCACTGCAGAACTTCTTATTGCCAAAGTACATTTTGAGACAATGCTGCTGACATTGCCATACGTATTAAAATAGACCTCCTTTTTATTTTTCTTTTCTTTTTTTTTTTAATTTTTATTTATTTATGATAGTCACACACACAGAGAGAGGCAGAGACATAGGCAGAGGGAGAAGCAGGCTCCATGCACCGGAAGCCCAACGTGGGATTCGATCCCGGGTCTCCAGGATCGCGCCCTGGGCCAAAGGCAGGTGCTAAACCGCTGCGCCACCCAGGGATCCCTCCTTTTTATTTTTCATGCAGCATTTTGTGGGCCCTGTGATCTGGGAAGCACACTTTGGGAAAGGCCAGCCCTATACAATTGTGATATTGTAATTTATAATAAGAAATACATATGTGGTCTTCATCCCCATTTCTGGCACAGAGCTTCTAAAATCCTTGGCATTTCCTAAGTGTTAAGAGCAATAAAAGTGTGTTGATATGCGTAACAAATTGCTTTCAACCTTATCTGAGTTTATGTTAAGGGGGTGACTTTTGGAAAGTACCAAAGACTGGGGGCTAGTGGCCAGAGGAACCAACCAGTTGAGAAGAGGGTTGATACTTCTGGTTCCATCCCACTGCCTTCGAGATGGGAGAGGAGCTGGAGATTGAATTAATTGCCAATGGCCCATGATTTAAATCAATCTGTGTTTTGTCTGTAGGATGAAACCTTCATAAAAACCCCAAAAAGATAGGGTTGGGAGTTTCTGGGTTGCTGAACATGTGCAGGTGCTGAGAGAAAGGCCTGTTCGCTGAGCATGGGAGCTCTGCCCTTCCCCCACACCTTGCCCTGTGCATCTTTCCATCTGGTCCTGAGTTATATTCTTTGGTAGTAAACCAGTGATTTGGTAAGTAAACTGTTTCTCTGAGTGCCGTGAGCTGCTCTTGCAAACTAACCCAACCCAAGGAGGGGGTCCAGGGAACCTCTGATCTATAGCTGGAGGGTTGGAATCACAGGTGACAACCTGGACTTGCATTTGGCATCTGAAGTATGTGTGGTGGAGGGAGGAAGAGGGATGAGGGAGAGGGAGGGAGGGAGAGGGACTGAACCCTGAACCTGTGGGATCTGGGGTGATCTATCTGAGTAGACAGTGCCACAATTGAATTGTAGAACACCCAGCTGGTATTGGAGAATTGCTTGGTGGTAAGGAAAAAACCCACATGTTGGAATTGGTGTTAGAATTAAAGGAATCATTTACATCACCATTTCTTGGCTTTTCACCCTGTTCTATGTGATCACTGTAGGCTATCATTGGCTCAGTTGCTGTCAAATGATCTTAACACTTTTTGTTATATGGTATGTTTAAATAATCTTATTGGTTTTTTTTCTTATTTGAAAAGCAATGCGATCTTATTGAAGAAAAATTGGAAAACTCAGATCAGCAAAAAAGAGTAAAATATCCATGATCCCACCATCTGGGGGTAATCACTGTCAACAATTTTTAGATATCAATTCAGTCCTCTTCTTATTATAAATATATACATTTATTTACTACAAGAAGACATTCAGTACACACTTTTAAACCTGATGTTTAAATTAACAATCTAGCATAAACTTCTTCCCATGCCAGTATTTGTCTACAATATAATTTCTAATGGCTAAAAACTTCAATTGTAAATACATACATATAATATTAAAATGCAGGTCTGAACTATTGGCACAGACTTTGTAGGCTCAGGAAATACATAGAGGCCTTCATTCATTTTGTCTCTTCCGAGTTCACTTTAATGCCATTTTTAAGAAAGGATTTGGTCAGCTTTTCCTAATCCCTCAACAGCTGCATTTTGACTATTTAGTTAGAGTCACAGCTGATCAAGGTTATGTGTGTCTCTAATACATTTGCCTATAACATAGTTCTTAGATGAATCCTGAAAAGGGACTATAAGGTCTATAGACACCTGTTAGCAATTCACGTATATTTATTTGTGCATTGATTGTCATCTCATTGCATCCTCTGGATGACCAATGGTGGTTAGCAACAGAAACTCAAAGTTCAAGATAGAAAGCGAGAAGAAATGCAAACCTTCTTCCAGGAAAGGAATTTGGCTTTTGAATTGAAATCTGTAGAGAAATCACCCTCTTTTCCAAAGATGATGCTACCTAAGTATTTCCATGTGCCACCCAAAGCCTTATGTGTAATTATGTTCATATTTCAAAGGCCCTCGGAGATCAAAAAGGATTGAGGACTGCATGCTGCTGGCGGAACCACTGTTTTCAGGAAGGAAAGGATGTGTTGGTGAAAGCCAGGGTTTTTTTCAAGGACTCCAGCAAGGACCCTCCCCCGCCCTTGTCATCATGACTCCTCCTTTCTCACCACCTCAATACCACCCATGGAAGTCAGGGTCCAGCAAGGTACTTCTGCAACTTTAGCTACACTACACCTGACCATGAGGAGAGGGATCACTCCTCTGCTAAAACAACAAACTCTCTTAAGTTTGAGGACCTAGTGGATCACTGACTTGAAGCTCCGGAAGGCTAGAGGGTTTACTCCAAAGTAGGAATTAAAAGTAGGAACACGGAAAAGAAAAAAAAAAAAAAACGTAGGAACACAATGGGGGATACTTTGAAATTAAATTCAAAAATGGAAGTGTGTGCCTTTATTTTAAAAATATATGGGTGGTTGATTCGCTTAGTGATCTTATCATTTCTATTTCTTATCATTTTTATTCTTACACCTGAACACTTACTTACGTGTTCAGGTGTAAGAATAAACACAGACTGATTGAAGATGAAGGATCGCACACTTCAAGAAACAGAACTAGCCTAATTCTAAAACCTACTTTGGTTTATTTATCATGTAGAAGTATCCCCTTTCAATTTGCCAAATCACTCAGACCATTTCTAAGGATGTTTCTATGGACTTAGAAAATAGTAACTTGTGTTTCTGCCAACGAGGGTTTTTGGTGTCAGTAAATAAACTCCATAAACATGCACTCATGCACGCAGACACAAGCTTCCATCTAGTTTCATGAACAATATTTCAAGAGCAGTCAACACTACTGTATGTTAACATTTTAGAAACTTTTACAATTTAAAATGAAGCCAGGAGCAGGAGTCCCAAAGGAATACTTAATTAATGCTCAAAAAATAATTGATTGAAACCCCTAGTTAACACATTTCCAAGAAAGAAAACATATATTTGCTGACATAGAGATGTATTTCTATTTTCACTCAAAATGGCTCAACTTACTCATATGTGCTTAGTCATTCTCTTGTCTCTCCACACACTCATGCAATTAGAGAATAATAAGCTCTTAAAAGATACTTCTTGAACAAATGATCCTTAGAATTGCAAAGTATATGTACATGACAGGAGCAGAATTATTTCTTAAGACACTTAACAGAGACAAAACTCTTAATGAAATGTACATATTTTGAGAGACATTTATTTATTTAAAAGATTATATTTATTCATGAGAGACACAGAGAGAGAGAGAGAGAGAGAGGCAGACAGAGGCAGAGGGAGAAGCAGGCTCCATGCAGGGAGCCTGATGTGGGACTTGATCCTGGGACCCCAGGATCATGTCTTGAGCCAAAGGCAAACACTCAGCTGCTGACCCACGCAGGCGTCCCTTGAGAGACTTTTATTATTTTTTTTAATTTTTTTTTAATTTATTTATGATAGTCACACAGAGAGAGAGAGAGAGGCAGAGACATAGGCAGAGGGAGAAGCAGGCTCCATGCACCGGGAGTCCAACGTGGGATTCGATCCCGGGTCTCCAGGATTGCTCCCTGGGCCAAAGGCAGGCGCCAAACTGCTGCGCCACCCAGGGATCCCCCTTGAGAGACTTTTAGATCAGAAAACGACCCAACAGATCATTTCATTGGACCCCTTCATTTTACAGATAAAGGGGCTCCTGCCCCAGGGAAGTGAAGTCGAGTCATCCAAGGCCAGAGAGCCATCTGTTGGCAAAGCCAAAACTCAAGGACTCCAGGCCTCTGGAAACTTCAGCTGAATACTTTCCACTCCTACTCTACCATTTCTTACATGGTGTGTGTTTGAGGAAATCCACGTACGCAATAGCAATATATACACAAAATATACAGTGGCATGTATTGAAAGTTATACTATTCCTAAGTATTGATGTATTGGCATGTATTGATAGTATACTAAGTCAGTTCCTCACAGAAATCTTCACCTATCCCTCAGATTTGGTCAGCAAGCCCCCATTCACTCTCATAGACTAATGTCCCCCTCATTCAGAGCACTAACCCCAGACATAATTTCACATTTACGGGTGTGATCACAAGACTGTTAACTCTGTAAGGACATAGAACACATCTATTTTGGCTCACTATTATATCCTAAGCATCTAGCACAGCATCTGGCACTAATTAGATGCTTTTAAAAAAAGATTTATGTATGTATGTATGTGTGTCAGATTGAGAGAGAGAGAGTATGTGTGTGAACAGGGTGAGGAGCAGAGGGAAAGAAGAGAATCTCTAGCAGACTCCCTGCTGAGCGCAGAGCCTGATGGGATGGCTTGATCTCACTATCCTGAGATCATGACCTGAGCCAAAATCAAGAGTTGGATGCTTAATTTATCCACTGAATCACCCAGGGGCCCCCTAAATAGATACTTAATTATTTATTGAATGAATGGTGATCACTGATGCTAATGACTGAAAAAAATGCTGAGTTAATGTAAACACACACATGATTACATAACTATCTATATGTATATAAATTTATTATAGGAATTGGCTCACATATTATGGAGGTTAAGAGAGATGCAGGAAAGCCAGGGGTATAATATGGTCTAGGTCCAAACGTCTAAGAACCAGGAGCACCAATGTCAGGCAGGAGAAGATGAAGGTCATAACTCAAGCAAAACAAGCAAATTCATCCTTCCTCTGCTTTTTTTGTTGTATTTCGGTCCTCAGGATATTGGATGGTGTCCACTCACATTGGTGAGGATTATCTTCTTTACTCAGTCTATGGATTTGAATGCTAATCTCTTCTGGAAATATCCACACAAACACACCCTGAAATAACATTTTACCAGCTCTCTGGGCATCCTTTAGCCCAGTCAAGGTGACACATAAAACAAACCATCACAAGGATGCATGTCAACACTGGAAGTGCTTCCTTCATGGCCCACTTAAAACCATTCTTAGTAATTCCTATACACACACACACACATATACATATATAAATATATATATAAATATATAGGAACCTCATGTTATTTTGTCTGTGGTTGTATTTCCTGTCCTTCAAGGCACAGTCAAGCCCATTTGCCTCAGATTTGCTTTTGTGGATTCTCCCTTTGACCACATTCTGGCCCACTTTTTGTTGTGTCAGAATTCCACAGCAGACCTTATTCAAGATGGCAGACCAAAGTGCACACATGGAGCTCCATTCTCTCCTTTAGTATAACATTATACTAAAGTAACTTAATGTTAAAAAAAAAAAAAACCCTCTCAGCAATAAAAAATAAATGGCAAGGGGATCCATCAGCAGATAAGAGAGCTCAACACATTTCTGGAATTCATGATGAAGATGATGTGTGTTGACCATGAGGCAGACAGGAAGCAGCAGCTGCCTAGAATGTAAGAAGTGAGAGCTAGAGCTGCGGGAAGGGAACTGGAAATGATAGACATCACAGCACAAGAATGAGAAGTGAGGCAAAGAGTAGAAGGACTAATATTTAGAAGCGTTCTCTCATCTCCCTCTCCAACTTTTGCTTGAGGACTTCTCCAGCCTGGCAATTACTCCAAGACAAAGAAATTGGAGTATTCTTTCCCATCAAACTCTCCAGGAAGAACCAGGCAGTGAGCATGGGTCTTAGGCTCCAGAATAAAACCCTGCTCATTTTGGCATTTAGGATGCCCCTAACAGAGTGCCTATGAAGGGACCCCTGCTGGTCAATGAGCCCCTTGCTGACACTCAGAGGGTGTTAGGCTTCTAATCAGCCTTTCCATTGCCTGTTTCTCCACAATGAATGGAACGTAGCGGTTCAACAGACATTTGAGAAAAGCAAACACCATGATGAGAAAGTCCAAAATTAAGAATCAACAACAATAGCTACAACAAACATCTGGAAAAATCTGTAGCAAGGAAGAAAAAAAATTAAACAGAAGATATTTCAAACATTTTCAGAAAACACGGGCAGCCCCAGTAGCTCAGCAGTTTAGCACCGCCTCCGGCCCAGGGCGTGATCCTGCAGACCCGGGATCGAGTCCCATGTCCGGCTCCCTGCGTGGAGCTTGTTTCTCCTTCTGCTTGTGTCTCTGCCTCTCTCTCCCTGTGTCTCTCATGAATAAATAATAAAATCTTTAAAAAAATTTTTCAGAAAACAGAAATTTTGAAAATAAAAGATATTTCAAATTCACTTTGAGATACTCTATCTGAAAGAAGATACATGTCCATAAAATATAATGTATATCTTTAAAGTAAGAATCAGATCCTATAGAAGAGAAACAATCAAAGAACAACAGGCCGAGGAAATGTAATATGATATCTGAAATAAAGCATTCTTTTGAAGGGCTGGCTGACAAAGATGAGTAAATCTCTCAGAAATCTGTATTGGTTTATATTATTCCTATACAAATTGCCACAACCTCACTGGCTTAAAACAACACAAATTTATTACCCTGGAAGTCAGACATTTAAAATGGATCTTCTTGAGCTAAACTCAAGGGGTGGGCAGGTCTATGTTCTAGAGGAGGATCAGTTTCCTTGATGTTTTCAGCTTCTAGAGGCTGTCTGCATTCCTTAACTGTGGCTCATTCTTCCACTTTGAAAGCTGGCAGTACAGTGTCTTCCGACCCCTCTCTCTCATCTGTTTCCCAGTTCCATCTCCTTCTTTGATTCTGACTCTCCAGCCTCCCTCTATCCCTTATAAGAACATTTGTGATTTCACTGGGCTCATCTGGCTAATCTCTCCATCTGAAGATCTTTAACTCACATACATGAGGTTCCTTTCACCATGCAAGGTAACATGTTCACAGATTCTAGGGATTAGGATGTCCCTAGCAAAACCAAAAAAATAATTTTAATAACAGCTAGAACTATCATTGTGACTTTCAACATGACAAAGAAAGAGGAGATCCCACAAATTTCCAGAGAAATTTTTAGAAATCTAAAAAAGATTGGTAAGCAGTCTGGCATCAGTTTCTCACCAACAATCCCAGATAGCAAGGAAAACCTCTACCAGTGCCATCAAAGTTCTTTCTGGGAAATATTTTCAACTTGCAATTCTGCAATCAAACTATCCATGAAGGGAGAGAGTGAAATATATGACATTTTCTCAAAGTCTGTCTTCTTTTTTTTTTTTTTTAAAGGAAATAACTTTTAGTTGAACTCCAACACAACGAAGAAGTAAGCCAACAAAGAGGATGATACAGAATCCAGGAAACCGAAGTTCAACCTGGGAGAGCCGTGAAGGAAGTCCTGAGAAGGTGGCCATCCAGGCCTGCTGACTTACATAGGAGGGGCAAGGGAGACAGTTCCAGGAGGGAGAGCTCCAGAAAAAAGTTGGGGGCAGCATGTGGTAGACCAAAAAATAACGATGAAGACTTCAGTAAAACTTGAAGATGTGATAAATCTTCAAGAAAAGAAGAATTTCTTTTCCTCTGAGGGAGACACCAGCCCATCACTTTAATCTCTCCTTACTTAGAATCATCTGATGGGGGGCTTTGCTTACATCTTCAAAATCCCTTCCCAGCATTGCATAGATTGGAGTTTGAATAATAGGACCGTAGTCTAGCCGTGTGACAATATCAAAGCTCTCATGACATGCAGGTGAAAGGAAAGGAAAGGAAAGAAAAGAAAAGAAGAAAAGGAAAGAAAAGGAAAAGAAAAGAAAAGAAAAGAAAGAAAAAAAGAAAAGAAAAAAAGAAAAGAAATAAAGAAAAGAAAAGAAAAGAAAAGAAAAGAAAAGAAAAGAAAAGAAAAGAAAAGAAAAGAAAAAAGAACCAGTAATTTGGGTTGCCTGGGTGGCTCAAGCTCAAGTGGTTGAGCATCTGCCTTGGGCCCAGGGCAGGATCCGGGGTTGCTGGATCGAGTCCCACATCAGGCTTCCCACATGGAGCTCGCTTTTCCCCCTGCCTGTGTCTCTGCTGATCTGTGTCTCTCATGACTACATAAATAAAATCTTAAAAACAAAACAAAACAAAACAAAAAAACAGTAACTCTAAGAAAAACAAACAAAAAAATGCCATCATTAGAAGTTATGGCCGGGCCACCTGGGTGGCTCAGTCGGTTGAGCGTCCGCCTTCCGCTCAGATCATGGTCTCAGGGACCTGGGGTCACAGCAAGTGAGGCTCCCCTGTCAGTGGGGAGCCTGCCTGTCCTGCTCCCTCTGTCCCTCCGTACCCCATCACCCCTCGTGTACACTCTGTGTCCCAATAAATATATAAAATATTTAAAAAAGAGAAAGTCATGGTCCAAATACAAAGCAAACTGCCCTCAAGTGTTATTTGATCACAACGGTAGAACGCCCGAAAGGAGAAGCCGTTTAAAGTTGGCTCCAAAAACAGTTCCTCTGAGGGCGGTGCGGCTGTTGTGACATTAGAACCCAAGGCCGCTGGGCTCTCCGCGGATGCCACTCACACCGTCACGATGATGCAGATGCTGGTCAGTGGCTTGGGACATTCAGAATCAACTGGTGGGCAAGTCACAGGAGACTTGACTCCCTTTCAGGGACGCGGTGTAAAGGCCCTGCGCCCCGACGGTGTGCGACCAGGCTGGGAGGGCAAGCTGAGGGCCAGGGGCAGGACAGTAACGGATGACAGTGGTGGCCTCAGGGCAGCGACCTTAGGGATCGGGAGAGCAGCCTGGGATTGTTGCTTGGCAAGGATGAGCCCTGTCTTTTCTTTAATTAACCACAGGCATGTCACCTTAATGAGAAACGTAAACAACTGTATTTGTAAAAAAACAAAACAAAACAAAACAAAAAAAACAACAACCCTGTATTTGTAAACAAAAATCTCAAAAAAAAACAAAAAAGCAAAAAACCACCTAACCCCAACCCCCAAAGGCTGTGTGAGATAAGGAAAGGAAGAAAGCAAGCGGGTGGTCGTCGCCGTGTTGCCAACGGAAACCCAGCACCACCCCCAGGCCCCCTCGGCCGCCCCGGGCCGCGCCGCGCCGGGCTTCGGGTTTGGGGTTTGGGGCGACACGCACGCGGCCGCGGGCGCCCACTCAGCGGCGGCGCGATCCCGGCCGGCGCCCCCCGCCCGCGGCCCATCCAGCCGCCTGCGGGCCGCGGCGGGGGAAGCTGGAGGCGAGGCCGCGCGGCCGGTGACCCGGGTCTCGAGAGCGTCCCGCAGCGGGGCGGGCGATCGCGCTGCCGTCGAGCGGCGCCCGGTTTCGCCTCCTCCTCGCGGTTTCCCGGCAGGAGGCCCGGTGAGCCCCGGTCTCGCCGGAAGCCACTCTCGATAAGCTTTCGCCGAACCGAGGCTCGCACGCGGGGAAGGTGAGGAGAAGCCGGCGGGAAAGGGCTCCAAGACGGGCCTGCGGGAGGCGCGGGGGGAGCCCGTTCTCTGCGGGGCAGGCCGGGGGACACCGGAGGGGTGGGGCTGGGGCTGGGCCAGGGCCGACCACCGCCCCGGCGCCGCAGCCCCGAAGCCTTCCTCCTCTCCCGCCCGGCCTGTGCCGCGGCGCCCGCACTCCCGGGCCGTCCCGTCATTTCCCGCCCAGCCTTTCTTCCTCCAGACTCGGCTTTCTTCGGAATTCCAGGAGAGGGGGACAGCGCCCCCGCCCCCGCCCCGGGCCTCCGGACGCCGACGCCGACGCACCTCGTGGAGCGGCCCCGCAGCCGCACAGCTCTTGCGCCTCCTCCCGGGTGCGGGCGCCTCAGCGGCGGAGCCCGAGCTTCCAGCCGCATCACCGCGGGCGCCTGTGCGATCCCCGAGAGCCCCCGGCTCCGCAGCGGTACCTCAGCCGACGGCACGGATGCACCCTGACGGCCTGGCCTGTTCTTGGCGCCCCGCACGCGCGCCGCGTCAAGGCTCCACGAGGAAAAAGAGAACCTCCTTTGACCATTCCACACGGAAGGGCTGCGATGCTTGTCTTTCTAAAAGCACAGAAAGGGAGTTGGAACGAGAATTTTCAAGGGAACGTCTCTTTGTTCTTCCCCACAGAGAAAACGAAGCAACAAAATGCAGAGTCCCTCGGAAGGAAGTTGAACGACGTGGCCCATGTATCAATAAAGCAAGTCATCACAGTTTTAAGTGCTGCCACACAGCTCAGTAATTTTATTACGGAATTTGCATTGTGACCTGCAGTCCAAATTTTTTTTTTTAATTTTTATTTATGATAGTCACACAGATTGAGAGAGAGAGAGGCAGAGACACAGGCAGAGGGAGAAGCAGGCTCCATGCTCTGGGAGCCCGACGTGGGATTCGATCCCGGGTCTCCAGGATCGCGCCCTGGGCCTAAGGCAGGCGCTAAACCGCTGCGCCACCCAGGGATCCCCTGCAGTCCAAATTTAAATGAAATTTAAAAGTATCTCGAAAGTGGGGTTGGTGTGTGTGGTTGGGGGTGGGGGGGCACAAACAAAAGTATCGACTAGCACTCAGCGGTGGCACAGTGACGTAACCTGCTGTAAAGCGGAGGTCAGGCGCCCGGGGCACATGCCTCAGCTCCGGCTTTGAAGTGGCTCCCTTCCATATTTGAGGGCAAACGGAATACTGCCATCAGTTTAAGAACCCTTTCTAAGAAAACTGCCGGAAGCGTCAGGCTTCTCTGATGGGAAGGCAACAGGGGCGAGCCGTGGAAAGATCCCTGGAGACTGGGTTCCACGCAGAGCTAGGACACCCAGGTGCCAGGCCGCGGACGACTCACCCAACCACCAGGCCGAAACTCCCTTCGTTGACGGAAGGCCGTCGATATTGGGCTAGAGCTTCACCTTGTACTGGTCACAGGTGGTTTTGAGACTGTAATGCAAGCTATGGGCCCATCCACCTGCAGGGAAAATCCACCTTGGTACATGCACAAAACATTGCACACGCAGCTTCCGGAGCTCACCCCACCCTCCCAGCCCCCCACCCCATGCACCTGGAGGTCTGAGCGCTTGGGGGCCACCCGCTCTCTCTGGTTGGTTCTCCAGGCTCTCTCCTCCTGTGACTGTCGCTGGGCCATCTCAGCTTAGTTGTGCCACAGGCTGGGCCACGTCCTCCCCTCTGGAAACCCCCTCATGATAGTTTTCTCGTCACAAATGCACCTGGTCAAAGCTTGTCGAATTTAGCCTTCATAAATATTCACCTGCCTCCGCGAATCTTCTGTGTTTTTACTGAACACTATTCTGAAGAAGCAGAACCTGAGAATCCCAAGGAAAGGCAGCACAGATCTCAGTCAGACTCGGGGTGAGATTACCCTATGGAAAAAGCAAATCATGTCCAGGTGTGAGAGGGTAAAAATCATATTTAGAATAGCAGTTTTTGGAATATCAGTTTACCCCGGCAAAAGATCATAAACTTTTAGGTAAATTTATTTTTTCATTCAGGCAAGCATTCACTGAGTGCCTATTGTATTCTGAACCTCGGGTAACACCTGAGAGCCTAAGATAAATGAGATACTGTCTTCCTCTTTGCTTTCAAACAGCAGCTAGTTGAGTGGAGGAACATAAGGAGAAAATTATCCTAGGAGTGTTCGTGGGAGTGTATCAAGGGTGTTAGGTTAGCGTAATGGAGCAGGAGGTGCAACGCCGCCCAAGACAGCTGCAGGGAGGCCCCAAATACTTCTTGATAATGTGTTGGAATTTTCTGGGAGCAGAAGGACCTCGGACAGAGGCTGTGTAAAGGCACGTGGTCATCGTGGTTGAGGATAACAACTTTTCCAGAGTGACTGGAGCTTAGGGCTTGTTCGGGGACATGCCAGGAGGCAGGAGCAGCCAGCCCAGGCTCTGCAAGAAGGTGGCACTACACTGAGCTCATTATTATACACTCCATATATGGTGATAAGGCCTAACTGAAGGATTTCCTTTGGACTCGACTGATAACACTGGTATTTTAGACAGAGCGTGTAGAGGATGGATTGAGGATGGGGGAGCCTGAAGGCAAGTTAGTTGACACTCTTTACACAGATCTCTTTTTGTATGCTCTCTTGATAAAAGTTTTATTTGCCTAAGCTCTGTGCTTATATGTCAGGTTTTCTGTTTTATATTTTTATTTTTTTCAATTTTCAATTTATTTTTATTTGCATTTCTTCCATGCAGAATTTACTCCCAGGCCATAAGCTTCTGTTCTTCAGTTTCTTCTGGAATATCTTTTTCTTCTGGGCAACCTCCTCTTTTGGTATAGGAACAATCTGCTCTTTTTCAGTAAGGATCATCTCAATGTGGCAGGGAGAGCTCGTGGCCAAGAGGCCTGTAAGTTCTACGCCACATCTAGGGCGCTTTGTTCACCTAGATGTGCTAAATGACCAGAGAATCTATACCTAAACCCTTAAGTTCAGCATTACTCTCTGCACTTTTAAGCATGTGCAGTGAAAATTCAGCACTCTTCTTGGGCCACTGACCCTGTGCCCAGCCCCACTGTTTGGCCTGGGCACACCTACCAATTCCACCACTGTAGCGACAGAATGGCACACACTACTTCTGCAAAGAGACACCCTTCAGATACTTGGTGGCTTTTCGGATATGCATACCCTTGATGGCCTGGGCAGTTTCACATGTGTTCTTAAAGTGAACACAAGGATTTGAACCTCTTGATTTGCATGGTTTTGTAGGGTTTTCTGGGTCAAGAGGATAGCAAACCATTTTCAGAGGTCACCTCAGGCCGCTTAGGGGAAGAGCTATATGCCAGTTCTTGATAAATATTTCTTTGTGCTTAATTGGTAACCAAGGTTTGCTGGGAGACATTTGACCTCATACTCTTCCAGTATGATTTTGTTTTAACCCCAGTTTGTACAAGAAATCATTTATATGAGATTTTATACCCTGCCTTTGTGACCACAAATATATTTTATACCTAAAAAATACCATACATAACCAGAGAAAATAGCTTGCAATCTATTTATTTTTATTTTATTCATTTATTAATTGGAGTTCAATTTGCCAACATATAGCATAATACCCGGTGCTCATCCCGTCAAGTGCCCCACTTAGTGCCTGTCACCCAGTCACCCCAATCCCCTGCCCACCTCCCCTTCCACTATCCCTTATTCATTTCCCAGAGTTAGGAGTCTCTCATGTTCTGTCTCCCTCTCTGATATTTCCCACTCATTTTGTCTCCTTTCCCCTTTATTCCCTTTCACTATTTTTTGTATTCCCCAAATGAATGAGACCAAACAATGTTTGTCCTTCTCCGACTGACTTACTTCACTCGGCATAATACCCTCCAGTTCCAACCACATTGAAGCAAATGGGGGTAGTTGTCATTTCTAATGGCTAATATTCCACTGTATACATAGACCACATCTTCTTTATCCATCGTCTTTCGATGGACACTGTGGCATCTTCCACAGTCTGGCTATTGTGGACATTGCTGCTAGAAACATCGGGGTGCAGGTGTCCCGGCATTTCACTGCATCTGTATCTTTGGGGTAAATCCCCAGCAGTGCAATTGCTGGGTCGTAGGGCAGATCTATTTTTAACTCTTTGAGGAACCTCCACACAGTTTTCCAGAGTGGCTGCACCAGTTCACATTCCTACTAACAGTGCAAGAGTGTTCCCCTTTCTCCACATCCTCTTCAACATTTGTTATTTCCTGTCTTGTAATTTTCCCCATTCTCATTGGTGTGAGGTGGTATCACATTGTGGTTTTGAGTTGTATTTCCCTGATGGCCAGTGATGTGGGGCATTTTCTCAAGTGCTTGTTGGCCATGTCTATGTCTTCCTCTGTGAAATTTCTGTTCATATCTTTTGCCCATTTCATGATTGGACTGTTTGTTTCTTTGCTGTTGAATTTGATAAGTTCTTTATAGATCTTGGATACTAGCCCTTTATCTGATATGTTGTTTGAAATATCTTCTCCCATTCTGTAGGTTGTCTTTTAGTTTTGTTGTCTGCTTCTTTTGCTGTGCAGAAGCTTTTTTATCTTGATTAAGTCCCAATAGTTCATTTTTGCTTTTGTTTCCCTTGCCTTCATAGATATATCTTGCAAGAAGTTGCTGTGGCCAAGTTCAAAAGGCTGTTGCCTGTTGTTCTCCTCTAGGATTTTGATGGATTCTTGTCTCATATTTGGATCTTTCATCCATTTTGAGTTAATATTTATGTATGGTGTAAGAGAATGGTCTAGTTTCATTCTTCTGCACATGGCTGTCCAATTTTCCCAGCACCATTTATTGAAGAGACTGTCCTTTTTCCAGGGGATGGTCTTTCCTGCTTTGTCAAATATTCGTTGACGATAGAGTTGACAGCCCATTTCTGGGTTCTCTATTCTGTTCCATTGATCTATGTGTCTGTTTCTGTGGCAGTACCACACTGTCTTGATGACTACAGCTTTGTAGTACAACCTGAAATCTGGCATTGTGATGCCCCCCGGCTGTGGTTTTCTTTTTCAATATTCCCCTGGCTATTCCTGGTCTTTTCTGATTCCACACAAATCTTAAGATGATTTGTTCCAAGTCTCTGAAGAAACTCCATGGTATTTTTTTTAATTTTTATTTATTTATGATAGTCACACAGAGAGAGAGAGTCAGAGACATAGGCAGAGGGAGAAGCAGGCTCCGTGCAGGGAGCCCGACGTGGGATTCGATCCCAAGTCTCCAGGATCGCGCCCTGGGCCAAAGGCAGGCGCACCAAACCGCTGCGCCACCCAGGGATCCCTCCATAGTATTTTGATAGGGATTGCATCAAGTGTGTAAATTGCCCTGGGTAGCATTGACATTTTCACAATGTTAATTTTTCCAATCCATGAGCATGGAATATTTTTCCATCTCTTTGTGTCTTCCTCAATTTCTTTCAGAAGTGTTCTATAGTTTTTAGGGTATAGATCCTTTACCTCTTTGGTTAGGTTTATTCCTAGGTATCTTAGGCTTTTGGGTGCAATTGTAAGTGGGATTGACTCCTTAATTTCTCTTTCTTCAGTTTCATTGTTAGTGTATAGAAATGCCACTGATTTCTGGGCATTGATTTTGTATCCTGCCATACTGCCGAATTGCTGTATGAGTTCTAGCAATCTTGGGGTGGAGCCTTGGGTTCTATGTAGAGTATCATGTCATCTGCGAAGAGGGATAATTTGACTTCTTCTTTGCCAGTTTGAATGCCTTTTATTTCTTTTTGTTGCCTGATTGCTGAGGCTAGGACTTCTAGTACTATGTTGAATAGCAGTGGTGAGAGTGGACATTCCTGTCTTGTTCCTGATCTTAGCGGAAAGGCTCCCAGTGTTTCCCCACTGAGAATGATATTTGCTGTGGGCTTTTCATAGATGGCTTTTAAGATGCTGAGGAATGATCCCTCTATCCCTACACTCTGAAGAGTTTTGATTGGGAATGGATGCTGTATTTTGTCAAATGCTATTCTGCATCTATTGAGGGGATCATATGGTTCTTGTTTTTTCTCTTGTGAATATGATCTATCATGTTGATTGTTTTATGAGTGCTGAACCAGCCTTGCATCCCGGGGATAAATCCCACTTGGTCATGGTGAATACTCTTCTTAATGTACTGTTGGATCCTATTGGCTAGTATCTTGTTGAGAATTTTTGCATCTGTGTTCATCAGGGATTTGGTCTATAATTCCCCTTTTTGGTGGGGTCTTTGTCTGGTTTTGGAATTAAGGTGATGTTGGCCTCATAGAATGAGTTTGGAAGTACTCCATCTCTTTTTATCTTTCAGAGCAGCTTTAGTAGAATAGATATGGTTTCTTCTTTAAACGTTTGATAGAATTCCCCTGGGAAGCTGTCTGGCCCTGAGCTTTTGTGTCTTGGGAGGTTTTTGATGACTGCTTCAATTTCCTCCCTGGTTATCAGCCTGTTCAGGTTTTCTATTTCTTCCTGTTTCAGTTTTGGTAGTTTGTGGCTTTCCAGAAATGCGTCCTTTTCTTCTAGATTGCCTAATTTATTGTAGTATAGCTGCTCATAATATGTTTTTAAAATCGTTTGTATTTCCTTGGTATTGGTTGTGATCTCTCCTTTTTCATTCATGATTTTATTAATTTGAGTCTTTTTTCTTTTTCATAAGGCTGGCTAATGGTTTATCTATCTTATTAATTCTTTCAAAGAACCAACTCCTGGTTTTGTTGATCTGTTCCACAGTTCTTCTGGTCTCTATTTCATTGAGTTCTGCTCGGATCTTTATTAACTCTCTTCTTCTGCTGGGTGTAGGTTTTATTTGCTGTTCTTTCTCCAGTTCCTTTAGGTGCAAGGTTAGCTTGTGTATTTGAGTTTTTTCCAGTTTTTTCAGGGATGCTTGTATTGTGATGTATTTTCCTCTCAGGACTGCTTTTGCTGTATCCCAAAGATTTTGAACAGTTGTATCTTCATTCTCATTAGTTTCCATGAATCTTTTTAATTCTCTCTACTTTCCTGGTTGACCCTTTCTTCTTTTAGCAGGATGGTCTTTAACTTCCACATGTTTGAATTTCTTCCAAATTTCTTCTTGTGATTGAGTTCTAGTTTCATAGCATTATGGTCTGAAAATATGCAGGGGACAATCCCAGTCTTTTGGTATCGGTTCAGACCCAATTTGTGACCCAATATGTGGTCTATTCTGGAGAAAGTTCCATGTGCACTTGAGAAGAATGTGTATTCAGTTGCATTTGTATGTAAAGTTCTGTAAATTTCTGTGAAATCCGTCTGGTCCAGTGTATCATTTAAAGCTCTTGTTTCTTTGGAGATGTTGTGCTTAGAAGATATGTCATTTGCAGAAAGCACCGTGTTGAAGTCTCCCAGTATAAGTGTATTATTATCTAAGTATGTCTTAACTTTGGTTTTTAATTGATTGATATACTTGGCAGCTCCCACATTAGGGGGATAAATATTCATGATTGTTAGGTCCTCTTGTTGGATAGACCCTTTAAGTATGATATAGTGTCCCTCTTCATCTCTTACTACAGTCTTTGGGATAAACTTTAATTTATCTGATATAAGGATTGCTACCCCTGCTTTCTTTTGAGGACCATTTGAATGGTAAATGGTTCTCCAACCTTTCATTTTCAGGCTGTAGGTGTCCTTAGGTCTAAAATGAATCTCTTGTAGACAGCAAATAGATGGGTCTTGCTTTTTTATCCAGTCTGAAACCTTGCGTCTTTTGATGGGATCATTAAGCCCATTCACGTTCAGAGTTACTATTGAGAGATATGAATTTAGTGTCATCATAATACCTATTCAGTCCCTTATTTTGTGGACTATTTCTTTGGACTTCCTACTTCATTTACAGAGTCCCCCTTAGTATTTCTTGCAGAGCTGGTTTGGTGGTCACACAGTCTTTCAGTTTCTGCCTATCTTGGAAGCTCTTAACTCTCCTTCTATTTTGAATGAGAGCCTTGCTGGATAGGGTATTTTAGCTGCATGAATACTTTCTGGCCTGCCAGATCTCTGTGGAGAGGTCTGCTGTTAACCTAATATTTCTCCCCATATAAGTTAGGGATCTCTTGTCTCTTGGTACTCTTTATCTTTGGAATTTGCAAGTTTCACTATTAAATGTTGAGGTGGTGAATGGTTTTCATTGATTTTAGGGGGGAATCTCTCTATCTCTTGGATCTGAATGCCTGTTTCCCTCGCCAAGATAGGGAAGTTCTCAGCTATGATTTGTTCAAATACGCTTTCTGGACCTCTGTCCCTTTTGATGCCCTCTAGAACCCCAATTAAAGGTAGATTTTTCCTTCTGAGGCTGTCATTTATTTCCCTTAACCTTGCCTCATGATCTTTTAATTGTTTTTCTCTTTTTTCCTCAGCTTCTTTCCTTGCCATCAACTTGTCTTCTATGTCACTCACTCTTCTACCTCATTAACCCTCATCGTTAGGACCTCCAGTTTGGACTGCATCTCATTTAATTGATTTTTAATTTCAGCCTGATTAGATCTAAATTGTGCAGTCACGAAGTCTCTTGAATCCTTTATGCTTTTTTCCAGAGCCACCAGTAGCTTTATAATTGTGCTTCTGAATTGGCTTTCTGACATCGAATTTAATCAAATTCTGTAACTCTGTGGGAGAGAGGACTGTTTCTGATTCTTTCTTTTGTGGTGAGTTCTTTCTAGTCATTTTGCTCAGTGCAGAGTGGCTAAAAACGAGTTGCACTGGAAAAAGGAAGAAAAAAAACAAAAGAAAAAACAAACAGGCAAACAAACAAAAAACCCAAGGGTCAGTATCCTCTGGTTCTACATACTGTAAATCCCTGGAGTTCCCCTGGAGCTTTCCAGCGCTGCTTGGTCAAGAACTTGCTCTTCCCTTGTCCTTCCAGCTGGTCTTCTGGGGGAGGGGCCTGCTGCGCTCATTCTCAGGTGTGTGCACCTGGGGGAGCTGCCCCGACCCCTGCCAGGTGCATGGCTCAGTGGGAGTTGTTGACCCTGTGAGGCCTCTGTTTCCTGGCGGCCGTGCTCCGTCCCCGGCACAGGGTGACACCGGGAGGAACAACAGCACTGGCGGCGGCCAGCTCTCCAGCCTTGGAGTCCGCTCCTGCAGGAACTACCGCAGCTCCCAGTCCGCAGGGGCCTGGATGCTCCGGGAGCGGGGGGCGCTGACCTGCACCGTTGGGGGCTCCCGGCGGCAGGAGCGTCCTCGCTCTCCCGGGCCCTCCCCGCCTCTGCCTGTCCTGAGGGGAGAGCAGGATCCTGGGCTGTGTCCCCCGGCGCCCTGGGCTCGCTGCTGGAATCGCGCTCCCGGGGCCGCGCAGCCCCCTCCGCGAGGAGCCCCCCCTGAGCTGCTCCCGAGGCTCCCCTGGGCGCGCTCCAGGCTTCAGCCCTTTCCAGCGCTCCGCCCGCGGGTGTGGGGCGCTTTCCCCCGGGCGCCCCTCCTCTGTTAGTGACCCCGAGAGCCTGGGGGCTCCACGGCCCCTCCTGGGATCCTGCCCGAGCTCCCTGCGAGCGCCTTTCTGTCCGGGAAGAATCCGGTGCGGATTTTTAAAGCTCCTGCTTCTTGGGGTTGGGCTTTCCTGTCCGGGAGGCTCTTGCCGCCCCCCTTAGCCCGGCTCCTCAAGGGGCCCCTCCCCCACTGGATATTTATTTATTTATTTATTTATTTATTTATTTATTTATTTATTATTATTTTTTCCGCCTTCCTACCTTGTTAGAAGCGCAAACTCCTCTCTGTAGCATTCCAGCTGTTCTCTCTTTAAATCTCAGGTCGAATTCGTAGGTTTTCAGGATGATTTGAAAGTTATCTAGGTAAGTTGGTGGGGACAGGTAACCTGGGAACCCTACTCTTCCGCCATATTGTCCCGCCCCCCAGCTTGCAAATCTATTGTGAATGTACATTCAGTTAGCTCTAATTTCCAGTCTCTGAAATGGTAGGCATGGGTGCCACTGATGTCATCGTATGGGTTCAAATGTCTTAACATTTTATTTCATAATGCAAGTATTTACAGGTTTGTGTGTTATAGTATAAATGCTATTTTTGGCCCTTACCATATTCCCAGGCAATGCTCACTATTCTGTTGTGTAAGACAGATAAGGTCCCTGATCAGGTGGTGACCCCTGGTGATGTGATGGAGAGTGCCTCACTCAGGGTCTCTACTGCCAGAGAGGTCCGAAGGACCGAAGGAAGTAATACTCAAGGAGCCATTGTGCAAACAGCAGGGAGAGGAGCCATCGGAGGAAGGGGGAAGTAGTGGCTGGTGCAGAGGTGCTCAGGTGGGAATGAACTTGGATTGGAGTGGGATGAAGCCAGGTGGAAAAGGTAATTCAGAACCAGAGCATACTGGACACTGAATCTTTTTTTTTTTTTTTAAGATTTTATTTATTCATTCATGAGAGACAGAGAGAGAGAGAGAGAGGCAGAGACACAAGCAGAGGGAGAAGCAGGCTCCATGCAGGGAGCCCGATGTGGGACTCGATCCCAGGTCTCCAGGATCACGCCCTAGGCTGAAGGCAGTGCGGTAAATTGCTGAGCCCCCCGGGCTGCCTGGATACTGAATCTCAAATCTGAGACCCACTGCCTCTTTACAAAGAATTCTAGTGCTCCTCCTGCTGCTCAAAATAAAATTCCTGTATATGTTAATTTCACCCTAAGTGTTTTAAAATTTACTCTATTGAGAAGACATAAGCTATCTAATTCCCCTATGAAACATAAGAATGGTATTAAACGATAAATCCCTGCCCCCGGCTTGTAAGTGGCCAATAAATTGATGGACTTCATCTGCAACTTTCTCCCGTGAGAAGAGTAAGACCTCTCCTACATGGCCCATGTTCATTGTTTATTTTGTTATGAGATTGTTATGACAACCATAGTCTATGAATTGGGAAATAATTTATGCTGCACTAGAAGTTCCCTCATCTCATCTCTCAACGGATGAATATGATTAATCCAAAATTTTTGCTCATAAGCCCAAACTGGTATCATCAATCAACCATTACTTCTTGTTAAAGGACTGGTTTTTAAAAAGCAATTTATAATACAATACTTTGTATTTCAACATGTAAATTCTCAGGTACGACTCTGCTAGAAGACGTATGTAAGTGCATTAATGGACCAGTTAGAACCAATGTGCATGTGAAGGGATGTTGTAATAGTGACTCAAACACAGCCAGTGGCTTCTTCAGCAGTGAGGTGATTTTCTGAAATGGGGAACAGTTCTAGATAAAATTTGGAACAAAACACAGCACATCCTTTTCTACTTTGCATTTAATATATGGTACGGAGTCTGGACCCAGGCTCAGATAATTATCAACAGGCAGATTGAAGGCCCTTCCTGCAATTTCAGGAAATCTAGCATTCCTCACCCTGCCCCCTAAATGCCAGTTGCAGCAGCCCCTTTCAAACACTATGACAATCTCAATGTTCCCATAAAATTCTAATCATCCCTGGCAATGAGAACCACTAAGACACAGCCACATGAGCCACAGGAGGGAGTTTGGATTTGATTCTATGCACCTATGGGAACTCAACGAAAGGTTTTGTGCTAGAAGTGACAGAAAATGATTTTAAAGGATTTCCCTGGGTACCATGTGGAGAATCAACTGTGGCAAGAGCAAGACTGGTGATAGGGAGACCAGCCAGAAAGTGATGGTTGTAGTCCAAACAAGAAATAATGGTGCTTTAGGCAAAGATGGAAGGAGCAGAGGTGGAAAGAAATGGATAAAGGTGTGCTTTGAGTAGAGTCAATCGGATTGACTGATGGATGTGGGATGAGAAAATATTTTTGGCTTTAGCAACTGGATAAATGATAGTGGTCTTTACCAAGAAGGGGAAGAGCACATGAGGGAGTGGTGTGGGATCATGAGTTCAGTTTCGGCCATGTTTGACACCATGGGGAGATGTCAAGCAGGTAGTTAGATGTCTGAGTTCACAAGGGATGCCCTGGCTGGAGACACATCTGCGAGTCAATGGTCTATAGAACCCAAGCCATGGGATTGGAGAGTAGAGGAGGTCACCCTGGGAGAGTGCGTGTATGAAGGAGAGAAGGACAGCCAGGATAGTCTTAAGGCCCTCAACACCATTAAATGAGGCCTCTACTCTATTAATTATTCCATTAAAAGAAACACTGAAGTTTTTACACTAATTTTAATGGGAATATTTAATGATTAATGACACTAGTTTTGGCTTATGAACAAAAACTTTGGAACTAATTATACTCATTTATCAAAGCATCAAGATGTACTTCTTCATGAACTTCAAATTATTTCCCAATGCATAGAGTATGATTATCCTAACAATCTTATGATACAAAAGTACTAATTAATGTTTGGATCAAGGGCAATCTACTTGGCAGAGAACTTGGGGAGAACTTGGGCTTGTGTCCTCATGAAAACTATAGATGAAGTCTATTTATTAATCAATATTTATTGGTCCCCTACAGAATAGGCACTGAGATTTTTCAGCTTAAAAATCACTTTTATATTTTCTAAGGGAATTTGATAGATTCTATTTTCTAAATTTAAGAAATCTTTCTTTGGGGCACCTGGGTGGCTCAGTGGTTGAACATCTGTCTGCCCTTAGCTCCCGGGACCCCAGGATTGAGTCCCACATTGGACTCCCCACAGGGAGCCTGCTTCTCCCTCTGCCTATGTCTCTGCCTTTCTCTGTGTCTCTCATGAATAAATAATAAAAAAATCTTTTAAAAAGTTAAAAAAATAAAAAAATCTCTTTTTCACAAGCTTTATTAAGACATAACTTCAATACCACAGAACTTTAATGTTTTTGAATTTGAAGGCAGTTACAGTGAACTTTCAAATAGACCTATATATAGGTTGAAGAATAAATCACCCTGGCAGCCTAACCACACATAACGATGGCATCTCTTGTTTACTGGGCACAGAGTCAGGTAACATAGGACAAGCAGACTTTACATCACTATCCCTCTTCGTCATAACATTCCTGAAGGGTATCCCCTCCATTTTACAGAGAGAAATCCAGGCTCAAGGAATTGAGGATCTTCACAGAGATCACCAGAGGTCACCAGCAGCCAGGGTTTGGATACAGGTCTCTGACTCAGACCTTTTCTCTCTCTCTTCCTCCCGCCCCCAGTCTCCTGGAAGACAGAAGCTCCGGTCTGGAACGTATATAATGATCTCCCATTTTAAAGGTAGATCAGTGTCACAACCCATGGGGATTGGCATCTCAATGATTCAAATTTTAAAGCGTTTTACTGTCACATGGGGATTAGTTTTAGAGCCATTTCTTACTGGTGTTATAGTTAATGCCTTATGCTTAAGTAGAATTACAGATCCTGTAAAGGTTAAATTGGTTTATCTTGTCTCCTACCTCTCAAAAGGCCCTACCTATGCTAATTCAGATTTCAAAATATATTTAGGCAAGTGAGGTGGTGGAGTAGGAAAATTGGTAGGCACATGAGTTAACGGATTTTACTAGATACGAGTGAGTTATGAATGTATGATGACTGGTGACCAGTAGAGTCTGCTGTGTATTTGGGCAGACCCCCAGGGCCGGGTGGCCACCCATTCACCCAGTTAGGAATCACACACTTCCAGAAGTCGAGTAGGAGCCTTCCATGTCCTGACCAGAGGAGACACAATTACACTACTAAGTAAATCCTTGCCTACAAAGGGATAAACAAGAATTTGGAATGTTGGAACCACACAGAAAAAAAAAATGGCTAAGGTTGTGGGAAAGGCATCCGCAGCATGGGAATTTCCAGTGGGGTCGCCTTTCAGCAGACCGAGCAGACTCTGGGTAAGGACTGAAGGGAAGCTTGACTCCTTCAGGGTGGGGGACACTCTGAGACCGGTGGGGCAAGTTTGGCTCTGTGATCAGGTTTGGCAAATATTCAACATTAGAATACCCCAGGATGCAACCGGGAATTAAGAAATTATTTTAATATTGGAAAACACAAGTGTAAGAAGTGACCTAATGAGCAGCTAGTCTATAAATTAGTGGTGGTATTGGGAATAATGTAAATCAATATTTATAAGTACTCTGAAAACACAGTTATTTAGTAAATAGAAAAAAAACTGGCAATATTGTCACAGTCAAGAATCCATAAGTAGGATTCTTGTGGGAAGCAGCAGGGGGAAGATGGATAAGGTTTATGTCTCATTAACATCAGCAGCGTGATACACCGGGCATTGCTTTTTTCTCCCCCCTTTACTCTAATGCTTATTATTGTTGTGGGGATTTAACAATTTTTACTGGGTTTCAAATCCTCTACCATATCCAAAAAATACTGAGAATGCTCAAGAGTTCATTAGGCCTGTATTTATGAAGCCCTCTAGGTCATCACCACCACTGTACCCAAGCCACTATTAAGTGCTTACTGTGTGCCTGGCTCTGTGCCAAGTATTTAGTACACATCACACCATCACACAACCTATGAGAGTGTGACTATTATTTTTCCATTTAGAGATAATGAGACTGAAGCTCATACATTAATTCACTTCCCTGAGATGACACAGCTGGGAAGTGACGGAGTCAGCATTAAAAAATTAGTCTATAATAACTCATGTGTCCAGGCTCTTTAACTATCACATCTGCAACACAACTGTAAATCCACGGGCTGGAAATATGGTGGAGGTGAATCTGTCCTTTGTCCTCCATCTGATCCAAGACCAGCGGAAGAAAGAAGAATTTCTCTCATGTTCTCACAAGGTATCTAGTCCTAAAGAATAATGGCAGCTCAATTTCAAATTTTTTTTTTTTTTTTTTTTCTAAAAGAGAAGGGGAGGAGACAGGCAGAGGAAGAATCTGCAGCAGACTCCCTGCCGGGTACAGAGCTCATCTCATGACCCTGAGATCATGACCTTGAGCTGAAACCAAGAGTTGGACACCTAATTGATGGAGCCACTCGTGTCCTTTTCTTTCTTTTTTCTTTTATTTATTCATGAGAGACTAAGAGAAAGGCAGAGACATAAGGAGAAGCAGGCTCCCTGCGGGAAGCCTGATGCAGGACTAGACCCCAGAACTCTGGGATCACGACCTGAGCCAAAGGCAGGTACTCAGCCGCTGAGCCACCCAGGTGCCCCTCTTTTTTTTTTTTTTAACCTTTTTCAAAGTTACTGTGTTTAGGGACAAAGAGTGTTGTGTTACTTTGATATATACTTGTTTTTCGGATCAAGGGAGGCATATTTACAAATTGTCAGGTTTTCACAAAGTCTTCCTTAAAGCAGTCATTTCCAACCTTTTAAATATAACAGGGCCCTGCCTTTTAAATATTGGATGCATATTGCATCCTGACGAGAATGTAGAATGGCTTCTCAGCTGCTAGCCCTAAGCTTCCAGATCTGCTGCGAAGAGGTTTTCATTTCCACTGCTCGGAAACTGCAGGCCTGAGAATTCCCTACAGCACCATCCGTGGGGACCACTGCCTTAAAAACCACTTAAGAATTACAAGAATTATAAAATTACACACTCAACAGACTCAATTTAAAAAAAGAGCTTTTTCAGTAAAACTGCCTACAATCCCAATTCCCCCAGAACAATAAGAAATGTATTTGTAACAAAGAAATCAATGAACATTGAGGCCAACAGCTCATCTTCTGTGTTGGGTGAAACCTGAGTTATGAGATCTAAATCTGGTACAATAATTTGCAAGGCATTTGGCACCATCCTCTCTGAGAAGTTTTCCCTGACTCTTCTGGTCCAGTTTATGTTCCCTTTTGTGTCCTTTGCTGACACAGCACAGTGTTATTGTCTGTTCGCTTGCTTGTCTCCCCTCCTCCTCAGGGTTGCAGGCTCCTTAGGCGGGGCTGAGGATTTATTCTCTTTTATCACTCAGCACAATGGTTGGCACAGGGTTGCTGCCAGTAACTGTTTAACAAATGGAGCCAATCATCGTCTCTGTGCTAATAGGACTAACCTTTAGACCCGAATTTCCTATAGTGTGTTGAATATCTCCATGCCAGCCTGTCATAACCACCTGGTTCAAGGATAAACTAATTTAATTACCAACGGTTGGTACAGGTGACTTTTAGTTTCTTTTTTTTGTTGTTTTAGACTTTTAAAATGTCTATTGTTTCGGCTAAAAGAAAATTATCTACAGAAATGTTTTTTTTAAAAGATTTTATTTATTTGAGAGAGAGAGCCCAAGGAGTGAGCAAGCACAAGCGGGTGGGCAGAGGGAGAAGCAGGCTCCCCGCTGAGCAGGGAGGCCGACGTGTGGCTCTATTCCAGGACCCTGGAATCATAACCTGAGCTGAAGGCAGACACTTAACTGAGTCACCCACGCGCCCCAGAAATGATCTATCTTTACAAAAGTCAAATACATTCGTACTGTATTGCTTAAACCATATACTCTTGCAGGCTGATAGTAAATCAAACTACACAAAGCAAAAGAGGGGATTATCCATAGATTCTGGTGTCCCAGGAAAATCAGGAGCAGGAATGTGGGAGCGCTTGGGAAGTCCTACACTCCACAATCTGGATGCCCTTAGAACTCCCTCTTACCATCTCATCTCCAGCCCATGTAGCCATACAGTCCATACAGGAACAATCCCAAGGTTTACTATAGCTTCAGCCAGGCACAAGAAAACCCTTCCTCACTTCCAGTCCCAGAACTCCCAAAGAACAGGTCCCTACCTAGATCTCCTAACAGTGGCCAGAGGGACGATATAATAAATCCCACAGAAACCCTGTGGGTTGGAGGCATGTGTTCCTACCGGTAGGCAGACACTGGGGTCTGGGGTCTACCAAGCAACAGGCATCTGCCACACATACTTTCACTCAGACTGTTCTCTTGCCCAAAAGCTTCTCCAATTATCAAAATGCTTCCCATTCTTCGAAGCTCAACCTTAAATACCACCTCCTCCATAAAACCTTTATTGATTTCTACTCACCCACGTCTGAACTATATCTTTTTCCTTTGTTCTCCACTGTGCTCTTCATTCTGCCTTATTTTTACTGTTTCTATGTCTGCAAACTAACAAGAGAAAAGGATATAAATCCAGGAGAATCTTTGTGGATAATCCCCTCTTTTGTTCATGTAGTTTGAGTTTTTGTCAGCATGCAAGAATATGTGGTTCATGCAATAATACAGTATGAACATATTTGTCTTTTTTAAAAAAGAGATTAAGTCTACATTTTAAGTCAGACCTGAATGCTAACAAGCTAGCTGAGATAGTTTCCTCACGTATAAGAAACTTGACAGGAGTTGACGACGCAGTAGTCTCTCTTACATTTTTATGAGGATGATAGAGACAATGTATAGAAACACCCTGTGCAGTGCCTGGCATGGAAGGAACTTCAAAATTGCTAGTATTCTTCCTTTGGATTTCTCTCACTAGATTACAAACTCCTTGAGGTCAGTCAGGATTTCCCACTGTGCTTATTAAATATTTTAAAGGTAAATAGTCTTCATTAAATGTTTGTTGAACTCCCCTTATTATCTTCCCAGCCAGAGTTAATTGGTCATATTAATATCTCTAGATAAGTTCTAAGTGCTTTGCATTTATTGACTTAATTTCCATGATAATTCCATGAAATAGGCTTTGTGGCCTCTATTTTATAGATGATGAAACAGGTGCAGGAAAGTTAAGAAACTTGCTGGAGCTCAAAAACCATTAAGGGATGAAGTAAGGCAGTAGCTCCAGGGCTTTCACTTCCAATCATCCCCGTTAGTGGTTCCTTAGGGGCAGAAAATATGTCTAGTATGAAACAGTTCACATTGCTTTCTTCTTGTTTGAACTAGTTTAGAGTAATCCAAACAAATAGTTGCTCTGATGTTCTCATTCCTTTAATTAGAAACTTCTAGGTGACTCATTAGCTTCCTATGGCTTACGATAATGACCGTCACCAAGATTTTACCAAAAATAACAAATAATTGCACTTAAGCATGAAGGGCTGATTTATGGGCCATGCTGCAAATTCCTAGGATCTCCAATTCCAATAAGTTTCAATCTCCTGGATTATTTTGGAGTTTGACCTGGTCAGTCTCCAGGCTACCCACAATGTGCTACACCCAGTTCACAATTTGCATAACTGTACCAACAGGCAGCTGTGGGATGTGGGGGAAAACAGAAAAATAGCTTTCCGTTAGGATGAGGGTGAGAAATCCTGACCTGCGTCCTTTACTAGCAGAAAATTTTCAGTGATGCTTCATTGTGGAAGCTCAATAGCTTTAATTTATTCATCTTCTCTTATTATATGGCACAAATTGCCATCATCAATCCAGGTCACTCGTGCAAGGAACGATTTAGCAGGGAAATGGGAAATTGGGAGTACAGGGGAAAGCTTAAGAAAACAGTGACACCTATA
Organism: Canis lupus baileyi; assembly: GCF_048164855.1. Classification (NCBI taxonomy): domain Eukaryota; kingdom Metazoa; phylum Chordata; class Mammalia; order Carnivora; family Canidae; genus Canis; species Canis lupus. The sequence continues at coordinate 45,451,347 of NC_132850.1, read as the reverse complement.
ATTACACATGGCGATTAGGTTTCCAACCTATTTTCACACTTTTTTCTTCCAATATATCTTCACCTCAACTTTGTGATAAGGAAACAACATCAGCTCCTTCTTTACAGGTAAGGAAACAGAGGTTCGTAAAAGTTAAGTGACCCAGCAGACATGCATAAACATGTGTTCTAATATAGGTATTCTATCCAGGGCTGTTTCCACGTGTACCATGATGCTTTTGGAGGCAGCAAGATGCAGGAGAAATTTCTGTGTGACCATAGTTTGGGGAATAAGTGGAGCTGGTAAACAACTGTGGGGAAAATGGTATGAAAATACACAGGAGAAAGAGTGGCATCATCTTGGCCAGGGAAGAATCTACATCTTCTCAGGTCTGTGTGGGGCCAGGGTGGAGGGTGGGAGAGAGGCAGCTCATTTCCCCGGTAAAAGTATGGGATGAGCCCTGTCCGGTTGCACTGTTAGTTCTCATTCCTTCCCAATATCACACTTGCATTCTCGTGTGAAGTTTAGATATTGGAACTTCTGGTTGACTGAGTGAGGTCCATCAATAATTGCTGGTGCTGTAATTCCTCACATAAACAAATATATACTTTTACATCTAAAATTCCAAATTTTGCAAGTTTTTTCTTAATTTAAGTTCCACATGTCTGTTCTGAATTGAAGAGGCCTCTGCTCTCTTCACAATTCAGTTTCCCTGTCTCCATGCTAGTAATTTAGTTACGTGTGGCAAGGAATACTTCAGAAAAATCTCTCAAAAGAGTAGTAAATATTCCTATTTCTAAAATCTAGTGTGTGAATTCAGGAAGGAAACAACAAATTTTTAATCAAAGTAAGCAATAATGACAGGTTTATTTAAAATTCCAGTAGAGAAAACCCACTAGTTTTGGAATAAAAGTACTCAATGTACGAGAGCATAAGTGAATATAAAAGGTTAGCAGAAGAAAAATAAAACCAAACATAGTACAAAAAAATTTAAAAAGTTTGAAATGGATTTAAACAGGGATGTTCTTTAAATCCTCCAAATATTTAACAGTTACTAGGTTTGGCAAACAATTCACTTGAAAATTAAAGCCTGTATCTGTAAACTCCATAAAAACTGCTTATTACATTCAAGCACTCCATACAATTGGTACTGAAACATGTAGGCAGTCGATTTCAGAGTAGCAGGAATTACTCATTTGCTCTCACAGTTATATGAATTAACCAGCTGCATAACTGCTTTTTGGAGAAGAAGGAAGAGAAGACACAGGAAAAAAAAAAAGTAGGATAAAATCTCTAAAAAACTGAAACACAGCAAAATTCAGACATCAGTTTGTTTCTTGAAAGCACCAAACTGACTCTTTACCGTATATTCTACATTTGCAGTTGTCATTTCCCTCTCCCCCACCCCCCTCAAATACTCCTAAACCCACTAGTCTAATCAATTCTTAACTTCCAAATATTCTGTACATATATAATTAGCAAAGAGCATATGCCTAACATTATTCTGACAGCAGTATGGTCAGCATACAATTTTAGAAAGATTACTATGTATATCATCAAGATTAAACTTTACTTAAAAAACAAACAAAAACCATTACTAAACAAACAGTTTTAAAATATTATGAAAACCCATGAAAAGAAGATTCAACATGGGTCCTAAACCTGATAAAAACACACTTCAGAGAGACTATTAATGCTAAACTTTTGCCAAATGATGACCTTAAAGTGCCAAACACAAAAGAATCTCTTAGGACCATTTCTCCAATAGATAATTTGTCCCTGGCTTGGCCATCTCTCCTTTAACTATATACGAAGTCCTGCTGAAAGTATGCATTTTAGTTGATTTTACCATAGAACGTTACAATGTAAACTAAACAGGTTCTTGATATCGACAGTATGTTACCAAGGCTTTTTTATTTCTGAATCCAACAGTTGGTCACAGAGGTCAAGTATTATCAAGGCTCCTTTGTCAGTTCTCAATCGTGTCTGATTCCATCCTTCAAGTACATGCAAGGCTCAATAGTTTTCAAGAGGCAGAAGCCTGAGGCCGTTTAAGACACAGATGAAATAGGATTGTGAGGTGAACCCATCTGAGTAAGAACTTTATCCAGCCACTGGAGGGGGCCATGCAGGTGGATCTCAATCCAGCAGGGGGTGCTAGTAACATCCTGGCGGTGGTATTCGGCTCCCCAACCCTAGAAGACACATTGGAGGTCATTTCACTTGCTTAACTCCGTGATTAAACTTATAAGAAGAGTTCTCATAATCAGACATGCTGATTAAAGACATGGATGCTTTCCATGACAGGTGCTTGTGCACACAAACACACGTAAGAGGCAGGCAATTTCAGGGGATGGGTGTGTTCAAGGCTCCCTGAAGTCCTTACATAGATTCCAGGTCAAGAGTACTGGTCTTGGGGAATGGAAGTTTCAAAACACATTATAAGGCTGTTTTAATGAAGGCACTTTCTAACTTTCATTTTCATTGCCCACTACCTTACTGATGGTACTGTAACATATTAAATTCTCATTTTACCATCAAGAAAATAAGACAGAAGTTACTGTTAGGCAAACAGACATTCTGCTTCTTGCCTACTCACTCACTGGTGGTCCTCCTATCAACACAAGTGCTTTTGATCTTTCTATCTCCAAGCAAACTGGCAGAAGCACATACATACCCAAAAAGCTATAATTGACACCTAATCATTGCTCTGAATCAATAGATTCCATTACATATTGTATACACGGATGTATATGTATATAATAGATCTATACATCCATTATACATCCAGACATCTTCAGCATTACTGAATTGGTACACTAAAATTGCAAAAGAGAAAGCTAATTTTGCAATTGCAAAGATCAAAAACTCACTGGTGTGGGCAATGGAAAATAAAGCTCTGATAAATCCTTGTTTCGTGAGGGATGTTAGAGAAGGTTGGATTCTATTTATCTCTGACACCTACCTACTCCAGGAATTTCAAGAAATACATATGAACATCAGAACCTTCAAGAAAAAGTTGTGATATATGAACTGCATACCGATATACATCTATGCATTTGTACTTATATCAATACATTGCTAAATTTAAAGGTTTGTGTGCATGTTTCCTACATTAGATAGTAAGTTCTTTGAAGACAGGGAAGACCAGATCTTATTTATCTTTGATCTCAAACACCTAGCACAGTGACTGGCACAAAGCAGAAGCCCTAAGAAATACCTGTTCAGCTGAATTGACTTGGACTTTTCAGATATATATGGGGAGTTCATTGTGCAAATAATTTATAAAATGAATGCTTTAAAGTCCAAAATGATGGTCTTCAAAATAGCACAAGATTGGCTATTAATATTAGTAAAATGTGCTGTATCATTTCTCTAAGATGCTAAGTGACAGGGCAAGGTATGCAACCCTTATCATAATAAAGAACAATACTGCACAAACACTATTGAATTTTGTTGTTGTTGTTGCAAATGTATAAGCAGCTGCCCTTTATCATGTCAGCAGGAGTTTTAAAACGAAATTTGTTTACCCATAACTCTCCAAATCCAGCTTCCCAACTATGTCCATTATATCTTTATTATATATGATTTATTATATGTCCATAACCTTCCATTCCATCTCATTATTTTATAGTTAAACATGTAATAGGCTACTATCATTGTGATCCTAGAGACGTTAGGTGCTTTTACATCTTTGCGTTAATTCTCTGGAATGGTGCTAAAAATATTTGCTTAATAAATGAAATCTAATACATTGTTAATGCAGATCTTTATATCATAAACACTTTTTATTAGTGTAAAGTTTGTACTTGTGTAAAAATATTTTAAAATGTATAAAAGTAAAACCATTAAAATTAGGTAATCAATATGAAATGAGCATGAGGAGAAAGCCAGTTGGAGCAGTAGAGTCATTAATTTCCTCTTGAGTGGTTCTTCAATAGTAGTAGACTCACCAAGGGACCTTTGTAATGATTACCACAGTTCCCAAACTCCACCTACCGGTCTTAAAGATGACAATCATGAGGATCAGCAAAGGATCCCTGTGCCTTAACCGCACAGTTAAAATGGCAGATAAAACTAGAACCTGGGTCTCTTGACTCTCAACAGGTATTCTTTCCTCCATACCAGTAAACAACAGACAAAAAGCACTGCTGGCAAGTGACTGTCCTCATTTTAAAATTCATTTTAGCTAAAACGCAAAGTCAAAAACGAAACAGTGAATGTTAACTGTGGCTGAGAAAGATCTTTATAGTCCCATAGGTACATAGCATATTGGTAAATCCCTTTAAAAGGTAAAAACCCTCCTTTAATACTAAAAAGGCACCAGACTCAGCCACAAAGAACTACTGAATTATGTTTTGAGAAAGCCAACATTCAGAGAACACAGTCAAAATCTGCTACTATGATTCAAAGAAGTAAGAAAACAATGATACTCAGGGAAAGGTATCTTTGATCTAAAGGATGATTAACAAAGTAAGTTTCCAAAATTACCCTCTGTAACACATACATTACAAACAGGTTTAACAACAAGTTAGGTGAGCTTCTAAAGAGAGGACATAAAAGGTGATTGCCTCACCCAAATATATAATTAGTTCTGTTTCTCAAGGTAACAGAGGATGAAAATTTATCTTTGAGAATTCAGAGACAAGTCAGTCATTAGAATAAGTTACAACTCATAAAATCTAACCAGATATTTAATGTTTTTACATTTCAATGACATCTTAAAACTTTTTATTTTTCAGAGGCAAATGCATAAAAGAGATCACTTAACCGTGAACAATGTCTTTAACCTTCCCCATTCTCAACCCTAACAATAATCTTAGAACTAAGGCATTTGTGGGCAAAGGTCTTATTAATTTTTGAATTATAAGAAAATCGTGAGTTTTTGCCACAACCATTAAAAAAAGTCTGACCAATCAAAAATAAACCCCAGTGGGAAAAAAAAAAAAACAAAAAACCCAGTGTTACGAATTTTTATTTACAAAAAGATTATTTGTTCATTGTCAAAACTAAAGCAACAATCATTACCATCATAAAGGTATTAAGAACACAGAATAAAAAGAAAAGGAAGGGGGGTGTGTTTACTGAATTGATCTCTTAAGAAAACCATGCATTTAAATTATACAAGTTAAATGTATAACAAGACATTCTTTTATGGTACTACAATGACTAAAATAGTGCTTATTCAAATAGGACAGTTAGTCAAGCCGCCTATGCTGCTAACATGTAATACAAACTCTCCTATATTCTAATTATATTCTCCTGGTAACTGACATCCTCACTAAAGTTTAAAAACGTCTAGGTAATAAGTTGGCTTCTATGGGCACATACCAAGAAGATACAGATTTATATACAACTAAGAGAAGGCGCAGCAAGTGTGTCAAACCCTGACCAGAGGAATCAGAATTCACTTACCTTTACAAAGCTCATGCGGATAGTGCACATTTTAGTGAGCTCATAGACTGTCTCGAAGCCATGGTTCACAGACTGTGCCAATAACTGAGCGAATTCTTGGTTATTAAAAATTTTCAAACTACACCCACTGGGGATCTTGCAAACAGTAGTGGGGTGAAATCCATGATGGTAGTTGCAGTTCCGACTTTGCACAAAGATACTGCTGTCACTGAGGCATTCGGCGTACACCTCCCCTCCAACATAGTAAAGATGTACTCCTGTAGGAAGACAATGCATGCAATGTCTTCATTATCATTTTTCACAGCTGAAAAGCATCTGTGTAACTTCAATATATGAATCTGCATGGATCTAAAATTTGGCTAACTAGACATTCTCCAAATCTTGCACAACTGATAAAATCTTAGTTAATTGTATTAGTTCATACAATATCCCTTTGTTATTTTGTATATTTAAGAGGTTTCTAGGAAATAATATAACAAAGGAGGATCAAGAAAAGTAAAAAAACTAGAAAACCACAGGTGGAGGAAGTAGTGCTAAGAGCTGTAAGATGTAAGGTCGAGGGGAAAAGAAAATTATAAAAATAATTCATACTATGTGGAATCTGATCTCTCCGAACTACCATCTGCTCCAAACTTCTTCCTGTGACATCTTAGAGTGCCAGGAGTGTAGGAAATCGATCCTACCCAGCCTTTAAAAAAAGGAAAGTGGGGGCGGTGGGGGGCATTCTGACAAAGTCCTACACCATTAATGGCAGATTATTATAGGCCACGCAGTGAACACAGTCACATCCCATATGGCTTTAAACAATCTATCTTGCAGGTAACTCTAGCATGGTTCAGCCAATGTGAAAACTATGGTCTCCAATCCAATCTAAAAAATTATGTGTTGTGTTTACATGTACACACAATGGCTAAGACTTCCGTAATGATTAAATAGCTGCTAGAGCAGAAGCCCATTTTCCTGCCTGATGTAGAGAAAGCAATTTAAGAGAGAGAGAGTGAGCGTGTCTGTTTAACTCTTTTCCCTGATAATAAAAATGAGGAATTTGCATTTTTGAACATTTAGAAAGTAAAACAAAATATGAAGCAGCAAATACTATCCCTTGTTTAGTAATGTAAAGGTAGTAACTGTAAGTGCTGGATGCACTAGATTACAGGTTTTGAGTGTTAAACTTTCTCTGCAAACATTCAAAGTATCGATGGGATTATAAGGACACAACAATTTACGTTAGCCATTCTGCTATTATTGGATCATAGTGTTGATACCCATTTTCTGCTGTTATACCAATGCCAGGATAAATATCTCTGGATAATTTTTGATAATATCCTTAGGAGAGATTCCTGGAAGTTAAATCACTGGATCGAAGGCTCTTGATTCACTTTGCCAAACGACTTTCCAGAATGCTTGTATCAATTTACACCCTACAAGCAGTGTATGAATGCCTTTCTCATTTTGCCTATGCCAGGACTGAGTGAGCTTAAGACAAAAACAAATAAATTAAAATAAATTATAGCTGAAAAACAGTATTGTTTTAATTTGCATGTGAGACTGGATATGCTCTCATATTTTTATTAGCCATCTGTGTTTCTCTTACAAACTTACTGTTCATATTTCTTACCTATTTATCCCACTGGGGTTCTAGTATTTTTATTACTTTTTTATGAGCTGTGTGTAAGATATAAATAATTTATTTCCTATTTGTTTCCCCATTAGTCCTTTGTATTTTTTTTAATCTATAGAAGTTTGAAAGCTTTCAGTAGTCAAATCTCATGATCTTTCCTATTGCTTTTTATGCTTAAAAATTTCTACTTCTATGATCAAATGTATTTTCTTCTAGTTTCTTAATAGCTTGCCATTAAAAAAAACCTCAGTTCATTAATCTATTTGCATATATGATACTGAGGTCAGGGTTTCTCCCGACAGCCTCACTTAGAAGCTAATGTCGTTCCTGCAGGACCACTAGGAGACTGCTGGTTTGTTATGCTTCACTTAATATACATTCATTTTGAAATACAATATAGTTTGAGTTTAATTTATTTTGCCATTTGTCTACACCCTGATTTAACTGTAGTTTTATAATTTAATTAGCCTAACATCAAGAGTTTTTCCTTTACTTCTCCATTAAAAAATGGAGCTATTTTCACTCGTTTGTTCTCCCAGGTAACATATCAGAACATATTTGCCAACTTTCAAAAAATAACACATTATGATTCTGGCATGGATTGTTTTAAACCATACACTGAAATAGGAAGAACAGACATCTTTAAAATAGTCTCACAATATTAGGTCTTCTCTTTAAGGAACACTGACTGCTTATTTGTTTATCTAAATTTTCTCTCTCAGTAAAATTTAGTTTTCTTTACATAATTCTCATATATTGCTGATTCAGACTATTTCCAAAAAGTTATGTTTTCTATTGGTACAGGAAATGTGATTTTCTCCTCGACTATATTTTCTAACTGGTTATTGCCGGACTAAAGAAAACTGGCACATAGTTTCTAAAAATAAATTCTTGGGGATCCCTGAGTGGCTCAGCGGTTTGGCGCCTGCCTTTGGCCCAGGGCGCGATCCTGGAGTCCCGGGATCGAGTCCCATGTCGGACTCCCGGCATGGAGCCTGCTTCTCCCTCTGCCTCTCTCTCTCTCTATGTCTGTCATGAATAAATAAATAAGTAAATCTTTAAAAAAAAATTCTTTAGAAGTTTCTAGATAAACAACCATAACTTTTGAATAAACACAATGACCATAAGTACCACCATACTAACTACATATTACTAACATAAGTAATACTGACATGGGTGAAAGGAGGAAAGCCATTCATACACAGACTTATGGTACGAGCAGAAATTAATAAAAGCATTTCGGAAGTAATTTGGCATAACATCAAAAGCTTTTGACCTACTAATTTCTCTTCAAGAATCCATCCCAAGAATATTATCAATTAGTTAATCATATCATCTGCAATAATGGTAATTTTGGCTTATTTCCATTATTGATAATTCTACATTTGAATACTCCAGTCAAGGCATCTGAAACAATTTTAAATAACAGCATTCCCAGAATCTTTATTTCCTGTGTTTTTTTTTTTAAGTAGGCTCCATGCTTGGCATGGGGCCCAATGTGGGGCTTGAACTCAAGGCCCTGAGATCAAGACCTGAGCTGAGATCAATAGTCAGATTCTTAATCCACTGAGTCCCCCAGGTACCCCTCTTCCTAATTTTTAATAGAAATGTTCCAGAGTACAATGACTTTTTAGTACTTTGGGGTAATGGTCAACTTTAGAACTTAATTAAAAATATAACCCTCCATCCTGAATATACGTAAAATTGTGTTTGTATACAATTTTCAGGGTTTAGAGATCATAGTAGGGTATCTATATGTTATGAACTTAGGTTTTAGCATTTCATCATCAAATGTAGAGTTTAGGGTTTGTTCCTCCTCCCCCCCCCAATCATACAAAGGAACTATTTATTGATTCCTGTTTTAGGGGGTTTTTTGGTTTTTTTAAAGATCAAGTGTTGAACTTTATATCAAATGCCTTTTAAGCATTTATTAAATAACCACTTGATCTGGTCCACTGTTCTAAATTTTATGGTAGGTAAATTTTTTTTAAATGTTTACTCTGGAAATAATTTCAAACTTTTAGAAATAGAACAAACAGACAAAAAAAAAAAAAAAAAAAAAAAAAAAAACCAGAACAAAGAACATGCATATAACCACTGTCCGGATTCATCTATGGTGACAATTTATTCCATATGTTTTATCATTTGCACCTCCTTCCCCTCTCTGCTTTCATACACACCCTCATATACATTCTATATATATATATATAGATAGATATATGTATATATACATATCCACATATATATATGGTTATGTGTGTGTATATATATATATATATATATCCACACATAGATACATGTATATTCATTTATCTATATATATTCTGACATAGGATTTGTTTTAGATGGATATATAATCATATACACACACATTTTTGTATGTATTTCTTAAGAATAGGGATGTTCTCTTATATAGCCACAGTACAATTAGCAATGCTAGTGCATGTAACATTGATATAATACTCTTATTTAATCTACCACTCATGTTCTAACTCTGTCTGCAGAGCCCAGTAAGGTCCTCTGTGGTCTTTTCCCCCTTTTCTGGTATAGGTGATCACGTTCAGGGTCAACTTATTACACAGCTGTCATATCTTTTTAATCTCTCTTCATGTGGAACATCTTTATACCTTTGTCTTTTGACATTGATATTTTGGAAGAATACAGTTCCTCCTCACCCCCCGCTCCTTTTTAAAGATTTTACTTATTTATTCAGAGACACATGGAGAAACAGAGGCAGAGACACAGGCAGAGGGAGGAGAAGCAGGCTCCCAGCAGTGAGCCTGATGTGGGACTCGATCCCAGGACCCTGGGATCATGACCTGAGCCAAAGGCAAATGCTCAACCACTGAGCCACTCCGGCATCCCCGCCTCACTCTTTCTAAAAGAATGTTGGCTTTGTCTGAAGTTTCCCCATGATGAGGCTCAGATTTGCATTCTCAATTGGAATTCTGCATAGGTGATGTTACTTCCTTCTCAGGGCATCACATCTGGTGGCATATGAGATCTATCTGTCTCTCATTGGTAATGATAATTTTGATCTCCCAGTCAAGATGCTGTCCAATGTTTCCACTGTATAGTTACTGATTTTTATTCTCTGTTGTACCTAACAGGCAGTCTGTGTGGAGACACTGTAAGACCTTGCAAATACCCCAATTCTTGCAAAAAATTTCTCTGCAAATTCAGGAATACACTGAAGATTCCTGACGGCTGCAAAATGATGACTTTCCAACTCTAGCACTCACTCTACGTTTACCAACCAGCCTTCCCCATTCATTCTTTATCTACTTATTATTGGCATGGACTTACAAATTACTATTGTTTTTCAGTGGTTTAAAATCCATAGCTGGGTAATCCCTGGGTGGCTCAGTGGTTTAGCACCTGCCTTTGGCCCAGGGCGTGATCCTGGAGTCCCGGGATCAAGTCCCACATCAGGCTCCACGCAGGGAGCCTGCTTCTCCCTCTACCTGTGTCTCTGCCTCTCTCTCTCCTCTGTGTCTTTCATGAGTAAATAAATAAAATCTTAAAATAAATAAATAAATAAAATCCATAGCTGTACTCAATTATTTTGGTGCTCAAACTGTCCCAGAATTGGCCAGGGGAAGCCCCTCCAAGTTGGCTCCTGTGACATGCTCCATCTAAACATTTCCTCACTTTCTGATATAACAAAATGTTCCAGGGTCATCTTTGTCTATCTATTCTGGCCTTGGAGTCGGCACTTTTCCTGAGAAGCCCTGGATCCTCCCAGTGGGAACTGGTGTTAAGAGATGAAAAGCCGAGCAGCAGATGTGCTTATTGCTCCTGGGCATCTTTACCTGTTAGCCCTTTCAGCAGACAGATCAGAAACCATATGCATGTCTGAACCCACCTATCTAAGTGCACACACACACATACACACATCCATGAGAACATAAAAATGCATATACGCATATGTACACATATTCTTAAATCATGATTTCACTCTGATACCACCATGGGGTTTATTTTTGCCCTACTCTACACTGTATTTTTCTTACTCCACAGTGAAAAGCCAGGTTCTCAGCAGCAACCATACATTCAGTCATTTGCTTAACCTTCTCTCTATAAGTTTCATAACTGTTTCATTCATACTGTTACAAGATAATCAAGTCTACTAACAAAAAAAGAGTTCTGGATTTGTTTGCAAGCACTCTACCCTACTTGGCCCAGACTGAAGATAATATAGCCAAACATGACATTCATAGGTTATTCCGGATTAGTGCTTTCTTTTTTCCTCCCAAGTTATGGGGCGCATTTGAAACACATTAGGTTTTACTCGTTTTTAACTTATTATTTAGTTTTAGGTTGTAAGTCACTTTCTAACAGCTGTTTTTATTCTTCAGCAAAATCTAAGATAGACTAGTGCCCCCTGCCCTTCCTCCAATCACTATTTCAGCTAATTAGTATCAACTCCTTTGGGGTGGCAGACCACAGAAACTGCTGATTGGAAAGCGAGTAACTTCCAATATTTGCGTACTGGAGCCAGCGTTTATTACCTGGTGTTTGCTATACGAATCTGCTCTAGGAATGACTAGGTCAGTTCTAGGGGAACAGGGACACAGCAGACAAACATCTAAAAGAGGTTCAAGTGCAAACTCACCTTTTCCAATGTGCCGCCTAGTGTTTTCAATAGTGGAATTCCGATTAACGTTGGAGAGCAGCCCAAGGCAGAAACGGTTCTTATTGTTGGAAGGATCGGTGAAACCATCCACCAACACACTTGTGGAGGAGGCATGGAACGCTTCACCCACACGATTATTGAGCTCATAGTAGACAATAGAGCACCAATGTTTAGGTTCCTCATAAGCAACCGCCTGAACGTCTATAAGAAAGAAAAGCTTACAGTCAGCCTCGGTTAAGTGCCTTGGGCTCTCAAAAACTGAAACTGTATTGTAAAATTGGCTCCGGATCATGGAATGAAGATATGGAAAAGCAAATGCTATTACAATGTATACGATTTCTCGATGAGATCTAAAACAGGTACTCCTTACTGTGTGTGACATTCCTCTTTAATTGGAAAATAATCTTCTCCAATTACTATCAGATCCCCAGAATACCAGCTAAGCAAGCATACCAAAGCATTTGCTGAACACTCACAATATGCTACTTGCTCCGTCATATGCCAAAATGGAAGTCACCCCCACCACAGATGCTGGCTCCCCATCTAAAGAAATACAAGTGGCAAGCGAAAAACAAATGGGAAGAGCACAATAGAGGACAGGAAATGTGCCAAAGGTGCTGGCAGAAAAAGGGTGACTTTCAACAAAGCCTTCATAGGCCTATGCTTTTTCAAAGCAATGAAAATCAGTTTCTAATTATTGATAAGAAGTTCCTTTACTTCACATTCAGCTGCCAATAACCATCACGGCCACGGCTCTGCTCCGGTCCTCAAATGTAGGAAGAAATCTTGCCAGCTGGCCATTTTTACAGAATGAATCATATCTCTCTCATCCAGATTTCATGCTAACTTCCTTATATTTGCTTTAAGTCATGCAGAGCAGGTGTGTTTTGTCTCTCCATTCCCAGAATGGGCCAACAATGGAAATTACCCAACTTTACTGACAGGATGCAGCTTGTTAACTCAAATCTCTTAAGACTAACAAATCTCCAAACAGAACATGCTTCTAAACATTTGCAACTAAAAGGTTCTAAAGATAAGTTCCTTCTGTAGTAAAACCTCTTATACCACTGCTTTAGAGATTCCAGGAATACAAACCATGTATGCCCAGTATGCCCATACGTAATGATCTAAGGTTTACGAGGTCCTGAGTGTACAATTGTAAAAAGAGAAAGAATATCCAAATTAGAAGCTTAAGCTAGAACTGTTTACTTCTGTGTTAACATCAACCTCCACAGATATCACAACATACTTAATTTTAGAATTTGGTAAAGAAAACAAAGATAAAGATCATTTAAAAAAAAACCATGCATATGGTAGCTGCTCTACACACTTAGCAGGTGAGCCAAAAACAGGCATACACTATTTCTCTACTGAACAATTATCCCAGGTCAAGTTGCCGTATTTCAAAGAGCAAAATTTTACTGATTTAGCTAGTGCTAAAACTGAAAGGAAGGTTGTAACATCATTAGAGAAGGCTTTTTATAAGTTATCAGGATTGTTTAAGATACTATCCATTTAGGGCAGCCCGGGTGGCTCAGTGGTTTAGCGCCGCCTTCAGCCCAGGGCCTGATCCTGGAGACCCGGGATTGAGTCCCACATCGGGCTCCCTGCATGGAGCCTGCTTCTCCCTCTGCCTGTGTCTCTGCCTCTGTGTGTGTGTCTCTCTCATGAATAAATAAAGAAAATCTTAAAAAAAAAAAAAAAAAAAAGATACTATCCATTTAGGTCAGAGGACGACACAGTTTTTTCTGTAAAAGACCAAAAATATTTTGTGGGCCATATGGTATCCACTGTAACTATTCAACTGTGCCCTAGTAGCGTTAAAGCTGCCACAGATAATATGTACTGGACATAGCTGTGCTCCCATAAAATTTTATTTACAAAAACAGGCAGCAGGCTGAGTTGGTCTGTGGACTGTGGTGTGCTGACTCCTGCTTTAGGAAAACCACCAAAGGTAAAGGAGTAACAGAAAGGCCAACATTCCTTCCTTAGGCAGATATTAACTGTAAACTTATTCTAATGGGGAAAATTTGTAAAGCTATTTAAAGGAAAAACCTTAAAGCAATTTAGAGGCCTATTTCCTGAAATCAGACATTTTAGGCTTAACCGCAATAGCTAATAGGGCCCACACTCTCCTAATCATACAGTTGTGCCGTGCCCATTCTCTCCTGCTATCCTGTTTTTGAAATACAAATTCCAGAGATGTGTAAGACAGGATTTTGTTTTTTTTCCTCAACCAGAATCTTTATTTTTTGGTCCATAATTATGTTTGGGAGCTTGTTCTAGACATTATGAGAAATACAGAGCCAATAAAATAGATGGAAAAATATTTTACAGATTAAAAAGGTACACATTCCAATTTATTATACTGCACATCTAAGAAAGGTTGAGTTTATGGTCAGATTTTAAGAACTTAAAAAACGTAAGCAACCCTGACAAAGTCTGAGGTATCTGCCATTTTAATTAAAAAAAAAAAAATAGTAAGAATGAAATGAGACCAATGCCTTGTAATTAGATCCCACTGTAACTTCAATTTGCATAAAATGCTGCATATTGAAATGATCTATGCTACATGGCACCAGCCAAACACTTTCTTCTGTGAGAGGCTGTTTGGGAACGGTTTTCTGCAACAATGTGGTCATAATCTCCTACCCCTGTGCTCAGGGATCCTCCAGAAGTTCACTGACCCAAGTTCTCTACTTGTCTAGGCCCACCCCACTTGCCAGCGCAGAATGACAGCATTCTCCCCTCAGCTGCTGCCGGTGGTCACACAGGGCTGGAAACATACCCACCCTCTCTCAGAAAGGCAAAGAAATGCTCCATTCTGCTTAGAGGTTCTGCTTATATGTTCTTCCAGGTAAGAACAGGAAAAACATACACCTTGATCCATTTTTGTAACACAATTTTATTTAGAAACAAATACAGTGAGAAAGAAACAAATGTTATTAGTTGGTTCCAGTTGCAGCTATATATGGATGAGAGCTAGAAAATAATGATACTTATGAATATCTATCCTAACAACAAAAGAACCTTTGGAAAGCCGTGTTATATGAACTTCTAATTTTGGAAATCACCAGTGACAACTCCACTTGGCAATATTATTGTTTCTTAATAACCCTTTGTCCTTCCACTTCAAAATACTCTTTTACCACCAATTCAAAATTATTAAGTATTGTGTTCTCAAGAGAGGACTGAACAATTACACTTAGGCCTTCATTAGTTAAATCAGTGTGTTTGTTCTTCATATGAAAAAGATTTGTAATCCAAAAAATTCTATCTAGCTTCTCTTGCTGTGTTCTTTCTCCTATAGCTATCTTTTTTACAGAATAAACATTTGGGAGGGAAAGTAACATTTGGACAGATAAACTTTAGACAGTAAAAGAGGAATAAACAGCAATCTATTTTACCTCCTCTGTTGATTTCTGAGGGCAGGGAAGGTGCCATCATATTTGTGTCCATTGGCTGAGAGCCATCTTGGGTCATGGGGTCTTCAGGAGGAAGGTAAGCAGGTGGGGGCGTATCAGCTACAAGAGTTAAAGAAAATGATTTTTTTCTCCATAAATAAACACACACACTTAAAAACATATATTCTGTGAAATTCTTGAGATTTAAATTGCCCATTTCAACCTCCCTATCAGAAAATAGCTGCTACAGACACTGAACTGGGTGTATACTTTCTGAAAGTGACTAACATCTCATCATCTGGTACAACCATAGTGAACATTCAGTGGTATGAAAAGCACTGTATGCCAGTAACAGAAGCTGTCTGCCTACTAGGTTCAGGCTGTTTTAAAATAATCAGAAGAACACTTAAACACTTTCACACAAGCCACTTTGAGAGGACCTGTGCGTTTCATAGTTTCACTGGTGGATGGGAAACCTTTGAAAGCTACATAGGATTTCTTCTTCTTCTTCTTTTTTTTTAAAGATTTTATTTATTCATGAGAGACACACAGAGAAAGAAAGAGGCAGAGACACAAACAGAAGGAGAAGCAGGCTCCATGCAAGGATCGGGACTCGATCCTAGCACTCCAGGATCACACCCTAGGCTGAAGGTGGCGCTAAACCGCTGAGCCACCCTGGGATCCCCAACATAGGATTTCTTTAAAAAAAAAAAAAAAAAAAAAAAAAAAAAAAAAGCTTCAGGGTCTCTTACATTAAACACATAGGCTCCCAGGAATTTACCGAGTTTCATTACAATTTACTGATTTAAACTGTTAATTTCTCATGACTTTAAACAATCTGTTAAGAGTACCTACTTAATAATAATCATTAGTTTTAAAACCTCTAGCAGCTGAATAATAATCAGTTTATCACAGCTATGTTCTAATTCAGATTTTACATATGTTTCTTCTAAGAAAGCTCACAGCCAGCTGGCAATAAGAGGCAAACAGCATGACTTCTGAAACAAAGAACACTAATATAGGTCTTGTGTTTTCTTAAGTTAAATAAGGGGTACGGGTTGCCCACAAATAATCCTTTGTGATCAAAAAGCAAGTGCTTCACTGGCTATTGTGAGCCCATCTAGCACACGTGACAGAGCAGGGAACAAAGCTTTACCTTAGGGAACCATGAATAACTTGGATAAGTAGCCTAGATCCCTAAGGGCAACTGGGGAATACAAAAATGGCTGATATTGCTGCTCCTTTACAGTTTTTTAGAGATTTCCAAGACTGACTCTCCAGCTGAGTCACAACCCAGTAACTTCCACTGTCCAGCTGCTAACAAGTGAGGGCTCACAGCACAAAGACAGGACTAAGGGGATCTTAATCTGGATGCTTCTGTCACCCTGTCTCCAGCTTCTTCCCTGCAGCTGTAACACCGACTCTGCTTTACTTGCAGCCAGGAATGAAGACAAAGAGCATCCTGCGAGACCAAATCCAGTAAATTTCTGCAAATGAGCTGGTGAGAATATCACCAGCACCCTATGGCAACAACACTACTGCATAGCTATGGGTGATACTCTACTTTTCCCACAAGTGCCTTTTCCCACCCCTGGCAGCTTTCTCTCTTCCACATTTCCTTTATTTGGCTTGTGCCTTATTCCTTCACAGCCAGGGACAGAGTGTAAACTCAAGCAAAAATCTTCCAGTTTTTCATTTTTGGGCCTACCCTGGGTTTGCCACTGCTCAAAAGCTTCTGGAACTGTCTCTTCATCACTAACCTGGTTCACCAAACCCGATGGGTCTGGGAGACAGTGGGATGAATAAGAAATCATCAGATGATATTTAGTTTGATTTTTAAACTAGTCTGTATTCTCAATGCCCTGCCTCATCCTAAACAGTTTTGGATGGAAAAACAAAATGCTGCAGAATAAAAGGCTCAAAAAAAAAAAAAAAAAAAAAGAAGTAATAAATAAATAAAAGATAGCACTATCAAGTATGTACCTCTTTTCAATTTTTTAGGACATACCCAGCACTGTTGTCAAATTCACATTTACTTAAAAACATCTCAAGTGGCCTAATAAACAGGCTTGCCCGCGCATTTCCCTTCTTGAAATGTTAATCAGTGTTAAGTACATCTTTGTGTAGAGTATGCTCCTTGAGGTCTACTAGCAAGAAATTTGGCACTAATTATTTTTTTTTGTGAGATGCTTGCTTACTAACCTATAATCTGAAAAATATAATGCCCTAATTAATCATTTATTTTGATAAACATTACACCATCAGTTAAGTCTAAAAAAGGAAGATAATTGTTTTTGTCTTTGCTAAGTTAAACAAGCAGATGGTCTCCAGTACTTCTGCTGCATTTCCTTTGTTGCTAAAGTATATGTTTCTTGGGATTACATCACCACTTAAATGAATTTGATTAAGTGTGGGGGGTGGGGTGTGATCCCTCAGGAAGTATCTTTTCTGAGATTGCACTTACAACAGGGCTTTTTCCATTTTCGGCAAATGTGTGCAACACATTATTTTTCTCTTTCTTTTATCAAGAGCAAAGACTGTAACAATTATGCCACTCCCAGAAGGATGCAGCTGTTTCAAAACCCTTCAAAATAGAAAATAAAATATATTCAAGCATCTATGCCTGGCAAATAAAATAGGACATTTGCTTCCTTGACTACGAGGTCTCCCTTCAGCCACAGCAGTATCTTGCAACCAAGAGCAGAGCACCAGGTACTAGAGCTGAAGAGCTCTCGGGTAGGCAGGTGTACCCAGCTCCCACTGATGCTTGCAGAGGCAGCAGCACCATCTACCTGACTGGAAAATCACTGAACATTTCAACCTACCTGGCATCTGGAAAGGGCTTCCTGGGTCTGAGCTGGTGGGCGAGTGCGGGTAGGTACCACTGCTGCTTCCAGGAGAGTTGGGGTAGCTGCTACTAGGGGAGTGAGGGAATGGATGGCTGTTGGGTTGCTGGAAAGAATCTGGAAAAGTGGCGTTGAGCGGCATGTGAGGCTCGTTTTGTCCTAAGTTACGGAACTGAGCTAACAGGCTGTGCTGAGGATTATATTCGCTGTGTCTTGGAACCAGCACTGGAGGAAGAACTGGAAAAAGGGAAAGAAAAGAGAAAGACAAACATGAAAATGATGAAAATCTGTAATAACGTCACAGTAGAGCAGAAACATAATCTGTAAGTAACAATAAATTATCTGAACCCTGCCCTGCTGCCAGCTCAAAAGCATCATTCAGATGCAAAGCCATTTTCTACTCAGGAATAAATGCGGTAACAAATAGTCTCTTTAGAATTGCTGTGACTTGTGCTCGAGATCTGTAGCACTAACAAACTGCCCAAGAAAAGTGCAGGACACTTGTTATGTTCAAAATGTTAAGGTTCCCGCTTCTGAATTTTTTCATTCACTGAAAACCAAAGCACAATTAACATATGCCACCATCAACAGTACCACGTTTACAGCCCCCGTTGAAAAGACGTTACATTCATTCATTCATTCATTTATTTATTTATTTATTTATTTGTCATGAGGGAGAAGAGAGAGAGGCAGAGACACAGGCAGAGAGAGAAGCAGGCTCTATGCAGTGAGCCTGACATGGGACTCGATCCTGGGTCTCCAGGATCAGGCCCTGGGCTGAAGGCAGCGCTAAACCGCTGAGCCACCAGGGCTGCCCGAAAAGACGTTACATTTAAAGAGTTAATATTTATTGAATGGTATGAATTATTCATCACAAATGTTTTAAATTGACACTTTACAACAAAAGGAGGCCAGTATACTAACAAGGAGAGGATAAATACAGCCAGCAGCAAAAAATCCAAATGCCAATAAAGGTAGTTAATTAGACAAAATACAACATCTTGGGGACAGACTTTATGTTGTGTCCAAGTAGTCATACTTCACAAAAAATTTTTTCTCTGAGGATATTAATGCATTTAACCCACTTCTCAGTAACCCTCAGAACTACCTGACAGGGAAAGGAAGAAACGGGTCATACAATTCACATTTTGCTAACTGGATACTCAAGGTATAAAGGTCAAAAACATCCACACCACTGGAGAATGAAAGAAAGCAGCTCAAGTCACTCCTAAAAAGCTCTGTATGTTAGGAACCTAAGGAGTTAATAATTAGCATGGTTTGCAACCTCCAGAAACCTCTAGAGGCAAAGCCACTATAAGTTATGATGCTTATTAAAGTGAAGGCCTGGCTAAGAAGCCCTAACTGGGTTAGATCCTCAACTCCCCACTACAGTCTCCAAACGGACTCCCCAGGAAGGAAGGCCGTCAGAATCCCTACTACTCTCATGGCCTTGGCTAGAAAAACCACCCATTTGGAAATCTGCACGAGGAAAAAGGAGGAGATTTAAAATCTGCTATTGTTGTTGGGAGTTAGAATATATTCTCTCGAGAGGATGCGGAGAAAAGGGAACCCTCTTACACTGTTGGTGGGAATGTGAACTGGTGCAGCCACTCTGGAAAACTGTGTGGAGGTTCCTCAAAGAGTTAAAAATAGACCTGCCCTACGACCCAGCAATTGCACTGTTGGGGATTTACCCCAAAGATTCAGATGCAATGAAACGCCGAGACACCTGCACCCCGATGTTTATAGCAGCAATGTCCACAATAGCCAAACTGTGGAAGGAGCCTCGGTGTCCATCGAAAGATGAATGGACAAAGAAGGTGTGGTTTATGTATACAATGGAATATTACTCAGCCATTAGAAATGACAAATACCCACCATTTGCTTCAATGTGGATGGAACTGGAAGGTATTATGCTGAGTGAAGTAAGTCAATCGGAGAAGGACAAACATTATATGTTCTCATTCATTTGGGGAATATAAATAATAGTGAAAGGGAATATAAGGGAAGGGAGAAGAAATGTGTGGGAAATATCAGAAAGGGAGACAGAACATGAAGACTCCTAACTCTGGGAAACGAACTAGGGGTGATGGAAGGGGAGGAGGGCGGGGGGTGGGGATGAATGGGTGACGGGCACTGAGGGGGGCACTTGACGGGATGAGCACTGGGTGTTATTCTGTATGTTGGTAAACTGAACACCAATAAAAAATAAATTTATTATTAAAAAAAAGAATATATTCTCTCAAAGAAACAATTATGTCGTGGCATTAGGAATTAAGTAGATTTTTGAGGGCTTTCCAGGGAATCTATCTATAACTTATACCATTTCTGCAGGAAAATGTGCCCCAAACACTTGGATTATCACTTATTCATGAGCTGAACATTGTTTTTCTTTTAAAAATAGGTTTTTGAAGGTCTTAAATGGTCTCATAACTCTATCTTAAATTGCTAATCGGTAAAAATAAATTCCCCACTAACTGACTCCTTAAAAACAAATCTTTTTAGTAGAATAAATGTATTTCCTTTTCTGTACAGTGATGGAATCTAACCCAAATTAAGTCATCAAAAGCATAATTACTCCTTCTACATTTCAACAGTCACCTGAAATATAAGCTATTTTGTTGAAGAAACAAATTCCTAATTGTCATAAAGGCCCCCCGGGTCAACAGAAATCTACATTCCAAAGTAAACAAAAGCTCTGAAATGGCACAATACCTTTGAATTACCTATGCAACACTGCAGCTTGAGTTACTACTTTCCAACTTGCCTTTCATGGCCATCTGAATTCTGATTAGTGCCTTTAAAGTAGGGTAAAAACTGGCGTCTAAACCCTACCCCCAAATGCAGCACCAGACAACACCCTGAATCCATCCTCTATCTTGACTCTTCAGAGGACCCCCCCCCCGGCCCCCACATACATATACATTCTACCTACTGGAGCCACTGTTTCAGCAACTCCTATTGCCTATAATTTTAGAACCAGGAATTTGCTTCTTCTCATTGCCCACAAAGGACAGTGGCAGCAGGAGGCAATGTACACCTGAAGTTCATGTCTAGTACCTGTGTTTCTATAGTAACTCTGTTCTGTGCTGTGGTGGTCAGTTCTATGGACTGAGTCAGGCAGGCATCCCAAGACAAGTATCTTTTAATAAACTTTAAAAAAACGTATCAAGGGGCACCTGGGTGGCTCAGTGGTTGAGCCACTTTTGGTCTGCCTTTGGCTCAGGGTACGATCCCGGGATCTTAGGATTGAGTCCCACATCAGAGTCCCTGCAGGGAGTCTGCTTCTCCCTCTGCCTCTATCTCTGTCTCTCATAAATAAATAAAATCTTTACAAAAAAATGTATTGAGGTATCACGCATCTATAGTAAAATGTGCAAGTATTCATATAAATGGAAATATATACTCCTGTGTCTGGTATCTTTGGTTCAATACTATGTCTATCTTACAGCTGAACTATCTTATAGTTCAATACTATGTCTGTAGGATTCAACCAATGTTTTATACAGCATCTTATTTCATATATATATATATTACAATTTGTTTACTCAGTGCCCTTGTCTAACCTCCTCAGAGGCTAATCAATTTCTTTTTACCCCCTGGTTTATCCTTCCTGTATTTCTTCTTGAAAAAGTTAACCTGATAAATATGTACTTTTTAAAAGATTTTATTTGTTCGCTCATTCATTCATTCATTCATTCATTCATTCATTCATTCATGGGAGACACAGAGAGAGAGGCAGAGAGATAGAGGGAGAAGCAGGCTCCTATCAGGGAGCCTGATGTGGGACTCGATCCCCGGACCAGGATCACGCCCTGAGCCAAAGGCAGACGCTCAACCACTGAGCCACCCGGGCGTCCCAAATGCGTACTTTCCTATTTTGTCTTTACTACTAAAAAGGAAAGCAGCCTACTCTACATATTATTTTGCAATGCTTTATTCACTTATATCCTAAATTAACTTTCTAGTTTAGAGAGATCTTCCATATTTGTTTTTACAGGTAATGTAGCACCATAGTTTCTTCAACCAATCTCCCACGTCTTGGCAGTTTACGGTATATTACCATTACCATAACCCTGTAATGAATAACTCTGTGCACATATATTGCAGTATTGTTAAAGGAGTACCTTCAGGGTAAATCCCTAGAAGTGGCCATACTGGGTGAAAATAAACATATAACTCTGTTAAGTACCCCTTTCCAGGGGTTGTGCCATTTCACATTGCCACCGGCCACATATGAGCGTGACTTTCCCCTCACAGCCCCCAAGACAAGACTTATTTTGTCAAGGTTTTTTTTAAAGGAATTTCTTTCATCTTCTAAGATTTTATTTATTTAAGAGAGAGAAAGAGAGAGTGCAGTGCATGTGGTGGGGAGGCGCAGAGGGAGACAGAGAATCTCTAGCAGACTCATGCTGAGCATGGAGCCCAATGTGGGGCTCAACCCCACGACCCTGACTGAGCAACCCAAGTACCCTATGATTTTTATTTTTTGCACAATATGAGTGAGAAATGGTATTTTGGTGCAATTTTAATTTGCATTTCTCTTATGGTGAAAGTTGATCATTTTCCCTGTATTTCAGGGGACATTTTAATATATTTTTTTGCAACTGGTCTGCTTGTGCCTTTTGCTCATTTAGTCTTTTCATTTTTCATTGAAAAATATGTATTAGAGATATTAGCCTGTGCTATTTTATATGTTACAATATTTTATCACAATCTGTCATTTTTCTTTTGACTTTGCTTATGTGAAAAAGCTTATTTTTTATAATCAAATTTATCAATATTTTCCTTTATTGCAGATGGACTCTGAGTCATAAAAAGGCTTCTCCTACACCCAGACTGTCAGGAGGAATTCAACCATACATTCTTCTAGTGCATACAGAGTTTCCGATTTTACTTAGATCTCTGATCCATCTGTAGCTCAGTTTTATTTGCTCAGTTTTATTTATACATGAGGAATAGATCTAATTTTATCTTTTTCCAAATGGTTAGCCAGCTGCCCCAACACCATTTATTAAAAAGCCCATCTTTGCCCCAATGACTGGATATACCACTTTTTTCATAAAGTTCCATATATGTTAGGGTCTATGTTTAGACATTCCATTCCATTCTATTCTAGTCAGTGCCCCACTACCACTGTGTTAATTATAGAGGCTTTAAGTTCTAATATCTGATAGGGCTAATCCCCTTTCACAGTTCTTTTTCAATGTTCTGCTTATATGCTTACTCCACATCAACTTTAGTTATCACCCTGTCTACCTCCAAAAAAAAAGAGATTTTGGTGCTTTTACAGGGGTCACAATATACTTACAAATTAACTTATTAGTAAGAATACCTTGATGTTCAGATGTCCTATTCAAAACCTAGGAAGGTTTCTTCAAGTCTACTTTTGCATCTTTTAGGAATGTTCCATGTTAACTATATTTGTCTGCTCAGGCTGCTGTAACAAAATATCACAGACTGGGTGGCTTAAATAATAAACATTTATTTAGTCAAAGTCCTTGTGGTTGAAAATCTGAGCTCGAGGTGTTGGCAGGTTGGTTTCTCCCAAGGCCTCTCTTCTTGGCTAGCAGATGGCTATTTTCTTTTCGTGTGTCCTCACACAGCTTATTTCCCTGGTGTCTCCCTGTATGTCCCAATCTCCACTTATAAGGACACCAGTCAGACTGGATAAGGACTCACTCTAATGGCCTCACTTTAACTTTTTTTTTTTAATTTAAATTCAATTAGCCAATATATATTACAACATTAGTTTCAGATATAGAGTTCACTTATCTTTTTAAAGGCCCTATCTCCAAATACAGTCAAATTCTGAGGGACTTTTGATTAAGGCTTTGAAATATAAATTGGTGGGGGAGGATAAACAATTCAATCTAGAAAACTACATTAACTTTTATACATTTCATTTCTTATTACATTTACTCCTCTATTTTTTCTGTTGCTACTGTAAATGGGAGTTTTCTCTTCCATCATATCTTCTAACTGGTAACTACTTTTATATATGAATGTTATTGATATTTCCATGCTTTTATATACTGCCCCCTTGTTGAATTCTTTTGTTGTCTTAGTTTTATCACGGATTCCTTACAGAATTCTCCAGGTAAATGATCGTATCACTGACAGAGTTTTCCTTTTCCCTTCCCAATTGTTTTCTCTTGTCTAGTCACATTGGCTAATAGTGCCAATATAATGTTAAAAAGTACCAGAGACCGTGAACTTTCTGGAAGTATTCTGGACCTTGGTGGGAATGCCTCTAGTATTTCCCCTTAAGATGCTGACTTTAGGACTTTGGTATATACGTTGATTATGTTAAGGAAGTAGCCATCCATTGCTATAGTTCAGTGTTGTTATTAGGAACAGGCATTAGTTTTTAAAAATATTTATTTTGAGAGAGAGAGAGAGAAGCAGTGCATGTGAGGGGGGAAGGGGCAGAAGAAGGAGGAGAGACCATCTCCAGCAAACTCCCCACTGAGCGGGGAGCCTGACTTGAGTCTCGATCTCATAACCCTGAGACCATGACCTGAGCTGAATTCAAGAGTCAGACACTTAACCAAATGAGCCACGCAGGCACCCCTAGGTATTAAATTTTTGTCAGAGAATTTTTCAGCATTTCTGGAGATAGTATTCTGATTTTTCTTTTTAGATCTAATTAACAGGATTAATTATTCTTGCACTCCTGGCATAAAACCTGCTTGGGTCATGAAGTATTATTTTCTTAATGTGGGCTGTTAGAGTCTAACAATTAATATTTAGAAATTTTATGTCAATATTCATAAGGGATACTGATTCATGTGTGTCTGTGATCTTTACCAGGTTAAAAAAAAAAAAAGCTTTTTTGGTCAGAAAGAGAGAGAGAGAGAGAATAAGCAATGGGGAGCAGCAGGCAGAGGGAAAAGTGGGCTCCCCACTTGGAAAGGAGCCCAATGCGGTACTTGATCTCAAGAGCTTGGCATGCAGATGCTTAACCAACTGAGCCACTCAGGCACCCCTTTTATCAGGTTTTGATATCAACGTTGTATTTGCTTCATAAATGTTTCTGTGGGGGCCCCTGAGTGGCTCAGTTAAGCATCTGCCTTTAGCTCAGGTCGTGATCTCAGGGTCCTGGGTTCGAGTCCCATGTCGGGCTCCCTGTTCAGCAGGGAGTCTGCTTCTCCTTCTACCCCTACCCCCTGCTTGTGTGTGCGTTCTCTCTCTCTTATGCTCTCTCTCTCAAATAAAATCTTTAAAAATAAACAAATGTTTCTGTGCTCAGAAAGAGTTTATGTTGCTAACCAGCCTCTAAATGTTAGGCAGACTTCCCCTGTTCAATTATTTGGGCTTAGTGCTTTCTTGTGGAGTAGTTCCTCAATAACTTTCTCAATTCTTTGTTCCATAGAAATAAATTTAAACTTTCTACGATTACTGAGGCTAATTCTGGTAAATTGTATGTTTCCTGGGAAATTATCCATTCTATCTAGGTTTTCAAATTTACTTGCATAAAGATATGCAGAGTAATCATACAATTAAGTTTTATATCTTCTGTATCAATAACTGTTTCCTGTATCTTTATATATATTTACGCTTTCTCCCCATCTGATCTTTTTTTCTTAATTACCTGATCCTTGGTCTTTTTTTGAAACCAGGATTTGGATTTGTTCATTTGATCTTTTTCTTTGTTCTCTCATTAGTTTTTGCTTTCATCTCTACTCTCTCTTTCCTCATACTTTGATTTACTTTGTTGTTCTTTTCCTAGCTTTTCTGACTGGAAGTTTAAAATTAATCTATTGTTTTTATTCTTTCATTTTTACTGACATAGGTATTCAAGGCTATGAATTTTCTTCTGATCACTGGTTTAAATGTATCCCATAGATTCTGATATGCAGGTGTTTTGTGATCATTATTTTCCAGTTGGTCAGTTTTACATGCTATCTTTTGACTCTCATCTGTTATCTATACAATCAGTAGTTTTATTTTGCTTTTCTCCTTTTCTATTCTTCTATTCCATTTTTAAATTTGCACTTTACTACTTTGTCAGAACATCTTAGATTTACATATTATTTTTCCAACTATATCACCAATCTTATTTTTGCCTTATCTCTACAACTTCACAACAAAATTTCCCCAGTCATCTCCTAGTTGAGTAAAACTACCCCATCAGACTTCTCAGAGAGAGCTCACTTTAACAGTATCCATGAGTGCATATTTAAAACTTTCTGTAATCTTAATACTGAAGGGGAGTTTGGCTTGCTTTTGATTTCCTTAAGCTTTCTGAAATGCTTTTGCACAGATGCCAATTTCTGTGTGATGTTTTTGAGAAGTCTGGTTTCAGCACATTCTTGCCTTTACAAGCTATGTGCTCTTCTTGCCTGGAGGCCCTGAGGACTTTTCTTTGTCTTGAAAGTCTAATACAGTTTTACTAGGGTTTGTCTCAAAGTTCATTATTCTAGATGTTTTCCCAAATAGTTAGTAGGTCCTTTCAAAATGGAAGTTTAGGTTTTCTCTAACTTCTGTTCCTTGGTCTTTAAGAACGTAGGAGCTCCAATTATACATATGTTAGATCTTCTTTGTTGTCCATTCCAAATGCTTTCACTAAGACCCTTATAGACTTTTTTTCAAATCTCCAATTCGTTGTTTTCCTGCCTTCTTCAGTAAAT
The DNA here is from genome assembly GCF_048164855.1 of Canis lupus baileyi. Classification (NCBI taxonomy): domain Eukaryota; kingdom Metazoa; phylum Chordata; class Mammalia; order Carnivora; family Canidae; genus Canis; species Canis lupus. The sequence goes on along the minus strand of NC_132850.1, from coordinate 45,424,813 downwards.
CTTATTACATTTTAGTAAGAATCTTGTCTCCCTTTGGCACACTGCAACTTATTCTTTATTTATGAAGTGGTTTTGTCTTAAAATTTATTTCCTGAATTCTATCACTTTCATTGATTTTTCTTCCAATTTTTGTCCATATATCTGTACTTGGTTTCTGAATCTCTGATTTTTCCTCCAAATGCTTGAGGATATTTACTATGAAATGTTGTCTTACATTGACGTTCAAGCCTCAAAGAAAATATTTGCAAATCACGTAGATGATAAAGGATTGTATCCTGAATAAAGAACTTTAAAACTCATTAAAAAAGAAAAAAACAACAAACAATCCAATTAAAAATTAGGCAGAAGATGTGAAAAGAAGATGGACCATAGAATCATCATGCTTAATGAAATAGGCCGACACAAAAGGACAAAGATTTTGATTCTATTTATACAAAGGACTTAAAATAGGCAAATTCATAGATACAAAAAGTAGAATATAGGTTACCAGGGGCTGGGAGAAAGAATAAAAAAGGAGTTATTGTTTAATGAGTACAGAATTTTTGCTGGGATGCTAATAGAGTTTTGGGTATGGATAGTGGTAATAATTATACAACATTGTGAGTTTATTTAATGCCATGGAATTATACATTTACAAATGGTTAAAGTAATAAGTACTATGTTATATATATTTTACCACAATAGATTTTTAAAAATTATTATTATATTGCTGGCTGTAAAATGGTATAATCGCTTTGGATAACATCTTGGCAATTTCTCATAAAATTAAACATACCTACCATATGACCCAACCATTGTAAGTATTTACCCAAGCAAAATGAAACACATATCCATACAGATGTGTGTTTTATCTGTGATAGTCAAAAACTGGAAACAAATGTCCATTGACAAACAAATGAATAAATTATGGTATATCAATACAGTAGACTACTATTCAGCAACAAAATGGTATGACATACTGATTCATACAACACAGATGAATCTCAAAAGTGCTGAAGAAAGCAGACAGTAAAAGAAGGTAGGGGCGCCTGGGTGGCTCAGTCAATTAAGCGGCTGCCTTTGGCTCAGATTCATGATCCCAGGGTCCTGGGGTTGAGCCCCACAATAGGCTTCCTGCTCAGCAGGGAGCCTGCTTCTCTCCCTCTCCCTCTGCCCTTCTCCCTGCTCATGCTCACTTGTGCGAACTCTCAAATAAATAAAATATTTAAAAAAGAAAGAGTGTATACTGTGTAATTCCATGCATATAAAATCTAGATTATGCAAACCAATGTATGGTGACAGAATGCAGAGCAGTAGCTGCCTGGGGATGATGGGAAGAGCTGGAGGGAGAAATTGCAAAGATGCAGGAGTAAACTTTTAGAGGTGATGTGTATGTAGTCTTCATTGTGGTGATATTTTCACAGGACTATGTCAAAACTAATCACGTTGTACATTTTAAACATGTACAGTTTATTCTGTCATTGTTTCTTAATAAAACTGTTCAAAAAATAAATGTGAAGAGGCAATTTAAAATTGTCTTCTACCAAGTTTTAAACATGGCTAAGATACTCTATTATCAATTCCCTTTTCCAATCCTAACTTCAAAGTTTTAGAAGCATTACTCTGAGCTCTTCAATAGTATATTAATAGCCAACTAAAGCAGCTTTGTCCTACTGTCTCTACTTCTGGCACCATATAATGTGTATCTCCCAATGCAGAATCCCCATCCAGGAGAGGAATTCCAGTTGGTTATCACAGACACACCAGCTCTTGCAGTGAAAACCAAATGAAGAGATCAAAAGTAAAGAGCTGCAAGAAAGCTCCATGTTAAAGTGGAGATAACATTTAAGAGTGTTTAGATCTTCTTTAGATCTTTGAGAGACATTTTTGCAGTATTCTTCAACATTTTTTACCAAAGTAAACACCAGTGACAGAAAGTGAACTCATCTGAGATCCCAGCAGCTCCACTAGAATTGTGAAATTACACTGAAATTGTTCTCTGCCTTACCAAATTCATACACACTTTATGCCCTACTTCTTATTACTTACCAAACACAAAGGTGATATTTTAAGTAACTTGTCATCAAGGAAAACTGATACTGCAAGAAGATGTACCCTGTTACCTATGGCTCTGAGTACTCAAAATGCCACACTTCGTTGGGATGGGTGGTAGTACCCTAGACTCTGAATGTATGGGTTTTCTATTTACTAAGTGTCACAATTCTTTTTAATTTAATTTATTTATTTGAGAGAGACAGATAGACAGCATGAACAGGAGGGCCAAAAGGAGAGGGAGAGAGAGAATCTTAAGCAGACTCCCCAATGAGCTTGGAGCCTGACATGGGGCTCAATCAATCCCAGGACTCTGAGATCATGAACTGAGCCAAAACCAAGGGTTGGCTGCTTAATTGACTGTGCCACCCAGGTGCCTCTCAGTGTCACAATTCTTAAGTTATTTATTTCTTGGAAAACTACAGCAAAGAAGTGACCAGTAACAGTAAGAAGGGAGACAAATAATATGCAGAATAGACTCTAGAACTAAGAGCATTTACATATAAGCAAGGAGACACTTATCTAATTGATCACTATATTCCACAAAATTTCATTAATATACTACTATCACCACAAATATTTGTTCTAAACCTGGACCCCTGCTGAGCATGTTCTATTACTTAAGAAGAGGGCTTACAGGGTAACTTAACTAAGGTCACACAAGAAGTATCAACAATTATGAAGGCATGGAGCACTCTTCAACCATGATGTTCTACTGCCTCAATGACTCTAAGTCTCCAAGAATGCTCAATTATGTCCTATACTGTTTAAGGGATGGGTAGGTAAATTCCAGAAGTGTTTCTTGAAAAATTAAAGTTAAGATCAGCTAATTTAAAGGAAAAGTTGTAGTCTAATTTAACAAGTTCGGTTATGAGGTACTTCTAACTCTCTGATGATACATAATAAATAATTATCAAATCTGATTTTTGTGAAGACCTAGAAGCAGGATGTCTCTATGTCCCGGCTTGCCTGGCACAGTTCCAGTTTGTATGTGCTGTCCAGGGGAATTATTAAGAGGTGACCCACTTCCCTCTCAAAAGTGTTCTAGTTTGGACAACGAATTATATGGGCATCTAAACTATCAACAATAATTGATATTGTCAAACTCCTATTTGAATTCAAGAAAGGAAAGGGCTGGGTCTGGGATGTGGAAGAGCTGCTAGTCCTAGAGAGAAGAGTTAATGTGGAAGAGACACATGGAGGCTAGTGGTGCAGGGTTGTGCCTACGCGCACACGCTGCTCTGAAATGACGGGCTCCAGGCCCCACTCACTTGTGCAGGCCCTAAAGGACAATGCTACTGCCCCCTCTCAGATGTCTCTTCACCCTGCCACCCCCCAGACCCTGGTCCCTTCATTCAGGGAAGATTAAGAGATCTGTTTTCTATTGGGGGAAAGGAAAGAATAAACATCCAGATGAATACCCATGTTAAAATGCAACTTCTATGACAATTCTTATTTCTTAGGCAAGAGGTTGTTGATGAACTAGCTGAAAGAAACAGGACTGGCAAACTCTGGGCCTGACTCCAGTCAGGAATAGGAAGGGGAAGAGGATGAGAAATGTCTTTAATATTTCTTTCTGTGTTTCAGGCTATTTCTTTTTTATGGAAGCACAGACTCTTCTGGGGAACCAACGTTTTCTTTGGTGTACCAAAAAGGTTACTCCTACTTGGCAATTTCAAACAGTGACTCAAATTTGTGGCTTCTCTTCCAGGGCTGCTCCTGGTTAATTTGAATTGTAAGAATCTCTTTGGAAAGAGAAGCCCAATGGTAAAACACCTTTCTTTATACACACAATTTCTTTTTGATTTCAAGCACTTAAAAATCAGACTGTGTTGTGTCATTACTATATTCTAAGAGTCCTAACCCTGGTAAGACTCTGACTGGCTTCACACCACCTCCTCAGGTGTATTTGGGGTGGATGGGGGCAGGGAGAAGACTCAGGCAATTTCACAATGCCTCCTTCCACCCACTTGAAAATCCCTAATTGCTGTTAAGTCTTTAAGAGGAGGAAGCTCTCTTCCTTTCTTTTCCTGACTAATCAAGGGGGAGGAAGGTCAGATGGCTGCCTTTTCTCAGAGAATACATCTTAGAGATGTATGCTGCTTTTCAAAGTTTTTAGAGGTCTCTTTTAGTTAAAAAAATAAATAAAAACCCCTTCTCAGTTGACAGGGAAACCAAACTAAGAAAGTTTCAGGAAGCAAATTTCAGGAGACATTCACGATTCTGCTACTGGACTCTGCTTTTCTGTGTTGCCAAGACACAAGGAAAAGGCATGAAAAAGAAACAGCTAAAATTGGAAAGAGGAGCTGAGCTCTGGAAAGCATTCATGCACACCCTGTAGGGTTGTGAGCTTTTTCAAGATTTTGAAATACTGCTTGAAATTCTATCACCAAGTCAGTGGTAGCCTAGTAATGAGACTAAGGCTGACAAATCCCTACCTAACTTGTGACGCATCAAATGCTGGTGAACAAGTTTTGTTTTGTTTTTTCACAAATTTTATTTATTTATTTTTTCACAAATTTTATTTTTTATTTATTTTTTTTCAATTTATTTATTTATGATAGTCACGGGGGGAGGGGGGGCAGAGACACAGGCAGAGGGAGAAGCAGGCTCCATGCACCGGGAGCCCGACGTGGGATTCGATCCCAGGTCTCCAGGATCGCGCCCTGGGCCAAAGGCAGGCGCCAAACCGCTGCGCCACCCAGGGATCCCTGTTTTGTTTTTTAAACACACGAGAGTTCTGATGACAAAGTGGTCAGGCCCTTGCCTACATTTGTCCACGTACACATGGTGTCTAACAAGCTAGATGCTATCCTCTGGTACATAAATGCTTTTGAGTTCTGAAGGCTTGGAAAAGGCATTTAGGTAACAGGACATACAAGTTCAGCCTTGGCTACGATAATAACTACTTTTCTGACTTTGAACAAATCACTTAACTTTTCAGTCTCAATTTCCTGACTCAAAAAAAAAAAAGGACCCGAATTCCAAGGGACCTTCCTGCCCTGAATTCTGCAAGTCTTCCGACTAAGGACAGTGCTGTTTTATGTACATCTGGACCTTCACATGTATAAAATTCAGCACCAGACCCCATCTCTGTTGGGTCTCAGGACACCTCAGGTCACCTCAAGGTGGCCCAGGGCTAATCAAAGAATGGCCCAAGAGCCACTCCAGTGGCTGCAGTTCCCATGTGAAAACAAGGGACGGCAAAGCTGCCAGAGCAGCTGTGCCCAGTATAATATCTGTACTAGACAGATGTCCCTAGATACAGTGTGTGTTCCGTGACTTTCTAAACAGAAACATTTCAAGCAGACAGTGATGGAGAGGGGAAGACCACTGGAAAGTTAACAGTATATGCATTTATGAAATAAAATTCCTCACCTCAGGATGTATCAGGAAGAAAAGATTCTCAGAACCTTTAATCAAGGTTAATAAAGTTTGAAGAGAAAAAAAAATATAGCCCCAAATCCCCGAGTGCTGGCATTTTATCTTTTTGTTTGCTTAGTGGTGGTGAGGCACCAGTAAGGAGGGTTTTGAAATATTAGTGTTCACTGAGCACTACATGTATGCCCTCTGAATACCAACAAAGGGCAAGGGCCTGCACATGACACCGTGGATGCAGAAGCCACCGTCCCAGCCTCCGTGGAGGTCCTAACAGCTCACCAAGTCTTCACAACTGACAAGGAAGCAGGCTTGGCCAAGTTCAGTCATATGTCCAAGGTCACCACAGCTGCAGCACTGAGGGCCAGGCTTTGAATCAAGGCCTGCACATCACCACCATGCTGCACACTGCTCAGCCCTGAAAAACTGGAAGGAGATTCAGGAAGTTTTTGCTAAAAATGCTCTTTCCATTCTTCTGTTTAGTTTTTTTGGGGGGAACATCTTTTTAAAGTTACGACCGTTTTTGCCTAAAGGGAGTAATTTCTTAGTATCTATTTTCTAGGAATATATCAATTACTCTTAAGTACAAACACATTAATAGAAAACAAATATGTGAACACAGTTTGAATATAAGCAAAGACATAAACTGCACTCAATAACAATACCTTCAGGCTTAAAAGAAAAAACCAAATGTTAAATTTACTTCAAAGTAGCCTGTATCCAACTCAACTTTGAGAATTCAATTTCCTAGATAGTTCCAGGCCAGTGATTCTTTCTGTATACTACAGTGCTTTCCTTGAAAGACATCTTATCTGTGAGATTATATGCCCACAGTACATCTTCTGTGACTCTATGACCTGGCCCAGACTCTCATTCCAATCGCCCTCTCTTCACTCAGCCATCCTGTGCTTCTTGCAATTTCCATCTGCTAGTTTCATGCTTCCATACCTTTGCTCACTTGATCATGTTTCCAAGTCTTAATTCTAAATGTCATTTCCTTTATGGTGCCCTTCTTTGTTTTTCTACACCCAGTAAAAATGAATTCTTCTGTTCTTTGTGCCCCACTATTGCCTAAAGAGACCGCCATCATAGCATCTGTAACATTTTATTGCTAATTTGACTCTACCTCACCCAGACCCTAAGCCCCTAGAGGGTAGAACTGAGTTTTGGTTTTTTTCCCTTCTGTATCATTCAGTGCACAGCACAGAGTAGATTCTTAATATTTTTTTTCAATTAGTGTATATGTTTGTGAATTATATTACCATTCCCAAACTACTTTGGGAAACTACTATACTTACTGTTATAAGCTGATTAATATAGACCAATCTTTCTCAAAGTTCTCATACTACCTGCATCTGAATTAGCAAGATAATTGTTTAAAAAGGCAGATTCTTTTGCCTCATCCCAAGTATGCTGAGTCAGACTGTCTGGGAGTCTGGGTGCAGGACAGTGAGGGGTTACTGTAGGCACCGGCAATGCAGGACTGGGTTTCTTACCCTATGTCTCTAAGCAGCTGTGAAACATGGAACATTCTTGGTCAGGTGGCATGGTAACATGGAAGAAGTGCTGCTTTGGGATCAAGACCATCAAGAGTGCCAGCTATATGAGCTAGGCAGTTTAAGTTCTTACCTGTTTTTGTCGGGATAACGGGATAACGAAACAAGCTTGCAATGACTCTGTGAAGCTCCATGGCTGCGGCACAGGGCAGGCTCTAGACTAGACGCTGGCTCCCTCCCTGTCTCTTCTCCTCCTACTCTTCCCCCAGATTCCTTTCCTTTGCCGAATGTTTATTTGCTTAACTACCACAGAAGGAAGGTGCTATGTTATTAGAGCTTCAGAGTCTGTTAGAGGAAGAAGAACTTCAGAGTGTAAGCTAAAAATACCAGGGGGAAAAATCCTTCATAAGGTGTATACACAGCAGAACAACAATTAGAGGCCGATTTTAGCTTTAGATTCCAAAACTGGAATTCCTGCTCAATTTCTTGCTAGCCAATTATCAGAACCTCACTTTCTTAGAAGTAAAATGGGAATAACAGTACTTCTCTCAGATTTTTTAATTTAACCCTTACATAGTGCTTACACAGGACAAGTGCTGTACAAATAACTCCTTTCGTTCTCTTAACTCTGACCCAGGCACTGTCATTACCTCCACTTTATAAAAATGGACACTGGGGTACAGAAATTAACTTGCCTATGACAATATAACCAGTAACCAGTGGAGACAAGATTCAAACGTGGCTCCAGAATCTAGGCTCCTAACCACTGAGTGAAGGTGTCCTCCTATGTCACACAGGTCAGTTCACGGGTCACAAAGGCACTCAGTGAGGGGCAGTTACTGTTCCACAAGCAGTGGCTGGCTAGCAGGCCTTGTGTGCTTAATCATCTATTAGACACTGCTGATATGTAAATGACCATCCCCAGGGGTCAAACCAGGCAGTGTGGCTTAATTTGTAATTGCAGCTGAATGTAATTAGTTCTCATTCAGAGTTCAAATTTGATTCTATTAAATATATTCCATGAAACAGATACTTGTTATCTAATGATGAAGATTACTGACCAATGGGAAATAAACACACAGAAAGCCTCCAGAGACACCTGAAGCACACGGGCCCCACTCTGACTTCCAGCCACCGGTATATATTTCAGATCACAGGCTCTGCTACTAAAAATGTAGTGCCTTTCTCCTTCACTAAAGAGAGAAAACTGATGGGGGCGGGGGGTGGGTGGGGGAGGGAGGAGCTACTTCTCTGGGAAAGCAGCACAGTGTGGTGGTGAGCACCATAGATTCTGGAGTGACTTCAATCTGAGCCCCAGCTGGCCCGTTACAGTAGTGTGACAACTAGTTTAAGTGCATCTCTGAGGCCCGTTGGTACCTCTACCTCTTACAGTTGTGGTCAGTGTTAAATGAGAATACATGGGATGTGACAAGCACAGTGCCTGGCACACAGCAAGCATAAAAAGTAACTGTTTTAATTTTCATGTTACTCTTATTATTATTGTAACTATTGTCATTAGTTTTCCAATGATTTGTTTAGTGAAAGTTTACTTACATTATGAATTTCATTTTTTAGTCTGCAGATGTACACAGAAGTTGTGTTCCTTATTTTAGTCATGTTACATTTCAAGAATGCATATAGAGCCTTTTCACAGGCATTATTTAATTCAATCCTTGCCATAACCCTGGAGAGTAACTCTATCTCATAGGTTAGCAGGCACAAATTCAAAAAGGACAAGTAGCTGGCCCAAGGTTGAGGATACCAAGTGCCCAAATTTTAGTCCAGGCCTTCAGATCCGAGACTCCTCCCAACTTATTTTAACCTTACAACTAAAGAGAAATAAGCAAGTGCTTTAAATAGCCTTATTTGTTCTGAATATCCTAAAGAACTCCACTCCACATTTACCAGTCAGCAGCTGGCATTGTACCGTGAATAAGAGCTCTCTCCTTTCCCTCCATTAATTTATCATAGGATTCCTGTTTCTAGCCCTAAACAGTTGATAATTATTTTCTGTCCATAATTATTTTGTTGATCAAATTGTCTCTGATTAAGCTATGGGCAGCCCCCTGCAGGCTGATCCCTATGTCCTTCTGACATGCTCCCATCAATTTTCTTTTCTCTACATAGCTCATTTTAAAACTAGCTCTTCCTTTTCCTATTTAAAAGTTGTAGGTTATATTGTTTCAAAAGCATTTACCCCAAACTGTTTCCTACCTTGGCCATTATACTTAAATATCTGCCTGGCACACCACTATACCCTAGATAAACAGTTTAGACACTCAAGAAAGGATACAGCCACAGAAAAAATACTGCTACATCTGCTAAAGAGCTAGCTAGACATAACTGTAAGGGAAATGATAGGGAAACATGAAGGAAAAAATATCCAAGGCAAATCCACTCTGTTGTCTTACATATGTTTTCCTTTACTTTACAAAAAGCTGCCCAAAACCACTTATAGAAACCAGTTAGACATAACTGAAGATCCCAGACAGGCAAGCAGGTAGGTGGTCAAGGGAAGGTGATATGCGACTCCTCATGTGAGAGGGTTAAGACCTAAGAACAGCAGCCTGTCTTGGGGAGCAGTGTTAGAACTGAGGCAGTGGTGTAGAATGAAAACCTCATCTTCCATCATAAGGTCGGCTAAGATTCCAGAGCATAAAACTGATGATACAAAGAACTGGAGGAAAATCTGCCAAACAGTCCTTTGTTGCCCTCAATCTTTTTATTTAAACATGGCCCTTGTTTCTAGACTCTAGACCTGTTTTCAGGAAAACTGCAGTTACTTCCGTTATATAACCCCTGTCACTCACAGCAGTTTTATGAAGAGTGGACCCACAACAGAGTATTACAGGCTTTGGTGCTAAGGTCATAGGAATGGAGAAATCCTGTGGAGGGCACTGACAATTAGGAAAGTAAAAGAGTGAGCGGCAAGTGAAGTGTTTATCTGCCCACCTCCCACACATGGGGAAGCACTGCTGTTGACACAGAGGGAGCCCAGGCCAGACTAAACTCAGGGGAAACAAAAGTATGCAGCCTTTCAAACCGGTCCTAACACCAATATCTAAAAACTACACTAATTCCCAGCCAAGCTGGCAAATTAACAAAACTGGTTGTTTTTTTGCTTTTTTTTTAGCTTTCCTATTCTTCAGGTCCTCTGAGATGTTTAACATAGGGCTCGTGGCCCCTTACGGCTGCCCAAAGTCCCCCAGCTCTCTTTAAAATAAACATCCTCTCTTTCCTTCCCTATCTCTTCCCCAAAGAAATATTTTTCCAAATATCAGGACCAAGGTCTGATGATTTGGCTAATTCAAGACTATCAGGCAGGGTGCTGAGTTTTTCAGAACACTTGCATTTTGAAGTAGAAAAAGACAAAGGAACGGGACACACATTTTGTGGAAAAGAAATCTCCAGTCTTCTTTGAGCCTTTTGTTACCTAGTACCAAGGAGGCTGGAAGTTAACATTGAGATACTCAACCTAAGAGCATTCTATCCAACCTTCCCTTCTGTTTCTCCCACTTTTGCAAGTATCCATCAAGAGCACAGGACACTCCCATATGGGGCAAATAAGCTATCACTTCCCTACTCCAACCACATAAAACATCCCAAACCTACAAAAAAAAAAAAAATCACTATTTGTGGATGTTCCACATGTAGGGACAGTAAGTCAAAAAGCCAACTCACAAGCCTCATTATTTTACCCAGTTAGTCTTGGAAGATAAGCTTTCCCTTTTAATTTAAATTATTTTCACACAATTGCAATCATTATATACATTACTTCTTTCATTTATTATGATGAACTTTTTATGATTTTTGAAATTGTTTTTATAAGCCATATTTTTTTTAAGCCATAGTTTTTTGTGTTTTGTTTTTAACAACTGCTAGCTGGTGAGTGTTCCTTCGGCCCTAATACACTACCAGTGGTGGATGGAAGAATGTTGAATTTTGAATGAATCAGAAAGATGTGAAAATACCTTCTCCTACCCACCTAATGTTGCAGAGGTAGAAAAAGAATGAAATATAAGATAATAGGAAAGCAAAAAGATGACAAAGATACCTTGTATAATCTGTATATTCTTAATATTTCAAATTGGAGTATATCTGCCAACAGAAAAATTCCATACAGAAATAAATCACATAATTGTCCAGATATCTGGACCTCAATATATGTACTTATGCAATCTTTGTAAAAGTAACATATAGTAACTTTTGTAACTTTTCATATGTTCATCAATTAATACATCAACACAAAACCAATGCCCCAAATAAAGCACTAAAAACAGTTGCTCAGGAAAAAAAATAATCAGAATAAACTTCAGATTTTGCCTTTAAGAATGTGCAATCTGCTAAAAGACTTGAGTATAAAAATCCTACTGATGATTATATTCCTTCATCTGTTTCTAGTAATATGGTAGATGATAATGATGAAATTGTCAAACACAAGCCAAAGGCCAATGATAATGGCATGGAGAAAATCCACTACCTAAACTCCATGTCCATTTGGTTGTGTGTAGAGCTTTTATAGAAGCAGGATCAGTGATCAAACAGAATGGAGCTCTGAGAGGATTGAAGAGCAACTACAAAGGCAGGGACATTCTTGCCCCTGGGTATCCCAACTGCAGTCAGCCTCTGCAGAGGGTCTCAAGGTCTCTTCCAACTACCCACCCTTCACAGGTACAAATTCCTTGAAACACTTCTTAACAGCTTTCAAAACATTCTTCCTTCATCTAAATATTGTACACATTTCTCTTCCACACTGGAAGTATTAGAGAACCACCCAGACTCTGATAGGAACATACTGTAACTACATACAGGTATGTATCTATCATAGTAATAACCCTTATGGAATGCATTATGTGCTAATTTTCCTCATAGTTTTGACCTTCCATTTTAATTTGTTTTCCCTGTTCTACTTTATTAGTAATACTTTCTACTTTCCCATAGATCTCCTTATAAATGGATTTAAAGTCCGTGTACAATGAAATATACATAAACCTACAAATCTGCACCACCACACAGACTGGAACACAATTCCAGATGTGTTAGAGTTGAATGAGTTTTTTTTTTCTTTTTTTTTTAAAAGATTTTATTTATTTATTTATTCATGAGAGAGACACAGAGAGAGAGAGAGAGAGAGAGAGAGAGAGGCAAAGACACAGGCAGAGGGAGAAGCAGGCTCCGGGCAGGTAGCCTGACGCGGGACTTGATCCCGGGTCCCCAGGATCAGGCCCTGGACTGAAGGTGGCACTAAACCGCTGAGTCACCCGGGCTGCCCAAGTGAGCTTTTCTGTAGCCACTCTCAAGGCTTTGAGAGTTAGCTGCAACCCCTGTCCGGATTTCTACTATTTGACTTAGCAACCTTGTGCTATAATTGTATATTAACCCTTCTTGGGTGGACATAGTTCCTGAGGAGTTGTATATGTGCCATAAATGTTTAAATAGAAATTTAGATATAATTATAAGGTGTGATGGTTAATTTTATGTGTCAACTTTCCTGGGTTCCAGAATGCCCAGATAGCTGGTAAAACATTTTTTCTTCTGGCTGTGTCTGTTGAGGGTGTCCCCAGAGGAGATTAGCATTTCAATCAGTAGATGGAGTAAAGATGATTGCTCTCACTAATGCAAAGTGGGCATCATCCAATCTGTTCAGTGCCTGAAAAACACAGAGGCAGGGGAGGGGCAAACGTGCACCCACCCCCACCCCTGTTGATCTGGTACAACCATCTTTGCCCTCAGAGGTGGGTGCTCTCAGTTCTCAGGCCTTTGGCCTAGGACTGGGACTTATACCACGAGCTTCCTGGTTCTCCAGACTGTAGACAACAGATCACAGGGATTTCTGGCCTCTATATTTGTGTGAGTCAATTCTTATAATAAATCTCTTCATATATATATGTCTCTATATATCCTATTGGTTGTTTCTCTAGAGAACCCTAATACACAAGTCATAATGCTTTAACTTTTATAGTTAATATTGTTGGCTAATTAATCCCAAATCTTCAGAACACTCACAATGATTATATCTTGATATCTGGCTTACAATTTCCATTATCAGAATCTTATTAATCATCACTCAGATAAACTTAAGAAAAAGCCAATACTTCCCCTCCACTCCCATCCTCCAAATGAATATACTAACACAAACCTAAGAAAAATAAAAACCAACAACTTTACTTGGATGTAAATTTCTGTTATCACTGCTCAAGTGAAAACAGATTCGCAATATGAAGACTTTTTTTTAAAACACTTTCATTTTGGTTTTTAAAAATATTAATCTTAAGTGTGCCTGGCTGGCTCAGTCAGTTTAGCATCTGCCTTTGGCTCAAGTCATGATCCCAGGATCCTTGGGATCAAGCCCCTCCCTGCTCAGTGGGGAGCCTGCTTTTCCCTTTCCTGTTCTTTTTGTTTGTGCTGTCAGAAAATAAATAAAATATTTTAAAATGAAATAACAAAATATTAATTTTATTAAATCTCAATCCCTAAGTATATATCTTTTTAATAACCTGTGTGGGAAATAACAAGTGCGCACAGAGCATCTCTGCTGTATTTACCAAAGTATGATGGTTTTGAGGAAAACCACTAGCGTGATTGAGTCATGAGCTGAACTAAGGGCTTTTGCACAGATCACGGTTTTTAAAATTGAGGTAACTATAGATTCATTCACATGTAGTTGTAAGAAATAATACAGAGAAATCCTGTCAGTCCTTTACCCAATTTTCTCCAATGGTGACATCCTACAAAACTAGAGAACATTACAATCAGAATATCAGCATTGATACAGTCAAGACACAGAAAATTTCCATCAACCCAAGGATCCACTCATGTTTTTGCGCTTTTATAGTGACACCCACTCCCCTTCTGTCCATCTCCTTCTCAGCTCTTTGCAAGCACTAAATTCGTTCTCCATTTCTAGAATTTTAAGACTTTCTAAGGTAAAATTTTCCAAGGCAGGAATTACATGGTGACTAAGGTAGCCAAAGAGTCAAAACTCGCATTCAGCCAACAGGTGAAGAGTATTTTAGATGTATCTGAATTTTAACAGCTGGGAGCCATTACGCTGAAAATAAAAGCACCCAAAGCGAGCTCCAGAGTGTTAGTTTAAAGATTAAAATTAAAATCTCAGAATTTCAAGCTCCAGTTTAGTATGGTCTTTCAAGTTGATTAAAATAGAGAAGACAGTTTCCAAAAGCCATGTGAAAAACATAAAAAATAAATAAGGCAAAATGACAGGAAGTCTCCATAAAGGCATGTTAGTATCAACAGCTAGCAACTGAATGGTCTTCTTAACACCACAGTTAGATGACTGACTTTACCACTATCAGCATTTACTTTGGTAAAGAAAAAGAAAACCTATATTTAACTCAACCACTAATAAGCAGCCTTGATTCTAAAGGCTACCAAAAGTCCAAGTAAACAGTCACCTGTTACATCATCAACAGGGTCACAGTGAGAAGCTTGCACGAACTTTCTTTCCTGTAACTGTCACATTCGTAGAAAAGAAATCCTTAACGTTTACTTTCCCAAAGATACATTTTCAGTAATGGTCAAGGTAGTACCTTTCACCAAAAGGAAGGTTGTTCCCCTTTCACCCTCTTTACCACATAGTTACCATCATATTCACTATGATGAATACAAGTTGCTGCAACGTAACTTCCAGTCCCTCCCACTACAATTTTTAGAACTTTTTATTTTTAACAAAATAAATGACATAGGTTAAAGGAAAAACCCACAATTCCTTAAATCCATAAAAGTACTTTTGGTTGAACAGTATCACGTAGCCAAAAGAACAATTATAAAATCTGCATTGGGCCAAATAACAAAGCATTCCTTTCTCTCTGACTCTTCCACCCCCTTAAAGACACCATATGTTATTTTATCAGAGTGCCGACCTTAATGAATATCAGAAAGAAGGAAAATTCTGGAAAGAGCAGGTCAATTTTTATACCTGTAATAAAACATGCAAAGTTTAAAAATGCTGAATGCCTTTCAAAGACAAAACCTTTTAGCATCTCTTTTCAATAAGAGACAACTTCATATAACCAATTGGACTTTATGACTTGCCTGGATACCTTAAACCAGCAGTTCTCAAACTGTAGCCTGTGTCAGAATCACCCAAAGAGCTTGTCAAAACACTGATTGCTGGCTCAATCCCCAGAGTTCAATCCAATAGGTCTGTGGAAAGGTCTAAAATTTTGCACTCCTCAAAAGATGATCCCAGGTGATGCTGATGCTGCTGGTCTGAGGAGCATACACTTTGAAAACCACTACTCTAAACCTACAGACACCCAATTTTTGTTGAATTTTTCTCTAGAGCTCTCAACAGGGATTTCTGCACAAAACACCAAGTTTGGGAGACCTAACTATCTTATGCTTAAACTGCTCAATTGCTCTTTGAGGTAATTTATGTAGTTCAAACTAATTCAGTGTTGAGCTGTTTATCTGCAGCTTAGAATTCCAGACCCCTTTTACCCTAGTTCACAGAAACGATAACCAGGTGTGCTCCAAAATGCCTACTGAACTCTGGGAGAGTAAGGGGATTAGGCTCCCTTGTACTTCTGGTAAGACTTCTTCCCAAAAGGTGCAGGGGCAGCTTCATAGTGATCTCTGGGAAAAGTCCATCTGTTCTTATCCCCACATCAGCCATTTTACAATATGAAGAAGAACTTTAAGTAAAATCCTGGTATGTTCAAATACAACAGACCTTGGCCTAAGCCTCAAAGTTTTCTAGAACTGTTCTATGCTTCCTGACAAGATTCTTGGCTAACAGGCGGGATGAAATGACATTTGTGCAGTCACAAATGTCTTATTTTAGCTGGTTTTCTACCACACCCCTATCAAACCTTTTACATATAAGTTATTAAGAATAACACAATCATCTCATTTTTTAACTAAAAACCTTTAACGTGTGTCAGAGATGTTACTAGTAATGTTAGGTGTTATTTCACCATTAGCAGTAAAATAAATGAATAAACGAAATAAACAAAGGAAGATGGTGTTTAAAAGGTACAGGCAAGCTGAAAATTCATCTCCAAAAAAATGTCCATACAGAGAAATTAAAACCAGTATTTTCATTTAACAGCAAAAATTGATTGAACCATGCTAGTTGCTAAAGTAAAAATGCTAATAATATATATGGTCCCTGCCCTCATGGAGCTTTACTTACTATTTTGCAAAAAAGACTAACAGAAAGATAACTGTAAATGTAGAGAACATTACGAAGAAATTCAGATACGGAAAGGATGTATAAAGAGGGGGTCCTCAGCAAAGCTGACCCCCACCAAGCTTAGAGCTAAAGGATAAATAAGAGTGAGCTAGGCAAAGTGAGAGGGAATGAATTAGAGATGGAGGACAAGAACACAGTGTTCCCACACAACTCAAACACATGAAACATGGAAAAGTGGGAAAAGCAGCTGGAAAGGTAGGCAGGACCAGAACCTGCAGAGCCCTGCGTACAAGCAATAGGAAGCATGAAAATAACATGATCATAACATGCATCTTAAAAAAAACTCTCTCTATAGTGCAGATATTGGCCTGATGGGTGTGACAGATTAGGGACACAAGACGCAATACTGCAAGGATGGAGTGGAGTGGCAGGAGGGTACACGGAGGAAATATAAGGAGTCTTAGTTGTCTGACACACAGGTCACTTAACTCATAGGGACCTCAGTTTCATCGCTAATGAAGTAGGATTAGAATCTTCCCTGTGTATCTCTCTTAAGGTTACTATGCTGATCAAAAAAAAAAAAAAAATCACACACCTAAATAATCTTGTTTGTATATATTACTTATACAGTACTTTTTTTCTTCTCCAAAACTCTTAACTCCATCTCAACTTCTGGCTAAAAGACCATGTATCTCTGCATTGAGTTTTTGCTTTTTAATTTATATCACAGCACGTATAACAGGCAGAAAAGAATATGTGTATTAGAATAAAGAGAATTCAGCAAAGTTGCTGGAAAAAAGCAAATGCAGTCCTAGCCAAGATCAACTCTAACAAAATGTTACTTTTACAATAAAAACCAACCTACTATCTAGACATAAATCTATAAAAAGGCCTACAAGAACTTTATGAAGGACACTTAAAGAAAAAGACCTAAATAAATTTAGAAAAATCATAATTAAGTCAATCCTTCCCACATGAAACCAATGAAATTCCAAAAAAAATTTCCAGAGGATTTTTCATAAAATTTGATAATGTAATCCTAATGAATATAATATGGAAATCACACAAAAACATAATGTTGAATGAATAGAACTTGTGGAAGGCACTATGACTGATGCCCTGGGTTGCCAGCCCAAGCCCTGACTGTAAAGGCCAAGAGTAAAACTGAGCCATTCCCAACCTCCTAGGTCAGCATTCTGGGCTCTGTGTCCTCCCTGCAAGAGGAAAGATGGGTTTTGTGAGCACAGAGCTGTGTAGATCAGAATGAGTGAAGGCAGTCAGGTGGGTTTCACTGCTGCCTTTTCTTCCCTCTGAATGTGAGAACACCGAACCCTGCCACTCCTCCTGGCTCTCTGCCCTGGAAATGGGCTAATAAATCCTTTTCCCTCTTGAAAAAACAAAAACAAAAACAAAAACAAAAAACAAACAAAAAAACTTGTGGAAGGCTGTTCCAGTATCATTAATAATATATCTAAACATATAATATTACATGTTGTCATGGATTCATACAAGCAAGTATGTATGTATACGTATGTAACAACAGTATTAAAAACATGCATGGGAATGACAACTCTAACCAAAAAATTCAGAATAGTTACTGAAAGGGAAAAAACGAGCAGAGAGGCCTAGAGTTTCAGTTTTATTTGTAATCTTTTATTTCTTAAACTGAGTGCATGCAAAGATGTTTATTATATTATTCCCTAGTCTTTAAACTTTTTGTAGGTCTTAAATATTTCATTAAAAAATACCCAAAACAGAATGCCTTTTATTTGAGAACCACATTAGCACATGATCTAGCATAGTAGTTCCTAACATCAGTTCAACAGCTACTCAACACCATATGAAGTATTTGTTAGAAACATGGGCTATCAGACTATGCCCGAATTAGAATTTCTGGGAGGGGAGCCATGTGATTCTAATGCACAGCCTCATTTGGGAACCCCTGTTAACCATAAGCTATTAATAACTAATCCATCAACAAAATGGGTTCCAACATGACAAGAGATATATTTAAGTGCTTAAGATTGCCTAATTACTTTCCAATTGATCCAACTGTCTAGAATGTGGATTCTAATCTGAGGAAGCAGAACCATAAACATTTTAAGGTACATCCTTTACTATGCCCCCCCCCAACAAAAAGGTTATAGTTATAAAACACTATGAATATCCTATAAAGTAATAGTATCTGATGATTCCACAGCAAAACATAATTCCTTCATACCCTTTGCGACAAAATTCTACCAGAGATGATAAAAGATGCTCTCCTTAAAAATAAAGTGGTACACGACATCAGCAACTGCAAAAATGTATCTTCCTCAAGTAATGTAGACCCCATGTTTCTTTCCTTTCTGAATTTCTTCCCTTGCAATAAAATCACAGCTAAGATTATCTAGAGAAATTCACAGAACCAATGAGAAACATAAAAAATAAACTTAGAAAATGACTGATTGATTGATAGAGGTGTTAGTGCTGCTATAACAATTTGCCCTGTTCCTGAGAAAATTAACTAGAGAGGACTAAGTTCTTAGAATGTACGAAGCCCTTAAGGGCTGACATATTTTCCCTTAATATTTAAAAATCACAACTGAAAACACGAAAAGGGATTATTTTCCTATTTTAAACAATATGAATCAGCTAAATGTATCAATATAAAAGGATTCACTTACCAGGGCTTTCTACGCGCTTATAGTGGTAGGGATTGATGCATACCTCCTTCTGCTTGGAACCAAAAGGAAACTCACAGCATTCCAGTGGTTTTAGTTCATGGTGGCTCTGAAGATCGGGCCAGCGCCACACACGGCAATAAATGACATGAGGCAGTCCCTTCCGGTGGGAAACTTGCAGCCTGCCATCCAGGGAGCGGGGAATGGTGACACAGTTACTTGGTTGCCCTGGGCAGCTCAAGGCTTTTTCCAGTTCCTCCATGGCACCCTTCTTTTTCTTCAGTTTTTTCACCAAAGCATCAACAGCTTTCTCTGCCCATTTTTCTTCTTCATCACCCTGTTTCCACCCAAGGAGTCTCTTCACAGCAGGACTTGTGAAGGAAAATAAACTTGTCACATTCATAATGACTGCACTAGTTATAGTCTCCTTGGGTAGGGCAAAATAAAGAAGTCTCCAAATGCAAAAGGACAAGGGAAGAGATTTCACTTTATTTACATAGGATTCTCTTTAGCTGCTCGGTTTTGAGGTTCCGAAAGGCAGAAATCACCATTCCTGGTGTTTTAAAAAATAATCCAAAGCCAGCACCTAGAAAGGAAAAAAGGAAAAAAAAATTTTTTTAAATAATCACTATCCCAAAACTACCATTCATTAAGCAACTGCTATTGTTGCTGTTTTAAGTAATTTTCTGTATTACGATATGCTACAGACTGAATTATGTCCCCCCTAAAATTCACGCTGAAGCATAATCCCCAATGTGACTGTATTTGCAGATGGAGCCTCAAAAGAAGTAGCTAAGGTTATCCGAGGTCACAAGATTGGGGCCATAATCTGGTAAGAGCAGTGGTGTGGTTAAGAGGAAGGGACCCCCTCCATGCACATGCAACGAGGAAAGGCTAGGTGAGAACACAGAGAGAAAGACAGCCGTCTACAAGCCTGGGACAGTGCTTCCCAGAAACCAAACGGGCTGGAACCTTGATCTTGGCCTTCTAGCCTCCAAAACTGTGAGAATAAATTCCTGTTGTTTTAAGCCACCCAGTCTGAGGTATTCTGTTGTGGTGGCCCAAGCACACTCACACACTCAGTATTTAGTTTTTCTTAAACAGTCTTTTCGGAGAGGTTATACAATTGTTGCCCTTCTACAGAAGAACTGAGACACTTTAAAAAAAGTAGTAAGTTACTGTTCTGAGATAGAAGCAGTAGACATCTTAGTGCACAGAAGCCCAAGTTCTTGACAGATATTGTAATGCTTTATATTTAGATTTATAGCCTCTAACAGGCTCTAAACATGTATTTCAAAAACACCTCAATCAACAAAAACTGAAAGCAACAGGAAGAAAAAATACAGTGGTCTTAACATCTGTTTTTGGTGTGTTCCTCAAGTATCTCTCTTATGCTAGAAGAAAAAGTAGTTATAGTTATACTATGTAAACATTACAATATTTTAGGATATTTATTCAGTCAACAAGCCTGTGCCTATGGGCTATAGGGCAAGTAAGGTAGGAAATTTATTTGGTTTTTACTGATATGAAAGGAATGAAGCACATGAACACATACTCTACCAAATTCCTTAGTCCAGCTGTCTCATTTAAACCTTCTAATTTCCTCCCCAGATGAAAACAGAAAAGGTAAGGAACCTTCAAGAGGATAACTTTACACCAAGTCCAGCTATGATACAGTAGAGCATGTAACACATCAACCTCCCAAAATCACTAATACAGCTAATAAAATATAAACAAACAAAAAAGTCCCACTTTAATTTTAAAGACATCAGAGAGCAGCCAAGGTCCTCAGGACTAGAGAGGCCAAGATGCTGTGAAGGGAAAAAGCAATGAAGTAAGCTGAACCTTTTTTCCTGCTCTTCTTCTCAAGGCACTTACCAATGCCTGTGCTATAAACAGCAAGAAAGCTGGGTAGCCAAGCTGAAGGAAACTCAAGAACAAAGCAGAGATTTCAGTGGCCTCACGTAGTGGAGGAGACAAAAAACAAAACAAAAAACTACAGTGGAGGGCATGCAGAGAAGGAGGTCCTGGTGAATATACTAGGCTTTCAGTTGAGACCCTCAAGAGATATATGCTCATGTAAGGGCAAAAATGAAATGGACCAGCTTTTATACTAAAACACAGTCTGAAATCTTTTTTTTTTTTTTTTAATCATCTCAATACTAGACTTGATCAAGGTGATGGGAGAAGAGGAGAAAAAACTGTTGCAGAGGCACTATTTGTAGATACTGGCCAAGGATTTTCCAAAACTGTCAACAGATATCTAGACAGAGATACATGAAACTCTACAAATCCCAAGATGGATAAATACAAAGAAATCCATATTTCTGATGTGTCATATTCAGTTGAATTGCTGAAAACCTGTGACAAAAATCTTTAAAAAGACATTACTCTCAAGTACAATAAGGCTGACAGCTGATATTCCAACAGAAACAATGGAAATAAGACAATTCTGAGTGTGACAAATGTAAACAAATAACTAGTAACTTAGTAATCTATAGTTACTGGAAAAATCATGCAAAGGTGATTGTAAAATAAATGTGTTTTCCAACATACAAAATCTGAGACAAATGACATCCAGGAGGAATTTGTGAGCCAGAAGGAAAAAGATCCCAGGAAGAAGCAAGGAATGGCAGGAACGAATGAAGAGCTCCAGAAGGGTAAACAAAGGTAAGTCTAAATGAATACTGACTTTACAAAACAAGAATAGGAATCTCTTATGGTATTTAAAAAATAGAACTAGGGCAGCCCGGGTGGCTCAGCGGTTTAGCGCCGCCTTCGGCCAAGGGCGTGATCCTAGAGACCCGGGATAGAGTCCCACATTGGGTTCCCTGCAGGGAGCCTGCTTCTCCCTCTGCCTGTGTCTCTGTCTCTCTCTCTCTCTGTGTCTCTCATAAATAAATAAAATCTTTTTTTTTAATAACTAAAATCTTAAAAAAAAAAAAAAACTAAAATGCATAACAAAAAAAAAAAAAAAGAAAAGAAAAGTAGAAAGGGGTAAATGAAATTAGTGTTCTAGGATCCTGTATTACCCAGGCTGTGATAAAGCACTGAATTATTATTGATACAGTCTTGTCATAATAAAAAACTACTGAGAGAGGAGCACCTGGGTGGCTCAGCTGGTTAAGTATCTGACTCTTGATTTTGGCTCAGGTCATGATCTCAGAGTAGTGAGATCAAGCTGCAGGTCAGGCTCTGTGGTCAGGCTCTGTGCTTAGTGAGGAGCATGCTTCTCGCTCTCTTCCTCTCCCTCTGCCCCTCTACCCACTTGCACGCATACACTCTCTCCACAATAAATAAATCCTTAAAAAAATAACAAAAATAGAGAAGTTAAAAAATATGGAATTATTTTTTTTAAAAAAATATGATTAATCCAAAGAATGTAAGAAGAGAGAGAGAAAAAAAAAAGAGCAAACAGGACAAATAGAAAATGGTAAGATTTAAAAAAGAAAAAAAAAGAAAATGGTAAGATTTAGATCTAATCCCAAAAGTATCATTAATTATTTAGATATAAACAGCTTAAATATGCAAGTAAAAGATGGATAGGGATGGATGGTGAGCACCATTTGACCATACTGTACTAACAAGAGACACATATTAAATACAAAGGACAGAAAAAGGTTGAAAGAAAAAGGATAGTAAAAGATAAACTACACATATTCTAACCAAAAAAGCTGCTGTAACTATCTAATCAGACAAAACAGACTTTAAAATAAGAAGCATCACCAGAGATTTAAAAAGGAGCATTTCATAATGTTAAAAGTTGATCTACCATGAATATAGCATAATCCCGAATTTTCACATAACAGTGTCAAAATATATAAAGCAGAAGCTGATAAGTAAAATAACAGACAAGCCCACAGTCTTAGTGGGAGATGAAAATAGTAACTGATAAAACAAGTCAACAAGAATCAATAGATATTTTTAAAAAACTTGATCCAGGGATCCCTGGGTGGCACAGCGGTTTGGCGCCTGCCTTTGGCCCAGGGCGCGATCCTGGAGACCCAGGATCGAATCCCATGTCGGGCTCCTGGTGCATGGAGCCTGCTTCTCCCTCTGCCTGTGTCTCTGCCTCTCTGTCTATCTCTGTGTGACTATCATGAATAAATAAATAAAATCTTTAAAAAAAATTTAAAAAAAAAAAAAAAAAAAAAAAACTTGATCCAATTCATGTACATAGATCACTACACTCAATGACTGTAAGAATACATAATACTTTCAAGTGCACATAGAATACTTACCCAAATTGACCATACAGAATACGTCCTTTGATCATAGTACAAGAAATCCACAACAAAAATATTGTTCTTAGAAATAAATGCACTTAAATAACTAATGGATCAAAGAAGAAACTACAGTGAAAATATTAAAAATATTTTTAACTTAATGATTACAAAAATACAACACATCAAAACTTGCAGGATGTGACTCAAGCCACACTTATAGGGAAATTTATACTCTTAAATGCACATATTAGAAAAGACAAAAAAACAATGAAAACTAATGTTCTATGTATCTACCACATACACACAAAAAAGAACATTAAACCCAAAGAAAGTAGAAAGAAATGAGAGCAAAAACGGGGGCAGGGGACAAGGGAGGAATTCTAACAGAAAATCTACAAAATCAAAGTTGCTGCTCTGAAAACACTAATAAAATTGGAAACTAGCAAGACTGGTCAATAAAGGAGTAGGCACAAATTACCAACAAGAGGAGTAAAAGGGGAAAATTATCACGGATCCTCAGAAGTTCAAAAGATAAGGATTACAAACAGGTGTTACAGCAAATGGTGCCCATCTGCAGCTACTCTGTGGTAGTTACATGTTGTATTCACTACTACAGGAAAGCGATTGAGGAATTCCATCTTATTTATCCCCTATCTTTAGAACCCAGCACTGTACCGGGCACACAGCAGACTCTCAAATGTTTAATGAATAATTTAGCTCCCTGAAGAAATCAGAAGACCAAATGTGGAACTTCAACTTTATTCAAGAAATATGAATAAATATTACTAAATATACGTATTATACAATGGGCTGTAAGGAGCCCATTGTCTCTTTTCTTTTTTTATTATTTTTATTTGTATTTATTTATTTTTAATAAATTAATTTTTTATTGGTGTTCAATTTACCAACATACAGAATAACACCCAGTGCTCATCCCCTCAAGTGCCCCCTCAGTGCCCGTCAACCATTCACCCCCACCCCCCCCCCCCTCCTCCCGTTCCACCACCCCTAGTTCCTTTCCCAGAGTTAGGAGTCTTTATGTTCTGTCTCCCTTTCTGATATTTCCCACACATTTCTTCTCCCTTCCCTTATATTCCCTTTCACTATTATTTATATTCCCCAAATGAATGAGAACATATAATGTTTGTCCTTCTCCGATTGACTTACTTCACTCAGCATAATACCCTCCAGTTCCATCCACGTTGAAGCAAATGGTGGGTATTTGTCGTTTCTCATTGTCTCTTTTCTTAAAGTAAAGAACTGTACCCAAATTTACTAGTCCTTTTGAAGCTGGCATTATTTTCTTTCAACAGAAAGGGAAAGAGAAAACAAAACCATGCCACTATCAAAAGTCACAACTGGTGAGAGTGTACCTACTAAAATAATCATTTACTTTTAGGTTAGCTTTGCAAAAGAACAGGACGACTTCTTTCTAGTCCTCTAGTAACAAATTACAAAGGGAATAGATTTCTTCTTATTCTATATGGCCCCTTCTATTCCAATAACTGCTTTTTTATATTTTAGCCAATGATTTTCAAATAGAAGGGAGTAGGTTTATAGAAAAAGTCACCTGGGGCTATTTCAAACTCTGTTAGTGATGGGCACATACAAGGCACGTATGTTGAGGCGGGCATGAGATTAAGAACCACCATTTCAGACCCTTGTTTCTACTATTCAAATTGACAATCATTCAACAAAGCTATACTGAGTGCCTGCTAAGTGTTTGGCACTGTCTAGACACAGAGGCCAGGGGTAAAAATGTCTACATCCTGAAGGGGCTCACAGGCTAGGAGAAGAGCCAGTGAGTAAACAACTAACACTCACAGGGGTAAGCTGGTGTCCCTGCTTGCTAACGATAAGGGATGGGGCTGAGACGTGTTAGGCCTTCTCCAGGGCCTCATTGCAAGGAGTGTGTGGCTGTACCAAGGTAGACCACGCGTGCAGGAATAGAAGGGGAGGTCCAGGTGCTGTGCATTTGCCCACCGTGAACTAACTATAGCACTGCATGATAAAAGCTCTAAAACAAGTATAAACAAGGGGATCCCTGGGTGGCGCAGCGGTTTGGCGCCTGCCTTTGGCCCAGGGCGCGATCCTGGAGACCCCGGATCGAATCCCACGTCAGGCTCCCGGTGCATGGAGCCTGCTTCTCCCTCTGCCTGTGTCTCTGCCTCTCTCTCTCTCTGTGACTATCATAAAAAAAAAAAAAAAAAAACAAAAAACAAGTATAAACAATATATAAAAGAAGAGGAGAACAATTACTTTCAGGGATTTCAGGAAGTTTTCCCAAAAAGGAAATATCAGACACGTCTTAAAAGCTGAGCAGAATTTTATGAAACGGAGCTAACATTTTGAACTATCACTACACAACAGATACTGTTCCTAGCGCTTTATATCTCCTAACTAGTTTAGCCTTCGCAACAAATTGAGTAAACAGTATCATTTCCCCCATTTTACAGGTAAGGAAAGTGAAATATGGAAAAGTTAAATAACCTGTCTAAAGTTTACACACACAACCGTATGCCAGACTCAGGGTTTGAATCCATGCTATTTGGCTCTAGAGCGTCAATTTTTTAACTGCTTGTTTAATTTGCTAGCTGTCACAGACACAAAGTAGAAATGCTGGAGTTCAAGGTGGCTGGCGATGACACAAGGCTACTAAGAAGGGCAGAGCAAGACTGTGAGGGGACTATGACGCATCTTATCCTGCAGACAAGTGGAAGGTTTTGTGTCAGATCACTGCTGCGATTAGCTCTACGTTCAAGAAAGACAGCCAAGGTGATCTCAATACAGGAAGGCTTCTCCAAACAGAGAACAAAAAACAGACTACTGCCTCTAAACGCTGAAGGAGCCAGCTGGAGGGTGCACGTCCTGATGCCACCCACACAAATTAAAGTGGCAAGATCACAAACCTTTACGTATAAATGTGCGTAGATGAAACAAAATGCGGACCAATGACTAATTTCTGCCTACTTGAATTAAGCTTTTTTTTTTTTTTTTTTTTTTTTGTTTTTTTTTGTATACAGGTCAAACAAGCCACTAACCTCCCCATCAGGAACTCAAATGAGTCCATGATAGCATGGCCTTGGCAAGACAACTCATTTTTTTCTGCCGCTTTTTGTACTTCCTGCTTTAGTTTATGTCAAAAGCTAAGTGGCCTTATCAGTTTAAAGTGCAAAATAAAAACATGAGTCAGCAAACAGAGATTTCCTTCCCTCTTCTCCAAATACAAACATTTCACGCGGACACTGACACACACACACACACAGACACACGGCATACATCTAATAAAGAACTCACCAGAAGCCTTAAAAATACTATCTTTTGTTCCAACAACTTTACTTTTACAAGCTTATTCAAAGGAAAGATTCTGAACTAGAAAGATAAAAAGGTCTTACATAAATATTTTCATCAAAGCATTATCTATTTTAGGGGGAAAAGAGTAATAATATCCAATAACTGGAAAACAGTTCAGTAAGTGGTACAATCCACTCATGTAGCCCTTAAAAAATTATGTCCATAAGAGGTATGTAACAACTTAGAAAAATACCTTAAGCACAACATAAAATGGCATATACAGCATAAACAGTTATGTAAATATACCAAAATATTAACAGTGGCTGAGTTTGGAAGGTGATAATTTCTCTCTCCTACTTTTCTAAACTTTTCAAACATTTATTTTATTTATTTATTTATTTATTTATTTATTTATTTATTTATTTATTTATTTATGATAGTCACACAGAGAGAGAGAGAGAGAGAGAAAGAGAGAGAGAGGCAGAGACACAGGCAGAGGGAGAAGCAGGCTCCATGCACCGGGAGCCCGACGTGGGATTCGATCCCGGGTCTCCAGGATCACGCCCTGGGCCAAAGGCAGGCGCCAAACCACTGCACCACCCAGGGATCCCACTTTTCAAACATTTAAAGAAAAACTTTAACTTTTGAATTTTAAAATAGCTTCTAGATGCAAATATTGCAAATTGCAAAAACCAAAAATCAACTTCATGAGGTCAAGCCACATACAACCTCTATTTCTAACATCAGGTTGGATGTATAATATGATCTGACGTAGAAATAAAAATACAGTTTAAAACAGGCTCTATATAGGGAGTGTTTCCCTATGGAGTCCTTCCTATGGGAAGGGTTTCTATTAGCACTGCCAGAGGTCAAACAAGAAAAATACTCTTATAATACTCCTTCTGACTTGGCTATTTAATTTTGCAATCTACGTGTCATTCCTTAATGTTAAAAGAAAAAAAGCAAAAAATTTTAAAATACCTTAAACTGCTATGTAACTTGCTTTATATTTAAAGGAAACCTAATTAGCCAATTGTACAACAATGGACATTTCTTCATCCTGGCCTCATCTAGTAAAGAAACCAATAATTATCCAACTGTGTGAATAAAAACAAAATACACTATCTGGTGTTCAATATCGTTCAGATCTCAGATTCCCATACAAGTTTTAAAAGAATTATTCTAATTTGTATCTGAAAATACATTTTTTAAAAAAGGGCAGAGAGAGGATAGCTGCCAAGTGGTACAAACCAAGTACCTTTATAAACGGATGAGAGAGACAGGAGACAGGTCAGGACCAAATTAAATGCCCTCTGTAGCTTCAGACTAGTATGGTTTATAATTCTTGGCCTGGAATTCAATGCAGTAGACAAAATAAAGGACTCCACTAAATACTGAGGGAATAATTAAACAATTCAATAAAATAAGGATAAAACGTAGGCTCTAAAACGTTACTGGAAAAAAAAAATCAAAGACTCCTAGTACCTTAAAAAAAGTAACTGACAGAAGATAAATGGTCTATTGTCAATGAAGCAAGCAACTCACGTTTTCTCTTCCCATTTCTTGTTCTTTGGCTCATTACTCTGTCTTAACTCTAATGGTAAAACAGCATGGCACAAAGATCAAAAGAATCGAGGAACTAAAAGCACAAGGTATTGATTAACTTCACTTTGGAACTGTTTAACAGTTGGATAAGTTATTTCAGAAAAAAAGACTTTACAAAAATTAGTCTATCTATAAAAATGTTTGAACCATTTTTTAGGAAGCAAGCATTTCCAATGAGGAAATAAACTGCATATTTCCTGACTTAAACCACTAGTTTTTTTCTTAAACAGATAATCTTGTGAATAAGTGGGAAAAGACTTGAACTCCCAAAGACAGAGCTACACTGGTGATTCAGAGAAATCCTAAGCCAACTGTATGATTTCTGTAGTGTGATAGTTTTTTATCTAAAATGTTTCAACATATACCAAACTAAAATGCCATGGAGATGTAAAATACCTCAGAGATGTGTTGTATAAATAATTGGTGGCAATGTTAGTACTATGGAAAGGTATGTGTCATCTATCCTAACTTTCAATTTTAAATAGGATTCAAGGCTTGATAAGAACTCTTGCTTCCTCTGAGATGCTCGTCTAAATTAAAACATCAAAAAGGGCCAAAAAGTGAACATACTAGGGGATCTGTAACTTTTCATTACTTCATTTTTTTAGCCTACTTGTTTTCATTTGCATACCCAAGTCAACTGTATACTTTTACCAAAGGGAGAATTGCCAAAACAGATCATGATTCTCAAGAAGAATAAAACAAAGATAACCTAAAAATTCATGACACTCACAGAAACGACAGAATCACAGATGAGTAGACACTACATATTAGGGTTAAAAATGCTTAAAAAGATGAAGGCTGCAAAGAAAAACATTCCAGAGATTCAATGCCAGTAAATATTTTAAAACATAAAGAGCAATCCATCATAAAGCCAAGAATTACAATGAGCTTTGTTGGTTAAGAGTAAGATGGAAAATTCACAAAATGGCAGGAGAAGGTGGGGGGGGGGGGGGGATTATAACCATATTCATTAGACCTAAGTAAAATTAGGCTATGGAGTCAAAAGTCCTGAAGAGTAGGTATCTTCTCAAACTTTTGCTAGAACTAAATTACATATTACTTAAAAGAGGAACAGGAGACAATCCACATACTATCTTAGGAGTGCTGAAGTAGAAGCAGCACATACACTCACATTTTGATGTGGAAAAACCATCCAATGAACAATACCTGTGAAAAACAGTAATGAACACAGGTGGAGACAGTACTCTGGAACAAGTAAAATACAACCATAAGCAGTATCAACTCTAAACAGTCCTTAACAGGACACCTGGGTGACTCAGTTGGTTAAGCTACTGCCTTCGGCTCAGCCCATGATCTTGAGGTCCTGGGATCAAAGCCTTTTGAGCCAAGCCGAGCTCCCTGCTCAGTAAGAAATCTGCTTCTCTCCCTCTGCTGCTCCCTGCTGCTCATGCTCCTGCGCTCTCTCAAATAAATAAAATCATTTAAAAAAATAAATAGTTCCAAACAAAAGCACACGAGACTATTTATTATACAGCTCCTTAAAGAAAATAATACATCTTTATCCACTCTTAGGAAAAAATAAAGTTTAAATCTGCTATACAAGTATAATGCCATTACAACGAATATCAAAACAGAGACAGATTTTCTCTAGCTATTTTGGTCTCAAATACCTCAAAGTTAAAATACTCTGAATAAGGGGGGAGAATTGTAGAAGAAAATGATGAAAAAACAATAAGGATGAATAAAATCTCTCCAACTTTTACAGACCTGAAAGCACTTTTTAAACTACCTACTTTGCTGCTGGGAAGCTTAGCTAAAAGGAACTCTACCTCGACTGAGTCCTCAGAAAAAGAAAATGTATTTAAACAAATTCCTATGCAAGAAAGTGCTATGAAGATCCACTGGAGATCACAGAAGAATTCTACTGGTCTTAGATCAAAGCAGCAGCAGACTCCTGCCATTACAAACACTCAGAAGTCAAATTTCACCTTACTGAGGTCTCTTATTATTATGCCTTGTTATTGTTCTTTCCAAATACTTCCCAACTTTCTAAACGTGTAACTAATGACATAGAATAATTTGCTGTTTTTTCAGAGATTAATTTTCCAGATCGGGGGCAATAGGGGGAGGGAGTGAAGTTGGGAGGGAAGATAAACTCTTGAAAGCTTGTTTTTAGTAGCAAGGCAATGATGCAGGTACTACTACCTTAACACGTGGGCTAACAGCCAGTTTCCCAGGCTCTCGGATGTGGCTTAGGAGACATGCTAGCAAGAGCTGCGATGTGCTCTCTCAACAGCATTAACTGAGTGGAAACTGTGGAATCAAAGGAAAGGAGTAATACGTAGACTTTGAATAGCAGCTCACCACTTACCGCGTTTAAGTTCATTGCAAGCTGTGCCATTTCGGCCAGACCATGTCAAAAGTAGCGTCCCTTTGATGAAAATGAAGCAAGGAACTTATGGATGTCACAATGACACAAGACTCTAAAGAGTACAGGACTCTAGTTTACATATTTAGGTGTGCCAGGTATACTCTTCAGTACCTCTCCACTGTGTCAGGAAATTCCTGAAGACAAGAATGCTCTCTGGTTCTGTTCTGCATACACAATTTCTTCCATCCTGACAAACCTAGGCTGCTTATAGAACTGCTCAACTTTTCTTTTCTTAGTCACAGAGACTCCCTGGAGGATAGCAAGTGTCGGCTCTGTTTCATTTCATTAGATGATTACTTGTTGAATAGATTGAAGGCACTCAGAAGTTTTCTCACTGTCCTCAACTTCAATAAACAAATTTGGCTTATTTGTACATCTCCTTGCAACTTTCCATAAAAGTCGTATGGCATTCTTTAATCCCATTGAATCGCTGCTCTCAAATTCATGCTTGCAATGGAAGACTGTCATTCAGCTCAGGGTAGCCTTCAAGATATGCAGGCCCTAATTACCTCACTCTGATAAATTTCATCTGTATTCACCTCAACTCAAACACTGGACAATCATTTGACCTCCAAGTGCTCACTCCTTAAACAGAGAAGATTGATGACCAGAGACATCAAGAAAAACTCTACCAGAGTTATCTCTTAGAAAAAAGAAAAATACTCTGAGTCACTGTTAAAGTAGAACAGCAATTTCACAGATTGCAAAGAATGCTAAATGTGGTAAATTCCCACAAGTGGTCAGTTATGATTCATCACTAACAAATGAAAAAAATTATTTTTTTTAAGATTTTATTTATTCATTCATGAGATGCAGAGAGAGAGAGAGGCAGAGACACAGGCAGAGGGAGAAGCAGGCTTCCTGAGGGGAGCCCAATGTGGGTGGGGCTCAATCCCAAAACCCGGGATCACACCCTGAGCCAAAGGCAGACCCTCAACCGCTGAGCCATCCATGTATCCCGAACAAAATTATTCTAATTGTATTATTACCTTATGTAAGCTCTATATTAGTTGTTTTTACAAACATTGACTCCTATAGCAATCCTTCATGGTATATATCATTACCTCAATTTTACTAATAAACCTGAGAATTAGAGGTCAAGTAACTTTCTTAAGACTAAGTGGTAGATCTACATTTAAAACAGATAACTACACAGAACAGGTGCTACAGTCCATTAATCAAATTTTTAAAAAAGTAATGCAAATGCCAAATTCACAGATGAAAATGGAGTAGGCTAGAGGAGGAAAAAAACTGCTCTACTAAAAAAAAAAGTCCTGCTGTATTTCATTTTTTGGAACATATTTCTCCTTCCCCACTGATCTCACAGGTGCTGTTTATGACAACAAACACATCTGTAGGGGTGAGCTGACATACACAAGGCAGGACAGCTTGAACCCTCTCCCTATATTTAGATCCTTCTGCTCAGGTTTTAATTGAATAATTTAATCAGGACCCTCTAGAAGGGAAACACATCCATATTCATCACAGGCATCAAAGGAAACATCTTTACAAGTTATATCCTTTTACAAACCAACATATGGTCTCACGCCATTCTCCCAATTGTTGAACTCCTCCTCTGGGAAGAACATGGAATTTTATTCCTTTTTATCACTTGAAAAAATCACTTCCCTCCTAATTCAGTAAAACTGGGTGGAGGCCACTTCCTCCACAGGTGAGAGAAATAAAACTTGTTGATCTGTCATTGTCAGGAATTTTAAAGTTAACTATTTATTCCATGTACTTTCAAAATAGAAACAAAAGGCAGGATAAGTCCAAAATAAGAAATCAGGGCACATGTCCCACATTTTCAAATAAAACCCCTACAATTTTTCTGTCATCATAAGATGTTTCTAAATGAGAAAACAAGAGCCCTTCACTTGAGAGTGAAAAAGAGGTATGTTGGAATAGTTGCTTCCACTTAGAAGCTGTACTCTGAACAAAACACCTCTCTGAGCTCCAATTTGCTTTTCCACAAAATTTTAATTCCACCACCAATTCTGCTGGGTTGTTACGAGGCTTAAGTATGAACATATAAAACTGATTTGAAATTAACAACATGCCAGAGAATATAAAACATTTTATTAACACAACAGTTTCACAAATAAGGAACTTAATTTTAATACTTTGTACACACACAAAAAAACGAAGTTTCCATCCTAGTTTCGCCTGTTCTGTAAAGTTCTAACTTTATAAGAAAGAAAGAAAGAAAGAAAGAAAGAAAGAAAGAAAGAAAGAAAGAAAGAAAGAAGAAAGAAAGAAAGAAAGAAAGAAAGAAAGAAAGAAAGAAAGAAAGAAAGAAAGAAAGAAAGAAAGGGAAAGAGGAGGGAAGAGGCACTAGGGACATGGCACTTAACAAAAAAGACAAAAAGCATATTTTTAAGTCTGTGCCTTCATGAGACCTACATTGCAACATTGCAGTGGTCAGAGAAGGCCTCACTAAGAAGGTGACATTGGAATAGAGCCTAGGAAGGTGATGGATGGGCTACGCTGTGTGGGGTAAGTGAAGCAGCACACCGGGAGCGAGCAGTGGGAAGAGCAAGTGCAAAAACCACAAGACACGGTGCAGGGAGTGAGAACTGAGGTGGGACAAGTAACAAGCGGACACACAGGGAGCCAACCCCCAGGGACATCACAACCCTCACTCTAAACTGAGCTGGGGGCAGCCCAGGTGGCTCAGCAGTTTAGCGCCACCTTCAGCCCAGGGCATGATCCTGGAGACCTGGGATCAAGTCCCACGTTGGGCTCCCTGCATGGAGCCTGCTTCTCCCTCTGCCTGTGTCTCTGTCTCTCTCTCTCTGTTTCTCTCATGAATAAATAAATAAAATCTTTAGAAAAAATAAAATTAATTAATTAAAAAAATAAACTGAGTTGGGAACCACTGGGGAGATGTGAGCAGAGTCTGGCAGGATAATCACAGGTTGGCCCGCTAAAGAATGGAAGTAGGAAGTAGCTGGAGTGGTGATATAGTGGTAGGGGCAGGAGAAAGAACTAGGTAGACCAATTAGGAAGCTAGGGCAATGGTTTGAGAGGGTCAAAGGTTTGGATCAGTGTGCCAGAACAGTCAGATCTTGGATATATTCTGAAGGTATGGCCATGAACAAATATACTTTATTACTGAAGGAAATAAAGAAGATAATTAACCATAAAGTTGGAGAAATCAGTTTCATTTTTAGATATGCAAAATCCTATATTATGGAACTGTGAGGCTGAGTGTCTGAGGTGGGGTCACAAGTCACTGGAGAAGCAGTCTGAGAATTATCACAGAAACAGTAGAGGGGGATAACGATTGGAAGCTAAAATTTCTTAGGAATGAGGGTGAATGATGGGGACTGGGGTGATAAATCACTAACAAGGAAGGAAAGTGAGAGGTATAATCTGACATGATAGTCAAAGCTGGGTGTTTCTATGGAGGATGGTGGAAGAATGGTGTGGTGGTGGCAATGAACTGGACCCTCACTTCCAGGCAGCATGATATGAGGGCTATGAGAGAGAACGGCCACGCCTTGAGACAGCTGCAAGGGAAGTGACATCCTCAGATGAATATACACAAACATATTCATGTTCTAAATAACCCAGATGTTTAATAATGGAATGATTAAATAAATTATGGTACATCTGACAATGATGTAACTGTTAAAAAAGAAAAAACAGACTTTCATGTCTAACAGGGAAAGAAAATGATACTGTTAACTGTTCAGTTACAAAAAAACCTGCAGAACAATATATACAGTATGGTTCCATTTCAAAAACACAAACCGAAACAAAAAAATGCACAGATGCACAGGTATAATATAGGTGCATTTTTAAAGGCCTAGAAGGAAATGCAGGAAACAAGTAAGCAGTTCCCTCTAGGAGTAAGTTGGAAAGAGGTGTGCAGAACATTTTTACTTATAACCAATTACTGTTTTCAATTTTAAAACTCCAAAAATAAAAATAAAGAAAAATCAAGAAGGATAACATTTATTCTACATTGCTCTATAAGACAGTATTATGACCAAGAGGTGGCAAGATTTATCTTTTTATAAGGAAGAAAATAATTGAAAGTGTTTCTGCACAGAGTGAAAGTATCATTGCGCTGGGATTTTTAAGAGAAATGTATTCCTGTATACAGAGTTGGAATATATGACTTAATTCCAGGTGAATAGGATATGGATGGGAATGCACTTTTTTTATTAAGCAATTCAGCCACATGATCAAAAAGTTCAATTTTACAGAACACATGTTATAACAAAAAATTGTTTTTCTTCCTACTGTAGTCCCTTAGTCCCCTTTCCACTAACAATTCAAATATCCTTCAAACTTTTTAATGCATGAATTTCTTCCTAAAAAAAAGTTCACTAAAATATCTTCAAAAACAATTTGGTCCTGTCACTTTTCCAGTGAATAAATCTGTTACTTGAAAGATTGAAATAATTTCTAAAAATCAAAGTTTACACAACCATTGAAACAAACATTGACATTAGCCATATTTCACTCTCTTCTGCATGACAATCAGTAACAGCCTGTTTTCAATCTGCCAAAAACTAGACTGGACTTACATAGGTTTGCTTGGCAACCTCAGAGAAAAAGAACCTAACAAAACAATAGCAGCCCTCTTCCAGAATAGGACCAGCTCCCGCCAGTTAAGAGTTAAAACAAGCAAATGCAACATCTCCCACTGGGTTAGAGGAAAAATGCTTTGGATAAAGGCAAGCATAACCTACAGAATTAGAGGAGAACTGTACCATAAGTCCAGACCTTCTGTGCCAGACATACAGATGGCCAACAGGCACATGAAAACATGCTCGACATCACTATGCATCAGGGAAATGAAAATCAAACCACAAAGAGACACCTAACACCAGTTAGAATGGCTTTTATCAAAAAATTGTCAAAAAGACAAGAAATAACAAATGTTGGTGAGGATATGGAGAAAAAGGAACCCCTGTTGGTGGGAATGTAAATTGGTGTAGCCACTATGGAAAAGAGTATAGAGGTTCCTTAAAAAATTAAAAATAAAAATATCATGTGATCCAGCAATTCTACTAAGGAGTATCTACCTGAAGAAAATGAAAATACTAATTCAAAAAGATATATGCACCCCTATGTACACTGCAACCTGTGTCCAACTATGGATGAATGGATATGGAAGATGTGGTATACACATACACACACAGAAATAAGAAAAGAACGAAACCTTGCCATTTGTGACAACGTGGATAGAACTTGAGGGTATTATCCTAAGTGAATTAAGCCCGATGGAGAAAGACAAATACCACAAGATGTCACTTACGTGTTGAATCTAAGAAACAAAACAAAACCCAGACTCACAGACAAAGAGAATAGACTGGTAGTTGCCAAAAGGGATGAAGGTTGGGGGAAGAGGGCAAAATAAGTGGAAGGCATTAAAAGTACAAACTTCCACTTATAAAACAAATAAATCATGAGGATGTAATACACAGCATGACAGATACAGTCAATATTGTATTAACTTTGTAAGGCGACAGATGGTAACTAGACTTATTGTGGTGACCATTTCATAAGGTATACATACAAATGTCGAATCAGTATGTTGTATACCTGAAGCTAATAATAGTGTACATCAATTATACCACAATGGATTTTTAAAATTAACCATTATTTTTGGAGTATATTATGCTATTAAAGATTTCAATTCCTGGGACGCCTGGGTGGCTCAGTGGTTGGGCGTCTGCCTTCGGCCCAAGGTGTGATCCTGGACCCAGGATCAAGTCCCACATCGGGCACCCTGCATTGAGCCTGCTTCTCTATATCTCTGCGTGTCTCTCATGAATAAATAAATAAAAATAAAAAAATAAAGATTTTAATTCCTTATCACATTTTGTTTACACTAATATTATATACTAATATTGTTTATGCTATATACCCTGAGAACACAGCAAATTCTAGCGAAATGCCTATTCAAGATTCAAATATTGCTGTGGAAAAATCTCTAAGTGGATGATGCAGCTAACCAGAATGGTTTTATTATATTATAAAAATGTATAAAGGCAAACATATCTTATCATGTAAATCTCTCATCTTGAAATTCCTACTATAGGCAATAAACAGCCTTAATAGAACATCAGAAACACACCAATTTGAATACTCCTCAAACTCTCATCACCATCACTACCAACTTCAAAGGGAAGGAGTTATGATGCACATGGTTCAGTGGGTGACATCATATGAGTGCATCCATGGTCTCCATTAATTTTCAACACAGCTCTAGAATTCAAAAAGAATCAAAAATCATCCTCCTATCACTACCACCACCACCACCACTCACAATGAAGCACCAAGCACATTCTGACACTTTATACCTATTAGCTCTCCTAATCCTTAAAAGAATCCTATTAGGACTGCTTTAGGGGTACGTGGGTGGCTTAGTTGGTTTAGCATCTGCCTTCAGCTCAGGTCATGATGGTGGGGTCTCAGGCTGGAGCCCCTCATTGGGCTCCCTGCTTAGTGGGGAGTCTGCTTCTCCCTCTCCATCCCTTCTCATGCTTGCTGTCTTCCTCTCTCTAGTGCTCTCTCTCTCTCTCTCTCTCAAATAAATTTTAAAAAAACAAAAGGATTATTTTAGAGATGATGAAACAGAGGTTAAGGAGCTTGCCAAGGCAACCACTCTACCACGCTGCTGCTCCTCCTAAATAACCTCCTCCTGTGTCTCATGCATAAAACAGGACTAGTAAGCAAGGATTTACTTAAAGTTTTGTTTTAGTCCCCCCAATTCCTTCCTTTCCCAACTTATTTTTGCTTTTGTTGTTCTTTCCTTCTTGATAACTTCCCACTTTCCTAGAACACGGGAAACCAAGAGTTTTATCAGGGCAGCAATGACAAAATTAAGTTCATTTTAATATAGAGCCTAAAATAGGGGATCAGAGGTCATAAGCTGTTAACTCAACAAGACATAAGGAAATGCACCATGGCTTTACATCAACAGACCATGTGTTTGCTCAATTCGTAATATTCTTTTCTTATAAGTGCGGGACATTAAAATTAAGCTCCTTTTAAGAAATACATTTACTTTACATTCCAAATAATTATTCTTAGGTTTCTTCACTGAAAACATAAAACGAATCAAAATGAAACTACTGGCTCATTGTTTTTTTTTAAGGTAATACTTTTCTACTCATGCAAATGTAGGGATGGAGAAAATGTAACCATAGGAAAAATATTAAAATATTTATTTTAATGGCTAACACACAGCTGACAGTCACAATGCTATCTATACCTAGTGGTAAAAAATAATACTCTGAACTCTGGAGAATTTGGGTGAGGGAATAAGGAGCAGAGAGGAAGACAAAGCAAACCGTGTACTGGTATGGCAGAAACATTGGCTGGTGGCACTACCACTTCAGTTCTAATCCGCCTTCTAATCCCTCTTTTCAGGCTCTTGCGAGATTTCTCAATCTTAGCATCATGGGATGTCAAGCAGCATGCATCCCTGCCTTCTACCTACTAGATGCTGGTACAATCACTCTCACCCTGCCTTCCCAACTTGTGACAACCCAAAATTTCTCCAGACATTGGCAGATGAACCATGGCTCTACTCCTCTACACTTTTTCTCTCCTTTTCTCCTTGTAATCTAAGTGCCTCAGGCTTCAGTACCTTTATATAGCTCCACTTCTAGACACTAAGACATAAGGAATTCACTGCTGATCTCTTCAAGAATGGAAAAGAGAAAGATGTCAAACATACATATCCTTTCTTCCTATCTCTTTTTCTCCTTGAACAAAAAAAAGCAAGAACAGGGGAGTCTAGGTGGCTCGACTGGTTTTAGATTTTGATTTTAACCCAAATTGTGATCTCAGAGTCCTGGGATTGAGCTCCACATCAGCTCCACGCTCATCAGGGAGTCTGCTTGAGATTCTCTCTCTCCCTCCCTCTGTCTCTGCCTGTTCTCCTTCTTGCGCACACACGTGCTAATATAAATAATTCTTTCAAAAAAAAAAAAAAAGGCAGGAACAAAACAATCAATCCTCAGAATTAACTGGTATGGCTTGAGCACCTACAACAGGTATCACACAGGGCCAAGTGCCTCTAGGTATAAAAGACACAGTTCATACCCACAATGAACTTTAATCAAAATGAAAAAAAATTCACTTATCAAGTACCTATTGTGTGCCAAGCCAAAAGTTCTTAATGCTGATGTACATTAAACTTACCTATAATACTTTTATAAGAGCACCCCACCATAACCCTTGAGTAGAATCCCCCAGAGGCAGATCCATGGATTTCTGTGTTGGTTGTTCAAGTGATTCTGATGTGCAGACAAGGTGAGAATAATCGTGCTACCACACAGATCATAAGACACTGCCTGTGTACCCCCAAGTAATTTGGTCATAATAAAAGCTATTAAAACAAAAGCTAGACTAGACAAGCTAGTTTGTTCTGTTCCTCAAAGTTACAAGAGTTTTAGTATAAGTCTACCATTTATAACCACTGATTCCAACTTTATCAATGGTATAGGACATACCTATGAAGTGTTAATATGGACGCTTAAAAACTCCTGAAGGTCAGGAAGCAAGAGCTCTACCAATTGCATTAGCTTTCTTTCTTAATTCCTTGATTTTGAAAGGCTATCCCAATTATAGGAGAAATATCTTCAAACTAAGAATATGTAACATTAATAATGATGGCTTGTTACTTAACTTTCTTATTATTGTAGTCTCTTCTTACTGATAGACTGTTTCTTCCAGGCAGAAACTGACATACATTTCTCTATCCCTGCCCCTAAACCTAGCAGACACACAACAGGAGCAGGAGCATACAAATTACTTGCTGAATTGATTGATGTGGGCTTAACAAAAGGCAGGACCCCAGAGTGAGGATGCACCTTCTTAAAGGAGCCTTTCCTGGAATACAAATCAACATCACAGCCTGCACAATTTGACAAAACTCTTCAATGTTTAAATGCAAATAAATGCTATAAATACAGTTTGTGTGCCAATCATCTGAATGTTAATCAAGTTAATTTTGTTCACAGTTAACAGGAAAAACATTTAAAACCAATCAAACATTCCCCCAAGCTTGAACAAACTAAATGGAAATCCTGAGCACACAAACACGAACACAAGGAAAATAAAGAGGGTGTTATTAATCATGCCAGACTGTAAAGCCTGCAATGGGCAAAAAGCAAAACAGGAAGCTGTAACAGATGAGATGGCAAGCCATATACAATCTGCCATCCTGGGTTCCAACAGAGACTAAGTGCTAACGCAACATGCACTGCATTTTATTCCCTTTCATGAAAAGCTACAGTGTCTGATAAAATTAAGACCCATTTTCAGGCGTTCATCCAACCTCTCCGGTTCAGCTTTTAAAGAGTCTGAGACTGACCAAGGCATATCAGTTCAGGGTTCCTACTCAGTCTCTCACTTAGAAAACGGAGGAGGAAAAAGAAAGAAAGGAAAGAAAGGAAAGAAAGGAAAGAAAGGAAGGAAAGGAAGGAAAGGAAAGGGAAAAGAAAAAAGAAAAGAGGAAAGGAAAGGAAAGGAAAGGAAAGGAAAGGAAAGGAAAGGAAAGGAAAGGAAAGGAAAGGAAAGGAAAGGAAAGGAAAGGAGGAAGGAAGGAAGGAAGGAAGGAAGAGAGAGAGAGGAAGAAAGGAAGAAAGGAAGAAAGGAAGAAAGGAAGAAAGGAAGAAAGGAAGAAAGGAAGAAAGGAAGAAAGGAAGAAAGAAAGAAAGAAAGAAAGAAAGAAAGAAAGAAAGAAAGAAAGAAAGAAAGAAAGAAAGAAAACGGAACAGGTGGGTATGGGCCCAAGTCATAAGCGTGTAAATGAGATTTAAAGGTGTTTCCCTCCCCTCTTCCAACTTTAAAATATTCATAGATCATCTAAGGGGTACCTGGCTGGCTCATTTGGTAGAACATGCAACTCTTGATCTTGAGATCGTGAGTTCAAGCCCTACACTAGGTACAGAGATTGCTTTAAAAAAAAAAAAATCTAAAAGAAAGGAGATGGTGAGGCAGAAAATGCTGATGAATAATTCTACTCTAACAGCTAGGTAAGAACTCAATTAATGCTGAGGTAAGACTAAGTATACTTCAGCCAGGAATGGATCTCACCCACAAGCAGCAGATGTTTTCCTTACAGGCAACATACCAAAAGCCTTTTATATACACTTATGATCATTGTTACCCTTCAGAGAAAATCTGGGAAATTAAATGCCAATGCCTAACTCTTTAAATTCTTTTCATTTTATAAGAACTTCTACTACATGAGAGGACTTTTCTCATTTTGATACCACCTTATAAACTAATTCATTTCAACAATCAAAACCATATTCCAAGACCACTACATGTCTCCTATGAATAAGAAAATGCCACTATAAATAGAACCTAATGCTGCAACTCAGGTAGGAGAGAAAGAGGCCCTGAAATGTGCTCTACGAAGCACTGATGTCTCCAAGGTGCATCAATCATGTCAGTTGATTAAAAAACTGCATATAACTGATAACCCCTAATGGGCTGGGAACACCTCACATTATTCCAAGACTCTGACCCCAAAATCATATATGGAAAGGAGCAGTGTATTATTAAGGAATAAGAGGGAGAAGGCCTGTCTCTTATAACTCTGGCTCATATATATGGTGTACCTCCTAGTAATTTTGCTTTGGCAGCTGGGAAATTTGGGCTTCAATGAAAAAAAAAAAAAAAAACAGTTTTCCCAGGCCGATACTTCCTGGCACACAAAGAATAACTCAATAAAGTAAAAGAGATATCATCCTTACTCCAGTGAAGAATCTGACCAGGACACAGGAGAACCTTTTTTTAATAGTAGTTATCAGCATTTCATGTATGTTTTAAATTATTTGTTCATGTCCTTTACCAATTTCATTTTTTAGGAGTGGTTTTTTTTATTGATTTTTAGAAGTTTCTTAAATAGAACAGAAACTTGCTGCAAATATGTCACCTAAAAAGTTGTATTTGTGAGTCCATGTTTGGTTGTTTGTATTTGGCCACATAATTGCTGTCAAATCTATAAAATTTTCCTTTATTGTTTCTGCCTTCCACATTTAAAAGGGCTCTATAGCTGGCTATTAATTACCCTCTCCTGTCTCTTGATAAAATGGCATGAATCAATCTCCCCCTTTCCTTCTGACACTATGATAAGAATCCATGCCAGAATCGTTCTACACTGAGCACAGTGTATTACTCCACTAGAAAAAAAAAATGTAACACTAATGAATGCTATAAAAAAAAAACAAAAACCACAGATAAATTTGAATACTTATCTTTAAAAGCTCTGGGCAATTTAAGTAACTTCTTTAAATCATTAAGCAGCATTCTTCTCTTAGTTCAATTACTATATTTTTCTCAAAAACCTTTATCTACAATTATCAGGGAAATGCTCCATCTACAAATTCCCAAACTTGATATTTCAAATTTCATTACCAGGATTCCCATTGCTTAACTCTTCTCAATTCATTTAAGTCCATTAGACTCCTTATAACCTGTGACCCTTAATCTAGATTGGATTCAATACGGCTCTCATTAACATTCTAGATTCTAAAGTCACATTAATTTTTACAAACAGCTAATGTTGGGCAGCCCGGGTGGCTCAGCAGTTTAGCGCCGCCTACAGCCCAGGGCATGATCCTGGAGACCCGGGATCAAGTCCCACGTCAGGCTCCCTGCATGGAGCCTGCTTCTCCCTCTGCCTGTGTCTCTGCTTCTGTCTCGGTCTCTCTCTCTCTCGATTAAATAAATAAAACCTTAAAAAAAAAAAAAAAAAAAAACAGCTAACATTTTCTGAATGCTTATAATACACCAAATCCTATACTGACATAAATGCACCTCCCCTCTCTCCCTTTTGATCACCTCTGAAACCAGGAACTATACAGTTGATGGCTAAGTCATATCTAATTGACAGGTTTTTTTCCCCTCAAGTAGTACATGAAATAGTGCAATAATTAGCATCTTAGATTAGATGAAATATGAAAGTATAACTCATTTCATCTTCCTATCAATCCTGAGGCTGATACTATTATATCTCTATTTTTCAGATGAGGACAAGCAAGGTACCAAAGCGAATGATAGCTTCCCCTAACGGTATAAAAAGCAAGTAAGTCTTCAGGCTTAGACTGAAATCCAGCCAATCTGACTCTAGAGCCTCGTCTCTTAACTGATTTCTATGGCTAGGCCAGAATCCTCTTTGCCAACATTTCTCTCCTATCTAACTATCAGGCCATCAAGTTACCCCAGAAAGTAACAATAACCTAGTCCACAGCCACATCAAACTTCCCACCAGGCTTTGCCTTTGCTGCTTAGACTTTGAATTTTCCAGATTCCCTGGCACACTACCTACAACGGTTCTTTCGAAACTTCTGCATTATTCTTCCAGTACCATTTGCTAAGTCGTCCACCTCACCATGCCGGTGAAGGGGCTCGCCTCCCACACCACTAGGAAAGTCAGGGCAAGTTGGCACACCCTCCACCATCTCCTTTCTTCTAACTTAGACTCTGTTCTGCTTCTTTCTCAGACAACTCTCCCTCCTTACCGTGGTTAATATTTTGTCACCTGTGCTTCAGATCACTAATTCCATCATCTTTAATTGCTCTCTGTCCATTAACTTCTTTGCTTCAACTTCAGAATCAACGCAATGGCATCTATTCTGAAATATAAGTCACGTGTGCAAGGGCTTTTGAGAATCTACTTCTCATTTGTTAATATGTTCTGCATCTCTTCATACCTCCATTCACTTCATTACCCTGACCTTTTCTCCTTTGCCATAAACCATACAACATTTTCCCACTCTGTACCTCCTTCTGGAATCTCTCTTCTCTAGACTTTTTGGGTTCGCTGCTCCTCTGACCCCACATCTTTCTTCCAGTTTCTTCTTCCAACCACTTCAAACATGCCTCTTCCTTCTACTAATTCCCAATTGTGGACTTAACACTCAACCCACCAGCTCTTTCTTTTCCATGGTGTCCTCAGAATACGTATCTATTCTTAGTGGTTTAACCATCATTTCCAGGAGAGGACTCCTAAGAATCTACATGTGAAGTGAAGCTCTAAGTCCTTCCCGAAGCTTTGGTTATAGATCTCCAACTGGCCTATAGGATGTTTGTACTTAGATATCCCACCTTAATTTGACATTCAATCTCTATTCCTTCCACAACCAGTTCTTCCTTATTCTTATGAAAAGACTTTATTAGGGCACCTGGGAGGCTCAGTTAAAAAAAGACTTAACATTAATTTTCTAGTCACTCTGATTGGAAACAAGAATACTCTCTGATACCTCTCTCCCATTACTCTATAGCCAAATAATCACCAACTGTTTTTTTGCTCACAAAACCCATCTCATACCACATAGGTAACTAAATAGCTTTCCTATTATTCTCCTGGCATCCAGGCCCTACCTTCTCCAATCCTCACTGCACGTTCCCCTTCAGTGACTTCCCAATGCTTTCTTATTCTGGCCCTGTACTCAAATTCTCACCCCAACTTAACCTTTCTGAATGTGTCTTCCACCTCAGCATACTGAGCCCCATCGGGAATAGCCCCTGTGGTGAGGCAGGGCTGCTCACTAGCCACTAGATCTGTGCTGTCCAACAGGATAGCCACAGGATAAACAGTTTGTTATGTTTAAACATAATATAATAAAAATTAAAAAATGCAACTCCCTTCAGTTGCTCTGGCCACATTTTAAGTGCCGCTCTGGCTAGCAGCTATTATACTGGACAGTGTAGATAGCAAACATCTCCATCACTGCAGAAAGTTCTGCTGGGACAGTCCTGCTGTAGAGATCCTCAACACTCATGCTTAGCCTCCCTGGTCTCCCGTATCACTGCGCTATCTAGGATGTTTCTCCCTCCTACCTATGCCAATCTACATGTCCTTCCATACCACAATGGCCTCATGTGAGTTGTTTGTACAACTTCCTCCTACATTATCTTGTAACAACTCTTACAATGTTGTTTTATTCAATTTTTC
The DNA here is from genome assembly GCF_048164855.1 of Canis lupus baileyi. Taxonomy (NCBI): domain Eukaryota; kingdom Metazoa; phylum Chordata; class Mammalia; order Carnivora; family Canidae; genus Canis; species Canis lupus. The sequence goes on along the minus strand of NC_132850.1, from coordinate 45,380,629 downwards.
ATTTTTGTGTGTCTTCTAATTATTGAGCCACTCAGAACTAGCAAATATTCAAGGGAATAAATGAAGTGTATACTCACTATAATACTGCATCAAAATTATCAAATTAATGGTATATGTAATACCCCTCCATCAAAAAAGATACTTTCTTTCAATCTAAGCAAATAAAATATCATGCATTTAGCTAACTGAACTACTTAATTCCTAATACTTAAAAGATAATTAGTCCCCCCCCCCGCTTTTTTTTTTGCTTGTGGTGTTTGAAACCAAAAAAAAAAAACCTTAAAGGTCTGAAATACTTCCACTTTGCATAAGTACACCACAAAGAAACCACAAAAGATAGACAAGGAAAGGAAAATGACTGAACAGTTTAAGTAACTATACCCTAACTATCTGAGATTATAGGAAAAAAATATAGTACAGCTACCCTAAAATTAAGGAGAAACTACAAATAAAGCATTTAAAAATTATGTATATAAATATATTTTTGAATCAATAGCTAGACCCCTCTATCCTCCTTTTTGTAAATATGACATAGTAAATATTTATATTCTGAGCACGACAGCATATAGATACATAATTAACTGCTGTACATATGTGTTCTTTCTTTAAATTCAGGATTATTGTCTAAAGAAAATTAGTTAAGAAACCAATCCACCACACCATGGACCTGGGATCTTAACAAGGTAACAAAGCTCCTGATCTGAATACTAGAACTGAGCAGGGATTCAGGGGAAATGGCCAGGTAAGGATTCCCTCAAACCTTCAAAAGTTGGATGCTTTATTTTCAAGAGGGAGTCTTGACAGGAGTTCTGATTTGAGCTTCTAACAAAAACTGTAAAGATGTAAAATTGCTCAAATACTGCAGTTCCCAGCACCTTCCTTGAACTCTGATGTGATCACTGGAGTTGAACTATTTATGAAAGTCTTGACATTTTCTGTCTAAAAAATAGCCCCTCTTACATAAACGAATGTTCTACAGAACCCGTTCATTTCTGCTAATCAGCCAGCAATAGCTGTAAATGTTACTTTTTCAATTGATAGGACTTGTACATCTCTAAAATTGACTCCACCTTAATAATGCATACCAAAATGAGAATTTTAATTTAGATTTTAAGCTACATTCATGCTACTTCGCTTTGCCTTTTTTTTTTTTTTTTTTTTTTAAAGAAGTTCCTCCGGAATGTAAAAAATATTTCAGGTGTTTTTGCTGCAAATCAGGTGACAAATCACCACTATCTGCACTACCAGGTAATAGCAGAAAAGGAGTATAAAGAGCCAAGAGGTTTAAGTTTGGAGGAAAAAGGTGATGCCCCTATTTGTTATCAAAGCATCCCCTGCTAATCTCAGTACAAAAAGTAAAACCAGAGTTCCCCAGTTGTTGAACACAACAAAGTGCTGGGAGAGTGACATGCCTGGAGAGGACATGGAAGCTCTTTGTCCCTTCCTCTGTATCTTGCCCTGTGCACTTCTTCCATCTGGCTATTCCTGAGTTGAATCCTTTATAATAAACCAGTAATCTGCTAGAGAAAGGGAGAAAGAGAGAAAGAAAGAAAAGAACAGTAAAACCACACTTAAAAGTACCATTACAGAGGACACTTCATCAGTCTCATTTTATGATTTAACATCAAATTCCTCTACCCTCTGTACGTAAATTATCCTTCTCCTCAGACCTTTCCAATTCTCTCCCTAGTATCTACTGGCTCCTTCCTTAAATACTCCAAACTTTAGCTTTTGGTTAGGAATGGGATTTCTTTTTGAGAGTCAAGAGAGAAAATTCATATAGCAGAACTGCCTGATTTAATTTGATCTTTGTACAATCTTGGATCTCCCATTTTCTAGAAAGGTCCCATTGATTACATGAGACACAGAAATTTTCTTTTCTATCTCTAAAATGAAAAAAAAAAGTCAATTTTAATCTGTAAAAAACATCTCTTGGAGGTGGTCAGACTTGATTCCTATTCACCTAAATGGTTAGGTAGGTACACAGAAGTCAATACCATGCCAAAAATTCTTTCCTCCCCTCCCCAAATTACGCTGGATATGCTCAGACCAAAGCCTTAGGAACAGAGTGAGTATAACAGGAAAGGTTAAACAAATGAGAACTCAACAACAATAAGAGTGATCCGGGTTCTGGCTTTCTCTCTTCTAGTTACTTAGGTGGGTGACTCTAGGCCAATCAGCAATCTTCTCTGGGCCTCAGATTGCTCAACTTGATATGAACTAACGGGATTAGGAAATCTTCAAAGCAGCTTTTAACACTAAATATCTCTATTCTCTACACAGGAAATTACACTCTCAATGTTTATGAATGCACTTGGCAAGGCTGCCCCATGGATGTCCTTCACCTGAAATATCATGCAACTTGGGTATTTGTGTATACAAGCTCACCAGGGAATATAAACATCTTTGGATTGGAGGATGGGAATGACCAGATATTGGATCCATGGTTTCATCAGATTCTTAAACAGCCTGACCAAAAAAAAAAAAAAAAAAAAAAAAGAATAACTGCAAGACTACACAAAAGTAGAGATTAAATGTGGAAAAAAATTTCCATGATTTGCCATGAACTGTTTTCATCTCAAAGTACAGTGTTCAGCAGCTAAGAGAAGACTAATTTTGATGAGATAAACTGTACTACTAGAACTTTTCACTACCATCAGCTTGTAATATCACAAGAAACACACAAGGGAAAGTGGCAGGAATTATTCAGAAAAGCAGAGATGAATATAATTCAGCTTTGAAATGCATTACTTTTTTGTCAGATTTATTCTTCTAATTATATTCTGCTTAGATACTGTATAATGTAAATATTATGTTTTTTCTTAATCACGCAAAATAAGACAACACAAGAAGACAGCCTAGAAAAGCACAACAGAGGGCAGATTTGTCTAAAAACCTAAAAAATGTCTATACTGGAATGGTAAAGCCCAGAACAATGAATATTGGAATATTCTAGACAGAATATACATATAAATATACATTTAAAAAATATATATACATACATAGTTAAAAGTGAGGTTCTACAGTCAAATTGTCTGTCATATCCCAGCTAAGATTATAAATCATAATCACTCACTAGTTATATGGCCTGAGGCAAGACACTGAATCATTCTGAACTCAAATTTCTTTGCCTGTAAAATGTGATAACAGTACTTAGGTAAGTTTTGGGGCTTAAAAAAGGTATGAGCATGGTATCGACTTTTGTGTACCTAACCCTTATGATAAATATGATCCAGAGAAAAATCAACCTCATTTCATCCCGTACTTCAATTACCATTTCCAAACTTTCTTTTTTCAAAGATTCATTTATTTATTTATGATAGACATAGAGAGAGAAAGAGGCAGAGACACAGGAGGAGGGAGAAGTAGACTCCATGCCGGGAGCCAGACGTGGGACTCGATCCCAGGACTCCAGGATCGCGCCCTGGGCCAAAGGCAGGCGCTAAACCGCTGAGCCACCCAGGGATCCCCTCCAAATTGTTTTTTATTTTATCAAGAGCAACTAGTAGGTGAAAAAATTAATGATACACCTCTTTTTCCTGACCCCACAAGCTCATTAGAAGTAGTAAGCAGAGAAGTAGCTGAAAGAGTAGAAAGGAAAAGAAGTAAAAGTCCTAGAGCAGCCCTGTCCAGCAGACCCTTCTGTGATAACGAAAATGTTCCACATACATTGTCCAATATGGTAGCCCCGAGCCACATGTGGCTAGTTCTACTGAGAAAATAAATTTTAATTTTACTAACATTTAAATACTGATATGTAGCTATAGCTGTTTTATTGGATAGTACCTCCCCAGATGACCCATAAACTGAATAAAGATTGCCAGAAATTTCAACAAAAAACAAGAGTCTTCTTTTCCTAAATTGTTCCTATGTTCAATTCAAATATCTTTGCTTTCAGTGGAGACCTGGTAACTGTGGCTAGTTAAGAAAAAACATGCCAACTGATACATCAATACAGTGCAACTCAGTGCTAATGACAGGACCAGAGATAAGAAGTATGTGGTCCTCTGATATTTTAGAAGGTCCCTAAGGTCACGTTAAATTCAAGCTCATATGAAGCCTGGTTCAGTATAAAAGCTGCAAAAGTTCTTATCAGAACCCCCAATGCATCTGTTTCTCCACTACCAAACGGAAAGCTACTTAGACAATGCAGATTGAACATCCTTTCATTTATTTTAAATTTCTTCAGAAATTCGGAGTTCTGTAAGCCTTTCCCTCTTTCAGAAACACTTGGGTTCCTGGTCAGCTCAGCCTTTCCACTATAAACAAAATCCATGTACCACCCATATCTGAAGTATAACGCCAGACTCCTGCTTAGCTGCCCCTGTAATATGGTTTAATTATGATGACTGAACTAATAGGCTGACATCATAGACTTTTACAGGCTGACCCCATGTCATCCTGATGTATCATTTTGCACCAGTTCAGTGCTGTAAATCAATTTAAGATCTCAAGCAGGTTGAAAAGGCTGGTAATGATGCTTTCTCTGCTGTCTCTGGAGACTCTACATTATACACAACTTACATTATTTATAAAGCCTCAATGATGCCTCCATTAGCCTTGTAAGACTACACAAATGAGATCTTTTATACACACACAACTTGGCCTTGATTATGTAGGTGACTACAGCTTAAACATAGTCATCTAATTACACCCCAGTTTCTTCTTTTTCTTATCTAACCAAGTCATTAAATTTTATCTTTAACCCAGAATTACTATAAATCAGAATCACAAACTGAAATTTAGTTTTTAACTAACAAATGTATGAGGGTGGGGGGAATGAGACTGACATAATGCTTCAATGAATTTCGTAGGGAAAAATTTACTTAAATTCCAAGAATATAAGAGGTTAACATTTTCAAATACCTATAAAATGGTCATTTCTCTAAAATGCAAAGGTCATCCACTCTTCAAGGGTATAAAACCAATGGATACTGCAAAAAGGAAAAATGTATTTGGTTACATACCTATGGTTGGAGGGGTCAAAACTAAATCAAGGACAAATCCCTACACTCAGAAGAAACCCGATCTTGTCTGGATCCTCCAGAGGCTCTGGCATCACCCACTTCTAGAAAATCATCTCTCACGACCCTGGTTACAGTTTCCTAAGAATTGCAGTATCACACAAATGTACACCACCTGCAGAGAAATATCAAGTAACTGCAAATGGGAAAGAGAGAGGGAGTACGACAATCACCTTAATCATTTCAGCATAGGTAGGCCTGGCACCTACATCAGAAGAACACTGATGCAAAATATTTATACTACTTGAAAATGCTGGGTCCCTGAACATGGGCCCTGTCACTATTTTTTTTTTTTTTTGAAACAGTGGTTCCAATACAGCTCACCTACTTCCAATAAAACGTAAAGTGGTAATTATAAACAACATGAAAAGTCAACACGGGCCGAGAACAGTTTTCTTATCGTGTTACTGAACGTTAAGCATGTTATCACCACGGGCAAGGAGAGCAAGAAATGCTCTGAAACGAAGGCATTCTGTGATTTAGGTGCTAAGAGTTCCAGCAACAGGATGACAGAGTGACATCATGCAACTTCTGTATCATTCCACATGCTTTGAAACTTCGGATACAATGGAAAAGAAGAGAACAGGAAGGGAAGGGGGGGGGGTAGGGAAGGCCGGTTGCCACAGCACTCACGAAAACGATGCTTTCTCAAGAAGATGGTTCGGAGACGTGCCTCGATTTTCAGAAGGGAAGCGCCTCGCGGGCTATCTTGCACAGTAGATGGAACAATCGTTTGAGCCTCAAAATAAACAAAAGCCGCAGCTACTGTAGTTGTGGGATCCGGCAGGCGTTTGTTCCTCCTCCCTTCCTAAAGTGCATCAAGGAAACGTTCTCCCTTTAAGCCCTCATGTGTATAAAGCAACTAGAAAAACAAGCCCACGTCGGTCTCGCTCACACCCACTCCCCCCACCTTCCTCCAGCAACGAGCCCGAGGAACACTAACAAAGGCGGCGAGCGGAGTAAATGAACAGTTGTTCAACAGCGAACTCACAAATACACATGCAGTGAGGCAATCGAATCCGGTAAAGGGAAAGGAATGAGACGACACTTGGAGGCGCACGGGGTGTAGGCGGAAGAGAGAGGGGAAAAAAAAAAAAAAAATACGCGCCGCCGCCAAGCCTTTGAATAAATTAGAGGGAATTTCGGTGCGAACTTTCCTTGACCTCGACCCCCAAGAGGCTCGCTGGGGCAGGGAAAGGCCCCCGTGCGGGATGCGGAGGCGCGCGGGGCACCGGGGGCCCCTGGAGCCGGCCCCGCTCGGCCGGGCGCCCACCGCGCGGAGGGCAGCGCCCCGCGGCCGTCCCCCAGCTCCCGCAAGGGTCGCCCGGGCCGGCGGGACACAATGGGGCGGCGGGCGGCGGGCGGCGCGCACGGGCCTCGGCCCGGCTGCGGAGGGGGAAAGAGGGCGGGAGGGGAGGTCCCGCGGCGGCCGGCGCCGGGGAGAGGCTCGGGCGGAGGAGCGCGGCTTCCCCACGGCTGAGCCAACAAAGACGCGAGGAGAACGGCGCCGAGCCCCGCCTGGCCGGCCGGGCGCCACAGCGGGAGCGGGAGCGGGAGCGGGAGCGGTGGCAGGTCCGCTCCTCGGCGCGGCCGGGAGGCGCCATCATGGGGGGGGCCCGGCCCGGCCCGCCCCGCGCGGGGAAGAGCCCCCTGCCCGCCGCGGCCCGCGTCACCGGCCCCGCGCTCACCCCACGGGAGGCGGCGGCGGCGCTGGAAAGCAAGCGCCGGGCGCCGAAGGAGGGCGGGGACGCGGCCAAGGAGAAAGTTGGGTGCGGGTCTGTTTCGTTTTACCGGGTTGGCGGCGCGCCCGTCCGCGCGGGCGCACGAGGGGCCGGACGAGCGGGGTCCCGCGGCCCCGGTCCGGCCGGCGGGGCGCTGCGCTCGCAGGGTGCCTCCCCGCGCCTCGGCCCGGGCTCGGCCGCTCGGCCTCCGCTTCCTCCGCCCGCCCGCCCGCCCGCTCGCTCCCGGAGCCTGGATTGATCTGGTCGCGCTGGCGTCAGGGAGTCGGAGCCGCCCAGCCTCCACTCGGCGGCTGCCAACAGCCGGCGCACTCGCCCGCCCGCCCGCACGCTCGCCCGCCCGCCCGCCTGCTCACACGCGCACCCGCGCGCCGCCGCCGCCGCCGCCGCCGCCGCCGCGCGACCAGGGATCCTCTCCAAATTCCCGGCCGCTGAGCGCGAGCGCGGGGCCGCGGGGCCGCGGGGCCGCGGGGCCGGCCACCTCCCTGCTCCCGCCTCCCCCAGCCCGCCCCCGGCCCCACGCCCCGTTGACTCCAAGGAGAAAGAAACCAGCCTTCTTTCCCCTGCTTCCTGGAGTCCCGGCGGAGCGGGCTTGGTGCGTTATCCTCACGTGAAGTTCCAGGTTTAGTCTTCTTTATTTTCTGAACTACTCATCACCCGCCCACCGCGCCCTCCGAACGCTACCACCGCACCCGCGGGGCGCGTTTCTGACCATTCTCTTTCAGACCTCTCCTTTTCATGTCCAGTTTCCATTGCCCTTCACTTTTGCACGCCCCACAAGTTGCACGTACCCAGAACTGGATAGCCTAGTGCTACTGCATCTGCTTACACCCACCCGTATCGCTGTTTTGTGTTTTGGGCCAGTTCAGTATGTGATGACTTGAGTGGGTAACGTAGTGGTTCTAAGTAAGTAATGGCAGATGCCACAGTGGAACTCAACTTTTTTTTTTTTTTTTTTTTTTTTGGGATGGAACTCAACTTTTGATCCGATTTCTATAATCTTTTATATGACACCAACCCCCTAAAATAAAAACAGACTGGCTCTCATCTAACCTGATCTGCATAGACCTCGAACATATCTTTTGTAAGAATTAATTTTTCCCTTGGCTAGCTCTCTGGAAGCTGGCATGAAATCTTGGATAATTACCATAATGTTGAGTTATGTTTAGAGAGGAATGATTACTCTGAGGAATAAATTTCTCACGAACTCAAAGAACCATTACCACCAGTATAAAGAAAATATCAAAGACCGAAGGAAGTTAATGGTACTCTCCAATTGTTCATGCACCTTTACATGTCCACAGTCTATTTTAAATTCATATTTCTTAATTTATTTCTGCATTCCATGTTTAATTATTCAAAAGAAATGCAACAAGCCCCATAAGACATACAACACTTTGTAAATTATAGATCAGAATATTTCAGTTCATCTCTTTGTTAAGCTATTTGAGCACTTACTGGTCAAGTCTTGGGCCTCATCTTATTTTCCCTAAAAGCAGCATTTGACACAGTTCATCATTCTCTGCTCCTTGAAACAACAGCTGGCCTGAGCCTTGTGAAATGCCACTCAGATCAGGTCACTCCTCTGCCCAAAACCCTTCCCTGGTAAATAGAACGTGCTGTATACACAATGGAACATTATTCAGTCATTAACAAGAATGAGATACTGACACATGCTGCATGAATGAACCTGGAAAATATTGTATCACATGAAAGAGGCCAGATACAAAGCCCACATATTTGATTCATATTGAAATACCCAGAATTGGCCCATCTGTAGAGACAGGAAGTAGAATGTTGGTTGCCTATGTTTGGGAGGATAGGGAGATCGAGGAAGAGCGATAGCCAAAGGTTATCGTGTTTCTTTGGGGGGGGGGGGCGTGTAAAAAATGTTATAAAATTAGTCTGTGATGGTAGTTACACAACTCTGTGGATATATTAAAAGCCATTGAATCGTGCACTTTAAATGGGTAGATTAGATGGCATGTGAATTTTGTTTCAATAAAGCTGTTTTAAAAAGATACAGCAACTAAATGTAGTGTGTGATCCTTAATTGGACCCAGGATTGTGGGAGAAGCTATGCAATGACAATAAAACTCACTTTTTATTTTATAAAAATTATAAAATTATTACATTTTAACCTACACGTGACCTTGCTTAGTACAGTTCTGATCGCCACAAATGACAATTATTCACACTGCATATGCTATGCAATTTGATTTTACCCTTTGTGCAAGTTATTTCTTTAAATGGCGGCAATAAAAAATTGGATACTTTTTTCAAAAAAGGACATTATTTGGACAATTGTCAAAGCTTGAATATGGCTTGTGTATTGATATCATTGTATCAGAAAACCTTCCCGTGGCTCCCCATTTCATTCAAGTAAGAGTTCTCACCATGTGTACAAAGCCCTCCCTGATCTGTGCTCCCAACTCCTTCCTACCTGATCTCCTACTCTCTCCCTTGCTTACTTCCTCAAGTCAACCTGGCCTCCTCACAAGTCCTGGAGCAACCTGAGTCCAATCCCATCTCAGGGCCTCCACAGTAGCTGTCTCCTACCTGGAAAGCCCTTCCCACATGGCTGTGGGCCTTCCCTCACCCCTCTCAGGTCTTCATCCAACTGTTCCCCTCTCAATAAGACCCAGCCTGGCCACTCTATCTAAACTTTTACCTACCCCTCCCAAACACACATGTTTTGTAATCCTCTTTCCCTATCACTACCTAACTACTTAGCTGAAAGAACAGGACTTTTGGTCTGTTCGGTTCATTGCTATTCTCTCAGAGCCTAGAACAGTATCTGGCACCCAGTAGGAGCTTATTAAACACCTGCTGAATGAATGAATGAATGAACAAACAAACAAATGTGTGAGGCACTGTTCTAATTACAAGGCATATAGTTACAAACTACACAGATAAAAAATCCCTGCTCTCATCAAAGAAGATAAATAATGAATAAATACACAAATATTCTAGGTGGTGGGTGGTACATGGGAAGGAAGAAGCAAGGTAGGAGGGATTGGGAGCAGGGGTGGGTGCTATGTCTATAGGGGTAGGGCAAAGCTCCCTAACAAAGAAGTCTTGAAGGAAGACAGGGAGCATGCCACTGATCTAGGAGGAGGGTCACCAAACTCCCAAGCAGAGTGAGGAACAAGTGCAAAGTCCCTGAACCTGAGTCTACTTCATTCAATCGCGGATTATCCAGGAGGCCAGTGCAGCAATGCAGGGAGAAGCTAGACACAGGAGGGAAGACAGTGTGTGGACCAGGTGCACCTGTGCTGGTAGCTGCCCAGGCAGGAACACAGGGAAGTTCTCTTCTACTACTTCTCTTATCTTAGTGAAGAGCCCTACTTCCTGAGAATGGTTAGGGTGGGAGAGATTATGGAGGTTGGAAAAGAGCAGCAGATATGAAAGAGTTATCTTCTGGGAGAGTTTCAGAGCAAATGAACTACACAAATATGGTAGGATTGCCAGGCAGTGCTAGTAAGTGCCGATTTGAGGTTAATGGTCATGAATGCAAAGCAAGAACACTCAGCAGGGCTGTGGACTTTTCTACAGCCTTGTCAGCCTGAGGGGACAGCACGAGGGTTTTGCAGGTAAGTGTGATAGAGGGAAAGAGGGTCAGAGAGCAGAGAATGTGGGCAGGGGAGAGGCTAGGGTGGGCTGTGGGAGTGAGGGAGGTGAGGATATAAAGGAGTAGAAGACAAAGGAAAGGTGATAAGATCAATGGATTGAAGGTCCTAATGGAGTCCAAGAATTGCCAGAGTTGAGACTCACTCCCAAATAATAGGAACAGTCTGGGAATGGGATGCTTGAAATTATGGAGCTGGGGCAGTTTGGGGTGATGCCAAGATCTAGTGGTGTGGTCAGAGAAAGTAGGTGGGTAAGGCAGGGAAGAGGACAGTCTCCTCAGAGAAAAGGAGGTATCAAGTCACCAAAGGCAAACTAATTCTCTTATTGAGCTAGCCTGCTTAAAAAATGAAAACAAAACCAAAACACAACTACTAATCATTTATCAGTAAGGTGAGCCCTTAAAATTGGCTGCAAATACTAAATGTGCAAAATATGAACCCCCCCCAAATTTATGTTAAGAGATAGTTCTACTGAATAGAAAAATAAATGTCATGTAGGGTTTGTGTAGCAACCCCTTAAGTGAATTTAAATGAATCAATTCCCCTGGAATGAGCTGGCCAAGGATCACTGGTGTGGTATTCCACACTAAAAAGGAATGTTCCAATGATAACTATTGTTGAGGGAAAAGTGCAAATTATGAATTTTTTATGTTGAAATTCTTCTATTCTCTCATCACACCTTTTCCTCTAGAAAACTTTTGGCTGCTTATAGTTAGGAATGTGTTTAGGCACGCTGTTTTGAATATCAGTGGGAAGACCCTACCTGCCTTCTAAGTAATATGAGGATGGGAACCTTGTCAAGTGTTTCCCCACTGCATGCCCAAAGTTTACACAGACCTATCACAGGAGACACTCAAATATTTGCTGAAGGAATTAAATATCTAACTGAACCGCTGTGAAAATTCCAATTGGTGTTTTTCTTAAAATAGAGCAAACTTTGCAGTAATGGTTCTTTTTCATGATTGCCTTCACTCTCAAATCTGAATTTCTCACTTATTATTAATTTCAATTTATTTAAACTTCTAATGTCTAATTATAAATGTGAGGAATTTGCAAAAAATTATTACCCCTTCTCCGAGTTCCATAACAGTCTGTGCACCACAGGTTTTGTGTGAACATTTTACAGTATTTATCATCATGACAAAATTTTGTAGGAATTCCCACAGTTCCTTAAGTTTGTGGAGCATTCTATAATCTTTGCTTAGCAGAATTGTTCACGGTGACCCCATTTCCAGGTGGCATCAGACAATACAGTATGTATGGCATCTAGACGCAGGCCTGTGAAGACTATTTCTTCCTCCACTTGCCTGCAACACAGAATTTCAATGCTGTTATTCTCCAAAACCTCACAGTGAATATCAATGCTACTGAAGTTCTAAAAGATAATATAGCGACAGCATTTTCTGCTTACCTGACCTCGATTAATTGAACCATTATTGGGGCACCTGGGTGGCTCAGTGGTTGTGCCCCTGCCTCTGGCTCGGGGTGTGATCCCGGGGTCCTAGGATCGAGTCCCGCATCCGGCTCCCCGCAGGGAGCCTGCCTCTCCCTCTGCCTGTGTCTGTTGCCTCTTATTCTGTGTCTCTCATGAATAAATAAATAAAATCTTAAAAAAAAAAAATTCGACTGTTAGTAAAAAGACTGAATTCCTAATTTTTTGAGTGTTGTTCAAATTGTTGTTCCTAAATTCACCTAATAAATGTTTGGACCCAAGTTTGTGCGCCCCCCCCTCCAAACTGCTGACTTGGCACATCTACTCCCTGCCAGTTAAATCATATGGGCAGTGGTTTCCACAGGTTCATTCCTTTCCTAAGATGTTCACATCTTTCTTCAAACTCTCTCACATCCCTCCTTTCCCATTGCCCCCAGGTACTTTGATCTCATGCTTAGATCTCTATGGTGTCCAACTCTCCTCCATGCCTCCAGTGACCCTTATATCATTCAAATTGCTGAATTATCTCCCAAAAGGAGTTGTTTGTCCACGTCATTCCCCTGACCAAACAGTTTAGTGGGTCAGCAGCGCCTCCCAATCGACTTCCAACTCTGAGGCCTGGTACTCAAGGTCCCTTGAAGTACCCTGCCTGGTTTCCTTCATTCTCCTGCACAAACACCAGCAAATTTGCAGTGGTATTCCTCCAAAGCACTTAAATATGATTATTTTTCTCCATAGTTCTATGTGATCCCAGCATCTCTAGTTTTCAAATTTCTACCTGTTCTTTAAGAGCCAACATCATCTCCTAGCCATTAAACAAACAAAGATCCTTCTGAAAGCTGGGAGGGATGGGTTGGTTGAGCTCCTTCTGATAGCTGGGAGGGATGGGTTGGTTGAGCTCAAAATCTTCATTTTTACAAATGAGGGAAGTGAAGTCAAGAGTTCAGTAATATCAGGGAGGGGCAAGATGGCGGAAGAGTAGGGTCCCCAGGTCACCTGTCCCCACCAAATTACCTAGATAACCTTCAAATCATCCTGAAAATCTACGAATTCGGCCTGAGATTTAAAGAGAGAACACCTGGAATGCTACAGTGAGAAGAGTTCGCACTTCTATCAAGGTAGGAAGACGGGGAAAAAGAAATAAAGAAACAAAAGGCGTCCAAGGGGGAGGGGCCCCGCGAGGAGCCGGGCTGAGGCCGGGGCGAGTGTCCCCAGGACAGGAGAGCCCCGTCCCGGAGGAGCAGGAGCTGCACCGACCTTCCCGGGCGGAAAGGGGCTCGCAGGGAGTTAGAGCAGGACCCAGGAGGGCGGGGATGCCCTCGGGCTCCCCGGGACAGTAACAGACACCTGCGCCCGGGGAGAGTGCGCCGAGCTCCCTAAGGTCTGCAGCGCGCACGGCGGGACCCGGAGCAGCTCCGGCGGCTCCGGCAGAGGAAGCGGCTCCGTGCGGAGGGGGCTGCGCGGCCGGGAGCAGCTCGGAGGGGCTCGGGAAGCGGCTCCGCGGAGGGGGCTGCGGGGCGGGAGCGCGAATCCACCAGCGCAGGCTCCGGAGCACAGGGCGCCGGGACACAGCCCAGGATCCGGCCTCCCCCGGGGACAGGCAGAGGCCGGGAGGGCCCAGGACAGCGAGGACGCTCCTGCCCCAGCTGAGCAGATCAGCGGCCCCGCCCCGGAGCCTCCAGGCCCTGCAGACGGAGAGCTCCGGAGCTACTGCGGGGGCTGACTCCAGGGCTCCAGAGCTGGCCCCGCCACTGGGGCTGTTCCTCCTGGGGCCTCACGGGGTAAACAACCCCCACTGAGCCCTGCACCAGGCAGGGGGCAGAGCAGCTCCCCCAGGTGCTGACACCTGAAAATCAGCACAACAGGCCCCTCCCCCAGAAGACCAGCTAGATGGACAAGTTCCAGGGGAAGTCAAGGGACTTAAAGTACACAGAATCAGAAGATACTCCCCTGTGTTTTTGTTTTGTTTTGTTTTGTTTTTTTGCTTTTTGATTTCTGTTTGCTTCCCCCATCCTTTTTTTTCCTTTCTTTTTCTTTCTCTTTTTCTTCTCTTTTTTCTTTTTTCTTCCTTTTTTCTTTTTCTCTTTTCTTTCCTTCTTTCTCTCCTCTTTTTCTCCTTTTCCCAATACAACTTGTTTTGTTGTATTGTACTCTCTCCTCTTTTTCTCCTTTTCCCAATACAACTTGTTTTGCTGTATTGTACTTGTTTTGTTGTATTGTACAGTACAGAGTACTGTAGTGTACTCTTCACTGAGCAAAATGACTAGAAGGAAAACCTCACCTCAAAAGAAAGAATCAGAAACAGTCCTCTCTCCCACAGAGTTACAAAATCTGGATTACAATTCAATGTCAGAAAGCCAATTCAGAAGCACTATTATACAGCTACTGGGAGCTCTAGAAAAAAGCATAAAGGACTCGAGAGACTTCATGACTGCAAATTTAGAGCTAATCAGGCAGAAATTAAGAATCAATTGAATGAGATGCAATCCAAACTAGAAGTCCTAACGATGAGGGTTAACGAGGTGGAAGAACGAGTGAGTGACATAGAAGACAAGTTGATGGCAAAGAAGGAAACTGAGGAAAAAAGAGACAAACAATTAAAAGACCATGAAGATAGATTAAAGGAAATAAACGACAGCCTGAGGAAGAAAAACCTACGTTGAATTGGTGTTCCCAAGGGCGCCGAAAGGGACAGAGGGCCAGAATATGTATTTGAACAAATTCTAGCTGAAAACTTTCCTAATCTGGGAAGGGAAACAGGCATTCAGATCCAGGAAATAGAGAGATCCCCCCCTAAAATCAATACAAACCGTTCAACACCTCGACATTTAATAGTGAAGCTTGCAAATTCCAAAGATAAAGAGAAGATCCTTAAAGCAGCAAGAGACAAGAAATCCCTGACTTTTATGGGGAGGAGTATTAGGGTAACAGCAGACCTCTCCACAGAGACCTGGCAGGCCAGAAAGGGCTGGCAGGATATATTCAGGGTCCTAAATGAGAAGAACATGCAACCAAGAATACTTTATCCAGCAAGGCTCTCATTCAAAATGGAAGGAGAGATAAAGAGCTTCCAAGACAGGCAGGAAGTGAAAGAATATGTGACCTCCAAACCAGCTCTGCAAGAAATTTTAAGGGGGACTCTTAAAATTCCCCTTTAAGAAGAAGTTCAGTGGAACAATCCACAAAAACAAGGACTGAATAGATATCATGATGACACTAAACTCATATCTCTCAATAGTAACTCTGAACGTGAATGGGCTTAATGACCCCATCAAAAGGCGCAGGGTTTCAGACTGGATAAAAAAGCAGGACCCATCTATTTGCTGTCTACAAGAGACTCATTTTAGACAGAAGGACACCTACAGCCTGAAAATAAAAGGTTGGAGAACCATTTACCATTCGAATGGTTCTCAAAAGAAAGCAGGGGTAGCCATCCTTATATCAGATAAACTAAAATTTACCCGGAAGACTGTAGTGAGAGATGAAGAGGGACACTATCTCATACTTAAAGGATCTATCCAACAAGAGGACTTAACAATCCTCAATATATATGCCCCAGATGTGGGAGCTGCCAAGTATATCAATCAATTAAAAACCAAAGTTAAGACATACTTAGGGGATCCCTGGGTGGCGCAGCGGTTTGGCGCCTGCTTTTGGCCCAGGGCACGATCCTGGAGATCCGGGATCGAATCCCACGTCGGGCTCCCGGTGCATGGGGCCTGCTTCTCCCTCTTCCTGTGTCTCTGCCTCTCTCTCTCTGTGACTATCGTAAATAAAAATTAAAATTAAAAAAAAGACATACTTAGATAATAATACACTTATACTTGGTGACTTCAATCTAGCTCTTTCTATACTCGATAGGTCTTCTAAGCACAACATCTCCAAAGAAACGAGAGCTTTAAATGATACACTGGACCAGATGGATTTCACAGGTATCTACAGAACTTTACATCCAAACTCAACCGAATACACATTCTTCTCTAGTGCACATGGAACTTTCTCCAGAATAGACCACATACTGGGTCACAAATCGAGTCTGAACGAATACCAAAAGATTGGGATCATCCCCTGCATATTCTCAGACCATAATGCCTTGAAAATAGAACTAAATCACAAAGAAGTTTGGAAGGACCTCAAACACTTGGAGGTTAAGGACCATCCTGCTAAAAGATGAAAGGGTCAACCAGGAAATTAAGGAAGAATTAAAAAGATTCATGGAAACTAATGAGAATGAAGATACAACCGTTCAAAATCTTTGGGATGCAATGTTACCCAGGGCAATTTACACGTTTAATGCAATCCCTATCGAATTACCATGGACTTTCTTCAGAGAGTTAGAACAAATTATTTTAAGATTTGTGTGGAATCTGAAAAGACCCCGAATAGCCAGGGGAATTTTAAAAAAGAAAACCATATCTGGGGGCATCACAATGCCAGATTTCAGGTTGTACTACAAAGCTGTGGTCATCAAGACAGTGTGGTACTGGCACAAAAACAGACACATAGATCAATGGAACAGAGTAGAGAACCCAGAAGTGGACCCTGAACTTTATGGTCAACTAATATTCGATAAAGAAGGAAAGACTATCCATTGGAAGAAAGAGTCTCTTCAATAAATGGTGCTGGGAAAATTGGACATCCACATGCAGAAGAATGAAACTAGACCACTCTCTTACACCATACACAAAGATAAACTCAAAATGGATGAAAGATCTAAATGTGAGACAAGATTCCATCAAAATCCTAGAGGAGAACACAGGCAACACCCTTTTTGAACTCAGGCACAGTAAGTTCTTGCAAGATACATCCACGAAGGCAAAAGAAACAAAAGCAAAAATGAACTAATGGGACTTCATCAAGATAAGAAGCTTTTGCACAGCAAAGGATACAGTCAACAGAACTAAAAGACAACCTACAGAATGGGAGAAGATATTTGCAAATGATGTATCAGATAAAGGGCTAGTTTCCAAGATCTATAAAGAACTTATTAAACTCAACACCAAAGAAACAAACAATCCAATCATGAAATGGGCAAAAGACATGAAGAGAAATCTCACAGAGGAAGACATAGACATGGCCAACACACACATGAGAAAATGCTCTGCATCACTTGCCATCAGGGAAATACAAATCAAAACCACAATGAGATACCACCTCACACCCGTGAGAATGGGGAAAATTAACAAGGCAGGAAACCACAAATGTTGGAGAGGATGCGGAGAAAAGGGAACCCTCTTGCACTGTTGGTGGGAATGTGAACTGGCACAGCCACTCTGGAAAACCGTGTGGAGGTTCTTCAAAGAGTTAAAAATAGACCTGCCCTACAACCCAGCAATTGCACTGTTGGGGATTTACCCCAAAGATACAGATGCAATGAAACACGGGGACACTGGCTCCCCAATGTTTATAGCAGCAATGTCCACAATAGCCAAACTGTGGAAGGAGCCTCGGTGTCCATCGAAAGATGATGGATAAAGAAGATGTGGTTTATGTATACAATGGAATATTACTCAGCCATTAAAAACAACAAATACCCACCATTTGCTTCCACATGGATGGAACTGGAAGGTATTACGCTGAGTGAAGTAAGTCAATCGGAGAAGGACAAACATTATATGTTCTCATTCATTTGGGGAATATAAATAATAGTGAAAGGTAATATAAGGGAAGGGAGAAGAAATGTGTGGGAAATATCAGAAAGGGAGACAGAACATAAAGACTCCTAACTCTGGGAAACAAACTAGGGGTGGTGGAAGGGGAGGAGGGTGGGGGGTGGGGGTGAATGGGTGACGGGCACTGAGGGGGGCACTTGAGGGATGAGCATTGGGTGTTATTCTGTATGTTGGTAAATTGAACAATAAAAAATAAATTTATTTTAAAAAAAAGAGTTCAGTAATGTGCACAAGGTCAAAAACCTGGTAAATGGCAGAATCAAGTCCAATTCTGGGCCTCCTACTCAAGAGCAATCTCTTTTCCATACCAAAGCTTTATCCCTAGGCATTCTCTGCTCCCTTCCTTGTGCTGTGCCCTGTTCACTTGGTTGCTGTGTGTTGCACATCACATATCACTCATCCTTTGACCGATTAACTACATATCAGGAGGCCCCATGAGTACATTGTAGAGATGGATGAATAATGACTAGCCTTTTTTCCCACAAAAAGCTATTTTTTTTTTCTCTTCCCTGACACAATATTTAAACGCAAATTTGAAAAGGGCCGCATTCGAGTGCTGCTACATATCAAACTCATAATAGCTAGAGTTTACTGGGCATTTACCTGGCACAATGTGAACATCTGAGAGGCATCGTCTTTATAGTCTGAGGACCTCCCTATGAGATAGATGCCACTATCCTCATCTGCTGGTGGTATCAGGGCCTACTGCATAGGGTTTGTGCGGAACAATACTGATAATGGTAATAGCCAATACTTAGTCAGTGTGTACAATTTTCCAGGCATTGTTTTGAGCACCTTCCATATATGTTATTAACTCCTTTATCCTTCAAAACAACCTGATGATATAGTTATTATGTTATCTCCATTTTATGGATGAAGAAAATGAAGCACCAACATGTGAAGTGACTTGCCTAAGGTCCCACAGCATGTATGCTGATGCATCTAAAGTGCTTAACATGGTATCTGGTATACGGTAGTCAGGTCAATAAAAGTAGTCAGTTTTCTTTTGACTGAATGTTCATAGTGCCTACTGTGTGCTGGGCACAATTTCTGCTTCCAAAGTCAAGTGTTTGAGGTAGACTCACACTCACACTGACAAAATATTTAGTGGACTGGTCAGTTTTTAAGTCTTAACAACTACCCAATTTCAGAAGAAAAACTCTTAAATAGTTTTGCTTCTGGAAATTTGCTTTCTGCAATTTCTCTTCACTAAGCCTACATCCACTGGAAGTTTGCCCAAGTTGAAAGACTAGCCTTGGCTTCCTTTAACACAAAAGCAAAATGGCAGTGGCTTAAGCAATAAAGAAATTGACTTTATCTCTTGTAAAAAAGAAGATCAGAAATAGAAATTCCAGGGGAGGTGAGGCAACTGAAAAATGTTAGGGCCAAGATCACTGTGATTTCCTTGTCCTCTCCCATTGTTTATTATTAAATGGCTGCTGCAGCTCTCGTCATCGTGTCTGCATTCCAGACTGGAAAGTGAAAAGGACAAGTATAGAAGGGGTAAACTGAGTTCAAAGGCCCTGTAAGGAGCACACACTACCACCACCGGCTGGGGTAGGCCCTTACCACCAAATGATATCAGCCCACTCCGTTAGTAAATACTATCCTATGGCCTCCTGTATTTGCAAAGATGGCTGGAAAATGTCATTTTTGTTTTTAATTCTAAAAAATTGCCACAATAGATAATATTTCTGCTAGTGATGAAGAAGGAAAGGATGAATGCAAACATGGGCTCCAAATGGTTTGTAGTGGCTTCTGGGAGCCGATGGTTAAATTTTCAAGTTTTTTACAACCTAGTTGTTAAACACCTCGGTAGCCCGAAATTGGTTATAGTGGGAGTCTTTACACTGCAAAAATTGGCAAACACCACCAATTAAGGCCTTTAAAATAAATAAATAAATAAATAAATAAATAAATAAATAAATAAATAAATAATGAAGCCAGTTGTCATTTGCCAACATACCACTGAGTATTGCATAGGTGGCCAAGAGTCCCAGAAAATTTTTTATTTTGCCTTATTATATTTATCATTTATTTCCAACTAGAATGACTAAGACCTGTGAACACTTGGGCAGGCAATCTTTTGAAGTTGCTGGTATACTAACAATCACCCTGTCTTTATTTCATAAAAGTGTTAAGCATGTGCATTTATATTGTGTTTTGACATTTCCTCAATGTACAAGTTGTTCTTTGGTAGTAAGTCAGGGATGTCATGAAAATATTCTAAATGTCTATTCAGGAACCTGAAAAGGTTTTGTGTAAAAAATAGTCCATTCTGGGAAGTTCTGCAGAAATACGTGCAGAAACAGCCTCTCTGTATTTGAGGCAATTGTTGTATCAGGCCCTGCCTAAGACAGAGCAGCTTTTCTAAGTTAAAGTATAACTTCACTGAGGTATAAAAAAAAATCCTTTAAAATAATTACCTCATCCAAAATTTATTCCTGGGAAAAGAGTAAAGTGGAACATTTTCTCCTGCTGGTTATGAGGAGGAATCAATAGTTTGTCATTCTTAAGGAGGAGACTCCCTAGGTAGGTCTTTTTTGCTTTTCTTTTGAACACAAACAGGTACTTAAAAACACAACACTGATAGGGACAAAGAATGCCTTCCCTTT
Source organism: Canis lupus baileyi (assembly GCF_048164855.1). Lineage (NCBI taxonomy): Eukaryota > Metazoa > Chordata > Mammalia > Carnivora > Canidae > Canis > Canis lupus. Next base: position 45,360,518 of record NC_132850.1, on the reverse strand, counting down.
GATTTGAAGGAAGGAAATGAGAAGAATGATTTCAGGAGCTGAGCCAAAAAACGAGAAGAAAATCAATCTCAAGGGCTTGTGAAGATGACCCCACACTAGGGGTCTTGCCTCTAAAATAGAATTTAGACTATTTAGAAATGAGCACCAGAAACAAAGTCACGTGTGAATTAGAGTTGCAAAATGTATCTTAGAAGTTTCCTTTTCTATTATTGTGATAAATGGAAAAGAAGAAGCCTTTGAAATTTTGCATTAAACTTTCCTTTCAGTTTTTATTTCTTTGGATACTACCCTTTAGGACAGGAATTTTTAGTGTTGTTTTGTCACCTTTAAAGTCCATTATATAATTAAAGATAGTAAGCGCTTTTTGTTTCCTTAAAAGATTTTTCTTTTCAAAATCTTGCTTGGTAGGATTTACCATAGCTAATGTTATCCAACTGTAGCAGTAGTGATAAAGGTCCTTATTTGAAAATAAAAACACTGATCAATAGTGATCAATCTAGAAGGCTTGGCTATCCAACTAAACCAACCGCGTTTGAGCTCTGTCCAGGATTTTTTTGGAGGATGGTCAATAAATAACACCTGCTTCCTGTCCTGAGTGTGGAGACAAACCAGAACCAAACCCAGAAGTCAGACAGATGGAACTCAAAATATGATCTTTATTAATTATAAAGTGTATTGCAACATTTAGCCATAGATCTGTGGCCAAATTGCCTTGCTAATATTCCACCTCCAAATTAGAAAGTCTCAGGCATTAACATAGTGGAGCAGCCAATGGGCTGAAATTCACTTGCACAGCTGTGCATCAAAAAGGTCATTCCCTTCCATAGAAAAATGCTCTTTTTCTAGTTTCCTGGAGAGTTCTTTCACTCTGTATCTTAAACTCTGCATACACCCAGTTAGCTCATCCTTCTAAAGAAAGCCTAGTGTTGCCCTTTTCCACCCGAGACAAGGTGGTATTTGTTTTATTTTTTCCAGTTAACCCATGAATACACCACTTTGCCTGAATAATGTCCCCTAAAGTTTGCATTTTGTGTTTAAGAAGTTCAAACTCAGATTTTATCCATTTCAAAGTTTTTACAGTTGTATTGATGCCCAAAGCTGTAACTGCTAAATTAAAATGCCTCATGTAAAACTAAAGGAGAGAAAATAATAGGTAAAAGATGGGAAGATTATTATAGAGAGTCCTGGCAAAAGTGAAAGAACAATATTAATTCAATATTAATACATTAATTACTTGATTAAAAAACAGTATTAATTATTGAGTGCCTGCTATGTGGCAGTACAGTTAAAAGCACCAGGATTACTCTGGCGAGCAATAGCTTTTATTTCTGGTTCGCACATATTTTAACTGGGGAGACAGACAATGAATAGGGGAAGACTGGGTAAGTTAAGATATGATTATTTAAGCTGCAAGGACATAGAACAGGATACTGTGACAGTGACTTCAGAGAGTGGGCAGGGTTCTATTTTAGATAGGGTGGCTGAGAGGGCCTACCTGATTGGAGAACTTTGAGCTGAGATGTGGACAACAAGAAAGAAGCTGTAGAAGTTATACATCACTTGTAGCCCCTCATAAGGACTTCGGATTTTATTCAAAGTGAGACAGGAAGTCATTGAATAGTTTTAAGCAGGAAAGAGACAGGATTGGGATTACAATTTCCCAGCTTCTCTGTAGAAAAGTGGGAACAACAGAAGAATCAAAAGTGAAATCAGGCCAGGTAGGTAGCTGCTACAGTGATCACAAGAGAAAACTATAGCTTGAACTAGGAGTTAGTGATGGTGATGGACCAAAGAGGGGAGAATGCTACAGTAAAGATGAACACTTCTTTACTATAAGCTTCAAGAAGACAAAGATTGGGCTGAGGCAAGTTACCTTTTCATGACGACTTGAGTTCCTATAAATTTGGTTTAGTATTAACTAAACATTTAATGATATTATGGAATTGTTAACTTTTTTGTTGAGATAATGATATTGTTATGATATTTTTTCAAAAGAGCTCTTATCTTTTAGAGATGTCTACTGAAATATTTGCTAATGAATCGATATGACACTTACTTCGTTTAAAAAATAATACAATTTAGTAGGCAGAAGGCAGTGGGTAGAGATCCAAGTAAGGTAAGATTGGGAAAAAAAAGTAAAATAATACTAGCCATGAGTTGACCATTGCCGATGGCTCTAGGGGAAACTATTATACTATTCTTTCTACTCTTTGTGTTTTAAATTTTATATAATAAAAAGCAAAGCAAATAAATAAAATCCCTTGGCTCCCAAAGCACTGCCCTCCTCACTCATTCTCTTTTATATCTGTCTGACCCTTTCCTTTTTCTTCCTTCCTTGTGCTCCTTCTTTGCCTGTCCCATAATATTTGGTGTTTCATTTTTAGCTCATTGCCCTTCTGACCCTACCTACTCCCCTTGAGCAATTTTATGCAGAAATCTCATGGCTCTGACTCTGCCTGTCCATGTACCAGAGGGTTTCCAACCTGGGATCTCTGGCCCAGAGCTCTTGCTCTCAGATTTTCTAATTCTCACATCCAATCATCTAATGATTATATTCTCCTGGAAATCTCACACATCCTTTAAGTGCAACATATCTCAAACTGGTCATCCTCACCCGAAATGCACCCTTTACTCTGGAGTATATGCCACTGTCAATGGCATCACTCACAGTCTTCCAAACTAGAAACCTGGACATAAGTCTTGTGTTTTCTATCTCATCTCCCATATCATCAGATAGTGTTGGTTTTCTCTCCTGAATATTTCTTGAATCTATTACTCATTTGTTTACTCAGTGAGTGTTTATTGAGCACTATCACGTTAGGCACTAATCTAGGTTACAAAATTAAACAAAACAGAAAAAAATCCCTGCTCTCACGGAGTATATATTTTAGTTCTAGATTTTACATTAAATGTTCCTTTTCTCTTTCCTAAATCAGTGATATAGCCTCTGAAGTAATCTCCAGCCTAGCCTCCTTCCAGAACATTGTTCACAATAGTGATTCTCAAAATGTGGTCCCTGCAGCCACAGAAGATTACCTGGAAGCTGCTAGGAATGCAAATCCTCAGGCCTCATACCAAGCCTATGGGGAGTGGGACCCAGAAATCTGTCTTAAAACTCCTTAGGGTAATACTGATAACATTTGAAACCCCCTGCCCTGAAAAACCATCAGAGACATTTGTCTAAAATGCAAATCTGGCCATGCTGTTTCCCATTTAAAACCTTTCAGTAGAATCTTGCTGAATACAGGAAAAGCCCAAGCTCCATGGGAAGGCACACAGGGCTCTCCATGATTGGCTCGAGCCTGCCTCAGTCTCAAACATCAACTGAACACACCCTCATCTTTCCAGGCTCAATTCTGGCATGACTTCCTCTAAGAAGATTTCCCTCATTGTTATTTCCAACCCAGTCAAAAGCCCTACTTGTGTATTTTAATAATAAAGCATCGATGGCCATCATTGCATATATCACATAAAAGGAGAGTGTGTCCAGGGCTCTGGAGCCATAGATGTAGGTGAATTTGGGCAAGAAATTTATGGTCTTCACTTCATCTATGAAATAGATTAATGGGCCCTAGATAGGAAGATTGTGTAAGAATTGTGTATAGTGCTGGCTGGCGCTTGGTAAGAGCTCTGTGTTACCTATTTTTGTGAATTATCTTTAAATTCTTTTTATTTAAATATTTTATTTATTTTGAGAGAGAGAGACAGCACAGGTGAGTGGGGGGAGGGGCAGAGGGACAGGGAGAGAAGAATCCCAGGCAGACTCATGCTGAGTGTGAAGCTCCAGGCAGGGCTCCATCCCATGACCTTGAGATTGTGAGCTGAACTGAAATCAAGAGTAGGTGGCTTAACTAATTGAGCCACCCCAGACACCCCATGAATTATCTTTATATGTGCACCTCCTCACTAGATTTTTGAGCTGCTTAAGGGCAAGTGTCTGGGTCTCACTTAGCCATGTGTTCAAAACACCTAGCTTGGGATCTGCCACATAATAGGTGCTCACTACATATTTGTAAATGAATGAACTTCCCAGGTGTTCATTTCAATTCGAATAGAAGACTCAGTGAGTAGGTTTTATTTAAGTCTCTGTTGTTAAGCGACCAGTATACACTGTTTATGGTGAGATATTTATTAATAGAAAAAGTACACTGAATCAAAACAGAAAAGTATGACAAATACATGATAGAATTCAATTGACTTTATTCTACATAGGTTTTTTTTAAATGTCAATAATGCTAATGGTGCAGAACAATCTCACCACCAGCTTATTCTTGTGGCAAAATTGCCTTCACACATTTAAGTGGTGCTTTCCCTAACCAGAAAATGTGTATAAATTATAAAATGTTACTGCCTGCTAAGTTTACCTCTCCTTTCACAGTAGTGAGAGTCCAGGCCTGCCTAAGCCCTAAATGTGTTTGTTTTCCCTGCTCAAGCTTTCTGAAGCCAGCTATTGTTCCAGTCTTTCAAACCCTTATGCTTTGATGTTCCTAATTTTGCAGAAAGAAGCCTTCCCATTTTGTCTGAATGAGGTATAAACTTTTCAGGCCAGAGGGATCCCGTGCCTTTGCAAGATTCTACCTCTCAAAAACTCTTCCCACACCAAAAGCAGCAAGATACAGTTGATTTGCTAGGTCATTCTCAGTATTAGCGTAAAGAAAAATATATTGTACAAAAAGTCCCTGAAAAACTGCAGCAATGGTGTTTTCAGACAGCATAACTAAATTTTCATCAAGGATAAAATATTCTTCTTTCCTGAGAAGTAAAGGCTCTCCGGACCCTTTCAGCTACTCTTCGGGGAAATCCACTATTATGAGTACATGCTCAGCCACAAGAAGTCTTGGATAAGATATGTCTTCTCATCTTCTCAGTTCTTCTCCCTTAGTCTGGACATTGCAGTCCACCTTAGACCTCAAGCCTCCCTGACAGTGGGGCTCCTTAAATTATAGAAAAAGGAACTTCTTTCCCCACACATCCTCTATTACTTCCCGGACACATATTACTCAACGCTGGCTCACCTGCAGAGGGAAGGAAATACACAATTTGGAATAGGTCTTAAGGTGTTGTCGCCTTTGTCTGTCATCTTGAATGCGCTAGAATATCTGGCATCAGGCCCAGAAAAATCAAGATTTACTTCCCCTTCCCTGAAGCTATTTCCTTGAAGTAGGGACACTGTTCAGAAAGCATGTGTTCTTTGGCTCAATGTGGCTTAAAGGAACTTAGGCTGAAGCCCTCCACCACACAAGCTTTCTCCCCTGTGTGTTTGTGTTAATGTGTTCCTTCCTCTCTCCAAACCTCTCCCAGAAAATGTCTCCCTTCTTACTAATGTTTTCAATGGACAAAAATTAACCCTCATCAATCTTCAACCCTAAATTGTAGTGTTTGGATATTTTCATGCCTGTCGGCTTACTAGTTCACAGATTATTTCCTGAGCATCTACTGGGCCCTCTTGCAGGTCAATAAGCAGCACAGAGCTCTTCTTGGTTTCATGGAACGGTCATCCTAGTAGATCTTGCAGATGTCCTGTGCAGTGGCTTCAGGTAGGCAGCATGCTAGTATGTAAGAAGAGGCATAAAGAACCAGACTAGCACATGCAGAATTCCTGTTCTCAAAGCTCTCACCATTACCCTGTGGGTCCATTTTTTCTCATAGATAGGCTGCATGCTTTGCTTCTTATATTCCCAGAAACATTAGGCTTAACTGCGGTGTTATGGGAATACATTTAAGAAATTTTAAGAAAGACCAAGAGGGAAATGACTCATTTTGCAGAAATCCATGTCAAATAGTGTATTTGGAATGATCCTTTTTACTGGCTTGGAGTATAGACCCAACTGCCTCACTTTTATTGATTCAATTTATTGCTTGAGCACCCATCTGCCCTTGGTGAGAGAAGTTCATGTATTTCCCAAGGTGTTCCCCAACCACCCTCCTTGGGCAGAAACACTAGGGTCTCACTCAATTCAAAGGAGTTGGATCCTGCTGCAAAAAGCCAGGAAGCAGAAAATTGGGAAGTGTGACCAGTCTACTAAGACCATGGCTTGGGTCTCTGCCACATGAGGTCACAGGGGGTACTGCACATTTCCATGTCAGGAAACTTGTTCATGGTTGCTACGATATGCCTATTGATTCAGCTCTTGTCTTCCCATCACCCAGCTGTGTCTCCTGCCTGAGCTCTGAGGCCACGTGTCTTTTATTTTAATTTTATTTTATTTTAAAGATTTTATTTATTCATGAAAGACACACACACACACACACAGGCAGAGACACAGGCAGGGGGAGAAGCAGGCTCCATTCTGGGAGCCCAATGTGGGACTCTATCCCAGGACTCCAGGATCACGCCCTGGGCTGAAGGCAGGCACCAAACTGTTGAGCCACCCAAGGATCCCTGCCACGAGTCTTTTAGATCACATTCACATGCCAGCCGGTTCGCCCTAATGCTCCGCACAGGGCCAGGTGGGCCATAGTGGAGAACTCAGCCTCCGCCTCCTGTCAGACTGGAAAGGTTTTCCCCGAGAAGCCTTGTTCAGTCTTCTGTGGCATCTTTCCTTACCATGGCACCGCATCAGCACATCCCAACAAGGGACCTCCCTGTTGCACATAAAAAGGAAAGACAGATGGTGTTAAACAACCAAAACATGTGCATTTTATTTTTTTAAGATTGTATTTACTTATTTGTGAGAGACACAGAGAGAGGCAGAGACATAGGCAGAGAGAGAGAGAAAGAGAGAGAGAGAGAGAGAGAGAGAAGCAGGAGAAGCAGGCTCCCCGGGGAGCCTGATGTGGGATTTGATCCCAGGATTCTGGGATCACAAGCTGAGCTGAAGGCAGACACTCAACCACTGAGGCACCCAGGTGCCTAAAACATGTGCATTTTACACTCAAACCATCACACTGTGACTTAAATTTTCATAACTTGGAGGATCTTTTAAATCATTCGTTATGATGAAGCAATGTCTTCCAAGGGACTGTTCTGGGCCACACAGCAGATGGGGCACCTCATTACAACACTAACTTTTTATAAAGAACGTCTGCTTCTAGGACTATGGTTATTGAAAGGGTCCCAGGGCCCCCGATTGTGCACTGAGCATGACGGCTAAGCCCTTCTCTCACTGCTCCTCAACCAGATCTTATATTCCCATCAAACTGGACTATTCTTTATCCCCAAAACATAGATTGGGACTTAGGACTTAGAAGTTATTTTGCATTATGTCCTATCCCTTTACTCTCCAAGGGCAGGGACTTTGTGTCCTGGTGCTCAGTACTAAACTTTGAACACTATAGAATACTACACCAAATATTTGTTTTTCCTCCTTGTGATATTTTGGAAGACTTAAATTCTTTAAAATGAAAAAGTTTATGCACAATAAGAAATTCCAAAGTATAAACAAATAGAGTGACAAGTGAGAGATACTTGCTTCTTCTTCTTTTTTTTTTCTATTCCTTAGGGACAGATTGTTTAAAATTATGACCTTGGCACAGATTGTTAAAAATTATAAATATTTTTAATTATAAAAGAAATACAGGAAAAAAAAAAAAAGAAATACAGGGATCCCTGGGTGGCTCAGCAGTTTAGCGCCTACCTTCCACCCAGGGAGTGATCCTGGAGTCCCGGGATCGAGTCCCACATTGGGGTCCCTGCATGGAGCCTGCTTCACCCTCTGCCTGTGTCTCTGCCCCTCTCTCTGTGTCTCTCATGAATAAATAAATAAAGTCTTAAAAAAAATAAAAGAAATACAGGCTTATGATCTTAAAAACTGAAAACTTTCCAATTATACAGCAGAATAAATACAAAAATATAATCTCCATATGTCCCACTTTTCGTTAGAAAACTGCTCTTGAAAGTTTAATATTTTAACACCTTCAGAAAAGTTGCTAAACCTATAAACTTTTTGTGTTATGCTTTTGTTTTTGAGGGAATTGAGTCCTGGCACACCACGCTGTGACCCTGACTGCGCCCCCTCCGGACCAGGTGTTGCTAGACTTGTCTCTTTGACACTGTTAACCATTCTCCTTTTCCAACTCCAGCCATTCTCATTTTTTACACACTAGCTAATCTCGTTCCTCTTTCTGACCCAGTGCATTTATCTGGGATATCTGTTCTTTCTCCAATATCTGCGCCCTCAGAGAATTTGTCCATTCCTACTCATTTCTGTTCTCAGTGATTCCCTTAATCTTCAGACTCTAGAACCACTTTGGTCTGGATCACATATTTAGAACACAGCATATACTCACCTGCATTGCTGTGTATCTTTTTAAATGTTGTTTGCCAAAATCAGCAGTTAAGGAAAAGATAGTATCTCATTCATCTCCTTACCCCTGGCACATGTGTAGGCATCGTGGTTTCAATAAACATTTACTAGTGATGAATTTGTATATTTATGTTATATTACCATTAGCATACATACTCAGGAGTAGACTGTGCATATTCATTGAATTCTCAGAGGCCCAAGGTTACTACATTTATATTTTATAATATAATATATAGAAATGTAACTTGATGAGTAATAATAACAACTAATGTTTATTGAGTGCCAACCGTATACCTGCTCCCTGATAAATACTTGAGTTGTAGCATCCTCCTTAATCCTTATGAAACTTTACATGGCAAATGCTATAGTTAGCCCCATGTGAGATCAAGTAATTTGCCTAAGATATACAATATGAAAGAAGCCAACCCAAGCATTCCACCTCCAGAGCACATGTCCCCAGTCACTTGCTAAAACTGCTTTTTGTCCCAGCAACTATTTCAGATAAGTAGTCTAGATTCAGTGCCTCCTTTTCATCATCATTTGGTCTTTCCTCCTAAAACCGGGTGTCTCCAAAAGCCCACTAACACTGTTCTTGAAAATTTCAAATTACTTTTTTCTTATCAGTTCCAATGGTCTTATACAATTTTACCTCAAGATTAACATGTCAGAGCATGAAGTCATATCACCTTAAAACCCATTCTCTTTCTAACTTCCTTATTTCCATACTTAATGGTACCAGTGGCCACTTTCTAGTCTACTAGGGAACATATCGCTCCTTTCCCTCTTCCCTACACTTTGAGTCCTCTCAATTGTCTCTTCCACGAATTCTACTGCCAAATCTTAAAAAAAAAAAAAAAAAAAAAAAAAAAAAAAGATTTATTTGAGAGAGAGAGAGAGAGAAGGCAAGCAGGAGGAGGGGTTGGGGGAGAGGCTGAGGAGAGAAGGGCAGAGGGAGACTACCAAGTAGACTCTCTCTGTCCCTCCTCTCTGAGCTCCATCTCACATCCCTGAGAGCATGACCCCAGCTGAAACCGAGTCAAATACACTCAACTGAGCCACCCAGGCGCCCCTGCTGCTGTCTTTTAACATGCTTCTCCTTTCTAGTACTACCATCTCACTGCCTCTCAACTGCACCTGTCTAGCCTTCTGATTGTTTTATCTTTATTCACGCCCTTCACTATCTGACCACCAGTTGCTAGACTAAATCTTTCCAAAAGCCTGACTCTAAACTTATGCTTCCTTGCTCAAAACTACCCGGTGACATGCCACTACATTTGAGTGAAAGAAATTCCTCAAGGTACCTTCAAAAATCATAAGGGCGACTGGGGGGCTCAGTGGTTGAGCATCTGCCTTCAGCTCAGGGCATGTTCCCGGGGTCCTGGGATCGGGCCCCACATCAGGCTTCCCACAGGGAGCCTGCTTCTCCCTCTGCCTGTGTCTCTGCGTCTCTCATAAATAAATAAATAAATAAATACCTCCATAACAGTGTTTCCCAAACACTTTTGTTCGGGATTCCCTTTCATTCTTACAAATTATTGAGGATCCCAAAGAGTTTATGTTGATATGGGGGTATATCTATCGCTATTTACTGTATTAGAAATTAAGACTGAAGAAAATTTTAAAATATTTATATACTTTTAAATGACAATAGAAAGCTCATTACAGGTTAACATAAATACCACATTTTATGAAAAATACCTATTTTCTGAAACAAAAGAAAATTAGAGAGTGGCATTGGTTCACATTTTGGTAAATCAAATGTCTGAGTTAATAGAAGACAGCTGTATTCTCTCTGCTTCTGTAGTCAATCTCTTGTGATATCACAGGCCCTGTAGCCTCTGGGAAATTCCACTGTATACTTACGAGAGTGAAAAGGCAAATAACATCTCAGTACGAATGGGAAAATAGCTTTGACCTCACAGACCCTTTGAAAGGGTCCAGGCCTCCAAACTGTCCTTTGAGCACCACTGCTCTGTGCTTCTCTCTCACTGCTCCTCAACCAAACCTCATATTCCCATTAAACCAAACTATTCTTTATCCCCTAAACACAGTTAGATTTCCATGGCTATTCTGTGAAATAAGTATTTCGATTCAATAATTTGTTTGTTGGAGGTATTCAATGGTTTCCCAGGGTAAACTCAAGGGATTTTTTCATCAGATTTATTGGAAAGCACTCTAGATTGAGAATCGAGGAACTGACATGCTAGTGACAATTCTGTAACTAATATTTTATGTCACCTTGGATAAGTCATTTAACTTGGCTAACTTCATGGTTCTCAGTCCTTGTGTTTATAAACAGAGGAAATAGATAAGATGAACTGTGGGAATTGTTCCAGTTCTAAAATCATCAGTTATTGGAATTAAGTTACCTTCAGTCTATTCTGAGAAAGTAGGAAACACCCGCCACTTCCCATATTTGGCATACTTCTCTCTCTCAACTACAAACTGCTATCCTCTTGTGAGTACATAAAAAATCAGGTTCTCTGGGTTTGCGGTTTCTAATGACTAGAAAGTTTTCAAGAAAGAACCCCTTGGAAACTTAACTGAATTTCTTTTTTTTTTAATTTTTTTAATTTTTTAAAAATTGAGATATACTTGACATGTAACATTATATTAGTTTTAAATGTATAATATAATGATCTAATATTTATATGTATAGCAAAATGATTACACAGTAAGTCTGGTTAACATTTACCACTACACATAGTTACAATTTTCTTTCTTGTAAAAAGAACTTTTAAGATCTACTCTCATAGCTACTTTCAAATACATAATACAGTATTATTAACTATAGTCACCAGGCTGTACATTCTGTCCCCAAGACTTATTTATTTTGTAGCTGGAGGTTTATACATCTTGATCCCCTTTTTGTGCCCTGTGCCATGCCTTGGCAACCACCAGTCTGCTCTATGTATCTATGGGCTTGGGTTTTATTTGTTTGTTTGTTTTGTTTTTTAGATACCAGGTATAAGTGAGATCATATAGTGTCTATCTTCCTGTGTCTGACTTATTTCACTTAGCATAGTGCCCTTCAGAGTCATCTATGTTGTCACAAATGGCATTATTTCCTTCTTTTTTATGGCTGAGTAATAGTCTAATGTGTGTGTGTGTGCACTATATTTTCTTTATCCATCCGCTGATGGATATTTAGTGAGTATCTTGAATTAGTGGTAGTTTTTTAAAGATTGTATTTATTTATTCATGAGAGACACAGAGAGAGGGCAGAGACATAAGCAGAGGAAGAAGCAGGCTCCCTTCAGGGAGCCGATGTGGGACTCGATCCCCGATCCCCGGGATCCTGCCCTGAGCCGAAAGCAGATACTCAACAACTGAGCCACCCAGGTGCCCTGCATTGCTGGTAGTTTTAATTAAATTTGGAATGAATTTCCAATATATTTAATAAAATCTGGAACAACTTCTGCCATTATTTTTTCCTTTTATGTTCCCTTTTCTGTGTCTCCTCTCCTATAGGGACTCCACTTACACATTGTCACATACTCATGAGGTTCTATCCTTTTCTCTCTCTCTTTTTTTCCTTCCTTTTCTGTCTCTGTTTCATTTTGGATAGTTTCTATTGCTGTGTCTTCAAATGTCTTCAACTTTACCAGTTTTTTCATAAAACAATGTCCACCCTGTCAATACCATCTATTGTATTTTTCATCTCAGATACTGTATTTTTCATCTCTAATAGTTTTATTGGGTCTTTTTTTGTAAAAAAACAAAACAAAACAAAACAAAACAAAAAACCTCATTCATGTCTCTTAACATGCTCATGTTTTCCATATGGATTTTATTTATTTATTTTTTAAGATTTTATTTATTTATTCATGAGAAACACAGAGAGAGGCAGAGCAGAGGCAGAGGGAGAAGTAGGCTCCATGCAGGGAGCCCAATGTGCGACTTGATCCCAGGACTCCAGGATCATGCCCTGGGCTGAAGGCAGATGCTCAACTGCTGAGCCTCCCAGGCATCCCTGGAGTTTATTTATGATAGCTATTTTAACGTTCTTATCCACTAATTCTATAATTCATTTCACTGGGTCTGTTTTTGTTAATTGATTTTTCTCCTCATCATAGATCATATTTTCCTTCTTCTTTCATATTGTTTTTCTTCTTTGAATGCCCGGAAATTTCAATTGGATGCCAGATAATGTGAATTTCATATTGTGCATGCTGGATGTCTCTGTTCCTTTAAGTATTCTTGAATTTTGTTCTGAGATGCAGTTAAGCTATTTGGAAACAGTTTGGTCTTTTCTTTTTTCTTTTAAAGATTTTATTTATTTATTTATTCATTCATTCATTCATTCATTCATTCATTCATTCATGAGAGACACACAGAGAGAGAGGCTGAGACACAGGCAGAGGGAGAAGGAGGCTCCCCACAGGGAGCCCAATGTGGGACTCTATCCCTGGTCTCCAGGATCACGCCCTGGGCTGAAGGCAGGCACTAAACCGCTGAGCTCCCAGGCATCCCAGTTTGGGCTTTTCAAAGCTTGCTTTTAAGCTTGTTTAGGTGGGACCAGAGCAGCCTTTAATCTAGGGCTAATTTGGCCCCATTCCTGAAGCAATACCTTTCGGAGTACTCTCTTTGTCTATGTACTACAAGGTTTTTCCACCTTGGCTGCATTAGACTTGTGTGATCTCTGGGGATTATTCCAACTGCTCCTTTTTGGTGGTTCTTTCCCTGGCTCTCAGTACATGCATGAGCTAATCAATAATCAGCAGAAGATTCAAGGGGAAATCTGCAAATTTTTAGACATGTCTTTATGTGGGTCTTTCCTCTCTTTGTAGCAATCTTTCTATTATTTATTTCCATTCTCTCAGCGATTGCTGTCCTGGGCTTCTGATGTCCAATGTTTGAAAACTGTTGCTCCATGTCTTATGTTCACTTCTTGTAAGTTTTAAAGTTTTGTCCTTTGCATTTTCATCCTTGATCAATCTGGAATAGATTTTTCATTATAATGGTATATAGTGGGCATTCTGTACAACTCGTGTCCCCTTCAAATTCATATGTGAAAGCCCTAATCCCCCAATGTGACTATACTTAGAGCCTTGAAGGGGGTAATTAAGGTTAAATGAAGTCATAAGGTGGGGCCCTACTCCAGTAGGATAAATGTCCTTTTAGAAGAGAAAGGGACACAGGAAAGTGTGCATACACAGAGGAAAGGCCACGTGAGATCCCAAGGAGAAGTCACCATCTGCAAGGCAAGGAAGGTGGTCTCATCAGAAAACCATTCTGCCAACACCTTGATCTTGAACTTTCAGAACTGTGAGGAAAGAAACCTCTGTTGCTTAAGCCATCTAGTTTGTGGCATTTTGTTAGGGCAGGCATAGCAGACAAATCCAGTAGAAGATACCCAGTTATGCTGATTTATTTACTGAGGGTCTTAATCTTTTCCCCACAGAGCTGCAGTATAGCCTCTGCCATACAATGTGTCTTCCTTCTGAGCCCTCTATCCTATTCCACTTGCCAACTTGTCTATTCTTGCACCAAGACAATATTGTCTTAATTATTAGAGTTTTAAACTATTTTAATAGCTGACGAGCAAGTACATTCACCTTATTTCTCTTCACCAGGAGTATTGGTAATTTCCAGCACACACATATTTTAGAATAATTTCATCAGATTCCACCAAAAGCAATGTAGGGATTGTAATTGTGCTGCACTACAACTGTAGATCAGCTTGGGGACTATTAACATATTTAGAGTATCAAGTGTTCCTATTCATGAATATGGGATCTTATTTATCTAGTTCCTTAATGTCTTTCAATAGCATTTTACAGTTTATCCATAAGGGTCTTGTACATTTTTTTGGTGAAATTTGTGCCTAAGTATCTTTTGGTTGTTGTTGCCATTGCAAATGAAAATTTTAGAGTTTATTTGCTCTTTGTGGCTGATACATATAAAAGCAACTGATTTTTGTTGTATTGATATTTGGTCAACCACCCTAACAAATTGCAGTAACTTTTGTATATTATCTGTAGGAAATGGCTATTTTTTCTCCCTTCTTCCCCATCCCTTGTAACTTTAATCTTGTTCCCCAGACTTATTGCACTGGCAAAGGGCATCTCACACAATGTTCAACAGCAGCAGAACTTTTGACATTGTTCCTGATTTGAAAAGGAATATTTTCAATGTCTCTATCTAAAATGATAGTTTAAATAGGTGTTTGGTAGTTATCCTTTATCCAGATGAGAATTCTCTTCTGTTTCTAAATTATAGGGATTTCCTTCATCAAAACTTATTGATATATTTATGTGATTCTAATTCTACATCTGTTGCAATGATTCTGTGGTTTTTCTCCTTTAATATATTTATGTAGTAACTGACATATATGGATTTTCTAATATCAAACCACTCTTACATTCTTGGGATAAACACAACTTAGTTATGGTGTATTTTGTTTTTCTGTACATGCTAGATTCAGTTTGCTAATATTTTATTTAAATCTTTACATTATAGGGATCCCTGGGTGGCTCAGTGGTTTAGCACCTGCCTTCCACCCAGGGCGTGATCCTGGAGCCCCGGGATGGAATCCCACATCGGGCTCCCTCCATGGAGCCTGCTTCTCCCTCTGCCTGTGTGTCTGCCTCTCTCTCTCTTTCATGAATAAATACATAAAATCTTTTAAAAAAATCTTTACATTATATTCCTAAATCAGATTGGTCTAAATTTTCTTTTCTGTACCATTCTTTTCTAGTTTTAGAATTAAAGCTAAGATGCCTCAGAAAATGCATTCCTGAGTTTTTCCTCTTTTTACATTTCTGTGTAAGTTTGTGTGAGACAAATTATTCATCTCATAAAGGTTGGTAAAATTTGCCTATTACATATACACAATAGATACATATTTCTTTTGAGTCAGTTTTGGGATATATTTTTCTAAGAATTTGTGCATCCTGTCTTTATTTTCAACTTTATATTGATGTAAGCTTGTCCATAGTTCTCTCTATATTATAACCATGGATACAATAGAGAGTATACCTCGCTTTTCAATTCTAGGATTGATCACTTGTACTCCCTCTCTCTTCTTTGATCAACCTTCCGAGAAAGAGATTGCCTTTTTGTTAAGTATTTTCAAGAACCAGCTTTGGTCTCATTGCTTTTCTCTTTTGTAATTGGCTTTCTAATTGGTTAAGTTTTGCTCTTATCTTATTCTTTCTTTCCCACAGGATTACACTGTTGTTGTTTTTTTTTCCTAACTTTGGTTGGATATTTAACACATTAATTTTCAATCCCTATTCTTTTCTACAACATTCCCTCAAAGTGCCATTTATAACTCATTCCACAAGTCTTGATATGTTCAGGTTTCATTCATTTGTCACTGTTTCTAATTTTTTTTGAGAGAAAGAAGATATGCCTGGAGGGAGAGACAGAGCCAGAGAATCCTAAGCAGGTTCCACACCCAGCTCAGAGCCTCATGGACTTGATCTCATGACCCTGAGATCATGACCTGAGCTGAAATCAAGAGTCAGATGCTTAACAAAAGAAGCCACCCATGTACCCCAATTTCTCAGTATTTTAAAATGTGATTTTGGAACCATGATTTAGTAGTCTATTTTTAATTTACAAATGTATGTAGATTTTTTTCATTATTGATGCTGTTTCACTTTTTTAGGATTGTTATCTAATTTAGGAAAACCTCAACCCAGTTTCTTTTATAAGATTTCAAGACTCTTCAGATTTTCTAGTGTAGGACTAATTTTAAATGGTCTTTGAACTAGTAACACTACATGATTAGTTTGTCATGGAAGACTGATGTATTTGCTTGGCAGTACATTATGAATTTTTCTTATCTTGGATGATATCAAACTTTTGTTAAATCAGCAAGGAATTTATACTTTTCCTATGTATTTGAATGCACCACTCTCTCCATTAATAGCGCTACTGAACAATTGAAACTATTCATTATTTCTGTTTGAAATGGATCTATTTTTCTTAATGATTTATGGTTTTTGGTAGGACCTGCAAGGTTTTTTTTTGTTACAGTTTGCTTTATGTTAAAATAATTCCTATTTATTTCATTAATCATCATTATTATGTTCACATTCTAGTAATTTTAATTGAGTTTTACTTCTGTTGTTGAATATATAAAGTTAAAGATGACAAAAGAAAATACACTTAACATACGTTCAGAGTGGGCATCGTAAATGTTCCAAACATCTGGACAAATTGCAGTTAAGGGATGCCTGACTGGCTTGGCGATTGAGTGTCTGCCTTTGTCTCAGGGAGTGACCCCGGGGTCCTGGGATCAAGTCCCATATCAGGCTCCCCGCAGGGAGCCTGCTTCTCCCTCTGCCTCTGTCTCTGCCTCTCTCTGTGTGTCTCATGAATAAAATAAATAAAATCCTTTTAAAAAATTACAGTTAAAATGGCATAATTTGCTGTATTGTTTTTCTGAATAAACATTTTTCAGTAATGAAAATGGATTTGGATTTGGGTTCTGCTTTCAAATCTTTGAAAACACAGGTCATCCTTAAAACACAAGATTGAACATACTTATACAGGGAGGGCCATCTGAATACACTTAGTTTCTTTAAAGAAAAACCCAAGTTAAAAAAAAAACAAAAAAACCCCAAGTTAGACAATGTGTCAGTTTGCCAGGGCTGCCATCATGAAATACCACAGACCAGTAGCTTACCCAACAGAAATTTATTTTCTCACAGTTCTGGGGTCCACATTAAGATGTTAGCAGGTTGGTTTCTCTTGAGGCATCTCTCCTTGGGTTGCAGATGACTGCCTTCTCTCTGTGTCCTCACAGGATCTCTCACCTGTACATACCCTCCTTTTTATGTGCAAATCTCTTCTTGTATGGATTAAGGCCCATCCTAAGAGCCTCATTTTTAACTCCATTGCCTCTTTTAAGGCCCAATCTCTAAATACAGTCCCATTTTGAAGTACTGGGGGTTAGGACTTCAACACATGAATTTTGGAGGTCCACAATGCAGCCCACAACAGTCTATATATTTAAAACAGCCCATCAATGGGCAAACTGGAAAGACACATAACTTTGCAAAACTTGGATGGTTTGAAAGGAGTGGCCCTCATACAGCACATGTGCAAACTTACTAATATTTTCAGTCATGCTTGCACCTGGTGAGTGATTTGTCCTGATTTGTCCTCACAATCACACAGGAGCATTGTCTTTTTATTTTTTTTATTTTTTTTATTTATGATGGTCACACAGAGAGAGAGAGAGAGGCAGAGACATCGGCAGAGGGAGAAGCAGGCTCCATGCACTGAGAGCCCGACGTGGGATTCGATCCTGGGTCTCCAGGATCGCGTCCTGGGCCAAAGGCAGGTGCTAAACCGCTGCGCCACCCAGGGATCCCAGGAGCATTGTCTTAAGATTGACCACAGCTGCTATTCGATGGCAAATTATAACCATCCAGAACTTCATTTTGCTGAATAAAATAACAGAAAGATGAAAGAGAATTTTTGGTTGGAAAAAAAAATTTAAAAATAGCTCTTAGGATTTCCTGTGTCACACAATAATTACCATTTGATTAGTACTTGTTACATTTGGTGTAGCATGGACAAGAACAGAATAGCATCTACTGTCCAGTTAATTTATTGAATTTGCTGTTTCACTGTATGCATATTTTTGCATTATTTTATTAATCTTTCATAAATTATTTTAGATAAATAAGTCACACTGAGTTCTTTATTTTGACATATTTCCCTGTATCTGTAGGGAAAAAAGAATCAGGTTCAGCATATTGTTCGTGAAATTTTGATTGCTTAAAGTGCAGCACATTACATTGTGATTTCTGAAAGGCAAACTTCTTTCACTTAAAATTAAATAACCATGACTACTCTTTTTACTTTAAAATCAAACTAGACATTTTTCCTGGTCTACTCATCTGTCCAGTGCATCTTTATTTGATTTATGTGTAATTCAGGTAAACTTGCTTTCTTTTGTTCTATGGGACCCAAATGACTTTAGAGGCAGTTCACAATATAACATTCAGTCAGAAAATATGTCTGATATAAATACATTCATCTCATTGAAAAAAGTTTGCAAACAAAACAAAATATGAAACTTGTAGTCTCAGAGTAAGCCAGGACCTCATAAAAGTTTTACCACTTCTAAAATTTTTCAATATTTGCTGAGAAAGCACCCCTTTTGTCCATTGTATGTTCTACTTGATTGTAAATACTACTGGGATCTTGATTTTGAAAACAAAACAAAACAATTATCTCAATCAATAATGAATGAAATTATTCCTTACCATATCAGCATAATGAAAGATTCTCGGCACAGTTTTCATCAAAATAAAATTTGCAGGGCACCTGGGTGGCTCAGTTGGTTGTGTCCAACTCTTGGTTTTGGCTCAAGTCATGATCTCGGGGTGTGAGATTGAACCTCATGTTAGGCTCTGTGCTCAGCACGGAGTCTGCTGAAGACTCTTTCTCCCTCCCCCTCTGCTCCTCCTTGTGCTGTCTCTCACCCTCTAAAATGAATAAAATCTTTAAAAAAAAATTCACATTTTGGTATGATCAATAATTCTGAAAAGTGTAAAAATCAGAAATTAAAGCATACATAAGAGCATTTAAAAATTGATCTAAGGGACGCCTGGGTGACTCAGTGGTTGAGTATCTGCCTTTGGCGCAGGCCATGATCCCAGGGTCCTGGGTTTGAGTCCCATATCAGGCTCCCCTCAGGGAGCCTGCTTCTCCCTCTGCCTGTGTCTTTGCCTTTCTCTATGTGTCTCTCATAAATAAATTAAAAAATCTTTTTAAAAGTTATCTAAAATTTCACAAATTACCTTTACAATATACATATATATATTGAGCTACTAAGAATATGGGAAGGTGTTTTGTCATTGCAACACTTGCACCTTCAGCCCATGTGACTATAGCTGTTTTGTTTTGTTTTTAAATTTTATTTATTTATTCATGAGAAACACAGAGAGGAGAGAGAGAGAGGCAGAGACACATGCAGAGAGAGAAGCAGGCTCCATGCAGGGAGCCTGATGTGGGATTCAACCCCGGGTGTCCAGGATCCTACCCTGCGCTAAAGGTGGAGCTAAACTGCTGAGCCACCCAGGTGTCCCCCATGTGACTAGTTATGGCAGTTTTTATCTGTAGCTTCCCCATCTGTCACAGGACAAGATGTGTTAGGAAAACTACAGAGGGATGCATAAAATACACACTTCACAGTCAGCTTGTAGTATTGTTTACAAATACAGGAACTCTGATGAATTTTATTTCACTGTGTGTAGTTTAGGTCCATTGAAAAATCAATGCCAGGTAGACATGAAAGAGATTTTTTTCAGGGAGGGCAGGAGAAGGTGAGGAAGGCCTTCCATTGTGAAGTAGATTTAGAAGAAGAGAAGGAAGGAAGATCAAAAGATTCTCAGACTCCAGCACAATTCTGAGGGTGTTCAGCCAGCCTAATGGGGGTCCTTAAGCCAAGTCACCAACTGCAAGAGTCTCTCATCTCACTAGACTTGGCCAGCTTTGGGGCCCACTTCGTTCTGTCCCAGCTATGATGACCTGCAGTAAGTGTAGCCTCAGCACAAATACAGTGCTGAGTCCAGAGGGACAGGAGCTGGGCTCTTGCAGCTTCTTGTAGCAAAATTCTCATGGCTGCCACAGCCACCTTTGTGCCACACATCTACTTCTCCATGCAGGTTCAGAAAGGGACTCCTCCATGGTTTCCATGGACCTCTCTTCCTGGGGTAGATGCAGAAGTAATAGATTTGTGAGATGAACTTTAGCCTCCATCGATGCAGTGGGACACAGGGCTATACCTAGGCTCGTCCCTAAACCTCCTCTACTCTTCCTTCCCAGTTCTCCTCACTCCCCACTATCACCTCAGCAGACATTTGTGGCTTATCTGATGGTGGCATCCAAACCTGCATTCCTGAGGTGTCTGAGTTCTTGGCCATCATACATTTCCAGACTGGGGTTGCTGCCTGTATCTGATCACAGTTACCCTCACAAAAGAGTAAGATAATACCAGGAGGCATAATACCTGAAGCCCACATGGGTTCCTTCATGTTCCTGCTGTGTGAGAGCAGCCTTCTTTCTCTTGACCATGGTCAATTACCCCTGCCATGGTGTTGACTTATCACCTCCAATTCCTAATCACGAGGAATCCAAAGTACACTGAGAGTAGTCAAGCTAGTTTGTTGTTCAATAGGATACTTGCTGTGTCTCCTACAAGCATGGGACACCAAAAGCAGGCCCTTTGGGGACCTCTAACCTTGAAGAACCCAGAGTTGTGGGGATGAGAAGACATAATCTTAAGTGGGTCATTGGGAATAGTGGTAAGTGGGGGTGATTATACTTCCACCCTATGGTTCCTAGGACCATGTTTTCTTCCTAGTGGAGACACAGCATTGCTCTCTGATTAAATGTATGTGTTACATCCTGGAGCATGGTACCTAATCCTTCCAGCATACTGTCTCAGAACTGGCATTGAAATTGTACCTTAACCACATTATTCCAGTATTCTATGAGGCTGGCTGGTTCTGGGTAATGGTATGCAGAGACTGGTGGGTCTTTTGGCCATGGGCCACTCTCACACCTCTTTCAGCATGACAAGGCTTCTTAGTTGTATGCTATGTTCCATTGGATTCCATGCCTGTCTGAACTGTTGCAAGTTTGTTTCCCTCCCCTGGGACCTTTTCTCAGGTCATCACCACTAAAATCTTTAACAACTGAGCTGCCACCTTGGGCCAGAATGCCCCATCTCTCATTCAGAACGTCTTCTTTGCCTGCTGGGGCAGTAAGTAAACCAGTCCCAGATCTCCATCTGACTGCCTATTTGGAACAGTCTCATGATCAGTTTCCATAGTTCAGGTTCCTGGAGAAGCACATGCTAAAATAAGACTAGATATACACGAGATTTATTGGGAGAGGGAGGAAGAGAAGGCAAGGAGAGCCTTCAATCCCTGTTACAGGGCTGACATTTATGGAAGGAAAGAGGGTAGGAAGGAGGTGGTGGGGGAGGGAGGGGAAGATAAGAAGGGAAGGAAAGGGAGGGAGAAGGAAAGGAAAGTAGCTGAAGGGGTGGAAAAGAAGGGAAGGGGTGTCAGGCTGCAGTGCACTTCCAGTGAAGGGTTTTCCAGGCTGATAGGAGTCTTCAAGCCATGGTGACCAATTGGAGGAGTGGATTGCTTTTCCAGAATGGGCCTGCCTCAGTAGCCCTGAGTACTCCTGCCATGCTTACCCATTGGTTGGTGAATGCAGCAATGGATTCAGTGGAACAGCAATTGGGACTGTCAGTCAGTTATGATTTCTGCAGCAGATGATCTGAATAGCATATTTTCTTGGCCAACATAATAGATTCCAAGTGAAAAAAATACCGTCAGGTCCATTTTAAGTTGTATAAATTATATTGGTAAGTGTATCTCTAATAGAAGGGAACTTCGGTTTTGTCTCAGCATTGATAAGAATCAAATCTCCTGGTTAAGATATTTAAACTTTAAAATACAGAAAATGTATATACAGATTAATGCACATATTTTAAGTGTACTAAATTTTCCATACAAAACATAGCTATGATTGAAAGAATTTTTCACAGATTAGCTTCTGGTTTTACGCATTTCATACATCGCTTCTTCTCCAATATCTAACGCAAATAATGTTGAGTGTCTTTGGAGGAATTTATTCAGAAAGTATTGCCAAGTCTTCTGTCATGATTCTCGGTGAAAGGACCCACCAGACAGTAACAAAATTTCCGGGAGACATTCTTACACTGGGATAGCTGGTCATAACCTGCCCATACATGAAAGTAACAACAAACCATAGAAATATGTCTCACTCCACCCAAAACGAAGGTATCACCAATTCAACTTTCCTTTCCCAGATCCCAAAAGGCAGATACTCCATCATCACCTAAAGACACGGGACATGTGATACAGGGGAAGTTAGAATAGAAAGAGAAAATGGTTTTAACTGATGACAGATAAAATATCTTCATTTTGAAACATTTACAAAAACATTTGCCTATGGGAACACATTGTTTCCAAGTCTTGCAAGGGGCACATGCCAGTAAGGGACATTGAAACTTCATAGGCTAAATCCACCTCTGAGAAGCAGCCAATAGAAATTCCTCTTCTGATATTTGCAAATGACATATCAGATAAAGGGCTAGTGTCCAAGATCTCTAAAGAACTTTTCAAACTCAACACTGAAAAAAACAAGCAATCCCATTAAGAAATGGGCAGAAGACATGAACAGACATTTCTCCAAAGAAGACCTATACATGGCCAACAAGCACATAAGAAAATGCTTCACATCACTTGCCAACAGGGAAATACAAATCAAAACCACAATGAGATACCACCTCACACCAGTGAGAATGGGGAAAATTAACACTACAGGAAACAACAAATGTTGGCGAGGATGTGGAGAAAGGGGAATCCTCCTGCACTGTTGGTGGGAATGTGAACTGGTGCAGCCCCTCTGGCAAACTGTGTGGTGGTTCCTCAAAGAGTTAAAAATAGATCTGCCCTATGACCCAGGAATTGCACTGCTGGGGATTTACCCCAAAGATACAGATGCACTGAAATGCTGGGACACCTGCACTCCAATGTTTACAGCAGCAATGTCCACAATAGCCAAACTGGAAGGAGCTGAGATGTCCTTCGACAGATGAAGGGATAAAGTAGATGTGGTCTATATATATAATGGAATATTACTCAGCCATTAGAAAGGATGAATACCCTCCATTTATATCAACGTGGGTAGAACTGGAGGGTATTATGCTGAGTGAAGTAAGTCAATCAGAGAAAGACAATTATCATATGGTTTCACTCATATGTGGAATATAAGAAATAGTAAAAGGGACCATAAGGGAAGGGGGGAAGACAAACCATGAGATACTCCTAACTCTGGGAAACAAAC
The DNA here is from genome assembly GCF_048164855.1 of Canis lupus baileyi. Classification (NCBI taxonomy): domain Eukaryota; kingdom Metazoa; phylum Chordata; class Mammalia; order Carnivora; family Canidae; genus Canis; species Canis lupus. The sequence continues at coordinate 45,337,416 of NC_132850.1, read as the reverse complement.
AAAGGGTTGTAGAAGGGGAGGTGGGAGGCAAGATGGGGTAGCTGGGTGATAGACATTAAGGAGGGCACATGATGATATGAGCCCTGGGTGTTATACTATATGTTAGTGAATTGGATTTAAATAAAATTCAAAAATTAAAAAAAAATTCTCTGCCCCTAGAGCTTTTTAACTCTGGGGGCACACTGCTTTCCATGCTACTGCAGGAAAATTCTACTAGATGTTTTACCGTGGTATGAAAGAGGTCACCAACTTTCTAGACTGCAATATCTATGATCTCATCACTTGCAACCTTACTGCTAAGCCAATGCAACATATTTTTAGTTGAGTTTTGTTTTTGTTTTGTTTGTTTTGTTTTGTTTTGTTTTGTTTTAGTGGCACAACATTCACCATACTCAAGGTACCAATTTTTGTTAGGATAACAGGCTACAACAAGAGATTCAACAATGTGTCTTAAAGAACAAAGAAGTTTATTTCTCTTCTATGTATTAGTTTCAAGGTGAACCATTAGAGCACGTGGGCATATTTGTTCCACCCAATTATTCAGAGGCCTGGGCTGACACTGGCTCTGTCGTCTTTGATATCTGGCTTCTAAACTTAATCTAATCATTGCCCTTTCAGGCAGTATGAGGGGCATTAAAGTGGATATCCTGGGCCAGGGGTTTTCTTCTAAGTAAATGGTGCAAAAGTGGCCCACAGGGCTCCCATTCACATTAACAAGAGCTTTGTCATATAACCACAACGAACTCAAAGAGGCCGAGACATGTAGTTTGGTTGTATGTCCAGGAAGCAAGGATGGGATGAATTTTTAACAGCATAAGTAGTAGTCTCTGCCACAAGACCTATTGAAGACATGTTCTTCCCTAGTGGCCCAGCCTCCGCTCCTACCTCCTTGGTGGCCACAAGGCTCAGTAGCCATGCTGCTGCCATCACCTGTCCTCTGTGCTCTCTTCTGCCCCATCCCTGAAGCTCTACCTCAATTCATTTCTTGAGGATGGACTTTCAAACCAGTAGATGCTTCAAAGAAAGTGTCCCATTTGGATAGTGGTTCTGCACTGGAAGATTTCCCCAGAGTCCTGCTGAGCACAAAGCCTCATTAACCTCTACCCTGGCTTGTCTTCACCGCCTCACCACAAATGCTCTTACCAAGGCCCCCAGTGACCTTCATGCTCTTGGCCTTGATAGAGACCTTTTAGTCCTCCTCCCTCGTAACCCTTCAGCTATTCCAATGAGTTGAGCTGCCTTCTTAGAACCTCTTCCATTGGGCTTTCCACTGATCTCAGGCCAGGCTTCCTCAAACTCCTTCCTTGCATATCTTTCTTCTGTATGATCTCTACTTTTGTTCATCTGAGCTCAGTCTAAACCTCCCCTGAGTTTCAAAATCCTTCAAAATCTTCCTCTGCCTTTCTATTCAATTGCATTTCTCATGTCAGTCTAAAATGCACCCTTCACATTGAACGCCTCAGTCCGTACTGTCCACACGGTGTCAATTCTCACTTCTGAAGCTTGGCTCAGCATTCTCCTTCCTGGAATGCCAACATTTCACCCTTCTAGCTCTTCATATAATCCATCCTATCAAGACCATTAGACCTCCCCGCCCTTGAAGGAGGCTTTCCCCACAGGTTCTAGAGCACATCAGTATCTATTTCCCTTCTCCAAACTGCCCTTACAGTTAGTATAAACTTTTTTCTACTTACGCATTCTATATATTTTTGTGTCGTTTGGGTGCGTGTTGGTCTTAGCTCACTGAGGGCAACAACCAGATCTTACTTTTTCTGTGCTCCCATCCACCACAGCATTTTCACCTTTCATAAAAGGCTTTCATCAAGAATTCCAATAATTGTTCTAGACTTTGAAGGAAGGTCTCTCAGACTTTTCTGATCAGAAGACTTAATGAGAAAGCTTGTTAAATATAGATCCCCAGAACCCCAACATGTTTTCTGAAACTCTCCAGAGGAGAAAAATAGGAATCTCATTATGGTGCTGTGGTTGACCCTTAGGAACAGAAGATCCAGCTAACCTCTGGTCGATGCAAGATCCCACTCATAGTATTTATCCTCTCATATGTGTACCCCATTTCCCTTCCTCTCCCACCATTACACCCATGCATTGTAACGTATGTAGTGTTTTACCTTTTTGTTTGTATGTATTTTTACATTATGGTATTGTTGTCTTATCTACACATATTTTTAAGTTTATGTAAATGTTGTTGGGCTATCTATACCTCTGCTTCTTTTTCCATGAAATATTGTGCTATATGAAAAAAAGAGAAAGAAATATTGTGCTATATGTACATTTAAGTCACTATTTCTCACCACTGCACAATATTCCTTGTAGTGCATTCTCCATTCAGCAATAGATTTCCGGTTACCTCCATTTCCTGCTGCCCCACAAATACCTCCCACAAATACCATGACAACAAACAACCTAATTCTCTTCTTAGGACTCTAAGTTATCCTACTCATTTGGTAAGATTATTATTTATTTAGTGAAGATTAAGTAAACAAGTACAGAAGAAAGAGGGGGAAATCTCATGCTTTCCAAATAGCCGTTGGATACCAGCCCTGAAGGAAGGCTAGAAATCCAATTATGCTTTAACCAAGGATGCTAACACTACAAAACAATATTTATTTTCCAGATACAGACTTTAGTAAAATTGGTAGTCCCAACAAATCCCAAGTAATCTATAATAAGGTTTGTAAAAAGGCTGAAGGTTCTTAGCATAAAGCTTCCATTTATTTGGAGTCAATTATGGGAACACCCTCCCTGGTTATATCCTTGAGATAACCCTGACTCAAAAGAAAGTTTTGCAAACAACAGTGGTCTCCCCAAAGCACTCCCGAGGACAGTCTACCTTGAATGTCAATCAGGCCCAGTTGGGAGTCATCAAAAGAACTTTAGCAGAACCCAGTTGTCATGCGCTGTAGTGCAGGTATTTTTAAAAGCTGAGCACAGCAGAGGCTCCCCCATCAATTCTGGCTGGCCTCAATTTGTTGCCCAGAGCTATATTGCAGAACCTCAGATGTATTGCCAGAAGGGTCACTGGAGGATCGTGTATTTGCTCAAAGGTACTCAAACCCTCGTGTCTTTGCCCATAAATCATGGCACTAAAATGCATGTATTGGCAAAAACTACTCCAGCTGCCCAGGGCTTCTTATGACAAGGCCTTCAGATCTTCCACCATCATATCGAACAATACATGGAAAGAAACAGAGATACATCTATCTATTGAAATACTGAGCATAGCACCAGGCCTGAGGAATCTGAAGGAAATCTAAGAAGTTAATAAGAAATCAGAGCAACAACTTGAGGCAGCAGAGCTTCACATCTATGAGAGCATCCCTTATTTACCTATCTCAAAGAAGTAGGACAGCTTATTATTTAAAAATGTAAGGAGCAAAGAAGGAGAATAAACTGCAGTTTCCTTCTATAGATTGTACCACTGGGGTGCAAATGGAATCCAAATTTCAGTCTCTCTCTGCTCAGCCCATGGCTATAAGAGAAAGGGCACATTTTTAAAACTAGTCTAACCAAAGCAGCACTCTTTTCTAATTGTTCAGTCTAAAACGGACACATTTTTGTAAAGCCCCACTCAGAGGGATTTGGATGAGATTTCCATCTCCTCTGTCTAAAGGCACTTTATGTTCTAGCTGCAGCTTCGTATTTTAACCCTCAGTGACAGGTGCAGTGAATAACATGGGGATCGGCAGTAAAAGACAAGTCTGTTGAACTGAATGTTTGTCAAACTGGGATTTGTGGCTTTAAAATCCTGGTGTCTGCCCCCAAGACTACACTTATGATAAAGCTGATAAATGCATTTTACCTGCCTCCCTAACTAGATGGGTATTTGGCTTTTTAAGGATAGGAATCGTGTCTACTTCCTTTATGTTCCCTAAAGCAGCAGGTATAGTGTTGTGCCCAAAGTACATATTCAATAAACTTTGGTGAATGGTTCATACAAATGAAATAGTTTATTTTTAAAATCTGTATTGTAGGGCCTATGCCATCTGAGAACTACCAGAGGTGATTTTCCAAGATGTTCCCCTTTAATGTAACTTTTGACATAGAACTGGGAGCCCTAAAGGCATATTTTAATTTATACAAGTGTTCAAAATAGACTACCCTGAAGGTACACAGGTGTTTCTTAATACAGTTGTCAAGCCTGGCAATGGGAACAAAATAGTTTCTGAATTTCTTAAAGGGGCAGTATTTCTCAATACAGACAAAAAGTAGAATCCTTCTTCTTTTATTTCCCAGTGCTTAAGTAGAATATAGACTTATCACATTTACAGGCAAATAATATGGTCTAATTGGTTTCCAATTCCATCTAACTTTTCACAGAAAGAATGAAACCAACTATTCATGAATAGAAACTACAATAACACACTAAACAACATGCTGTTCCTCAAGTTATTCACAAAGTTTAATACTGGCTCTCTTGGATGGCAAAATACTTATATTCTTTTATCAACTGTCTAATATTTCCATGATTTTTATAAATTACATATATTTTAATGGAAAAATGCTTTGTTAAAAAGTCACATGGTAGCCTTCTCTCCCTGTGCTCATAGGTGGGCATATGATCCAATCTGGGCTGATTTGAGCCCTTCCTTAGAATTTTTCCATTTGGAACTAGAGAATAAGGGAGTCTTATCTCTAGGGCCACATTGCTGAAAAAAATGTGAAAAGGTAGTTGCTCGGAAATGTTGTCTCTGATCCATGGAGAAAGCCTGGCTATAAAAAGAAGACTGAAAACCAAGCATACACACACATAGAGAGAATCCACAAGTCCGTCAGGCAACAGCTAAACCTAATGTCCCTCCAAAATCTTTTGCATTTTACTTTGCTCATGATTCATTTTAAAGCTATTTATTAAAAAGCTACTATGTGCTATGTGATGGATACTTGAGTATGCAGGAGTGAATAAGGCATAACTGCAGGGGTTTACATATCCATTTTAGATACACCTTTGTTGTTGTGGAATAGTAAAGCAAATACATATACTTTAGTGAGGCAACCTGCAGTCCTGCTGTAACACTATACCAGTTTGTGTTTTAAGGTACAGACAAAGGAGCACTTGGGTGGCTCAGTCAGTTGAGCATCCAACTCTTGGTTTTGGCTCAGGTCCTGATCTCATGGCTCATGGATGGAGCTCCCCATTGGGATGCAAGTTCAGCAGGAGTCTGCTTGGATATTCTTTCCTTCTGCCCCTTCTCCTACTCACACACACTCTGTCTCTAAAATAAATAAATAAATAAATAAATAAATATCTTAAAAAAATAAAGATACAGTTTTACAACAGCATGCATCAGCAATGTATATATTTACTTTATTATTCCACAGTAGGAAAACACAATAAAATGGATTTCTATTCTCAGCCAAAATGGGGAAACAGAGGCCAAATTTAATCTCCCTTTAGAAATAACAACCAAAAATAGACAAAATATATGAAACAATGATTTTCAGAACCCTGGAGATGATTCTTGAGACATGGGAAATGGGGACACCTGAGTGGCTCAGTGGTTGAGCATCTGCCTTCAGCTCAGGGCGTGATCCTGGGGTCCCACATCACCCTCCCTGGGGGGAGCCTGCTTCTCCCTCTGCCTATGTCTCTGCCTCTCTCTCTCTCTCTATGTCTTTCGTCTTTCATGAATAAATAAATAAAAATCTTTAAAATAAACCCATGAGAAATGAAAAGGTAGACCCTGCAATTTCCCCAGTTTACTGATTTGAGAGAAACTCTGGGTTTAAGCTCAGGAAGGCCAACTCATGTGGAACCCCCAAGACTTTGAGTTGAGGAGGTGGAATTTGAAAGTTCAGATAGATCAAGATGGTCAGTATTCATAGAGAACCAGAGAAGAGAGAATACTACAGACAGAAACCTCCAGAAACTGCATGAATACATATGATGAAATCATCCAAGGCTAGAAAAAGAACCACCTGAGGAGGTTAGAGGCAACATTGCCTAGTGGTCATAAGGGACTGGGAAAGTTTCTATTCCCACCAGCCAGACTGGAAAATTTCATAATTCATAGGTCAGAAACGGCTTACCTAAGAGGTGAGGAATAAATTACTCCTGGACTGAACACTGCTCTAGACATGCCTGCCAAATCTTCAAAGCAAGACCCTCTCCCCTACAAAACAAACTATCTCCAACTAATGTAACTACATGCCAGAAAAAGATGAAGTATATCTATAGAAAATTTTAAAATATCCAGCACCCAACAAGGTTAAACTCACATTGCCTGGCATTCAACCAAAAATTACCAGACTAGCAAAGAAGTGGAAAATATGACCCGCAATGAGGAGAAAATTTAACCAGTTAAAACCAATCCAGAACTGACATAAATGTTAGGATTAATTAAAATAGCTATTATAACTGTATTCCATATGTTTAAAAATTGGACTAGAAACAAGATTTTTTAAAAAATTGAACTTCTAGTGGTGAACACTATGATGTCTTAAGTGAAAAATGCACTGAACAGGATCGCTGGACATTGCAGAAGAAAAGAACAGTGAACTTGAAGATAATAGTAGCAGAAACTATCTCAAATGAAATAGTAGGAACTATCTAAAATAAAACAGAACAAAGAATAACAAGAAAATCAACAGCACCAGTGCCTATGGGACAACTTCAAATGACTTAATAAAGATATAATCGGAGTTCCTGAAAAAGGAAGGGCAGAAAAAGTATTTGAATAAATAATGACTGAAAAATTCCCAAATTTACTGAAAACTATAAACCCACAGATCTAATTAAATAATCCCAAGCACAAGAAACATGAAGAAAAGAACACCAAGGCATATCAGGTGGAGAGGAAGCACAAATTACCAATATCAGGAATGAGAGTAATATCACTTCAGATTCTACAGCTATTAAAAGGATAATAAGAGAATATTATGAACAAAGTTATACCAATAAATTGACAAGTCCAAGGAGTGGACAAATTACTTAAAAGATACAAACTACCGAAGCTCATTTAAGAAAACACAGTTTTTTTTAAAAAAAAGATATAGGTAATCCAAACAGACCTATAACTAATAAAGAAATTGAATTTGCATTTAACTCCCTCCCCTGCTAAAGAAAATCCCAAGGCTCATTGATAAATAATACTCATTCTACACATGCTCTTCCAGGAAATTGAAGGAGAGAGAATACTTTCCAACTCCTTCTAGAAAGCCAGTTTTATCCTGACATCAAAACTAAAGACCTTACAAGAAAAGAAAATTATAAACTTATGTCCCTCCTGAACCTAACTGCAAGAATTCTAAACAAAATTTTATTAAACTGAATCCAATAATATATAAAAAGGAGAATGCATCATGACAAAATGAAGTTTGTCCCAATAAAACAAGTTGGTTTAATATTAGACAAATCAATCAAATTAATTGATCACGTTAAAAAAACTAAAGAGAAAGAAGAAAATATGATCATCTCTATAAACACATAATAAACATTTGACAAATCCAACCTCTATCTCTGAAAAAAAAAAAACTCTCAGCAAACGAGAAATGGAAATGAATTTTCTTAATCTGATAAGAACATTTATGAAAAAACTTCAGCTGATATCATTCTCTTTTTTTTCTAGAGGGAGAGGTTGCAGGGAAAGAGATAAAATCTTAAGAAGGCTCCACACCCAACATGAAGCCTGACACAGGGCTGGATCTCACCACCCTGAGATCATGACCTGACCCAAAATCAAGCGTTGGATGCTTAATGGACTGAGCCACTCACGCACCCCCTAGTATCATTCTTAATGGTAAAAGACTGAACATTTTTGCCTTAGGACCAGGAACAAGTCAAGGGTACCTGTTCTTGCTATTTTTACTCAACAATGTATTGGAGGTTCTAGCCAGTGCAATATGGCCATTTTAGAACATCCAAATTGCAAGAGAAGAAGTCAGTCTGCTCTCATTTGGAAAAGACATCATTGTTTATATAGAACTAGTGAGTGAGTTTACCAAGGTTGCAAGATTGAAGATCAATATCATAAATCAGGGATCCCTGGGTGGTGCAGCGGTTTAGCGCCTGCCTTTGGCCCAGGGCGCGATCCTGGAGACCTGGGATCGAATCCCACATCGGGGTCCCGGTGCATGGAGCCTGCTTCTCCCTCTGCCTGTGTCTCTGCCTCTCTCTCTCTCTCTCTCTGTGTGTGTGACTATCATAAATAAATAAATTAAAAAAAATATCATAAATCAATTCTATTTTTATCTACAGCAATGAACAATTGACAATTGAAATATTTTTTAAATACTATTTACAATAGCATCCAAAATTATGAAATACTTAGGTTTACATCTGACAAAAGATATGCAAGTCTTATATACTAAAAATGTACTTTGATCCATACTTCATACCATATAAAATATAAGCTCAAAAGTATAACAGACCTGACAAGAAATAACACACGTTGGTAAGGATGTGGAGAAAAAGAAACCCTCATACATTGTTGGTGGGATTATAAATTGGCTTAGCCACTGTGGAAAGCAGTATGGCGTTTCCTCAAAAAAATTAAAAATAGAAATACTATGTGACCCAATAATTCAACTACTAGGACTTTACATGTACCCTTCTGTTCATTGAAGCATTATTTACCACAGCCAAGTTACGGAAGCAACCGAAGTCCATCAATAGCTGAATGAATAAGGAAAATGTGGTATGTATAATATTATGCAGCCATAAAAAATGATGTGCCATTTGTAACAACATGCCTGGATCTAGAGGATATTATGCCAAGTAAAATTAGTCATACTTAGAAAGACAAATACTGTATGACTTCATACATATGTGGAATCTGAAAAAATCCAAATGAATATACAAACAAAAAACAGAGTCAGAACTATAAATATTAGAACAAATTGATGGCTCCTGGGGTGGGATGGGGAGAATGGGCAAAGTAGGTGAAGGGCAGTAGGAGATACAGGATGCCAGTTATGGAATGAATAAATCATAGGAATAAAAGGTACAGCCCAAGGAGTATAATCAGTGATATTGTAATAGCATTGTATGGCATCAGATGGTAGTTACACTTGTGGTGAGCATAGCATAATGCATAAACTTGTTGAATCACTATGTTACACACCTGAAGCTAGTGTAAAATTGTATGTCAACTACACTCAAATTAAGAAAAAAATTGAGTGTAATAGGCAAATATAAAACTATGAAGCTTCAGAGAAACATATAGAAAAAAATTGCCCGTGACTTTGGTTAGATAAAGATTTCTTAGATACCAAAACACTATTCTAAAAATTGATAAATTGGGTTCACTTAAAAGAAGCAATTCATTAATTAGTGCAAGATTCCAATGGCATTTTTTACAGAAGTAGAAAAAAATACTCCTAAAATTTATATGGAACCACAAAAGACCCTGAAGAGCCAAAGAAATCCTGAGAAAGAACAAAGAGGGAGACCCCACACTTCCTGATTTTAAGCTACACTAAAAAACTACAGTAATTTTAAAAGTATGGTATGGACACAAAAACTGATGAATAGATAAACAGAACAGAATTGAGACCCCAGATATAAACTCAACCATATATGGTCAACTAGTATTTGATAAGGGAGTCAAGAATATTGATTGGAGAAAAGAGAATCTTTTCAATAAATGGTACTGGAAACATTGGATACATGTAAAATAATGAAACTAGACCCCTACCTTACACTATTCACAAAATTAACTCAAAATTGATTAAAGACTTAAACATAAGATCTGAAACCATCAAAATTCTAAAAGAAAACAAGAGAAAAAACTCCTTGACAGGGGTCTTGATAATGAATTTTTGGAAATCATACGCAAAGCACAGCAAAAAAAATAAAAATAAAGAATTGAGACATCAAACTGAAAAGGTTCTGCACAGCAAAAGAAACAAACAAATGAAAAGACAGCCATGGGAGGGGAAAAAATATTTGTAAACCATATATCTGATAAGGGTTTAATATCCAAAATATATAAAGAACTCATACAACTCAATAGCAAAAAACTCCAAATAATTCAATTAAAAATGGGCAAAGGATCTGAGTAGATATTTTTCCAAAGAAGATACATGAATGACCAACAGGTACATGAACAGCTGCTCAACCTCACCAGTTTATCAGGAAAATGTAAATCAAAACCATGATAAGGTATCACCTCATGCCTGTTAGAAGGACCGTCATGAAAAAGACAAGACACAACAAATGCTGGTATGAATGTGGAGGAAGTGGATCTCTTGCACACTGTTGGTAGGACTGTGAATTGGTTCAGCCACTGTGGAAAACAGTATGGAGGTTCCTCAAAAAATTAAAAGTGTAACTACCATATGATCTAGCAATTCCATTTCTGGGATTTTTATCCAAAAGAAACAAAGACTTGAAAAGATATCTGCACCCTCATACTCATAGCAGCATTATTTACAGCAGCCAAGACATGGAAACAGCCTAAGTATCCATCAGTGGATGAATGAATAAAAATGTGGTGTATATACATGCAATGAAATATTAAGCCATAATAAAACAGGGAAATCTTACCACTGTGACAATATCGATAGACCTTGAAGGCATTATGCTAAGTAAAATAAGTCAGAGAGAGACAAATACTGTATGATCTCACTTACATATGGAATCTAAAGCAAGAAAAATAACAACAACATAAACACCAAACTCATAGAAAAAGAGATTACATTTGTGGTTACCAGAGTTGGGGGGTGGTGGAGGGATGGGGAATTGGAGGAAGGTGGTCAAAGGCATAAACTTCCAGTTACAAGATAAATAAGCACTGGGATGTCATGTACAACAGTATGACTATAGCTGACATTGCTGTATATGGTGTTGTGAGAAAGTTGTTAAGAGAGAATTCTCACCAAAAGGAGAAATCTTTCCTTTTCTTTTTACTGTATCTATGAGATGGTAGATGTTAACTACACCTATCATGGTAATCATTTCATAATATATGTAAATCAAATCATCATGTTGTACACTTTTAATTTACATGGAGGATATTTGTTGATTATTTCTCAGTAAAGGTGGGAAAAAATAAACACTCCTTCAGTTTTGAAAGATCCCATTAAGAATGAAAAGGCAAGTTACAATTAAACACCAATAAAAAATAAATTTATACATATAAAAAAAGAAAAGGCAAGTTACAAACTGGGAAAAATATTTGCAAAGCAGATATTTGATACATTAGCTCCTGTTGCTGTTATAACAAATTGTCAAAAACTTATTGGTTTAAAACAACACAAATTATTCTTTTACATTTCTGGAGGTCAGAAATCCAAAATGAGTCTTCTACGGAGCTTAGGTTAAGGTCTCAACAGAGCTGGTTCCTTCTGGAGGGTGCAAGGGAAAATTTGTTCCATGCCTCCTCTAGCTTTGAGAGACCGTCAGTATCTTTCTCCTGAACCACATCAATCTCTGCTGCAATGGTCACAGCCCTGCTTTCTGTCCTACTGACTCTCTTGCCTCCCTCTGATGAGGACTCCTAGGATTACATGTAGGATCTTCCCAGATAATCCAGGTAAACTCCTCATCTCAAGGTCCCTAACCTTAATCAGATCTGCAAAATGTTTTTTGCCATTCAAGATAGGATATAGACATCTTTGTGGAGTCATTATTTAGCGTAGCATTGCTAATAAATGACTTGTATTCAGAATATATAAAGAACTGTCAAACTCAATAAGAAAATAAGCCACCAAATTAAAAATTAGGCAAAAGTTTTGAACAGATTTAAGGCAGATATATTTAACCAAAAAAAGATATCCAAATGACAATAAATACATGAAAAGATGCTCCTCATTGGTCTTACAACTGTTAGAATGGCTAAAACTAAGAAGCTTGGCCATGTCAACTATTGGTGGGAATATGGAATAACTAGAATTCTCATACACTTCTGTGGGAATGTAAAATTGTACAACTACAAGTAACACAAAGTGAAACATCTACATACGATATGGTTCACTTCTGCTACTTCTGAGTATTTATCTAAGAGAATGAAACCATATGTCCATTCTAAAATGAGATGACATTCTGAAATGAAAGCATTCTGACCAGTTGTACAGAAATGTTCATAGCGGCCTTATTTGTAATAGCCCAAAACTGAAAAGACCACAATGTCCACCAAAAGGGAAATGGATAAAAAATCATCGTAGAGTTGAGCATTGGAATACTACTCTGCAACAAAAAGGGATATACTATTAATACATGCAACCACATGAATATATCCCCATCCTCCCCCCAAAAGGAATATATACAATAAACATATTCCATATGTATACAACTCAAAAAGATGAAAACTAATCTATAGCGACAGAAAGAAAATCAGTATTTGCTTGTGGCAAGGGACAGTGCAGGGGGGCCAGGAGGGAGGAAGAGGCATAAGAAGAAACTGTTGATAATTGTCTTTGTCTGATTGACTTATTTCACTTAGCATATTATCCTCCAGTTCCATCTACATTGATTTAAAGACAATTGTCATATGGCTTCACACATATGTGGAATACAAGAAATAGTGCAAAGGACCATAAGGGAAGGGGGGAAAACTGAATGGGAAGTTATCAGAGAGGGAGACAAACCGTGAGACTCTTAACTCTGGGAAACACCTGGGGATAGCTGGAGGGGAGGGAGGTGGAAGGATGGGGTAATTGGGTGACAAGCACTAAGGAGGGCACGTGATAGGATGAGCACTGGGTGTTAGACGCAACCTATGAATTATTGAACACTACATCTGAAACAAATGATGTACTCTATGTCTGCTAATTGAATTTGTTTTTTAAAAGTTTCCTGATGGTGATAGGGATTAAGAGTATACTTACACCATGATGAGCACTGAGTAATGTGTAGAATTGTTGAATTACTATCCTATACATCTGAAACTAATATAACACTGTATGTTAACTCTACTGGAATTACAATAAAAAACTTAAGTAAAAAAAAAAGAAAAAACTCTTGATGGTGATTGTTCATTAATCTTGACTGTGCAAATGGCTCTACGGCTGTACACATTTGTCAAAAACTTACAAAACATTACACTTCAAGTGGATGCAGTTTCTTAACACCAATTATACCTCAGTAAAGTGGTTTTTAAAAAAAAAAAATACAAGCAATAAACACTAAGTCTATGCTGTGTACTATTCAAGGGGCTTTAGTTATGCAGTGATGTAGCAAGAGAAACTTGCTCCAGTCAGTTTTATTAACTTGACTCCTTTAATATGAAGTCATATCTATTGCAACATGATAACAACGACTTAATCTTTTTGCTTAAAAAGCTAAGTACATTTCATCCAGGCAATCTTCCTCCTTTTATGCCCAGCTTTTTGTAAAAGAAACAAAACTAAATTTCATCTCTACTGTAGCACGTAGAGATGCTGAAGAGCATCAAAAACTAAAGAAAAAAATAGTCCAAATGGAAAGGGAAAAATCAAGGGACAATCAGATAATAATATGGCTTTGAATAATGAGATTACCAGTCTGGTTTATGCCATAAATACAGTTTCTGTATTTTCAGGAATGGTGTTTTAAAGATTCTGAGCATCAGAAGGAAGACCAGGGTCTTTAACTTCTGTGATGCCCGCAAACGTACCCTGCATCAGATAGGGTGGGGAGTAGTGATTAAATGCAACCCATTTGTTTGATTGATGGCTGTGAAACTTGAACAAGTTACTTAATCTCTCTGGCACCCAGTTTCATTTATCTGTAAAATGGAGATAATAGTACTTGCCTAGGAAGGTTTGTTTTGAGGCTAAAATGATATACCTTCTTAAATCAACTTTCCTATAATACATTTTGAGCTATAGATGCTCTTGAGTAATTAATCTTCATTAATCTTCATGACAACTTTGCAAAATGGGCATCATCACCTCCATTTTATAATTTAAGATATTAAAATTCAAAAGTTAATGTTTTTCAGTGATTTATCTATTTGAGAGGGGTAAGGAGCAGAGGGAGAGGGAGAGGGAGAGAATATTCAAGCAGATTCCCTGCTAAGTGTGTAGTCCAACACAGGTCTTGATCTCACAATGCTGAGATCATGACCTGAGCTGAAATCGAGTCAGATGTTTAATCAACTGAACTATCCAGGTACCCCAAAAGTTAAATAATTTATCAAGGTAACAGAATAGGTGGTAAAGTAGATTAATCTGACCCAAAAGGGCAAATTCTTTTCACTATGCCATTTTATTTTTGTAGCATAGTTAATAAATATTTGCTGACTGGTATTCAATATATGACTTCAAAAGATACTATAACATCAATATCCAAAGTGGAGTGTGTGTGGAGAGGCATTCTCTATAGAAGATGGTTACTTATACTGTGCCCAAACTTTTCAAATAGAAGCTCATTTTTTCTAATGTGCTCAATGGTGGCAAAATTTTAGGATGGATATGATTAAGGAAAATAACCAAACACATTAAATATACACACCTAAATGATTGATCTGGGTAATTATATTTGTGGTGAAAGCAGGATAATAATATTCACTCTGCCTCTCTGTCTTTTTTTTTTTTTTTTTTTTGTAGTTTTGAAAGAGCTTCAAAGTGGGAGTGCCAAAAATTTATCAAATAATGGCAGTATGGGGGCAGCCTGGGCAGCTGAGTGGTTTAGCACTGCCTTCAGCCCAGGGCCTTATCCTGGAGACCTGGGATCGAGTCCCAAGTCAGGCTCCCTGCTTCTGGGGAGGGACCTGCTTCTCCCTCTGCCTGTGTCACTGCCTCTCTCTTTCTGTCCCTGTGTCTCTCATGAATAAATAAATAAAATCTTTAAAAAATAATAATAATGGCAGTATCAATTGAAATAAGTATGTAGCCTTTTATGGTGCCCACTTTAAAGTGACAAACAGTAGCTCAACTATAATCATACTCATCACAATTCATTTAGCCTTGATCCTGCCTCTGTTGGAGGGTAAAGCTCAAGGGTGAATCACTGAAGCCTCTTGTTTCTTTCTTCTTGTTGCTTCTTTCTTTCAAGTGCATCATTGAGTTATTAGCTGGTTAGTTGTCTCTGAATACTAATTTGAAAATCTGTTATATAGGCAGCCCCAGTGGCTTAGTGGCTTAGTGGTTTAGCACTGCCTTCAGCCTGGGGTGTGATCCTGAGGACTCAGGATCGAGTCCCACCTCGGGCTCCCTGTATGGAGCCTGCTTCTCCCTCTGCCTGTGTCTCTACCTCTCTCTCCTGTGTCTCTCATGAATAAATAAATTAATTAGTTAAAAAAAAAGAAAAGAAAATCTGTTATATAGGTACTATGTATGTTTGGATGTGCCAGATTTTTTACTAATGCAATTCTCTAATATTGGAAAAGGAGAAATAAGTATTTGTTACATTTTTATTCCAACTGATTAAAGTGTAGAATCTGGGTTTATAAATAAAGTTACTTATAAGAATAATTCACAGATTTATGACTATCAACAAGGAAGAGGCTGGGTATCAAGATATCTGGTTTTAGTTCCAGTTGGAGCTGCTGTGTGACTATGGACAAAGAGTCATTCCCTTTGATCTTTCTTTCTCTCATTTAAAAAAATTAAGTGATATATTGCATAGCTTGTTAATGGCAGCACCTTAGTGTTTGTTGATAGACTATTAGTTTTAACTGCCTTTTTTTTTTTAAGATTTTATTTATTTATTCATGAGAGACCCAGAGAGAGAGGCAGAGACACAGACAGAGGAAGAAGCAGGCTCCCAATGGGGAGCCTGATGTGGGACTTGACTGAGAGCGAGCCAAAGACAGATGCTCAACCACTGAGCCACCCAGGTGCCCCTGCTTTTTTGGTTTTAAACTAAGTTTTCATTGAAGCTGTAAGAAAGTAATTAAATATTTTGATGGCAAGGACTTTTTCTTTACCACTTTACCATTTAGTACTTGAAATAAGGAAAATATATACATATAAATGTTACACTGGCATTAATTAAGTGAATGCCATCAAAAAGAATGTCATTGAATAATTTGCATAGATAATCTTAGCATTTATAAAGATACTTATCTGCTAGGATAAAGAATCTATATACCCGGGATCCCTGGGTGGCTCAGCGGTTTGGCGCCTGCCTTCGGCCCAGGGCGATCCTTGAGACCTGGAATGGAGTCCCACATCGGGCTCCCTGCATGGGGCCTGCTTCTCCCTCTGCTTGTGTCTCTGCGTACCCCACCTCCCCCCCGTCTCTCTCTCTGTGTCTCTCATGAATAAATAAATAAAATCTAAAAAAAAAAAGCTATACCTTAAGTATAATACACAACCTTATCAACTATAAAATTTCCTGTAAAAAACTCAGTCATACACATTATAAACAATTTGTGATAAATTAAATGCAGAAATCATTCTGTTCATTTACACCTATAAACTAGAGTACATAGTGGAACCAAGCTTTCAAAAGTCAAAGACCAATCGGCCAAACACCCAACTTATCTAGCATACTAATGTTAACTAATTTACATAGGTACATAGCTTCATTGCTGATTCTCAAAGCACACAATACAAGGTGTGGGCCAGCTCCTGATGAAAACTGTATTGAAATTCTTTGCTGTAAACTATTTTCTAAATGCCCATATAGGAACCATTTTATTACTGCCATCTGATTAGATTGGAAGCAAACAACATGACATCAATAAGCAAAGCTTATGTTTGATGTCTTTGGAAGGCAGCCACACATACACACACACACACACACACACACACACACACACACACGGAAAAATAATTAACTGAACATCTGTTATTATCTTTCAAATGCAGGCTTGGTTAAAAGGACACAAAGTACACAGCAACAACCAGCTGCTGACAAGCCAAGTTCACCAAACGTTTTGACTGTGCCAAAATGTTTACTACCTCTTTCTCTTTAAAATTTAATTGTGAAATACACATTCAGAAAGTGTATAAGAAAAACTCTTAATTATGGAATATAACATCAATTAAGTTGGGCTTAATTAATGATACAATGAAAATACAACCATAACCAAGTTTGTCTCTAAGGTTTGAATTTACCTCTGAGAATTCACTCTGAAACTAGCAACCCAGCCTTTTTAGTTTTTTGTCTCTAGACTTTAATAGGCCACTGCAGATCGGCTCCTGACCAAAACATTTTGGCTATAATTTTCAACACTTCAGTTTGTACTTTGTCATTTTTACTGCCTTTCAATTTCTTGATATTCACCTACAAATGCAGTAATTAACGGGTGTCTGTACTCTCAGAGATCTTGGCAAATTAACCAGGGTACTTCTTGTCATCTTTGAATATAAAAAGTCAATTCACTTAATTCAACAATCATTCATATGCCTTCTACTATGTGCCCAGAAGGGTCTCTGTATTTATAATGATGTATAAGACACACTCTTTTCCCCAAAGAAGTTATTATATAGCAAACAATAAGCAGGTACTCTCATGTCAAATAGTTGAATAATAGGACTTAGTGCAAGGGGGAAAGATTTTTATAACTCTCTTTTCATTTACTAATTTGGGGATATGCCCAGAGGTGTTAAGCATTTACTAGATACTAACCAGAGTCAGGAAACTCTATCTGTGGGATTTCACTAAGGAAACTATGTTAGGCATTTGCAAATGAAGATCTGAACACCTAGCAGCTAACATTAAAACTTCTCCCAATAATATAGGCATATTTCTGAGGCATGCAGAAGTACAAACATAGGAAATACTATCAACATTGTAGAGATTTAGTGGCTATGGTGGTCTGTAAAATGAAAGGGGAAAATGGTGATATAAAAATGTTTTACTGTATTTAATACAAAAATTTAGAACTCTCATGACATAGTCAATATCTGTTTTCTAATTATATAATCATAACTTTTGCCCAATTATATCAAACATCAGTTTTCACCAAGTTGGAATTAACTCATTGATAAGTTTTAGTATTTTCTTATTTGGCTGATTTTTGCCCGTACCCTGAGAACATAAAACAAATAACTCTTTTCAGCATATGTCCCATCAACATTAAAGAATCCAGCTTCTAAACACAATGGAAAACCAGGATCGGTTTTACTTCCCCAAATTAAATAAATATGAAGCTAGGTTAAATATAATTATACAAAATTATTATACAAAATTATACCAAAAAATATTAATGATAGAATTAGCAGAAAAGAACATTAAACCATCTATTAAAATACTATACACATTCAAGAAGATAGAGGAAAATATAAATATGATGGAGAAATGGAAAACATCTTAACAACCCAAATGAAACTTTTAGAGATAAAATACACAATGCCTGATGAAAAAAAACACAGTGGATAAAATTAGCAGAAGATTATATACTACAGAAGAAAAAAATTAGTGAACTTGAAGACCTCACATAAAAACCATTCAAATAAAACACACAGAGAAAAAAGACTAGAAAAAAGTGAATAGGGTATAAGTAAGTGGAAGAACAAGGTCAAGCAGCCTACCATCTTTGTAATTGCTTTAAAAAAAAAATAAAGGTAGATCAGGGATGGGAACAGAAAAGATCCTTGAAAAAAATAATGACCACAATTTCCTTAAAAAGTACAGAGTTTGGGGTTCCTGGGTGGCTCAGTCAGTTAAGCATCTGCCCTTGGTTCAGGTGATGGTCCCCGGGTCCAGGTATCAAGCCCTGCATTGGACTCCTTGCTCTCCCTGCTTATGGTCTCTCTTTATCTTTGTCTCTTTATTTATTTATTTATTTATTTATTTATTTATTTATTTATTTATTTAATTATTTAATTATTTAATTATTTAATTATTTATTTGAAAGAGACAGAGAGAGAGAGAGAGTACAAGTGGGGTGAGGGATGGAAGGAGAAGTAAACTCCCCACTGAGCAGGGAGCCTGATGTGGAGCTTGATCCTGAGACCCTGGGACCATGACTTGAGCTGAAGGCAGATGCTTAACTGATTGAACCACTCAGACACCCTTAAATAAAAATCTTTTTTTTAAAAAGGCACAGAATTTTCTCCAGCAGGAGTCACAGAGATGCAGCAGAAGGGGGGAGTTCATATGATTCCAAATGTAAGAAGGATTTGATGTGCTGCTGCTTGTCCTAAGATACAGGGGAGTACTGCCATGATTGGAGAAAGATCTCCAGGAGCTAAGGATGGCCCCCTGCTGACAGCCAGCAAAAAAGACAAGACCTCAGTGCTACAGCTGCAAGTAATGCAACTCTGCAGCAATCTGAATAAGCTGGGAACTGGATTGTTCTCCAGAACCTCTGGTTAGGAGCACAGTGAGGCCTTATGATTTGACCTTAAAACTCTAAGCAGAATAGCCAGTTGAGCTGTGCCATACCTAGACTTCAGATCCACAGAGCTATTAAATAATAAATGTGTGTTGCTTTAAGCCACTGTTTGTAGTACTTTGTTATAGCAGCAATAGAAAACGAGTATAAGAAACCAGACACAAATGACTGGGTACTGTATGATTCCATTTGTATGAAATTCTAGAAGAAGTAAAACTATGATAGAAACCAGATCAGTGGTTGATCATAGGGATTCCAGGTAGGAGATTGACTGCAAAGTGTCATAAGAGAACTTTTGGGGGTGATAGAAATATCATGATTGCTAGAGTCATTACGTGACTGTGAACATTTGTTAAAATTTATCATATTGTATACTTTGAAGAATTGCGTTGTTTTATGTAAATCATGCTGCAATATAATTGACACACAAAAAATAACATTACAGTTCTTCTTGCCTTTTGACTTGTCACAGGTATTTTGATGTTAAATTCCTATTTTTTTTTAAGATTTTATTTATTTATTCATGAGAGACACAGAGAGAGAGAGAGGCAGAGGGAGAAGCAGGCTCCATGCAGGAAGCCCGACGTGGGACTCGATCCTGTGTCTCCAGGATCAGGCCCTGGGCTGAAGGCAGCACTAAACCGTTGAGCCACCTGGGCTGCCCTGATGTTAAATTCTTAAAACCAAAAGCTAATATTAGCGCACTGATCACCTCGTATTCCTATATTCCTGAGATTGAATACTTTTTTAACCATCTTAAAGACACTGATAGCAATGTATGAAATTATTATATGGTATAATCAATTTTTATGTGTATTATTATTATGTGTGCACACATATTATGTGTGCACAGACACACTATCAAACATATATACACATACACAGTCATAAAAATATAGAAAGATAGGGAGACACAGAGACTACTCTTAAGTCTATGCTATTGTTAATGAAGTGTTCAGATACATACATTGATCTGATCTTTTGGGGGCAACATGAACACATTCAAGGTGTTGCTATATTTGGCAACAAATGGCACCCAGGAGCCAAAAATCTGTGGTGTAGGTGAGGTTTAAGGGAAAGAATTTTTTAATACAGAGCAAATCTATATGGTAAGTCAATACAATAAGTCTACATGATTTGTCTTATTATTAGGCCAAAACTCCTAGACTATCATGCTTTAGAGAGCTTCTGGGACTGGTGGAAGGTAAATACGGTCATGGACATCACTTACTGACCATGTGTTCTGCTACATACTGTATTAAAGAATCTGCATTTTTTTTTTTTTGTTTATGTTTTATGGCTGACAGCTTTTAAGTCTCACCCCTCCTTATGCCCCATCTGGGCAAGATGATAAGAAAGCTAGTGCTCTCTTCTTTGGCATCAGTAGGAGCTTCAAACCACAAAAGCCCTGGCCCGCAGCCCACCCCACCTCCTACCCACAATAAGAACCCTAAGCCAGTCTCCTTTCCTTGCTTTCTCAAGACCTTTTTGGACCAGCCTGGGAAGCCTGCCATGTTTTTCCCCAAAAAATCTTCCTCACAATAAACCTTTTCACATCCCTTTGGTATGTGTGTGGCATCATCAATCTTGACACTTCTATCAGATTTTTGCCTTGGAGTCCATATCACTCCTGGGGGGTGGCCACACACAGATGTTCTAAGCATTTTACATATGTTTCCCACTTTACAGTTGGGGATACTGAGAAACTAGCTACAGGTTATACAGTGAAGAATAGAGCAGGGATTCACAGCAAAGTCCATGCTCCTAACAAAGACAGTATTCTGCTTGTCATGATGACAGTGGTGATGAGCTAAATGATGATGATGATATATGTCTTCATTACTGAAAGTATATTATAAAAACACTAAAGGGAATTTAAAAGGCTGTTTCAAAATAGCATAGAATAGCCTTGCTTTAGTTATCAGCTGGTTTAGGCTACTGTTAGGTTAGCCTAGTACATTAGACAAATGAGACTTATGATTCAGCTCTAGAAAGCTAAGGCTGGTCAATTTGGCACTAGAAAGAACTGTTTCAGGAATGTCTCCTTTTGACCCTCTACTGGTATTAGGTGGCCTCAGCAATCAGCACACTATATCTAGATAAAAAAACATAAGACTCCATTTCAAATGTCTTTCCAAAAGAGGTGGATGACCCACAAATTAAAGAATGTGTCACATAGTTACAAGGTTGATTCGCTGTTATGAAAGTATCAAATGGGTAAAGGATCATCACAAAGCCTTCCTGGAATTTTGGCAGTAGGGGATGGATTATGTGGGATCCTCAAGAATAGAATCAGAACAGCTAAAAATGCCCAAAACCCAAACACTCATGGTTGAGTTACCCAGGGTGGCAATCAGGAGTTCCTTTGGAAGTGACCTCTACTTTTCCTTGATCTTTTACACTGAGAGAACATATGAAACCAAAGTTTGTAGTAGTAAGTGTCATGTCTATAGAGATGTGATAAAGTTCAGTTAAAGGCATTTTTTTAAAGATTGAAAAAAAGCCCAAGCAAGAAAGGGTTAAGAAGAATACTAAAATAACCATTTTTGAGATCTTACTCTTTTTCAGGGATATAAAGCATTTTATATTCACCATCTCTTTTAATCCTTATAATAATCATTGAAAAGAGAGATTGTTTCCATTTCACAGGTGACTGTAAACTGACAGAAAAATGCAGGGTCTTATCCAAGGTCACACACCTAGTAATTGGTAAAGTCCAAATTCAGACCCTGACTCCGAAGACCACACCCTGCCTAACCACCCTGCAATACTGCCTCCTAAATGCTGCCTACCTACTGATCACTTTCCAAAAAAATGCTGTGAAAATCAGAATGCTATCTTTTGAAGATCCAGCCTCATTTCCAACCCCCCATTTATTAACTCAGAAATATACCATAAGTCTTAAACAATTTCTAAAACTGTGTTTCCCACACTTCATTCATTCATATGCCTTCATGGGTTTTTAATCTACGAATTGCTTTTTCTATGTATTACATTAACTCCCTTTCTTTTTACTTTAGCTTCTTCCTAAATTGCAATATTCATGAAGCCACAGATCTGGTAAGCTACTTACATCTTTCTAATAGATACCAAACATATATAATTATTAAAATAAAAATATCCATCTGGTTGCACCATTGTTCACATTGTATTTGGGAAACACTATTCTTGAGCTTATAAGCAGATGGAATTGAAATGCCTTCCACAGAGCTGACCTTCTCCTAAAGCACACCATCTCTGCTCCCTAAAGAGGACCTTTCATTTCCACCTCACCCAAGCAAGCAGTGAGATATCTTCCCAGTTTCCAAAATCTAAAAATCTTCCACCCTCACTTGGTAGAAGTTACCATCAAAAGATCCAGAGAGTAAATAGGACCCTGAGACTTTGCCCTTCTGTAACTTCTACCTGCCCTGGTTGGGGGTCCTCACACTTGTCCCTTGGCTCACCAGTCTCCACTCCTCTCACAACTTAAGCAGATCCCATACTCAGGACCATTATTAGCTTCTTTCTCATCTTCAAAATCTCCTTTCCCACTGAGCCATTTCTCCACCATACAATACAAACTTGTCAAATGTAGGATTAATATTATAAGGTAACACTTCTTTCAGGTAAAATACTTACATATTAACATGGTCTTCCTGGAGTTATTGCATGGCTCTGAAGGTGGAGCTCCAGGTATTTTGACAACTTATGATGAGACAGTTTTGCAATATCCTTCAGATCATCACATCAGGTATGTGGCCACCAGTTCCCTCACTGTATGGTTGGATCGGATCCTGTATCCTCCAGGCATCCTGAGGCCCTTAGTAAGTAACATGGCTAAGCATGGGATTTCACTGCTATTATATCCCTGAAAGATTGGCTTGGATCTTGCTATTGCACAAGCTCCTGCTTTTATACAATACTCTTTCCTGTTAAGGTGTCTAGAAAACATCACACCATTTGTGAAAATTCATCCTTCTATTTACTATTTCAAAACATATTTTATTATTGTTGGTAACTTATTTTTTTTTTTGTTGGTAACTTATTAAGGCATTTTCCCAGTACTACATTGTCAATATGTAGAAAATGTGTATATGTATATATAATAATTATAGATCATTGAAAGTAAACTTTGTCTAACTTTGTTTTGGTGTTTGAGGTACAATTCTTTCAATCCTGGAAATCCTGGAAATGTAGACGGACTCAAGTTTTATGCTTGAAGATGGGGGAAAGAATAAAATTATTTCCTCCATTAATCTGAAAGACAGAAAGTAGGACCTGCTCTAGAGTAGTCATGTAAAGATCAAGAAAATTTAACACTCATTCTAAGAAAAAAAGCAATAAAATAATGTTGAAGAAGATAGAAGATGTCAAATGCAGTTGGGGGAAACATGATACAGAGCTATCTGTGTTCTTGATCTTTGAATTTGCCTTTATTTATGTATTTGAGGCTCAACAGCTGCCTCCACACCTAACCAAGGAACTGTTGGTATGTTCACTCCCTCTTCTCTCTTCTTCCTGGGGGATGTATCTCCTAGTCCACATGGCAGGTTTTGGTTGTCATTGTGTTTTTTTGTTTGTTTGTTTGTTTGTGCTAAAGGAACATCCACAAAGCGTGAGACAGGGCTGACCAAAAGGACCTGGAATTAGCCCAAAATATTTGACTATTTCTTGGCATCTGAAAAAGAACAAAACTTTTTTTTCTTAAGAATAGTAATATTTTCATTGTTCCCTAAACACATGCTATCTTGAGCAGCTGTGCGTGCCGGGAGACCTTTAGTTACCAAGGGAACATTCTCAATGTGTCCTATCACCTTTTTATCAAAGCACTTAGAGATATTCTATTAGATTTTTCCTTCCTAGCTAAAAATGGAAATTGTATAACTTGCTTAGGCAATTCTTTCACTAAATATAAAAGCATCCCATTCCTTACAACTGTAGAGTTATTCCCTTCCCTTAAATATCAACTTGGAGAAATGTTGCCAAGATACATGTCTAGAGCCCTCGTACCCTTTATTTGTTAGAAATAAAGATTCCCACAAAAAATTTTGTATTTGTGACTTACATATGAAACACTGGCATCATGTAAAGTAAATGGTGCGTTACAAATCTGTGGCCACATTCTTCATGAACATAATTGAAAATAATGCACATTTATACCTTTTGTCCAAGGCAAATCTCCTCACATTTTAAAGTTTGAGTAAATACAGCTGTTCAACATAATGGGATTAATCAGGAATAATTAATCCCAAATTATTGTAGCTCTAGGAAGAACAAAAAGGTGCCCAGCCAATTTCTTTCTACTGATTTATGCCATGATGTGTGATGTAATGACTACTTGCCATCGATAATGTGCTATTGCATTAGGTATCCTTCCAGATGTTAACACTGGCAGAAAGTAAATTCTCCTTCATTTGTCTTGCTTGTCTACATATAAAGACTGGTATTTTTGGGGCTCATATTCTATGCCTTGGCACTGTGTTGGGCACTGGGGTCAGAAGAGTAAATAAGACATAGTTCATACTCTCAAAAAGCTTCCTGTGCCCCCTAGATATAGCAATCAAGTGTCTGCTAGGTTCTTTGCATGAACAAGTGCCATAATGTAACCTTCAGGGATGGTTTGGAATGTCCCTACGGTAACCATAGTCATTCTTCAGTTTGTTTTTCCATAAACATTGCCTAAAAGTGAAGAAGCAAGTGGCCTCCATTATCTAGACTATCACCTACTCCTAAACAAACTCAACATTGTTGTTGGAAGAAGTATTAGAGTATCTATCTAGCTTTTACCTCAACTTCAAGCCTGTCCTTCTCACATTTCCCAGAATCCCAGATACACTTGGAAGAGTGAGGTATTATGTTGATCTCATCATAGTTCCTCAGGGAGATTCTCAGCAGAGCTGGGACCTGAGATAGTGTTCCTTGGGTTGAGTCTCAGGGGAATATCTGCATCTTATTCTAGAATGGTGTTTCTCAAAGGATGAGTCACCTGAGGTAGATTTTTTTAAAAATAAAGATTCGCAAATTTCTTGATCCAGAATGTCTAGGAATGGAGCCTGTACTTTATAATTTTAATATCTTTTCAAGGTCATACTTTTGGCATACTGAAATCTGAGAAACAGTTCACTGAGGAGTAGTCTGAAGTCAAGTTTAAGGAATATATTCAATATCCAAGAAAATGAAGATGCTTTGAAGAATTTCAGAATCCTGTAATGTAAGAAGATCCAAGTGGGTGACATAAATTAAACCTTTTAGTCAGTCATGCCACTTCAAATTCTTCAATAATCAAATATTCCCTTGATCATATAAGCTTAACTCTTTCAATTTTCAACTTATATAAGTTGAAAATTATACATATATATTTTATATATACATATATTAAATATATATTCCTCCCTGAGACCTTCCATTATGATCAGTTTTAGGTGTTAAGTTGGCAAGGCTACAGTACCCACTTATTTAATCAATCACTAATATAAGTGTTCCTATGAAGACATTTTGTAGATGTGATTGAATCAACTGACATTAAAGCAAATTATCTTTGATAATCTGGGTAGGCTTTTTGCAATCGGTTGAAAGACCTTAAGAGTAAAACTGAGGTTTCCTTGAGAAATTAGAAATTCTGCTTTAAGACTGCAGTCTCAGATCCTGATAGTTTTTGCTGGCCTGCTGGCCTGCCCTACAAACTTTGGATTTGCCAGTTCCTCCACATCATATAAACCAACTCCTTGAAATAAGGAATATTATATATATTATACATTATATCACTTACATACATCATACATACACATATATACATATATATTACATTATATCATATACATACATATATACATATGTCATATATAATTTCCTCTATATAGATAACACATATATGTATATAATATTCCTTTATATTATATATAATATGTACCATCACACACATTTCCTAATGGTTCTGTTTTTCTGGAGAACTCTGACCCATATACCATCTTACAAACTTTTTTCTTCCTGTATTAACAAAAAAGAGGTAGAAGGAGCAGGGGTGGAGGTGATGCTCAGGAGGGAGAAGAATGCTACATCCAAGGGACCCCTATTCCTGCCTTAGAGAAGGTGGACAGGGACGCAAGACAGGAGAGTTTCCTGCTCTAGTACAACAAGTGTTCTTAGGTTGAGGGGCAAATAGACTCCTTTTATTTCTGACATGCCTCCCAGAGATGCCATCTGGCCCTGATTTAAATGCCATGCCCATGCTCTGCCCAAGCTTCTAAACCCACCTTCCTCTGCAGAACAGTGTGAGGGTTCATTGGGTGAGCAGCCACCAATGGGTTTTTAGGCTAGACTTCACTGTTTGGACCCTGAGGTGGTTGGTCTCTCTGCTTTCTCTTCCACTCTGACTCTATTCTCCCATTTGTTACTAAGATCAACTTAAAACAAAAAGAAAAACAAAAACAAAACAGAACTGAAGTTTCCCTCGTTGAAGGTCAAAAAACATCTATAAAATTTCTTCCCTTTGAAAATCTTCTTTGTAGCAGGTGAACCAATCTTCAGAGCTGTATTTCACCAGCCCATTAATGATAACCTTAGAATTCAGAAATAACTTGTAATTTGTGCTTTCCTATGCCTGCTTTCTGCCACATAGCCCACTAAAAACCCAACTTATTGAAATGGACTTGGATCAAAGATGTTGACTTTGCTACACCTGTTAGTGCACCTGAAAGTGCTGACACTATAGAAATATTAGAAAGATAGAAGTGCCACGGGTCAGCAATTATTTGCCCAGCCAAAGTAATTCATCTTATCAAAAACCAAGTATAGTGTCCATTCCACAACTCCTCCTGCCTTCCTCAGTAGATGAGGTCATTAAGTGATGTGGCATTTAAGGGTTCAGCAATTATAAGAGTTGGCAACAATTAAAGGAAATAAAAGCTGATTCTCAAAAATCATCCAAGCAAGCAGTGATTTCCTACCATAAAAAAATCTCTTATTATATCATACCATCATCTTTATTTTATTTTATTTATTATTTTTTAAAGATTTTATTTATTTATTCATGAGAGACACACAGAGAGAGAGAAGCAGGCTCCGTGCAGGGAGCCCGATGTGGAACTCGATCCCAGGACCCTAGGATCACGCCCTGGGCCGAAGGCAGGCACTAAATCGCTGAGCCACCAAGGGATCCCCACAACATTGCCTTTAGATTTCATGTTGAGATATGTTTGGGGCATTGTTCTTTCTATTTAAGAATTTAATACAAGGTTTCACATAAGAAAACTACAAAAGGACTTGGCCTGACTTCTGGAATTCATCCAGAACACAGTTTTTATTGTGCTTCACAGCAATTTATCTGTTTAAGAAGTACACAGCTAATAAGTGGCAGAAATATGATTTGAATGCCTGTCTGCTCAGGTTCAATGCCCATTCACATTGTTTCATTCATCCATCTTACAGAGCCTTACTAATCACTCAGTAAGTACCAAGCGCTGTGTGTATGTGTGGGTGTCTGTGTGTGTATTACATTATACATATAATCTGTGATACAAAACCTGCAGAAAAAAGATTAAGAAGGCACAGTGATAGTGCCTGCCCAAATCCACCTCCCACCAAGTGGCAATGATGGGAAGAGACTATATGAGCTCCCAAAGCTCCAACAATTAAGAAAAAACTGTTACTAGACCAATTTACAAATATGAAATATCATTCAGAAAGTTTATTAAAAAAAAAGGTTATCCATTCCTCTATTTTTGTAATCTCACAGTCCCAGTCCACTTCTACCCATTGATATCCTAAAATGAATTCATTTGGAAAAATGCCCCCTTTGGGGTGAAACAGATATCTTCACTGTATACTATTTAACCATTCATGTGCACTGAATAAGACAGTCAATTTCTAGAAACCTATCTTTTAAAAATAATCCAAAATAGAATTCTCCATGTATGAACATTTTTACCACCATGTTACTTTAAAAAAAAAAAAAAAAAAGATTTTATTTATTCATTCACGAGAGACCCAGAGAGAGAGAGAGGCAGACACACAGGCAGAACGTGGAACTCGATCCTGGGACCCAGGATCAGGCCCTGGGCTGAAGGCAGGCGCTAAACTGCTGAGCCACCCGGGGATCCCCTTCACCATGTTACTTAAAATGAAAAATTGGAAAGGGTTGGATAGGTTATGGTGCAGTTAGGTAAATTAGGATATTTTATAGTTATTAAAGTAGAATAGTCTTATAGATTATTAATCACATGGAAATTTTTATGAAACAATAGTAAAGGGTAATATTAACCCAACTACTGTATAAGTATGCTATGATTAAAACCAATTTTTTGGATTGTATCCCCACAAGACAAAAAATGCACCAAGATGCTAAAAGTGGTTGTTTTAAAATGATAATATGTGTGTAAAGATAGTGTTTATGGTGGCTTTCCCTTGTTTTTTAAACATTCTTTAAGAACTGGTTTTAATATCTTGGTAATAGACATTCTGCGCTAAATGAATTGATGGCAATTCCTATCTCAGTTTGTGGGGAAAGAATGTGGTACTGGAAGCATATTAAAAACAGATACTGAATTGGGAAAGTCCCGTACAGATGTGGTTACTACTCTCTGGCTATTCCTTCATAGGCATAACACTTTCATTTTAATTGTAATTTGTTTTCCTTGTATCATGATTTCTGTTTTATCTTAACACAATGACTGGAGAGACACCATTCCTTGCCAAAAAGCAGTCTAGATCGTCTAAAAACTTTTCTGCTAATGGAATTGCTTATCTGCCAGAAGCCAGAGAATTGGGCCAAATGATTTCTTGGATTCTCTCTCAGCTCTAGGGTCGAAGCATTGGTGATTTCACTTCTTAATGTCACCGTTCTGGCAGCCTGATTGCCCTACTTTGACTTCATACCATTTCAAGGAAATGGCTGACTAATCAAAATGGAACCGGGAATATTGCAAGAGTCCTGGAGATATTCATGAGCTACTGGGCACTTTGTAAGTGGGGCTGCTGCCTGGTCAGAAAGCTGGAAGAATGCAGGAGGAGGGCTTTTCCCCAGTCAATCTCTCAGCTTTCCAACTGGCGAGGCAAGAAACCACATTTTGGAGAAAAACCGAACAATTGGATAAGGCGTCCCATTTGAAAAACATAGGCCAGAACTTTAGATGCCACTGCTATATATCTTTACTTAATGGCTGTTTCATTTTTTGTGACTCTCTTGGTGTTCAATGAGGCAATAGATAGCAAAGACTTGAAAACATTCATGCCCCTTCACCAAGAAATCCTAAGACCTAGGAATTCATCTAAAGAAGACAAACAGGTAAGTTAGGAAGAAATATATGTACTAGACAACTTATCTGTTTAAAACAGTAATATCAACAGCATCAGTAGCAACTCTATTAGTTAGGTTTTCTCCAGAGAAACAGAACCAATAGAATAGGATACAGGGGAGATATTAGATAGGTAGATAGATAGATAATATAGATGATGTATACATATTGTGAGGAATTGACTCATGTGATTATGGAGGCTGAGAAGTCCCACAACCTGCCCTCTGTAAGTTGGCAGCCCAGGAAAGCTGGGGGTGTAATTCAATCGACCAGAGCTGATGGTGTAAATCCTAGTCTAAAGGCAGAAGAGAAGATGAAATATCCAAGCCCAAGCAGGCAAACAGACCAGAAAAAAAGGACAAGTTCCTCCCT
This sequence comes from Canis lupus baileyi, assembly GCF_048164855.1. Classification (NCBI taxonomy): domain Eukaryota; kingdom Metazoa; phylum Chordata; class Mammalia; order Carnivora; family Canidae; genus Canis; species Canis lupus. The sequence continues at coordinate 45,307,601 of NC_132850.1, read as the reverse complement.
CCTCTGCCTTTTGCTCTATTCAGGCCTCCAACAAACTGACCTACACCAGGGAGAGCAAGTTGTTTTACTGAGACCACTGATTCAAATGCTAATCTCATCCCAACACTCTCATAGACACACCCAGAAATAAGGTTTAATCCAGGTACCCCTTGGCTCAATCCAGTTGACACATAAAATTAACCATAACAACCTATGAAAACAATCCAAATGTCCAGCAATAGAGGATTAGTTAGATTACGGTATTCCCATACAATGAAATATTATATGGCCATTCAAACTGATATTATACCTCTATTCTTATGATGCTGATGAATTTTCACAACATATTAAATAATACATTCCCTTATAATATTATAAGGGAATATGTGATTAATAACTTAATTTTTTAGAATATGCACACATTTGCTATGGTAGAAATCTGAAAGGATATGTACCAAGAAGTTAATAGTTATTTTTTTTCAGTGTTTTAGATTTTTGCTTGGTTTTAGTTTAATATGTATTTTTATTGCTCATTTGTGTTTCTAATATTTATACATTTCTTATGCAATTATGAAAAGAATCATAGTTTTAAAATCAGTCTTTTTCAAGTCTTTAAAATTTTTAAGAAAATATTTTAATATTCTGGAATATCTAATATGCACCACTTGTATAGGTGAAATGCAAGCATTTTTAGGGCCATAAGGGCCATATAAGGAAGTGTGGATTTTATTGTAAGAGTCAAGGAAAATCATAACAAAGACTGAGATGTACAAAAAATATTGAGGGCAGGAGCGAGAGATTTCCTGGAGATCAAAAGCTAAGAGCATAGTGGTTGGTAGTAAAGGGGAGGATAAGAGGAAAAAAGTAAAAAAATGTAGGCAATCTGAAAGTCTAAGAAGAAAAATGTCAACACCAGACATTCAGACTTTGGCTTAAATGGTATAGAAAAGTCAATGCCACAGATTTAGGTTAGCAGGAAGAATCCAGAATATCTGTGAAGACTTACAAGATAAGGCTTTGGAAAGTTTAATTACTAAGACAGTCCATGGGTCTTGATAGGCAAGTTAAATCCAAGATCTGAGCAGTCAATATGGGTGAGACAGCAAGAAACTAATGGGTCTTAGTTCAAGTGTGATGAGCAAAGTCTTAGGAAAATTAAAAAATAACTCTATAATCAATAAATGGAAAAGTAACTTTTCCAAAACCATACAGCTATTAAATAAAGCCAAGATTTGAACCCAGGGCTGTCACACTTCCTCCCCATGGGTTCTTTCTTGAATACAAATCGAGGAGCAAAATATTTGAGTGAAAAGCAAGCAAACACTGAATTTAGATCTGCAGACACAACTCTGCTCAGAGATTAACTTATTGCTGGGCTCATGAAATAGTAATTGACCGAATTACTTATTGTTATTATTTCCACATTTTTCCCTTAGCTAGGTCTTCAACTACACTTGCCACATGTTCTCTTTCACTCCTGTACTCTGGCCACACTATCCTTCACACTGTAAGTGATAAAGGAGCCAGGTAGGTAAATGAGCAAAGCAGGCTCGATGTGGGCTGTGATGAGCTAAAAGAGTCTAGAGGGGTAAACGCTACCCCCTTTCTTCCCACTGTCTTCTGTGTTAAACTCTCAGCTCTATGAGGGCAGAGTTCAAGTATGCTTTTATTCATCATTGTATCCTCAACAAAGTGCCTGACACATAATAAATTCTCAATAAGCACTTGGAGATAGATGAATGGATGGATGCCAGGATGTCTAATTGAATCACGGTAGAAGCAATGTTCCCGAGTACTGTAGTGAATGAGGATCTTTTAGTTATACAATGCAAAGTAAACATATGTCTTCATAATTGTATGCAGAGTGACTGAAATTGTCACTACTCCAAATCACAGTGGCTGACTACAACAAAAGCTTATCTCTAGCTTAGGGAACAGTTCAACATAAGTATTCTGGGTCTCTTGGCCCTCTGAGTGGTGGTTGTGACTGAGAAGCCAGACTCCTTCTATCCAGTGGCTCTTTTATTTTCTATAGCAAGGACTGGTTAACTGTCCTCTGTGGAGGACCAGCTAGTAGGCTTTGGAGGACACGCATGTAGCATGAAAGCAGCCATAAACCATAAACCCATAGCTCTTTATGGACGTGTGCCTTAGGGCATCAGAAACCTTCTTTGGATCTCTCCTTCTGGCTGACAAAGGGAGAGTATGAACGATCATATGGAAAATTACTATGAACTAGACATAGCAGTGGCAATTTGTACCTATATCTGGGCATAACTCAGTTACTTGGTCCCATCAAACTTTGGGGTGAGGGGGACTGGGAAAGATCAGTTAGCCATGTGTCTAAGAAGAAAGAACTCGGTTTGGTGAGCCCCTAACACTATCCTTCCCTCAGTCTGTCCTTCCATTCACCAAGAATCTGTTAACTTCTTCCCACACAGAGAACACACTCAATCTTCTCCCAAAGGAACAATTTAAAATCCCAAACAGGGCAGCCCGGGTGGCTCAGCGGTTTAGCACTGCCTTCAGTCTAGGGCATGATCCTGGGGACCCGGGATCGAGTCCCACGTCAGGCTCCCTGCATGGAGCCTGCTTCTCTCTCTCTCTCTCTCTCTCCCTCTCTCTGTCTCTCATGAATAGATAAATAAAATATTTTTAAAAAGTCCCAGCCAGTACTTGCATCCAGCTCAAGGTCCAGGACCTCCTGGTGATGCAAGTCCTCTCCATCTGGTCTAGATAGAATTCCTGATGGTTGTAAAAAGGCAGATTATTTGTCTCTTTCCCTCTCTCCCCTCCCTAATGAAAAATTATGGAATAAGGATGCTATATCCACAGTAAAAAAAAAAAAAAACAACTCCTATTTAGAAAGAATAAGAAGACACAAAGCAGGTGCCACTGTGTAGACCTTCTGAAATCTCTCTATCCTGTTCAATTAGGCACTAACTTAGCTCTCTGTTGGGAGCTCCACAGTCCACTGTTCTCCTTGGCCTCTATCCCTATCCTTTTGGAGGTTCCATCTTGGCCATCACCTTCTTTGGCCACATCTGAAGGAGGCCCTGGGGAGGATGCTTTTCTTAGGGCCTTCACAGATTTATAGATTGCTTCATGTTAGATTAACTTTAGGTCTTGAAAGTTGTTTTACATTTCAAAAATATTTAAAAAATGATATCTTTGACAATAAAATTCCTTTAAAAACTTAAGCTTTTTAGCCAGTTTTTTGTACACCCAAAGTACTTGCTCATAATTCTCAAATTTCCTTTATTTCATTGGTTCTTTACCATGAGCCATTCGGTCTCAAAATAATGGCTGCTACCCCACGTCCATCTCAAAGACTACATGGGAGGGCCACATTCCTAACCTGATCTTGGCCCCAGAGCTGAGTCTTTTGTTTAACTGAAGAGTATTGTTGTTTTGAATACTCCAAGCCTTATCTCTTACTATTTGGGAATCTAATAGGTATTGGCCACCCTGACATTTCAATGCCAGATTTCTAGACTCTTCATTCTTTTTATTTCAGTTTTCAAACCAGCCAGTTCTTCCTTGAACTCATGTCTCTTCTAGAACACTTTAGCAAAGACAGCTAATAGTAACCAACACACACTGCACTCAAATTATTTCGAACCACTTCCCCTAGAGCTCGAGTCAGTAAGCACATAGTCTTCTTTCAAGTTACTGCAAGTGACAGCTTTTCAAAGTGCCTTGTCACTTTATAGTACAGTATTCATTATCCTAGCTACCACCATTGGTTGTCTTACCATTCACCATCTCACTCACATATTTGAGATTTATGCCGTGGCAGCACCCCACTCTAAGGCACCAGTTGCTGATTTGTAACAAAGGCACCAGTGTTTCAATAGGTTAAAATAATAAAAAGTTATTTTTGACTTGAAACAGTCCAACACAGTGTCCATGGTTGGATGGATCTCCTGAGTAGCTTTCTTCCAAATGGCAACTCAGGAGCCCAGGCTGCTTCCAGTTTAGTGGCTTCACCACCCTCCAGGGTTCGAGAGTTCAGTAGGTTTCTGTCTCCAGAACTGGACCCATGACTGACCCATGTTTTGTTGGCCAGAACTCAGTTATATGGCTCCACCTAACAACAAAGGATCCTGGAAAATATGGCCTAGCTGTATGCCCAGGAGGAAAACAATGATGTTGGCAAATGAGTAGCATTCTCTCTGAAGAATTGTTCTGTGGTACACTATGCCTAATTGTAGGCAGTCACAGGGTCACCAGGCCTATAGGAAAGCGGTCTCTCTTTTCCTGTCTCTCAGCTTCTATGTTCTGACCAAGAAAGCAAAGAAAGAAGCCAAGAGTTGGAATGAGAAGCAGAAGCAGCAAGAAACAGAAATGGTGAGGGAAAGAGGGCAAACAGAGAAAGCCTGCGAATTAGAGGCCTCTCAACTGACAGCTGAAACTGCAAACAGCTGTAAAAAGGCAACCCCTGTGTTAAATGGCTTCAATCTGTGAACACAGTCCAGGGATCTTAACACCAGGAGTTGAAACATAGTTGAAACTTTTTTTCTCTGGGTAAGAAAGCTTGAGAACCAGATTTAGCTGTGATTTAATAGAGTTCCATATGAGAAGGATAGTTATTTATAGCTAGACATTTATAAATCTTTGAATAATATTCTTTATTGTATGCTCTTATTCCTTCATTTTCCATTGTAGGATTAGTTATCTGTTTTTGGAAATTGTAATCAATTGGATTATGAGCCTTTCTTGCTCTTTTTACTTGATTGCATTCGTTGCCTAATTCATCCATTTATTCAATAAATACTTATTAAGTGTCAGACACTGTGGTAGTACTATTAAAACACAAACTGGTCCCTGCCCTCATGAAACATACAGTCTAGGGATACTGGGTGGCTCAGTTGGTTTGGCCTTCGACTCTTGGTTTCGGCAGGTAATGATCTCAGGGTCTTGGGATCAAGCCCCATGTTGGGCTTCATGCTCAGCACTCAGTCTGCTTAAGGTTCTTTCCCTCTCCCTCCTTGTCTCTGTTCTCTATTGTCTTGAGTGCATGTGTGCTCTAAAATAAATAAAATCTTAAAATAAAAAGAAATAAACTTACAGTCTAGTGGGTAAGACAGATATTGAATAAGTACTCTGGGGCAAACAATTAATTGTTTTAATATTATATTATTACAAAGTATGAGGTTGAGGTTATGACACCACAGATCTTCCTCAACCTACAATGGGGATACATCTTGATAAAACCATTGTAAGCTGAAAATATCACAAGTTGAAATACATTTAATACACCTGATTTACCAAACACAATAGGTTAGCCAGCCTACCTTAAATGTGCTCATCCCACTTAGATTGGCCTACAGTTGAACAAAATCAACTAGCACAGAGTCTATTTTATAATAAATATCCCATACCTCATGTAATTTATTGCATACCATACTGAAAGAATGGTTATACAACAGAAGTGTACAGAAGTGATGTCAGTGTATCAGTTATATATGTGTGTGATCACATGGCTGACTGGGACCTGTAGCTTGCTGCCCAGTTTCAGGAGAGTATTATACAGCACAGCACTAGCCCAGAAAAAGATCAAAATTCAAAATTTGAAGTGCAATTTCTATTAAATGCAGATCACTTTACCCAACCACTATAAAAACAAAAGATCCAAGTTGAACCATCATAACTTCTTTCATTAGCCCCAGTGTTAGTTTCCTAGTGCTGCTATAGCAAGTTGCCAAAAATTAGTGGCTTAAAGCAACACACGTCTATTACAGTGCAGTTCTGGAGATCAGAAATCTGAAATGGGTCTTACTGGGCTAACATCAAGGTGTTATAAGGACTTTGTTCTTTTCTGGAGGCTCAAGGGAGGAAATCAGTTTTCTTACCTCTTTTACCCTCTAATTACTGCCCGCATCCCTGGGCTCACAGCCATCTTCAAAGTCAACAATGGTCCATAGTCTTTCTCATGCTCCAACACTCTGACACAGACTCTCCTGAGGCTCTCTTTCACTTTTAAAGACACTTGTGATTATACTGGGCCCACCTGGATAATATGGGATATTCTATTCCTCTCAGAATCAGCTGGTTGACAATCTTAATTCCATCTGCAATCCTAATTCCCTCCTGCTATGTAATATATTCAAAGATTCAGGGGATTAGGACATGGACATCATGGTGCATATGTGGGGGGATTATTCTGCCTACATTGGCCCTACTAATTGATATTTATGTTATTTCCAATTAAAAGAAATTTTTTAAGTAAGCTCCACACCCAGCATGGAGCCCAATGAGTGGTTCGAACCCATAACCATGAGATCAAGAGCTGAGCTGACATCAAGAGTTGAACATTCAACCAACTGAGCCCCTCAGAGGCCCCCCAGTTTTTTAATTTTTAAAAACAGCAAAGGCACAGCGGTTTAGCGCCTGCCTTTGGCCCAGGGCGCGATCCTGGAGAACCGGAATCGAATCCCACGTCGGGCTCCCGGTGCATGGAGCCTGCTTCTCCCTCTGCCTATGTCTCTGCCTCTCTCTCTCTCTCTGTGACTATCATAAAAAAAAAAAAAAATAGCAACATGGGCAGCCCGGGTGGCTCAGCGGTTTAGCGCCACCTTCGGCCCAGGGCCTGATCCTGGAGATCCAGGAGGGAGTCCCACATCCGGCTCCCTACATGAAGCCTGCTTCTCCCTCTGCCTGTGTCTCTCTCTGTGTCTCTCATGAATAAATAAATAAATAAAGGCTTTAAAATAAATAAATAAATAAATAAATAAATAAATAAATAAACAAATCAATAAAACAGATTAAAAATAAATAATAAAAATACATAAAATAAAAATAAAATAAATAAAAAACTAAAAATAAATAAATAAAAATAAAAACAGCAACAGAAGAAATATATTCTTATCAATATGTCATATTCATAGAAGTTATGGGTCAAAGACACCTAGTGTCAGGCATCATTTCATACGTTAAAAGCTATTTGCATTTCCTTTCCTGTAACTGACTTCATATTCCTTGTACCATTGTAAAACATGTATCTTGATTCATTTTCCTTTTGACTGGTAGGAGTGGTTTACATATTAAAGCAATGATTGCTTTACCATAATAAGTATTGGAATTATTTCTTGAGGAAATTGTTCATTTTTTGACGTGTTTTATTGACTTCTTGCTATGTAGAAATTTAAAAATACATTTATGAAGTTGGATTTATTAATCTTATTTAAGGGCTTTTGGGTTTTATCCTATTCCCCCACTTTGAAGTCCTATTTTTAATTTTGCCAAGTTTTTTGTCTACAACATTGTAATCTTTGATTCATCTGGAACTTATTGTGGTTTTCTTTTCTTTTCTTTCTTTCTTTCTTTCTTTCTTTCTTTCTTTCTTTCTTTCTTTCTTTCTTTCTTTTTCTTTCTTTCTTCTTTTTTTTCTTGCTCTGGAACGGCCCAAATGGCTTTGGAATCACCTATTTTTAAAAGTTCTAGGATTTCCCAATGAAACCTTTTTGACTTGGTTCTTACCCCTTGGTTCCTGTCAATTTATCCTTATATTTCCCATATTTTTACTTTATGGATGTTACTGTTGCATTTAACATTATAATTTGAGATTTGTCTTTTTTAAATCCCCTCCCCTTAATCCAGTCTTTTCAAAGATTCAAATTCAAAGATTTCATCCTACTAAGATCAAACCACTGCTTTCTTTGTGTTTGCATTTGATGGATATGATTTTGGCCATCCTCTTATTTTCAACCTTTCTGAATCATCTGATTTTATATGTGACTCATGTCATAACAGTGAGACAGTATTTATTGATCTGTTACTATGTCACAGGAATCATTCTAAGTGCTTTACATACATTAACTTGCTAAATCCTCCCAATAATCCTGTGAGTTAACATTAGTTAATAACCCCTATATTTTTAAGGAGGAAATTGAGCCACTGAGAAATTAAGGAAGTTACTCCAAATAATATAGATTTAAATGTAGGCAGCTTAGCATCACAACTGTCAACAAACTCTCCTATATAGTGCCTTGTATCCTGAGTATGGTTGGTTGTTGTTTCTTTTTTTAATCCAATCAGATTTTTTTAAATGGGTGATTTTAGCCCATTTGTACTTATTGCTAAGACAGATATATTTGGGTTTATGTCTGTCATTTTTTGGATGTGTGTGTATAACACTTCTGATTGCCTGGAAGATTTATGTCTTTGTTTTAGTGGTTTTTTAAATATACTATAATTTTATATGATATACCTATATAAAGTATTATATAACATATTTAATCCTCTGTTTCCTTTGGCAATATATACTGGCTTCTTGCTCAAGCAGAAACAAGCTAATTCATTAAAAGGAAATTTTCCCAAAGCTGATTCACTGATCCAATTTACCAAAAGCCAATTTGCTATAAGGCCAGTTTGTTGAATGACTTTTTTTTTTTTAATTTTTTTTAATTTATTTATGATAGGCACACAGTGAGAGAGAGAGGCGCAGAGACACAGGCAGAGGGAGAAGCAGGCTCCATGCACCGGAGCCCGATGTGGGATTCGATCCCGGGTCTCCAGGATCGCGCCCTGGGCCAAAGGCAGGTGCCAAACCGCTGCGCCACCCAGGGATCCCATGTTGAATGACTTTTAGAACACTGGTCTGAAGCCACTCTGAATAATGGTAAAATTAACACATTTGTCTCTCTCCTTCCTTACGTCTGACTATTAAAAACAACAATAATTCATGACACTAAAGACAGTGAGGCCAATTTTATTTAGGGAAGCTGCTACAATAGGTTTTGTAGTAAAGGAGAGAGATCAGGCTCAACTCCAAACACAATAAGGAAAAGTGAGGATTTATAGCCAAGGAGCAGGCCAGTTAGTCATCAGATGGGAAATTCCTAAGGGGAAACTTCTAGGCTAGGAAGATTCTCACTAGACCAACTCAACAGGATTCTTGCAGAAGGCAGGCCAAGATCATAAGATACCAAGTGTGGAGGACGAGAAAGTTGATCAAATATCAAGAGTGGAGGATTTTCTCAAAACTGAACCATCAGGACTCTTGATGAAACTGGACAAAATGAGCCAGGAACAGAGTCCAAGGTCAGGGACCAGAGAATTCAGAGGAGCCTGATTCAAGTTCTGTCAAAGGAGAGAATCTTTGCCACTATGCCCAAATCACTCATTTTAGTGTTATTTTTCTTAGTGTTTATTGTTATACCTTGAAGTAAAATTATACCTGCATTACTTGATTTATCTTTATCTTTTTACCCCTGGTCATAAAAGATGAGGAATCTGTACATTTGTCTTTCATCTTATTTCCCCCTTTCCTCAAATTTTTTAGTTATTTCAAATGACTTATAATATTTATAGTCTGTTCCAGAACATTATCCCTTCAGTTTGCTTCTGTTTTACCAATTAAATGGATCAAATGTACTCTGTGAATTTTGTGACTATATGGTTTTCATTTATCATTTGATTGGCTAAAGTTTGACCTCTTCAAGAGGGTCATGGGACCTTTATTCCTTGAATTTTTATATATTCAAAAATATTTGTCTGTTGCCTTTAAACCTGAAAGGTTCATTGGGAATAAAATTTCTAAGTCACAGTATCTTTCCTAAACATTTGGTAAGTACTGCTCCACTTCCTTCTAGAACTGAATGTTGAGGTTTGAAGTCAGCTCACTTCTATATTTTGACTACTCAAATTGTTCACTCTCTTTCAAATGTTAAATTTTGCCTGTCCCATTCATCCCCAGTCCCAATTTCCATCACCCTGAGGCAGCAATGTTTAACTTTCTAAGATACTTCTTTTAGTCTGTATCTCTATAGCAGTAAGTGATGCTCTCTTATAATTTTTCCAGTATTGATATCATGTATTGATTACCTACAGCACATAGTTTAGCTCTTTCACAACCTGCCCCCAACCCACATCATTCATGTGTACTCACATACATAGAACTATACATTTCCCTTATTTTCCTCTTAATTTGGAGTTAAATCAAACTTCAGTAATCATATTATGACTGTATAACTACTAATTATAGCTGGGGTATATTGTATACAACGGTTAAATTTCTTTTCTTGAAAAACTTTTTTCTTTATTTTATTTTTTGCAGCTAAAAATTGCCTCCTTTTGTATAATTTTTCACATAAAACTTGTACCAGCACTGAAAATTTCTATAAAATATGATCAAATATATCAAGTATTCTAAACACTTCATTTTCTTCCTGAAAATGTCTCTCCTGTTATTCCTCTGTCCTGCTTTTCTCTGGACTGTGTGCTTCCTGGGCTCTGGCCAGCTTTCAGCATAGACCTTCCCTTCACTGTCATCCTGGGAATTCCTTTCCTGTCTAGAGCCTGTATTTTACCTGCATGTCTTCTACATTCTTCGTTATGTCCTCATTGTGTTATGTCACACCTCCTATTAGCTTTCTAGAAAACTGTGCTTGAGAAGAAAGTCCTTGAGAACCTGGGTTCTCAAATTATCTTTGTTTCACCCCCAGAATTTACCCTTTGGCTGGCTATGGATATAATTATGGGATATAATATATATAATATATTATAATTATGGGATATAATTGCATCAAAATTTTAGAAAAATTGCTCCATTGTCCTCTAGTGCAAATGGTGTTAATTAAGTCTTTTGCCAGTTTGATCCTCAAACCCTCATGTGTTCTCTCTGCATACTTTTAGAAACTTCTCTTTATCCCTGATGTTCTTGAAATTTGCAACAAGAGATCTCAGGGGAAGTCATTTTTCCATTAGTGTGCTGTACTCACTGTGCCCTTTCAACCTGGAAAATCATGTTCTTTGATAAAAATTTTGTATTAGTTAATTCATGATTTCCTCCCTTCCATTTTTTCTTTTCTTATTTTTGAGAAATCCAAATATTTGCCCATGAATTTCTAATAATCTATTAATTTTCTTTCCCATATTTTATTTCACCCTTCCCCCATTTTATCTGGGAAATTTTTCTTATTCTTTTATTTATCCTCTAGGAAATGTTAGGCTCTGGTATCTAATGAGTAATTTGAAGGAGTTCTTTGTTTTCTATATGTTCCATGCATAAATATATATGTTCTTGTTTCATGGATGTAATGTATTCTCTTATCTCTCTGATCTATTAATTTTCTTAAAGTTTCCTTTTCTTTTTCTTTTTTCTTTTTATAATTATTTCAGTTTGTTTTTTCTTCTATGTCTTTTGTGTTAGAAACTTTTTTCGAATTCTTTTTGTTAGTTCATATTTAATAGTGAGAAACTAGAAAGTGTATTGGGATTCAATATGCAGTGATGGAGCTTGGAAATTGATGAGCTTCCCTGAAGAGTAATTCAGGGAGACTTGGTTCTCTTGTAACCAACGACTTTCATCTGAAAGAAATTCCAGTTGCAAGTGGGATTGTGCCAGGGTTAAGGATGGTTTTTAGAATTCCAGACTTGAGAAAAGAAGTTGGAGGATGGTTCTCACTTCTCAGTAAGTAGACTTGTGCCATTCTTACCCTTAAGGTGTTCCTGGTGTCCCCAAGTCCAGAGTCAGTCTGTCTGGTTCAGTTTCTCTGGCAAGTAATTTCCAGCTTTCTGCTCAGGTTCATAAAAGGAGATCTCAGGGGTATTTGGGATTGGGAAAGAATGGAGAAGTTTAACTTCATTTTAAAAAGATTTATACTCATTTTCCCTGATTTCAAACAGATTTTTTAAGGGGTGATTTTAGCCCATTTGCACTTATTGCCATGACAAATATATTTGGATTTACTTTCACTATTTTTGTACTGTTTTACATTTTAAAGTTTTTAAAGTATTATTTCCTTTCCCTGTGTGTGTGTGTGTGTGTGTGTGTGTGATACTTCTGATTACTTGGAAGGATTATGTCCTTGTTTTGGTGGCTATCTTTGTATACTATAATTTTGTATAAAATATTATGTATATTTAATGCTTTATAGAAAGTATTTAATCCTCTCTTCCTTTAAGTAGTACTTACTGACTTCCTGCTTGAGCAGAAACAGGCCAATACACTAAAAGTGCATTTTCCCCAAAGTTAATTCCCTGATGCAACTCTTTAAAAGTTAATCTGATGTAAAGCTAGTTTGTTGAATGACTTTTAGAAAATTAGCCTGAAGTCACTTTGAGCAATGGCAAAATATTATATTGCCTGTGAATCTCAAGTAAAAATAAACTTAATATTTTAAATTTTATAGTAGTTTGGTTTTTCCAGAAATTACATCTATTTATTGTTCTTTCATGTAAGGAACATAAAGAGATGTCTGAAATAATGGTCACAGATGTTAATGATAGTGATTCTAAGTGGTAGAATTTTTGGTGAATTTTTACTTTCTTTTTTCTACTTGAATACGTGTACGTATCACTTTTTACAAAGATTTTTAGGACATCGTGTGATTTTGTTAAAGTTAAGTAGAAAGAAGAATAAGAAAAATATGGGAGTAATTTTCTCAAGGATCCTGGAAATATAGGGGCAGGTAACTTCAGAGAAAGAGGAAGAATAGCTTCTCCCCGAGATAAAAGGATAAAAAGATAATTGTAGAGATTTTAAAAATAAATCCATGTTAAGGGGTAGTTATAGTTTCACACCAGATGTTCAGATGAGCTCCATCATTTTAGAAAAGTAGATGAGGTCATTTCCAGTGAAATAATTCCTTCACAAGAAACACATCATGAAAAAACCTCCAGGTTTTGAGGCAATTGAACCCTCTGATCTGAGAATTAATTGGCTGTGTCAGTTTTCTGACTTCATTATTCCCAGTCTAGATTATAATGTAGTTGAATAAAATGCAAAAGATGAGAATGTAAGTGGGGACATGGTGAAATGAAGAGGAATAACAGGAGTAGTGGCAGCAGCCACCATTTATTGAATGTAGACTATATGCCAAGAAGAATGATAAATGCTTTCCATGGATGACCTTATTTAGTCCTCTTAACCACTGAGTTTTTGAGAAGTTAAGAAATATGCCCATGGTCACACAGCTAGCCGACGGCATATTAGAATGTAAACTGAGTCTGTCTGACAAAGAAAGATAAATCTTTGGTTTCTAAATATGAATTTTGGTTAATCTTTTCTACACATATTGATTTCTTCAAATAGAGATACACCTTTAAGTATTTTTAACCACCATGTAAGATTTTTATTTCCTTGGATATGTTAAAAGAACACATTCAAATGTCCTCCAAGTGTTCTTATCTCTGCATGATGTAAATTGAGTTTCCTCTATCTTGTTTCTGCCTCTAATGTTACTTTCATTTTTGCAAACTCAATTTCTGCCCAAATCATTGGAATGGCACCTTCTCACTCGCCTGGATAGAATATCCATCTTTATCGCCTTCTGTTTGGTAATGTGATACCCAGATGTGGATCTAGGAATTCAATTTCAATGCCGACACACATTTCTCTTTTTGACCCTGGCCAATCTTTTTGCTTTCTTGTCCTTATACATATATGAAGCCAGCAGTGAGAATTGCATCTTAGAATACTCAAGATCCATAAAACTTTACTTTTCAACTATTGAAGGGTTCACTGACAAAACATTGAATAGAAGTATGAAGTATTAGTTAATATGTTTATCTCTTCAAAATAACATAAAGTCTCATGATATATTAAAATATTCCAAATTCCTATACATAATTCACTAACCTATAGAATTCCCACCAATCCACCCCACATGTTAAAGGAAAGCATTTATGTTTGTTGATGCAGTTTGATCTTTATGACTAAAGGCAGTGAAATGCAGCATTTCAAGAGTACTGGTCTTTGTTGATATATTTTCTCAACTGCTACCTAGATCCTTTTTTATTTAGCCTAATTTTCTTCCAGGTTCTGGACTGGAACTTAACACTACAATTCCAACTCATCCACAATCAAGCAAACTTTAGTCATTAGAAGCTCTAAACAAACATTCTTTAGATTTTTGGACTATGTTTGAGGAAAGTGGCAAGCAAATATACCTACTACTGCCTCTCCTGTAGTCAAGGCTAATGGAGATGGAGCAAGACCAATTCAACTTCATGGAGAAAGAAGACTAAACGTTAGTATTCTGGTGTGATAATTTAGTACTTTTCTTTCATGAAATCAGAGCACTTCACAGCCTTTAGTTTGTTTATTAAAGAAAAACCCTATTTAAGTAGGTTCTTGAATATGAAAGGAAGAAAGGTTTAACTCTTTTCCAGGCCTTACTATAATAAATGTAGAGCTTGCATAAAGGTAAATGATAATAATCTAGTTGTTTCTTCTCTTTTTATTCAAGAGAATATATCTACATGCCTTTTCCTCTCCAGAGAAGATAGACTTTCCCTTTCCTCTGACATTCTTTGGACTCATAGTTGGCCTTTGAAAATTTTCACTTAATGGTGGGTAAGAAAGAGGAATTGGCAAAATGACAGACTCACTGTGCCTGTTCTTGGGTTCGTGTGGGAGGCAGTTGTGGTACAGCAGTAAGGACATTGGAGCAGAATCAGATTGTACTTAGCTGTAGCACATGCCAGCTCTGTGACCTCTAGCCAGTCCACCCTCCCCCTCAATTCCCATATTTATAAAAAGGAAAAATTCTCAAGATGTTACTTCACCTCTTCTGGCCTTTATTTAATATGTTGGTATGTTCCTTGTGAATGTCACTTTCTCTGCAAGACTTTACCAGGCTTCTCTATCTAAAGTTTCATCCTATCTCCACCAAACTCTTCCTACGCCCCTTATCCTTCCTACTATGCATTTTACTTGTTTATCTAGTTTACCATGTCTGGGAGCACCTGGCTGGGTGAGTCAGAAGAGATGTGACTCTTCGTTTCAGGGTCAGGAGTTCAAGCCCCATGTTGGGTGTAGAGATTCTGTACATAAATATAAGTAAACTTAAAACATAAATAATAGTTTTTTAAAAGTTTACCATGTCTTTTCTATTAGAATGTAAGCCCTGAGGGCAGAGATTTTTGTCTGTTTTGTTCATTGCTGTATTCTCAGTTCTGAGAAGAGTTTGGCACAAACACTCGAAAAATATGTGTTATATTAATAGATTGAACGATTTTATACAGCCAAAATTTACTGAGTGTATGTCATGTCCCAGGCACAGTGCTAAGTGCTAGGAATATAGTAAAGATATAGAAATATAAAAACACACACAATAAAACACATGTAGTAGAGAGTCATTAGTTCTATGAATATATATCCAGCTAGGGGGTGATGGAGGCTCGCTAATACAAAGATCAGTTTGACTTACAACAACACAGGCTGAGGATTATCTGAAAAGGATTTGTGGATAGACTTGGGCTGAGTTGATCAAGTTGGAATGGAAGCTGGGAAAAGGCTTTGCAAATAGAAAATTCAACGTGAACAAAGGCATGAAACCTTGAAAAACTCCTGGCATGTCCTGGCAATTGTAAGTGGTTTGGCATGGTTGAAGCATAAAATGTTGGGGATTTAGGAAAGACAGGCCAGAGGCAGGTCTTCTGTTGGGTTCTGTTTGCTATGTATAATTATTCAGGGGTCCTGCCAGAAATTGTGCACCCAAAAGGAATAATTGAAGAGTTTAATGAGGAGTGTATTTACAAAGGGGTGGACATGCTAAGGAAACCAAAAAGGGATGCTAAAGCATCCTGGGTCTAGTTATAATGGCAGCCATACCACATAAAAGACCAAAAGGACAAAGGGAAGAACCAAGTATTGCAGAATTTTTCAATAATGGAACTATTGACATTTTAAACTGGATAATCTCTGACTGTGAGAGGCTATGCTGTGCATTGTAGGATGTTTAGCAGCAACCCTGGATTCTACTCACTAGAAACCAGTAGCAATCTCCATCCCTTGTTGTGACAATAATCAAAAATATTTCCAGAGTTTGCCAAGTATCTGCAGGGGGCCTAAATTATCCACTGATTTATGGGAACCCAGCATGGAGAGGAGCTGCCTAAAAAGACCTATGAGTTCAAACAGAGGAACACAATCATTGGAAGAATAAATACTCAACATCTTTCTTCTCTTACCCTCCCATCTCTTATTTATGCCTCCCATTCGCCAAGCCAAACTGGAAGCTGAAAAATAAGGAAGCCTAAGTGAGGTAGATTGTGGAAAACAGACTCCCAGGGTACAGAGCAGAGTGAAGAAGAATGGAAAGAGGATCTAGAGGACAAACAAGGATTATCCAACACACCACATTGGGACTTTAGACTTCATGATATTGGCCATGCAGGATCTTGAATGCACAATCTTTTTGAGGCTTGCTGAAAATACATTCTTGCACAGATTTTATAGCAGCTTTTCTCTTTGAAGGGAGAGGAGACTTATTTTTCTATTTTATTTCATCCCATGCTTTAGTTACTGTCTTTCTAACACTGGTGGCATGTTGAGAAATGGAATCATGCATCAATTTCCAACTTCTGTTTAATAATAACATTTCTCTAAGAAGTGTCATTACTCCTGATAATGACTACCTTGTTTAATCATTCCCTTTAGAAATGGGGTTATCTCAAAGACAGCTTGGACAGCATGGGTTTAAACCATGAGGACACTTTCCCCACAATCAATGGTATCATGTGGATTCTGGGTACAGTATCCGCTTGTGAGTGTCAACACAGGGAAAGCAGCATAAGTTAATTAAATACCTATCCTAAATGCAGGCAGCAGGAGACAGTATGGTAATGGAAAAGAGTCCTTGGGTTGGGTGTCAGAAATAGTGACTATGCATCACATTCCAAAAATGATGATTATACTCCTAGTTAGCTCTGAGGTAGGGCTAAATGTATACTTCCTAAGTCTTGGTTTCTATATCTGTAAAATGTAGGTATTAACTGACCACTGAAGTCCCTTCACTAACAAATACAGAAGTTTTGCAGAGCGTGGAAGGATGCCAGGTATTTTGCTTTGTTGTTTTTTTTTTTTAATTTATTTTTTATTGGTGTTCAATTTACTAACATACAGAATAACCCCCAGTGCCCGTCACCCATTCACTCCCACCCCCCGCCCTCCTCCCCTTCTACCACCCCTAGTTCGTTTCCCAGAGTTAGCAGTCTTTACGTTCTGTCTCCCTTTCTGATATTTCCCACACATTTCTTCTCCCTTCCCTTATATTCCCTTTCACTATTATTTATATTCCCCAAATGAATGAGAACATATAATGTTTGTCCTTCTCTGACTGACTTACTTCACTCAGCGGTATTTTGCTTTGTTTTGTTTTTTCTCTCTCTTTATAGTCTACCATCTAACAAAGACTGAGGGCAACAGCCAGAAACAAATGTACAAATCTACTGGACTTCATTTCTACCTTTGCACAAAAGAACAATATGTTCCTAGAAATCCCATAGGGTTCCAAGTTATACAAAATCACATCAAACTAAAGAGCCTAAGAAATAGATACTTGGCAAACAAGGCAAAATGGAGTATATTTGATAGAGCTTAGTCAAACGTAGGGTTTTTTGTGCATCTGGAAGCTGAAGTTAAAGTCCTTTTCATTGCCTTCATTTCTGGACGTGAATGAAGACTGAGCATCTCGGAAAATGTCCCAACTGAAGTTTGTTTAATGGGTTTTTAACTGTCTTAGTTATAACTGTTAGAAATCTTTGTGTCCTGGGATATTAGAATTCTCATAATTCCTTTCTTCTCCTGAACCCCAAATGTATAATTTTTCTTTTGTGGCCCTAAATTCTAACTTCTCATTATTTTATGAGAGATTGGACCAGGTGATCTCTCATATTTAATGAAGGCTACCATGTAGGGCACCGAGGGATAACCCTCCTGCCTTTAATGATATGGAGTCAATTCTATTATCCAAGAAAGGGAAAGGAACTGACACCCAAAAGCCAGCAGTTCAACTTTTAGTGTTGTTTTTTTTTTTAAGTTAATAGATTTCATATGAAGAACAGTTTTAGGCATGCAAAAATTGAACAGGTAGTACAGAGAATTCCCGTATTAGTCTACCACTTGCACCCAGTTTGCTCTGCTATTATCATCTGCCATTAATTTAGAGTATTTATTGTCATTGATGAAGCAGTATCGATACATCAAGGTTAGCGAATATCCGTAGTTTACTCAGATCTCCTTAGTCTTTGACTTACTGTCTTTGCCACTCCAGGAGCCGATCCAGGATACTACATTACATTCAGTTATCATGTCTCCTTGAGTTCCTCTTGCTGTGAGTTTCTCTGCCTCTCTTTACTTCTGATGGCCTTGACAACTTTGAAGAATACCAGTCAGGACTATTGCAGGATGCCCTTCTATTGGAATTTGTCTAACGTTTTCTCATAATTAGATAGGAATTTTGGAGAGGAAGATCACAAAGGTAAAATGCCTTTTAATCACATCATACTGTCTACATGGTTTGTAACTATTAATGTGGACCTTGATCACCTAGCTTACTTAGTGTTTGTCAGATTTCTCCACTGTAAAGTTACTCTTCTTTATTCTTCTTTCTGTACTCCACTCTTTGGAAGTCAGTATGTGCATCCCACACTTCAGGAGTACAGAGTCATGTTGCCCCTTCCTTACAGCAGAATATCTACCAAATTTACTTGGAATTCTTCTGCAAGGGACATTTGTCTCTATTCCACCAATTATTAATTTATTCAATCATTTTTCTATCACCATGGACTCATGGATATTAATTTTATACTTTGAGTTATAATCTAATACTACTTTATTTATTTTGCTACTTAACTTGTTCTAGCTTTAGCTGTTGGGAACTCTTTCAGTTGGTGGCCGTGTCACTTTGGCATACCTCCAACATTGGTGTTTGTTTGTTGGTTGGTTTTTTAGCAGTTCCTTACTCTCTGGAACTACAAGACCCTCCAGGCTCATCTTATACATATCTTGACCCAGTCCTAGATTTAGCCATTTCTCCAATGAGCCTTTGTTCCTTTTATCGGAGAATGGTATTAGGAACCAAGGATGATTTAGAAACCATGGTTAGAAACCTGGATGCCATGTGTGTCCATTGCTACTAGAGTGTTATTTGTTTGAGGTCCTCTCAGCTGACAGAGCAAAGGAATATATGTGTGCATGCTAATCCATGTAACAAGCACATCTATACAGATTTCTGTGTGTAACCATCTACATTAAATTAAGCTTACGCTATTATTGATGTCTCTAACTCTAACTCATTACCACATGGATCATTAAAATCTCTCATGCTTATCTGTAGACTCTCACACCAACAACAAGAAACCTGGCTCCCGTCATTTGCCATTGAATTACTTAATTGTTCAATTTCAGTGTATATGGATAGCAATACCAGAATTGTTAACCTATACCCCACAAAAAAGCTACTTTATCAAAGTACAGCATCTCTGCAGTTTATTTGGCCTTTAATTGATAGACTCCATTCATTTGCAAGTTTCTTGGATCAGCACATATTCCTGAGCCCTCTTCAGTGAGGTTGTTTCATACATCTGTGATATAGTCAGAGTCTCAGGCTGCATTCTTTTCTGACAACCCCAACCTCCTAAATGATTTTTAAAATAAGCCTACATTAGGGTTTATGTTTTATGTTAACATGAGGTTAAACTTTATTCGGACATTCTATAGGTTTTGACAAATGCATCCTGTCATTTGGCACCCTTACAGCATCATACAGAAGAGTTCCATCACCTTATTTCATTCATTCAATCCTCCCCTCCTCCTCCATGAACCTCTGGCAACCACTGATCTTTTTACTGACTCTACAATTTTGCCTTTTCCAGAATGTCATAG
Organism: Canis lupus baileyi; assembly: GCF_048164855.1. Taxonomy (NCBI): domain Eukaryota; kingdom Metazoa; phylum Chordata; class Mammalia; order Carnivora; family Canidae; genus Canis; species Canis lupus. Next base: position 45,288,004 of record NC_132850.1, on the reverse strand, counting down.
AGCTGGAATCACATGGCATGCAGTCTTTTTAGTCTGGCTTCTCTCACTAAGCAATATGAATTTAAGGTTCTTCCACGTCTTTTCTTTGGGGATTTATGAGCTAAGCTGCTTATAAAGATCTGTGTGCAGATTTTCGTGTGGACATAGGTTTTCAATTCACTTGAGTAAATACCTAGGAATGTAATTGCTGGGTCAGCATGGCAAGACTATGTTTAGTTTTATAAGAAACTGCCAAACTGCTGTTCAAAGTGGCTGTACCATTTTATACTCCCACCAGCAATGAATGAGAATTCCCATACTGTCAGTTTGGGGGATTTTAATCATTCTAATGGATGCGTAAAGGTATCCCATTATTGTTTGAATTTCCAATTCCCTAATGACATGATGTCAAGTATCTTTTCATACGCTTACTTTGTTTTTGTATATCTTTTTGGTGAGGTATCAGGTTATTTGTTTCCTTATTGTTGAGTTTTTAGTTGTCTTTTTATATTTTGGATATCTGTCTTTTATCGGATATGTCTTTTGCAAATACTTTCTCCCAATCTCTGGCCTGTATCTTCATTCTCTTGTGTCTTTTACAGAGCAGAAAATTTTAATTTGAATAAAGTCCAGCGTGTCAACTTTCTTTTCCCTATTTTGTGCTTCCAGCGCTGTATCTAAAAAGCACATTGCTAAGCCCAAGTTCACCAAGATTTCCTCCTGTGTTGTGTTCTAGAAGTTTTATAGCTTTGTCATTTACATATGGGTATGGTCTATTTTAAATTAATTTTTGTGGAAGGTGTAACTTCTCTATTTAGATTTATTTTTTTGTTTTTTAAAAGATTTTATTTATTTGAGAGAGGGAGAGAGAGAGAGCACAAGCAGAGTGAGGATCAGAGAGACAAGCAGACTCCCTGCTGAGTTAGGAGCCTGATGTGGAGCTTGATCCCAAGACCCTGAGATCATGAGCCAAAGTCAGACACTTAACCAACTGAGCCAACCAGGCAACCCTAGATTTATTTGTTTTTTTAATAGGAAAGTCCAATTGTTTCAGTACCATTTGTTGAAAAAGCTATCCTTTCTCCATTGAATTGCCTTTACTCCTTTGTTTTGGCAGTTGACTACATCTGTATCTATTTCTGGATTCTCTATAATGTTCCATTGATTGATGTGCCAATTCTTCTGCCTTTACCATGCTTCCCTGACTACCTTAGCTTTAGTCTTAAAGTTGGATAATATGTCAGTTCTTCTAATACTGTGTTTGTTATTCTGGGGCTCCTGTCTTTCCATTTAAACTTTACAATAAAAAAAATAAATAAATAAACTTTACAATCAATTTGTTAATATCCACAAAACACTTTGCTGATATTTTGATTGGACTGCATTAAATCTATAGATTAAGTTGGCAAGAACTGGCATCTTGACAATATTGAATCTTCCTATCCATAAGTATGGAATATCTTTCCATATGTTTAGATCTTTAATTTTTCTCACACAAGTTTTGCAGTTTCTTCCTATGGATTCTGGACATATTTTGTTGTTAGATTTATATCTGAGTATTTTATTTTTGGTGTGCTAATGTAAATGGTAATGTATTTTTAATTTTAAATCCAAATTTGTTTTGAATTTTGTTACTGGCATATAGGAAAGCTATTGGCTTTTGAGTATTAATTTGGTACCCAGCAGGAACACCTGGGTGGCTCAGTCAGTTGGGCATTCCACTCTTGGTTTCAGCTCAGGTCATGATCTCAGGGTTGTGAGATGGAGCCCCGAGCAGGACTCTGCACTCAATGGAGAGTCTACTTGAGATTCTTTCCCTATTCATCTACCCTTCCCCTTGCGCTCTCTCTCTCTCAAATAAATAAATAAATCTTTAAAAAAAGAAACTTGATATCTTGCAAACTTGCTGGATAAAACTGCTAAAATTGTTTATTCAGATTTTTGGGGGGCCATTCTTATTATTGGATGTGATTTGCCAATATTTTGCTGAGGCTTGTTGCAGCTACGTTCATGAGAGATATTGGTCTCTAATTTTCCTCTTGTGATGTGTTTACTGGTTTGGTTTTAGGATAATGCTGGCTTCATAGAATGACTTAGGAAATGTTCCCTGCATTTCTATTTTTTGGAGTAATTTGATATTATTTCTTCCATAAATGTTTAGTGGAATTCTCTGTCTGGGGCTGGGGCTTTCTTGTTTTCAAGGTTATTAGTGAACATTTCAATTTCTTCAGCAATTATAGACTCTGATGGCTAATTTTTGTGTGTCAATTTAACTGGGCCATAGAGTGCTCAGATATTTGGCCAAATGTTATTCTGGTGTTTCTGAATGAAATTAACATTTAAATCTGTGGGATTTGAATAAAGCAGATTGCCTTCCATAATGTGAGTGGGCTTTATCCAAGCAGTTGAAGGCCTAAATATAACAAAAAGACCAGCCTCCCCCAGAGGAGAGAATTTCTCTAGCAGACTGACATTAGGTCTCATCTGACCTGGTTCTACAGCAGGTGCCTTAGGACAGGAATGATAACATCAACTCTCCTGGGTCTCCAGCCTGTTGGCCCATTCTATAGATTTTGTATCTACCAGTCTTCATAATCATCTAAGCCAATGCCTTATAATAAATCTCTTTACATGTAGATATAGCCAGAGATAGATATAATATATATACACGTATTATATATATATATATATATATATATATATATATATATATATATATATAAATTTTATACATACATACATTCTACTGATTCTGTTTCTCTGGAGAATCCTGATGAATAAACGGGCCCATTCAGATTATCTATTTCTCCTTGTGTTGATTTTGGTAGTTGATATCTTTCAAAGAATTAGCATATTTCATCTGAGTGATCAAATTTGTAAGCATAGAGTTGTTAATAATATTCCTTAATTACCATTTTAATATTTAGGGGTTCAGTAGTGATGACCCTTCTTTATTCTGGTATTATTAATCTGTGTTTTTTCTGTTTTTGTTTTCTTGGTTAGCCTTGCTAGAATTGCTTTATTAGTCTTCTCAAAGAACTAGCTCTTGGTTTCTCTATTGATTTCCTGTTTTTTTATTTAATTGATTCCTATTTTAATTTTCATTATTTTTCTTCTGCTTAAATTTCTCTTCTTTCTCTAATTGCCCAAGACAGAAGCTTAGATTATCAGTTTTGGATTGTTCTTTTCTAAATATATGTATTCAATGTCATAAATTTCCCTCTAATCATTGCCTTCATTGCATCTCACAAATTGATAAATTGTATTTTTTATTCTCCTATGGCAAAAATATGTGGTCTATGTTGTTGAATATTCTATGTGAGCCACCAACTCAATTTTCATTAAAAAATCAGACTTAAAGTGAATTTACAAAATTAATGAGGTAAAATGGAAGTTGAAACAAGACAAGTAAAGGATTAATAAGATTTAGGATGCCAGTATTTTAGTTGACTACCATGATAAAATAAATTTTCAAACTTGACTTGCCACATCCCTGTCTATCCAACCACATAGACAGTCTTTAGAAAGATTTCTTGTTCAGATTTTTTGGGTGAGATGTCTGAATCAGAGATTCTAAAAGAAGGAGAAATTGCACTTTTTAAAGTCTTTAACTCAGGCAGCCCGAGTGGCTCAGTGGTTTAGCGCTGCCTTCAGCCCAGGCCCTGATCCTGGAAACCTGGGATCGAATCCCACGTGCATGGGGCCTGCTTCTCCCTCTGCCTGTGTCTCTGCCTCTCAATCTCTCTCTCTCTCTCTCTCATTAACAAATAAATAAAATATTTTTAAAAATACATCCCTGTATATTAAAAAAATAATAAAGTCTTTAACTCTTTGGTTATATCCTTGTGTAGCATTGTCCAGGTTGCAGCTACTACTGCACAGTGCATTTATCAGGCCCATGGGGATGAAAAGTCATGTTTTACTCCTGAGCTCCACATGCCCACTCCCATACACTACAAGCAAAAATAAACATCCAGGGCTGCTGCTATTTCAATAAAAGAGCAATCTATTGTTATTGCTGACTATATTTTTTTGTTGGTAGTATCAGCTGGAAATGTCTAGTATATTACCACTTATAGCTCCAACGACACCTTCCACCAAGATGATGAAAATGATGAATAATGTTTAGTGGTAATGGAGGTTCTGGGTGATGTATCTTCTCTAGGACTTCTTATTCCTACTACATTCCAGTCTTACAGAAAAAGAATATTCCAGCAGGAATAATCCAACTCCCGACTCCATTTGTGGCAGGGCCAGCTTCCAGTGGGTTTGGCTGGCTCTCTTGGCTGGGCCTTCCATCACCAATGTCTCTGAGCAGACTGGCTGGGGCCCTCACCCGTGCAAACTCAAAACTGAAAAAATTAAGTTAAATCCTGGCTGTGGATCCAGTCAGAGATTCCACAAAATGGACTCAGGCTCTGTTTGAAAACACTTTTTTAAAAAAGTGAATCTTGATCTGTAAGATTTTTAGCAGCTTCCTGATGCAGCTGTTCACGAGTAGAAACGCATCACACACATACAGTGGTAACTTTCAGCTGTGCCAAACATCCCTCTTCCCCCATGCCTACTCCTTAGAAATTAAAACCTGTTCCTGGAGTTGGAACCTTAAACATGACTTGGCTTGGTTGCTTGGGGATAAGGAGGTCAGTGCAGGTAGGAGCTACACATAAGTCTCTCAGCCCCATTACTGAGTGATAGGAGACCATTCTAGCCACAGAATGAGAGGAGATAGGACATACTTACCCCTGCCCTCCTCCCAGCCTCAGCACTGAGATGGCTTACCATCTTTCCCCAAAGGAAACCTTTTTCCCTTAGGAGCCAAGACAGTAAGACCATTCTTCAGGATGAGAAACTAAGTGAACTGAGGTAGGTCCACTAGGATGGGTGAAAGAGGTAATTTATGGAATAAAAGAAAATCTGGGTAAACAAGTTGTTTCCAAGTGTCCCTGCTAAGTGTTTGTTCTTCTTCTCGATTTTCTATCATTTCTATCATAAATTCCTAGCACTGCTAAACTGAGAATTTGTCTAAGGACCTCTAAGTGAGTGGGCACCATTACCCTGCTTAGGAATAGCTTTACTTCATTTTACTTTCCTAAGAACCCAGAGGAATGGTCAAGGTCAGGCGGCAGACTGTGCTAGCATGGACAGAGGTTCCACCTCGGCCCTCACAGCCTTCTTGGGGCCTCAGTTGCTTTGTCTCTTAAATTGCTCACTTCCAAAACTTATGGTGAGATAGTATGAAATATTTTACATTTTACAGAATTTGGAGTTTATAAAACATTTACATTTAAGCTTTGTAAGGAGCTTACACACGCTAAAACACAATGTGTAAGGAAGGTATTATTATCTTTGTATACAAGAATGAAAACTGAGGAGAAGTTATTTCTCTTATCCAAGATCATATAACTCACAGAAATTGAACCAGAAGCCAATTTGGATCCCTGGGCTCCAAATTCAGTGCAGGCTTTTTTTCCCTCCTTTTTATCTTTGTTTTTTGGGGGTTGGGGTAGGGAATAGTTGTACGTTTCAATGTGGTAATATACACAAAACATAAAATTTATCGTTTTAATCTTTTTTAAGTGTGCAGTGCTATAGCATTAAGCACATTCACATTGTTCTGCAAACATCTCCAGGACTTTCACATCATCCCTGATTGAAACTCGGAAACCTATTAAACACTAAGTTCCTGTCTCTACCTCCTCGAACCTTCCACAAACACCATATGACCTTCCATGCCCATGAATCTGACTACTCTAGGTACCTCAGGTTAGTGGAGTCACACATTTGTCCTGCTATAACTGTCTTGTTTCACTTAGCATAGTGTTTCCAAGATTCCTCCATGTTGTAGCAGGTGTCAGAATTTCCCTGTTTTTAATGCCAAATGATATTCCATTGTGTGTATGCACATTTTGTTCATCCACTCATCTGTTGGTGGACACTTGGGTAGCTTCCACCTTTTGGCTATTGTGGATAGTGATGCTATGAATGTTAGTGTACAACTATTGTGTGAGGCCTTTCTTTCACTTCTTTTGGATACATCCTTGGATGTGGAATTGGTGGTTAATTTTTATTTCTCCTTTTTTTAATAAGTAAAGTCAGCTGTTCTTTTAAAGATTTTATTTATTTTTTTCTAAAGATTTTATTTATTTACTTATTCATGAGAGAGGCAGAGAGAGAGACAGAGATACAGGCAGGGGGAGAAGCAGGCTCGGTGCAGGGAGCCCAATGTAGGGCTCAATCCCAGGACCCCGGGATCACGACCTGAGCTGAAGGCAGATGCTCAACCACTGAGCCAGCCAAGTGTCTTTATTTATTTATTTATTTATTTATTTATTTATTTATTTGGAAGTGAGAGTACGAGCAGGGGGAGGGAAAGGGACAAGCAGACTCCACGCTGAGTATGGAGCCCAACACGGGGCTCCATCCCACAATCCTAAAACCATCAACTAAGCTAAATTTAAGAGTTAGATGCTTAACTAACTGAGCCACCCAGGTGCCCCTAGCTGTTCTTTTAAAATTAAATTAAATTAAAATAATTTCCCACTTCTTGTTACTTAGATTTGAAGCCATATCTTCCTCTATTTTTTCTTACAGCAGCCATGGGTATCCTTTTGATGTTCTAGCCTAGATGTAGCATTATACTGCTAAGGATAACAAAATGTCTTGCATTTATTTTGTGGTTTGTTTCTGCATGCAAAGCGTCACATTGATGCTCTTTTGTTTATCTTTTCAAGGTCTGTGAAAAGAGGATCAAAGGCAGATATTATTAACCTCTAAGGTTTAATTAAAAAAATAAGGTTTAAGAAGGTTAAGAGATTTTCTTCAGTAAGATTATAGCAGCCATAAAACAAAAATCCAACTTTCCCTTAATCTACTACTTACTCAGATGGGTTTCTGTATACTTAAATGGGATATGTTGTCAACTAATTCTAGCTTGATTCTTATATGATACTTGTTTTATAAACTTAGAAAAGTCTCCAAAACTTTTCATGCCTGTTTCCTCATCTATAAGATACCAGTAATATTACTAGCCTCTAAGGAGAGTTTAGGGAATAGCCAACAAAATAGCAGCAAAGTACTTCACAAAAGAAGAGTTATAGCAAATTATTAATGATTTAATTATATAGCCACTTAATAATTATTACTAAAACAGAACCTTCAATGGAATTACTAAAATTGCTTTTCTGGAATTTCAATGGGATAATGAAAATCATTTGAAAACATGAAAGTTTGAAAAAAAGGTTAAATATATGTATATCCTCATGACTCTGCTTCTTCCCTTTCTTGGGTGAGCTAATGGTTTAGGACAGATGTCAGAGATCAATGCATTTTCACACTTCAGGGTGTTTGTTCATGCTTTCCCTCTGCTTTACATATTTTTCCATCTGTAATGAATTTAGCTTTCAAGTCCCTGCTCAAGGTGACATCTTACCCACCATTGCTTCTCTACTTGATTTCCCTAACTGTTCCCTTCTATATGTTCTCAATGCATAGACACTTTTTTCAGCGCACTTATGAAGTCACATTTTAGTTTGTGTTTTCTCTCTGTCCTTCTCTAGGCTGGGAGCACCATAAGATAGTACTGTCCCATTTATTCTTGTTTCCCCAATGCTCCTGTCCAATGCCACGTGCTCAAAAAATATTTGCTAAATGAAAAAAAAAGATAATATGAACAAACAAAGAAATCAGGGTTGATTTTCAAGGGCATACAAGTCCTTTACACAGGACACAGAAAACTCTTTCCCCTTGCAAAAACAATATCCCTGTTCTCTACCCCTTCTTCTTTCCCTCAAGACTGTTAACATCACTCTGCTTCACTCCATTCTCCAATGTTTTAGAAAAAAAGCAAGCATTAGCAAGGAAACACATTGATTTGGAAAGGCTGACCCCTAGTTTAGAGGGATTCAAATGGAATGTACCATAAAAGCAGCAAGGATGACAGAAAGAAAAAAAAAAAAAAAACAGTGGGAAGGCAAGAGATTCTTTGTGACTAACAGGGAGAAATTGAAAGGGAAGGGAAGTTTTTCACTAGTCATTGTGAATGGAATTGGGGCTGGGACATGGAGAATTCCTTTCAGGGAAGACTACTTCCTGTTCAACTTTCTGAGTAGCTAGTAAATAAATGGTGGGTGTCACTATAGGGTTATTGAATCTGCTGAGATCATTGCATAACTCACTATTAATAAAGAAATGCAAAAAAAAAAAAAAAGAAATGCAATTGGCTAAAGACTAACCAAACAAACCAATATTAATAAAATAAGGTGTCAGAACCCCAAATGACAACCTCAGAGCTGCAATAAACCTGCTTTTGTACTTTTAAGAATTCCTGCCATGGTGAATGGAATTGTCTTCCAAAGGATTATTTATAAATCAGATGTTTGAAACAGAGAACTCATATGCCATAGAGATGTTATGAATAGTGATGGGTTCCCAGGCCAGCAAACAAATACCTATTTTATCCTTGGGGTTGAACACTGAATGCTGTGGCAAAATTACCTCAGGCTTCAGAGATGATCAGACTCACTTTGATGTGGCCATTTACATTACAGGAGAAAACCAGACCCCAACCAGCACCAGGCTAGGATGGCAAGAGGAGTGTCTGAAGGAGTGAGGAGGCATAGGGGTGAGAAGGCAAGGGGCAGCACAGGGCGGGAAACCTTCCTAGTTGTCCCTTAGCCCTGGAGCTGAGTGTTCTTGGTTGCTGCTCTAATTTTCTGGACTGCATCAGAATTACCTGGATATTAAAAAACAAACAGAGGCTCCTGGCTGGCAGAGTCAGTAGAGCATTGCAACTTTTGATCTCAGGGTTGTGAGTTCAAGCCCCATGTTGGGTGTGGAGCCTACTTTAAAAAAAAAAAAAATTAAAACAAACAAACGAACAGCAGCTCTAGGGCCCTAGTAGATCAGAACCTCCAGGGAGGGGGCTAGTGTTCTGGTGTGTTTCCCAGCTTCTTAACTACCTCTGGTGCACAGCCTGGTCTGGAAACCCGTCTCTAATCTCTGTCATCTCTCTTCCAGTTAATGGGCTCTGGGTGAGCAAAAAAGGAATGGGAGAGATGGGATCCTGGAAAGCTTTGGAGAGCAGCTAGAAAAGGAACAGGAACTCCCCAGTTTTAGTGGTGAGAAAGGAAAGGAAGTTGCAATGGTCCGCCATGTAACTAATGAGGAAACTGAGTCAGCCAAGGTCACAGAGCAGAGGGGAGAGCTGGGATTCTAACCAATGCCTGTCTTGTTCCTGAGCTTCTCCCTTCAGCTGCTGCATATATGCTTCTGCCTCCCATATGGTGAACAGATATACTTCAGAACTTGCCAGTGCTGATAAAGTGCGAATTCCTAAGAATGTCAAGCTAATTGTAATGTCCAGGTGACAGAGGAAAAAGCTGGGGGCAAGGCCAGACCAATCACATTCATCAAAGCCCATGGAAGCCATCTTCCCCATCTCCTTTTCGGCCTCAGTGGGCTGGTGACTTTGCCCCATCCTCAGTTCCTCCAGCTATAAGATAAAGAAAATACTATTTACATATCTTCTTCATGGACCTGCTGTGAAACTTAATTGGTTCTTGTTTATTGTGTCCTTTGAAGATGAAAAGTCTGGGTGAGAGCTGACTGTCATCATTCCACATTTCTTGATTTTATTCGACAGCTCAAAAGCTCTACGTTCTGTAAGACTCTTCTTTTTCTTTATTTTCTGTTATTTATAACCTTTCCAAACCAGAAACTCGTGGAATTTCTTGAGCTTTCCAAACTGAAAATGGTTTGAAGGATCTAATTGCTGGCCAAGATGGAGGGAAGGGAAGGAAGGGAGGAAAGAAGCACATCTGAACAGAAGCTCCAACCATCCCAGGTCTGCCCCTCAGCCTGGAATTGTGCCATTCTCCCAGCATTGGCTCTGACCTCCAGCTACTGGTGTTGTGTATTTATAGTCTCAGAGCTCCTGGCTCTTCAACTGTCTCTCACCATTGCCCTGCCCTTCCCCCTTCACTCCCACCCACGTACCCACAATCCCTGTGAATGTGAAAATGTTGGAGGAGGACGGAAATTTGTTTTTCATGCAATATTTGACTGTTTTAACACTACAGAAGTATTAAATGTTATGAAATCTCTGCTCTTTTTTATTTATTTTTATCTTTTAAATTATTTTTTATTCAAGTGTAGGTGACACATAATATTACATTACTTTCAGGTGTACAGCATGGTCATTTGACAACTGAATTACATTATGCTATGCTCACCAAGTGTAGCTACAGCCTGTCACCATACCAGACTCTTACAATATCATTGACCATATTTCTTATGCTGTGGCTTTCATCCCTACAAATTATTCATTCCATAACTGGAAGTCTGTGCTTCCCACTCCCCTTCACCCATTTTGCCCACCCTTCTCCTCCAGCAACCATTAGTTTGTTTTCTATATCCATGGGTCTGTTTCTGCTGTTTTGTTGTTTGTTCATTTGTTTTGGTTTTTAAATTCCCACATATAAGCAAAGTCATAGGTATTTGTCTTCTTCTGTCTGACATGTTTCACTTAGCATAACAACTTCTAGCTCCATCCATGTTGTTACAAATGGCAAGATCTCATTCAATTTTATGACTGAGTAATATTTCAGTGTGTGTGTGTGTCTTCTCATCTTCTTTATCCATTTGTGAAATCTCTACTCTTTAAAATACTGATCCTTGGGATATCTGGTAGATTCAATTGGAGGAGTGTGTGACTCTTTTTTTTTTTTTTTTTAAGATTTTATTTTATTTACTCATGAGAGATACAGAGCGAGCGAAAGAGAGGCAGAGGGAGAAGCAGGCTCCACGCAGGGAGCCTGACGCGGGACTCGATCCCAAGTCTCCAGGATCAGGCCCTGGGCTGCAGGCGGCGCTAAACCACTGCGCCACCGGGGCTGCCCGAGTGTGTGACTCTTGATCTCAGGGTCATGAGTTTAAGTCCCACGTTGGGTGTAGAGGTTTTTTTTTTTTTTTTTTTTTTTTTTAATTTATTTATTTATGATAGTCACAGAGAGAGAGAGAGAGACAGAGAGAGAGGCAGAGACATAGGCAAAGGGAGAAGCAAGCTCCATGCACCGGGAGCCCGACGTGGGATTCGATCCCGGGTCTCCAGGATCGCGCCCTGGGCCAAAGGCAGGCGCTAAACCGCTGCACCACCCAGGGATCCCTAAAAAAAGTAAGTAAGCTTTAAAAAATTACTGATCCTTAGGGAAAAAGGATCTTCTTACACCTAAAGGATCTAGAAAAAGAATGACAAATGGAGCCACTAATGAAAGAGATTGAAGATGACACAAAGAAGTGGAAAGATATTCCTTACTCTTGGATTGGAAGAATAAATATTGTTAAAATGTCAATACTATCCAAAGCAGTCTATACATTTAATGTAATCCCTAATAAAACACCAGCAACATTTTTCACAGAACTAGGACAAACAGTCCTAAAAATTGTATGGAACCACAAAATATCTTGAATAGTCCAAATAATTTGAAAAAGAAAAGCAAAACAGGAAGCATCACAATTCCAGGCTTAAGTTATATTACAAAGCTGTAGTAAGCAAAACATATGGTACTGGCACAGAAATAAATACATAGATCAATAAAACAGGGTGGAAAACCCAGAAATGAAACCACAACTATAAGGTCAATCTTCGACAAAGCAGGAAAGAATATCCAGTGAGAAAAAGATAGTCTCTTCAATAAATGGTGTTGGGAAAACTAGACAGCAACATGCAAAAGAATGAAACTGGACCACTTCCTTACACCATACACAAAAATAAATTCAAAATGGATGAAAACCTAAATGTGAGAGAGGAAACCATCAAAATCCTAGAGGAGAACACAGGCAGTAACTTCTTTGACATCAGCTGCAGCAACTTCTTACTAGATACGTCTCCTGGCAAGGGAAACAAAAGTAAAAATAAACTACTGGGAATTCATCAAAATAAAAAGCTTCTGCACAGCAAAGGAAACAACAAAACTAAAAGGCAACCTACAGAATAGGAGAAGATGTTTGCAAATGACATATCTGATAAAAAGTTAGTATCCAAAATCTATAAAGAACTTATAAAACTCAACTCCCAAAAAACCAATCCAATTTAAAAATGAGCAAAAGACATAAATAGACATTTTTTTCCAAAGAAGACACACAGTTGGTCAAAAGGCACATAAAGAGGTGTTCTACATTACTGATCATCAGGGAAATGTAAATCAAAACTACAATGAGATATCACCTCACACAAAAAACAACAGGTATTGACAAGAGTGTGGAAAAAGGGAAACCCTCTTGCACTATTGGTAGGAATGCAAACCAGTACTCTGGACAACAATATGGTCAAATTATGGAAACAGCCCAAGTGTCCATCAAATGATGAATAGATCAAATAATGTGAGATATATATATATAGAGAGAGAGAATTTTATTCAGCCATAAAAAAAGAATGAAATCATGCCACTTGCAACAACATGGATGGGGCTAGAGAGTATAATGCTAAGCAAAATAAGTCAGTCAGTCAGAGAAACAAATACCATATGATCTCACTCATATGTAGAATTTAAGAAAGAAAACAAACAAGCAAAAGGAGAAAAGAGAGAGAGAGAGGCAAACCTAGAAACAGGCTCTTAACTGGAGAGAACAAACTGATGGTTACCAAAGGGGAGGTTCATGGGGGGATGGGTGGAATAGATGATGGAGATTAAGGAGGGCACTTGTGATGAGCACCAGGTGCTGAATGGAAGTGCAGAATCACTGTATTGTACACCTGAAACTAATATGACACTGTATGTTAACTAACTGGAATTTAAATAAAAACTTTTTTAAAAAAAGACAAGGAGTGATACGCCATGAGAGAGAGAATGGTTTTTGGTCCTATTCTCTCACAGAATTAAATGCTGTTTTCAAGATAATGGTAAAAATATTTGTCCTCAAACAATCAAACAAAAAAATGTTAAACATTCTAATTTGGTAAGGCAATTCTTTCCAGAAATACAACTCAATATAAAACTATGTCCATTTTGAAGACTTGAAAGCTTTGCTTATAGTTCTGGTTGGATGGCCTTTTGCCTTAATTCCTTTCAGTGAAATAACTCCTCAGCACTCAGCCGAGTGGAGAAGTTGGGACAGTTTGTCTTTGACATCCAGGGGGCCGGGTGTACACTATTCACCTGCGCTTCTCCTGTCATCCCATTCCTGTTAGGCACAAGTAGGAGTTGTTCCAAATATTTTCCAGTTGTTAGTATGAAAATGTTCCCTGCTCCCTCCCCAGGCCCTATCTCTCTATTCTGTTCCAATGTGCAAGGGTGGGAAGGAGGAGAGAGGGGAGCAGAAGTGATGGTCTAAGGTCTAAGGGCAGCCACCAGGCAACATGACAGAGAAGTCAATAGGTCAAGGGCTGAAAATAAGACATGAATTGCATGGTGGGTGGTCCCAGGTCTGCCAGGGAAAAGAGTTTTATCTCTTAGTTCAGGTAGTGTTATGTACACTACAGTTCAGGTAGTGTGTGTAATATGGGTATTATATGGGTTTATAGCTGTAAACGTAGGTTTCTATTCAAAAAGATAGACTGGGGGCACCTCGGGGGCTCAGACGTTGAGTGTCTCCCTTTGGCTCAGGGCGTGATCCCAGGGTCCGAGATTGAGTCCCATATCGGGGTCCCTGAGCCTGCTTCTCCCTCTGTCTGTCCCTCTGTGTCTCTCATGAATAAATGAATAAAATATTTTTTAAAAAAGGATAGACTGAAAGCCCCTGTGTGTGTAATCTGTGCACACAGCCTCTACTGGAGTCCTAGCTAAGAAGATTGACAAAGCTATAAATGACTCTGATCCCTGAGGAGGTAGGTAAGGACACGGGTCAAAGTGAATAAATAAACTTGGGGCTCTTCACGTTTCCACAAAAGAAAGGAAGTGGTTCTGTCACAATCTTTTCTTTCTTTGTTGTTGCTGAAGTGTAGGTGACAGTGTTCCATTAGGTTCCAGTGTATGACACAGTGACTCCACAACCCCGTGTGTTCTGCTGTGCTCACCACGAGTATAGCTACCCTCTACCCACACGACACTATTACAATACCATAGATGATGACACTGCATTTTGTGGATGAATAAGGTTCAGTGGGTTGGGGCAAGAGAAAAATATGAGAAAGAGAAGATTAAAAGGACCATGTGTTAGCAGCATTAGGCTCAGCCAGGATCCACTCCTGGAACTTCTCTCCTGGTTTCTGTGAGATCCGTGGCACAAGAGATTCCTCTTTGGGAACTTTCTGGAATATGCCCTTGAGAAAGCCCTGTCCTGAATGCTTTTCAGAGAATCCGTGGAACTGCCTGCAGAAGGGCATTCTTTGCAGGCAGAGTGATGAACCTGAAGTGAGTCTGTTCCAGGTGCTGGTAGGAAACGTCTCCATTCTCCTCTCCCAGGAGCAGGGCTTCTGCTCAGCATCTTCCAGAAACTGGAGCCGGATTCCCGTGGGTCAGGCCCTCCACTCTGCAGCCCGAGAATGGTGCATGAAAGTCCTGAGAAGACTTACCTTTTACACCTTAGGAACAGATTAGCTGCCTCCTCCTGCGGCTCACGTAGCGGCCCTGAGAACCGGGGCGACCTTGACCCCCAGCGGCGCTGCTTCTCCCCGGAGGCCCAAGCCCGTGCAGGGTGACCCGGGGCCTCCCCGCAGCCCGGCCTCCTCCCCCGGGCTGTGAGGCTGACACCTTCCTACGGACCTTCCCCGCCCCACCTGCGCTTGGGGTCCCACCTGCGCTGCCTTCCACGGCTCTCCCAGCCTCTCCGGCTCCCTCTCGTCTTCTCTCATTCAAACATTTCCTCCCTGCTCCCCCCACCTCCAAAAAAAAAATCCCTGCACATCTGATATCATCTTAGTATCTGCTTCTCAGAGGACATTGTATTTAAGGGGTAAGAGGGTAAGTATTAAGCAGACATAAATGGTCCTATCGCCTGAAAATATTAGAGAAATCCATAGCTAGATGTGACCAATTTACATGAAAAAGTTTTCAATTTACATTGAACATTTTAAAATCTATCTGACCAAAGTTATCAGAAACATCTGTGAAATCTTATTTTCAACATCAATTATGGCATATAGAGTCAACAGTTATTTGACAGAAGAATTTAGAATGGATCATTGAGTTGTTAAAAACCTGCATCAGAAATGATGTCAAGAATATTAAAAGTATAAACAAATCCTTATAATGCTGTTGCTGCTGCTGATGCCAATAATACATAAACTCACCAGCATTTACTGTTTACTTAGCACTGCTCTAAGTGCCTTGTGCATGTTGACTTCCTTACCTTGTTAGTGCACGCAAACATTATACAGAGACAACTGGCTTCCAACAGTTTGCAATATGATAAGGGTTTCTACATCAATGCAATGCTAATACATAAATATAAGTATGTACATATGCCCACAGATACCCTTTTACAAAAGTTCTAATGCCTGAAAGGAGATGAACTGAACAGAAACTAAAGAGTAAGTGTTTTGTATGTATGTGAAAATGGTAGTCAACACAGATCACAATGCTGGCACAGAGTTCATTAGATGAATGAAATGAACAGTTATTAAAATAAACATGTTTTCTTGTCATTAAGACCAGAAAAAATACATTTTGTAAGGCAGTATTTCACAAACTAGTCTATTAGATTCCCTTCATGGTGATTACCTGGGGGTGCTTGTTGAGAATACAGATTCCTGAGGACCACTTTCCCAGTCTGTTTCAGTTGTCTCAGGTGGGGCACAGGAATTTGTTGTACCGAGCACCCTCAAATGATTCCAATACACACTAAAATCTGTGTCTCTGCTAAAAGCTAGGAAGTCAAAATTGTTATTTTTGAAAATGATGGCTGTTTTTTAATTCAGATGTAGAGTTCAATTATCTATGGGTTTACACTCACACTCTTCAAAAGAAAGGTGATTTTTTTTTTTTTTTTTTTTTTTTAGCCTGGGAGGAGGGCCGCGCAGGATCATGATCAGCCAGCAGAAGACAGTAGCAGTTATGGGATCCCGTTCCTCCGAGCATCTGAGAGGTGGCCACAGAGAATGTCCTCTCAACCCTGCAGCTGGGCCCATTTACCACTCAATCTGTGTTTCTGTTTGTACATGAGTTAAACTAAAGTTGCAGAGCAAAAATATTCAGTCTGTTCTTAGCTGTGAGCTAAAGGACATGCCCAGCCAGAACTAATATCATAAATAAACAGGGCTGGCTATGGGAAACATGGCCCTAAGACTCACTCACTATGAAAGTCATTTGGGAGATTTTGAGGGTTCATGAAGAAAGATAAGGAAAGCAACTGTTCTAATGCAATATTCTGAAGAAACATCAGAGAGAGGGGAGAGAGAGAATTCCAAGCAGAATGCCCATTAATGGGGTGTGGGGAGGGGGACTGTTAATGCAGGGCTTAATCCCACGACCCTGAGATCCTGACCTGAGCCAAAATCAAAAGTCAGATGCTTAACCGACTGAGCCACCCAAGCACCCCAGAAATGTATATGTGTTTCTAAAGGGAAATCAAGTGCCTGAGGTAGAAAACTAAAACAAGGGGCATATTATTTATCCAGACATCTCTTCATTGCTGGGCTCGCTAGTGGAAAGTATTGCCGCTCATGATACGGGGGGTCAGAGAAAGTATTTTTTGAAGGAATTGAAAAAAATACAAAGTTAAAAAAAAAAGGAAGATAAAGATTAGAAAAATGAAAGAGCAAAGAAAAAAACCTGGTTGCTTTGAGATTTTTGGTTTTTAGATGTATCACTATCAACAGTTGTGCAGAAAGAACTGTGATCCTATGTATTTACTGAATAACTGTCCCTCCGTCTTTTCTTCATATAGAAGGAAACAATCCTGAGACATACGATTGAGTTATAAGCATCTGTGGGCTTAAGCTGAAAATCTAGGTCACACAGGAAAACTTTTAGACAGGAGGCCCCGGACTCACTGAACATACTTCTATTGAGATGTGTCCCTTTCTAGGCCTTCTGAAAAGAAATTCACAGCAAACCTGGCTACAAGCCAGAAGGTAACTTCATCACTTTAGGGAGCAGGGTGGCAGGGCCTCTAGGATAAATGGCACAAGTCTAGGGCTGGAGGTAGTGCCAGCAGAGGCCACTGCCCCCAGAAATTACCTTCTGTTCTATTATGGGATCTCATCAGGTCCATTTGGAACCTGCTTTAAAGTTCCTTGACAAAAATTACAGTGGAACCAGCTGCTGTGACTGTTATTTTGTACCCGAAGAAGCAGTAGTTGGAAACACAGTTATTCACAGGGGCCAGGTGGAAAACTTGGGGCAGACCATGGTTGAGGGTACGAAGAATTGCACAAAACCGTAGAGCATGGTCTCCGTCTGAAAGCTCACAAATCTATCTCCTCTAAGCAGTTCAGCTTCCCCATCCTCCCTGTCTGATTCTCAGGTGCAGGAATGGTGTAGAATATAACACGATTGTGTTGGGGATCCTAAGCCATCCGAATCACACTGCACCCAGCCCATTACTTAGTCAATTCTAAGGCCAAATCAAGATTACACACATTCTTTCTCTCTTCTTTTTATTCCCCTGTGTTTTCTTATCTCTTAAATCAGTATATTAAGACCTAGTTATCAACATCCTCCGTAGGCAGGTAGGCACCGCATGAATCTCTAGAGAATGAAACAGTTTCTGACTGTGGGGAAGTTTAGAATGTCCTAGAGAAGGCGAGAAACAAGAGAAAAAGCAATATGGAATACATAACCCAAGAGTTTTCTCCAGGTGGTTAGCAAATGTGTTACTAGGACTCTGGAGGAATCACAGATCAAAGTGAATTGACTGCAATGCTCTCAAATTTCTTGAACAAGATGTGGCTTGAAAGCCTTGAAAAGGAAGTAAGATTAACTAGTTAGAGGAGAAAGGAGAAGAGAGGAGAGCTTAGGTGGTAGGTACAGAGTATGCAGAGGAGTACAAGTAGGTGACGCTTTTAGCCTTCCCTTGATTCAAACTCTGAGTTACCAAAGATGATTGGAAAATAATTGGAAAGTATCAGGGGGAGGCATTGTCCTGATTGAAAAGAAGTTTTTCTTGTCCTTGTATTATGGAAAGTCCTCATGAGGTGTTTTACTCCTTGTCGATCCAGGATTTTAAAATGCTTTGTGGCCCTGGCCGGGGATTATGCCAAGGAAAGCACTAATTCCACATTCTGGAGGAGGAATGAAGTCTCCTCCAGGATATCAGGTAGCATAACCTCTGACTGAAAATAACAGAAAACATGACTCAAAATGGCTTAAACAAGAACTATATCATCTCATGAAACAAGAAGTACAGAGGCTGGGGATATTCTCCAGGGTGGGTTAATGCAGGGACCTGACAACATCATCAAAACCTAGGTTCTCGTCAGTTTCCTCTCTGACATGCTCTGAGCATGGTACCTTTGTCCTCAGACTTGCTCTCTTGTTGGCTGCAAGATACTACAGCAATCCCAGGTGTCCCATCATGACATTGCAAAGGGGGGAGCCTGGGTGGCTCAGCTGTTAAGTGTCTGCCTATGGCTCAGGTCATGATCCTGGAATACCAGGATTGGGCCCCACATGGAGCCCTGCATCAGGCTCCCTGCTCAGTGGAGAGTCTGCTTCTTCCTCTGACTCTTCCTCCCTCCTATGCTCGCTCTCTCTCTCTCTCTCTCTCAAATAAATAAATGTAATCTTTAAAAAAAAAAAAAGACATGAAAAGTTCCCATGATGGAAGATAACACCTGTGCCTTTTTTAAAAAATGAGGTATCTTTCTCATAAAGCCTCCAATAGACCTTCCCTAATGTATATTTGCTAAAATTGGGTCATATATTCCTTTAAAAACCAATCATTGTTAAGAGGAATGTGGCTAATACCAGCTGACTCAGACTAATCAGGATGTGTCTCTGAGTCACATGGGAGGAGAGGGGGACACCAGACAAAACAAAGGCTCTATTAGAAAAATGATAAAGAATAGTAGAAGGAGGGGGTGGAGATAGAGGAGGAGGAGGAAGAGGAGAAGTACACGAGGTAGATGTGGCTTTCAAATCAGTCCGCTGATTCTTTGATACTCCCTCTGTTTCAAGAAGTTGAAAGTAATTCTCCTCCCCTTGAGCACTGTGCCACCCAAGCAGCCGACAGAGAGGCCCACAGAGCAAGGGAGTGAGGCCTCCTGCCAACAGCCACGTGAATACACCAGCTTGAAAGTGGAGCCCCCAGGCCCACTCAAGCCTTCAGATGCCAGTAGCCCCCACCAACAGCCTGACTGCAAGTAAATGGAACGCCCTGAGCCAGGACAACCGAGCCCCAACTCTTGAATTTCTACCAACACAAACTGTGAGACATAAGTGTTTGTTGTTTGAAACCACTAAGTTTGAGGTAATATGTAACTTACAGGTAACCAGTGGTGACAATATTTCTTCCCATAAGTGGAATATTCATTTTGTGCATGAAAATCACACCATATCTTCAGAATGTTTGACTAAAGGAAGAAAAAAGACTGCCTTG
Organism: Canis lupus baileyi; assembly: GCF_048164855.1. Taxonomy (NCBI): domain Eukaryota; kingdom Metazoa; phylum Chordata; class Mammalia; order Carnivora; family Canidae; genus Canis; species Canis lupus. The sequence goes on along the minus strand of NC_132850.1, from coordinate 45,268,549 downwards.
AGCCATTGGATGAAGTGGAAAGAATTTGGATCTAGAAATCAATAGAATTCTGGTCCTGGCTCTGTCACTAAGAAACCTTATAAGTCATTTCACTTCTTTTGATCTTATTCTTGTTATCGCTAACTGAAAGAACCTGGCAAAATGCTATCTGATGCCTCATCCAGCTCTTGAATACCATGTGTAAAATGTTTGCATTTTATTGTTTTAGGTTGGATGGCCCCACATTAGGAAACTCAAATCCAGAAGTAGGCATCTTGGGTTTAGATCCTGGTACAGTCACTTATGAAATAGTTGTTCTCGGATGAATGATGTTACCATTTGAAGCCTCAGTTTCCTTGCAGGTTTATTGAGAGGGTTAAAAAAGATCATGCAGATAAAGCTCTTAGCATGTAGTAGCACTTAGTAAGTTAGAGCAGCACATTTTTAAAAATAAATAAGCTTTTGAAATGACAGACTTGTATTTTTTATGTCCTTTACAGACAGTTTATAATCAAGATATAAAGTGCACTCTATAGAAACTTGGAGGGACGCCTGGGTGGCTCCAGGGGTTGAGCATCAGCCTTCGGTCCAGGATGTGATCCTGGGGTCCCGAATCGAGTCCTGCATCAGGGAGCCCGCTTCTCCCTCTGCCTGTGACTGCCTCTCTCTCTCTCTGTGTGTCTCTCATGAATAAATAAATAAATAATCTTTAAAAAAAGAAACTTGGAGCATAATTTTATTGTTTTCAATAAAATAGAAATTTATACAGAGAGTTTTGCCTTATAATTTATCCCTGGATTTTGAAGTCAACTCCAAGTTGCAATCTCAACCCTCTGGAAAGTGCATTCTGCTATAGGATGACCTATTTTGGTATGTGTTTCTGGGAAAGCTTCTCAGTGGAAAGTTAGGTGGGCCACAACTTGCTTCTCCCACATAGCACAGCCTGCGGTTGGTACTCCAGTTCATTTGTTTAAGCTGGATTTTTATCAGTATAAAAATTAATAAAACTCTAAGTCAGTTTCTGCTTATGCCTTAAGGTCTGCTCATTAACAATTAAGTTCATTGTCCACCAGGCGCTCTGGACTTGGTTCTGCCAGTTTGGGAATCTCTTTTCTCAAGTCTCCCTGACTTGGGCTGCCGGCTGGCTGGACAAGCAGCAGTCCTCTGACGGGCTGCTGCCTTCCTCCTTCCTGTCCAGAATGCTTAGCTCCCTTTGGCCCAGGTCAGTTTTCTGGGATAAGTTTCCAAAATCAATATCTGCTGTCTCTGCTCTGGCACCTGCTGTTAACAGGTAGTGGCAAGCAGGGTTAAATATTCTGAGCTTTCCATCACCCCGTGGTACAGCCAGGGTCACCCGAGGCTCCAGACTCTCTCCGACTGGAAGCCCAGAGTATCCTGGGAAGAATTCCTGTCACGGGGCGTTTGCTGGGCCTGGCAATTGAGGGTCAGTCAGGAGTCCAGGTTCCTGTGCTTTTAGGTTTTGAATTTTCTAATAAAGTTTTGTTTTATGGGCTAAGGTTTAAAAATACAAAATGATTTCTGTTGTTTTTTCTATCATTTTTTGTTGTCGTTAATTCCACTAGTGCCATAAAACAGACATCCAGAAGCCTATTGTTCTACTATCCATGTTAGTGGGACTCTAAACACCCCCGGTTTACCTGATTGTGACCTGTAAGTATGAATTCGTTGATCAAATTTCTATCTTCGACCAGTTTATTACTGCTGTTCTCTTGTCCTTATTCTTCATGATTTTGAGTTGAAGAAGGACCCCCTCTTTCTGCCTCAGGTTTCCAGCCTAGAATCCTAATTTTTATGCAACAGTGTTTATTCAGTGGTTCTGCATTCCCTTCATGATTTCAGATGCCCACCTGCCTGCCCCAGGATCTGCACCTGCTTGTTTATCCTACATCTGTTACATACCATTTCTCTTTTATCAGGCAAAACCATCCTCTTTACAGGGAACCATGCACTGTACTTTACATATGTTAACAGTCTCCAAGCCCTGATGTCTAGTCTCCTAATCTCAGTGTTGCATAGTTTTTAGGAAATTTAGAAACAGACTTGCTTGTAGAAGGAATGAATCTGTTTTCTGTAATATTCAGGGAATTTAAAATTGTAGACCTTGAGATTCCCTTATTGTAATTGTACTCAATTTAATATTGGACACAATCAACAGACTGACAAGGCAAATGACGGAATGGGAGAAATTATTTCCAATTATTATTAAGGGGTGAGTACCCAAAATATATCAAGAATTACAACCCAATAGCAGCAATAAACAAGGAACCTGATTCAAAAATGGGCAAAGAACTTGAATGGGCCTTTCTCCAAAGATGATATATGAATGGCCAACACCTCATGAAAAGATGTTCAACATTAATCATTAGGGAAATGCAAATCAAAGTCACAATGATATATCCCCTTTACCCATTAGGGTGATTGCTACCAAAAAAACAAAAAATGTCAAGTATTGGCAAGGGTGTGGAGAAATTGGAACTCTTGTGCACCATTGGGAATGTAAAATGATACTATGTCACTATGGAAAACAGTATGGTGGTTCCTCTAAAAATTAAAAATAGAAGTAATTCAGCAAGTACGCTACTGAATATGCGTGTATGTGGATATATATAGAGAAAGAGAGGCAAAACAATTGGCAAAACAATTGAAAACAGGATCTCAAAGAGATATTTGCACCCCCATGTTCGTTCACAATAGCTAAGAGGTGAAGCAACCCAAGTGTCCACTAAGAGATGAATGGATAAACAAAATGTGGTCTATGCATACAATGGAACATTACTCAGCCTTAAAAAGGAAGGAAATTCTGACACATGCTACAACATGGATGAACTTTGAGGACATTATGCCAAGTGAAATAAGCTAATAACAAAAGGGCAAATACTGTATGATTCTAGTATATGAGATATCTAGAGTAGTAATATTCATAGAAACAGAAAGTAGAATGGTGTAACCAGGGGCTAGGGGAAGGGGAATGGAGAGTTGTTGTTTAGTAGGTATAAAGTTTCAGTTTTGCAAGATGAAAAAGCTGTAGACACTGATTGCATAACAACATGAATACACTTGCTGAACTGTGCACTTAGAAATGGTTAAAATGATAAATTTTACATTATGTGGTTTTTACTACAATAAAAAAATTGGTATCTGTATTTCACATATCTGCAAAGCATAATATGCATAAATTTTTTCTTAGGAATGTCATGTCTTAATGGAGGTCATATCTATTTACCCAACTTTACAGCCAAACAGATTTGGCCCTCTTTTCCTAACCAGTGTCTGTGCCAAAACAGGCATAAGATAAGATACCAACATCCAAAAGTAGCTAAGTTGATTATTGATGGTGACCTTGTGGCACTAAATATATATTTTTATTGAATACCACTCAGTGGAGAATTATAAGAGTACTTCTCCCTTTTTTTCTTTTGAGCTAGGGAAATGGGTCTGGCCAAGCAAGAAGAAAGCTCTGAAAGGATGGAGCATTGCTGTGCCTCTACATTGTGTAGACTTTTTCTAAGTGACAAGTCAGAAGTGACAATGCACATGGGTCATACTTCCCAGCCTATCATAGAGGCCATATGGCCAACCACTAGCAGGAAGAGAAGGAAGGCTCTTTCCTGCTTGCAGAGCTCTTCAAAATGGAATAGAGAGAGAGGTTCAGCAGGTGCATGGGCAGGAAAAATTTGTTTAGCAAAGGAGAACCATAGAGCAGTCAAGTGGAAGTGTAAAACACTAGATGGTATTTAGTGAACATAGGAGGATCAGGCATGAATTTCAAAGGATGAATGATAGGAATGAATACACCTTAGTCTTTATATCCACAGTCCACAGTTCTTGACAGTAAATTCTGTTGAACTGAACTAATTTCAAGAACTTGAAAATATTTAGACATGTATGTCTTGGGTAGAAGAGGAAAGTGTTGGGAGGGTTTACATATATACATACTGATACAAACATATATACATACTGACTGATACAAACAAAAAGAAAGATTATTATCTTCAGAAAAATCTAAACACTATAGTCTGCTAAGCTAACTCACTTCATGAGAAGTCTGCTGGTAATTATTTTTCCAAATCACATTCATGTTCACTTTATTTCTTCTAAGATGTAATATCAATTTTTAGAGGAATCTCAGATCATTTGAAAGGTACACTAAGTATTTAAATGAAACAAAAGGCACTACAGCAATGCCAAGAAGCTCCTACCATATTAAGCTACAGCAAAAACAAGAGCAAAGGTGAGGGGTTATAATAGGAAAGGAGTTTTCTTTCCAGAGAGCTGAGAAAAGTCATTGTCTTCAATACCTGATGATTTGGACCCAGAAGAACATATGCCAGGAAAAGGTCAAGAGGGTTGAAGATGAAAGCCAAACAGAAAGGTGTGAGGAAATAGCTGCCTGCCCCATGAGGAGCATCTTCTGTCCCCTCTGCCTCCTCTCCTGCCTTTTAGGCAGTCCTCCAGGACTACCAGGTTCAGGAGGCTCTTGGGTTCCTGATGAATTTTACAGGTCTTGAAGAACTGTCTCCACCTGTGTGTGTGTGTGTGTGTGTGTGTGTGTGTGTGTGTGTGTGTTCGTACCAGGGGTACCAGAATGGATCTTATCCTGACTTATGGAATCTTCACCACTCACCATTTCTCAATCCTCCAATAAGTGCTTGGAAGCAGTGGTAGCACCCAACTCCACACTTCAGGATAAAATGTTGGTCTAAAATAGGGGGATACTTTCAGAAGCCATCAGAAGAACCTCAATGGAGAGTGTTTCTATCTGTTCAGCTATGTCCTTTTCTAACAGAATAACTTCTGAGACTTTTTAAAAATAAAATAAACCCCACCTTTTATCTCTCCTACCACCCAGGCCTCCTAGCTGATAATCTGATAAACATTCTGCAGGAGATCCAGCTTGTCCCAGCAAAGCTGCCCACTTCTCTTCTTCACATCAGGTATGTAAAGTTTATCTTAAGTTGAGAAAACTTAGATTAAGTGATAGAATTCCTTCTTGAAATGCCTCATTTTGGCTCCTCTGTTGTTTTTGTGAGCCTCACAGCTTACCTGCAGTGCAGTTGTTGCAGATTTTAGACTTTTGATGGTGTTACACGGGAGTGTTTGAATTGGATTGGGGAAATTTAAAATAGTTTGGATGGGCATGCCCCCACTTTTTCTTTGTTGAAAGAACTAGCAGCATATTTGTGCATGTCAAATCAGAAAGCAAAGACAGAATCATTTATAATTGTTCTTATTGCTCTTGATCACATAGTAAATGTGGCAAAACAGAGATGTTAACAAGACATGAACATTTTGTCTCTTCTATTGGTCCATAACTTCTTTGGAAGCAATGTCTGTGTTTGATTCATTTTTGGCATCTTACAAAATCATTTAAATTATCAAGTTATCAAAAAAGTTTATGAACTAGGTAAATAATATTAATAAGAAAAAAATAAGCCCTGGGTATCCTAAGGTTGTTAGCTTTTAATCAACACTGTGCAAGGCAGTTCCTAGTGGGAACTATCCCCATTGGGATATTATTTTCATAAACTTGCCTATCTGCCTCTCAACACTGGAAAAAAAGGATCTGATAATCAGAAGTTTTATTCCTCTCTGACAAACGTTAACGATTTCTGTTATTTATTTTAAATTGTCTTCTGCCTTCAGCAAGCTATTCTGATTTATGTCATTTATTTTGAATTGTCATCTGCATTCAGAAAATTGTATTTCTAAATCTGGAAAGAAAGTTTGGCATTACAAACTAGCCTTTGGGAGTGAAGATCTACTGATCTCTTGGCCCAACATTAGTAGGTCAGGAATTTTGAGCTGCCTTTCCAGGAACAGTAATAGATTTACATAGATCCATCTACATTCCCACACCCATACTTTTGCCCCATCACTATTGTGCTAAACAATTAATGAAAAGTATTTTGAGATGAGGCACCTGGATACTCAGTCAGTTGAGCACCTAACTCTTGGTTTTGGCTTAGATCATGATCTTGGGTCATGGGATCCAGCCCTGTGGAGGGCTCTGTGCTCAGCATGGAGTCTACTTGGGATCTTTCTCTTTCCCTTCCCCTCTGTCCCTTCCCCCTATGCACATGCACAAACACACTTTCTTTCTCAAATAAATAAATAAATAAAATCCTGGGGGTGGGGAGATATTTTGAGGCAACGATTGGACTTGGGTGTATCCCCTGGACAGTTAGACAAATGAACATAATTGGACTATCTGAGAATTGAATCCTGCAGTCACGACATCATCAGCATCATGTTCTAGCAAGTAAAGCTCTTTATATAAATGTATAATACATCCTTTACCTTTCCACAAAATCACATATATGAAAGTACACCAATATACAAATATATGTTGTGCAAAGACTTAAGCATATGTTTGAGCATATATGTATAATAGCAATTTCTATGACTGTTTCTAAATTCTGGTAATCTGATTTGTCCTAAAACTTCCTGGTTCTTAACCATATGTCTATCAATGACTCTCTTAAACATAGACTCAATCCTTTGAGGAGGCCAAAACAACACTCCTCTCTTCTGTTGGTGCTTCTCTAAGGCTATCAGCTCCCTGCCCTGAGCTCTCCTGTCCAGACTCCTTTTTTTCTTCCCTCTCTCCTTTCTATCTCCTTCTCTACCTACTTTCCTCCCCAGCTTTCTTCCATCTTTCCTCTCGGCACAAATAGTGTTGAACAACTGTTGTAATCACTGTGACTTTGTGTGAACAAGATCCCCGGGAGAGGAGACAGTAACATTAACTAGTGTGTTCCAGGAGGGCCTTACTACATAGACAATAAATACCTGAAGAAGATGAAGAAACAAGCCCCAAAGCAGAGTCCTTGTATTGAAAGCTAAAAGTGGATAGCCCTTTAGAATAAATAGCAGACCCTCTTACTTGGCTCTGTGATGATCAGTGAGTCAATTATGCATCAAGAAGTATCCAAAGACAACCTACAGAATGGGAGAAGATATTTGCAAATGACATTATCAGATAAAGGGCTAGTATCCAAGATCTATAAAGACCCTATTAAACTCAATACCCAGGAAACAAACGATCCAATCATGAAATGGGCAGAAGACATGAACAGAAATTTCACCAAAGAGGACATAGACATGGCCAACAAGCACATGAGAAAATGCTCCGCATCACTTGCCTCAGGGAAATACAAATCAAAACCACAATGAGATACCACCTCACACCAGTGAGAATGGGGAAAATTAACAAGACAGGAAACTATAAATGTTGGCGAGGATGTGGAGAAAGGAGAACCCTCTTGCACTGTTGGTGGGAATGTGAACTGGTGCAGCCACTCTGGAAAACTGTGTGGAGGTTCCTTAAAGAGTTAAAAATAGAGCTACCCTGTGACCCAGCAATTGCACTGCTGGGGATTTACCCCAAAGATACAGATGCAGTGAAAAGCCGAGATACCGGCACCCCAATGTTTATAGCAGCAATGTCCACAATAGCCAAACTGTGGAAGGAGCCTCGGTGTCCACTGAAAGAAGAATGGATAAAGAAGATGTGGTCTATGTATACAATGGAATATTACTCAGCCATTAGAAACAACAAATACCCACCATTTGCTTCAGTGTGGATGGAACTGGAGGGTATTATGCTGAGTGAAGTAAGTCAATTGGAGAAGGACAATCATCATATGGTTTCACTCATATGGGGAATATAGGAAATAGTTGAAGGGATTAAAAGGCAAAGGATGGAAAATGAGTGGGAAAAATTAGAGAGGGTGACAAACCATGAGAGACTCCTAACTCTGGGAAATGACAAAGAATAGTGGGAAAGTGGATGGGGAGATGGGGTAACTGGGTGACATTCACTGAGGAGAGCACTTGATGGGATGAGCACTGAGTGTTATACTATATGTTGGCAAATCGAACTCCAATAAAAAAATAAAGAAGTATCCCATGATCTGTCTTTGGCAGAAAGACAAAAAAGTCTCTCCCTTCTTCCCCTGATTGAAGCCTCAAAGACAGTGGTGAAGACTGTACACTCTGACTCTCCATAGAAAGAGAATTTATCAGACAGGTAGGTGAGATGAGTCCTACAGACATGGGTCCAAAGCCTGGATGGCCTTCCCTTTCACATAGCACCCTAACAAAACTCAAGGGTGAAATTAAACTCTTTCATACAGGAGATAGTCTTACTTGGTGCCAGGCATAAGTTTCTTAAACAAGTCCTCAAAATTTCAATAAACAAAAGAAAACGGTAGAGAAGAAGAAAGAGAAAACTTGAGCAGAATCTATAAAGGAGAATGTAGCAAGTCCAGATACGCACACAGCCACCAGAGAAACTCTCAGGATAATCCCGTGTTTGCCTGGATGGGCCAGATGTGCAGATGTTAGCAAGTGAGTCCCTCTAGAAGGAAGGCATCCATACCACTGCTGTCATCAATATTTTAATATTTAACGACGTTGGTGAATAACTATGGTTGGTAAAATCCTGTGATAAATGCTAGAAATGAAAACAAATAAAACACAGTTCTTGTCAGATTTGGATTAGCTCAGCCACCACAAATTTATATAGTTCCCCAACAAACTGCACTGGATGCCTTTAACTACTCATCTTTGGTTTAGTCCACTTAGAACTATATCATCACAAATTTGGATAATAGTAGAAGGTGTAATGTCTGTGTCAGATATGTATAAAATACCACCCAAACATAATATGAATGGAAGATGGAATCCAGAAAATGTGGGTCTGACATTCCAAAAGTCTGATTATTTTATAAAGAACAAAGGGCAAGAAAGCCTCTATTATATTTTTGTTTGGCCTGAACATGAGTTCATAGTGAATATTTTAAGTTAATATGTGAGCATTCTGTGCAGTTATCACCTTGAATCTGGAAGAGGGCTGATAATCGTGTGTTCTGGGAAGAACGTCTTTCTGGACCCAATAGCCACTTTTACTTTAGAGCACCCATTTCCCAGCAAGGGCCAGAATCAAATCTTGTACAGAACACACCCAAAGAAGAGAGCCAAAAGCCTTTTTCTACTTTTGCGCACATGTCAGATGACATTCATGGCTGTTGGCGAGTTAAAAACTTTTCCTGTTCCTCATAGGTTCACTGCCTGGAACCTGTAAATTAGATGGACAAAAGACAGATTAACAAGAGAAAACCAGACAGAAGTTTATTAACATATACATGATGTAAACTCATAGGATTATATATGGCAATGAGTAACTCAAAGGGGTGGTTAGAATTTAGGCTTATCTAGGATCTTAACAAAAGAACAATACATTTTTAGAGAACTGACAAGACAAGGGAAAACAACTCTGTTTCTCAGATGGCAAATTGTAGGAAAGTAACTGTATGGGTGAACTAATGGAAAGATTGGTACAGAAGATTTGTAGATTCCTCTGGTGCTATCTCTGGACTGATAAAGGTCTAGATTTATTTCTGGTGATTAACTTCTGTCCATCTTAATAGAGAGGGTAAAGGGGACATATTTATAAAGGTATGTCATACTTTTAGGTAAACAGAGGGAAGACAGACAGGTTTTTTTGTTTTTGTTTTTTTGTTTTTTTGTTTTTTTTGGTACCTGCTTCTTAACTGTTCTCAGCTCATGATAATCTTTATACCAAAGTGGCATATTTTGGATGGCACATTCTGCTATCCTTTATATCATGACACACATCTATAATTATGACCCCATGACCAACTGAGTAGTTTCCCTGCCTCAACAAAGAATTCAACCCATTTGTAAATATATTTGCTGAGTTCTGGGTTTCCAATACTTCAAAACAACACAAACCAAAACACCATCTTGTCTCAATTTCTAGCACCCCAGTGAGTGACAGGGAGCTGTGCACATTTACCTAGTTATAATCAAGTTTTGATCATTGCACTAAATGAAGTAGATCTATAAGTAACCTTAAATGGCATGTGAACAATTATTCCTTTTTGACTTCAAAACATATCCTGGAGTGAAAGGCACTTGGCAATAGAACTAGCCAATATGCTAGTAACAAATTCTATTCTATTTTATTTCAAAGATAGCAGTGAGTACATACTAGGAAGATCTGATTCCCAAATTTCTTAGTTTCCCAAACTCCCTTGATCAACCCTTCCCTATTCTCTATTCTGTGTTCTTTCAATGAATGTTGAATTGCTTTCCCTGAAACTTTCCTAGAGTAAAGGGGACAATTAAGTCCTTGGGTAACAGAGTTCCCCCACTTATGAAATAAATAGAAGGTAATTAGATATTGAGCAGCAGAATATCTGCTGCCAGCAGTGAGAACCAGTATAGAGTAACAATGAACATTTCTGATAGGTTAACAGAAACAAAAGAAAAGAAATTTTTCTAAGATTTGTTCTGCTCTAGCAGAAACTGCTGTGGAATCAGGTAATCAGAGAGTGCCTTGCTTCATATTAGTTGTCTGACTTTGGGCACGTTACATAAGCTCTCTGATCTTTAGGGTTTTTTTCCCTTCTATAAAATCAGAAGAATAATTCTCATTTTTTTGCAGACTATTGTGAGGATTAGATACATCTAATAAAGCAAGCACCTTGTTTGGTGACTATCAGCAATAGCTCCTAGAATAGCACATAGTAAGTATTCAATAAATATTTATTGAATGAATGGCAGCTATAACAACAACAATAATATATAAAAGAAGAATATATAAAATAAAATTACTATAACTCTTACATTTTTATACAATTCAGAAATAACCTGGGTGACCGCCAGTTGGGGCAGAGGACACTAAAAGACAAATAACTTCATTTTAATACTCAGAAGATTAATTCCAACCCCTGTAGGAGAAATAGATTGTGGTGTCTGATAGTTACTGCCAAAAGAATTGGAATTTTTAGAGAATTCCAGGAAACCAGAGGCTTCTAGGTAATGTATGAATCATGGGTAAAGGAATCACCATTTTCTGATGAGAGGCTGATTCTCTAATGTTAAAATAAGGTCGTAGACTTTCCATTACCTTAACTTAAACTGACCTCTTCTAAGGAGAAAGCCAAGTATGACTCAGGGAAACCCTCAAGGCTTGGCTAGTGAGAAAGTGGTTTTTTTCTGCTGTTGATGTTGATCTCTTGTAGGAGTTTGAACTTCTAGCTTCTTCACTTTGTTCTGGGCCTGCTTCCTAAAAAGTATTATTCTTTGGCTCTTTCTTTATTCCAATCTTAATTTCATTGGAGTATTTACTGCTTACTTTCCTAAGATGTATGTAACCAGAAGTAGCATGTGTGTGTATGTGTGTGGACTTCAGTGTGTTTTAGTCTCTTGCTTTTTCTACCTAACAGATTGCATGTTACTTCTGTTTCTTATGTGGAATTGAGGTGACCCTCAGCCCAGGGCAGAATACCACGAACTTTTCCTAATCTAGTGTCTGAGTATAATCCCTGAGCTTCCTCATGACAATAGTTGCTAGTCCAGAGATCCATCTTTCTTCTTCTAATAGACCCCCTCATTAGGCATTCCAAAGTCCCATGCACAGGAATGACTTCAGAAAGCAAGTTAAGTTGAAGGGACACTAAAGTCTGTGGCACAAGAGCTTTGGGTGCTATGTGGAAGCTCGTGTTGGAGAATCACAGCCAAAAGGTAGAACTGGGGCAAATCCTTGATTCTTGTAGTAACCAAAGGCCCTGGAGTGCCCTATGGATCAGAGTTACAATGGAGAGGTTTCCAATCAAACTAGCCTGGACCCACCTACTTAAAGCTCTTCTACTTCTCTATTGATTTGTAGAGCTGAGGCTCCACAAGTTCTAGCTCCAGAGAAGCAGTGTGCTAAAGGCAGAGACATCTGGGGTGAACGGAGTCTCAGAACACTTGTGTTGAATCATCTGGGGTAACATCAAGAAGTTAAAGAGATGCTTACATCCTAGAAGCTGTCTCCAGGGCAGTGCTCAGCTCGCTGGAGGAGGCACTGTTTTCTACTCCTATCACTGCTGCTGGTTCAAAATCAAGGCCTTTCATAGCTGTTCCTACAGGGAAAGGCCATTCCCTACCATCTTGTCCACTACAGGACCCTCATGTCCTGAGATTTCTGATCCCAAAGATTTCTCAGTGATTAACCTTTTTTGGTTCATGCAGAGTCACTTCTCAGAATGCAGCATGGCCCCAGGACTGTTGGCCAAAAAGGAAGTCCCCACCTGTTTCTGCAGGGATGGCCTTACAACTTTTCAAAGACACTTAAAACATCATAGTTCTGGTTACACTCTTCTCCCAGAATAACATCCAGCTCACCCTGCACTTAAGTGACTCAGGCCACTTAAGTGACCCTTCTCAAAACAAGGAAAATCTTTGCAAAGTGACACTGCCCATCAGGACAATGGAGTCTATTCACACCACACTTACGTAAGTGAGGAGACCACTTAAGTGATTCTTCTCCAAACAATAGTGATCTGCTTCACTGAATTTTCTGCCCCACATTCATTATACACTAAAACAGCCTCCGACTTCTGTCTTTGAAAATGAAAGAAAAATTAAAATGCTCAGATTAATTTCAAAATGGGGCATTAGTTTGGTGCGGTGCCCACCACAGATGTCCTGATGCTTTGTTGCTTTCCTTCTCAATTGCATTCTGTATGTTAGCTTCTAAATGTACCTATACCTTTGCCTTCAATCAGTAATAATGACAGCATGTTTAAACATATAAATACACACACACACCATATTGACATATATATATTTCACTACAAAAATCTAAAATGTAGTTTTCTCTTGCTTTCAAAAGTTGCCTGAAAACCATGATCTTAACTACATTTGATCTAATCTCCACATGCTAAGGAAACCTCTATCATATTTTATGTTATTTTTTAAAAGATTTATTTATTTATTTTAGAGAGAGACAGTATGAGCAGGGGGAGGGGCAGGGGGAGGGATCCCCAAGTAGACTCCCTACTGAGCGTGGAGCCCAACATAGGGCTCAATCCTGTGACTCATGAGCTCACGGCCTACGCAGAAACCAAGAGTTGAACACTCAACCAACCGAGCCACCCAGGTGCTCCTCAATCATTTTTTTTTTTTCACAGAAAGTAGGAGGCTATGGAGAATCCCACCATAATATGATAGGTAGGGTCCAGAAAGGCGTACTATATAGACTGCGTAACATATAAAGTTGCATTATCTTGAGGTTAATAAATGACCTAGTCTGCCAGTCAGGAGTTATCTTAAGGAATTCTTAGTATGATTCAAATCCATCCAGATCCCTGCAGCATTTTGAAGCCTCTTGGTGTGAATTCTTCCCACTACCCCCCTCCAACAAGCCTAAACACCAATGAGGTTGGTTCTGGATTTCCTGCTGGCTGGGATTTCCAGAACTGTGAAAGTGACTCCAGGAATTTCCTTCTGTGTTGAGAGCTGTTCCATCAACCGAACTTGAGAGACTGACTGAACCAATGGAATACTGTAGACCTATTCTCTAGATCTTACTTCCCAGTTTGGGTTGCTGCCTGTTTGCCCATCAGACTTCCTATTCTCCTCCACAGTTTCAGCCTACTTTACACAACTTAAGAACATTAACCCACAAGTGCTTGGAAATTGGATCATATGCAAATGTGCATTGTCCTGGGGTATGTTATGACAGGGTTTTACCCTACTATGGCCCTGTGTGCTTGTCTTCCTCACCCATTTCCTAAGCTCCCCCCTAAGAGCAGAGGCAAACAAATATTTTTAAAGTCATTGTACATCTTCTTTTATTCCGTAGCCTATAGTAATATATATGATCCCACAATAAAACAATAATAGCAGGGCCAAGAATATGTGTCAAGTTTGTGGGTCTCATGAATAAAAACTAACATTTAGTTTTGAAGTGGCCAGTACAAACATTTAGTTTTAAAGAGGAATGAGTGGCCTCCTGCTCTTCAAAAGCTCCTGAAGTCATTAAATGGATGGTTTCTTAGAAGCCAAAGACAATTATCAAAAAAACTTTTCATAAAGTAAAGTCTTGAGCTGTGGCTGGCAGTAACGGGTTTTGTCCAGAGAGAGATTGTTTTACACTATCTCAGTAATAATTAGGCACAAAAATGTCATATCTGTGCCAGCGGTGAAACTAAAATGTCTGGATGTCAATATAAATAGACATCAGGATATAATACAAGGGGTTGAAAGTATCATTGAGATTGTGGGAGTCTTTTTGGCAAAATAAAGACATTGAGCAAGCACATATGTTGTTCCGGGAAGCCACAGACTGCAAGAAATCAAAGCTTAAGTGCAGGATTGCATGTTCTCTCTTCAGTGAGGGGGCAAAAAACAAGGGTACTTTCCAAGCTGGTAAACCAAACATTCGTTAGTTGGGAACACTTGATACGTACCAGTACAGGTGCAGGCACAAATTTTTCTCCAGGGACAGGGATGTGGGAAGAAAAATATGTGTTTCAGGGTGAGGAGGTGGCAAATGGAATTGATTACTATCACCAACTGTTTAATCAAAGAGATATTGCTATCCATTCTAAGAGTGAGGTTTTCAACCTAAAGTGAGCTCAGAAATGACTGCAGATTGCTTACGGCTTTGTGAGGTTTTTGAAAGCAATTTTATTTTATTTTTTTTTAATTTTTTTTATTTATTTATGATAGTCACAGAGAGAGAGAGAGAGAGAGAGGCAGAGACACAGGCAGAGGGAGAAGCAGGCTCCATGCACCGGGAGCCCGACGTGGGATTCGATCCCGGGTCTCCAGGATCGCGCCCTGGGCCAAAGGCAGGAGCCAAACCGCTGCGCCACCCAGGGATCCCTTGAAAGCAATTTTAAACGAAGATAGCTTTACAAAGAATTTCTAGATGCCTTTATTTGCTTCTGTTGCTCTCAACTACATGCTAGGCCTTGAGAGCCGAAATAAGAACAAGGAGCTTCACTTCTTCATCACTGCTAAGAGAGTTGTATGTGCAATTTCTATGGATTAGCTTAAGGTAAGCCGTGAGAGGTTCAGGATGCTGCTTTGGCTCTGGCACTTGGCCCTGTTCAGAACAGGGCATGTGCAGAGGTTCCCAGAGCTGGTGCATCATCAGTAGCATCATGGCTCCCACCCCTGGATTCCCAAAGCAACTCAGAGGAAAACCGTGAAGTGGGAATGGTTTGACCCTTTTTTCAGGGGTGTACACATACTGCCCAACCCCCCCCAAAAGTCTGATTCTTTTATAAACAATTAAACATATTACCTATAAATATATGAACCTTTTTTATCCATACAAAATTTAAACTATCACTTCAAAGTAAGAAGAGAAGAGAGAACTGGAAAAATCAAAACAAACCAATGAGTTGCAATAATCAAATCTTAACACCCAACTGACATAACCATATCCCAATTTGCAAACTCTTCAACCTATCTTACTCAATTCAGCAAACTTTTTGCAGTTCATCTAGGCCATCTACTGTGCTTGGTGAATAACAGTATCAAATGGGTCTATAATATACTTTAAAATATTCTTGGATTGGGGCACCTGGATGGCTCAGTAGGTTAAGCATCTGCCTTCTGCTCCGGGGTCTCATCTGCTTCTTGATTCCGGGGTCCTGGGATCAAGCCCCGTGTCAGGCTCCCTGCTCAGTGGGGAGTCTGCTTCTCCCACACCATCTGCCTCTTCCCCCTGCTTGTTCTCTCTCTCTCTCTCACTCTCTTTCTCAAATAAATAAAACCTTTAAAAATAAAAAAACAATAAAAATATTATTGAGTTAAGCTATAGAATATTAATGTATCAGCTCAGGGATGTTCAGCCCACATTCCAGATGGAGCAATTACAGTTCATTCTGTTTTCTGTATCTTGAAATCAGTAATCTACACCTTACTAATCAGCATAATGAATGTCAGATATGAATCTCTGGTGTTTAACAGTGTTGATTTGTACGCTGAATGTTAAATGTTAGATATGGAACAAAATTGGTGAAATTAAAAGAATATATAGGGTGCCTAGCTGGCTCAGTCCAAGGAGCATGTGCCTCTTGGTCTTGGGGTTGCGAGTTCGAGTCCAGCTTTGGGTGTAGAGATTACTTTAAAATATATAATATAATACTTTCAAAAGTATTTATGATGCATGATTAGTCATAAATATTTTAGAGATTTTTTTTCATTCTTGCCTGAATAGGGTATAAGAAAAAAAGACTTAGCCTTTATCCTTTGAAGTAGAACTCAAAGTTTGATTTGTAAGTAGTCTTGTGTCTAGCTGTTACTTATGAGTGCTTCTGGTGGCCTGATGAATACCACCAGAGTAAAAGATTCCTGACTCTGGAGTGCTATGTCAGCCTCTAACAGGCAAGGTAGTTTTCCTTTTTTTTCTTTTTTTTTTTTTTTTGGCAAGGTAGTTTTCAAAGGACCTAGGATGACAGAAAGCTGGGACTTCATTAAATAATTGCATAAATGGTTTTGGATCTGCTTGTTAATCACTGTTTGACTAATAAATGTCTATATAATGTGGCAGGATTTGTTGAGACTTGCTTTCATTTTGACCTACAGCAAGGTAGAGGAGTAACTAACCTTCATCTACTTCAACTCCTACAATGGCTACTGTTACCTTCCAGAAAGAACCTAGGAATTGTATATGACCAAAATGACTTAGATCAATTGCAATGCATAGGACCAACTTCCAAGGAAAACAGAGGCCTAACTATAAGCATAATTGTCACTTAATAGAGGCTACCAGAGTTCAAGAGACAGGCCAGTCTATGGCCATGGTCCAAATAAAAGGCATATATAATAGATACTAAGCCACGGTCCTCGATGAAAGATACTAATTAGTCCCTAAGCTTCCTTTAGCCAATAACTAAATGGAGATCACTTTTTTTTTTATAGGAATATACATCTTGGAAAAATCTATATATTTCCACATTCCCTAAGGGTTAACTAACTCTTAAAAGCTCAAAGAGAAGGCAATCTTACAGTGTGCTGTGAGCCCAATGGTCAAAGTATCAGAGATGATTTCTTGATGTCTCCCCTAAACTTTGTTACTGACAAAGAAATCATTCTGAATGGTAAAGATAAAGGTAGAATCTCTTGTATATCAATGTTTAACTCTGGGTTTCTCCTCAGAAGCTGTTGGTCTTAAGTTGTATTTTTTGTTTTTTTTCCCCAACTTTAGAGTTGGGTCACTGTAGTCCCATGGTGGGGGCTCTTCTGGCAGTTGCCCTTTGGAATAAATTGCTTGGTATAATTGTTAATAAGGAAACACAAGCCAGAATGCAATTTTTATTACACCAAAAATGCGACCTTAGTTATACAAGTATAAGTCACCGTCCCTTGGCTGACTTGCCCTCTGGCTGCCATTGATGAAGCATCATGTCCTGCCACAAGCTGTAATTTGCAGAACTGTAAACTTCACTTTCTTCCATTTCCTCCTTCTTACCCATCCCATCAACCACCACCAATTTTTAAATATAGAGCTGTCCTTTTTGGTCATAGTTCATGGCTAGTTACAGCAAGACTCTCTTGATACACAGCCAGACTTTGATGACTTTTTTTAAAAGGTACCAGTTAAGAATACCATAAGTTAAAAATAAGTTTCTCTACAAGTTCAGAGTAAAATTCTCTCCTACTTCCTTTCCCATAAATACTAAAATAAAATTATTAAGCCCCTTTATTTCCCATCCCCACAAAACTGTATTTTGCTTCAAATGCTCATCTTCCTTAATATTTGAAATCAGTCAGCAATATTCATTTTTCATGTCCTTTCTGAATACTTATTCTATGGTGGGTATCTCACTGCATGAATTTCTTTTAAAAAGGAGCTTACCAGTCTAGTGGAAGAGAAAGACTAGAATACAAATAATTACTACCCAATGACACATGTGAGATTCTGGGACATTTAGCTTCCTTCCTAGAATACAGGATAGTATGATGATTAAGATCACTGGCTTTGAAAGCAAACCATTTGCCTTCAAATCCACCCCCATCATTTATAAGGTGTGCAGTCTTGGGCAAATTAAATAATCTCTCTGAGCCCCAATCTCCACATCAGTAAAGTGGAGCTAATATTAACGTTTCTTTATAATAGATATAAAGTACTTAACACAGTGTCTGGCAAACAGTAAGCTTGCAACAAATGTTAGCTGTTGTTTGGCCCTCATCGTTCAAGGTCTGAATCAAATGTGAGGTCTTCATATACCAGCTAAATCCTAACTTTCCAACCTTATTGTTTGCAAATTTAAAAATTAAATTAAAAATGAATATGCATATAGAACACATGCAATATTATATTATTTCTTAATTTAAAAATTACTTAATTACAAATACCTTACCCTTCTAAATGATGTGGATTTCAGGAACAATACAATAGAATGATGCATAAAAAAAACAAATTTAAATTGGTGAAACTGAAAGAGGTAATTGTTCTACAGAAGAAAAAGGATGGGCAGCCGGATGGCTCAGCAGTTCACTACCGCCTTCAGCACAGGGTGTGATCCTGGAGACTCGGGATCAAGTCCCACGTTGGGCTCCCTGCATGGAGCCTGCTTCTCCCTCTGCCTGTGTCTTTGCCTCTGTGTGTGTGTGTGTCTCTCGTGAATAAATAAATAAAATCTTTAAAAAAAAAAAAAAAAGAAAAGAAAAAGGTTAGATGCTTAGTTAAATATGATATATTGGGAGTTTATTTTCTCTCCCAAGACTCTGCTAAAACAGTTAAGTAGGCTTTAAAGTTGTAGAAATTCAGAAACAAATACAAATAAAACAGATCTCAGGGGAAGACACTGCAGATGAAAGAGCTAAGCATATTTTTGGAAGAAATAAACTAATCGAAGACTGGTTACTGACTTCGCTACAGTCTAGAGCATCTACAAAGAGGCATCTGATTAAAAACAAGCCAAAGCTCTGAGATTCTCAAAAGGACTTGGAGCTGCTTGGCATCACAGACTACAAGGAAGAGGAATAATGAAAAATAGGGGTATAGATTGAATGTTTGAAAATGGAGCAGCGGGATTACCATGCAGACAGACCACTAGCTCTTGTACTCTCTCCTGCTCAGAAGAGAATTAGGCCAAAGACACAATACGGGAGTTACTCCAACTGCCAAGCATGTCAATCGCAATTATATAATTGGGGACCAGAGAAGTAACCATCGGGTAGGCCAATGGACCCTCACTGTAAGCTAGATTTTGGCCAGACCTCAATTATTACCTGACCTCCTTCCAGGTGCCCTCTTAGGGGGCACCATCTTGATGCTTTGTATCTCTGAATACCAATGTCAACCTGGACCCTGTGTCCAACAACACTTCACAATGTCTGGCTATTCCCTTTACCCCAATATACTATTACTTGAGTAAATGGTTGTAGATGTCTGAGAAAACACTAGGGTAATCATTGCAGTGCATACTTGCCATGATGATGTGTGTGTGTGTGTGTGAGAGAGAGAAAGTGTACATGTCTGTGTGTGTGTAGAAAAGAGCTAGGTAGTAACTCCAGAAAAAATAATAGATTACAAAAGATAATATATAATCATACTATATTAGTTGGCTTGGTAGAAAACAATATTGACAATCATAACATGTAAAACAAAAAGTTATTATTTTAGCCAGTGAAAATGATGTAATTATAATGATAGGATGAGGTTGTGGGGGGAGAAGTAGGTCCAAAGTATTGCCTATGAGCTGGCACTTCAGCTGCCCCTTCAGCAAGCCACTCCAACACACTCAATACTCTTGTGTGCTAGCTTGCAATGAGGAGGGAAAGCCACTTCTGCACATCCACAAGGTTCGGAATAGCCTGGGGAGTCAAAACCTATAGAGGCATCTGCCCAGATATTCTCATCATATGTCAGGGACTCATGTTTTTTCCAGCCAGAGTCATGACAACCTTGGTTGAGCTTTCAACAGTCTTTATAATTTAGCCAGTCTGAATATCAAATCCTGGGCTTGATCTTCAGCTTTGTCTGTGAGCCCTTTGCATGAGATGAGAGCTTTGAAAGCCACTAAAAATATACTTGGCTCTTAAATCAAAATTTTTGTTTTGTGAATTGCCCTTCATTTTTCATTATCAATCTCTAGAGTTTCAATACAATTTAGAAACAACCACCCAATTCCACCATCACTGTATGCCTTATCCCCCCCACCCCCAACACAAATGTCAAATGCCTGAGTCATTTCTTTGACTATTGCATTTCCTTCCACCACCACACCCCAGATCACTACCTGTGAAAGTTTTATCAGTTGGCCTGCCACCTTGTTCCAGGATTGTCTGTACACCAACTGCCACCAAGAATTAATCCCTCATTAACAGCCAGGGAGGGAGTGAACTGGCACCTCCACCCCACCTTGCTGTCTGCGTTTTTGGACCAATTTGGTCACAGGTTGGAATGGTCACAGGTTGGAATCTCCAGGAAACAGATGTGAGCTTGACTGGAGAGTGCAAAAGTTTATAGGAAGGAACACTTGTGAAAGAAAAGGGATGGAAACAGGATTAGGCAGGATAAGTGTCAGACCACAATGTAGATGTGACAAATCCCTTCCATTCCAACAGGAGTTTTGGAGCAAAGATCACCTGCAAGAGAAGTCTTGCAAACGTCCAGACCCCTTTACCACCTTGTTATGTGCTGCCAGAGGAAAGTATGATACCAGTAACCCTACTTGGCTGAGTCATTGGCTGGAGCTCTGAGAAAGGATGCCCTTGACTTAAATGCTGATCTCCACCTTTAAAGAGCTAACTGCAATGAGTCTTTTCTTAAAGGGACATCTAAGCCATACATCTTCTCTGTATCTGTTACTAATGGTTCTTAACCTGTGTTTATATTCTGGCGAAGGAAACAGAAATATGAGCATATCTATTCAATATGGTCATCTCAGCATGCATGGAGGGGTGCATGGGTGGGTAGAGTGGAAGTGAAGACTCTTCCACTCTCACCTGCACTGAATACCAATCTCAAGAATTGGTATTTTCTTGTCTTTTGTTAGGATGTCAACTTGAAAGACAGAAATTAGACCATACTGTGTATAATAAGTATGTTCAGAGATGGTCAATCCATCTTTTACTCCCAAAATGAAAATAACTAAAACAATGTTTGACATCTCCCAACCACAAAAGGTGGAATATTTAGCCAAAGTAGAAACTAATTTGATTTTTCATGGAGTTATAAAAGAAAGCCAAGAAAATGTCTTAGTGTGGCTTTAAGCTTACCCAATTTTAAGAGTTTAATAGATTTTCAAACAATCACCAAAAGGTTTTTATCAAGAGACTATCCTCTTCATGGTCCTTGTAACAGGAAGAAAAAACCCTTATTGTAGAAGGTATTTTGAGTTTGGGATAGTCAATTAATCATTGTAACTTCTAGACAAGCCATCATCTAGAAAAACTCAATCTATTCCTTCAAAATGCAACTGCTAAGAGTCATTATAAACTTACTTGACCTCTTTTCCCTCGTTGCAATTTTTAAATTACAAAAGGAAAACATAGTTTAAAAGAGAGAGAGAGAGAATAATACAGAAATTGTAATACATCACTTCTCTTTCAGAGGAAGAATACCAGTTTTATGATTTCCCAGGTACTTTTCTGAATACCTTTATTTCAGTTTGGGCAACGTGCTTTACCTTGCATGTGTAGAAGAATCACCAGACTTAAGCATTCAGATCTGTTTGCAGAATAGATCACAAATCTCTACAATAACTTCTTTTATCATTGAATAATTACAATATAGCACACCAAGATGGGGATAACTGCACTCCTCTACATGCCCAATCTTACTTATCCACTATCAAGATGTCTCTGAACTGTTACATCACCTTGAAGGATCTCCCCTAGAATATGTTACAAAGAAATCATTCTTATCTTGGTTGGTTCCTCAGATTTGTTTTCCAACCTTATTTATTGAACTATATATATGTATATATACATATAGTTATTTATTGAACTGTATATACATATACATATTGCCATCTGCACTATGACTCCGCCTGGATATGACTAGCACTCATATACACATATATATTCTATAAAAATCTAAAAATTTGTAGCTATAAATATATATTACTTAAAGATTACAAACAATTCTATTAAGTCATAATAGGTGCATAATGAATTTCAGGATCTGAAAAGGTCTAAAATGTTGGATACTTGCATGAGATCACTAAGAAAAACCACTCACAAATGAATAACGTAGGCCTTTCTAAAGTTACAATATTCTAAATCAGGTCGAAGTCAAGGTACTATGGCTAGTTTCTTCTAAGAAAACTCTGAGCTGTGAAATGCCTCTACAAGTCCTCAGTTATTGCAGTGGAAACCACCTACTAGGTTTTTTTTTTTTTCATCTACTAGTTTTTTAATCATATATTCAGCAATAGGGATTCCTTGGTCTCGGAGATTCTACTTAACTTTAATACTCCTTTGTCAAATATTGTGCAAGAAAACTGCTGAGATTCTACAGAGCCACATGTCCATGTGGGTTTGATTTAGTTAATCTATCAAGTACTTGTGTGCAATTTTTCAGGCACATGGTTTTGCTTCTCTGCTTTTCAAGTGAGTTCTGTTTACTTAGGCAGATGTTGCAAATTAGCTCTTAAAATATTGCAAATGAAGTAAAGAAATCCTTTATAGCCGTAGATCTGAGTCTAATGTGAATTTCATTACTGTGTCACAGACTAATCACAGAATTCTATATAAGTCCTCAAGGAAAAAAAAATTTTTTTTAATTTAAAGACATTTTTCTCCTCTACTTTCTTGTTTCTTGGTATGTGGTGTTACCACTGCATCTCATGAGCACTCCAGATATCTGGAAAATTTTGAACTCAGATTCACTCTTGGCCATAGAAAATGTAAATACCCTTAACCTTTTCTGAGTTTCTTCATTTGGTCCATTAAACCAAAACTTTATTGTCAAAGAAGTACTATTAAAGCATCCACTTTAGACTTCTAGTTGCAAGAATTTCATTAATTAGGTATGTGGGTCAACCCATTAAATTCAACATGAGGCAACATTAATTTATAGCACTTAAACCTATCCAGTTAAGACATTTTTAAAATGCTGTTTGAGGAATATACATTATGAATAGAAAATATTTTGAATCATTATACAGAGAATACCAAGGTTTTTCTTTTCTTTTTAATCAGTTCCATCAAAAAAGAATAAAGTATGAAAAAATTTTAAATAGAATAAATTTTCTCTCAGTAAGTCCATCCATTAACATGTTTTTCACCATTTACCCATGGCTGATGACTTCTAAACCTATGTCTCCAACACATTACTCCAAAATAGTCCATCCCCATATTTTCAACCATCTGCACTATGACTTCACCTGGATATGACTAGCACTCACAATCATTATTTCAAAAGGAAACATACTATCAGTTATACCATGTCAAGGAGGGCAGGATGCTCACACTCAATAATCAAAGTATGATTTGAGCATCAGCAAGCCACCCCTGAATCTCAATTTCCCCGTCTGTAAAATCAGGATAATGATACTTACTTGAAAAGGTTGTTCTGAACATTTC
Organism: Canis lupus baileyi; assembly: GCF_048164855.1. Classification (NCBI taxonomy): domain Eukaryota; kingdom Metazoa; phylum Chordata; class Mammalia; order Carnivora; family Canidae; genus Canis; species Canis lupus. The sequence continues at coordinate 45,245,197 of NC_132850.1, read as the reverse complement.
TATGAAAAACATTTTGGGAGGCGCCTGGCTGGCTCAGTTGGTAAAGCATACAACTCTTGGTCTTGGAGGTCATGAAGTCAAGCTCTACTTTGAGTATAGGGATTACTTAATTTAAAAAAAAAAAGTATTAGGGATCCCTGGGTGGCGCAGCGGTTTGGTGCCTGCCTTTGGCCCAGGGCGCGATCCTGGAGACCCGGGATCGAATCCCACGTCAGGCTCCCGGTGCGTGGAGCCTGCTTCTCCCTCTGCCTGTGTCTCTGCCTCTCTCCTCTCTCTCTCTGTGTGCCTATCATAAATAAAAAAAAAAAAAAAAAAAAAAAAAAGATAAAAAAAGATAAAAAAAAAGATAAAAAAAAGTATTAAAAAAAGAAAAACATTTTTGTGCGTGTGTGAGAGAGAAAATTAAGTAAGTTATTTATATAAACTATCAGGTTGAATCATCAAATACTGACAATTTCATACAGTTCAACCTTCCTGGCAGAGTAAGCTCTTAATAAAGAAGAAGTAACAGGTACCTATACTAGTTTCTGAGCGCTGCTTAACAAACTACTGCAAACTTAATGACTTAAAACAGTAGTAATTTATCCTCATGGTTCTGGAGGCCAGAAGTCTGAAATCAAGCTGTAGACAGAGTCCGTTCCTTTGGGAGGTTCTAAGGGAGAATCTGTTCCATATTCCTGTGCTATCTTCTGATGCTTGCTGACAATCCTTGATGCTCCTTGGCTTGTAGACATGTCACTTCAACCTATGCCTCCATCTACACATGGCATTCTCTCTGTCTCCCTCTGTTCTTATTAGGACACTTGTCATCAGACTCTGTGTCCACAAAATATCGAGTATGATGGCATCTGGAGATCCTATTTCCAAAGGACACATTCTGGGTGAACATAAATGGCGGGAGAGACACTGTTCAACCCCACTACAAGACCCTATCTCCCTCCTTCTCAGTGATACTGGTAACATCCATCTTAAAAAGTCAGGATTTTTTTTGACTGTCATTGTTTCTTATATTCAGAGTTTTTCCCAGGTCTAGCAGTTTCCTCCTTCAAAAATGTTTCTCAGCTTTTAGTTATGTGGGGGCAAAGCTTGTGTTTTAAAGTTAGGCAAAAAGAGTGGGACATCACAGAGCCGGGGCTGAAAAAGATTCCATCTTGGAGTGAAAACAGGTCCAAAGGCACAGGGCTTGGTAAGCTTATAAAAGCTTTGTTAGCAAAAGGCATCCTTTCTCTGGACGGTTGTAGCCCTGCTTTCCATGCTCACTCACTTTCTCAGTAGAGTACCCTGTGCAGTATCCCTGAGTTATAAATGAGATACATTGGAGAATAGCATTTATGTCAAAACATAGAAAGAAAGTTTGTGGAGAAATGCATCAAAATGGTAACAGTGGATGTGTTTCCAGAGATAAAATTAGGGGCAGACTCTAGCTAGGCCCTCCTTGCCATTTCCTTGAATGTGCGTATATTAACTTATAAAAGAAAAAAAAACAAACCTGGGGCACCTGGGTGACTCAGTCAGTTGAGCAATTGACTCTTGGTTTCTGATCAGGTCATGATCTCAGGGTTGTGAGATCAAGTCCTGAGGTGGGCTCTGCACTCACTGAGGAGTCTGCTTGAGATTCACTCCTTCTCCCTCTGCCCCTCCCTTTCATGCTTTCTCTCTCTAAAATAAATAAATAAATCTTTTTTAAAGATTAGAAGGAAATTTAGGTAAAGAGTTTCATTAGTATCTGTATTTTCTCAGTATTAAAGCAATAGGAGTGCTTCAGTTATCTATTGCTATTTTACAAACCACCTCAAAATTTAGTCCCTTAAAATAATCACAACCATTTATTACCTTCAAAGAGTCTCTGATTTGATGGGGATCAGCTGGGTAGTTCTAACGTTCCAAGTAGTATTGAGGAGGGTACAGAAATCTGGAGGCTCAACAGTGCCAGGACACTTGAGATGTCTCTATTACGTGGCTTGCAGTTGTAACAGCTGTAGGCTGGGAGGTCAGCTGGAGCAGTCAACTGGGGTGCCTCGCTTCCCCTCTATGGGGCTTCTCCATGTGGTTTGGGCTTCCCACAACATAGCAGCTCAGTTCCAAAGATTCAATGAAAGAGAATTGCAGATCTCTTAAGGTCCAAATTTGAAAGTTATTCAATATCATTCCCTATATTCTATATACTACATGTCAAAATAAGTCACAAGACCCACCCAGATTCAAACCAGAGAAAATAGCCCCACTCTCAGTGGGAGGAGGGGCACCTTTAATCCACTGCCAGCAAAAATAAGAAAGGAAAAGATCAATTATTACAATGATAGAAAAAACTCTGAATGCCAAATGGTTCATAAAACAATAAAAGGACAAAATCAGAAAAAATCTGCAATAAATACAATTAACAAAAGCTTACTTTAAAACCCTCAAATGTAGAGATTTGAGTTACCACATTATTTTTTCCCATTAATGGCCTCTCTCTTGTATTTTACTTATTTTCTTGCCCTTCTTTTTAATTCCTACTTCTATTCCTCTCCTGACCCCAAGCCACCACCTGGGCTACTGTGTTGCATAATTCCAGGAATTGTGCTGTGTGCAGCAACTTTGGTACCCATTCTAACATATAATATCTATATCCTAAATCCAATCTCTTAAATATGTAGCATTGTTTTGCTATTTTAAAAGTACATACATAGCATAGTGGAGTCCCTTTTTATTTTGCAAATATTTTCTCCTGCACAGTCTGATTTTAGTTTCCATTGTTCTTTCCTCTTCTTCTTTTTTTATTTGATTATAGTGCACACACCACGTTAGTTTCAAGTGTATAGCATATTGATTCTGCAAGGTTATATATTACCTTACACTCACCACAAGTGTAAGTAGCTACCATCTGTCATCATACAAGGCTATTACAATACAATTGACTGTATTCCCTATGCTATACCTCTCATCCCTGTGACTTATATATTCCATAACTGAAAGCCTGTACCTCCCACTGCCCTTCACCCACTTTGTCCATCCCCTTCCCAACCTCCCCTGTGGCAAACATCCGTTTGTGTATCTATAGGCCTGATTCTCTTTTTTGTTTATTCATTTGTTTTGCACTTTAGATTCCACATATGAGTGAAGTCATATGGTGTTTGTCTTTAGTTCACTTAGCATTATACTCTCGAGGTCCATCCATGTTGTCACAAATGGCAAGATCTCATCTTCTTTATGGCTGAGTAATGTTCCGTTGTACATATATCACATCTTTGGGGCACCTGGCTGACTCATTTGTAGAACATCTGACTCTTGATCTCGGAGTGGTGAATTCAAGCCCCATGTTGGATGTAAAGATTACTTTTTTAAAAGAGATGTATATCACATCTTCTTTATCCATGTATCTATCAATGGTCATTTGGGCTGCTTCCATATCTCAGCTATTATAAACAATGCTATAATAAACATAGGAGTGCATATATCTCTTTGAATTTGTGTTTTTGTTTCCTAATATCCAGTAGTGGAATTACTGGATCATATGGTATGTCTATTTTTAATTTTTTGAGGAAGTTCCATACTGTTTTCCACAGCAGCATCACCAGTTTATACTTGGTAATGGAATACTTTAAATCCCATGCCTTTTCCTAATTTTTTCTCTCAGCACTATGTTTCTGGAATTTATTCATGTTGCTTGTTTACATGTCTGCTTCTCCTGGCTGCATATTCCATCAACACATATTTTATTTTATTTTATTATTCCCCTAGCAATGGACACCTTTTGGCTGCAATCTCCTGCTATCACATGAGCCTGAGATGTAAATCTTTTACCTATTTTCTCTCAGCCTCTAGCCAACCCTTCTGAACATTGGGCTCTGCAAACTGTATTTTCCCAGAATCTCCTTGATGCTCACTTTTAGTTATGTTCTTCCAATAGAAGGTGTTGGCAGGAGATCACAAGGTGTGGGGAGGATAAAGGGGATTCTCCTCTCGCTTGTGGCTTCCACTGGTGTTCTTCCAACAACAGCAGCAGGCATCCAGGGCTCCAGCCCAGGGCTTCCTGCACAGCTGTCAGCAGCAGCAGCACCCCAACTCCTGGGAGCAGAGGATGGGTATGCTGAGCACCAGCTGTGTACCTTTTAGTGACTCATGCATCAGGCTTGTGGCACCTTCCTCTCGGAGGAAGCACAACCCCCCAGGGCCACTCGTCAAAGCCCCTACATTGCAGTCACACCACCTCTTTCCTTTTGTTCCCCCATTTCTAGAGGCGGTAGCTGTGACCCAGTTACTAATCTCTGAGTCTCCCCCATGGTTTCCCTTGACCTCTCATTCTTCCAACCCCTGTTTAATCAGGCCCCTGTATTAAATACCCTCACTTGAAATACAAGCATTATTTTTATTTTCTTGTCTGGATTCTGATGGATTAATCTACATTCCTGTGCAATTGTTTTAGGAAGAGAGGGAAATTATACCCAGGAGTGGGATCACTGGTTTATAGGAAGTGTGGATATATAGTTGTTCTAAATATTGCTAAAGACTGGCCAGCATGTCTATCACACTTAAACTCCCTTCTCAGTGATTGAGAGTACCCAGTCCCTCACATCCCCATCAATATTTGGGCATAAAGTGCTATTTCATGGTTTTTAAATTTTTTATGTCATCGTTTTAATTTGGTTTTGTCCTGATTCTTAGAGAATTTTAGTTTTTCTTCATAACACTGTTTCCCATTCAGTCTTCACATTCTTGCCTGTGTATCTCCTTTGCTAAATTTTTTTGTGTGCTGTATCCTTCTACCGCTGATTTACAGAAATTTGCTGTAGACTCTAGTTTTCAAACCCTTTTCATTTTTACAATTCACAAATACTTTCTCTCAGTCTATTATCTGTCCACCACCTTTGTCATGTGTACATCCTTAAACAGAAATCCTAATTTTATGTAGTCAAATCCAATGACCTTTTGCTGCATAATTTTTGCTTTTTAAAATCAGATTAGTTTAGATCTAATTGAATATCCTTTAATAAAGTTCAACCTTTTTTCTGTAAAGATCTTGTGCATTCTTTGTCAAGCTCCTTACTAATTTCTTCATAGTTTTTGTTGCTATTCTGGATGCTTTATTTTTCGTTCTATTTTCCAATTTCTAACTGCTGAAAAAGAGGAACATATCTGACATTTGTCAGTTTGATCTTTGCTCTTTTACTATTGCTGAAAAACCAGCCCCTTAAAACTCAGGGGCATAAGACAATCACTTTATTCTGCTCATGGATTGTGTACGTCAAGAATTCTGACAGGGAACAGAGGGACAGAGTTGAGTAGTATATCTCTCCTTCATGACGACTAGAGCCTCACCTGAAGAGACTCAATGCTGCCTGTGACTTGACAGCTGAGAGCTAGAACTATATGAAGGTGCCTTTACTCATCTGTCTAGTAATTGTGACCAGATGCTGACTAGGACCTCAGCAGATCTTTTGGTCAGAACACCTATATGTGGCCATTCTACTTGGCCTCTCCTCATGGGCTAATTTGGGCTTCCTCACAACATGGTAACTGAGATCCTGGGAGGCCAAGGGGGAAGTAGGTAGGCATCTTATGACCAAACTTTGGCTATCATAGTTTCATTTCCACCATACTCTATAAATTAAGACAGTCACCCAGGTCCTCCCAGTAGAAGAATAGGGGACATAGCGCCCACCATTCAATGGAAAGACTATCAAAAATTTTTCAGGCATGTTTCAAAACTACCAAGTCTGCCCTCTGATCTCAATATTATTATTTATAATTATTTACACACACAGAGTGCTAGAGCAGCTACAACAGAGATTTTGTAGGGCCCAACAGAATAGATTCCATACACAAAATATACTCATACTCTCCCAAGAACTCCCCAAATTCTCATTCTGTTATGAATCAGGCTCAAAATCCCATCCAAATCAGGCCCACGTGCACCTAAGTTTTTCAGGTATGGTTCCCTGAATGCAGCTTCTTTAGCACCATCCTTATTAACATGAAGATTAGCAACAATTCATTGATTTGAGTCACTATTCAGGATGTGGGATTTGATAACCTTAAAAGACCTTAGTGATAAGGCAAACTCACTGCTAGGGTGGCCTCTAGGAGGTAGTTGCCTGCCCCAGAAAGGTGAAATACTGAGTTACTGTAAGAAATTACATAGGAAGGAATAAAAAGGCTGAAAGAAATGGATGAGCCAAAATGGATATATTATGTGAGGCCAAAGGAACCATCAGAGCTTTACGTTCCATAAAGCCCAGATGGCCCAGAGAACACACCATTCAACAAGGCAATCAGGAATGCGCCAATGAGAGAAAAACCCATGTTACTAGGTGTGATGACTTCCTTCTGAAGGCCGGGCTGATGCTATGGGATGTGGTCACAGAGCTGGATTCTTTAATAGTGATAGGGGCCTTGTGATAGCACTTAATCACTAAAAGCCAGGTAAGAGGGGCAGCCAAGGGCCTTTGACTCACAGAGAGTTGTTGAGATGGTTAATTAACATGGTGTCCTCAGGGGCAAAATAGACAGGCAGCCAATAAGACTGCTGCTTAACATCTGTAGAAAGAAGAAAGCAAGAATGGAGGAGCAGGGAGTTGGAGATGGCTATCCAGATAAATATTCATGATCCCTGGCTTTGTTCCCTATCTGAGCCAATTTTCAGATCGGAAACCATTGATTAAAGAAGGACCAAGGCCCCTAGGAAGAAAGACTCTATAACACTGTAGCACCCTGGCAAGCATATACAGTACAGATTCCCTCAGTCGCTCCCCAAAGCCACCTACAGCCATGAATTTGAAGAGCTATCCACTGCAGAAATAGAAATATCCACACTTTGTGATGTCTGTGGGACACAAAGTCCTAGTTGACATTCGGTTTGTGGAGGATTAGGTGGGTGCACCTGGTCACATTCACTTCGTATGAAAGCAGAAGTAACCTGAGGTAGATTATACGCAGACTCACGAAAGCAGAAAATGGCTTTTACGAGTTAGGGGTTAATTGGCTAGCTAGGGACCTGGAAGGAAAAAGATTAAAATCTTGGAATTCAAGGTGAGGAATTCTGGGGTAGATAAATGGGATAACTATATAGACTTGCCCGTGAAGTATATAAAATAACCAAGTAGGCAAAATAAGTTGGCCAGTTAGCTAGTCTTTGTCAGTGTCTGCTGCAGTGCTGGCAAAGGCACACACAGAGTGCTAGAGCAGCTACAACAGAGATTTTGTAGGGCCCAACAGAATAGATTCCCACTAACCAAGGCTAATCTAGCTACTTCCAATGTTTAACCTGCCAACACCATAGAGCAGGGCTAAGGCCCTGATACGGCAGGGTCCATCAAGGAGATCAGCTGGCCACTTGGTAGCAAACTAACTTCAGTAGGATTCTTTCCCCTTGGAAGTCCCAGCGGTTTCTTCCCATAAGTATAGAAACTTTTTCCTGGTGTGGGTTTGCCTTTCCTGCCCACAGGAAACACCACTATCTGAGAATTTACAGAATGCCTAATCTGTAGATATGGAATTCCACATAACATTCAACCAGGGAACCCACCTTACCACGATAGAGGAGCAAAAAAAGTGAACCCATGACCATAGAATTGAGTGGTCATATCATATAAAACTTCCCCGCATCACCCAGAAGCTGCTGGCCTGTTAAAGAAATGAAGAGCTTGATGAAGGGGCAGCTAAGGCATCAGCCAGAAGTAATGCTTTGTGAGGATCTAGCACAATCCTCCAGGAAGCAGTACACTCACTGAATCAGAGACCTTTCCATGGCATTTTGATCCTTTCAGGAAGAGAACATGGGCTGGAACCAGAGAATAGCAGTTGAATCGGCCCCACGTACTATCACTCTCAGTGATCTCCGGAGATATTCTGTAAATTCCTGTCTTCACAACTCTGGACTCTGCAAGATGAGAACCCTTGGCTCCCAAAGGGCGCGTGCTCTCATCAGGGAACACAAACGGTCTCGGCGAAGTAAGTTGCTGGTAAGCACTTAGAGATCTTTGTGTTCAGGGACCAGCAAGCAAGAAGAGGAGTCATCACCCTGTCAGAAGTCATTGAGCCTAGACAGCATGAGAAAGAAGTTCCTGGTACACCAGAGGGACAAGGAAGCATATATGTGGCACTCAGGTGACCTGATGTGAATGGAAAACTGCAGAAATTTTGGTTAGAGAAGTTTATGTTTAAGAGGGAGTCAGACCCTTTAGAAAAACAGCTGAGATCAGCATAGGTGGCAGCGGAAGGTGAAGGAGACTTAGAAGGATGGGTGGAAGATGGAGAGGATGAGTACCAGTTGTAGCACTGAGAACACCTGCAGAGATGGGGCTCTAGTCTGTCACACTAACCTCAACCTCCCTTGACGTTGTGTCCCCTCAGGAAGTGAGGTCCGCCAGACCCCATGAGGAGCCGTTTCTAAATTTCACAGAGAAGTAGATCTGTGTGGCACAAATGGTGGACTACAGAAGATAAAAAGAGGTGTTTACTTGGCTCCCCCTTCCGGAAAGGACTTGCCAACCAGGAAAATGAGGGTGGTTACCTGACAGATTGCAGCTGTTAGCTTCTTCAGGATTCATGTCAGCATTCAAGCCACGTTCATGGTCTCCTAGGAACAGACCTTGTTTAATGATAGAGCAAGGCAGTGGTAGAAGAAGCCAGGCCCTCCTAAAGGTGGCCCCCAGCCAATAACCGAGCAAGGCAGTGGTATAAAGGCCTGGCCCTTTGCACACAACACAGGTGATTTACTCTGGAACTTCCTGCCGGGATGGCTGAGGCACCATCAGGTCATCTTGTTTCAATAATCTCCTCTGGACATCCTGCTTCTTCCACTTCTAACTTACAAGGGTCGCTCTCCCATGAAAAATTTGTGTACTTACAACTCCATCTCGGTTTCTGTTCTCCAGAGAACCCTACCTGCAACACGTGCTTTGTTCACTTTGGTAACCTAACAGGGTGCCTGGAAAGGTCACAGATGCTCAATAAATGCTTTGCAAATAGGGCTAAATTGCCTACTACATTCTATGATGTACGATATACCTCCTCATGGTCAAGTAACGTGGCAGATGCAAACAAAATTTCTTTTCTTCTTTTTTATTGTCATCTTCTAATACATGAAACTTTTAGGGATTTGAACAGAGCAAGGATGTTGATGTTTTCATTGGCCTCTTACTCATTAGACACAGTCTAGTTCTTTCAAGTCCTTTGCAGCTTTCTGATGCAGAAAATTTTCCACGCTGGGAAAAGAAGACAAATTTGTATTTATATCTTCACTAAGTATCCCTCTCAAGTGACTAAAGATGTGCTCATCAAAGCCAGTCGCATTCAAAATGCTGCCCGTTAGGACAAGGCAATTGAAATAGCCCATCGGTTTAAAAAAAAAAAAAAAGAAAAGAAAAGAAAGAAAGAAACAACAATCCACATAAAAGCCTTCACTGCAACTCAGAAGTCGCTCACATGGCCTCCAAGCAATCAGTCAAGGCACAGAGGCAGGAACCGACTCATGTGATGGCTAAAGGACCATTTGAAGGAGTTGTCAAAAGTTTGTAGATTTTATGAGGGGGCCTTTAAGATGAGAAACAAAAAGTGATTTGGAAAGCCTGACACATTCTCCATCACAGTGTTTCCCAGGGGGCTCAACTTGGTTTAGCTTATAAAATTTGAGGAAGCTTAAAGACCTACTGGAAAGTCCCATTTAGCCCTCTCTCTTCCCACTAAAAACCCGACAGTCACTTTTGAGTGTGAATTTTGGGGTAGCTTGTGGCAGCATTAGGAGCCGAGCACTGCAGAGCCCCACAGAGCTGCTAAGACCTATGCCTGCCTTGTAGCTTAGGCCAGTATGCCGATCTTGAACTCCCTCTTGGGCCTCCGTTACTGTGAGTTGTGCTGAAGTCTGCAGTGGCTCTGGATTGAAAACAGACGCAGTTGAAGGTCAAGGCTCTAAACTCCTTTCTTGAGATAGGGAGGAGCGCATGTCTAAGCTTGTGCTTCATTTCATACCATCTTAGGAGACATGGGGTAATTTGGTATTCTCCTGCCACTTCATTTACGTTCAAGGTAAAATGTAACATTTTCCTTGTGCAGAATTTCCTCACCCCCTTGTTTTGTCAAAGCATAAGAGACTCATTTAATAAGAGGGACCCTTACGCATACAAAGCATAATTGACTTCATCTAAAGAGAATATTTTTCACAAGTTCCTGTGGATGTTTGTAATTTGTTTATACTAAGTACAAACAAACACCCCAGTTTGTTAGCACATTAAACAACTGTTACCATATGTCTGACATAATTCTGGGGATAGAGAGTGAATTTTAAAAGTAGATTCAATTTCATGTGCTAAATATATCTCTTTTAAAAGGAAAAAGAATCGCCTTCAATGAAAGCTTCTGTAAGAAGCCCTTTACATGCAAATTGCTAGAGGAACCTTGCAAATCCCTTACCAATAATATACTGTACTCCTAATTTCTCTCTAACTGTCAGGCACAAAAACAATTGCTTTTCTAAGGTCACATTGCCAATGGTTAAAATATATGTGTGCGACAGACTTTGGTTTTTAACTGGTGTTTAGGTTTTCAAAAGTGTAAATATGACATTGCAGCAAGAAAAAGAAAAAAACAAAGAGAAGGGTGGTGATAAATAGTATTTGTTGACAATTCAAACGTGCCGAATAATTGTTTGGCACATTAAATAGTTTCTGGTAGCCACACAAAGAAATGAGCAAGTCCAGTTGCTAATCATAGTTATCGAAACACATATGATATTGCATTTCTTGGAAACCACCAGCAGTGTTCTGAACATTTTTGGTGCTAATAAGAAGTCTACTTTTTCCTGATATCAATTACAGTTCCATGAGCAGAGATGAAAACTCTTTCTTTTAAATAATTTAGTGAGCCTAATTGCACATGCCATGCCAAAAGGAAAAAAGTGCACAAAACAGTGTGCTGGTATCTTTTGCTTCAAATAAATGACACAAGAGTTTGAACAGTTGATTACTCAGTGACAAGAAGTGAGTCAGTATAGACTGGGCTCGGAGGCATACTATCACAAGGCAGAAATTCCAATTTTGAAGACTGGAGGTATTCTTGGATGCCATAAGGGAAACAATAGGGAAATTATAAGACAACCTGAAACTAGCTTTACAGGAAAGATGATGTTCTGGTGTCCACTGGTGCATAACAAACGCCTCCAAACATTAGCAGCTTTAAACAACAATTTATTATTATCATTATGTCTTACTCTCCTGAGGGTCAGGAATTGGATGGGACATAGGGGAAGGTTTTCTCTGTTCTACAGAGACTGAAGTCTGAGCTGGAAAGACTCAAATGACCAGGGGCTGGAAAAATGGAAAGGGGGAACTGCCTCTCTTTCTCTCTCTCTTTCTTCCTCTTCCCCTCACCCCCCCAGATTCCTCTTGTGGCCACTTTGGGTCCTCCCATAGTGTGGTAGCTTCAGGGCTATCGAACTTCTTACATGAGAACTGAGGGTACAAGAGACCAGACCAAAGCCTCCAAGCTCCTAATGTCTAGGCCCAAGACTGGCATAGTGTCCCTGATCAGCCAAGGTCAAGGGGAAGGGAATCAATCACATCATACTCCTCAAGGGATATATTATCAAGGAATTTATGGCCCTTTTTAGTTAACCACATGTAGATAAAAGAGATATTTGAAAATTTAGGGCCTAAAAAAAAATCACTATATCTTTTTAAAAATCTTTTTGATGAAAAAAAAATTACCTGAGCTGTGCAGACAATCACGTCCATTCTGAACTTCCATGAATGGGCACAATTCAAAAACACTGCGTTTGATCACAAGACTTTTATCCTATATCTTTACCACTATGACTTTGGTTTTCTGTGTCCTTAATATTTAATATCAATGACAGTTAAAACATAATATTTTAATCCATAACAATAGCATTATTTTCTCCTCTGATGTAAAATCAACAACCAAGAAAGGCAATCTATTAGGAATACCTACTGTGGCTTCAAACTATCTTTCTGACAAAAGGATGGTTTTGTATTCATATTAGCCTTTAAAAAAATGAAATTTTTAAAAATATAACACAGTAATTTAATATCAGAATAGCACATCTGAGTTTGAAGGAACGTTGGATCACTTGATTAAAGATAAAACAAATCTGTATCTACCAAAGATGCTAAAAACTTATCTTAACGACCACATACTATATGCCTGAATAAAGTGAAATTGAGTAGCAACGCAGAACCATGGTAACCTGTTGGCGCTGAGACTCCTGACAGAGTAAACTCAGGACAGGTGGTTAAACTTCACAATGCATCAGGAAGCACCAGCGCTTCTTCCCCTTAGCATCACATGCTTGGCTTAGAGCGACCTGTTTTGCCTGACATTCAGCTTGATCAGCAAATGTGGGTGAGAAGCATGTTCTACTCTATAAATTAAATATTAAATGACATGGCCACTGCCCTGGTAGGTATCACTGTCTAGTGATGACTTTCTTTCTTTCTTTCTTTCTTTCTTTCTTTCTTTCTTTCTTTCTTTCTTTCTTTCTTTCTTCTTTCTCTTTCTTTCTTCTTTCTCTTTCTTTCTTTCTTTCTTTCTTTCTTTCTTTCTTTCCTTCTTTTTCTTTCTTTCTTCTTTCTTTCTTTCTTTCCTTCTTTTTCTTTCTTTCTTCTTTCTTTCTTTTCTTTCTTTTTTTCTTTCTTTCTTTCTTTCTTTCTTTCTTTCTTTCTTTCTTTCTTTCTTTCTTTCTTCCTTCTTTTCTTTCTTTCATGATGATTTCCTTTTTCCCTCCTTCCTTACCCCCATCTTCCTTGCCCTCCCTGAAGCAGACTCATAGCATCATATTCCCATTTCTCATCTAACGTATACTGTTGAATGCTTAATCTGCACAAATTATGTGAATTACCTGTAAATAAAAACAAGGATACTATGGTTCCATGGGTCCTGTATTCATTTCCTAGGGCTACCGTAACATTATACCATAAACTAGGGGATTTAAACAACAGAAAGTTATTGGCTCACAGCAGTGGAGGCTAGAAATCTGAGCTCAAGGCGTTGTCAGCATTGGTTCCTTCTGAGAAGGAATCCATTCCATGCTTCTCCTAGCTTCTGGTGGTTTGCTGATGAACTTTGGCATTCCTTGACTTAGAGATCTCTGCCTTCATCTTGACATGGCATTCTCCCTATATGTATGTCTATGTCTAAGTCCCTCTTTTTCATAAGGACACTAGTCATATAGAATTAGGGACCCACTGTACTCCAGTGCAACCTTGTCTTAATAATTACCTCTGCCACAACTCTACTTCCAAAAAAAGGTTACACCCTGAGGTACTATAGGTTAGCCCTTCAACATATGAACCTGGGGGTGATACAATCCAATCCATAGCTCTTTTGTGGTCAAATTTCCAGAGCAAGTATCCACTCCACCCAATAAGTAAATCAACTTTACCTCTATCCAAAAAATAAGAATAAATAAAGACACAGTGATCACAAGAGTTAGCCAGCTCTCAAATATTGTAAGCTTTATTCTGTACATGTTCTGGACAGGGATAATTTAGAATAAACATTTTATGCAAAAGAAAGTAGAAAGGTTTCCTTGAGTATCTGAAATTTATTAATGTATGCTTATTGGGCATTGTTCTGGGCACTGAGGAGACAGCAGTGAACGAAATGGACAAAAATCTCTATGCTCATGAAGATTCCATTTTAATGAAGGGAGACAGGAAAAATAAATAAAAAAGCAAGTCACATAATACTTCAGAAGTTGTCAAGTGCTATGAAGAAAACCAAGATACGGTAAGAAGAATGGGGGAATGCAGGATGTGGAGAAGGGACTGAATGTTTAGATAGGGTGGTCAGGGAGGCCTCAGCCAGAAGGTGACAAATAAGTTGCTGATGGCCATGAGGGGGCAAGTGTTGGGGATAGCTGGTAAAGAAGTGTTGTGGACAAAAGAAAGAGTGGGATAGAAATATGGCTGATGTGTTTAAGGAAAACAAAGAGGTCAATATGACTGGAAAAAGAGAGGATGAGTGTGGTCTATAGATAAGGTCAAAGAGATGTAAGGGGCAGATCGTGAAGTTGTGTAGTCCACTGTAAGGATTTCAGCTTTCCTCCAAGTAAAGGAAGAAGCCATTGGGAGTTTTGAGCAGAGGAGTGATGTAACTTGATTTGGGTTTTATTAGGATCACTCTGGCTCTAAAGGTAAAGCAAACAGGGAGACAAGTAAGCCACTGTGATAGTCCAGGTGAGAGATGCCCAGGGTGGTAGAAGTGGAGGTGAGGAGTAGCATTTGGATTCTGGATGTATTTTGAAAGGAATGCCAATGGGGTTTGAGATGTACAGATGTAGGGTGTAAAAGGAAGGAGAGAAGCAAGGAAGCAAGGAAAGAAGGAAGAAAGGAAGAAATGATAACTCTATTTTTTACTTGGGTTAAATGGCAAATTCTCTTCACTTTTTTATTGTTACTAATTATTCATTTTTGTCAAGGTAAGATGAAACATATTGAATAAATTCAGAAATGAGTAAAACAGATAATAAATTGCTTTACATTTGACATCTAAAAAATTCTCTTGGAAAGATGCAATCAGCTAAGTCCAGAATGTGAGAAATTCCACAGGATGAAAAAATCCAGGTTGTTCAATAAGTAAATTGCAAAGGGAAAAAAAAAAGCCAAGAAAGGTGAACCTATAGATTAAAAGATTATTAAGGGGTAACTGGGTGGCTCAGTCAGTTATGCTCTTGATTTTGGCTCAGGTCACGATCTCAGAGTTGTGAGACCGAACCCTATATCAGGCTCCGCACTGGGCATGGAGCCTGCTTAGGATTCTCTCTGCCTCTCCCCTCCTACTCTCTCCTCCTCCTTAAAAAAGAAAGAAAGAAGAAGAAGAAAGAAAGAAAGAAAGAAAGAAAGAAAGAAAGAAAGAAAGAAAGAAAGAAAGAAAGAAAGAAAAGAGAAGAGATTTATCAATCAAATACAATGTGCAGACCTTGTTTGAATCCAACTCTATAAAGGAAAAAAAATTATGAGATGATTAGAGAAATATAAAAATTGATTTATTTGACGGTTACTTGATAATATTAAGGAATTATTGGTAATTGGGGGATGTGATACTGATATTATGGTTGGCTTTTTGAAAATAAGTTCTTATTTTTGAAACATATTAAAATGTTTATAGATAAAACATGATGTCTAGGATTTGCTTCCTCATAATCCAGTAGAGAAATGAAAGATGACCAAAAGTGGATGATTATTATTCATTTTGCTATTCTTTCTACTTATATGTATGTTAGAAATTTTACATAATAAAGAGTAAATGAATACAAAAATAAATAAATATGTAAAACAATGTTATGTCAATATATTAAATATTGGTAACATCAGCTGCCTTAAGAAAGGGGTGGCTGGGAGCAAGAATAAGGGAGATTCTTCTTATCCCTCCTTTGTTGTGTCTTTTGAAGATCAAACCATTGAAAGATACTGTCTATTAATAAATACAAGAAAAAATGTTAAGCTAGTCAGGCAGGTATGTGGAAGGAGCAGCAGCTTGTATAGAAGAAATGTCCCAGGACAAGCTGCTGAGTATTTTCTTCTTGAGTCTCCCTATTCTGATCTCCTGCTAGCCCCAGGTTGTCTCATGACTTTTCATTCTGAGGCAATGCTTAATTCAGCAGAATATAAGCCAAAATTACAATGACTCAGAGAATAGTACCCCTGAGTATTAGAGCATATATCATTCTGAAGCAAATTTTTCCATGCAAGTTTCGTCGGCTCAGTGCTTACTTACAAAAATAGTGCTTACATTGCAGGGAACCGTGGACTACCATGAACCTCTGATTTAGGATGATGGCCTGTTTTCCTAACCTGATAAATTAATATCCTCATACTCTCAGTGAGCAGGTTAGATTTCATTATAGGACCACTGTCTATATTGTGGGAGTAACTTCTATTAATGAAAGGAACATATCTTATCTAAACGATAAATATATTTTATGTAAAATTTTATGACATTCCACATAGTTCCACTAACTTTGCAGGCACTTTCTGTACATTAATCATAAAGTCTTTTGAACTTCTAACAGTCAGAGACCAATTTCAAGGACATTAATCCAAAGCATCTTCCATGGTGCTTTCTGAACTTTAAGACCTTAACAAACAGCTTTTTCAGAAAGATGTGAGTTAATTATTTTCCTCACCCTTTTGGGGGTTCTAAAATCAGGTGAACTTTTACATTTTTAATTCCTTGGTCTAGGAATCTAATCACAGAATAAACAGAGTTGAATAGACTGATTCACATGAAAACTATCAAGAGTTTTTTTGTTTGTTTGGGGGTTTTTTACCCAAATATTGGTCATCAACTAATTTGCTGCCCCTATGCTTTATGGCTTAAACTTCCATTTTCTACTTCAACGTTGGAAATAAAACATGAAAAACAAAGTGAGTAGGGGCCCCTGGGTAGTGCAGTAGGTTAAGCAAACAACTCTTGGTTTTGGCTCAAGTTGTGATCTTGGGGTGGTGGGATCACCACATCTGGCTCTACACTCAGTGCAGAGTCTGCTAAAGTCTCTCTCTCTCTCTCTCTCTCTCTCCCTCTGCCCCTCCTCTCTCTCTCTCTCTCAACTAAATAAATCTTTTTTATTATTATTATTCATTTATGATAGTCATACACAGAGAGAGAGAGAGGCAGAGACACAGGCAGAGGGAGAAGCAGGCTCCATGCACCGGGAGCCCGACGTGGGACTCGATCCCGGGTCTCAGGCTCGAGCCCTGGGCCAAAGGCAGGCGCTAAACCGCTGCGCCACCCAGGGATCTCTCAACTAAATAAATCTTAAAAAAAAAAAAAAAGAAAAGAAAAACCAGCAAAGTGAGTAGATGTTACATTTAGCTACTTGGTCAGTGTTTTTGTGTGTGTGTCTAGTAGAAATTTGGCATCTAGTTTGGTAAAGAAATTATTAGGATCTTATTTCTAAAGATAAACTACACAAGTGTGTTAGTTATCGGAGCAAGTAGAATGGAAAGAATTCCCATGTGAGAATCAAGGGTTCTGCTACTAACCAACCCCCTTTGTGAGCTCTGGCTACCCTGCTTACATATCTCTGACTTCTTCATGTATAGAGTGAGAGAGTTTGATTAGACAGCCTTTAAATGTGCTTTCTGCTTTTAGATTCCATAATTTTTAATTTTTTAGTGAGAGGCACATGAGAATTTATTAATTCAGGAGCTCTTACTTTTACCCTATCCTAAAATTATTTATGAACCTCTCACTTAGTAAAGAGATTATTGTTTTAAACACTATTAGTGTCCACTCAATATCCATTTTCTCTCCTCCCTGAAAAGACAACTCTAATTTAATGTTGTGTTTGGGGATGCCTGGGCGGCTCAGCAGTTTAGCGTCTGCCTTCGGCCCAGGGTGTGATCCTGGAGTCCCCGGATCAAGTCCCACATCAGGCTCCCTGCGTGGGAACCTGCTTCTCCCTCTGCCTATGTCTCTGCTTTTCTCTCTCTCTCTTTCTCTCTCTCTCTCTCTCTCTCTCATGTGTCATGAATAAATAAGTAAAAAATATAAATAAATAAATAAATAAATAAATAAATAAATAAATAAATAAATAAAAATTTAAAAAATAGTGTTGTGTTTCGCTAATATACTGCCACTTCAGGTACCCTTGCCAATTAAAGCAGATGTTGCTGAATGAGGCTTCCAGTAAAGCTCTTACAAATATGGTAGCCATTCCTTGGCTTTTCTCTTCTTCCTGCCTGGAACTTGGACACATTACTAGAGCCACCCTGTGAATTCAAGGCAACAAGCACAGCTGAGCAGAAAAGTGTATTTGTTTCCTATGGCGGCCATAATAGAGAACCAAAACTGAATAACAACTTAGAACAACAGAAACTTATTCTTTTATTGTGCTAGGGGCAACACATCTGAAATCAAGATTTCAGTAGGGCCATGCTCCCTTGGCTTTTCTAGATTGTGGTGGCCCCAGGTCTTCCTTTGCTTGCGGAAATGTAACTCCAATCCCTGCCTCTGTCTTCACATAACTACCTTCCTGTGTGTCTCTATCTAAATTTTCCTCTTCTCAGAAGGACATTAGTCCTATTGGATCCCAATAACCTCATTTTAACTTTACTACTTCTGCAAATACCGTATTTCTAAGAAGGTCACATTTACAGGCATTGGGGGGTTAGCACTATCAGCACCTTTGTGGTGGGGGTTCAGAGGACACAATTCAACCCACAACAGTCCCAGTGGCATTCTGGAGCTACTTTACCAGCTCTGAATTTTCTACTTCTGAACTTACTACATGAGAAAAACAAAGCCCCCAATTTGTTTAAGCCTCTATTTATTAGGAGATTTTTGTCTTCAGAAAAGAACTCAACTCCTAACTGACACAATAACTTCAAAGTGAAGACTGGCAATTACAAAATTATCTGTTGTAGGAAGCCCTATTCAGAGGATGGTTGTAGTTTCTTAAAGATAGAGACAATCGTTTTCTTATGAGGGAACAGGGTAATTGGTGGGAACCTGTGCTCAGCTAAGATTTTTCTAGTCATAATTTAAAGATCAAATATGTTTTCAAAATAGAATTTGCCAGATTCTGAAAAGGTCAATGGTCATGTATTCAGCAGCCAGACTTAAGACATAACCCTGCCCTGGACCAACACCTGTCTCAGGTATGTCTTTATTAGTCACCACTACATACCTCAATTTATCAGAATATAAATACAATTTTTGTGCTTCAATGACCAGAAGCACAGTATATTTTTCCAACACAATCAGGTTCAATTTTACAGTACTATCTTCCTGCCAGGTGTGGTGCTCAGAAACACATGTGCCAGAAAACACTTCAAGCAGCCAAGATTGAAATTTGTCTTAATCATGAGAGAGTTGCTGAGTCCTTAAACCATTTTCATGGCAACCATACCAGGAACACAACCATGATTTATTCAGCTTATTTATGGCTCCATCAGTGGGGACAAGCAATTATTCTCATCATTTCTCTTAGTCAGCATGCCCTGAATTGTTCATTCAACTTCTCAGCAGGCTCAAAAAGGCTGACATCAGAGTAAATAGATATTCCTATCACTTCTTCCTAAGAAATCCAAGGGCAAAGTCAATAAGTTAGGACTTTCCATCCTTCCATCTTTAAAAAGTATTTATTGAGTTCCTATCTTATGCCAGACTAATGTCAGGCACTGAGGATTAAACAAATAAGACACAACCCCTACCTTTGAGGAACCTACAGTTTAGTTACAGAGATAGGCAAATCAACTGATAAGTCACAAGACTTGGAAGTAAATGCTGAGATTGGTTGAATAGCAGCTGTGAGGGAAGCACACAGGCAGGACAATTAGTTCCTCTCTGGGCAGTCAGAGTGAAGCTCCTGATTAAACTGGTGTCAAAAGTTAGACCTGCAGGTACACTAGGAGTTAGTTAAGTGAGAGAGAAGCGCATATGCAAAAACTCAGAAGTAAAGGAGAACATGGCATAGTTTGAGACCTACACAGAGCTCAATATGGTGGAGTATAAGGTGGAAAATATGAATAAAAACAAATGAAATGCGGTGCACATTCTGTAGGCATTGGGGAGCCACGAGAACAGTGGTGAGTCAGACAGTTACACGATCAGGTTTGTAGAAAGTATCTTTCTGGCAACAGTATACAGACGGATTAGAACAGAGCAGAACCAGACATGGAGAAACCAGTAGGAGTCTACTGAAGTATTCTAAAGGAGGGAGGAGTAGTGGGAAAGGCATGAAAAGGACACACTTAGGAGTAAAATTGCCAGCACTTGATGAGTTATCAGATTTAGCAGGCACCCAAGAATGACACTAAAATTTACGGTTTAGTTAACTGGTGTGCATGGGTGTGAAGAGGTGTTCTTATAGCTTAAAAGTTAGGAAACATGGGATCCCTGGGTGGCGCAGTGGTTTGGCGCCTGCCTTTGGCCCAGGGCACGATCCTGGGGACCCGGGATCGAATCCCACGTCGGGCTCCCGGTGCATGGAGCCTGCTTCTCCCTCTGCCTATGTCTCTGCCTCTCTCTCTCTCTCTCTCTGTGACTATCATAAATAAATAAAAATTAAAAAAAAAAAAGGTTAGGAAACAACAAAAATTTTTAATTCTCCCATGTTGATGCTAAAAATCCATATTTAAATTTCATATTCATATTTAATAAAGTAACTGAGTTCTGGTCCCTAATCAAATTTCTAATATAAAAACTATTTGAAAAAAAAACTATTTGAATTTTTTATTTTTTAATTTTTTTTAAAGATTTTATTTATTTATTCACAAGAGAGGCAGAGACACAGGCAGAGGGAAAAGCAGGCTCCATGCCGGGATCCCCATGTGGGACTTGATCACGCCCAGGACTCCAGGATCACTCCCTGGGCCGAAGGCAGACGCTTTATTAGTCTGAGCCACCCAGGAATCCCTATTTGAATTTTTTTAAATGTGAAAAGCAAATTCAGAGATCCCAGGCAGCCACTCTGCCCATCTGCAGAGCTGAGTTGGTAGCCCCTTCTGGCCAGAAAATTCAATTGTTAGTTCCACCTGATTTGGGTCTCCAGTGAATAGGCCATACTGGCCGTGGAACCCATTCTACTACTCCAACCCAGCAGG
This sequence comes from Canis lupus baileyi, assembly GCF_048164855.1. Lineage (NCBI taxonomy): Eukaryota > Metazoa > Chordata > Mammalia > Carnivora > Canidae > Canis > Canis lupus. The sequence goes on along the minus strand of NC_132850.1, from coordinate 45,224,651 downwards.
AAAGCAAACTCACAACCCTGCCCAATTGTTGAGTATACCCTCCAGTCCCTGTCTTCCCAAGAAGCCTGGGCAGAGGATATGAGCAGTTACAGAGCCCATCCTACAACCCTCTTAGGCCAGAGAGTCAAGCCAACAGACTAGATGAACTGTTAGGCATAGCCTTTGACCCCACATAAGCAGGGAGACTAAACAGTGACCCTGGGCAGTGCTGGAGCCTAGCCTACAGCACCACCAAGCCACAGAGCCTAACCCACAGCCCCACTGTAGGAATTTAAACATTTCACTACAAAAAAATCAACTACGCACAAAAGAAGACAGTATGCAGAAAAATGAAGAACAAAGGGATGCCTGGGTGGCTCAGTGGTTGAGCATCTGCCTTTGGCTCAGGTCATGATCCCTGGATCTTGAGATCAAGTCCCACATCAGGCTCCCCGGAGGGAGCCTGCCTCTCCCTCTACCCGTCTCTGCCTCGCTCAATGTGTCTCTCATGAATAAATAAATAAAGTCTTTATTTAAAAAAAAAGAAAATGAAGAACAAAAAAAACTATAGGGCAGATAAAAAACAAATAACAAAATAATGGAAATAAACTATTAAGAGTGAATCATGAAGAAATAGAAAATTTGAACAGACCAATAACAAGTGAGGAGATTGAATCAGTAACCAAAGACCTCTCAACAAAGAAAATCTCAGGACTTAATGGCTTCCCAGTGAATTGTACCAAACATTTAAAGAAAACTTAATGCCAACCCTTTTGGAATGCTTCCAAAAATTGAAAAAGAACACTCCCAAACTTATTTTTATGAGGCCAGCATTATTCCAAACCCAAATGTGGACAAGGACACTATAAGAAAAGAAAACTGGAAGTCAATATCCTTGATGAATATAGATGCAAAAATTCTCAACAAAATACTAACAAACCAAATTCAATAGCACATCAAAAGTATCATGCAACATGATCAAGTTGGATTCATCCCTGGGATGCAAGGATGGTTCAACATATGCATATCAATAAACGTGGTGCAATACATTAATAGAATGAAATATAAAAACCGTATGATCATCTCAGTAGATGCAGAAAAAAACACTTGAAAAAATTCAACACCCATTCATAATAAAAACTCTCAAAAATTAAGCATAGAATGAATGTACTTAAATATGATAAAGGACCACATATGACAAGCTCACAGCAAAATCATACTCAATAGTGAAATTTTGAAAACTTTTCCTCTACAATCAGGAAGGTTAAGACAATGGTGCCCACTCTCACATATTCAACAGTACTGGAAGTTCTAGCCAGAGCAATCAGTCAAGTAAAGGAAATAGAAGGCATCTAAATCAGAAAAGTAAAATTGTCTCTGTTTGCAGATGATGTGATATACATAGGAAATACTGAAGACTCCACCAAAAACTGTTAGAACTAATAAACAAATACAGTAAAGTTACAGGATATAAAATCAGCATACAAAAACCAGTTACTTTCCTAGGTACTAACTACAAACCAACTGAAAAAGAAATAAAACAATCCCTTTTACCACAGTATCAAGAACAAATACTTAGGAATAAATTTAACCAAGGAGGTGACATGTCTATATGCTGAAAACTATAAGACATTGCTGAAAGAAACTGAAGGAAATGTAAATAAAAAGAAAGATACCTCATGCTCCTGGATTGGAAGAATGAATAGTGTTAAAATCTTCATGCTACCCAAAACTCTATAGATTGCATATAGATTCAATGCAACCTTTATCAAGAATCCAAAGTCACTTTTTACAGAAATAGAAGAAACGATCCTAAAATTTGAATGAAACCAAAAAAGATCCTGAATAGACAAATTCTGAGAAAAAAACAACAAAGCTGGAAGCATCATACATCCTGATTCCAAACTATATTTCAAAGCTATAGATATCAAAACAATATGGTACTGGCATAGAAAACAGACACGTAGCTGAATGGAACAGAATTGGGAGCCCCAAAATAAGCCTATGCATATATTATCAACTAGTATTTGCAAAGGAGCCAAGAATACTCAATGGGAAAAGATAGTCTCTTCTTTAAATAGTGTTGGGAAAAGTGGATAGTACATGCAAAAGAATGGCACTCCACCTGTATCTTACACCATTTACAAACATTAAGTCAAAATGGATTAAAGACTTACATGTAAGACCCAAAACCATAAAACTTCTGGAAGAAAACATAAAGGAAAAGCTCCTTGACGTTGGTTTTGGCAATGATATTTTGGATACGACATCAAAAGCACAAGAAACAAAAGCAAAAATAAATAAGAAGGACTATATCAAACCAAAAAGAAACAATCAACAAAATGAAAAGGCAACTTTCAAAGAATGAAGGAAAAAAGTTGCAAACCACTTATCTAACAAGGGGTTAATATGGTTAATATCCAAATATATAAGAAATTATATGACTCAATAGCAAAAAAACCTAAATAATCTGATTTTAAAATGAGCAAAGGACCTGAATAGAAATTTTTCCAAAGTGGATACATGAAAATATGTTTAACATCACTAATAATTAGGGAAATGCAAATCAAAACTATAAAGGAGACATCATCCCACACCTGTTAGGATGGCTATTCTCCAAAAGACAAGACAAGCACTGGCGAGGATGCAGTGAAAGAGAACCCTTGTGCACTCTTGGTGGGAATGTAAACTGGTGCAGCCTCTAAGGAAAACAGTATGAAGTTTCCTCAAAAAATTAAAAATAGAACTACCATATGACTCAGCAATTCTTTTTCCAGATATATATCCAAAGGAAATGAAATCACTATCTTGAAGAAATATCTGGACCCCTGGTTCATTGAAGCATAATTTACAATAGCCAAGACATAAAAACAACCTGTGTCCACTGATCAACGAAGAAATGTGATTTTATACACACACACAGACTCACACACCCACACACACACACCCGAGAATATTATTCAACCATAAAAAAAGAAAATTGCCATTTGTGACAACATGGATGAAATGTGCATTTTGCTAATTGCAATAAGTCAGATAGAGAAAGATAATATTACATGATCTTACTTACATATGAAATCTAAAAAACCAACTTACAGAAATGGAGAGTGGATTTATCATTGTGGAGAAGGCAGGGAGGGAGGAATGGGTAAAGGTAGTGCAAAAGGCGCAAACTTACAGGTATAAGATAAAGAAATGGGGTACCTGGCTGGTTCAGTTGATAGAACATGTGACTCTTGTTCTCAGGGTTGTGAGTTCAAGCTCCACACTGAGCACAGAGCTTCTTTTTAAAAAAAATAATAGCTAGAGAAAAAAATATGAATAAGTTCTGTAGGTGTAATGTACAGCGTGGTTACTACTATTACTAATACTGTACTGTATATTTGAAAGTTGCTAAGAAAGTAGATCTTAAAAATTCTCAACACACTAGCAAATTGTAACTATGTTAATGATGGACGTCTTAACTAACCTTATTTTGGCAAACACTTCACAATATGCACATACATCAAATCATCACATTGTACACCTTAACTTTACACGGTTACATGTCAGTTATATCTCAATAAAGCTAGAAGACTGAAATAGACTCCTCAGATAAGGTTGGAGCTGCAGATTGTGAAATAGGCAATTTTTAAAATATCAGTTCCTCAATAGCTGATTTTTCTGGTAGGACTTCTACAAAACAACAATTCACTCAACAATTAATTACTCTTTTCCCAAAACAGCCTAACTTCCTAAGTGGAAGTTGAAATCACCCTAAAAGCAACAAGAATTTTCCTGAAGAGCAAGTGCTCAATTGTTATTTTTTTTCCTTGATGGAAGAACAAAGTGTACCTTTAGTTTTCTGACACCTGAAAGATTTGTGATTTTGTTTTCTTGAGAAGCTTAGCGAGAAATTAGTTCAATTTAGTATTATTTAAAAATAGTAGGCATTATTAAAATACTCTAGATAATATGGCAGTTTAAGGATGCAGATAGGGTTAGACCAGAACTCAGTTCTTGTAGCGTAAGTAAACTAAGTAAACCCATTTCAAAACAAGTTAAAAGCATTTAGTAAGCACCTAAAGTATGCAAACCATTGTCTCAGATCCTCTCCATCCCCTGTGAGCTGTTACTGTCTTTGCAATCTAGTGGGGATGACACACAAATAACTAACTAATAAAAATTCATGGTAGAATAAAATTAATTCTACAATACTTCTATAAGCAAAGTACATTTAGGTTATCTTCGAAGAAGAAATTAATTTAATAAATGTTGAAGTAGGGGGAAGAGGAGGAACGTATCTGACAGCAGAAAACAAAGTCAGTGTTTACCTCCCCACCCCCAGCAATTCCCATTTCTCAGCCCCTGAGACTCACCTTCCTCTGGGATATTTGAGAAAGGATGTTTGCCTCACATTTGTTCGTGAGTCAACCCTCTTTGCAGCTGCTTCTGTGAGTCACTTGCTCCTTTTTGTTGCCCTCAGCTCTGCTCTGCCTCTCCATCCTGGCCCCCACCTGGATGATCTGGGATTCCTTTTCTCATGACACAATGATGCCGTCAATGGAAGGATATAAGATTACACTTCCTTTGGTTGCTTTTCTCTTTAATTTCCCACAACACCATCAATACAGAACTTGTGTATATCTAGTAGATTTAACTAAAGGATTGGTGAAAACTCGGGGTGTTTATTATATAGGAGGATAAAACTTAAAATTAGACGGCAAATATGACAATTCTCACATCCCAAGGGGAAAAACCGGAAGTCCTATAAACATATATATACGTTTCCCTTTGGGGGAAACATCCTATTTCCTAACTTTGCTCTCTTGCATAAAGTCCAGCCTCCTCTTGCCCTTCTAAGAATGGCTAAATTCTCCAACCCTCCAAATGCAAGTCCCCCTGAACCCTATACTTTTCAAGGATAGTATACTCTAATACTATTTATTTATTCATGAGAGAGCCACAGGCAGAGGGAGAAGCAGGCTCCATGCAGGGAGCCCGGGGTGGGACTCGATCTCTAGTCTCCAGGATCACGCCCCGGGCGGAAGGCGGCGCTAAACCGCTGAGCCAGCCAGGGTGCCCAAGATAGGCCTTTTCTAAATGTGAAGTTATCTGCCTATATTCTCCTGTCCACGATGGAAATAACACTTTACACAGCTGTGTCAAGAACTTTTGGTCTCTTTTTCCTACTTCCAGGCAATTCCTGGAGGCCTACCTGTGTTTCAGGAATAAAGCCTTCCAAGCAAGAAACAGAACCATCTCCCCTGGTGGCCAGCATTTAGTCACATAAAAATGAAGAAGGAGCTTTCAGAGTTCATTCTTTCTTAGAGCCAGATTGAATTCATAGGCAGGCCTTTTCTTCTCAGTGATCTCTGTTAGGGTAAGGGAGACAGTGGAAGGATGGGAATAGACACCAAATGCTATAGCTATCTGCCCGAGGACCCCTTATTACCTCTTCCTTAGGGTAATAGAATCTGCCCCCTTAGTCTCAAAGGTGGACATGTGACTAGTCTGAGCCAATCACAATACTTCATATTCTCAGCCATACAAATTCATCGGAGGGTTGGAAACACGATTTAAGCCTGGCATATCAGAGTCCTGCCTTACATTTTAACCTAAAATTGGATGAGAGAAGCCCTTTTTCCTCTAAGGAGCATGAATGACTGAAATCTTGTTTTCTGCCATAAGGAACCCTCCCCTACTGAAAGAGCAGTAAAATAGAATAAAACCAATATGAATAGGAAAGCAGAAGTGAGGTTCAAAAGAGTATGTTATTTAGTACTTGAGTGCCTGGTTCCAGCCACTGAGGTCTTCAAAATTACAGTAGTTCCTAAGAACCACTATTCAATTCTCTGAATTATTCCAGCATTCTTTTAATTTAACTCAAATTTTACCTAAACTGGATTGAATTGCGTTTCTCTTCTTGCACACAAAATATTCCTGAGGTTATACCCCGTCCACACCAAATACCTTCCCTAAGGATGGGAATGAAGACAGGAGAAGTTACTCTTCCAGTTAAACATAAGCAAATCCTACACACACAATCAGAAAGTCCTTCTCTGAGGCATGGCATTATTCTACATATAGTCAAATGTGACTCTTCAGAAAAGGATTTTCTAACATGCTAATATATCACAGATCCTATATATCCTAGTCAGCCAGTTGTTAAATAGATCCCAGCACCTCCTAAGTATCAAACCAACCATGTGCTACAAGCTTGTCTTCAGAACATAATTGCAATACATCTATGCATGTGACGTCTAATAATTACTGGGCAACATAAGGTCAGTGAAACAAAATGGTGACGTGGCATACCAAGAATTGTACTTGAAATCCATTTGATCCAAGTGATAAATCTTACCATAAGTTTTTCTCTTCTTTTCCAACTTTACAAAAAATATGGTAGAGTTTTAGAGTTGCATGTTTGATGAGAAGTTTTGTAAGCCTGTAACTGGGGTGGGTGTCCCCCAATCTGAGAGAACTAATCATGCTTATGCAGAATGCCATTGCCACTGACCCAGACCATCTCCTATGAAGAACTGGGGAGACTCAAGGAACCCCAGCCTGATAACTCCTGATGCTTTTGCTGCAAGTGTTTTTGTTGAGAATATAACAATAGCACCTCATCTCTGTAAGATTTTTGTGTCAATTCACAAAGCCTCTGACCCAGTCTTATAAAGAACTCCTTTGGGGCCATAGAAATCAAGAAGTACTGAGAAAAGTAGATGCTAGTGACATCTTTACAAATACCTAGATCAGAAAGAGCTGGGTAAGTTCTAGATATTCAGCCCATGCCCAAGTTGTTACCAAAGGGTAAGAAATCTCAAGGCCTACATTATAGGTCTTAACAACTACAGCTATATGCTTCAAAAGCAATGTGAGTTATTAACATGTAACCCAGATATCAGATGAGTCCCTTTGCCTGTTAAGATAGTTCAAACTCCCATTCCATATTTCTCCAGTGAAAGTCCAGTGCCCATCCCCAGAGTTCCAGGAATTCCCAGGGGACTTTAATTCCCACTTGTTATATCTGACTCTTAACTGCTGCTTCCACTGATTAGTTTAACTGACAGATTGTCTTGCCACATGGCACACACAGTCCCTATTCTGCACCCCCATTAATCTAGATGTGGAACCGGCCCCTCAATCCCCACAGGACACTTGCTCATATATGCACTGCATTCACATGTATATAGCAGTTTTCCAAAGATTTGGGATAGTAATGGTATTTTTATGGAAATAAAAAGATTATACAACTGAATGCTGCAAGCTCCACATCTTAAAAGATTTTAAGGTCTCTCACATATTGTCCCACCAGGTGCTCTCCCACAGATCCTGTTGGCTCAGTTTTCCCCACCCTCGAGGTGTTTACTGCAAAGCAGTTTGTTTGCTCTGAGGATTCTTTCTTTGCATCCACCTAGCTATGCCCTCAGGATGCACCTTCCACCCAAGTAACTTATGGAGTATTTCCCTAAAACAGATTCTGGTCCCAGCTGTCAAGATTTTTTTCCTGGTAATATGCATAGAATGAATTAAATCCTGATGCTGGAGAATTCTAAAGCACTCTAGCTTTTCTCACACTGCATTTCATGGGTTCTTGCATTGGAACAATAAAAGTGCTCCACTTACTTCACCGCCTACTTCACATCACTCATACTAAAGAGTAAGTACCATGCTACCCAGTCCCTTTGCCACAGGTAAGTCCCACCAAGTGACAATATTGTTACTATAATCCTGGATATTGGTCTGTTAGAACATTTAGGTTTTTGATAATGCACAATAAATTAATTTAACCCAAATTAAACTTAAAAAGACACATTTGCAAGAATGAAAAGGAAGTTAAATTCCTTCCTGTAGCAGAACATGTGGGATTGAAGAATTTAAATGACATCAGGAAACAGCTGGTCCTCAGATAGATGTGTTTGTCCTCTAAAATGATTTATAACCACATCATTTTGAACTTTAAAATGGCTATTTTCCCAATTCTGCAAGATCATTCTAAAGAAATGTTTATCTTCTTTTTTTTTCTAAGATTATATTTATTTATTCTGAGAGACACAGAGAGAGACAGAGAGGCAGAGACACAGGCAGCAGGAGAAGCAGGCTCCATGCAGGGAGCCCAACGTGGGACTCGATTCCAGGTCTCCAGGATCATGCCCTGGGTTGAAGGCGGCGCCAAACCGCTGAACCACCCAGGCTGCCCCTGTTTATCTTCTACTTTGATTTGAGGAATGGGATAGGGAGCGGGCATCTCTCTCCCTCTGGAGAGGATGGGTAATGAGTGTGATCGAACAATTCATGAGTTTGTATTCTTTCCTTTGAGTCCAGAAATATGGTTGCAAAGACTATCGCTGAGTATGGAGGGCTAGGATTTTAATGCTATGGCCTAAGGTCCCAGTTACCTGAAACCAATTCAAAAATAGCAGAATCAGGTGAGATGGAGTTAGCTTTCTTTTCTTTTTAGAACTGCTGCCATCGTGTCAGCTCCACCCACTTTGCTGGCTGTGATCTCTAACTCCTCCCACCCTCAGCCTGGCTCATCTACTCAATCTAAACCTTCCCTCCCATTTCTCACTGAGTTCTAGCCTCAAACATCTGTATGCAGTTTCCCAAACACACGGGTCATGTTCTCTAGGTGGGCAGTTCATCCTTCATATATCCATCCCCATGGCAGCTTCACTCACTTCATCCCCTCACGCAGGCTCTCTCTGACCACCTTACCTAAAATTGGGTCCTTGTCATCCTTTATCCCCCTTCCTTTCTGTATCTTTCTTCATACAACTTATTGCTACCTGATATTATATATAATAACTTATTATCTGTCTCCCCAGTAGAGTCCTTGAGATCAAGGACTTTTTGTTCAGGTCGTCACTGTATCTCCCATGCCTAGAACAGTGACTCTCACACGATAATTGAATAATGAATGAATGAATGAGTGAGTGAGTGATAGCTCTGAAAGAAACTGTGTAACTTAGTGGTTTAGTGCATAGACTTTTGAGATAGCAAATCTGGTTCAAATTCTGGCTTCTCTGTTTACAAGCTGTCTGGACTTCACCAGGTCACTTATCCTGTATCACTGGATTCTTTAACAGACTAAATGTGGCACATATGAAAGTATTTAGCAGGATAAGCATCCTTGTTTCCCCAGCCTCTTATTTTATAGCTGAGGGACCAGAGGTAGACGGAGGCAAAGGAACTGGAGCAGAATCTCTAATTTTGGGGATAACTTGTGCGGAGAAGGAAACAAATCTCCTATTCCTTCATAAAGGCATCCTCAGCCAATATTAAAACCTTACAAGTATGCACTCACTTTGATTCAGAGATTTCATTTCTACAAATGTATCTCAAGGAAACGATCACCTATGTGGGCAAAGATTTTACCACACAGATTTTTATAACAGTCTGATTTAAAACAACAAGAAATTAGAAGTATACTAGGTGTCCAAGAGGAAATTGATTTGATGAATTATGGTACCGCTACATGATGTGATTATACATGGCTATTTAAAACTAAATTGTAGAAGAGTAGTAAGAGGAGAAAATGCTTACATATAAAAGGACTAATAAATAAAATAGGACTAACAAACAAAAAGTCTGGGTGGTTGGAATCAGAATGAATTGTATTTTCTTTGTATATCTTTGAATTTCCCATATTCTCTTCAGTAAATAGGCATTATTTTCATAGTATTTTAAATAAAAATAATAATAGCTTGTTTGCATGACAAGAAAGTGTTACTTCATTTTATGGGGAGAGCAATGAGAGATGCCTAAACTTGAGGAAGTTTCCCAAGTTCTGAGGGAATGAAATTATTCCCCCAAATTTCATGTTTTTAAGTGAGCAATCCCCCTAAAAGCTTTGGCACACAGCAGATTCCAGAGTTGTCTAGCTTCTTTACCATTAGGACCAACTGCCCATGTGTCCAGAACATCTACATCACTCTGTATTAGCACATTTAACTGATGACATTAGCAATGTTGCATTTTAAAAACCAAATTGACTTATAGCATTGCTCATTAGATTTAAATACTAGAGTGATTCATCATTTACAGTAAATCTATTAGATAAATTACACTGCAAAATTCAGGATCGTCAGTGTGGCAGGCCTGCCTGGAAATTAAGAATGGGAAGGGAAATTGAAAGAGAGGGATTCCTCTCCATGATTTGAAATTTAAACTTAGATAGCTATGGCAAGCATCCGAGCCCCAGCCAAAGAGGACAGGGCATCTGCCACATGTCTAAGATATTCCACTCTAATAATAGCCTAGGACCTCTTTTGGAACAGGTTAATGCCTTGCTTCAGAAGGAAGAATCTTGAATGTTAAAATGCTTTTAGGATCATTTCCTTACTATTTAATTTTTTTTTTCACAATGTAACTGGGCTGCATATGTGATATATGCAACCATGGTTGGGTTTCTGCTGGTTAAATATAGTCCCAAATCCACAGCGTGTTCAGCTGGGGGCCCTCGATCACCAGATGTTATTCCACTAATAGTGAGTGAGCTCATCCTTGGTGTGGAAGGTTATTCATTTGGGAGAGAATAATGAAAGTGAGACAATCATTACGTCACCTTTTCCTGTACAGTATTCTCCCCTGCAGCTAACAAGGAAAACATGCTGCCGTGTTAGTAGTAAGCTAAGTCATGTTCTTGCTTTCTTAGATCTGCTTAATGTGAATCATGGGGTAATTCGAGTCCAAATTAATTTTAAATATATTATGTGATAATTTGCATTTGGAGAGTGAGACTTGGGAATGGTCTTTGTCTTAGACCCAAGCACCATGACTTTCTGAGGTGTGATCATTAACACTCGATGCCCAGAGGCACTGTCCTCTTTCCACACCTTTGCAGAAGTTATCTCATTGTCCTCAGGTGGCCATTTGGGAGGCAGAGCCTGCTGTTTCTGGAAACATGAAGACTTCTGAATAATGGAGTAAACTCTTCAAATAATGCCCATGAGATCATGTCTTTTTTTTTTTTTTTTTCTTGAATGACTCATTTGGCGCTACCTATTAAACTCCAAGTCAAGTTCGGAGTAAAATTAATTGATAGATAATCCAGCAAATGTGCAATGTCTCTCTCTCTTACACACACACACACACACACACACACCTTTTCTAAAAAAATGAAAGCAACCTTTATGTGAAAAACTTTTTGTGGCAGGGGAATCCCTGTGTGGTTCAGTGGTTTGGTGCCTGCCTTCGGCCCATGGCTTGATCCTAGTCCCAGGATTGAGACCCGTGTCGGGCTCCTTGCATGGAGCCTGCTTCTTCCTCTGCCTGTGTCTCTGCCTCTCTCTCTGTGTGTCTCTCATGAATAAATGAATAAAATCTCAAAAAAAAAAAAAAAAAAAGAAAAGGAAAAACTTTTTTTAAACACACATTTATAATTAAGAATTTTAACTCATTACTGAATTTTATCACAGCTTTCCTTTAAATACAATAACAACTCAGCAGCAAGCAATTTTACTACATTTCTTTAAATGATTTTAACTTTTTGCCAAGGGCCTAAACTGACCTTGTTTCTCTAGTGTCATATTCATCTTTATAAAACTTGACTACAAAAGAAAATGAAACATCCAATAATGACCCACTGATGAAGTTCTTCAGCTAGGTGCAGGTCAGTCCCCTTATGATCTCTCATGCTCTCTTGAGCTGCCCACATCTTCGTTTAGGCCCTCAAGTGTCATCTCAAAGAGAAAGATTGGTGCCCAGGGAAATTCTTGGCCCCTTATAAACCTTCCATATTTTTTTTATTTCTATCATGTTTCCCATTATCTTTTTTTTTTTTTTTTTTTTTTAATTTTTATTTATTTATGATAGTCACAGAGAGAGAAAGAGAGGCAGAGACACAGGCAGAGGGAGAAGCAGGCTCCATGCACCAGGAGCCCGACGTGGGATTCGATCCCGGGTCTCCAGGATCACGCCCTGAGCCAAAGGCAGGCGCCAAACCGCTGCGCCACCCAGGGATCCCATGTTTCCCATTATCTTTACCTCATATCTGTCACCTCCCATGGCACACTTTGTGCAAAGAGCACTGAAGTAAAGTTCAGGACTGTTGGAATAGTTCCCAACTTTGCCACTTTTTCTCTCTCCTCTTCTTTCCACGTTTCAGACTCATTTGTCAAACTGGAATAATACCACAAGTGACAAAAAGTCCTGAAACAAATTTGAATAGGTTGGGACATGCCACTGGATCGAGGGCCCTAGGCACTCTTGCCTTCATGGGCCCCTTCCTCCGTAAAAAAATACTTAAAATTTTATTTTATTCTCTGACATCGGCCATAGCAACATCTTTCTAGCTATATCTCCTGAGGCAAGAGAAACAAAAAAAACTAAAAAATTAAAAGCTTCTGCATAGCAATGGAAACAGCAAAACTGAAAGGCAACCTACTGAATGAAAGAAATTATTTGCAAGTGACATATCCAATAGGGGGTTAGTATTAAAAATATATAAAAGGGATCTCTGGGTGGGGCTCAGCAGTTTGGCGCCTGCCTTCAGCCCACGCCTTGGAGTCCAGGGATCGAATCCCACATCGGGCTCCCTGCATGGAGCCTGCTTCTCCCTCTGCCTATGTTTCTGCTTCTCTCTCTGTGTCTCTCATGAATACATAAATAAATCTTTCAAAATAATAATAATAATAATAATAATAATAATAATAATAATAATGGCACCCCGGGTGGCTCAGCGGTTTGGCACCGCCTTCAGCCGGGGGCGTGATCCTTCCTGGGGACCCGGATTGAGTCCCACATCGGGCTCCCTGCATGGAGCCTGCTTCTCCCTCTGCCTGTGTCTCTGCCTCTCTCTCTCTCTCTCTCTCTCTCTCTCTGTCTCTCTGTGACTATCATAAATAAATAAAAATTTAAAAAAAGAAAAACAGTATGAAGATTCCTCAAAAAGTTAAAAATAGAACTACCAGGTGCCTAGGTGGCTCAATTGGTTAAGTATCTGCATTCAGCTCAGGTCATGATCCCAGGGTCTTAGGATCATAACCGGCATCTTGCTCAGCAGGAAGTTTACTTCTCCCTCTTCTCCTTGTTTGTGCTATCTCACTCACTATCTCTGTCTCTCTCTCTCTCAAATAAATCCATAAATAAATAAATAAATAAATCTTTTTAAAAATTTAAAAAAATAAAAAATAGAACTACCATATGATCCAGTAATCACACTACTATCTACCCTCAAAATACAGAAACACTAATTCAAAGGGATCCCCCCATGTTTATAGTCAATATAATAGCCAATTATATAATTGGCTTATAATAGCTAATTTATGCAAGCAGCCCTAGTGTCCATTGATAGATGAATGGATAAAGAAGTGGCATTTATTCACGATGGAATATTATTCATCCATAAAAAATAATGTAATCTTGCCATTTCAAACAACATGGATGGAGCTAGAGAATATAAGGCTAAGCGAGGTAAGTCAGAGAAAAATAAATACCATATGATTTCACTCGTATGTGGAACTTAAGAAACAAAACAAATGAGCAAAGGGGAAAAGAGAGAGAGGAAAAAAAAATCAATAAACAGATCTTAACTATAGAGAACAAACTGATGGCTACCAGACTGGGGAAGAGGGGTGAAATAAGGAATGGGGACTAAGAGTACCCTTGTTGGAGTGCCTGGCTGGCTCAGTCCGAAGAGCATGCAACTCTTGATCTAGAGGTGGTGAGTTCAAGCCCCACATGGGGTGTAGAGATCACCTAAATAGATAAAAAAAAAAAATTAAGAAACATACTTATAGTGATGAGCAATGAGTAATGTGTAGAATTGCTGAATCACCGTATTACACTGGTCACTAATATAACATTGTATGTTAACTATACTGGGATTCAAAGTAAAACAATTTAAAAAATTTACCTAACTTTTAAAAAAAATTGTGTTTTATAACCATGTTGGTATAATGATCATTATATTAATATTATAAATTAAACCATTTCCCTTGACGCAAAAGTTAATTTATTTCTCTTCTGATATTAAAGGAAATAAAATGCTATCATGGGTCCCTACAAGCATTAAGGGCCCTCAGCTCTGTGCCTAGTAGATAAATCAGCACTGTCCATATCACTAAGTCCCCACTGATGTGTCATAGTTTGCCCTCACCTCACTATCCTAAACAGCTCTTATTGTTATTGTTTCCCTTCTCCCTTCTTTCCCCTTTTTTTGCTGATTGTTTCTAGTAGAGGTAGGTTGCCTCTCACCCTTGTTCCAGCCTCCCTTAGGTTCTTCAACTCTGGTGAATCAAGACACACTTGCACACTGACCCAACTCAAAGAATTAAAAATATCATGGGGTGCCTGGATGGCTCAGTCGGTTAAGGATCTAACTCTTGGTTTCAGCTCAGGTTGTGATCTCAGGGTTGTGAGATTGAGCCCCACATAGGGCTCCATGGTGGGCATGGAGTCTGATTAAGATTCTTGCCCTGGGCCCTCTCTAAAAAAAAAAAAATCAAAAACTATCCTAGGAGAGTGGAGGATGATTCCGGTTTAGTCCACACTGCTATCCTCTACCATCTCTAGGGACACTTCTTTTTTTTTTTTTTAATTTTTATTTATTATTTATGATAGTCACAGAGAGAGAGAGAGGCAGAGACATAGGCAGAGGGAGAAGCAGGCTCCATGCACTGGGAGCCTGACGTGGGATTCGATCCCGGGTCTCCAGGATCGCGCCCTGGGCCAAAGGCAGGTGCCAAACTGGTGCGCCACCCAGGGATCCCTCTAGGGACACTTCTAAGTGGGCCAGAACCACTTCTAAGTGGAGAAGAGATTTCTGGGATCACATGCACAAAATTTTAAGGATGGTTTCTATTAGGCGGTGGGCTTTGAGTGATTTTTCTTGCTCTTGGCAATTTCTATATTTCTCACATTTTTGAAATGAGCATAATTTTTAATAGAAAGGATATAAGTAGTAAAATTTAATTTTAATAAGGATCAACTACTATATTTGTCAGAATAGGTGCAGACCCATATTCTATTTACCCATTCCAGAACTGTTCCTCGGTCTTGAAAATACACCTCACTAACTCCATGCCCCAGATAGCCAGCTTCTTTCCAGAATAACCCTGGGCTTGGCCATATGACTTGCTTTGGCCAATAGGATAATGCTACAAGCAGAGTTTTAAATAAACATTTTCTTGAAACCATGTTTTGGGTTGGAGACTAAGGCACCTAAGTCTTTTAAAAGACTTCCAAGTTTCTTTTAGCCAACACGATTACCAAGAGAGAGAACAACAACAAAAAAATCTTCACATTTTCCTTTAACACATTCTCCATTTGCTATCATCTGAAAGAGCAAAAGAACTTCAAGTGCCTCGGTAATTAAAAGGGAGGAGTTAATATGCTGAGACACAATAAGTTGAATATTTTTCTCAGTGGGTGGCCTTGCAAATACACCACACACACCACCACCACACACACACAGAGCAGCCCTGGTCTGGCCAACCATATGGCCCTCATTTTCCATATCTATTTCTACTTATGTTAACACAAGAATTCTGCCACTGTAAAATAGCTGACCAACCTTTGGCTCCTGGTTTCTTTCTTGTATTAAACAGAGGGCTTAGCTTGAGACATTTCTTGGGTGCTGTTTTCTCAGTTTTCCTCACATGGGAAAAAGAGTTCAAGGCTAAATCGCTCATTAAAAAATCTCACTTGCATTAATATTTTCTTTTAAGGGGCTCCCCTCTCTGCCTTGTCTAAATCCTCTGCCTTTTGTGTTTCATTTAGTCGAGGCCATGGTCTTGCCATCTCCTTTTCCACCAAGAAACAAAGCAAGAGATCCCGCATGACTTTAGCCATGAAGAGTCAGAATTAGTCAACAATCCAACAACCACTGGGAGCACACCATGGGCCTCGCGTCTCGCTGGACGCTGAAGGAAGTTATAAGTGGCTCCTGGAGAAACTGAGGAAGTCTGCTGCCTGGGTGTCCGCAAGCTCTCCGTTCTCAGGGTGGGTGGGGACCATAGGGAACTGGATAGCACAGGCTCAGGGAAAACGGCAGCTGCTACTCAGCTCCGGCCAACTGCTGCCATGTGGGAATGTAGGCCCTGTCTTGCCAGGTCAGCTAGTTTTTCCCCAAAAAGCTAGAAATCAAGATTTGTGCATGAAAATCTCTCCATTTAAAAAAAGTTGTCAACTAATTCAAATGTTTTTTAAAAATGCTATGTGGGCCAGCAAAGGTGCAAGCCAAATCAAATAAGTCTGGATGGCCTGATTTGGGCCACAGCCTGCCCGTTTGCACCTTCTGCTTTACATTATAAACTTCCCCAGAATTTAAAAATGCTTACCACTCAAAATAATGATCTATGTACATGTTGCAGAGAAAAACCTTAAATAAGCCTACTGGTACACAAATTCTGAACAATAAAATCAGCCACTTCAGGCATTTAGCACTACAAGGCAAAGTTATTTCTTGACGGAATTTTCCAAGAACTTCTAAATAACTGTTTTGATATCATGTAGATTCAGCCTAAATTATGTGTGTAGCAAGTCTTAATATTATATTTTTTAGGATCAGGTCTATATCAGCATCCTCCTCCCAACACACCCACATATAAAATCCTATTCCTGGGGCTTCCTGGGTGGCTCAGCGGTTTGGTGCCTGCCTTTGGCCCAGGGCGTGATCCTGGAGTCCTGGAATCGAGTCCCATATCGGGCTCCCTGCATGGAGCCTGTGTTTCCCTCTGCCTATGTTTCTGCGGCGCCCCCCCCCCCCCCGTCTCTCATGAATAAATAAATAAAATCCTTAAAAAAAAATCCTATTCCACAACAAAAATGACCCTTATAGAAGATTATTTGGGATTCCCACTGGATTATTATTGCTTATATATAACAAGTGGTTGGCAAGGATGTGGAAAAATTGGAACCTTTGTACCTTCTTGGTGAGAATGTAAAATGATGCAGCTGCTATGTAAGCAGTATGACGGTTCTTCAAAAAATTAAAAATAGACTTACTATATGATCCAGCATCCCACTTCTGAATATATATATCTCCAAAAGGATTGAAAGCAGGGTCTTGAAGAGATATTCGTACATCCATGTTCATAGCAGCATTATTTACAATAGCCAAAAGATTAAACCAACCAAAGTGTTCATTGACAGTTGAATAGAAAAACAAAATGTGGTCTATACATACAACGGTTTATGTAGAATGGTGATCACCGGGGGCTGGGAAGAGGGAAAGAAGTAGTTTTTATTTAGTGGCTAAATCAGGGTTCTCTAGAGAAACAGAGCCAAAATGATGTTCATATACATACAGAGAGATTTATTTGAAAAAATGGCTCATGCAATTGCTGAAGCTGGCGAGTGGAAAATCTGCAGGGTAGGGCATCAGCCTGGAGGCCTAGGGAGGAGCCAAGATGTTACAGTTTATATCTGAAGGCTGTCTGCTTGTGGAATTCCCTCTTGCCTGGGGAGGTCAATCTTTTGTTCTATTCAGGCCTTCAACTGATTGCAAGTCCCATCCATCCTTACAGAGAGCAATCTGTTTTACTCAGAGTCTACTGATTTATTTTATTTTATTTTATTTTAGTCTACTGATTTAAAGGTAGATATCATCCAAAAACATCCTCAAAGAAATATCTACAATAACGTTTGATGAAATATTCAGGCACTCTGGCTTGCTAAAGTTGATACTTAAAATTCACCAACACAGGGTGCATGGGTGCCTCAGTCAGTTAAGCATCTGTCTTCGGTTCAGGTCATGATCTGGGAGTCCTGGGATCGAGCCCCATGTCATCAAGCTCCCTGCTCAGCAAGGGGTTTCCTTCTCCCTCTCCCTCTGCCTCTCTCCCTGCTCATGTATGAGCGCATTCTTTCAAATAAATAAATAAATCTTTTTTAAAAATTAACCATCACAATGGCTATAGAGCACCAGGTTTATAAAATGAAAGTTTCTGGAAATTAGTAGCATGTCGGTGTGAATATACCTAACACTACTGAAACTTACATTTTAGAATGGTTAACGTGGTAAATTTTATGTTATGCGTATTTTGCCACAATTTTGTAAAAAGGTATATTAGACCTTTCAATTGGGTCTGCAGCACCAGCAGGATAGTGTCAGGGTCTGGGTCTGCAGCACCAGCAGGATAGTGTCAGGGTCTTCGCACTGCCAGGAAACTCCACAGCCACCAATAGGACCCAAAGTGGCATGATAAACAGTACAAGAAAGAGCAGTTGGGCACGGCCCTAAAGGCCAACCCCCTTGGAGGCATATTACATTCAAAGAGAATCTTGCTGGAAAAAAGTTGGGGATAAAGCCAAACAGCTAAATTCTGCCATCAGGAAGTGTGTCAGGGGCCAACCGATCAAAAATGACAAGAAACTCACAGCTTTTATACCTATATGGCAGAAAACAATGACCTTCCGGTTGCTGGATTTGAGCAGCCAAAGTCTGGCAAAGGTAAGAAGAAAAGACCAAAATCATAAGTTTTGATGATGCAAACATATTAACAAACGTTCTTATTCCCCAGAAAAGTACATTTAGAGTGAGAGAGAAATTTTCTTTCACTAAATACCAAAATAGATCTTTCCAGGAGAGACATCAGACTGTAAACTGGATTGTATCCTAACTATAGGGTTTTGCAAATGATCCCCAAAATGTTCTTCATATAGCAAACTTCTATCAAGGTTGAGAGGGTAAATTATTTATCTCAAAAAAAGCCATTTCTGTGGGGAGCTAAGATTATATAATCCAGGTATATTGCTTCCTAGGGATATAATTTTCCTCAGGAATAGAGCATAGAGTGTAAGAGAAATAGAAGTTAATATATTCCTTTGATTGTGGTTCTCATGTAACAAACTTTTGAATTGAAGTGTTGGTAATGGCTGAATAGCAGCCAGTTCATGGATAATCTTTTGATAAATGACTATAATTTTAGTATTATAGTAAACATTACCATGAACCCAGGAGGCAGAATGTGAGTCCTAGGATAAGCAAATCCATGTTCCCAAAGCATTTCAAGTAGGTTTTCCAGAATTTCAAGCTCATCCTTGGGGATTCTCAGTGAAGAAAATGAGGTATCATTTAGTGACTAGTATGGCAGTCTTAACTTGGAGACCCAAATCATTCACTCAATTTTCTGTATGGCCAGAGAAAGTCTTCCTAGTACAAGTTTCTGAAACTCAAACTTAACAGATGTGACAAGAAGCATCTTCTTTGGTACCACTGTAATCCAGCCATTAGTGTATCCTATTAACATGATTATATGCATGGTAATAGTTCTGATCCTAATGCTGAGGATCAAAGTATGATCATGGCAGGTAAAATAATTACCAATTATAAAAGACGATGTAAATTCTAGTTACTCTAAATTCCATAGGAAAGATCAATTTAGTTTTTCATATTTTATTAACAGTTTCTGTAAAGGCTTTTTTTCCCCTCATGAAATCAGAGAGTTAAATAAAAGACGTAATTACTGTCGAGGTAGAAAATGAGCTTTCCTTCACCACAGGAAGGCAATGCCTCGAGAAGCCTTCCCGTCTCAAGGAAAAGCACTAACACTTCCAGAAGCTCATTTAGGCTTAAGGAGAGCAAGTCCAATGAGGTGATGAGCTGACTGAAATGCTGAGTTCAGCCCATTGCAATTTCAGATTTTTGAGTCTTCCTGTTTCAAAAAGAAATTTAGTATTTTCTTTCATCTTTACTTCGTTTTTTTTAAATCCTCAACTGTATACACAAACTTGGCAAACCAGTGAATCATAAATACGAAGGAAATCTATAAAAGCCATCTAGCATATTTCTCTGCTTCTGAGTAAAACAAAGTTCAAACTTAGGTCCACCTTTTATTTTTATTTTTTTATTTTTTTATTTTTTAGGTCCACCTTTTAAAATGTATCTCTAGGGGAGCCTGGGTGGCACAGTCAGTTGAGCGGCCTACTCTTGGTTTCTGCTCAGGTTGTGATCTCAGTGTCCTGAGGTCGAGCCCCACTCCTAACAGTCAGGCTCCATACTTAGCAGGGAGGCTGCTTAAGACACTCTATCTCCGGCAGCCCAGGTAGCTCAGCAGTTTAGCGCCGCCTTCAGCCCAGAGTGTGATCCTGGAGACCCGGGATCGATTCCACATCGGGCTCCCTGCATGGAGCCTGCTTCTCCCTCTGCCTGTGTCTCTGCCTCTCTCTCTCTCTGTGTCTCTCATGAATAAATAAATTAAATCTTTTTTAAAAAAGAAAAGACTCTTTCTCCCTCACCCTTTCCTTCTTTCAAAAAATAAAGAATTCTTTAAAAAAATATAAAATGTATCTCTAGGAGAGGCTTTTCCCTAACTTCTGTCCACCCCCTGCCTCAGACTGGTGTAGCTCTACTAGTGTAGCTTCCACAACATACAGCATCTATCTTTCAAAGCACATACCACACATGGAACCAAATAATTACTTAGACTCTCATTTATGACGGCTGACTAAACTCACATTTTTGCCTCTCTTCTCTCACCAAATCCTGCTGAGGTGGTGAAAGAAATACAGAAATACAAAAAACCCATAACAGGAAGGGCACCTATATACCAAAAGAGTGTGGAATTTCCAGATTTATTCCAGGTAGGAGAAAATTTATGGAGGCAAGGAGCCAGAAACTCCACATAAGTGAAAAAAAGAGAAACTTCTAAATAAATTTTCCTACTAGACAACAGGAATAAGCCCTCATCAGAAGTAGCTGAGGCTATTCAGAAACTGAGTCTGAGAGGAAGCTGGCACATAGTGAAGGGTCTGCAAAATACCCACAACGGCTTGCAACTCTCAGAACCACTGACATGGCCTCGGCCCTGGGGTAAAGCCATGTGTATGTTTTTAAATAACCAAATAAAATTAGAGTTGTGATGAGGAACACTCCTAGTGTAAACAACGAGACTAGAGAAGGCAGCCAGTAGCCCCCCCAGTAACTGACAACTAGCTCTGAGGGACAGGGAGCCGCTCTCACTCTCAAGACAAGGTAGACAG
Organism: Canis lupus baileyi; assembly: GCF_048164855.1. Lineage (NCBI taxonomy): Eukaryota > Metazoa > Chordata > Mammalia > Carnivora > Canidae > Canis > Canis lupus. The sequence goes on along the minus strand of NC_132850.1, from coordinate 45,203,759 downwards.
CCACCAGAAAGAAAACAGCCAGGGACACCTGGGTGGCTCAGTCGGTTAAGCATCTGCCCTCGGGTCAGGTCATGATCCCAGAGACCTGGGATGGAGCCCCACATCGGGCTCCCTGCTAAGCTCTGCCCCTCCCCCACCCCTGCCATGTGCTCTTTCTCTCTCTCACTCAAATAAGTAAATAAAATCTTTTAAGATGAGCACTGGGGGATGCCTGGGTGGCTCAGTGGTTAAGCGTCTGCCTTTAGCCCAGGCCGTGATCCCGGGGTCCTGGGATCGAGTCCCACATCAGGCTCCCTGCATGGAGCCTGCTTCTCCCTCTGCCTACGTCTCTGCTTCCTTCTCTCTCTCTCTCTGTGTGTCTCTTATGAATAAATAAATAAAATCTTAAAAAAAAAAAATAAGATGAGCATGGGGGGGCTGGTGAGGGGTGCCTGTGTGGCTCAGTGGTTGAGCATCTGCCTTCAGCTCAGGTCATGATCCCAGGGTTCTAGGATGGAGTTCTGCATCGGGCTCCCCACAGGAGCCTGCTTCTCCCTCTGCCTGTGTCTCTGCCTCTCTCTCTGTGTTTCTCATGAATAAATAAATAGGATCTTTAAATAAATAAATAAATAAATAAATAAATAAATAAATAAGATGAGAACTGGGTGTTACATTATATGTTGACAAATTGAATTTAAATAAAATATATTAAAACACAATAAAAATTTTAAAAATAAAGAAAGGAAAGAAAAAGAAAAGAGCCCATTTGGCCCCCCTCGGTCCCCCTGGTCCCATTCTCTCTAACCACCACAGCTGTCTCCTATAATAGGAATCTGTCCACTGCCAGGAAACCAAACATTTTCAAACTTGCAAGCATCAATATAGATCTTTTTACAAATATAAACAGACAATAAAAAAACTGCCAAACATTGGAATAAAACCACATTGTTTCATTTTGTTATAGTATTTTGTTTCATTGGGTCGACCTCTGAGACAATAGTGTTAATACAGGAAATGAAAGACAGTTTTAAAAGCATATAATTATTATCCTAAGAGAAATTAAGAGCATACTGCACCGATTAAAACAGAAGAGGCTGCTGTGAAAAGATCAATTATAGTTTTTGAAAGTTAAAAATGTGATGATCTATTTTTAGAACTTTTCAGCTTTTTTAAATATTAAAATTAGGATTTTCCTGTGACTACTAGAGATGTTGAGCATCTTTTCATGTTTTTTGACTATTTATAACCCCATTTCTCTGAATTGTCTGTTTATATTTCTTGCCCATTTTTTTCCTCTTGGGTCATTTAGCTATATTCTGTATATTGATATGTTGCTTGATATATATATATAGAGAGAGAGCAGATATTTTTCTCTCAGCCTGTTACTTGCCTTTTGAACTGTCTTTCAACACTCAAAAATTTAAAAATATTGTACAGACTAATCGGTAATTATTTTCCTAAAAGCTGTGGGCTTTAATTTCCCCTATGAATGTCTTCTCCAACCTCAACATAATAATAGAACTTCTTCTGCTAACTGTAACTATTAAAACCATCTAATCTTTTTAAACATTTTACAGTTTCCTAACCTGTGAACTGGAAATAATATTTTCCTTACAGGGTGGCTATGAGAATAAATAAGAAAACATATGTAAAATGTCTAGGACATGCAGGCACTCAATAGGCTTAGTCATAGTAGACTTACTATGGAGATAAGAAAATTGAGAGCAACTGAATCATGGGAATCCACTAAGATTAAATAGACATCATAGCACAGCCTCCCAAGTCATTGATTCAGGGCAGCCAGACTATACAGCCTCTCCTTAGCCTCTCTTGCGGAGTTGGACAGTTGGCTTTCCTTTTCGATGACTTTCTTTAAACAATTCCACAGCCACACCGAAGATGGCTTATCCATCCCCCTGTACAGTGAGGAAAATGGTTTCCATGGTTGGTGTATGACTTTGTCATTCCCTTCTTTTCTACCTCCTGCTGGACCTACCATAGAGTATCTATGACTTTGTCCTGCCCTCTTCTCATTTTGTCATTTTCACCCCTGCCCTTCAAATCTATCAGTCCACATGCCTATCCCTAAAGCCCGGGATGCCAATGGACGGGTCACCAGCAAAGAAGGATCCAGGATTTCCAAACTCCACAGGGAGGAAGAACACTTTGGACTCCTTTAATCCCTAACTCCTGAGTGTCTCATCTCATTCCCTTCCACATAAATTACTTCAACAGCCTCCATGCTTCTCACCTTCCTACCCATCTCCACTTCCCTCCCACACAACATAGCCTCCATTCTGCTGCCTTAAGAATATTTCCTTTTTTTAAAAGATTTTATTTATTTATTTATGAGAGACACACACACACAGAGGCAGAGACAGGCAAAGGGAGAAGCCAGGCACCCCATCTTAAGAATATCTCTTAAGCAACATATCATATCACTTTTTACTTAAAACTCTTTGGTTGCTCTGCAACTGCCTAGCTGTTTAGCATGAGGAAAATGCTCATTTTCATTTGGTCACTTTCTTCATTTGAAGAATAGGCATAATAATGGTGATCCATTGCTTTTAATATCAATTTAAATATCTTAGTCTGGCCTATAAATCGCTGTATGATCTCCAGTGTCATCCTAGCCACTCTCTCTCCTACATTTCTAGGTCCAGTCATTCTCATCCCATTTCTATTACTAAAACACAACACAATCACTCTGAACACTGTAATTCTAGGGCAGCCCTGGTGGCGCAGCGGTTTAGCGCCGCCTGCAGCCCAGGGTGTGATCCTGAGACCTGAGATCGAGTCCCGCGTCGGGCTCCCTGCATGGAGCCTGCTTCTCCCTCTGCCTGTGTCTCTGCCTCTCTCTCTCTCTCTCTCTCTCTGTGTGTGTCTCCCATGACTAAATGCATAAAATCTTAAAAACAAACAAACAAACACTAATTCTGCACATACCTTTCCCTCTGTTGGGAAGAACACTCTTTCCCCAGCTCCCAGTGCCCTCTCTTCCTTCCACCCTCATGATTACTCTTGTTTATATTTCAGCATTCACTTTCCCCCTGAACTATGTTTCTAACACATAATAGTCTCTGAATGAGTACTTGTTGAAAGAATAACTTACCAAATATTGAATATCTACTATATTTATAATCTACTATATCAATAATTTTATGCACATTATCTCATTTAATGTCCACAAAATTCCTTTTTGTAATAATAAATTTATTTTTTATTGGTGTTTAATTTGCCAACATACAGAATAACACCCAGTGCTCATCCCGTCAAGTGCCCCCCTCAGTGCCCGTCACCCATTCACCCCCACCCCCCGCCCTCCTCCCCTTCCACCACCCCTAGTTCGTTTCCCAGAGTTAGGAGTCTTCATGTTCTGTCTCCCTTTCTGATATTTCCCACACATTTCTTCTCCCTTCCCTTATATTCCCTTTCACTATTATTTATATTCCCCAAATGAATGAGAACATACACTGTTTGTCCTTCTCCGATTGACTTACTTCACTCAGCATAATACCCTCCAGTTCCATCCACATCGAAGCAAATGGTGGGTATTTGTCGTTTCTAATGGCTGAGTAATATTCCATTGTATACATAGACCACAGCTTCCTTATCCATTCATCTTTCGATGGACACCGAGGCTCCTTCCACAGGTTGGCTATTGTAATGTCCACAAAATTCCTGTGAGGTCAATACCATTATTCTCATCAACAGATGTTAAAACCAAGTCTGTAAAAACTTGAGTGATATGTCCATGTATATACAGTTATACAGTTATAGGTGGAAGTACTGGTATCCAAAACCAGGTCTGTGGAACTCTAAGATCAAGTATAGAGTGAAATAAAGGGTCAAGCAAAACACAAAGGAAGAAATAATAACAAAATCAAATCTTAAACATAAAACTCTCAAGAATAAAGCCTTCTCCAGCAGAGTCTTCATAGGTTTTCAGAAGCAGGACCAAATCTTTAAAGCCAGGCTTTTTCACCAACTCCTGGAGAGAGATTCCAAGCAGTGGATTTCTCTTGGCTGGCAAAGAGGTGTGACAAACCTCTTTTCCAGACAACCCTCACCCACGATCATTCTTGTCCTGTAGTATCTCTAGCCTGAGAAAATAGAAACTAGAAAGCTCTAAAAAGAAAGTTCTTCTTAAGAAATATCTCTTTTTTTTTTTTTTTTAAAAAAAAAAAGGTTTTATTTATTTATTCATGAGAGACACACAGAGAGAACCAGAGACACAGGCAAAGGAAGAAACAGGCTCCCTGTAGGAAGCCTAATGTGAGACTGGATCCCAGGACCCCGGGATCACAACCTGAGCTGAAGGCAGACGCCCAACCACTGAGCCACCCAGGCGTCCGAAAATGTGTGTGTATCTCTCTCTCTCTCTCTTTTTTTTTTTTTAAGATCTTGTTTATTTGTTCATGAGAGACACAGAGAGAGAGAGAGAGAGGCAAAGACACAGGCAGAGGGAGAAGTAGGCTCCATGCAGGGAGCCTGATGTGGGACTCGATCCCGGGACTCCAGGATCACACCCTGGGCCAAAGGCAGGCGCCAAACTGCTGAGATCCCAGGGATTCCCTGGAAATGTCTCTTTTTTAACAAGGGCTGTTATTCTGACAAGTTTACCAAAAAATCAGAGTAGGAATATTATAGATATAAAGAGTAAGCTCCTTAAGCATCCACTTCCAGGACTTGGGACAGTCTAATGTGTAGTCACAGCACACTGAAGAGACTGTCTTAGTGTGCTACACATGGTCATGGGTTATAGGTACAGAAATAACACATGGAACAAATATAGGTTTCCATCTCTTCAAAAAGTTTGAGCACCTTTATTCTCTGCTCATCATAAGAAAATATTTTACAAATAGTCACATGCTGCGGTACTGTTAAGTTTGGTGGGGGGTTTTGTTAATGATATGTATCAAATAAGTCTGTAATGGTTTGTCCTCAGGCAATGTTGACTTCAAATAGAAAAGAAGGCAACTTCCTTTGATGATGCATGTAATGATGAATAGAACCCAAAGAGAAGGAGGAGCAACAATTCGATATGTATTAATGACAGAATGGTCCAAACACAGGAATCGGGAGTGAGGCACTCAAAACGTAATGGATAGGTAGGTCGTGAAGTGGGGGGCAGAGTCCTGGACAGAATACAGTGCAATTTGTGGTATATGTAGGTGTGTTTTAATCATGTCCATGTATTTTCTTTCATTTCTAAACAAAACAAGAATGTACAAGTTTGCCCAGAAGTGCAAGGCTTAAGTGTTTGGGGCATTTCAAGCTCAGCCAAGCTACCTTGGATGTAGTCTATCAGAAGCAGGTCTGAAATAAAGACACAAGTTTCAGAAAACTGAGGCTTAAAGAGCTCCACTGTGCCCTGCCTGGAGAGAATCTGATGACCCATATAAGACACAAGGAGAGAGCAATGGGAAAACTGAAAGAGATGGGCATATGGTGCCAAAGAACATGAGAGCTGAAACTCGAGAGTTTATCCCCATTAAGGAGCCAGCTCTCAAGGTCAGTGTAAGTCTCAGTCTCTGTTGGGTCTTTCCAGAATAGTAGGCTGGTTTTCAGACCATCATAGCTAGGCAACATCTTCCACTTGTCTCTACTTGCTCTGGAGCAAGTTTCTTTCTTTCTTTCTTTCTTTTTTTTTTTTTAAAGATTTTACTTATTTATTCATGAGAGACACACAGAGAGAGGCAGAGACACAGGCAGAGGGAGAAGCAGGCTCCACTCAGGAAGCCCGATGCCGGACTCGATCCCAGGACTCCAGGATCATGCCCTGGGCCGAAGGCAGGCGCTAAACCGCTGAGCCACCCAGGGATCCCTGGAGCAAGTTTCTAATGATCACAGAAATCATTAGATCACTAGGCTTCCCATGTATCTTGATCACAGAGAAAATGTGTCCTAATCAGCAAAAGGAGAGATGAACGAGGGTGATCCTAGCATCCCCTATCTTACTGTATTTAAGTAAATGAAAAGAAAGTCATTTGTACACAGACAAGATAATAGCTCTGAAAGAATTTTTGTTTCCAAGCATTTCCTTCTCTCCATTGACATAGCTGAATCATTAGGTATTCATCAGCTCAGGGAAGATATGTGATAGGAGAAAACAGAGAGCCTTTTAGCTTTGTGTTTCAAAAGCTAGTTACTTAAAACTAAAAACAAAAAGAGGGCAATCATAGCAAGGTTCAAGAACAGTAAGAGCAGGCCTTCCCTGTCTACCTTTGCTACCAACTAGAAAAGGATTCTCTACATCTGGTGAAAGGAAAGAATAAAAGGAGAAGTGGTAAGAGGATAAAAGCAGTGTGACACTGAGAAAGGGAATCTGTGCCTTCCTCTTGAGGCTGAGCACTGGGATGTGCAACAGGGCCAAGACTTCTGCGTGCCATTATGGAAACCCATAGCAGAAGACACTGTGCCCAACCAACTGGGTAGAATCCTGAGGAGGTAGCATAATACCAGAGAATAAATATGTCTGTGATCTGTGTAGGCAGATAGCCTTAACACCTCACTTCAGGCTATCATGACAGGGCAACAACAGAATGAGTCTCATGTCTAAGGGAGGTGAAGAAATAGTTGAGAGGGACAGGCTAGGTTCAAAGGATTGCACAGATGGAAACAGAAGATGTCTCCATGACAAATTGTGTGGACCAATTAAAGAGGAATAGATTTTCCCCTGGCCTCCTCAAGGAAGACCAGGTTTCCCCCTATCCTACATTACCACCACCAATGATTTGGAACCATATAACCCATGTAACCATATAAACTTACATAAACCTTGTAAAGTTAGAACTCAGAAATAACACCATGTAAGGGAGGGGGCAAAGATAAGTTTCTGCCATCTTGATGGAATGGCTACTCAGAATATAAATTTAACTGAAATTTAGCTGAGCTACATAATAATAAAGTTGACATGTGGTACCTAAATTTGTGGCCTTAAATTAATGCCCCTATACATATTATATACCTCAGCTTCCCATGAGTTTGAGAAGTTGGTCCAGAGCTATTTACATGCAACATGCTATTGGAATGTCAATTTTCCCATCAGTTGAATAAGGACTTTAATATCCATCGTATGGGGTTAATAAGAGGCTTCGATGTGGCATGTATGTGTAAGGCCAGGCTCAGTGTCAATGCTCTATAAATACTATTTCCTCATTCTAATATCATCACTTCTATCAATATCCATAGAATATTACAATTTCTAAGTTTATAGCTGGTTAGATGTTAATTATACTTTAAGTTGGCTGCCTCATTTTAGCATCTTAATCTCATCAGTAAAATATCCTCAAATCACATGGATTACTTCTGGGAACGGTTTTTGCGGCCAGTTAGTCCCACCCACAGTGTGTGGTTTCCAGTAAGCTTCAATCAAAGAGAGTGTCCCCTCCCTGACCTGAGCATGCTGTCATTTCCCAGTCCTTTTGCCACAACCATCTTGGAGTCCATCTTTCGGCATGCTAACTTTCTGTCCCTTATACATAAGATAAGCTGTGGCCTGCTTGCTCTAGGTCCAGGAAATACTTACTATCCCATTGCAGAACATCTCTTCTTACGGCTAGGTAAGGAAAATAGAAGATATCCGTGCTGGCCCTTCATATACATTATTTCATTCAATCTTTGCAATTATTACCATTTCACTGACAAAAAATTAAGGCTCAGAGAGGCTAAGTGGTTTCCCTTGTATCCAGGAAGGATAAGAGATAGAGTAAAAAGAGATATTAAGAGATAGAGTAAAACTGGAAGCTGAATCTGGAAGATCCCAAAGCTCATGCTCTTTTCACCACACAACCACACGTGGAGGAAAGGATATGAAGGCCAAGTGTGATCTGTACCAAAATGATAGTTGATTGGAGTACATGGCTAGTAATAAGGGGTATTTGCAGTCATTACCAAAACGCATGCTTGTGTATAGATAGTAGCAGGTAAACTCAGAAAGAGAGAGTGTTCAAACATCTTTCATTGGGCTATCATCAAAACTTGGGCTGACATTTAGCTCTATAATGGTAAAAATAATGCCTTGTTTATGTCTAGTACTCGATTTTTCTAAGTACTTTCACATCCATTATATGATTTAATTCTTACAACATTCCTGGCAAGATATGCAGGAAAAGCATCATTACTCCCATTCTTATGAGAAGGAAAACAGACACAGACTTATTCCACATGCCTTAGCAATCTCAGAAACACAGAGCTGAAGTCCCAAACGATGTTTGCAGTGTTTGTGGATACTCTGAGTGATGGCTGGAGATATGGAGGGGTAGGATCTCTGTTTTCCTGAAGTAGGGAATGAAGTGTACCAGCCAGGGACTCAGCAGGAAACAGATGAAGTGGTGAAGTTGGATCATTTGAGGAGATTTTAATAAAGAGATTGTTTACGAAAGAGCGCTCAGGGTGCAGAGAAACCACCAGACACAGTGAAGTTCTCCAGTTTGCTTCAGTCCAGGGACATAAATACCTGCGTCTTACTCTCCTCCCTCCTTCCCTCTAATCACATGCAGCACTTCCTGATGGGCAAATCCAAATGAAAGCCAGAGGCAAGGATACTAATCAATGTGGTCAAAACAGTTGAGCTTCATGAGGCACAGAACAGGGAACAGAAGGGTAGAGTGGATCTGGAGGAGCACATGAAGGCTATCCCGTGTATGTCGCTTTCTACTAAGGGTTGAGGCCACGCTAGAACAGTGTGTCAGTGAGACTTCAGCTTACCTGAAATGGTTCAACAATAAAGAGGAGTTACTGGGCAGGCTTCAGGTGCAGTCAAATCAGGGGTCTTGCATCCTGTGAGGGTGTGAGATCTGTCCTCCTCAGTATACCATTTGTGTACTCAGGCTGCCTTACCACCTGGTAGCAAAATGGCTGCAGCAGTTCCTGGTGCTGCAGCTGCATACCACATTGACTGGAGAAAGAGAGGGACCATGTTTCAGAATTCCCAGTGAAAGCCCTAAGACTCACTGCAGTTGGACTATCTTTGGTCATATGCTCAATTATGAACCAAAAGTTATGGCTGAGATGTGGAATGCACCAGTTGGCTTAGCCTAGGTCAAGTGCTTCATCCCTAGATAAAGGAATAAAATGGCTTTCTATAAAACACATAGATTCTGGAACAAATTTTGAGCTTTGAAGGATGGCTGGAGAGGTCACCAAGAAGTACTCACCCAAGTAGGATTGCTGAACTGCCATTGCCCGTAAAGGGAAGAGCCAACTAAGGCTGAGTCCTTCGGTCCAAAGGGTAATCAAATGACAAAAACCTAAAACAGATTCAATGGACAAGGATTTATTTATTTCAGTCAATGAAGCAACAATGGGTAGGCCATCATGTGCTGTTATGGTGCCTCAATGATGCCTTTTGGTACTCTTATTCCCTTCTTTTGATTATTACTTCATGGCCAAAAAATGGCTGCTGCTCATTCAAGTTCAAGGCAGGAAAAAAGAAAAGAGGCAAATGATGGTCTAAAGGGAAAAGAGTGTTCTTTTAGAGAGCTATTGCCTTTCTATTGGCAAAGGGAAACCCTTTACATCATTGCCAGAACTATACTATGTGGCCATCTCTTAGCTGCAAAGGAGGCTCAGGAGTAGGGAATGTTTGTGTCCCAGCCTGAGTCGTAGATGATGGGAGAAGGGGGTTGAGGATTGTTTTGGAGAGCTCACCCGTGGTCTCTGCCACAGGAATGATTGCCTAACAGCACTGAAGAAAGATCCAGCTGAGGCTGGAAATCATAAATCTGTGGTGGAGCCAATCAGCAGGGAATCACCCGCTCAACAATAAAATTAGGTTAACTGGAAAAAATGACAGTTTTTTACTAAATTTCACTGATTCTGCTAACACAGGAGAACTACAGGCCAAGCTTTCCTAGCAAAGAGGGCAGTGAAGCCAATCACATAGACAATTCAAGAAAACTCCTGGAACAATGGTGCTATCTCATTTTCAGAAAAATTAAGAGCTTTCCTGAATAAATTTATAAACCAAAGCCTATACACAGTCTATATCATATACCAACACTAAACTGATTATTTTTCCAGAGAAGCTCATCCATCAAGGGGAAACCTTTCCATCTAGTTTTAAAGACTACTAACAAAGTTTCAGCTCTTTTTAAGATCAACCCAAACTCTATTTAGGCAGGAATTTAAAAGGAATCCCTTAGTAGGCCGGTTCTCAATGTTTTTACATTATCATTGAAATACAAATATTTTTTTTATAAGTATCTAGAACAGGGCCATATACAAATGTTTATTTAACTAAATGTAGCTTAATTAAATGAATTTTGTGTATGTGGTGGTATAATCCAAATATAACTTTCCTCTGACCTTAGGACACACAGTAAAACATTTACAAAATCAACTCCAAGAGACGTGAAGAAAAATGTTGACCATCTTTAGGTATTCTCTTGGAGCAGTTAAGAAAGTTTAGCCCCCACATAACACCCTACAATGTTCCTTCAAATCCTTCATCACATGGCAGCTGCTGTAACCACAACTTTCTTCCTGTCTCTCTTACCTACTCCTGGACAGACACTCATGTCATTGTTTATATAGAACCACTCACCCTCTTTCCTAGGCTCTCTTGGGTCCAAATCTTGTTACATTCTTTCACCAGTACATCAAAGGCTCTGTCTTTCTCAGCAAGAAAGGACCTTTCTTATGAAGCAAAAGAGTAGGAAGAAAGACTGACAAAGGTCAAATCCTAGCCATGTGAAACCCTCCACAAGTGCTTAATATAGCTCCTAGAAAGTACTAGTAACTTCCCACTTTTAATAGATAAGTATTGGAGTAAAAACATTAATAATTAATTTTCACATGGCACCATAAGGCAAAAATAACAAACATTACAGATTTTCAGTGTGAAACAGAAGAGGGAAAGGACAAGGGGGAGATAATGACTTAAAAGATATGAAGCAAGAACAATAGCTAACATTGTCATTAGCAGATCATGTGTACTGGAAAAAAGACTGCTAGAGAGACACCTGGGTGGCTCAAGTGGTTGGGCGTCTGCCTTTGGTTCAGGTCGTGATCCCGGAGTTCCGGGATCAAGTCCTGCATCAGCCTCCTACATGAAATCCGCTTCTCCCTCTGCCTGTGTCTCTATCTCTCTCTCTGTCTCTCATGAATAAATAAATAAAATCTTTTGGAAAAAAAAAAGAAAAGAAAAAGAAAGGGACTGCTAGAAATATGGACTTTAAACTCTTAAATAAAAGAAGTATGTGTTCTATTAAAAAATGAAATGGCTCCCACTGTAGTAAATATATAAAAAAAGTTATGCTTCAAAAAAAAAGTTACACTTCATATAGCATGTGAACTAATAAAGTTGCTTTGTAGTTTGTGAATATCCTTAAATGTATTAATAACTGACAAGTAAAATAAAATTATTTCTATATCAAAAGAAACAAATGATTAGCATAGTTATTAAGCTGGCCACCAAGTCCATTAGTGACTGCTTTCAATCTCTACAGTGCTTATTAACAACCATAAGTGACAAATACCTGTATTCGAGTTGGGTTCTTCGATTTACTACCCATGTGATTTTCATCCAGCCCTTTAGCTTTTTCCATGTCTCTACTTCTTCATCTGTTAAACTGAGAAGATAATATTTGTCCTATGTCTACTTCTCCAGGGGCAGTGAGGTAATGCTTGTGCCAGCATTCTGGGAGTTGTGAAGTATGATCAAACCCAAAGTACTGCTATTATTAAAAATAGTGGTAGAAAAAAAAATAGTGGTAGATAGTATTTATTGCCTATTCACAGAGCATGTTGCAAGGTGATGCTAGCATATAGGATACACAATAAAATGTGTGATGCTTACTCTGAAATGCTGAGCCTTAGTGTCACTCTCTAGGACAGTACAACATGCTCCTTGAAATTTTAATTAGTAGATCTAATACAGCTATTGTTTAGTGAGAGCTTCCAAGGCACTAAACACTTCAAATACCATGTATCATTTAATGGTCGCAAGAACATTAAATAGCATATCATCATCTCTATTTTACAGAAGAGGAAGCCAAGACTCAAAGAGTTTAAGTAAATCACTCAATCGCAGTTCATGAGGGTATTGAGTGGTAGACCTTGGAATGGGGGATGCCTGGGTGGCTCGGTGGTTGAGCATCTGCCTTAGACTCGGGGCGTGAACCTGGGGTCCTGTGATCGAATCCCACATCGGGCTCCTTGTGGGGAGCCTGCTTCTCCCTCTGCCTGTGTCTCTGCCTTTCTCTGTGTGTCTCTCATGAGGAAATAAATAAAATCTTAAAAAAAAAAAAAAGAACTTGGAATGGATGCAGCTGATAGACTCCAAATGCCATGTTATCTCCTTGTAGTTAAACCAGTGTTGTATCTATGTACACAGGCAACAAATATATTTTGAGTGAATGAACAAAATACATCCCCATGTAGTTTCAAGTAGTTGGGAACATTAAGAGATTCCTCTGACATTTGTTATTATTTTCTAAATAAGGAAAGGGAAGGAAACTTTCTCATACCTGTAATAATTGTCGTCATCAAGAAATGAGCTTTCAAGAATAGAGTTTTCCAGATAGACACTTTAATCTTAAGAGACTGGGTGTTATACGCAACTGATAAGCTGTTGAACACTGCATCTGAGACTAGTGATGTACTATATGTTGGCTAATCGAGATTTTTTTCTAAAGACTTTATTTATTTGAGAGAGAGATAGAGAACATGAGAAGGAGGGGGGACACTGAGAGAAGCAAACTCCCCGCTGAGCAGGCAACCAGCCATGGGGCCTGATTTCAGGACCCTGGGAATGCAACCTGAGCCAAAGGCAGATGCTTAACTGACTGAGCCACCCAGGTGCCTGTTAACTATTTGAATTAAAAAAAAAAAAAAGACTAAACATCTTTATTTTGATGAAAATTTTACTTATTATTTTTAAAGATTTATTTATTCATGCTCTCATGAGCATGACACAGAGAGAGGTAGAGACACAGGCAGAGGGAGAAGCAGGCTCTTCGCAGGGAACCCGAAGTGGGACTAGATCCCAAATCTGGGATCAGGCCCTGAGCCGAAGGCAGACGCTCAACCGCTGAGCCACCCAGGTGTCCCTGATGAAAATTTTATAAAATATGCTTTAAAAAGAAGTTTGAGGATCAGTGGACTAGAGATGGCTATTTGATGCCCTCTCCAAGAACTGAATTGGCTGGCCTTCTAAATTATCCTTTCCACTGTCTGAGTACATTTTTTTTTCTTTTTGCTACTCACTGTCCTTTCATTTAATATATGCAAATGTGATATATTTCTACTGCTTTCCACCTTTTTCTCTCTCTCTTTGCTCTTTTTTCCTCATAGATCATCTATTTCCTCTTTTCTCTATGCTTTCATTTGAAAATCTGGCTTTTTAAAGGCAGAATCCACCTTTTCACTCAATTATCAAAGTAAATAATCACAATGAATGAAACGTCCCTGATATTTATTTGTCTTTCCACTCAGTTTCCTTGTTGCTTCTTGCCTAGGATCTGTCCTACTGGCCACAAAGAATTGGGGGGGGAGGGGTTAAATCCTAATTGGACAAAAGTTGGCCACCAACACTTCCTGGCAATCCTTCCAATTTCATTACTTTATTTTCCTGCTTTCTAGAAAGACTGTCATACCTTATCTTTTTTCCTCAAACATCTGATGCCTCCTTCTCCATCTCAGCTGGTGATCTCAACACCAGTTGTTCTGAGCTGGTACAAGCAGTACAAGAGCTCTGCCGGATTTCCCACCACCAAATGCACTAACATGCTGGTGTTCATACTTGTATGCCCTCTCCGTTTGCTCGCTATGCTGTGTTCTAGGCTATTCTTCTTTTATGATTTTACAAATCACTAATTCTCCCATTACCTATCTGAGAATTCAAATCTTCTTATATATTTGTACTCCATGACTGTATTTTTCATTTACAAATTTTTCATCACCTCTTTTGTGTTTCATTTTTGTTTATTTTTATTCCATAATTTCTTGTTCTTTTTAGTATAAGTTATGCCTTTATCCTTTTCATCATCTCAATTGTATTTATATTAAAATCTTATCAAACTGCTGCAGATAAAACTGATTTCATCTATAGTCAATTCACATTCTAATTGTTGATTCTGTTGGCTTTCTTTCTGTGTATTAAACCTATCCACATATTCTGGAATCTGGGTTTGCAAGCTCATATGGACGCATTTGGAAGCTTTTAACATTTTTCTTCCTATCTCCCCCTATGCCTTCAGCCATGAGCTCACCCTACTCTGTCAGCAGACCTTCCATCAAAAGCCAAGTCTTATAGTAGCAGCTTGGAATTCCTGCCCTAAGGTGATACCGTGAATTTCACAGATCTAGTCACAGAACAATTAGGCAGCTTGGCTCAATTTTTGATTGTAAGATTGTAACTAGGTACCTCCATCTCCCTAGGTCCACAGCTTTCAAAAAGCCTTGTCTCTAAGTAAAAATCATCAGGAGTTTTAACTTTTTTCAGGCTCAGTTTTGAAAAGGAAAGGATTTTCAAATGAAATTTGGATCCAGTTTCTCATGGAGCAATTTTAGTGTCCTCTACGCCTCAGGAGCAGAAACTCTGGCCTTCACAGTACTTCACACTTTCTGGATTTCCATGAACTTTGTGGCTTCAGCCTACTCCCTTGACATTTCTTCCTATTTCCATCTAGGAGATATTTGTCTTGTTTTCGAACCTGGATTTATCTTCCATTTCTCCCTTTAGGTTTGATCTATTATTGTCATATGTTTGGGGCACAGTGGGTTATCAAAGCTTGAGCTCAAAGAGCTGTGTTAACCTAAAAATTGTACCGATATACTCTATCTTCTCTTTCACTTCTATCACAACCCAAGCTCCTCATCTGTGCACTACATTTCAGTCACCTTGTCTTCTTAAGGACTTTGCTCCTGCAATTCCGAAGGAATTTCCCTTTTTCTGGAATCATTCATTTCTTCTTCTCCCCTGGGCATTCTCATCTCATACAGGTAAGCTGAAATTTCACCTATTTCATTATAAAATGAAAAGGCAACAAATCTCTCCTTAGACTCCACATTCTCCTCCAGCTACTTCTCATTTTTTCTGCTCTTCTTTATACCAAAACTCTCTGAAGGAGTTCCCTATATTCACTGCCTTCACCTTTTCATTCCACCTTCTTCCCTCGGCTCATTCCAATCAGGCATCACGTCTGAGACTGCATTAGAAAGAGAATGTTTTGCTCATGTGCACTTTGAGGTGCCAAGTAGGCATCCAAGCAAAGATAATAAGGCTCAGACAAGAGTTTAAGGCTAGAGATATTAATATGGGATCTTTCAATCTATTGATGTTATGGCAGAGATTATCAGGTGCTTATCAAAACATCTTTCTCAGGATCCCTGGGTGGCGCAGTGGTTTTGTGCCTGCCTTTGGCCCAGGGCGCGATCCTGGAGACCCGGGATCGAATCCCACGTCGGGCTCCCAGTGCATGGAGCCTGCTTCTGCCTATGTCTCTGCCTCTCTCTCTCTCTCTCTGTGACTATCATAAATAAAAATTAAAAAAAAAAAAACATCTTTCTCCTCTACCTCCTTAGTATAGAACTTCAATTTTTAGCTAAGCGTATTGCTGCCTGGAATAAAGGCCACAACTACTAGCCCCTCCTTGCAAGAAGATGTAAACATCTTGACTTTACATCATGACTAAGTCCAGCCATTGAGCTAATGAGATAAACACGCAAAGAGTGGGGGGCATCCCCAAAAATCTCCTTTAAAAAAACTGAACTGCTGAGAGGGGCCCCTTTCTCTTTTCCCTCTTTCTGGAGTATGTATATAGTGCCTAGAGCTAAGTCAGCCACCTCAGATCATATGGTAGACATGAGAACTAAAGCCACATGCTAGAATGATGGAAGAAAAATCACAAGTAGCCTGAGTCTTAGGATTTTGTGGGTCTGCCACTTCATCTATGACCGACTCCTGACTCCTACTGTGTGAGAGAATGATCTCCCATGTATTTAAGCTATTGTAATGGGATCTCTGTCATCAGCAGTGGGACACAATTCATTAGGGAACAGATGGCATTTAAAGCCATGGAACTAGGAGAGAATATCTAGGAAATAAGTGGAGATAGAGAACAGAAGAGGACCACACCAGAGCCTACGGAACTGGAACAGTCATAAGAAGAGGAAGAGGGGGATCCCTGGGTGGCGCAGCGGTTTGGTGCCTGCCTTTGGCCCAGGGCGCGATCCTGGAGACCCGGGATCGAATCCCACGTCGGGCTCCCGGTGCATGGAGCCTGCTTCTCCCTCTGCCTGTGTCTCTGCCTCTCTCTCACTCTCTGTGACTATCATAAATAAATAAAAAAATTAAAAAAAAAAAAAGAGGAAGAGGATCTAGAGGAGATGAATGTGAGGCATCAACAAGGTAACAGGAGAACCAGGCCAGTGTGGTGTCCTGGAAGCAAGGGAAGAAAATGTTTGAAGTAAGAAACAGTCATTGTCAAGTGTTCTTCATAAGTCAAGACATGTAGAACTGAGAATGATTGACCATTGGATTTAGCAACATGGAGCTCATGAGTGACCAGCACAAGAGCAAGTTTGAGGACTGAGGGGGAAAAGTCTGATGTGAATGTGTGTAGAAAGAAAGAGAGGACAGAAAATGCAAGCAACATGTTAAGTACCTTTTTTTTTCTTCAAAGAAGAGCAGAGAATTGAAGCAGTCACCAGAGAAGTAGACTCAAAATAAATTTTTGTTCACTTTTTTAAAAGATTTTATTTATTTATTCATGAGAGACACAGGGAGAGAGGCAGAGACACAGGCAGAGGGAGAAGCAGGCTCCATGCATGGAGCCGGATGCCGGTCGATCCCGGGTCTACAGGATCACCACGACCTGGGCAAAAGGCGACGCTAAACCGCTTAGCCGCTGAGCCACCCAGGGATCCCCTTTTGTTCATTATTTTAAGCTGAGAAAAATAACAGTTGTTTGATGCTTGTAGGAATGATGTAATTTAATGATGCACCAATGAGAAGGTAGAATTGTTGGTGTGTTTTCTTTTTTTTCTTTTTTTTTAAGTTTTTTTGGTGTGTTTTCTTTAAATCAACCTGCTTTCTGAGCTTAACTCTAATAATCACTTCAATTAACACGTTACTATGTTTTTATAACTAGCCATCATGTAGTTCATTCTTCCTGGTTCTTTTTTATTTAGTACGTTAAAAAATAATAATAAACTTAATGCAATAAAAAAGGGCATAAATAATGACAGAAAAGAATTTTAAAGAGAATGTTTGATAAAACTATTAAAATAATTCAACCTTATTTAGATTACATCATTTAGATGTTAAGCGCTACAAATACACACATACATACATACATACATACATAGATCTCCAATGTATCAGGAGAAAGCATGAGTTGAAGGCAAAAGAGAGAGAGAGAAAGGGAGAGAGAGGGAGGGAGAGAGAAAAGTACAGTAATTTTACTTTAGGATATGCTTTGTGTTTGAAGATAGACATTTTGATGTACAATGTAAAGGCATGATTATGAGTTTGTCCTTCCTGTAGGATTGACAGCGAAAATAAATGAATAAATACAATTTAAAATAAAACTACTGTCTTCAAAAAATTCTTAAAGTGTGGGGCACCCAGGTGGCTGGTTGAGTGTCCACCTTCGGCTTAGGGCATGATCCTCGGGGTCCTGGGAGTCCCACATCAGGTTCCCTGAGGGAAGCCTGCTTCTCCCCCTGCCTGTGTGCTTCTCCCTCTGCCTTTACAAAAAATTCTTAAAGTGCTACCTAGTCTTAGATAAGAATGGGCATGACTAAAATGTGAATGTTGAGCCTTATTTATAAGGTTACTTGGAAACTGGAGCTGGATCAAGACTAGAAGGTGGATTCTTTAACTTGACAATGGGATGCTTGAGGTACCAGGCTCTCAGGAGAGGAATTAGGGTGACCCCTGCTGGGAGGATGAAGTGAAGGGCTCTCCATACAGATCTAGGCATGGTGTAAATAGGAGGTTGCAAATTCAAAAACAAGTGGAGGAGGATTTAGAATGAGGAAAGAAAAACAATAAGTGATCAGTGGTCATGAATTACTGTCTGAAGTAATTAGTCTATGAGAAAAATTAAAGCAAAGACAGGGAAAAAGTCATAGCACGAAAAGAATCAGAGTACATGAAACTCCCAGTGGGTAAATTAACATGGAGGTTTTGGTTCCAGACCCCCTGAAAGCACATCTGCAAATCCCCTAAGAGCTCACAGGCCCAGCATAGGTCAAGACACCTTGCTAGGAGAAAGTAATATTCTCTGAGATGTGCAAATGGTCGGTTTAGATGCACAAAATCTCTTCAGAAACTCATCATAATTTCAGAGAAACACTGGGATTTAAAAAAAATAAAATCTGAGGGAGAAAAATGTCTGAGGAGAGGACATGACAATAGGAATGACAACAGGAGGACTGGGGAAGACTGGAAAAAGTGATTTGGTTTTTTTTTTTCTTCAGTGGGCCATCAGTGATGCTTGCGCCACAGTTTATAAATCCCCACGCTGAGTGATTTTAGTTATTTCTCTCTCACTTCAGACAGTCATACTTAATAGATAAAGTATAGGTGAAATTGAAGTGAGAATAGAGAGAGTTTAGTACTATAAGATCAGAGATTTGAGGGGCACCTGGTTGTATGTCTGCCTTCAGCTCAGGTCACGATGCCAGCGTCCTGGGATGGAGCCCCACATCCAGCTCCCAGTTCAAGTCAGAACCCTGCTTCTCCCTCTCCCACAGTCTGCTTGCTGCTCTCCCTGTTTGTGTTCTCCCTCTCTCTGTCAAATAAATCACTAAAATCTTTTTTTAAAAAAAATAGAGATTGGACAGGTAAGAGTGTTAGTTTGGGCTTCACGACCCAGAGCTGCTGTGGATGGCTTTTGGAGGATCCACAAACTGGGAGAAAATAGATTTTCCTTTTATGTCTTCCCCAATATGTAGAATTATAGCTAGAGGGAGTAATTTTTTATATAACCTATATTTTTATTAAAGCATTGTATCATACTAAACAAGTGAAAGGCAACATGCAGAGCAATGTAAAGTTTGATGATTTATAACTGGCCGGTTATAATATCCACCAAGCCTTCCTTTGATATGAATTGGAAATGTGACACATTATGATTTGAACATCTATCTAACTATACCTTGATACCAGCTTAGGCTAGGAAATATCAAAACAAAAAAATCAAGGGGTTTTATTTGTACCCTGACCATAATGGAATGTAAAATCAGAAGGCATCTTCTGTGGCAAGATTTATACCTAGGGAAGCAGGAAGTCAAAGTGGTCCCTTATACCCTAAAAATACATTGCACCACCTGCTTCTCTTGCCTAAGTAAAAGGCTCAATTGGAAAATGTTAAAACTTTACCAAGATTGGACTTGGTCCCACAAAATGTTGTCCTGAGTCATCTTACAAAATCGCTCACTCTATTACCAGACAAAAGACCTTGGTGAAGCAGTGTGTCTTGGAAATGGTTAAGTTGATTTGTGCTTTAGAGGAAAATTTAAACACTAGAAAAATGCCCCTCTCAAATGTTCCTATCCATTCCAAAATTACTCTTATCTATTCCAGTATTTTGAAGCAAATCATAAAGGGATTTCCATTTCTCTTCAAAATGAAGAGTATTGACTTCTCTTAGCAGAGACAATTCCCGGTTCTCATGTTATTGGCACAAGGACAGAATCAGATGAGATTTTCCTGTTTTAGGAGCCCTTTTGGAAAGTTTAAAGGCCTCCTGTGTTTTGAAATTGTAAAAATTAATTTGCCAAACTCATACGTTGGTACTGGCCATGGTCAAAGAACCAGCAACGCTTGGCAAGCGCCTCTGGGTTTTCTGCCTTGGTGAAGAAAGAAACTCCACACATCACTAAAATTTATTCCATTCCAGATTGCCTTGCATTCATTCAATGACAAATCCTCAGTAAAATTTTGTTTACTACCACAAAAGTCATTAACCTGTTCAACATTAGAGCCTTGAAGTTCTGTTTTTTCAGTTTTATTAGGAACGTAGAATAAAATTCTCCTCTGTTATACAGAAATCTCCTGGCTGTCTAAGAGCTAAGTCTAGTTGTACTTAATTGAATTTGAGGTAGATAACTCCTACTTGGCCCTAAGGCCTCAGGTGAAACACTTCTTTAGCATCATATCCCTCTGCTGTTGGTACTCATAGAATCCCGTGCTTTTCCTCCATAGCAATTTTATATTTGTGGTTGTGATGATTTGATTAATATCTGTCTTCCCTACTAGACTGTGGGCTCAATGAGACCAGGGACAAATTGTGTTTAGTTGATCATTGTATCTCTGGCACACAGCATGGTGCTGAGCATATACTGGTTCTCAATAAATATTTAGAAATGCATAAATGAATAAACAGAAAAATAAGTGGCAAGAAAGAATTTTTCTACAGCCTTCCAGATACATGTGGCCATTTGAATGATAACAAAAGGTGCTGTTCCTATTGTAAGTCTTCAACTGAATTAAACTAATTCTCACAGTAATCTTGTCAAGTAGGTACTATTATTATCCCCCAATGAGGAAATCGTGGCATATAGAGGCAAGTAACTTGGTCAAGTTTTCATGATTAATAAATAAGGCATGGACCCAAACCTTGGGCAGTCTAAATTTAGAACCTACACTCCTAACTCACTCTTTATTAGGGGAGTTACTTGAAGATTACCTACTCTTTGGATGAAGCTGCCTCTCTGAAAGTGAAGGATAGAGATAGACAGGTACATCCGGGGGAAGGTTTTGTGCCAGCTAGAATCCAGGGTAGCAATTTCTCTGGAAGAAGAATTCTTTCAAACTGGGAAATGACAAAGAACTCTGCATGTTGCTTCTACTCAAAATACCACCTAAACAAGGGTGCTTTGGTGGCTTAGTTGGTTAAGCATCTGACTCCTGATTTCAGCTTGAGTCATGATCTCAAGATCATGACATTGAGCTCAGAAAGGGACTCAGCACTCACAGCAGAAGCTACTTGAGTTTCTATCCCTCTCCCTCTGCCCCTCCCCTGACCTGCCCATGCTCCCTCCCTCCGTTTTTCTCTCTCAAAAAAAAAAACAAAAAACAAAAACTACACAGTGTCAATGAGGCAGATCTTGACAAAGATGACCTTGGTGACAAAACAAAGAAATGGTATAAGTGGAATCCATCTCACAACATGTTTGAAAATTCTGACAGTTTTCCTGATTTAAGCCCAACTTCACCTGGAAAAGCAAGCAATGGGAATTCTTATTCCCTCCACAATACTCGCCCTTATACAGGGATTTCATAACTTACTGCCATGAGAGGTAGAGTTCACATAATAAAATGTCAAGTATGACATATGTCACTATGCCAATGACCATTCCAAAAGTTAAAATTCTTACTGAAGTTAAAAAAAAAAGCCATGTACTTTGACATTTCCTTTTAAGCAGAAATTTACCTATTGAAGTTTTTTATTTTAAGTATACAATCTGGATTTATTTTTTAAAATTTCAGGCATCGGCTGCTATATTTTTACAAAAAATATGGTGAAAAAGACTAATTACTTGTTTTAAAGTAGTTTTCTATCTCTAAGTGGCAAAAGCATTGTATGTTAATTTGTATAGGTACTTATACACCCTTTTTGGGAATCTGTGACCAAAAAGGAATTAATAATCACCCATCTCTGAGTTGAAACTGTCTTTAACAACTTTCTAGCTAAGAAGTGGGTAGTGTTTCATTTTTTAAGATTTTATGTATTAATTCATGGGAGACACACAGAGACAGGTAGAGACATAGGCAGAAGAAGAAGCAGGCTCCCTGTGGGGAACCCAACAGGGAACTTGCTACCAGGACCCTGGGATCAGGACCTGAGCCAAAGGCAGATGCTCAACCGCTGAGCAACCCAGGTGCCCCAGAAGTGGGTAGTTTAAAGAACAAATGTATGGGAAGAGTAGGATTTTATTGGAAGTCTATGTGGGGATATTCTCCATATGCCCCTCCAGATTCACTATCTATCTCTTCCCATCTCCTCTTTGAACTCCTGGAAACTGACCTGTGTGGAGTATCTCATGGATCTCCTGCTTTACAGCCTCCAGTTGGTTTCTCCAAGGCCACACTCTTGTCCAGCGGCCCCTCTCTTTCAGCTTCCCGTAGCTGTCACTTCCTTTTGCCTCCTTAGGCTTTGAGCTAGAAACTATTTCCTGCTAGGTCATCATCTTTTGTTTCCCTCAAACTTGACTACATCTCAGTAAATAGCATACTCATTACAATCTTTTCAGTGACCCTTGACTATGTTTTCTATTAGGATCCTGACGGATACAGGTTGCCTCTCTTCTTTCACTTTACGTCAGAGATTTTCAAAAAATAGAATTTTTTGAAAAAGTAATTATACAACTGAAGATCCAATCTATGAAGAAATCATTAATAAGTTGAACTTCATTAAAATTAAAAACTTTTGCTCTACAAAAGACAATGCCAAGAAAATAAGACAAGCCACAGAGAGAAATCATTTGCAAAAGATACCTGATAAAGGACTTTATCCAATAAATACAAAAATTCATAAAATTCAATAGTAAGAAAATGAACAACCCAATTTAAAAATGAGCCAAAGACCTTTACAGACCCTTCACCAAAGAAGATAAACAGATGGCAAATAAGCATATGAAAAGATGTTCCATATCACATGTCATCAGAGAAATGAAAATTAAGACAAGATACCTCTACATACCTATTAGAATGACCAAAAGTCAGAGCACTGACAACCCAAATGCTGAAAAGGATGTGGGACAATAAAAACTTTCATACATTGCTGGTGAAATGCAAAATGATAAAGCCGTTTTGGAAGATATGTTAGGCTGGTTTTTTTGTTTTTTTAATTTTTATTTATTTATGATAGTCACAGAGAGAGAGAGAGAGGCAGAGACACAGGCAGAGGGAGAAGCAGGCTCCATGCACCGGGAGCCCGACGTGGGATTCGATCCCGCGTCTCCAGGATCGCGCCCTGGGCCAAAGGCAGGCGCCAAACCGCTGCGCCACCCAGGGATCCCAGTTAGGCTGTTTCTTACAAAACTAAACATACTCAGTCTTACCATAGGATACAGTAATCACACTCTTTGGTATTTATCCAAAAGAATTGAAATCTATGTCTACACAAAAACCTGCACATGGATGTTTGTAGCAGCTTCATTCATGATTGCCAAAACCTGGAAGCAACTAAGTCCTTCAGTAGAGAAATGGATAAATAAACTGTTGATATCTAGACAATGGAATATTCAGTGCTAACAAGAAATGAGCTATCAAGTCATAAGAAAATATGGAGGGGGATCCCTGGGTGGCGCAGCGGTTTAGCGCCTGCCTTTGGCCCAGGGAGCGATCCTGGAGACCCGAGATCGAGTCCCACGTCGGGCTCCCGGTGCATGGAGCCTGCTTCTCCCTCCTCCTGTGTCTCTGCCTCTCTCTCTCTCTCTCTCTCTCTCTCTCTCTCTCTCTGTGTGTGACTATCATAAATAAAAATTAAAAAAAAAAAAGAAAATATGGAGGACCTTAAATGCATATTACCGAGTGAAAGAAAGATATGAAAAGGCTACATACTACATGATTCTAACTGCGTGACATTCTGGAAAGGGAAAGTTGTAGAGACAATAGCATTTTTCCAGGGGTTGCCAGGGTTGGGTGAAGGGAGAGGTGACTAGGAGGAGCAGAGATTTGAGGACAGTGAAAATACTCTGTATGGCAGTTTAGTGATAGATATATTTCATTATACATTTCTTCAAACCTATAGAATGTAGAACTCCATAAATGAACTCTAAAGTGAATCATGGGGTATGATCCCGGGGTCCTGGGATCGAGTCCCACATCTGGCTCCCTGCGGGTAGCCTGCTTCTCCCTCTGCCTGTGTCTTTGCCTCTCTCTTTGTGTCTCTCATGAATAAATAAATAAAATCTTTAAAAAAAAATAAAGTGAACCATGGACTTTGGGTGATTTGGGGTGATTATGATGTGCCAGTGTAGCTTCAAGCCTGATTAAAATATATATATATAAAATAAAAAATAGGGGCAGCCCCGGTGGCGCAGCGGTTTAGCGCCGCCTGCAGCCCAGGGTATGATTCTGGATATCCAGGATCGAGTCCCACGTTGGGTTCCCTGCATGGAGCCTGCCTCTCCCTCTGCCTCTCTCTCTCTCTCTCTCTCTCTCTCTCTCTCTGTGTCTCTGTGTGTATCTCAATAAATAAATGAAATCTTTAAAAAATAAAATACAAATACAATAAAAAATATATATAAATACTATTCTGATGAGTGATGTTGGTAAGACTATGCATGTGTGGAAACAGGGGTACATGGAAAATCTGTATCCTCCTCTCAATTTTGTTGTAAACCTAACAGCACTCTAAAAAAGGAAAGTTTAAAAAATAATAAAGAAAGAAAGAAAGAAAGAAAGAAAGAAAGAAAGAAAGTTTTTTAAAAAGATGTTTAAAATTATAATTAAAAAATAAAGTGATTTAAGACTAAATTTTGTACTTGCTCTACACTTCTCTTCTTTTACTACCTCCTCTTCTCAGTCTAATAGTTTTTATAACCTGATTGCCCTAAAGATTCCTTGGCCTACCCCTGCTCTCAATACTAATCTGGAGAGCTCCAGAAAACACACGTTGAACTCCGAAAAGTATTAATGAATAATGTCAATCTAAAGATGTTTTTCTGGGCAGATGAAGAAGAGGGTTACATTGCCCTTCCACAGAACAATTTCCTCTAAATTCCCTTGCTTTGACATCTCTTTCCCAAACTTTTTCGCCACAGGCGGCCTTCTCATCCTCTTGTCTCCAGAACTTGCCTGTCTTTCCAGACACTTGGCTCGCCTCCACCTTCCTCCCCGCCACATGTTTGCACAGCAAAACAAAGACCAACCAAACCCTGCTCTCACACTACCCTCCTTCCATCACATCTCCCGAGATGTTCTGTTCTCAAGAAGCATCCTTATAATGCGGTCTGAGAGAAGGTAGCAGTAACTATATATAATTCAATTCCCATTATTCTAAAATGATTATCTGGACCCTCTTCACCAAGTCACTAAATCTATAATGATTGTCTTGATTGCATGATTTGCAAGAAGAAAAAAAAAGACCCATCTTTTTTGAATAAGGAAAGTAATGCATGCTCGTTGCAAAAAAAAAAAATTCAAACATTTCAGAAATGCATAACTTACAAATTTAAATTCCCCTTTGATTCTAATATCCACAGATATCCACTCGATTGGTTTGGGGAATGGTCCTCCAGATCTTTTTCTTCGTATATACTAATCAATATTATGTTATTCCTTTTTAGTTTTTTTTTTTAAGAGGACCATATTTTTTTAATAAGAAAAAAATTTAAACAGATATGGATAACAAGCACATGAGAAGATGCTCTACAGTGTTAGTCATTAGAAAAATGGAAATTAAAACCACAATAACTGCAACAACATGGATGGACCTTTGGGGTATAATGCTGAGTGAAATAAAATCAGAGAAAGACAAATACCACATGATTTCACTTAAATGTGGAATCTAAAAAACAAAACAAACAAATGGAAACAGAAAAGGATCTATACATACAGAGAACAAACTAGTGGTTGCCAGAGGGAAAAGCGGTGGGGGATGTGCAAAATAGGTGAAGGAGATTAAGGGGTACAAACGTCCAGTTAAATAAGTCTGGTATGCATATAAATGTCAAATCACTATGTTGTACATCTGAAATTACTATAAAATTGTAAGTTAACTATACTTCAATTAAAGCAAACAAACAGGGCACCCTGGGTGGCTCAGCAGTTTAGCGCCACCTTCAGCCCATGTCGTGGTCCTGGAGATCCAGGATCGAGTCCGACATCAGGTACCCTGCATGCAGCCTGCTTCTCCCTCTGCCTGTGTCTCTACCTCTCTCTGTGTTTCTCTCACTGTCTCTCATGAATAAATAAATGATTTTTTTTAAAAAAAAGCTTAAAAAAAAGAAAACCCAATGAGATACCACTATGAGCCTATTAGAATTATTAAAATTAAAAAGACTGACCGCATCAGGTGTGGGCCAGGATTCAAAGACTGGAACTCTCATACACTATTGGTAGAATATAAAATGATATAGTCACTTTGGAAAAACAGTTTGACAGTTTCTTAAAGAGTTAAACATACACCTGCCCTATGATCTAGTCATTCCACTCCTGAGTATTTACCCAAAAAGAAATGAAAGCATATGTCCATACAAAGACTTGTATACAGATGTTCATAGGTTTTTTTGAAATAACCCAAAATGGGAAGTAATCCAAACATCCATCAACATTTGAATGGATAAAAACACACTGTACTATATCCACACAACGAGATACTGCTTAATAATAGAAAGGAATGGATTATTGATAAAAGCAGCAGTATGGATGAATAAAATGCGGAATAAAAGAAGCCAGACAAAAAGAGTATACACTAAATGTTTCCATTTTCTTAAAACTCTAGAAACTATAAACTAATCTACAATGTCAGAAGGCAGCTCAGTAATTGGGTGGTAGGGAGAAGCAAAAAAGAGATCATCAAGGTGCACAAGAAAACTTTTTTCATTTATTTTTATTTTTATTTATTTATCTTTAAACTATTTTATTTAAATTCAAGTTAGTTAACATATAATGTATTATTAGGTTCAGGTGGAGAATTTAGTGATTTATCAGCTCATATAAACTTTTAATGGTGATAAATATTCTCATTATCTTGATCATGGTAATGAATTTATATTTATAGAGATATGTCAAAATTTATCAAAGTGTACCCATTAAAATATGCAACTTATCATTTGTCAATTATATCTGAATAAAGCAGCTTAAAATGGTGACAAAACATACAACTTTGTAATTTATGATTCTCATAAAATTACATATGTGAATGATTTTTTATATGAAGAATGTGGAGAGCACAAAGTCATTTGTACTAAACAAAATGCTCACCAATAATAAGAAACTGCCTAGTTCAACAGATAATGTTACTAAATCACCCGGTTTCCTTTTCATATTTCATTTGTGGGATCTATAAATTTTCTTAAAAATAATGACTGGCTTAAAACTGCTAAAAGTCAATATTATAAATGTAGAGTTGAGTTATTCTATAAATTTTGTTTCCTTTCTCAGTATTTCTCAATCTCTAATTGGTTTAATTCTATCTTAAAATCATTTGGAAAAATAAATGGTCATAATATATACTTTTAAATGCTAATAATTTTGATGTCCATATATCAGATTCAAATAAATCTGAGTTTGATGGTAGGTAAAGCCTCCCAGTTTTAGTTTGCTCAATAATTAAAAGGGATCAAATGATACCTACTTGTTTGGGTTTTCATGAAGAGTGAATGTGATAATCCTATAACGTGCCTATCATTTAGCACATACTCAACAAATGTTAGTCCCCTTCCTCTTGTTCTTCCTAAGCAGATTCTTCTATTTCCTCCAAAATCTACTATGTGGGTAATAATAGGATGGCAAATAGGTTGTTTCTGATAATCTTGGAGTGTCAGACAGGGCCTTAAATTTGAGACCATTTGGGTAAGTGCTTACATATTCACAGAGAGAAAATAGATACATCACCCTGGACATAGTCAAGCTGTACATCAACCAACATCCACCAAGAGCCTAGAGATTCATTTCAGAAGAGATTTCCTTCATAGAAATCTTGAGAGTAGAGAACACTGAAGTTGCACAGACCCAAGGCTGCAAAAAGATCTCAATGCAATGGTTAGCAAGTACACATTTTTAGGGAAGCTTGTCATGTGCCTGCGCCCTTCAGTTTGGAAGGACACAGGCTGGTGCCTGAATGAACCTAGCATAGGAGGCCAGCAGAAGCAACCAGCAATGTCAGGGCCAGGAGGCAAGACAGGAGGAGGCCTGCTGTTCATATATCAGTTGCAAATATTTTGAGATGCAGTGAAGCTGGTAACTTTTAAAAAATTTTAGTTAGTTAACATACAGAGCAATATTGATTTCAAAAGTAGAATTCAGTGATTTGTCACTTATATACAACACTCAGTGTTCATCCCAACAAGTGCCCTCTTTAATAACCATCACCCAGGGATCCCTGGGTGGCTCAGTGGTTTGGCGCCTGCCCTCGGCCCAGGGCGTGATCCTGGAGTCCCAGGATCAAGTTCCATGTCAGGCTCCCTGCATGGAAACTGCTTCTCCCTCTGCCTGTGTCTCTGCCTTTCTCTGTGTCTCTCACGAATAAATGAATAAAATCTTAAAAAAAAAAAAAAACACATCCCCCATCTGGCCCGTCCCCCACCCATCTCCCTTCCAACAACCCTATTTGTTTTCTATCATTAAGAGTCTCTTATGATTTGTTTCCCTCTCCCATATGTTCATCTGTTTTCTTTCCTAAATTCCACAGCTGAGTGAGATCATATGGAATTTGTCTTTCTCTGACTGACTTGCAAATAACAAGATTTCATTCTTTTTGATAGCTGAGTAATATTCCTGTGTGTGTGTGTGTGTTTGTGTGTGTGTGTGTGTATGCCACATTTTCTTTATACATTCATGGGCATTTGGGCTCTCTCCACAGTTTGGCTATTGCTTTTTTTTTGTTTTTTTGTTTTCTTTTTTGTTGATAATGCTACTATAAACATGAGGATGCACATCCCCCCTTAAATTTGTATTTTTGTATCCTTTGGGTAAATGTCTAGTAGTGCAATTGCTGGATTGTAGGATAGTTCTATTTTTAGCTTTTTGGGGAACCTCCATATTGTTCTCCAAAGTGGCTGCACCAGTTAGCATTCCCACCAACAGTGTAAGAAGTTCCCCTTTCTCTGCATCCTGCCAACACCTGTTGTTTCCTGTGCTGTTAATTTTAGCCATTCTGAAACGGGTGAGGTGGTATCTTATTATGGTTTTGATTTGTATTTCCCGGATGACAAGTCATGTTGAGCATCTTTGTGTCTATTAGCCATCGGGTTGTCTTCTTTGGAAAAATGTCTATTCATGTCTTCTGCCCATTTCTTAACTGGATTGTCCTTTGGATGTTGAGTTTGATAAGTTCAAAGCTGGAACTTTTCATATCAGAATAAGAATTCAAAAAAAAAAAAGAAGAAGAAGAATTTTCCTCATATTTTTTTTTTATTTTATTTTTTTTTTTAATTTTTTATTTATTTATGATAGTCACAGAGAGAGAGAGAGGCGCAGAGACACAGGCAGAGGGAGAAGCAGGCTCCATGCACCGGGAGCCCGATGTGGGATTCGATCCCGGGTCTCCAGGATCACGCCCTGGGCCAAAGGCAGGCGCCAAACCTCTGCGCCACCCAGGGATCCCGAATTTTCCTCATAAACTGAGGACAAATACATCTACAAGATGGAAAGGGATTTAGAGTTTCATTGGATTTCTCACTGATGTTTATATAGTTAATACACACATGGATATGAAACAATTCAGCATTGGGGCATCTGGTTGGCACAGATAACAGTTAAGCTGACTCTTGGTTTTGGCTCATGTTGTGATCTCTCAGTTGTGAGATCTAGCCTCACACTAGGCTCCATGTTCAGTGCAGAGAATGTTTGAGATTCTCTCTCCCTCTCCCTCTGCCCCTCCCCTTCATGGTCTCTCTCTAAAATAAATGAATAAATCTTTTTTTTTTTTTTAATGAATGAATCTTAAAAAAAAAGAATAAGAAGAAGGAAGAGTAATTCAGTATAAATCCTTAGGTGGATCTATCTGGAGGCAGAGATATTTGAATATGTTACAAAGTGATAGCAAAATCTGTGATAATACAACATGAGATAAGCGCTGGGTGTTACATGTTGGCAAATTGAATTTAAATAAAATGTAAAAATTAAAAATTAAAAAAATCTGTGATAATAAATAATAACATGATTCTTTGGAATAAAATAATATTTGAAGATAGTGCTACTTATTATATCCCTTACTATAAATAAAGTTTGTTCTATACACAATTATAGGCAAATTGAAACCAGAAAAGGTAATATCATTGAACTCACAAACTAATGGTTTAGCTAAAACAGATAAACTTTCTATGATCCACAGCTGTTCTCTGTTCCCAGAACAATTAAATGCCTTGAGATAGATTTATATATATTAAAGATTGCCTCTGCTTATTGGCTTCTAGTTTGCTTATTTCTTTACTACCGATTGAGATCCATGAACTCAATAGCTCTTTGGCACCAAACTCAAATTTTTACACATCCTAATTAAAAACAACTCAATCAAATTTTAGCCATTTAGTGCCTGCCGGCTTTGCATACCCCAAAAACCTCATTCAACTGTTATTATTGATAAGTCAGGGCCTTGCAGAGATAAGGCTCATCAGAGCAGTCTTTCACCCAGAAACTCCACATAAGGCTCTCATTCCTCTCTCCCTTAGGAGTTCCTTTGCCTTCCTCTCCCTCTGGGTGATGGCCCCCTATCCGAAGCTCCTGAATGGCTTCATGTTGGGGGGAATCCTCCTCTCTAAGGCAACTCCATTCAAGTACCACCCTGTGTGTTACTGTGCCTCACCTGGCCATCTTTTTCCTTGATCAGCCCCACATCCCTCAAACTCCTCCCTTGATGAATTATAAATTTAGTGAAAAATTATGAAATGCTGCTGATATAGAACTACAAAAAGAAAAATTGTGAAATACATCTAAAATACATTTATTGTTATCTGAGGCTATTAAGGAACAAAAAAGTGTGGAATATTACAAAGATTCAAAAGATGCCAGTTGGGGGTAGGCAACTAAATATTCCTCAAACTTAAATAAATTGTTCCTATTTCCACCTAACATTCAATAGGAATAGATCATGATCTTGGTACTGTCATTTACTAGTTGTATAAACCTGAGCAAGTTCTTTTTTAAAAAATTTCTCTGGACTTCTAGCTCTGTACCAATAAAATGGAGACAATCATGCTCATTGTGAAGTTAGTGTGGGTTATTGTAAATATTATTTGAGGTAATAAATGTAAGGCACTGGCACAAAAGATTTTCAAAATTTGTTAGCTCTTCTCCCTCAATAGGGTGGAAACTTGTTTTTTCTTTAAAAGTGTTCAAAGTGTTATTACATGTATGATATATGTCAGTTATCTATACAAACAGGCACAGTACTTTCAGCAGTAATTTACTGAAGAAAAAGCTAATGTTTCAAAAGGTAAAGACAGAAAAAAAAAAAAAAAGGTAGAGATGATCCAAATCACTCACTAATGGAAAAGCTATTCTTATTGTTCTCATCCTTGCCTTAAATGAAGTCTTCGTGCAAACAATCAAATGAGTTGAAGAGCTTTCTTCAGGCTTTCAGCAGCACTTTGGTTTCACTTGGAAGACAATGTGGTCTAGTGGCTAGACAAGCAAAAACGTGGAGCCAGTGGAGTCTAATACAGTATATGGAAGGCTAGCAGCCTAGCCACCAGACACTGAGGTCCTGGGCAGATCCCTTGAGCTCCCAAGTCCTAGTCAAACCCGTGACAACAAAGTGAAATGGACTAGAGTCAGATTTCCTTTCCCTGAGAGTAAAGCATCTTTTAAAGGAGTCAAAGCAACTTGAGAATTAAAAAAAAAAAAAAAAAGAGTACAGATGTCTTTGCTTCATTCCAAAATCCAAATACCAGAATTAGGGAGATGGCAGTTCCCCACATTCTTCATTGCTAAATGTTTGGTTTAAGCTTCCATTATGTCAAGCAGAACTTTAAATTCTGATTCCTGAAGTGTTGATTGAGAAAAATGAGTGTAAGGGATTCCTTATGCTCACGAAAGAACCCCCCTTTCAATCCAAACTTTTACCATGTGTAGGAGAGAAGATAATCTCTATTTTGCTTAGGACCTCACAGTGAACTTCAAAACATTTTTAAGATTTTTGTTTTAAAACAACCTAATCCAAGGCAAAGACCTGGAGAATATTTGTTGTAGGAAAGAGTAGGAGCATAGAATTTAGTAACAATATAGCCTGCGTACTGAAAGAGGTCTCAAGATGTCCAGCTTCTATATTGATTTATCCTGCATTCTAGGCCGCAAATAACATTTGGATCAGACTTTAAATCCATCAAGCTGTCAAAACATACACATACACATGCAAGATCCAAAAATCTCCACAACACATGCCCAAGGATCTAATGCCATCTAAAGGCAGCTGAGGCAAATTGCAAACAAAACAAAACAAAACAAAAAGAAACAAAGCAAAAAACTATTAGAACTTTTCACTTTGGATACAAACTTAAATGAGATATTTTTAGCTTAATATATTCGTGTATTGATTCTATATAATACCTAATGAAGTCAATGAAGCTTTTGTCCAAAAATACAGTATAAGCAAAATAAAAATACAAATAACTAATCAGGAGAGAAAAATGTGTCTGTCTATGTTTGTGTGTGTTCAACATAATAAATAGAATAAATATAATTAAAGATACATAGGGGAAAGTTTTGTTTTAATTCAATACTGCTCAGCCAAAATATAGAAGCAACCCAAGTATTAAAAGACAGATGAATGGATGAACAAAATATGATATGTACTTGCAATGGAATATTCCATTTTAAAAAGAAGGAAATTCTGACATATGCTACAACATAGATGAACCTTGAAGATACTAAGCTAAGTGAAATAAGCCAGTGTCAAAAGGCCAAATACTGTATTATCTCATTTGTATAAGGTATCTAGTTAGTTGAATTTATAGAATAGAATGGTGGTTGCCAGGACTTGAGGAGAGGGAAGAGAAAGACTCAGAGTGTGTGTTTTTTTTTAAGATTTTGTTTATTTATTTGAGAGAGAGAGCAAGCACAAATAAACTGATACACCATTTCTGGAAAATAATGTGACAATAAGTAGCAAGCAATTCTTAAATGTTTATATTCTTTAATCTATTATGTTAGTTCTATGTCCAGGACTCCATCCAAAATATGTCTGCCAGGGATTCATTCAAACAGTGATATACAAGGATGGTCATCAAAGCCTTCTTCATACTGGGGAAAAAACAGGAAATAGCCTACAAATCCTATGACAAGGGGAGATAAATTATAGACAATCTATATAGATTAGTGTGCTGCAATTGAATCATGTTTATGTAGAATACTTAAGAATTAGATGGAGAAAAGGGATTCTTGTTTGGTTTATTTTTACAAATATTCTATTATAAGCATTTCTTACATTAAAAAAAGTGTGTATAGATGTAAACAATTTGTGACTTGATGAAAGAGTTGAAGTCATTCTCTATTGGAAATGCATTGTGAAAAAAAAAAGGAAATGCATTGTGTTTAAGAACTTTTAAGGCTCTTGTTGGGATATAATTAGTCCCCTCATTACACCAATAAAAATCTTTGAATATTCAAATGTATTAAAAATTAACATTATATCTACCATTATGAGAATCTACTATGAATGAAATTATAATAGACATTTAACACAGTAAATAAGTTGTATCTAAAACCACCATCTCGGGGCACCTGGGTGGCTCAATGGTTGAGCGGATGCCTTTGGCTCAGGTCTTTTTTTTTTTTTTTTAAGATTTTATTTATTTATTCATGAATGAAAGACCCACAGAGAGAGAGGCAGAGGCACAGGCAGAGGGAGAAGCAGGCTCCTCACAGGGAACCGGATGTGGGACTCAATCCCCAGTCCCAGGATCACGCCCTAAGCCACCCATCATCACCGCTCATTCATCACCTATCATCACCACATCACTCACCACTGCTGAGTCCCTGGCTCAGGTCAGATCCTGGGGTCCTGGGATCGAGTCCCACATCGCCTACTCTCCCTCTGCCTGTGTCTCTGCCTCTCTCTCTGTGTCTCTCATGAATAAATAAATAAAATCTTTAAAAAATAAAAGCACCATCCCTGGGTGCCTGGGTGACACAGTCAGTTAAGCAATTAAGCATCTGAGTTTGGCTCAGATCATGATCCTGGGGTCTTGGGATTGAGCTCCACATGGGGTTCCCTGCTCAGCGGATTGCCTGCTTCTCCCTCTCCCTCAGCCACTCCCCCTGTTTGTGCTCTCTTTCTCAAATAAATAAATAAAATATTAAAAAAAAAATAAAGCCATCATCTCTGGGGTACCTGGCTGGCTCAGTCAGTGGAGCATGAGACTTTTGGTCTCAGAATTGTGAGTTCAAGCCCCATGTCGGGTATGGAGCCTATTTTAATAAATACATAAATACATACATACATACATACATTAATTAATAAAACTATCTCTCTTTAGCCCCTATTAGACTTCATGTCAACTTAAAAGCCATGATATAACGTTTGGATTAACAGAATGTTCATTCTGTTACAATAAATAAGATAAGCACTTGGCTGTATGTCAAAGATAATGTTTTAAAATATTGATTGCTTTATTCAATTCAGTTTATTTTAAACCCTATCTCGATATTAGAGCTATAGCAGTGAATAAAACATAAGTCTCTGCCCTCTCAAAATTTACAATCTAGTGGGGGAGGGAGAAAACAAACCAAATAAAAAAGTAAAATTTGGAGTATGTTAGATTGTGATAAGGACTGTGGAGAAAAATACAACAGAAAAAGAGAAGTGTTGGAGGGGATTAAGCTGGGTAACAAGGGAAGGTGACCTTTGAGGAGGTACAAAAGAATTGAGGGAGGATATCTGGGTTAAAGGTGAAGAGCATTCCAGATACCTGAAAGACCCTGTGGCAAAACAGTGCCTGTGTTTGAGGAAGAACAGTTAGGAAGTCAGTGTATCTGGAGCAGAAGGGGCAGGAGAGAAAAGAGGAAGATGATCTAAGAGGTGGAGGAAGTAGGAGCTCATATAAGGCCTCCTTGTAAACCATTAGAAGAACTTCGGCTTTTGCTCTACAAAAATGCCGGTGAAGCCTGGAAACATAAATAACTATTTTATTTGTTTATTTATTCATTTATTTATCAGATTGAAGATGTCCTTGATCGAATTTAGCTTATGTTTCAGACTTTCTTTTTTTTTTTTTAAGATTTTATTTATTTATTTATGAGAGACACAGAGAGAGATACAGGCAGAGAGAGAAGCAGGCTCCATGCAAGGAGCCCGACATGGGACTCGATCTGGGACTCCAGTATCACACCCAGGGCCAAAGGCAGGCGCTCAACCGCTGAGCCACGCGGGCTGCCCTGTTTCAGACTTTCTGAACACCCGAAATAAGACAGGACATCACGTGGAGAGGCAAGTCACTTGGATGACGTACCTCTGTTCCATATGTCTTAACCTTCTACAGGTTAGCCCCGAGATGTTCCCATGGTAAAGGCAAAGGAACCAGGAAGTGAGTAGAAATGTGCCTGCACTTTTTCAACCCTCTGTTTGAAAACATTCCATTGGTCAAATCGAGTTATATGGTTAAGGCCAGTATAAACTCCTGAGATGGAAAGTCCAATCCAGAATGGGAGGTGCTGCAAAGCCACAAGGGCATGGCTATAGGGAGGGGTGAAGAAGTGGGGTACTGGTTGTGAGGGAGCTGTTGCTGATCTCTCTCTCTCTTCTGAGCCATAAGAAAGCCTAGGGACCCGGGCTAGAGAATATCAATGTTAGCAGTTGAAATCCATAGTTCCCATGGAAAGTGTGGTTCTCAAAGATAGGCAAACCCCCAAGAGGAAGGTCAATATTCTAGGTCTAGCAGCCAGGGTGGGACGAATAAACAATTCTCAGAGCAGTTCTTGCTGAAAGGGAGCTTCAGGAAGAGAATTAAAAGTATGATGGAAACTTTAAAGAAGTTTTGTGAACAGCATAAATGGACTACATATTTAGCATACTAATTCAAAGAAAAGATGTTTAAAGTTGAGGCTGAAATTTCTGGCCTGAAGATCAAGTGATCTTAGAACAAAAGCTTAAAACAAAAATACAGAGAGATGGAAATCATTAGGGAAATGATAAGAGATTTGAAGGATAGGTCCAGAAGACCCAACATATGAATAATAGTCGTGCCATGGGGGAATAAAAAGAAATAATAGAAAAAAGGGAATAATAAAACATAGCAGAAGAACATTTCCTTGAGCTGAAGAAAGATATGCAGGCTAAAAGGGCTCACTGAATTCCAGATGGTTTTAATAAGAAAAGATACATTCCTAGGCATATTCTAGTAAACTTGAAACTCCGAGGAGATTGAGAAATAATAAAAGCTTTTAGTCACAAAAAATTTTACTTACCAAGAAAGACATACTGCCATCTGACTTCAAATCTGTAATTTTAGAAGCTAGAAATTAGTAGGATAATATCTATATATTATTATAAAAAGAATTGAAACTCTAGGATACTTTACATAATTTTTTTAAGAGTTTATTTATTCATGAGAGACAGAGAGAGAGAGAGAGGCAGAGACACAGGCAGAGAGAGAAGCAGGCTCCATGCAAGGATTCCGATGTGGGACTCGATCCCAGCGTTCCAGGATCACGCCCTGAGCCAAAGAGACGCTCAACCGCTCCAGGCGTCCCTACTTTACATAAAAAAAAAAAAAAAAAAAAAAACCAGAAAATCAATTGGCCAATTGGGAAAGAAAGTTATAATCAGAGATTCAAAGAATGTATCAGGTGTGGATTCAATCCAGAAAAATATCTGGGAAACCACTATAACCAAACAACATGTAAATCAAACAGAGGCCGCAGGTTGGGTGTTGAGCAAACAAGACAAACTGACCATGCATCACATATATATGTAACTGCGTTCATAGTAAAAGACTCATGGAAACAGAAGTCTCAGGAGTACAGATCCTCCCTTTGCCCACACATTCTAGGGGCAAGGCAGAGACTTCTGGCTGAATCAAAGGAACCCCAGCCCTTGGGCTAGGAGGCTTTTAAGCTGCTTTTATGAGGTTAACAATAGCTCCTCCAGCACACTGCTAGGCAAGATCAGCTGGGACACAACAGCAATATGACCGAGCAGGAACTTGGTTCTAGACATGAAATGGGGAGTGAAGTTCTTGAAGCTTGTATGATGCCATAAGCTGTTACAGGACTCAGGATCTCAACATTCACAGTTGGGGGAGCAGGATTCCATTCTCTGCTACAATCAGGATGGAGGAGCATTGGTCCAACAATTGCCATTGGCCTTTATGCACTGTAATGGGTTTCCAAGGAATTTTGCAGAAAGCCAGTTTTTTGGGGTTTTTTTTCCGAAAGACTATCCTGCAAAGGAGTCAGTGCTGTACAAGTTAATCACCACCTCTTCATGCATCCCCCAAGGATTCTTATCTCCAAATTTGAACCTCCATACGTCATATCTTCTCTATCAACACTGTTTCAACTACTGGGGCAGTAAGGCTGGTCCATTGATGCTATAGGGGTCACTAGAGGTGATTAGAAATGACCTAGTGTGAACCCCAGAACGCAGATAATGTGTACTCAAAGTAGATAGAGGAGGCCATTTGTGAGAACAGCCTGGGCCTGAAAGGCATGCACTGTCCGATCCTGGATATAAACCAAGTCCAGCATCTGTGGCTACAGTTCTGCAGTTCAGAATAAAGGCTAACCAAGACTTAGGACCTGGTTCTCAAGTCTCTTCCAATCCCATGTTTGCTGGAGGGAGGAAGAGCCATCTTGCAAGGCTTGATTATCAGTCTCTCCCATATTTCATCTATCATTGCTTCCAGGTCCATAACTGGTCAGATGCCACTTGCCCTAGTAGGAGAATTATAAGGTCTGATCCAGAAGAAAACAGTTCTGTACTAGCAAGAAAAATAACCCAAGGAAAGTGGTACTTGGGCATCTGGCTGGCTCAGTCAGAAAAGCATGCAAACCTTGATCTTGGGGTTGTTGAGTTCGAGCCCCACATGGGGTGCAAAGATTACTAAAAACAATGATAGGGATCCCTGGGTGGCGCAGCGGTTTGGCGCCTGCCTTTGGCCCAGGGCGCGATCCTGGAGACCCGAGATCGAATCCCACGTCGGGCTCCCGATGCATGGAGCCTGCTTCTCCCTCTGCCTGTGTCTCTGCCCCTCTCTCTCTCTCTCTCTCTCTCTGTGTGACTATCATAAATAAATAAAAATTAAAAAAAAATATTAAAAAAAAAACAATGATAATTTTTTAAAAGCTGAACTATTATGGCCTCAGTTGTTTTAGAATAAAGATTGTAGTTAATGAAGTAAAGAATCCCAACCAACCATGGTACTGGATGAAGACAAAATGATTATAGAAGGGGAGGTAAAGAAAATAATAAATATCACCCTTGACCTTGGCATAGTTACAGAAATAAGGATCACAGCAGCTATGATCTTTTAAAAAAATACACACATACATATACACCAAATAGTTCTTTTTGTTTCAGATTTTTCCCTCTTTCCCACTGTGTTGAATGAGAACCCGTAGTGCTTAACTTTAAACCGAGCTCATAAGTCACTGGGACAACAATAAGGACCCACATCCAGGGAGGACTGCTTATCACCTTGAAAGCCTTGAGATGGACACAGTGGCTGATAGGGCTTTGTGTCCTTCTCCCACAGCCCTCCCACCTCTCCCCCATCCCACCACCCTTGCTAGAAAGAAGAGGTCAGTATCTTCGTTTGCATGATGGCTAGTTGCTTCAGGTTAGGCAGAAGGTAAGAATGGTTGCTGGGTAGCAAAAAAGTCAGATCTCGAATCTGTCCTCTGCCCTTGCTGTGCTCAAATCTGTGTAAGAGGCAACTGCGTCTCCTCGTTCCTTTCCCCAGGCTTCCAGGTAGCTTCAGCCAACCAAAGGCACATGCAAAAGATTGGAGGACAGGAGGAGAGAAGGTAAATTGTTCATAACTCAGCTCAGGCAGCACCTGTGGAAGTGGTTGTGTCACATTCTGGGTTTCAGTTTCTGCCTCCCTGGCCATCCTGTCCCAGCTCAGTTACCTGACTTTAGCCTATTTTCTGGACTTTAAAATCTGCCTCCTCTGGTTGTCTTCCTGCCCTGGGGCAGTGGGAGTGTCCTGAGTTGATAATCCCGGTGTGGCCTCAATGTCCGAGGCTCCCCTTCTCAGCTTTTCAGTCACTTGTACGTGAAACATGTAATTCTCTGAATTAAAATCCCCTCTTGTGAAAGACCTTGAGTGGGTTCTGTTTTCTTGCCTGGACTTTGATAGAAACAATATGCACATTTCTTCATAAATACCTCAAACTCTTGAGGAAGTAAATAGGAGTTTTAAAAAGTAAAAGATGTTGGAGTACTTGTCTGGCTCAGCCAGTAGAGCATGTGACTCTTGATTTTGGTGTCATGTGTTTGAATCCTTTGTCGGGTATAGGGGTTACATAAAAAATAAGAAAGTTGTTTTTTTTTTTTTAAGATTTTGTTTATTTATTCATGAGAGACACAGAGGGAGAGAGAGAGGCAGAGACACAGGCAGAAGGAGAAGCAGGCTCCATGCCGGGAGCCTGATGTGGGACTCGATCCCAGGTCTCCAGGATCACACCCTGGGCCGAAGGTAACGCTAAACCACTGAGCCACCCAGAGATCCCACTTTTTTTTTTTTAAGTTAAAATTAAAAGATATTAAAATCATCTAAATACCTGAAATATTATTGAAATTATCTTTTAAAATTCAGTTATTAATTTTAGAGTATTAAAAAGTTTTGCCTTAAGCTATAAAGCACTTTAATGCAACATGGTGTTGTTATTTACATAAATATGGCTGAGTAGTTTTCTAGTAATGTGACAAGGCAATAATCTTAAATTTTAGTTTCTTGATTTACATAATGGATAGAGGTAATCTTTTGATGGATGAAATTCCACAAACTTATCCAAAGAAGTCTGTTTTCTAAATTTTGTATTTCACCAAGCCCTAAATATATTCTTCCAGGCATTTTATTTTTCCTCCTTAAAATCACATGTAAAGTTGAAAATAATCCAGATGTTGCTCATTTGTTTATATTTAAGTGATCAGCATTGTTTGGCATAAAAACATTTGAAGGCATATATACTTTTCATTTTTTTTATTTTTTTTTATTTTTTTATTTTTTTTTTTTAATTTTTATTTATTTATGATAGTTACAGAGAGAGAGAGAGAGGCAGAGACACAGGCAGAGGGAGAAGCAGGCTCCATGCACCGGGAGCCCGATGTGGGATTCGATCCCGGGTCTCCAGAATCGCGCCCTGGGCCAAAGGCAGGCGCCAAACCGCTGCGCCACCCAGGGATCCCCCATATATACTTTTCAAATATCTTTATCCTTTGAAAACTAAAGTTGAGTATTGCCAATGCTAAATGAAACTTGAACTACAAAAGACTCAAGTCTAAGTCAGCCTAAGAAATTATAAGTTTGCCCAAGCCCAAAGCCAACTGATGTTTTCACATATGGCTCTGGATACTAAGCCACCAAGAAAGAGTTTTTATTTTTTTGTTTTTGTTTGTTTTGTTCTTGAGAGTTAATTCCACTCTTGTTAAAGGTTGCTATTCAATCACAAATTATATTTATTGACTTTTTCTTTTTTTTTCTTTTGCTTTTCTATTTTAGTGAGTTGATGTACAGCCAAAGGTCTTTGAAAAAATCAAGTATACTGAAAGAAGAAAGGATGAACAGTATGGCCGAGTGATTAAACGCAAGATTTGGGGTCAGTAAGAGTTAGTGTGGATCTGGCGGTATTATATCAATGTTCTCCTCTGTAACTTGAAGATACGATAGTAGCTGTTTCATGGAGTTGTGAGAAATAAGTGAGAATTTGGGGCAGGGTGGTAACAAGGGAAAAAATTAAGTGAGAAACCATAAGTCAAGAGTTGAGCATACTGCCTGGCACATAGCGTATGTTTAATTACCTATTGCTATTTTATTTTATTTTATTTTATTTTATTTTATTTTATTTTATTTTATTTTTTTATTTATTTATGATAGTCACAGAGAGAGAGAGAGAGGCAGAGACACAGGCATAGGGAGAAGCAGGCTCCATGCACCGGGAGCCCGACGTGGGATTCGATCCCGGGTCTTCAGGATCGCGCCCTGGGCCAAAGGCAGGCGCTAAACCGCTGCGCCACCCAGGGATCCCCCCTATTGCTATTTTATTTTTTATTTTTTATTTTTTTTTAAATTTATTTATGATAGTCACAGAGAGAGAGAGAGAGACAGAGACAGAGACAGAGACACAGGCAGAGGGAGAAGCAGGCTCCATGCACCGGGAGCCTGATGTGGGATTCGATCCCGGGTCTCCAGGATCACGCCCTGGGCCAAAGGCAGGCGCCAAACCGCTGCGCCACCCAGGGATCCCCTTATTGCTATTTTAATACGTTTTCCAGAACATGCTTTTTCCATGTTAGAAAATCCTTTTATACAAGGTAAAAGACAGAGATGAGAAGACATTTCTAAATGTGAATGGAACCAATGAAACTTTTGGGGGGTCAGTGAATAGTTCCATTCACCGGTACATATTTTTGTTTTGTTTTGCTTAAATTTATTTATTTTTCAAATAGTACATTTACATAGTTCAAAATTAGTACTAAAGGTACTAATAGTACTTAGTTCATAGTTCAAAAAGGTACTAAAAACTATACAATGAAAAGACTTCCTCCCACCTAAGTACCCCAGTTACCCAGTTTCACTTTTCATGAGACAACCAGTGTTAGTGCTTTCTGGTGAACCTATCCAAATATATGTTATGCACACACAAACAAATAAATATGAATATGATCTCGCTTTTACACAAATAGTAGCATACTACCCACTTTGCTTATTACTGTGCTTATACTATACCTTGTATATATCATTACATATCAATATGGCTGTGGAGTATTCCGTACTTTATTTTTTTGTTATTATTTTTTAAGATTTTATTTATTTATTAGAGAGAGAGCAGGAATAGGGGGAGGGGCTAAGGGAGAGGGAGAAGCAGATGCCCCGCTGAGCAGGGAATCTAACTCGGGGCTTAATCCCAGGACCTTGAGATCATGACCTGAGCTGAAGGTAGACACTTAACTGACTGAGCCACCCAGGTGTCCCCACTGCTGTACTTTATTTTAATCAGTGCCCTGTGAATACAAATTTAGGGTTTTTTCCAGGCTTTTTTATTGCAAATAATGTTACAAGACATAATCTCATATATTCATTACTTAGCATGTATGTATATGCTATACATATCTGCAGGATAAATTCTGTATATCCATAGAATAAGTTCTTCCCAGAAGATATGCTGGGTCAAAGAGTATGTGTAATTGTAATTTTGATGATTATTTACAATTGTTCCCCATAGAGATTTTACCCCATAGTAAATTGAGGGAAGCTGGAAGCCAGTTTTGCTTTGAGGGCTGTCTCCCTGTATGTGCCTCTCCTCTGCTCACTCTGGAGGAACTCAGCCATAAGCCCCAGGGAGCAGAGAAGTAACTCCCCCCACCACCCCTGGGGC
Organism: Canis lupus baileyi; assembly: GCF_048164855.1. NCBI lineage: Eukaryota > Metazoa > Chordata > Mammalia > Carnivora > Canidae > Canis > Canis lupus. The sequence continues at coordinate 45,161,611 of NC_132850.1, read as the reverse complement.
CTCGTTGAGAGGGAAGGGTCTCAGAGTGGCCCACTCTTGTGGTTGCCCCAATTCCTGTGGCCAGAAGGGCCAAGTGCTATGGGCCATGCTGCCTCAGCAGGGATGGGCCTGATGAGGTTGTGGGGTTCCCCAGTTTGGGCCTCACTTCTTCACATCTCTCTCCTTCCTGAGAAAGGCACTTAGGTATCATACAGGATCCTTAAGGCCAGCAACTACCTCCTTGGGGTAGAAGTGGAATTTTATGTATTTTTCAATTAATTAATAGTAGAAACAGAAAAAAAAGAAAAAAAAAAACCTCTGTGAGTTTATATTTCATATAGCAACCACCAATGTATCTGGACATTTAAAAAAAACTGCCTTTTAGGGCAGCCTGAGTGGCTCAGCGGTTTAACGCTGGAGACCCAGGGATCGGGTCCCATATCGGGCTCCCTGCATTAGAGCCTGCTTCTCCCTCTGCCTCTGCCCCTCTCTCTCTCTCTATGTCTCTCATGAATAAATAAATAAAATCTTAAAAAAAAAAAAAAAAACTGCCTTTTAGGGCTAGGACAGACCAAGGGTTCAGCCCATGAGTTGATCTGAATATACTTTGAGCTTCACATCCTTTTTTTTAGTGATAAACTCCAGGCAGAAGGATATCTCAGAGAGATTTCTTTTTGTCTCCATGGTGATACTTACCTACTTAGAAGCCTCAAATTTTTGTTCCTAGGTTACAACAGTAAAAACTCTGGATTAAAACACTCTGCCCACTCCATGTTTTAAATAGGAAACAGATAAGAAAAATTTACACAGGCAAACAGTGGTATACACACCACATCATGTGCCTGGGGACTGTTCTATTTAAGCATTTTCTTAGTGTGTTTTTGGGGGTGTCATTTTCTGCCCTCTGAAACTGTCTTTAGCCCTTCCCTCTGGCTTTTAAGAAAGAGCCTCTAATTTGTTTTCTTTACAAGCAGAACATGGAGAGAGGGTAGGGTGGAGGGGGCAGTTAATGAGTTTCTACTTAGTTTTCAGCCCCTCTAAGCAGAGAATTTTTCTATTTTCTGGCATGGCCTCTGATGACTTAATGCATTTGAGTTTCCTTTTTGCTATTAAGAGTTAAGATTGTAATAAACTGTTTTCCAAGGACAAAAATGTATCACTTGTCCAGTTTTCTGTTTCATTTCAGTAGTAATCAGAAAAAAGAATTCAACTGAGCTACTGGAAAATCTCACAGGGCAGAAGTGTTAGTGTTACTAACACTAATTAGTAACACTAACTAATTAGTCCTTAGTGTTACTAATCACAGGGGGAAAGTGCCTCTAAAATATACTTCAAGGGGCACCTAGGGGGCTCACAACCTAGGGTTGAGTGTCTGCCTTTGTTTCAGGTCGCAATCCCAGGATCCTGGGATGGAGTACTGCATCAGGCTCTCCCTCTGTCTATGTCTCTGTCTCTCTCTCTGTGTCTCTCTTGAATAAATAAATAAAATCTAAAAAATAATATAAAATATCCTTCAAAAACAAGGGGGTGTGTGTCTGGCTGGCTCAGTTGGACGAGCATAAATTCTTGAGTTCCAGCCCCATGTTAGGTATAGAGATTACTTAAATAAATAAACATTTTTTATAAATCAGAGAGGTATGTACATGTGTTCCTATCACTTGGAATGGATATGGAAAAATCTGTCCATATGCCAAAAGGATTTGATTGGCTATGAATATATCTGTTTGCAACACTGCATTTGTGCATTTGTGAATAAATGCCCTGCTGCAGATTAACTGTCTTCTGTATTTGATTCAAACCATGGGAAGGTATTTAAAAGAAAAACCTTCTAGAGGATTTAAGCTTTTACTAGAACCTCCTCACAGTATTGATTCTAAATTCAAATTCAACATTAAGTGAGGCCTAATTTCATTGGTCCAACTTTACCATGCTCTTCAGAATGAAGATTTTATTTATCCTTGCTGTTTCTTTATTGGTACAAAATTAGTCTTTGAATTCTGAAATACTTGTAATTTCAGTTTGAACGAGAGAAAAAGCAAAGCTTAATATATTGTGTGATAAGAAATCAGTTATTTATCATACTTGAGAACCAAAACTTGACTGATACAACAAATGTTTTGCTTTTCTTCTGTTTTGACATCATAAAAACAGCTACTGAAACATTATCTGACTGCAAATAGTCAATACAGCCCCACAAATCTTTTTAAGCTGCTTTCTGAGAACAGATGTAGAGCTGAAATGTGAACTACAGCAAATGAATTGCAATTATGTTATTTACATCAGTAATAGTTATTTTTAAAAAGCCAGCAATGAAACTCCAGCAACTACATTTTTTTTTCAGCAACTACATTTTTATGGACAATTGCTCAAAGTATCTTAGGATAAAAGGGAATTAGTTGGGTAAACTAATGAAAAAAAAAACTTTAAAACTTGAAGTAATTTTGACGTGTGACCTAAAATCTAATAATCCCACACACTCCAAGATGTGGTGATTATTGAGAAAATGCTGTTCCATGTATTTCTTCTTAATATATGAGCCTAAAATTTGATATAAAATTTTTATATAAAAATGGAAATAGGGGATACTAAAATTTGATATAAAATTTTTATATAAAAATGGAAATAGGGGATTCCCTCAGCGGTTTAGCGCCTGCCTTTGGCCCGGGGCGTGATCCTGGAGTCCTGGGATCGAGTCCCGCGTTGGGCTCCTGGCACGGAGCCTACTTCTCCCTCTGCCTGTGTCTCTGTCTCTGTCTCTCTCTCTCTCTATGTCTATCATGAATAAATAAATAAAATCTTTTTAAAAAATGAAAATAATTTCCTTTTATTTTTCCTAACAAAATTTAAACAAAAAGAAGGGAAGGCAATTTGGTCAGGGGATATTAAAACACAACCAACTACCAACCCTACTTGTACACACTTGTTTTATAGTTTTTTAAGATAAATAAAACTAGCTCTAAATGATCACTGGTTTTAAAGATTTTATTTATTTATTTATTTATTTATTTATTTATTTATTTAGAAAAAGCACAGTGGGCATGGTCAGAGGGAGAAGCAGACTTCAGGCTGACCAGGGAATCCAAGAGGGGGTCTCCATCCCAGGATTGAGCCACCCAGGTGCCCCTAAATGGTCACTGGTTTTATTTCAAGACTGTGTTCAGGGTTTCTCTTCACTGCCATATAAAGCAATATCAAAGGCAAATCAGGCTGACGGAGCCATTCCTAACATTGCCCCCATCTCCTTGTGTGTGTACCATTAACACACAGGGTGGCTCAGTCATTTGGCTCAGGTCATGATCTTGGGTTCTTGGGATCAGTGGTTGTGGGGCAGGGGACTCAGCACTCAGCGGGAAGTCTGCCTCTCTCTCTCTCTCATTCTCGCTCTGCCCCCACCCAAAGTTCTTGCTTCTGAGCACGGGCATGCATGCTCTCTCTCTCAAAAAAAAAAAAAAAAAAAAAAAAAAATTTAAAATGGAAATCATTCTTCATAGTGTTACAATTTAAATAAGATAATGTATATAAAACATAGTTCTTTAAACATATCAGAGTAATAAATAGAGGCTATTGCTATTATAATATGCTATTTAAATATTTCTTAGGTGCTATTTACTGTAATAGATAGTTAAACAAGACCCTGAAAAGGAAACAGATAACCCCATTTGTAGCCTCATGGGATTTCCAACCATCACTTAATCAGCAAACCATGTGCATGGTGCTGTAATAGATGCGAAGATTCCCATCTAACCAGTTAGAGTGCTCTAACTCCAACAAATATTTTCCCCTTTCCTCCTATTGTTGCTTCCACCCCTCCCCCCATATTAACTTATTGTCTTAGACTGACTTTTTCTACAAAGCTGGAACTCTCATTGGGTCCAAGTTCACATCTCCCCAAGCTGGTCAGACAGGAAATGACTTGCTTCTTTAACTTCTAAATCAGAAACATCCTAACCAAAGTCTCCAACTGGCTAGACTTGAGTCGTATGTGCAGTCCTACCACAGTGTGTGTTATTGGCAACTTGCAATAAAATCATACATTTAGAAGAGTGGGCAGGAAAGGGGAGGAGCCGACCCCCATAAAGAAATAGCTGCCTTTTCCAAAATGAGAGGGTGCAGGACAGGGTAGACAAAACAATCTATGTGCAACACTTAAGATGAAGTTTAAAAGTGACGTGCATCTGTAATTGTCTGTTGGAGCAGGAATATGATAGGATAAAGTCTAAAATCCTACACTAAGATGAATAAACCTTTTAAAAACTTGACTTTCCCTCTAATGTACATTTGTGCTGTGATTCATCATTGGTCATAGAAGATGCTTGATATTTGCTCAGTTGTGTATTGATAACTGATGGAGTGAGGCAAAATAAAGCAAATAAGTATGTATAATCAGGCTCCAATCAGGAGAAATGAATGACACAGTAATTTGAATAGGGAAAGTTCTGTATAAAGAATTATTAACTATAACAGGGGATTAGCTAAAGAGAATGCAAAAGGATGTGTGAATAGCAGATGTTGAGAGCAGCCATTACCCACACGCTGAGATAGAGCACCAAGGAAGGGGGACTCAGTGTTGACATCCAGACTTTGTCAGAAATAGCATAGCCTTATCTCACCATATCGCCAAGTTTGTGAAGGTGCCTCACTGGTGAAACTCACTCGAAGTCCATCCCCTGGAGTGCTGGAAGAAGGTGTTCATGGAGAAATACCTTTCCATCAGCACTCAGATACAGTCACCCAAGAGAAACCATGAAAGTTTGCTGATGGAAAAGTGCTATATGCATATGGCACCCAAGTGCCACTGGCCACTGCTGAAGCCTGAGGAGGGAAGAGCACACTGCAGCCGGGAAGAGAAGCCTCTTTCTCCTCCAGCATGCTCACCACACCTCTAACTGACAATGCTCAAGGAGGAAGAAGAAAGTCCATTATTCTGGAGCAGGCAATGAAAGGTAGCTTTGGAGGTGGGAGGCGATAAATTACTAACTGGTACAAATTTATGAGATTTTCTTAAATGCTCATCTTGAAGAATACCTTGCATCAGTCTTATTCGGCCATACTTTAATGCAACTTAGCCAGAGAAGGAGGACATAATGTGTCCAGGAGGCTCTGCAAATCCTACAGGTGAAAGGACACTACTTAAAAACGTAAAAGAAAAACAAATGTAAAAGGAAGGGTTGAAATCTTGGCACTAGAAGGGCTTTTTCAGCTTGAAATAGATGACTGAAGATGGAAATTTGGTAGTCTCTTACTTTGATCTGGGAAGTAGCATGGAAACACATTAACTCTACAGATGCAGTCGAAATTACATCTAAAGTAGATTTGTGTTTTTATAAAACTCTGCTACATACTCTAAGAGAAACTCAGATGTTTATATGAAAATTCATTCACTGGTATAGGAGGCTTTATAGGTGGTGTGTAGGCAGACTGAAAAACAAGTATGACATGTTTAAACTGAGATGAATTAAAAATTTTAATTTAGAAGATGATAAGCGTTAACTGAGGAGCAAAACTTACCAATGTGTTTTCCTTTTCGGTTCATTCTTCCCTTTTTATTTTTTTATTTTATTTTATTAAAAAAATTTTTTTTAAGATTTTATTTATCTATTCATGAGAGACACACAGAGAGAGAGAGAGGCAGAGGGAGAAGCAGGCTCCACACAGGGAACCCGACATGGGACTCGATCCCAGGTCTCCAGGATCAGGCCCTGGGCCAAAGGCGGCACTAAACCATTAAGCCACCTGGGCTGCCCAGGCTTCCCTTTTTAAAAGAAGAAGTGGATGCCCCTACATGTTACATCTAGTGGAGCATAGTATTGTATCCATCGGAGTCCAATGAGGAAAAAGAAAAAGAAGATAAAAAAGTAAAACACTGGGTATGTTAACAGGGAGATTTTATAGAGACAACTAATTACTTGAGGGTTATAGAACTGAAAAAACAAGCATGGTGCAAGCAGGTAACCCAAAGCTAATGGCAGAAGCAATAGGTACACCTAGGCCTGGGGAAACAATAGGGAAGACTTTGAGATTACCCGTCACCTCCTTGGACCAAGTGACCTTTGGAGCTGGGGATGAGGCTCCTGAGAAGTGCTGGCACCTGGCTACCTCCAAGGGGGTGATAAAGCTGGGACTGCTGACAGAAGTTAGGCCAACACAGAAACAGCACAAAATCAGGAAAGAAGTTTATTCCTTCCTCCTCCCACCTTCTAATCTGGTTCAGAATTGGCAGAATTTAACACTAGCTGGCAAAGGAGTCTGGGAAATGTAATCAGCAAAGGCCAAGTTGAAGCATCAAGAGAGAAGCTACAAAAGAGTACATTTGAGGATGAGCGACAATAGGTGAATAATCAGTCCGGTGAGCTAGCTAGCTAGCTAAGGGGCATCATCTAAGAATTTTTTCTTGGGGCACCTGGGTGGCTCAGTTAGCTAAGCATCTGACTTTGGCTCAGATCATGATCTCAGGGTCCTGGAATCAAATCCTGTGTTGGGCTCCGCTCAACGGGGAGTCTGCTTGTCCTTCTTCCTCTGCTCTTTCCCCCACTTATGTGTGTGTGCACATGCTTTCTCTTTCTCAAATAAATAAATACAATCTTAAAAAAAAAAAAAAGGAATTTTTTTGGGGGGGTGCCTGAGTGGCGCAGTCAGTTAAGTGTCTGACTCTTGGGCAGCCCGAGTGGCTCAGTGGTTTAGCGCTGCCTTCAGCCCAGGGCCTGATCCTGGAGACCCAGGATCAAGTCCCACGTCAGGTTCCCTTCATGGAGCCTGCTTACGTCTCTGCCCCTCTCTCTCTCTCCCTCTCTCTCTCTCTGTGTCTTTCATGAATAAATAAATAAAATCTTAAAAAAAAAAGGTGTCTGACTCTTAGTTTTGGTGAAGGTCATGATCCCACACCATAGGGCAGGTCTGAGATCAGGAGTTGCATGCTCTACTGACTAAGCCAGCCAGGTGCCCCATTCTTTAATTTCTTTTTTTTTTTAAAGATTTTATTTATTCATTTATTCATGAGAGACACAGAAAGAGAGGCAGAGACACAGGCAGAGGAAGAAGCAGGCTCCATGCAGCCCAGTGTGGTACTCGATCTCAGAACCCCAGGATCATGCCCTCAGCTGAAGGCAGATGCTCAATTGCTGAGCCACCCAGGCGTCCCTTTAATTTCTTTTTAAACAAATTTTTAACAACTTTATAATTCACATACTACATAATTCACTAACTTAAATTGTACAATTCAATTGGTTTTAGTAGAGTTGTGACACCATCACCACAATTAATTTGAGAACATATTCATCAGCCTCAAAAGAAACCCTGCATACTTACTTCCCACTTTTTCCTGTAACTTGTAGCCCGAGGCAAACTCTCATCTTTCTGTCCCTATAGATGAACCTATTCTAGAGATTTCCAGTAAGTCATACAATATGTAGTATTTTATGCCTGACTTCTTTCACTTTAACACAATGTTTTTAGCATGTATAATTACCTCTCTGATTTTTATTGCTGAATAAAAATGTAAGGATATGATACATTTTATTTATTCATTTATGTCATCATCAGTAGATGATGGACATTTGGGTTTCTTTCACTTTATGACTATTATAAATTATGCACCTTTGAATATTCATATGGAGGTTTTGATACAGACAACTGTGCCTTCTTTAATTTCTTTTTGAAACTAAAGATGTTGTAAATAGAATTGTTTTCTTAATGTCTTTTTTATATTTTGTATTGCTAATGTGTAGAAATAAAATTGATTTTCGTATTGATCTTGTACTCCAGCAACCTTGCTGAACTTGTTTATTAAACCTTAAAATTTTCTGAAGGATTCCATTTTCTTTTCTTTTTTTTTCCATTTTATTTTTCAAAGTGAAAATATGTCTTTGGTATGTATCCCATATATACACTTCCTCCATTTTTAGAAAACCTTTTCTCTCCATTTACAACTCTATTGGTCAACTTTTGTTTAAAATCTTTCTTAGATTTTATACTCTTATACTACTACCACTATTTTTGTATAACTTGTGAATTTGGTTATAACAGGATTTGCTGAACAAATCCTCAAATAAAAGTATATTTACACAAACCAATTAACAAACATGGATCAACATATAAAAGTAATGAGGCAAACAGTTTCTCAAAGTTAGAATGTTTATAAAGAATGATCCTTGTATACATCAATTTGTGATTGTCCATTGCCACGTGGTAGAAAGAAAAGCACAGGGCATTTCTAAAAGATAGATTGGATGCCTCAAGAAGGCATGACAGATAAAGATATAGAGATGATTGGGATTAGTCTCCAGTAGGAGCCAAGATAGTATAGCACTCTTAGAGTCAAAATCAGGGAAATCCAAACTTATTTTGTGGCACAGCTGAAGAATCTATAAAAAGTAAAAATATTCATTGTTTGTCCTATATTTGTTTTCAAATTATTACTTCGGACTTTAGCTTTTATCCAAGATGGAGTAACAGGAACCTTATTTACCTTTCCTTTGAAAATGATGAAAAATCCAGACAAAGCATATGAAACCATGGCTTTTAAGACACTGGACATTAGACAACAAAAGACAATAATCACCGAAAGATGGGAAACAGATAATTTGAGTTCCTGATTATTCAAGCTTAATGTCTTGAGAGAGTTTTCAGGCCGTGGTGTAAGGAGAGGGGACTTAAAGCCCAGGACTCTCTGAGTTGAGGAGATGAGGCACAGAGACAAGAAAAGACCAAGGCTGCTACAATTCACTGGACATGTTACAAGAAAAGAAAAGCTACACAAAGAAAGAACTGTGGTAGATTTGTGGAGACCCATCTTACCAATGCATGGATAGGAGGAAAGTACCCAAGGTCAAGGAAAGAACTATCTGAGAAGATTAGAGACAACAATGCCCAGTGTATACAAAGGGCTTGAAATAGTCCTGTATCCCACCAGTCAGATTAGAAAATCTTAAAATTCTTGGGACATTGGGTACAATACTCAAGGTTTTCCTTGGAGTGGGGATTTGAAGCTAAGGGCTGCTTTAATCCCATCTAACAAACCTTCAAAGGCCTTCCCATATTTGAACATTCAACTAAAGATACACAGACTACACAAAAGCATACTTGAGGATGCTCAACATCATTAGTCATTAGGGAAATTCATATTAAAATTATAATGAGGGGCACCTGGCTGGCTCGGTAAGAAGAACACGTGACTCTTAACCTTCAGGTCATATGTTCTAGCTCCACATTGGGTGAAGAAATTGCTAAAAGAAAAAGTAAACTTAAAAAAAAATCATAATGAGATGCTACTGCTTACCTATTACAATAGCTAAAATTAAAATGTCTAACCAGGGACGCCTGGATGGCTCAGCAGTTGGGCATCTGCCTTTGGCTCAGGGGGTGATCCTGGGGTCCCGGGGTCGAGTCCCACACTGGGCTCCCTGCATAGAGCCTGCTTCTCCCTCTGCCTGTGTCTCTGCCTCTCTCTCTGTGTGTGTCTCTCATGAATAAATAAATAAAGTCTTTAAAAGATAAAATTTTAAAAAAAGATAAGAAAATAAAATGTCTAACCATACCAAGTGCTGGTATGGATGTGGAGGAAATGCAATTCTTTTTTTTTTTTTTTTTAAGGATTTTATTTATTTATTTATGAGAGACATAGAGTGAGAGAGGCAGAGCCACAGGCAGAGGGAGAAGCAGGCCCCTCCCAGGGACCCCAATGCAGGACTTGACACAGGACCAGGTACCATGCCCTTAGCCAAAGGCAGATGCTCAACAGCTGAGCTACCCAGGTGTCCTGGAAATGGAATTCTTATATAATGCTGGTGGGAATGTAAAATGAAACAGCCCACCTGGAAAATAGTTTGGCAGTCTGATTCTGGCATCAGTTCCAATGTGTGTTTTTTTTTTTCACATCACCAAGCAATGTTCTGACACCAGCTGAATGTCCTGTAATTCAACTGAATTCAGACACTATCTACCTGAAAATAGTGTCAACCCCAAAGTTTAAGCGCTCAGTCCTGCAAGACTGTCTCTCACCTGCCCATAGCACTTCTGACACAGTCATAAGACCAGGTGTCACTGGTTTTTTTGACCAATCTGCTGCAGATTGGAGGTTATAAGGACTCCTCTCCCTAATTTGCTAGAGCTGCTCACAGAATTCAGGAAACATTTTAATTCCTATATTACCAGTTTATTATAAAAGGTTAACTGAGGAGGTGCCTGGGTGGCTCAGTTGATTGAGCGTCCAACTCTCGATTTTAGCTCAGTCATGATCTTAGGGTTGTGGGATGGAGCCGGTGGGCTCGGTGCAGAGTCTGCTTGAGATTCTCTCCCCCTCCCTCTGCTCCTCTCCCTGCTCTTGTGCTCTGTATCTCTCTCAAATAAATAAATCCTGAATAAAATAAAATAAAATAAAATAAAATAAAATAAAATAAAATAAAATAAAATAATAAAATAAAATAAAATAAAATGTTAACTGAGGAATAGCCAGATGAGAGAGATGCAAGTATAGGAAGAGAGGCACAAAGCTTCCATGCTCTGAATGTTCTACTCTCTCCCAACCTATACATGTGTTCACCAACTCAGAAGCTCTCCAAACACTGTCCTTTGGCAATTTTATGGAGGCTTCATTACTTGGTCTGACTGATTAAATCGTTAGCCATTGGTGATTGAACTTAATCTTCAGCCTGTCTCCAATCCCCAGAGTTTGGGGTGGGACTAAAAGTTGGAATCTTCAGTTTGTGATTTCCTCCTTTGGTTATTTAGGGGCTTTCCCAAAGCCACCTATTAACATAACAAAGAAACCTTTATCACTCTTTTCACTTAGGAAATTCCAAGGGTTTTAGAAGCTCTGTGCCAGGTACTGAGATGGACAAAAACCAACTGCATAGTTCTTATTATAAATCACTATATGACAGGCAATTTCTTAGAAAGTTTATACACACACTTACCATATGACCCAACAACTATTACACTCCTTAGTAATTTGCCTCAGAAAAATGAAGAGTTCATAGCAGCTTCCTTTTTAACTGCCCAAACTGGAAATAACCCAAATATCCAACAACAGGGAAATGGATAAACAATGTGTAGCGGATCCAGACAATGAAATATTTCTATAAATAAAAAGAAATGAACTATTTATACGTGAATGGATCAATCTCAAAGTAATGCTGAGGAATGAAATCAGGCAAAAAAAGAGTTCATATGGAAAGAGTTCCACTCACACAAGCCTCTAGAAAATGAAAACTAATATACAGGGACTGTTCTAAGCTGCACTATGTACTCTCACAATTCATCTGTTGGAATCTTAACCCTCAGCACCTCAGAATGTCACTGTACTTGGAGACAGGGTCTTTAAAGAGGTAATTAAGTTAAAATGAAGTCTTCAGGGTGGGCCCTGATGCAATCTAACTGGTGTCCTTATAATTTCCTTGAAGGAAATTTCTACTCAGATGGGTACAGAGCGAAGACCTTGTGAAGTCATAGTCAGGAGATGACGATCTATAAACCGTGGGAGAAAACCCTCAAAAGAAATGTACTCTAAGCACACTTTGATATTGGATTTCTAATCTCCAGAACTGTGATAAAATAAATTTATCTTCTGTAAGCCACCAGTCTGTGTGATATTTTATTATATAGTAGCCTTAGCCAATGCAGTAACTGAAAGCAGATCAGTAGTTCATGGATAGTTGAGGGTTGTGGAGAGGAGGGGTGTAGAGTGTTAACAAAGGGCAATAGAGAATTTAAAGGAATAATGGCTCTGTTTACCATCTTGACCATAGGGGATGCTTTCATGACTTCATACACACAGTATAGCGAGAGTTACCAAACTGTACGCTTTAAATATGTACAGTTTATTGTGTGTCAGTTGCATCCTCAATAAAACCAGTTTTAAGAGTAGCGTGTTCCATATCTATTTTGATTTTGGTTATTATGGTACTTTTTTTTAAAAAATTTTATTTATTTGTTTATTCATGAGAGACAGAGAGAGAGAGGCAGAAGACAGGGAGAGAAGCAGGCTCCCCACAGGGATCCCGATGTGGGACTCGATCCCCAGACCAGGATCATGCCCTGAGCCAAAGGCTGGTACTCAACTGCTGAGCCACCCAGGTGTTCTGTTATGGTACATTCTTGTACTTTTTATTAACGATGACTTTTGTATATTCTTATTTTAATTTTAAAATATTGATACTGTATTTTGCAACCATCTTAAGAAACCTAATTTTAGATATCTTTGATAGTATCATATATAAAGTAATGAGAACAACATTAAGATTGGAGTCTTAAAGACTTTTTCATGATGCTTTAGGAATTATAAACATGAGAGTTTGTTTCCTCCTCTCATATTAATTTAAAAATCCATGATTTTCTTTTCTTGAGTGGTGTACACTGCCCCGTGCCACCATCCCAATTTTCAGATGATCCCAGACCTGCTGGCTGATCTTTAGAATCACCTGGGGAAACTGATAAATAAAAGAGATTCCTGGGATCCCTGGGTGGCGCAGCGGTTTAGCGCCTGCCTTTGGCCCAGGGCGCGATCCTGGAGACCCAGGATCGAATCCCACATCAGGCTCCCGGTGCATGGAGCCTGCTTCTCCCTCTGCCTGTGTCTCTGCCTCTCTCTCTCTCTCTGTGACTATCATAAAAAAAAAAAAAAAAAAAAAAAGAGATTCCTGTGTCCCATCCCTTGTTACTCTGGCTCAAGAAACATGAAGTTCAAAAGCCTTGCTTTTAACTTTTTTATTATAGAAAATTTCAAACCGTGTGTAAGGTAGACATAATAGTATAATTAACACCCATGTATTCATTACCTAATTTCAACAATAATTATTTATGGCCCAATCTTTGTTCATTCATCCCCATCCTCTCCCTTCAATTTCAGTGATCTGTAGTTTTGAGTTCTCTGGGTGATTGTGATAATAAAGACACACATGGAAACACACACACACAGACATCATTTAAAAACTCAATATTATTGTAATTATATGGACATATTAAAATGTAAGCAATTTTCTATTGTTGAACATTTAGATTATCTTCAATTCTTTATAAAGAAGGACATGATGCATAACCTAATTTATATATATATATATATATATTTTTTTTTTTTTTTTTTTTAAGATTTTACTGTTTGAGAGAGAGAGAGAGACAGTGAGAGAGAGCAGGAGATGGAGGGAAAGGGAGAAGCAGGCTCCCTGCTAGCAGGGACTCAGGGCTCAATCCCGGGATCCTGGGATCATGACCTGAGCCAAAGGCAGACACTTAACCCACTGAGCCACCCAGGTGCCCCAACCTAACACATAATCTTGACCAAATATTTAGACCTCAACTATAATTTGCATGATTATAAATTTTCACTCTAAATGGTTTCCTCATTGAGAGATTTATTGGGAATGCATTAAACTATGTAACAAATGTTGAAATATTCACCTAAATATGCAAAAATATTCTTAGACAGTTGGGAAATACAAAATAATCTTTAATTCTACAAAACTACAAAGAATTTATAATCCCACTGGAGATAATTCTCTGCAATGAGACTTTGTGAGTTTGCATTGGTGAGAGTAGGAATTGAGAGGTGGTAGCGGAAAGAGGGGTAAAAAAGACTGGAAATGTGTGAGTTTATATAGAGAGATGAGGGCCTCTGCCTACCTGCTTGCATAAAAGCTTCTGTCTACTGTGAGATTGCTTAGTCTTTGCAGCTTGGGAATGGCCATGTGTTCACCTCACAAGGAAGTGACAGCCATGATAAGAAACTAAACCATGATTTGATTCTTCCAATCATGCTGATAATAAGGTTTTAGGACTACAGGTCAGTGGTTTAGAACTTACTCAGTTTATTCCTTGAAGCACAGATGGGTGTTCCCTCTCCTTTCCTTTGAGTATTCATATAGGGACCGGGCAAGAGTCTCATGACATATACTTGTTTAGTCTTACAGAGCGGTCAAGCAGAGAAAGCCTGGTGCAGTTAACTAAAATGGCCAGTGGGAGATGCTCCCTGGTATGGAGCCTAGGGGGCAGGATGAAAAGGACTCAGCAACCCTAGCTCTTGGGATCCCTAACCAAACTTCTTGCAAGATCCTTTTCTAGGTTTGCCCACCTGGCACTTAGTTGTCAGTTGGTACCAGGGGCATGCCAATTTATCCTCCCTCCTTTCTTCTCTCCCTTCTTTTTTAAAAAAATTTTTTAAGTTCTTGAATTAATCTTGAGAGATACTAAGGCAGAGGAAAAAAATTTTTTTAATGTAGCAGCTGAAAGAGACTGTAGACTGGTGATAAAGTCATTGGTTGAAATGATGGAAAACTTTTTTGGAAATCCTTTAACATTCAGGATTCCCAAATTTTCAGAAAAAACAATTTCTGAACTTCTCAGGAAAAAAGAAAGTATGCTCTGTTCAACTCAGGAAGTAATTCTTACACATTTTATCTGGTCTCCAATATTACTATCTATTTAATATTGAAAGAAAAATATACTAGCACACATAGACTAAGTAGTTATAACAAGAGAATAGCAAAAAAAGGACAGATAAATAAGTTTATTTTTCTCTCACAAAGTGACCTGAATGTGAGTGTTCCAATCCTTGATGGCAATGGAGCATGTAGTAGAAACCCTGGTTCCTTCATCTCCTGCTCTGTCATCTTTTAGGGTATATTCTTTGTGGTCGATGCTGGCTTAACTTCCACTGTTTTCTTTAAAAAAAAAAAAAAGATTTTATTTATTTATTCATGAGAGACAGAGAGGGGGGAGAGAGAGAGAGAGAGAGAGAGAGAGAAGCAGGCTCCATGCAGAGAGCCCGATGTGGGGATTCGATACCAGGACTCCAGGATTACTACCCGGGCGGAAGGCAGGCGCCAAACTGCTAAGCCACCCAAGGATCCCCAACTTCCACTGTTTTCAAGCCAGCTTATGGGAGGTAGGAAAAGCAGGAGAGGGCAAAAGGCTTCATCTTTAGTGAGATGACCTGGAAGTTAAGTGCATCAATTCTGTTCACATCACTGGCCTAAAATAGTCACATGGTCACATTTAGGTCCAAGGTAGGTTGAGAAATGTGGTCCAAGGCTGGGTGGTCATCATGCATCCAGCTAATACTGAGGAGAAATAAACTGAGAAATGGACTATAGTTAGTAGTTTCTAGCACATAGAGTCTGAAAGAAATAGGTCTTTCCCAACAAAACAATTTTTTGTAGGATTCAACTGCTTGAATTTTGCTTATTCTTAGATTACTCTATTTTTGTAAAGAATTTTATAAATCAAAAAAATTCCCTTCACTGGCTAGTTTATTAGAGAACTAGTATAACCATGAAGGGTATTAAATTAGTGATTATTTTCATGAATTATTTAAATATATTTTATGTCTACCTAGTAAAGAGAAATAATGGAGTATTAGATTTATATTCCTTGTTGATTGCTGTGTAATAAATTATTCTAAAATGTAGGAGCTTAATATAACAAACATTTGTTATCTCACACAGTTTCTGAGGTTAAGAATCTCAGAATTAAAGATGTCAGAGTTTAGCTCAGTGGTTTTGGGGCAGGGTTTCTCATGATGTTGCAGTTAAGATTTTAGCCAAGACTGCAGTTATCTGAAAGCTTGACTGGGTTGGAGAATTCACTTCAAAGCTAACTTGATGGCTGTTGGCAAAGGGCTCTAGTTCCCTACCTAGAAAACTTCTCTGTTAAGTCTGCTCAGGACTCATGGCAAACTGCTTCCACCAGAGCAAGAGCCTAACAGAGCAACAAGGAAGATGTATTATGATACATCTCTTATAAACTCTTTAACATTTAGGATTAAATGACAAGCTGTCACCTTTGCTTGATTCAATTGATCACATGGATCAACCTTGATACAAGGTGGGGAGATTATACAAGAATGTGAATAATCAAGAGGCAGGGATCATGGGAGCCACCTTAGAGGCTGGCTACCACAGTACCCACCTTTTATCGGAAAAAAAACCCTCCAGAAAATCTATCATTTTTTAAAACAAAAAACTTCTATCCAAAGGTTTGTATGATTATTAATTCCAAAGTTTCTCAGTGCAAACAAACTTGAGGTGTTTACTTTGTGTGCACAAGAAAAAGTTGACACATTTGCATAAGATGATTTGATTAATTTCATTCAGTTCTGAGGAGCATTCCGTCTTTCAGGTTTTATTTGATTAAAAATGTCTTTTTAAAAAGTTCTTCACTTTTGGGGTGCCTAGCTGGCTCACTTGGTAAAATATGTGACTCTTGATCTTCAGGTTGTGAGTTCGGGCCACATATTAAACATAGTGATCACTCAAAAAAATAAAGATAAAAAAAAAGAGTTCTTCACTTTGCTGTGCACACAAGGCTTCCTCAGAGTGAACATTTTCAATCAGATGTGGTTTCTTGGAAAGTTTCAGAAGTTAATGTTAATAAGGTCCTTTGAAGATGACGTTTTGTAAATTAGGGTCCAGTTTAAAGTCATAGGATCCTTTAACCTTGTCTGAACAGTGAGC
Source organism: Canis lupus baileyi (assembly GCF_048164855.1). NCBI lineage: Eukaryota > Metazoa > Chordata > Mammalia > Carnivora > Canidae > Canis > Canis lupus. The sequence goes on along the minus strand of NC_132850.1, from coordinate 45,145,193 downwards.
TATATTTGGGGATTTGGAGTACAGAGGGTCTGTCTTGGATTAGGTCTCAAAATACATAAAGGATTTCCTTAAACAGGCCCAGGGTCAGATACAACAGGTGGTTCATTTCTAATTTTGGAATCAGAAGAAGCCAGTTGAGAGTGAGGCTGTTCTTCACTCATTTAGCAGGAGTGAGAATAATTTTGCCAAGAAGTCAAATATCGAAAACACTGGAAATGTGTTATTCTAATACTTCTGGTAACAAGCCACAATTTTAGAAGACAATATAGAATTTTGATGAATTCTGATAAAGGCTTATTGGTATTTAATAAATTTGTCTAAAAATGTCAAAGATATGCATGTCAGATTCTATACTAGAATACTTATTTAATTGATCATGTACATTCTTTTTTTTTAAGATTTTATTTATTTATTCATGAGAGAGAGAGAGAGAGAGAGAGAGGCAGAGACACAGGCAGAGGGAGAATCAGGCTCCATGTGGGGAGCCTGATGTGGGAATCAATCTGGGGTCTCCAGGATCACACCCTGGGCTGAAGGCAGCGCTAAACCACTGAGCCACCCGGGCTGCCCAATCATGTACTTTCTTATTTTGGTTATACTATTGTCAGTGAATTAAATTTTTGTAATGGAAAATAAAGACATGGTAAAGGATGTATCTAGGTTCCTTTTCTTTTCAAAGTATTCAAAGGAATTTTGGGGGCTTTAGGAGATGGTGATATTACTGTATTAAAAAATATATGTGTAGGGACACCTGGGTGGCTCAGTGGTTGAGTGTCTGCCTTTGGCTCAGGTCGTGATTCCAGGTCAGGGATCAAGTCTGCATCAGGATCCCTGTGAGGAGCCTGCTTCTCCCTCTGCCTGTGTCTCTGACTTTTTCTGTGAGTCTCTCATGAGTAAATAAATAAAATCTTAAAAAATACATATATATATGTGTGTAAGCACATTTAAATAAGATTAAAATATGGTTAAGCTTTCAAATAAAAAATGTGCCTGAAGCACAGTCACCGAAGATGAAATTATTGTGCATAGAAAAGTGAGCTAAACTTTTTATTTGAATGTATTTTTAAAAAACGGGGATGCCTGGGTGGCTCAGCAGTTGAGGGTCCGCCTTCAGCTGGGGCGTGACCTCAGGGTCCTGGGATTGAGTCCCGCATCCAGCTCCTCGCATGGAGCCTGCTTCTCCCTCTGCCTATATCTCTGCCTCTCATGAATAAATAAAATCTTAAAAAAAAATAAATATAAAAAAAATAAATAAATAAAAATAAATAAATAATTAAAGCAATGTAATCATGAACTTTTTTTTTAAAGATTTATTTTAGAGAAAGCTTATGCACATAGGGGGAGGGGCAGAGGGAAAGAATTTTAAGCGGACCCCTTCTCACCTCGGTGGAGTGTAGAGCCCAATTTGGGGCTCTACCTCAGGACCCTGAGATCATGACCTGAGAGGAAATCAACAGTGAAATAAATGCTCAGGGACTGAATCACCCAGGTGCCTGGAACATTTCAACTACAAAATCAAGGTTGATAAATTTTCAAATGTGAAGCTCCTGGAAATATAGTTTTTTTTTTTTTAGAAAAAGATTTATTCATGAGAGACACAGAGAGAGAGGCAGAAACAGAGGCAGAGGGAGAAGCAGGCATCCTTTTTTTTTTTTTTAATTTGAGTATTTTTTTTTTTTTAAGTTTTGTTTACTTATTCATAGACACAGAGAGAGAGAGGCAGAGACACAGGCAGAGGGAGAAGCAGGCTCCACGCAGGGAGCCCGATGTGGGACTCGATCCCGGGTTTCCAGGATCACACCCCAGGTTGCAGGCAGCGCCAAACCACTGCGCACCGGGGCTGCCCAGAAGCAGGCTCCCTGTGGGGAGCCCGATGTGGGACCCTAAGCTGAAGGCAGATACTCAACCACTGAGCCACCCAGGCGTCTCAAAATATAAGTTTTTTTTTTTTTTAATATAAGGTTTTAATATGGCCTCAAGATACTGAGCAACGCAATCTTAACATGATATATACTGTAGATTCCCTGTAAATACATACTGAACATGAGTTTAGCTTCAGAAAATCTTTTTGAAGGAATATTAAAATAAATATTAGAAAAGGCTTAGTTTTCTTTTGGCACATCATAAAGCTTATAAAATTAATACCATAGAATCTACTCACTTTAGGAACTCAATATTTAAGCCCTACAGTTTAGATATTACTTGAATTTCTCTGGAGGTTTAAAAGGCAAAGCATGTTCAAATCTCTTTTTCTTTTCTTCTTTTTTCTTTTCTTTCCCTTCCTTCCTTCCTTCCTTCCTTCCTTCCTTCCTTCCTTCCTTCCTTCCTTCCTTCCTTTCTTTTTTTTTTTTTTTAATTTGACAGCGAGCATGAGGGGGTTGGGTAGGGGCCGAAGAAGAGGAAGAAACAGGCTCTCCACTGAGCAGGGAGGGAGCCAATGAAAAGGCAAAACCTAAAAAAACAAAACAAAACAAAACAAAAAACAAAACAAAAAAAAAACAAAAGAAAAGGCAAAACCTGTTTAAAAAAAAAAAAAGAGATAAGCCACGTTGTAGGTAGTGGCAAAGTTGGTAATTCTTTGTGAATGAAATGAGAAATATATATGCAATGTAAATGTATATTTAAAACATTTTATTTGAGAGGGAGAGTGAGAGAGACAGCCCACAAGGGGGGAGGGCGGAGAGGCAGAGGGAGAAGCCCACTCCCCTGCCCAGCAAGGAGCCTGACTTGGGGCTTGATCTCAAGACCTTGGGACCATGACCCCAGGAGATGCTTAACCCACAGAGCCACTCAGGCGCCCTGTAATGTAGATATTTTTAAATAAAGAAAAGCAACAGGTTTGACTTGAAACTAGATTTTTCTAAAAGCGATTCCACCGTGTTTGTACAAAATGTACAAAATTTAATACTGGGACAAGAAAAAATTCATTTAGGTCACAGTAACTTTGTGTTCTCGAAAAACAGCACAATTACGCATGGACTAAACATTAAGAATTCAAAATCAGCAGCACCGAGGAAACCGAACACGGGCGTCATTAATGGCTTGCACCTAAAGTACTGAAAACAAATTTCTGAAACAGAATTTTGAGTAATTGCGTTGGATCCTGACCATCGGGCTTGCCTTGCGACCATTCCAGAGTTTACTTGACTGCACGTCTAAACCTATGGTAACCCTCCCTACACTTTCTCCCTTGCCCCAAGGCCTCAAGACCGGAGTACAGTTTATGATTAACCGTGTATCTTGAAAATTAGGACGCCAGATATGTTGTGTTTTAGCAAAGTGAATTCTGGTGTCCAAAAACCACGCTGCATGAAGCAGAAGGTGTTTGAAGGAAGAAGGTCGGAAGCCGCAGATGCCGCCGGAAGCCGTGGCAAATCCAGCCTGGTATCACGCAATTAATCACCGGATGAATCTTTTAAGAAAAAATCTTCTTCTTCTGACCGGTGACCTCACTTTGCGCCGGGGCGCGCCGCTCCAAGGGCAGGGTGAACCGAGTCTGCGGCAAAGGCGTCGTCCGGCCGGCGTGCGGGAGCTGTTCCCCTAATACCTAATCGGAGCCGGCGGTCCACGCTTGGCTTGGGGCCAGCCTGCGTCGTCCCGCACCGTGCCGGTTCCAGGGGACCTCGCCAATTAGCTCTATTTTCTGCCTGAGCCGTTAAAGCCACCTCCATGGAGACGCCAGAGGGGCGGGGGGGAGGGGGCCGACAGGTGCGCCCTCTGTTTGGGGAGACACAAAGGGCCGGCCCACCGCGCCCGTGTCCCTGGCAACTCCACGCACGCACTCGTCGCGGCGCCGCGGCGCACTGGGCGGCCGCGCGGGCGGGACGGCGGGACGGCGGGACGGCGGGACGGCGCGCGTAGGTAGCCGCGTGTCGGCTCGCGGACACCGTGGGCCTGCTCGCGGACGCGGGGCCCGGGAAGCGCCAGCCGGCTCCCGGCGGCGGCGGCGGCGGCGCCCGCGCTGTAGGGACTTGTAGTCCGCGCGCCTCCCGGCACCTCCTCCGAGTAGGCCGCTCCGCGCGGCCCCGCCCGCCGCAAGCCGACTTCCTGCCGCTGGCAAGACTACACCTCCCGGCGTCCTCTCCGTTGTGCGGCCGAAAGTGAAAACAAATTCTGGGCTGCGAGGGTGCTGCCCTCCGCCGGGCGCCCCCACCGCTCCCCGCCCCTCCGGCGCCCTCCCGCGAGGTGGGGAAACGAGAGGCCGCGTCTTTTCTCTTTCGGCTTCTCCGGCTCCCAGGGCGGGGAGCGCGCCAAGGACGCAGGCCCCGCTTCCCCTGAGCCGGCCCCGCGCACGCGGGAGGCGGGGGTTTCCTCGCCTCACCCCGGCCGGGACGAGGAAACTTGTGGGCGCGGCGCCCCCCCGCCGTGTTCCTGCGCGGGGCAGCGAGGCCGCCGGGCAGCGACTCCTCACGCTCGGGGTTGGGGTTCTCTGGTTTGCCTCCCGTTGCCGCCGGGCGCGTGGTCTCCCGGGAGGCGGCCGCGTGCGCACAGCCATGCATTAGGCAGGGCTCCCCTATGCGCGCGGGGAGCGCCGCCCGCCGCCTCGGGCCGCCGCCGCCTGCCGCCGCCCGCCGAGCCCGAGCCCGAGCCCGAGCCCGAGCCCGAGCCCGAGCCGCCGCCCGTCGTAGGCCGGGGCGTCGAGGAGCCGGCGGCGCGGCCATGTGGGGCTAGCCCGCGCCGCGCCTGGCCTGCGGTAGGACCCGCAACATGGAGGCGGCCGTCGGCACTCCCGACGGCGTGGACCGGGGCGGCGCGGGGCCCCGCGAGGACGCGACGCCCATGGACGCCTATCTGCGGAAACTGGGCTTGTATCGGAAACTGGTCGCCAAGGACGGGTCGTGCCTGTTCCGGGCCGTGGCGGAGCAGGTAAGGGGCGGGGGGGGGGGGGCGGCGGGCTGCGGGCTGCGGTGCGGGCCGCCCACGTCTGGGGCAGCGCGTGGCCCGGCTGTCGTCACCGCGGCCCATTGTAACGCAGGAGCGGGACGCTGCCCTGGGTCTGGGAGCTGCAAATCGAAACTTGAAAACCCGTAAATTAACTGGGTGTCGTCCCCTCCGGGTGAAGAGGTAATGAGGACAACCTGTGAGGCCTGTTGAGCGCGTGTACGGTTGGTGATTGCCCGGCACTTGGCGAAATATTCTTCCACTCTGTTCCGCATTCACCTTCTCTCGGTTTTATGAGCGCAGCGTTCACGCCAGTAAACCAGATGTTTACTAGAGGAGGTGGTGCACCAGGCGTTACTCGCAGAGCCTTGTTTTTTTTCAGCTACTGGACTTTGGAATGTGGGGGAGGCTAGCCCGTCCATGTCCACTTGAATCGAGCGGAGAAATATGCAGTTTGGGAAAGGCAGTTTCTTAAAAAAATATAGAATATTTTGAAAGAATTGTCTTTGAGTAGATGCTACTCTTTGTTACGCTCTGCAAGGTTTACTAAAAGTACTTTACTTCTTAAGAGTCTGTTTTGGTGTTGGGGATTCTCTAGGCTTTTGACCGAATTTTTACTTGCTAATGGTCAACACGACTTTCTAACAGGAAGATTTTTTTTTCTTTCATTAGAGATTCTTTTTTTTTTTTTTCCGTGTTATATAACACTGTGTAGTTGGTATGCAATACCAAAACCCATCCTATATTGAAAAATAGCTGCTGAAATAGTTGGATAAAAGTTTCACGTTACTGCCCTGGTGTATATTTCATACCTTTCACGGTTTGCTTTCCTTCAGCTTAAGATCTGTTCCTCTCTTCTCTTCCCCTCCCGTGGAGTTGTTACGATTCTGTTTTTCTCCCCTATTTTGAATGCTAACTAGTTTTTCAAAATTTGTTTGTGAGTAAATGTTTTACTTAACATCTTCAGACTCCTCCGTTTTTGTTTTTGTTTTTGTTTTTCTGAAGAGCAGCCATTTATTTTCCAGAGGCCCTTGTTTTCACGTCGGTATCAAAATCTTTTTTTCAAATAAAATTGACTTAACTACTTAAGCTTTGCATTATATCGCAGGCATTGTCATACAGTTCTTTGTAAAACTCCTCAAATCCAGCTGTTTTTCAGTTCATTAGATTGCCCTCATTTTTAGAGATTTAGGATGCTCCAGTGCTGTGGGGTATGTTCACACACTCCCACCCCACCCTTTACTATTAGTGGATAAACAGTCTGTCCATTTGTGAATTTTTCGGATCTCCATCTGTCCTGCTGCTTCTGCCTCAGCCTCCCTGGACTCCTCAGCACCTCCGGAAGCAGAAGGAAGGAGTGGAAGTGAATTCGGGCCTTATTTTACACACAGTGTTAGCTCTAGCAAGAATTTGGTAAGGAAGGAGGTGGAAACGAATGGAAATAAGGGAAGTATGGTGCTCATTTGGTATTGGATTATCCAGATCCTGATTCCTACTGAAGTAGAAAAGTGTGTCTGATATCAGTATCCTGTGCCATAACTGGCAAACTGGATTATACAGAAACCTCTTATTGAAGGAGGATTTCTGTTTTTAAGTAGAAAGGGGCAAAAACTAGTATCATTAAGGACTCTTTCCTCATGTCAGATAACACATTTTATTGTCTCTAGGATTTAAATCAGGCATAAGAAAACATCCCCTTCTAATTATGTGACTATGATTTTTAGTATATTAAGCTTAGAAAGCTTAATACCATGAGTTTTGAGGGAAACTTGTTTCTTCAGTAGACGTGGACTAAGGGTGTAGCCTTCATGGGGTGGGGAGGGAAGTAACACCAACCTCAGGCTTAAAGGGTGTGCTCTGTAAAAATATGTACAGAGGATTTACTTTTTTGGCGACAGCTTTTCCAGTAATACCTAAATAATTTTTTTGTTTTTAAGAAGGAGCCAGAATCTAAATGGCAGTCTTTGGGAGATAAGGTGGGGTAGAGACTTAAATTAGGGGTAGTCTTTTCCTCCAACTTACCTGATTAAATAGGCCCTTCCCTTTTTACACTTCTGGACTTGGGCCTGCAGAAGGCCTGACCTGAATCAGCTCTGTGACCATGGAGCTAAAAATAGGACGCTTTTAGAGGATTTGCTAAAGCAGTGTGTCACTTGGTCTTTCCCGGTGTTTATCACTATCTTGTCCCAAGTTAAGATCTGAAAGTCTACCATTTTCTAGGTTATTTTCACATCTATAATAATTTGCAGAGATATTTGTCTTACCGTTTGCCTTCTTAGTGTCCTTGAACTTGCACAAAGTTACACTTTTTAACAGTTGTCATTTAACTGTCCCTTGCAGTGCTTGGCTTTGTAAAGCTTCAGCACCCTTCAATTTATGGAAGTTGCTGAGAATTTTGCTTCTGAGAGACAGGCTCAGATTTTGTTTGCTAATAAGATCTTTTAAAAGAGGAGAAAAAAAAAGATACGATTGTCATTGTTTTTGATGGAAAATAAGCTTTATTCAGTTATGGCTGCCACCTGTTGCTAGGTAAATGGCTTAAAGACTATCTTCAGTTTGTCTGCCAATGGCAGGAAAGACCTATCAGACGATACTGATTTACTCAAAGTAATAATACCTTGATTCATAGTAGTGTCTAAAATTGCTCCTGTGGAAGAAATGTTGCTAAATGTCATTTGTTGAATTGGCAAAAATACTGTGGTGGTTATTTTTATATATGGACATTTCTTCCAGGGCTGAAAGCTTAGGATATATAAGTACGCTTTTAAATATTTTCCAAGATAGCAATGTAGGTACACACTCGATTAAGCTGTAAACCAGAACACTGAAAACAAACTCATTGCTACTCTTAGTTAGTACATCTTTAGGGTATCTTAATGTAATGACATAATTTGCTGACCAGACAGTTGTGCCTCTGGTTCTGTGAGTATAAAGATTTTATTTATGTTAGAGAAAGTTGGGGAAGGAGGGGGAAGGGCGGGGAGAGTACAAGCCTGGGAAGGGGCAGAGGGGAGGGAAAGGGCGGAAAATCTCAAGCAGGCTCTAGTGTGGACCTCTGTTTTATGACCCTGAGATCAAAGATCATGACCTGTGCTGAAACCAAGAGTTGGATGCTTAACTGAGAGCCACCCAGGCATCTCTCTAGTACTCTTAAGTATAAATGAACCTTGGCTGTTACCCATAGAGACCTGTAAAATGTGCAGCAGGAGCCTCCCTTTTCCTGAATTCTCTGCTCACCTTCCACATGAGGAGGAATCACTTATTTGGACCTGTAACTTTTTTTTTTTTTTTAAGATTTTATTTATTCATCAGAGACAGAGAGGTAGAGACTTAGCAGAGGGAGAAGCAGGCTCCCTGTGAAGAGCCCAATATGGGACTCGATCCCAGGACCCTGGGATCATGCCCTGAGCCAAAGGCAGATGCTCAACTCCTGAGCCACAGGCGTCCCAGGACCTGTAATTCTCTTTTTTTAAAATTTATTGTATTTTATTTTATTTTTATTTTTTTAAATTTTATTTATTTATTCATGAGAGACACAGGCAGAAAGAGAAGCTGACTCCATGCAAGGAGTCTGACATGGGACTCGATCCCGGGTCTCCAGGATCACACCCTGGGCTGAAGGCGGTGCTAAACTGTTGAACCACCTGGGCTGCCCAGACTTGTAGCTCTTTATATTGACATAATTTCTCAAGAGCCTTATTAGGAGTTTGACGTGGTTATTTTAAATGTTTCAGGGTTTGTTCTCCCCACCCCTGATCCTTTAGGGATACCAAGAGCACCTTCATTTGAGATACTCACTAATAGAAAATAATTTCAATCTTTTAAGCATGATAAAATGTTGGAGGCTAGCCAAAAAGGGTTCTGAAGCATTTGATAATACTAGGTTGTTTCAAACCAAAGCTTCAGCATTTTATTAAGAGACAAAATGCTAAGAAGTTATCCTTATGTTGAAGTAGTTTAACAAGAATACAAAGGCTACAAAAGGAGAGAATTGGATCATCTTTGTAGTGTGGCTTATTTCAGTTGGTGCTTTAAGCTTTTAGGCCAGGGCTCTTGGCTGGCTGTTGGTAGAGTACATGGCTGTTGGTCTCAGGGTTGTGAGTTCAAGCCCCCTCTTGGGCATGGAGCCTACTTAAAAATAAAAGATTTTTGGGCCTAAGAGCAAATTTCAAGGCTATTGGGCTGACAGCACATAGCAACATGTTTGCATCGTATGTGCTGCTCACTTGGCTGTTTTGAGTTGCGTAAGCCTGACACCTAAGGATTTGAGAATGAGTACTTTAATTTTTCTGAAACCCCTAGTGGACTTAAATTTCTACAATAGGCAAGTAATTCCAAATTATTGGGAAAAAAATCTAATTCTTCCAGGCTTGCCTTTTTTTTTTTTTTTTAAAGATTTTATTTATTCATGAGAGACACAGAGAGATGCAGCGACATAGGCAGAGGGAGAAGCAGGCCCCATGCAGGGAGCCAGATGATTATTCTTACAGACTTAATGTCCTAAAGAGGATTCCTGTTGAAGTTGCCTACTCTCTTTTCCAACAAGCATAGGATGAAGCTAAGCACTATGTAGCAGGGATTCTGTTAGTCTGCTTTGTGAAGAGGAAAGCTATAAGAGGGTTGGTCAGGAGAGGAAAAGCACGTTAAGTTTACAAAGATTTCCTCACAGGAGTGACCTAAAGGAGAAATGGTAATAAGCTTTTCATAAAATGACTTAAGGAGTAACCCTGATTGTGTGTTATGTCCTCTGGGTAGAGGAAGAGGTGAGAATGAATAAAGATTTAGAAATTACTGAACAGTGGGAGATCCCTGGGTGGCTCAGCGGATTAGCACCTGCCTGCGGCCCAGGGTGTGATCTGGAGTCCTGGGATCGAGTCCCATATCAGGCTCCTTGCATGGAGCCTGCTTCTTCATTTGCCTCTCTCTCTCTCTCTCTCTCTGTATCTCTCATGAATAAATAAATAAAATCTTTAAAAAAAAAAAAAAGAAATTACTGAACAGCAAATGGGGAGAGACCCATATCTGTTATGAGGTTATGTAGGGTGTGAAAGTGCTAGCTTGTAACTTAAATCCTCTCTTAACAAAATGTGTAATAGCTGTGTTGCTTTTCCTTTTCAGGTGTTGCACTCTCAGTCTCGCCATGTGGAAGTCAGAATGGCTTGTATTCACTATCTTCGAGAGAACAGAGAGAAATTTGAAGCGGTAATTTATAATTTTAAACATGGAATGGTGTCTTGAGTTTACATTTCAACCTTTGGAAGTGGTCTAGTAGGAGTTTCACAGGCTAGATCTTAATCAGGTTATGAAAAAAAGAACTTAAAAATAACTGCCTTATTGAATTTAAATCCAGTTATATTCAATTGTATTTTTAGGCTGTATTGTGATTTTCATTTCTTTAGACATTGAGAAAGCTCTGATAGTTAAGAGACTGAGCTGTGGAAGATGGAAGGATGACTTGGAGAGGAGAGAATCTTGCATGTTAAGAGTGAGCTTTGTCATGGTCAGGGGATTGGGGGGTCATGGTTAATAGTTTTCTGTGAGTGGTAGATAACCCCCTATGGATTTAAAAAATTTCAGACTTGGAGTATAAGAAATATACTGAGCATAGTTAATACTGAGCCTTTATCAGAAGGCATTTATAGGTTTTTAATTTTCAGGGTTCGTCAATGTGAATCACATCAGAACACTGTAATTATGTAAATAATGATTGATAGTACTAGAATGTTGTTTAACAACTTACTGTAATTTCTTAGTAGTATGTAGTAGGCTGTGAAATAATATGCCACAGTGGCCTGTTTTCGTTTTACATTGAAAACCTTAATAGGATTTACCAGTTACTGGTTTTATGACCTACAATTACATCATCTGACTTTCAGGGATATTTTTCCCCTTTGACTGCCAAAAAAACATTGACACCTTGCAAATAACTCAATTCTAAAACTTAACAGGTAAATAGTTCTTAACTTGGATTTTGGGTTGGTGTTCCTATATTCAAACTAGATGTTACTACTGGTGACATTCTGGGTGTATTTGGGTACCACGTTATAAGAAAGATAGTAATAAATATTCTAGGAAGGAGGGTTGCCCACAAATCAGGAGATTTGAGAACTTGTTCTACAAAACGGAACCTGGTAATGTCTTATCTGGAGGATAGATAAGAATATTGGGGTGTAATATTAAAGGGGAAGGGTAGAGAGAGGTGGAGTGCTCTTTAAGTATTTTAGAGAAATTACAAGTGAATTAATCATTATTATTGGTCCCAGAGAGTAGAACACTGTTGATAGTAATGGAAATTGCTTTCATTGGTTGAGCACTTCCTATGTGCCAGGCATTATTTAAGTTCTTTGCATATATTTATTTAGTCCTCAACAGCCTTTGATCAGAGGTTGAAAGTTCCAAGGGAAGTAGTTTCACTTTCCTTTTGTAATTTATAATAAGTACCCTCAAACAATTCTTATTGGCCAAAATTGGAAAACGCTGTCATGGGAAGGAGGGTGGGGTGTGTGGTTTGTTTGATGACAGTGTTTAGTCAGAGTCTAGATGGATACTTTCTGATTAGAAAGGAGAATCTCATATTGGTTGCAGGTCTCATATTGTGTCAGAATGCTGCTTAGATCTCTTCCAACTTTAAGTGGTTCCGTGGGTTTATTTTTTTCCCCAAGAGTATAAATAATCACCTAATACAGAATTGTGATTGGTGGGATATGTAAAATATATGGCTATAAAATACTGATTGACAGGATATTTAAAATATATGGCTGTTTTATTATAAACATGTGTTGAAACTTAGGATACTTTCTGGGAATTTGACAGCGCACAATCTATAAAAGGATTAATCTCAATCTCAAAAGAAATCCTTGGATGTTAAAAAGATTTTTATAGACTGGAGGGAGTACTTTCATGTCTTTAAGTGTATCACTTTGCTGAATTAACTGGGACTGTAAATAAAATTGAATTTGGTGTTATAGACGAATGTCTTTTAGAGATTTCACAGTTAAATTAGTGTGATGGCTAACAAAAAACAGCTTGAGTAAACTTTTTATGTTAAACAATGAAGCAGGCTGTGTTAGAAAAATCTTTTTGGTTCTTCAAAATATCTTGCATTATTCTCATCTGTGTTTTTAGTGTGACTGAACTATGAGACAATATTCATGTCTGTATTAGTAAAGTAATATTCCTTAGCTAGTATATTGTCTTTAATTCTGTTCTCCATGTTGGCCATTACTAAAGCAATTTGTGTATTTCTCTGTTCATAATGTGACCGACAGTAACCTTGAATTGCCTTCTCCCTCAGTCTGCAATTCCTTCCTGGGCTCAGGGCCCTCTATAAACAGGTGTCTACTTGAGTTCTTCTCTCACTCTGTTCTCCCCACCAAGTTGTCCAGTTGTTGCTGGCTGGTTGGTTTCTGTCTTCTCAGTATGGTGCTCACTGCCTCTTTACTCTACATTGTACCTGCGTACCTCCACGTCCTGTCCAGGAAATCTTTTCCGATAATGTTTCCTTTTTAAAATTCTTTTCTATGTTTATAATCTTTACTTAGTGATTTTTATATATTTTAATAATTAGATTGTATACACATAAATATATATATTACTATTACTGTTGTATCCAACGTTCACATGAGAACTCAGTAATTCACAATGAAAAGGTTTTTTGTTTTGATGTATTTCTGATAGCTTTTTTTTTTTTTTTTTGCAGTTTATAGAAGGGTCATTTGAAGAGTATTTAAAACGTTTGGAAAATCCACAGGTATGCAGTGGTTCTGTAATATATTTCTATTTTTTATATTTTGAAGTATGTATTTAAAGTTCATTAGAAGGTATACAGTGTATGGAAGTACTGTTTTTCATAAATATTTCTTAGTTGCATATTTTGGGTAGCATTTAACTGGAAAACGGTTGGAGCTGTGTACTGGATGTTGCCTCAGTAAGGACAGAGTCATGCTATCTTTTTTTTATTTTTTTATTTTTTATTTTTTTATTTTTTTGTTTTTTTTGTGCTATCTTTATCATAATGTTATCTGAATGTAGCATTAAAAACCTACAATAACAGTGGTGATAATATTTAGGATACTGTATTGGTATGGGTATTGGGCTTAATGGACAGGGTATAGGATTTGCTTGCTTCTTTAGGCCACTGAGAAAACACGTTCTTTTATGGAGGTTCCATTTCCCATCAGCAGCTTGAGAAGGAGGAAGAAACCACTGAGAGGAAAAAGATGGCACTTCCCCCAGTCCTGCTGTGCCATACTTTTCTCGGTCATGATGAAATTAAAATAATTTGTCTATTTTTTTTCTGCTTACAAAACTAATATTCTCCCTATAAAGATCCAAATATCATGAAATGTCACATGGAATGCTGGAAGAAACTAAGGAGTCAGGGAGGGAGGGAAAGGAATAATAACATAGGAACCGGGTGTTTGATTAACAACTGGTGTCTCCTTTTGATTCTCTGAAACTAATGTGAGTCCTTGTTGAGTGCCAAGAATTGACAGACACTCTGGGGATGCAGAGGTAACTGGGTTTTGGGTGCTGTTTTCAGGACTTTTCCCTGTGGTAGGGAAAAATAACTAATAGAAGTGAAAAGCGTGGTCATAAGAAGTCTAAATAGGTTTTATAGGCATTCATAGTTTTATTTTTACCTAGGTAGGCAAGAGGTAGTGGGTTGGTATTTGAAGTCTGACTAGATTCTGAATGAGAATCTATCTTCTAGGAAGGGAAAATTGTGAGCAAGGCAGATTCAGAAAGCAGTTCAATTTGCATGGAGTATGCGAAGGTAAGAGTAAGAAATTCAGAGGGCAGGCTGTGGGATGGATCATGGAAGAGCCTTCACTGCTAGTTTGGAGCTTATGCTTTAGGCTAGCATTTCTCACAAGTGTCAGCTATAAACTGTCTGCATCAGAATTTCCCGAAGTGATTGTAAAAATGCAGATTCCCTAATCAGGTCTATTCCAGACCTGAACCAAAGTCTATGTCTGCGGCCTGAGTATCTGGTATGGAGAAATCTTTCAAATGTTTTGATGCAGGAAGTGAGTATATCACTGCTGAGAACCAAGAATAGTGCCTAGCATCCTTGTTGGCTCTCTGGTTGAATAGAAGAATATTGTGCAGAGGTGGTTTGGAAGTGGATGAGACCAGAGGTGGGAAGACCAATTGCATGGTTTAAAAAAAAAAAAAAAAAAGTGTTTAATACATGGAAAAATGTGCACAGTACATGCAGTGTAAAAAAGGAAGTATTATGTTACTCCAGTTTTGGAGACAGATACCCTCTGAAGGCTTTTTCACTAAGTCCATACCTTATTCCATTTTTATTTCTGTCATTTCAATAAGTTTTGCCCACATCTTATGGTCACAAATACCATTTTCCTGAGGTTTTAATTTTTTTTCTCTTACCTTAAAGCCTCTTTGAAGACAAGGATTGGATATTTTATTGCTTTTGAGCTTTTCATAGTTACCTTTTAATTTGGAGTGCTGAACTGATTTGTGTGTATGGTTTGACTGTTAAATCCACATGCATTTTATGGAACATACAGGAAGAGCAACACTAGAGTGTTATCTCTATGTAGTAATGTTCTTGGTGATTTTTACTCTAAAGGAAATGACAAAGTCTGTTTATTAACTGCCCCTCCACCTTTTTTTTTTTTTTTTTTTAAAGTAAGCTCTACCCCCCACGTGGGGCTTGGACTCATGACTCCGGATCAAGAGTCACAAGCCCTACTGACTGAGCCACTCAGCTGCCCCCTGTGCATTAACTTTTTAATCAAGAAAAATCTCACAATTTTTTTTTAAGATTTTATTTATTCGTGAGAGACGCACAGAGGGAGAAAGCAGGCTCTCTGTGGGGAGCCTGATACAGGACTTGATCCTGGGATCTGGGATCACAACCCGAGCCAAAGGCAGACACTCAGCCACTTAGCCACCCGCCCCCGCCCCATGTTTTTTATAGTAATCTTTGTGTAAGCAGTTCAGACTGTCAAGCTGTGAAGTTCTGAGAAAGGGTGGACATGATGAGAATGGAGAGAAAGGGGATAGAGGGGAGGAAATGAGGTAGTGTGAACTGAGACTGATTTGGGAGTCCGTAGGAGAAGGAGGAGGGAAGTTGCTATGGTTTTGAGCACCTGGGACAGGTCTCCTTCCCAGGATGCTGGCTGACCAGTTTTTTTATTTTCACGACCTCCCCCTTCCCAGACTGATCAGATTTCTCCTCCAGATGTTTTAGGACCTTCTGAACAGTTGGGTTTGTGCTTTTTAAAGATTTTGTTTATACGTATGTATGTACACATGCCACATGGATGGGGGCAGAGGGAGGGGGTGAAACAGATTTCCTGCTGAGTGTGAGCCCAGTGATGGACTCCCATTACAAGACCCTGGGATCATGACCTGAGCCAAGGTCTGACATTTAACTGAGCCACCCAGGAGCTCCCTGTGCTTCTTTATTAGCAGCATATATTTATGTCTTTATTTTTCTTTTTTCCTGATATATGGGATGTATGAAATGAAAGAGAAATATAGTTGATAGATTCTTATGTTTTGCTCAGTTTGCAGAGAAAACATCTTTATTCTTTACTTAAAATGCCAGTGGAACATTTTGAAAAATGCCTCAAACTTTTTGTAAGAATATATTTTTGTCACTTTATGGAGGTAAAAATGACATAGTGAAATTCACCAATTTTAAGTGTATAATTTGATGAGATTTGACAAAGGTATACGGTTGTATAACTACCACTACAAACACAATGGGACATTTCCATCACTTCACAAAGTTCCCTGTGCCCTTTTGCACTTAATCCCTTTTTCCCACCTTCTGGTTGTTGGCAATCATTGATATGCTTTGTTAAGTTTTGCCTTTTCTAGACTATATATAAATGGAATGATATAGTTTATAGTCTTAGGTATCTGGCTTCTTTCAGTTAGCCTAATGAAAACACATGGAGACTCATCCATGTTATTGTTGGGTGTATCAGTCGTTGGGCTCCTTTTTATTGATGAATGGTTGTTCATTATACGGATGTACCGGAATTTGCTCGTCCATTTATCATTTTATGAATATTTGAGTTCTTTCCAGTTTTAGACTGTTTCATGATTAAAACTGCCAAGAATATTTGCCTATAAGTGTTCATGTGGACATATGTTTTCTTTTCTCTCGGATTAACACTTAGGAGTGGAATTGGTCTGTCATATGGTGAATTTATGCTTAACTTCATGAGAAACTGCCAAACTCTTTCCAAGTGGCCCTGCCATTTTACTTTCTCATTGGCAATGTACAAAAATTTCAACTGTTCTATGTCTTTGTTAACATTCAGTCTTGTCAGCCTATGAAATTGTAGCTGTTCTGGTGGTTGTGTAGTGGTATGTCATGATGGTTTTAACTTACATTTATTTCTCTAATGTTGAACATTTTTTCATGTGCTCATTTGCCATCCATGTATCTTTGTTGGTGAAGTGTCTGTTCAAAGATTTTGCCCATCTTTTGTTATGCTGGTTTTATTGTAAGAATTTGTAAGAATTCTTTTTACTGGATATAAATTCTGTATTGGATATGTAGTTTTCAAATAT
This sequence comes from Canis lupus baileyi, assembly GCF_048164855.1. Taxonomy (NCBI): domain Eukaryota; kingdom Metazoa; phylum Chordata; class Mammalia; order Carnivora; family Canidae; genus Canis; species Canis lupus. Next base: position 45,128,756 of record NC_132850.1, on the reverse strand, counting down.
TTTCTTCTAACTTTATCTTTTCATTTTCTTAATGGCATCCTTAGAAAGGTTTGTTTTTAGTAACTATTGAACATTTAAATTCGATGTTTTTGATCTAGTTCATTAGTTAAAACAGATTTCTATTTTATTTACTTATTTATAGGTTTTATTTATTTATTTATTTATTTATTCATTCATTCATTCATTCATTCATTCATTCATGAGAGACAGAGAGAGGCAGAAACACAGGCAGAGGGAGAAGCAGGGTCCATGCAGGAAGCCTGATGTGGGACATGATCCCGGGATCACCCCAGAACCGAAGGCAGATGCTCAACTGCTGAGCCACCCAGGTGTCCAGTTTAAAACAGATTTTATAGAAATGCTCATTGTCACCTACCATAAGGAAGTATGTTAAACATTGTAAGAAGTGATGAGTAAATAAAATTACAGCTTTAAGTTGGAAGACAATGGTAGAACATAGGTACTTTTTGTAATTTAAAATTGACCGCGGTTAGAGAAGATACTATGATAGCCATTGTTTATTTAACTAGACTACAACAAATTTATTCTGGAGATTAATAAGCACTTATAAAATAGTTCATTATTTGAGAGATGATATTATGTTGACAGTAATAGAATAATTTTCCTTTTTTAAAAGTGATTTAACACCTTTTGTATGGAGTTAGATGTAGCTTATGTTTGTGATATAAGCAAACTGGTTTGAGTGAAGATTTTCTCTACAGCAGAATGTCACTTGTAGCAGTTTATGAGAAGCCATGATTGTTTGGCAGAGACCTATTTAAAGAAATCTATTTTAATATATCGTACCCATTTCATTTTGAAAATCAGAGTCAACTTTTAAGAACTATTAGAATGAAAAATCTCTAGGGGAAAGATTATCCTTGCCCGAGATAAAAATATCTTTTCCTTACCTCAAATTTCTTTTCTTTAAAGGAAAAAGTAGCAGCATTCACTTACCATAGCTTATTATTTTTAGTGTGTCTTGATATTAAGTCTTTAGTAATTTCACAAGTAGTATAGGAATGCATTCTTATAGTAAAAGATTTAATACAGAATAAAGAGTGAAAATACTTCGTTTTCCCTCATCTTGGATTTCCTGTCTCCACTGTCAGATTAGGATGTATCCTTCTAGTCCTCGTACACCTGCACATACATGTATTAAAGTACCTTTTTGTTTCTTTTACCCAAATGGGTTTTTTTTTTTTAATGATTTAATTAATTCATTTTAGAGAGTGAGTGTGTGCACGAATGAGCAAGGGGAGAAGTGGAGGGAGAGAGAGAATCTCAAGCAGACTTTGCTGAGCATGGAGCCTGACTGAGGCTCGATCAAGTGCCCCATGACTGACTTCTTATACTTAATAGTCTGACTGATCTTTCCAAGTCAGTTTATATAGGTATACCTCATTCTTAAATGATTGCATGGTGTGTCATACGTGGTGTGGATGAACCATAAATTATTTGATTATTCCTTTCCTATTAGTAAAATATGTAGGCTTTCTTTAAAAAAAATTTTTTTTAAACTATTACAAATAGCTACAGTGAACATCTTTGTTTATGTACACTTTTGTGGACATATGAAATACTTTAGGATAGATACACAGAATTTGAATTGCTGGGTCAAAGGGTATATGTAGATACTTAAAATTTTGATATATACTGGCTGTTTCCTTCTAAAAGGCTTAAAGATGTAAAGTGACTCCTCTAGGGCTGTAGTGACTATAGAATTTCTATCTCATGTCAGAAAGATTGCTAGCACACTGTTTTCTTTGTACTTTTAATTACCCTAAAAATAACAGACCTACTCCTTTTTTATCTTTTCTGATTCCTGAGTTCTCCTTCTATTCAACATCTAATTTTTTGGGCATATAACATGTTCCAAGCTCTGTCCTGGGTGCTAGGAGGTGAGAGGACAAAGCCCTTGCCTTCAGCAGGTTCTCCACTTGGAGATGCCACTCCATGGTCTTAACACAACAATAGGAACTATCATGTCACCTTGTGTTACTGAGTATTTTCATAACATAGGCTTAGGCTATTTTTTTTAAGTAGCTTTTTAGTTATATAAGGTCCATTTTATATACGTGTTTTCATAATCAATACTAATAATATTATTGGGCTTTTTCTAGCTCATTAGGTATATTGTACAAAAGTATATATTAAGGTATTGTAGAAGTATGAGATACTTAAGTGACAACTTTTTTCTTCAATTACAGGAATGGGTTGGACAAGTGGAAATAAGTGCCCTTTCTCTTATGTACAGGTAAGCACTGTAGTAACATAAGTAAAAGAGTGAGTGGGAAATTAGCATATTCCATTATATTAAAATTATTAAAATAGCAAAACAGTTTTATGCCTTGATTGTGAAATATCTTTTCTAATTAAAAAAAAAATTAAGTGCACCAATTAGATTTTGACATTAAATATGCCAGCATTTAGAAATTGTAATTCTCAAAATATTTTTGGAAAGGAGTACAGACATTTTTCCAGGCTTATAAATATGATTATCACTTATTAACTTGATAGAGGAATGATTTCCTACTTTGTCAGGGCTGGTAGCATCAGATAGCCACTAGAAACAGGAAAAACACCATATTACTATTAAACTACGTTTGGGAGAAGAGCAGGTGAATGCTTTATTTTTTCGTTTTGAAATGTCTGTATAAAATTTTGTCTTCACAATTTCTGTTATTTTAGAGTCTCTTTTTAGAATTATATCTGAAGTTAATGTATTTGAAGTTTTACTTTTTTATTTTTTATTTTTTTAATTTTATTTTTATTTTTTTATTTTTATTTTTTTGAAGTTTTACTTTTTTAAAAAGGTACTTTCATATTGGTGTTTTTACAACTTACTGTATTTACTATCTTGTTGACTGCTCTATACTGCCTGGAACATGGCTTCGCACATATTAGGCTCTTCGTGAATGAATGAACAAATGTTTAAATCAAGAAATATGTTTCCTGAGAAGTAATTGCTAAATTTTATTTTCAGGAAAGATTTTATTATTTATCGGGAACCAAATGTTTCTCCTTCACAAGTAACTGAAAATAATTTTCCTGAGAAGGTAAGAATTTTTCTAAGTGTTTCTAAAGAATTTAAGTAAAAGAAACACTTACCACCTTGACCTTCTAAGCTATAATTTTAAGGTGACCTTTTGAAATACTTTTGTAGGAACATTATGATAATTTTATTTAAAGTTCCTGTTAATCATTATTGAGTCATATTTTGTATTTGTTTTTTTCCCCACAAATCACTGTGTTGAATGCTATCAGAACATTTCACGAGAGGGAAAAATCTTGAGATACTAGTGTACATTATTAACTAGACTGTTTTGCATCACTATAAACGTCAAGTAGTAAAATAACTTGTGAAAGCAAGTTCTGCCATTGTTTCCAAAAATACTTGGGTAATAGTAATATATTTTTCCTTACAAAGATAACTTACTGGTTGAGGTGTTATTATCTAGTCATAAACTGCAATCAACTGAAAAATTATTTGAGGACTAGAAAGGGAAAAAAAAACCCTCAATTGATTCATTGTTAAGAGAACTTTGTATTAATTAGCTGTTTTGGAATCATCCAGGCCAAGTTGAAGTGTTTTGTCATCATGCTATGGTAAGGGGGAGGGGAATTGAGTGAAGTAACTACCTTTTATAAAAAGGATTTGAGAGTTTCTAGGGTGCTTGGCTCTTTATTAGGCCTTTCCCATATAGGTTTTGGAATATGACATAATCCAAACAAAATCAGTGTTTATTTCTCCTTGCATAAGTAATTGACTATTTATTTAAATTTTTAAAAAATATTTTATTTATTCATGAGAGACACATAGGCAGACACACAGAGGAGAAGCAGGCTCCATGCAGGGAGCCTGATGTGGGACCTGATCCCCGGACCCCAAGATCACGCCCTGGGCCGAAGGCAGGCGCCAAACCACTGAGCCACCCAGAGATCTCCAGTAATTGACTATTTAGAAAGTACTTTAAAACTATAAAGCAGCGGGCAGCCCGGGTGGCTCAGCGGTTTAGCGCCACAGTCAGCCTGGGGCGTGATCCTGGAGACCTGGGATTGAGTCCCCTGTCGGCCTGCATGGAGCCTGCTTCTCCCCCGCCCCTGTCTCTCATGAATAAATAAAATCTTTAAAAACAAAACAAAACTGTAAAGCAGCAGAAAAAAATTGACTTTTGATTGTGCCTCTCAGAGGTAAGCATCTTAATAAGGTTTTGGAGTATTTAGTATTTTCTTACATCTTTTAACTGTCTTGTTTTTTAAGTAGTTGAAATTGTGTTGTGTATATTTTTTGTGATCCCATAAGCATTTCCCCAGGTCATTAAGAACTTTTTGATTTAATAGCTGTGTAACATTTTAACATTGGATATACCATAGTTGACCACATCAAAGCCTAGGTTGCTCTAAAATAATCTTTTTCTTTTCTTTTCTTTTCTTTTCTTTTCTTTTCTTTTCTTTTCTTTTCTTTTCTTTTCTTTTCTTTTCTTTTCTTTTCTTTTCTTTTCTTTTCTTTTCTTTTCTTTTCTTTTCTTTTCTTTTCTTTTGTAAAGATTTTATTTATTCATGAGAGCCACAGAGAGAGAGGCAGAGGCAGAAGCAGGCTCCTTGCTGGGAGCCCAATGGGAGACTTGATCCCAGAATTCTAAGATCAAACGACAGGCAGAGGCTCTCAACCGCTGAGCCACCCAGGTGGCCCAGTAATCTTTTCTTTTAAGTAAGCTCCATGCCCAGCATGCAGCCCAACTCGGGGCTTGAACTCTGGATCCTGAGATCTAGAGCTGGGCTGAAATCAAGAATCAGACGCTTGACTGACTGAGTCACCGAGGCCCTCCTAAAATAATCATTTTCTATTTGGAAATTACTAGCAATTCAGAAAAATTTGAGATAAAAGTTTCTATGTAAGTTTCATAAATGAAGGACTGAAAGGTGTCTTTAATTTTTTCCTTTCAGGTATTACTGTGTTTTTCAAATGGAAATCATTATGATATTGTCTATCCCATAAAGTATAAAGAGAACTCTGCAATGTGTCAGTGTGAGTATCACCCTTGTGTTTGTATAGGGAGTTCTATTTCTAAGCTATACAGTCTTAAATGCAAACAAGTCTGTTTTGTTGTATACAAAGATATACTAAGAATCTTAGATTAGGAAAAATACTAATACTGTAATAAAAACATGTTTGACTAGGGAAAAATGGAGCTAGTAGCTTGAGTTTGACTTGTAATTACAGAGTTCTTTCCTGCAGTAATTCATTTCAGTAATAGAGACACACAGAGAGAAGCAGAGACATAGGCAGAGGGAGAAGCATGCTTCATGCAGGAAGCCTGATGGGGGACTCGATCCTGGGACTCCGGGATCATGCCCCGAGTCAAAGGCAGATGCTCAACTGCTGAGCCACCCAGGTGTCCCCATATGTGTTTTTAAAGCTGTTGGTCTAGGGCTTGAAAATCTGAATAAGCAAATCAAGCATGTATTTGATTGATTTGCCTCTAGAACAGGGTTTCTTAATCTTGGCACTACTGACATTTTGGGCTGGATAATTCTTTAGAGCTGTTCTGTGCATTGTGGGATGTTTAGTAGTATCCCTGGCATGTACCATGTAGAGAGCTCTCTTTTCCATTGCAACAAACAAAACAAAATCTCTTCACATTTTGCCAGGAATTTCCTGGAAGGATAAAAATCCCCTCTTCTTCCCAAGTTGAGAATTACTGCTCTAGTAGTTCCTTTCTACATTCTTACCCTTTATCATCTGTCTGACAAAGTGCACATCACTCATACAGAGCATCAGTGCTAGGAATGTAACAAATTTTTCCTCCTTTGTTCAGCTAGTGGTGATCAGTAAAGATATGTGTAATGTGTAATGCAATTTTAGAAATTGATGGATCTGTTTTAAGTTGTGAAAGTCTAGCTGTCTGTATCCTGGACTATGTCCTCCTCTCCCAACTGGTTAAAATCTAGACATTTCAGCTTTCGAAAGGCTAGCTCATAGCCTACCTTACCTGTACTTCTCAGTGCCTGTGGGTTGGATGATACCAGGAATGGAAGAAAGGTGATCTGTGAGAAGGTGGTCTCCTTGGGGACTCATTTAGAGGGTGGGCACCTATTGTTGATGAATTTTTAGTTTCATAAAGATCACTGCAGTATAACCAAGTGAGAATCCCAGATACTATGTGTAATGTCTTTGTGACTGTTTGGTAATCTATATTTTCTAGAGGTTTTGTTTTGTATTTAAAGCAAAAAAAGTTGATTATGCTTCTTTCCTTTCATGGCTGCTCAGAATGCATTTTTTGATAGTTGTCTTTTGAGTCCCTCATGAAAAGTTATCCTCTTCTAGGAATTTTAATGTTTCTGTCCATGTCTCTTAAGGTTGAGCAGGTTGTGTGACCTCTAATTCTCAAGTTTCCTAATTTGTACTGTTAGAATAATAATACTTTGCTGTGCCAGGGATTAAATATGAATATATGTAAAGGCTTTGCACAGTGCATGGAATGCAGTAATTGCTCAGTATGCATGTTTAGGTTTTACTGTCATACTTGTTTCATGGTTGTGATACCTTTTTGTGTTTTAAAATGGCAGTATTTTATGTAATGATTTCAAATTAATTACAGAGATAGAAATTCTAGTTGTTCTCTAGGTAACTTTTTGGTTAAATTGTGTTATTGATCATAAAATGTTATAGGTCCCCTAGTTAGGATTTTGGAAACCTGTGCAATAGATATTGTCAATTTTGTGTTAAAACATAAAATTAATGTTGCATAATATTTCTCTTATTAATTGCAGCTCTCCTTTATGAATTGTTGTATGAGAAGGTATTTAAAACTGATGTTAGTAAAATCTTGATGGGACTAGACCCCTCTGAAGTAGCTGATGAAAACAACAGTGAAATATCAGATTCAGAGGATGACAGTTGCAAGTAAGAATGAATTTAAGTCCTAAAATACAGTGCCCTGTAAAGAAACAGTTCAATAAGGAATGTGAGGCATGCAGTTGCCTCACATATTGAGGTATCATGTATTCCTAAGATATAGCAGTTTGCAGTATAGGTTTCTTTTTTCTTGCCACTGATTTAATCTAATTTTTATTACAGGACTGTGTTTGAAAGTTGATGTTTTTGGTTGATAGGCTCTATTTCTACACAATCTAGATGTATATGTGTATAATAGATTAAGCCTTGCCTGTATGTATTGTAAAATTTTTAAGGTTAACATGTCATTTGTTTGCATATCCAGTGATGAAAAAAATGACCATTTTATTTCTGTGACCGTTATTGTTTCCTTACTTTAGATAATGCCTTTCTCTTTCTTTATAGAAAATAATCCCAAGTTAGGGCACAAGTATGTGAACAGTTCTGGATAATGCCTCTGTTTCAGATTGTGAACAAACACCTTTTAACATAGAGTCTCTGAGGCTTTTATTTTCCACACAGGATGTGTAGGGTAATGGTTAAGAGCTTGGGGCTATAGACAGCCAAATCTGGTTTCAATCCTGGCTTCCTTGCAAGTAACTAGACTTGGGGCAAGTTATTGAAGTTCACTAGGAAGCCCCAATTCTATATAAAATTGAGATATGTTAGTATTTCCTTGAAGGAGGGAATTTGTAAGAATTAAAGGAAATAGTGTGTAATATGTGTAGACTAGTTTCTAGATACTGTGTCCAACATTTTTTAGTTTTTATTAACAATATTAAAACATTTACTCTCTATTAGAACCTACCCTGTTCCATTCCTAGTGAAGATAAAAGTATTTTATTCCTAGTGTGTGGGAGTATGAAAGTATCCTCCTTGGTATTACGTACTGTAAATGGAATCAAGCTTTAGGGTATCTAATTCTTTATTAAATACTTGAAATCTATCTCCTTTTGTCTGAAATACCAGGCATTTGTTGAGTTACATTTTTCTGATCCTTATTATTATTTTTTATAGATTCTATTTATTCTTGAGAGCCACAGAGAGAGAGAGAAGAGAGAGGCAGAGGGAGAAGCAGGCTCCATGCAGGGAGGCTGATGTGGGACTCGGATCTTGGGACTCCAGGATCATGCCCTGAGGCTGAAGGCAGGCACTTTAACTGCTGAGCCACTCAGGCATCCCATTCTGATCCTTTTTTTTTTTTTTTTTTTTTAAAGATTTTTTAAAATTTATTCATGAGAGACACAGAGACAGAGAGAGAGAGAGAGAGAGAGAGAGAGAGGCACAGACACAGGCAGAGGGAGAAGCAGGCTCCATGCAGGGAGCCTGACATGGGGGACTCGATCCCGGGTCTCCAGGATCACACCCTGGGCTGAAGGCGGCGCTAAACCACTGAGCAACCCAGGCTGCCCTAAGTTAAAGAAGTTTATGAGGAAAGTTGTGTTCATTGTAATGTGTAGTCTTTTTATTCTGTGCTAGTGTATAGCCCGTGGAACATGGAAGCCTTTTATTCCTCCAAAGATTTTATTTATATGAGAGCGAGAGAGTGCACACGCTGCAGGAGTGCACAAATGGGAGGGGCAGAGGGAGAGGGAGAATCTTGGGCAGACTCCACACTTAGCACAGAGCCTGATGTGGGCTCAGTCTCATGACCCTGAGATAATGACTGAAGCTGAAACTAAGAATTGGATGCCCAACTGACTGCACCACCCAGGCTTCCCAACATGGAAGCCTTTTTAAAATTAACTTTTGTTGAATAAATAACGTTTCTTTTCACTTGCATCATGTCTGGCTTAAGGAGGGTAAGACTTCAATTAGGGAAGAATGCTGCATAATTATGGTACACTAAATAGGCATAGTTAGGTAATAAGGTGGAAAGACCAAGGATGTCATATTGGTCATCCTGAAGTAGTGGGGATTATGGGCAATTTTTTTTAGTCTAGACTAGATACTTGGGGTCTCTTAAATATTGCTGCATTTAAGGACAGGTTTGGAGATTGTCCTGAAGACTAGAGATTGACTGGAGGAATTATAGGACAGAAGACTACAGGTAGTCTCATCTCCTCTTCCATTCAGACTGCCATCACTGTGTTCCTGCTTTGCCAATTTCTTGGCCACCCCAGAGTCTTTTCCACTTGCTGTCCTCTCTGCCCAGAATACTCAATAGTCATTTGCTATTAACACCTTTATTTTTATTTTTTTTTTCTATCAACACCTTTAATTCTTTATTCAGAAAGGCATCTTAGCAAGTCCTTTCTTCATCTCAGTTTTTACTATTCAAACCTATGTCTCAGCGTTATCATTTCTGCGACCTGGACCCCACCCCACTGCATAGATGGCACTTAAGATCATCATTTCACATACTGATTATTTACTTAGTTTGTGTCTGCTCTAATTAGATTGTTGTGGAATATCTGCATTGCATATTGAAAGGAAATTTTTATATTAAATGTTTAATAAACTCAATTTTTCTGTCTACCCAAATTTCAGTTTTGTTTCTGTTTTCTTGATGATTGGCCCTTACACAAAGAAGTACTGATAAAAGTTTTGATTTTTATCTTAATATGCATACGCGTGTGTGTGTTTAAAAATGCATCCCTACACTAAAGCTTGTATGAGCTCACTGGACTGTATCTTTGATTATTTGGGATTTAGTTGTGACTGGAGATTTTTATGTGGTGTTAATATAAGTTATTCATGAACACATTTTTGTACTTTTAATTGTGGTTATATTTTTTTTCCTTTGTAGAAGTAAAACTACAACTGCTAATGATGTGAATGGAGTTAAAGCTTTGTCAAGTGATCAGGTATTTTTATTTAATGGTTTTAACTACTTTCTCCATATAAGCACATGAATTTAGTCTTCATTTTTTCTTGTACAATTTTAATGGAGTCAGAATCATCTGGTTCAGAAAATATTTGGTGACTTCCTAATTTTTTAAGTTTTCTTCTTTTGATTTTACTCTTACACGTATCTCAAACAAAAATGTTTTTAAAAGCATTTCTGTGTTGATTGGACTTCCTGACTTTGTTTGTTTAGCACCCGAAAAACAATGGGAACTCTTCTAGCCTCCCTTTGTCTAGAAAGGTTCTTAAGTCACTCAATCCAGCAGTCTATAGAAATGTGGAATATGAAATTTGGCTGAAGTCTAAGCAAGGTAAGTTAAACAATATTTTCTATAAATTTTCTTTGTGTCACTTGAAAATAATTAAGTCAACTTGATATTATACTGATATTGTTTACAGCTCAACAAAAACGTGATTATTCCATTGCTGCTGGCTTACAGTATGAAGTTGGAGATAAATGCCAAGTAAGTGATAGATAAAAGATTTCACATGAAATCTTCTTCTTTTTTTTTTTTTTTTTTTTAAGATTTTATTTATTCATGAGAGACCTAGGCAGAGAAGCAGGCTCCCTGTGGGGAACCTGATGTGGGAGTCTACCCTAGGACCCCCGGGGTCACGACCTGAGCCAAAGGCAGACAGACCCTCAACCACTGAGCCACCCAGATGCCCCGATTTTACTTGAAATCTTAATTGATTCTGATAGGAACTAAGAAAAAACAGTTTAAGTTTGAATGTGTTATTAGTATGAGATTTCACATACATATTTTAATAGTTGTAAATATTTAGCTTTTTGACCTATTAGAATACATTACCAAAACTGTATGTTTATAAAAACCATGACATCTCATCAAATGATCCTTAAGAACAGTGTCAGTGTTTGATACTACTTGTTTGAAAGAAGTAACGATAACATCTTAGATTTTTAGATATTTTCATTACAGTTAGCAAATTACCAAAATTGATTCAAACTTGACATTATAGGCTATTTTTGTTTTATGAAAGTCATCCTGGAAGATTTTGATAGATACAAAAAAGTTTTCTGTAGGATTAAGAAAGAGTGAATAGCAGTGAAAGGAGTTTTGCCGTTTAATTTGAATAAACTATTGTACTGGTCTACAGTAGCTGGTTGTTAAAGGGGAACGTTGGATTAGATCAGTTCTCAATTTGGAGTGATTTCGCAGTCCTCACTCCTCATTTGGCAGTGTTTGCAGAAACCTTTTGTAGTCACAACCTGGGAGGTGCTACTGACATCTGGGTAGAAGCCAGGGATACTGCCAAACATCCTACGATGCTCTGAACAACCCCCCCCCGCCCAAGAAAGACTTGTCCAGTCTCTAGGGTCAATATGCAAGGCTGGAGAAACTGGATAATTTCCAAGGTTCTTTTTCTATTTTTTATTTATGGAAAAACTAATATTTTCAAAACAACCTATGTACACAAAAATTATTTGGAGGTAATTTTCATAAAAAATAGTTTTCAGTGAAGTGTTGCCTTTTTAAATTACTTTAAAATAGCCAATGACAGACATTTTTCCTTGCTCTTGGAGGTTAACACTCATTTCCTGTGTGGTAAAGTGCCTTGTGAAAAGTATCTGATTGACCAGGATTATATCAGCATCAGTGACAGACTACTACCTTTCTTAAGAACTTAAAAAGTGTTCTGATTCTGAGGTATTGAAAGAAAAGGAAGAAGAGGATATGATTCATTTATGTTCTTCCTTACAGAATTGTTAGAAACGTATTATAATCACAGAACAGAATTATGGAATCTTTTGTTATAGTGATTTGGAAAACTTGGATAAAACAGAAGAGTGAATCTAGGGCTTAGGGCCTCTCCTCCCTTCTCTCTCCCCCTTAACAGAGGATTACTTCTCTTATGGTGCATTTCTAAAACTGTTATTTGTTATTTTAAATCAAGCTTGCTTCCTTTCACGTTGCAGTTGTTTTTGGTCACATAGGTGCTGTTGGTAAAGTAGATGGTAAAGCAGATATTTGAAATAGTTTTTTTTTTTTTTAGAGTATTTTGTTTTTATACCTAGTAGACTTCTCATTTGGGTAAAATTTAATTGAAATTCTGCGATGGAAACTGCTGTGACTCAAAGGTTATCCTTATTTACTCAAGCATTTAAGGTGTAGTTTAAACTTTCGATATAGATTAACTTCAGAAGGATCTGTTTTATTGCTAGACTGTTGAAGAGAGGAAGGCAAAGTGTCCTTTTGTGGTTAATGAAGGTGGAGACATCAGCTTTAGGACTTGGATCTTCTAAAAGAAGTGGGAGGTTAACTTGCAGCAGTGCTACCTACATCGGGCCCCTAGAGCAGTGATTGGCAGGTGCCCTGTTCACTGAGTACCGTTTGATTCTGGGAAGAAACCTAAAGACTTCCTCTTGTCGGTTTGCTATTAGGTAATATGAATTGTGTATTAGAGAATATGTCATGGTTCTATTTTTATGGAGAAGAAAGGTCACAGTTACACATTTTAAATATTGGAAAAGTGAGAAGATAATAGTAAATATTAGTTGCTCTCATTTATAGAGTGGTTGCTGTGTACAAGTTAGTAGTGTCCTTTTTGTATATCATATGTACCTCATTCCATCTCCATGAGGCCTATGACCTAGGTACTATTATTAGCTCCATTTTGCATGTGAGGACACTGAAGCATGAAATCAGTAACTTGCCAGAGGTCATATTGCTGGTAAATAAAAAAGACAGGCCTAGAACCTTGGTGTATGCGGTGCTATAGCCTTTTGTTCAGAACCAGGGCATGCTGCCACTCTTGTTTGGAGCCTTGATAGGTTGTGCTCCTGCTTCTCCCTGAATTACGGAGAGAAACATTTTATAAAATTTTGAAAGTATAAACAAAGAAAAGTAATTTGGCTAGAGGTACAGAGGTCTGGGAGGTCAGAAAAACACTATGGTGTACCCTTTTGAACTTGATTGTGTTTTTAACATTGTATAGTCATTTTCTTTTTCATTGAAAACAAAATAAAAATTTCAAAGGTGATCACTGATGCAAAGGAAACAAGTGACTGATTTTTCTTTCTGGAATTGTTCAACAGGTCAGGTTGGATCACAATGGAAAATTTTCTAATGCAGACTTTCCAGGGGTTCACTCGGAGAATGGACCAGTTTTGGTTGAAGAACTTGGAAAGAAGTATGTATTGCTCTTCAACTAAGGCGTTTATTGTCTCTCCCACTTATTGTAATCATGAGGATTTCTAAATGGCCCTGTGTGTTTGTAAATTAGTCAAAGATATTGCCAATGTGTAGAAAATGTATTCGTTTAGAACTCTTCAAGTTCACATTTGTGTTTTCCATATGAACAGATTTTAAAAACTTGCTGCTTACAGTTTAAAATGTGTCATTCTTCACAAAGGCAGTTTGGGAAATTGATTCTATCCTAACTGTTAAGTGGGGAGCATTGGAGGACGGGGACCATATTCATTTCGAATTTTCAGTTAGTACTGTATTGCATGTACTTAGATTTCCCTAGATGTTTGTCACATGGAGCGGTAAAATGCTGTGGTTGACTTGCTGTGGTTGAGTCTTATAGCGCCTTTTGTTTCCATTGTCTCTATTAGGAAACAGGGTAATAAGTCACACCTAAAACTTTACTGGGAAAATTTCAAACATAACACAAATCTAAAGAGAGTGTAGTAAACCCCACCATAAGGATCTCCCTGTTTTAGCAACTAACAGTGTTTGGCAATCTTTTTCTAATCTCTTCTCCCTAACCCCCTTTTAAAAAAATGGGAATGGAATTGAATATTTAAAAGCAAATCCCAGATACCACATCATTTCTTTTTTTTTTAAGTGCTGAGCAATTTATTTTTATAAAATCTTATTCTTTTGTTACATATTTAATCTTAAATATTCTTCCTGTCTCAAATGTTCGTTATATTACAACTTTTTCTCTGTCTCTTACCTGTTCAGGATGAGACAGTACCTTATTTAGAATATCTTTTTGACATCCCATCATTTTTTAATAGACACCTAGATGCTTATGTTTCTCTAACATAGTAAGAACTCTTCCCTCCCCACATTAACTGTAGTATCATCATCACAGTTAACAGAATAAAGTCATTCCTTTTTTTTATCCAATCTTTTGCTTAGATTGTGTTTAAGGCCTTTTAGTCTTCCGTTTTTTTAGGTTAGAAAATATGCTTTTGATTTATGTCATCTTAGTTGATTAGAATTACATCTGGATTGCTAAGTGCTTTGTACTTTAATTTTTAAATAAGAACTAAAACTAATTTATTTTGTAAGTTAAAAATACTCATGCAGAATACTTAGGTAGATATTTTTACTAGGAATACCTTGTTGTTATAAGTTTTTTTCTTTTGAAGACACTCCCCGAAGAACCTCAAACCACCTCCCTCAGAAAGCTGGAACACCGTATCAGGAAAGAAGATGAGAAAACCTTCCACTTCTGGACAAAATTTCCACTCTGGTTAGGATTTTATCAAATTAGTTTTTTTTTTTTTTTTTTTTTTTTTGTGGGCGGAGGGGAGGATGTTGGTACTTGGAATTTTTTTAAATAGGAAAACTATTTAAAAAGTATTTTTGGCTTCTTGTCACAGACATGGATTACAGAGGGCCAAAGAATCCAAGCAAGCCAATAAAAACTCCATCAGCACTACCTCCTCGACTCCAACATCCTTCGGGAGTAAGACAACATACATTCTCTAGTCATTCTGCAGGGTCACAGTCTCAGAAACCCTCCAGTGAGCACAAAAATCTTAATAGGACACCCTCACAGATCATAAGGTAACTTTCCTGAATGTAAGAGAAATATAAATTGAGTGGCATTTCCTTCATCTGCCACATTACATGCATTTAAATTTAAAGTTGCAACTTTGTGTTCGTTTACTTGTCTGTACTATAACAGTAAAAGTATTGTTGATTAAATATACCACGTGAGGATTTTAGTTCTGTATAGTTAAATGTTTAATTTTCTTTAAATAAATCAAAGTAATTTTAGGGCAAGGCATCTTTTTTGAATAATTTTTCTTCAGATGTTTTGAGAGACCTTATTCCCAGCAAAGTCTTATTCTTGCACTTTTTTTTTTTTTTTTAAGATTTATTTGTTTATTCATGAGAGACAGAGAGAGAGGCAGAGGCACAGGCACAGGGAGAAGCAGGCTCTTTGCAGGAGCCCAATGTGGGACTTGATCTGGATCCTGGGATTACGACCTGAGCCGAAGGCAGCCACCCAACCACTGAGCCACCCAGGCATCCCTTATTCTTGCACTTAATAGTTTTCTGGTAGCTTGCATTTTGTTAAATACTGAATGCCAAATTGCATTTCTATTCCTAGGTTACGAATGTTCCCTTTATATAGGAACTTAACCAACTTAACCAAAATGTTCAATTTACTTTATTCTGATAAGTTTGGGTTGTTTGTGGTAAGTGCCTTATATTAAATGGGCCTAGGGCAGCCTGGGTGGCTCAGTGGTTTAGCGCTGCCTTGGGCCCAGGGTGTGATCCTGGAAACCCGGGATCGAGTCCCATGTCGGGCTCCCTGCATGGAGCCTGCTCCTCCCTCTGCCTGTGTCTCTGCCTCTCTCTCTCTCTCTGTGTGTCTCATGAGTAAATAAATAAAATCTTAAAAAAAAAATGGGCCTATAAGTTTTATAAGTCAGTGTAAACATGCATATTAGTCTGAATATCCAGAGACAAGATGAACTTCAGGATCATAATTTTCCTGTGCAGTGCATTTTATTTTTTCCCTAATCTGCTTTTCTATGGAGTATATAGCACTTTGGAGGAACTTTGAGAGGATGTGTTTTAGTTGAGGCCTTCCTTTTCATGCAAATTTAGCCATTGGAGCCCCCACTGTAGGTTACTGTGACCAATGCCTTCGTCCTTCCAAACTTCCTTTTTCCAATTGCCTGGGCATCAGCTTATGTGCTTCCAAGCTCTGGTCTTAAGTTCCTTTATTTCTGGCTTTTGGGCAGTCCTCTTTCTTGGGAATGTACTTTTTTCCTTTTTTTAGAAGATATTTATTTACTTATTTTAGAGAGCACACTAATTGGGGAAGGTGCAGGGGGAGAAGGAGAGGGAGAGAATCTCCAGCAAACCCTCATCTGTGTAGGGCTTAATCTCACAACTATGAGGACTCTGAGAACATGGTGTGAGCCAAAATCAGGAGTCAGATGCCTGACTGAACCACCCAGGCGCCCCCTTAACTTTTTGTCATTAAAGACTGCTTGTGTAATGAAGATCTTCAAGGTAGAGTTGTAGGTTCTTAGGCTGAGATACACGAAATACTTGTTAGTTTTCTGGGCCTATGGCAAGGTACCACAAACTGGATGGCTTAAAACCACAGAAATTTATTTTCCCGGGTCTGGAGGCTAGAAGTCTAAAATCAAGTTGTCAGTAAGGCCATATGCTCTTTCTGAACACTCTAGGGGAGAGTGTTTCATATACCTCTCCTACTTCTCCTATTGCCTGTAGTCCTTGATGTTCCCTAGCTGGTGAATGTATCACCCCGGTTTCTGCCTCTGTCATCACATGGTGTTCTCCCTGTGTGTCTGTTTCTTTTCTAATAAGGATATTAGTTCTATTGGGTTTAGGGTCCACCCCACCCTACCTTAGTATGACCTCATCTTAACTTGATTACTTCTGTAAAGACCCTATTTATAAATAAAATCATATGCACAGGTACCAGTGGTTAGGATTTGAATATATCTATTTGGAAAGAACAGTTCAATCATGAACACCAGTACTTCATTAATTACATTTTTCTTTTTAGTCTAACAAACTATTACGAATAGGAAATTAATTTATGTTGTTCAAAGTCTGAAACATTCCGAAGTTTGTTCATTCTCGTAATTCTTCCTATCCCTATTTTCCCAGTGATGTAGTTTCCTTCTGTAGAGGCATCCAGTGTTTATAGATTTTTGTGTATCCCTACAAGGATACCTTACATATGTGTAAAAAGTACATATATATTCACAAACCAAAAGTTCTAATGAGAACAAATGGTTAAAATTCAGTCAGAAGAAGGGATGTTACCTCATTTCTGAAGATTGGTCGTATAGACACAATCCTGAGAATTAGCCTGGGTAAAGAGTGGTCAGGGCCTTGCATTCTTGGCATGGCCAGAGCAACAGTGCTCAGGGCCATTCAGGGCTCCTGGTGGGTTATTGCTCCCAGCAGACAGAATTGGAGTCATTCATTAATCAACTGGTTGTGACTAAAGTCTTTTTGGACATTAGACTCCTCTAACATCTGTGGAATCTTACTCAGAGCAGGCACAGTACCTAAGAGGACTAGCTTATTTTGAATATTAACTTTTGAAACCTAAAAATGTGAAGTACATACATGAAGGTCATAGACAGAATTAAGATTTTCCTTTAACAAAATTCTCACTTTTTTAATAGATTAGAAAAACATTTTTTTCCCTTGAACACAAAGGTACTCTTTAGTGTTTTAAATATTAAAGAAAATACATATAGGCTACTAAATGGCTGATTTTTTTTTTTTAAAGGATCCTATTTATTCATGAGAGACAGAGAGAGAGAGAGAGACAGAGACAGAGACCGAGACATGGGCAGAGGGAGAAGCAGGCTTCTTGCAAAGAGCCCAATGTAGGACTTGATCCTGGGCCTGGGGTCACACCGAGAGCCAAAGGCAGACACTCAACCTCAGCCACCCAGATGTCCCCTAAATGGCTGATTTTATACTTTTGTTTACCATAAACTGAATTTATGGCTAGAGTGTTTGTGGTGTTGTATCCAATCTCCTAGGAATTGGTAGAATAATGAGAAAGTTGTGAAATGTCTTTGTCTTCCTAGGATATTTTTTTATATGTTAGCTACTTGATATATAAAAATACTTGTTGGCAGAAGACAGTGTGTATGTAATACATAGACATGAAGCTTTAAAGAATTTTTTTTAAAGATTTATTTATTAATGAGAGACACACAGAGAGGCAGAGACATAGGCAGAGGGAGACTTGATCCCAGGATTCAAGGATCACGACCTGAGGCACCCCAAAGAATTTTTTGATGTTGTAACTAATTATATAGGAACCTCCTTGGATTTGTAGTGTGCCTTCACTGTGGTTGAGAGTGAATTTTGTTACTATATTGAAACAAAATTAGGAGACCACTGATGATTAAATATTCACAGGGTTTTAAAACTAAAGTATGGAATTTCATAGTTAATAGTCCAATTGATTTAAGCCCATTACTTTATCTTGACTTTATTTCTTAAAAAAATTTTTTTTTAAGATTTTATTTATTCATGAGAGACAGAGAAAGGGAGAGAGGCAGAGACACAGGCAGAGGGAGAAGTAGGCTCCATGTGAGAAGACTGATGTGGGACTCGATCCGGGTCTCCAGGATCACGCCCTGGCCGAAGGCAGGCGCCAGATCCCTGAGCCACCCAGGGATCCCTCTTCTATTTAACACATCAGTTTTGAACTCTTTTAGTTACAGAATAAAAGAACTCTATTGTTGGATGTGAGACCTTTATGATCTCTCACTTTTTCATTTCCTACTGGTATTGGTCTCTCTCTTTGGAGATAATAAATCAGCGCAGGATTGCCACATATGCTTTCACTGTGCAAGTGCTGAAATAATGTAATGTTGCTGATTACCTCCTTTCCAGCTAACTGCAAATAGGAAGGATTTGGTTCTTGCTGTGTGATGGGTGAGGGTGAGGTGGACAGTTTGGGTGATGGGACACAGTGGTGAGATAGTGTTAGCTTTCCAAGGAAGCCTGGCACTTGCTGAATCCTCTCTGGAGTCTGAGGAAGACTGGTCTGTGATTTTGAGGGTCCAGTTTGCCTTCTTTTCCTCTGTTGATGAAATTAGGGTGTGATTTTATAATTTATTTATTTATTTATTTTTTAAAAAAGATTTTATTTTTATTTATGCATGAGAGACACACAGAGAGGCAGAGACACAGGCAGAGGGGAGAAGGAGGCTCCCTGCAGGGAGCCCAATGTGGGACTTGATCCCGGATCTCCAGAATTACGCCCTGGGCCGAAGGCGGTACTAAACTGCTGAGCCACCTGGGCTGCTTTAGGGTGTGATTTTAAATGGGACTATGTGAGAACATGAAATGGATATTCTTTATATACATATATATATATAAGTATATATATATATACATATATATTTTTTTAATCAGGTGGTATTGTGTCCTCACGTTTTTGTTTTTGTTTAAGATTTATTTATTTTTTGGTGGGGGCAGGGCAGAAGGAGAGAATCTCAAGCAGACTCCCTGCTAAGTTCGGAGCCCAACACAGGCTTTGATCTCGTGACCCTGAGATCATGACCCGAGCCGAAACCAGGAGTCAGTTTTTTTTTTTTTTTAAATATTTTATTTATTTATTCATAGAGACAAAGAGAGAGAGAGAGAGGAAGAGACACAGGCAGAGGGAGAAGCAGGCATCATACAGAGAGCCTGATGTGGGACTCGATCCAGGGTCTCCAGGATCATGCCCTGGGCTGCAGGCGGCGCTAAACCGCTGCGCCACCGGGGCTGCCCAGGAGTCAGATTTTTAACGAACTCTTTAACACCCAGGTGCCCTGTGTCCTCACTTTTAAAAGGAAGATTATGTCTTGACATTGTGACATTGTATTTTTCCTGTATGTTTTGGATTTTCATTTCTACTCTTGTGGAACTGTTAGACATGGTAGAAATAATATTCCTATTGCTTATAATAGTTACAAGTCATATAAACACATTAGAGTTTTGTTATAAGCTACTAAGCTATTCATGGATTTCTTGTCATCCTTCTCAGACCATAATTATATTGAGTTGATGGCCATCTTAGCTCTGCAGTTAGTAAGTTAGTATCTAGTCTGGTGTATTTTGATTTTTATTCTTTCTAGCTTTTCATCTCTCTCAGTGGTATCATCAGAAAACGGGAGAATAGTCCTCGTGTCTGCTTTGAATGGTTGCCCTTTACTTAGTACAGAAAATGAGAGTGCTCCTGAGATCCAAATTAATAACTTTCCCTTCATTTAGAAAATGAATTTTGTGACAGTATTGGACTATGACACAACAAAGAATATATATAGTGCTTAAATTTATACCGTGATGAAAAAAATTTTCAGTTATTTCTATACCACTTGGTACAGTGAGTTCTGTTTTTTCTTTTTTTCTCTGTTTTTAGTTTTGACTGTCATGTGGCCTAAACTACAGGAACTTCCATTTTCTAAACATTCATTAGTCAGGCTGCCAAAAGTTCTATAATGTCACAGTGTAGCTAAATTAGTCAAATATTTGTATTGCAAAAAGGTATTTTATTTTAGGTACTCAATATATTTTGTCTTTTTTTTTCATGACGAGAATGTTTTGTTTGACAGAAAACCTGATCGTGAGAGAGCTGAGGATTTTGATCACACGAGTCGAGAATCTAACTATTTTGGCCTCTCCCCAGAAGAGCGCAGAGAGAAGCAAGCTATAGAAGAATCTCGTTTACTCTACGAGATTCAGAACAGAGATGAACAGGCTTTCCCAGCCCTTTCCGTATGTATGAAAAGAGATTTTAAAAGTTCTTTAGAAGTCTATCCTTAATATAGTTTTTATATTAAACTGTAGTTTCTAATCGTAGACTAGTAATTTTTAAACTAAAGGTACCTTAAAGATCATGTAGTTGCCCCCTCTTTATACATTTTTCATGAAGAAGATGAGGTTTGAAAATATTACTCATTGGCAGAGTTGAGACAAGTAAGTTGGTTAGCTCTTCCAGTTTAGTATTTTCTCTTGAACCAAAACAGAAATACATTTTGCTACCTAAAGTTATGCAGTAGAGGTTCACATTCCATAAACAAGATATGTCTATAGAATCAGGAAACTCTTTTTAGTGTCCTTTACTGATCATACCAGGACCTAATTAATACGGTAAGAATTGTCATTCAGTGTTTGCTGTTAGAGGTGGTATACATGTAATACTGTGGCTTGCCCTTGCTGTGTGTCAGACACCGGGCTGTGATGGATGCTTCTCTGATGAAAGACATGTTCTCTACTCTTGGTTTTCTTAATTCTTTTGGGAGAGTTAACAGGGATGGGAAAACAGTTCTCATGTAAAGTGTGAAGTGAAATGCTCTTATGAGGAGGGTTCATTGGCAGCACACGGAGAAAGGTAACTAATGCACTCTGGGGCACTGGAGGCCTTGTGCCTGTGAGCTTTTTATTGGTAAGTGTACCAAGTACTGTGTGATTCAGAGTGGTGGTTGGACACTTTTTCCTAAGATGGATGCTACTGTATACCAGTATTAAAAATTAAAGCACCATATACTCAATTCTCTGGCTTCTGTGGAATCCTTTAGAGGTGTGAGTGAGATGCTCTGCTGAAACTGCTGATCTGGAGTAGTAGTTCAGTCTGGCTGCAGGAGTTGGAGCTTAGGAATTTTTGGAAGATGTGCCCAAATCCATATAGCGCACTAGGTGTGGTCTGTATGTTAAGTATATTTGTCTCTATGTGATAGATGTTATTTTCCCACAACATAACATGTAGATAATAAAAAAGTTCAAATGATTTACCCTTGTATCCTAGCTTTTTGTCCTGTTGTTAGGTAGTATTAGTTGTATTGTTAGGTAGAATAGTAAAAATATAACTACTGTAATGTGGGGATAAATTGAAAGTTTTTAATAAAATGTGTCCTTATACTCATCATTTTTAGACCTATCTTGGACTTGATAGTGACTCAAGTTTTTCTTCTAGAAAACTGTCACAGAGGGCTGAGATCCTGTTCTCAGCTGTGTGTAACATTTCCAGAGAGCTAGAGAAGTAAAGGACTTTCAGTGATAGTTTAGCTTAGAAACCCAACTTTGTCCCTTTGTTTCACCAGTTAGAAGGTTTGATCTCATACAGAGCTTAAGTAATTTGCTGATGATCAGCATTTCAGTGGTAAGAATCCTAGTGCACAGTATCTGCTAATTTGCACTTAGGTATTTTTCCCTCACAAAGAACTGTGGCCCTGCAGTGGCTGCTTTTGAAGGTTGGTATGAAGGGTATTGTTCTTGGTGCAAAGAATATAAGTATAAATTGCAAGGGGAAGGTTTGGTCTGGGTGGCTTCCTGAAGAGGGGATATGAAGAAGTCACTCTACTAATTTAGGCTAAAGGTCTGATTGCCTAATACTTTTGAGTTATTAATAATAAGCCTATTGTCATAGAGTATGTAAGTAAACGTGAACCCTATGTCCTTTTTTTTTCTTTGCAGTTTTGGAAATATAAAGACGTAGGGCTGTGAATTTTGAAATTTACAATGAAATGTATGAAAAGTAAGCTTAACAAAATGTTGGGTTTTTGTTCATTTTAAGAGCTCATCAGTTAGTCAGTCAGCTTCTCCGAGTAGCAACCCATGTGTCCAGAGAAAATCATCACATGTAAGTGACAGAAAAGGAAGCAGGCGGAGAATGGATACCGAAGAACGGAAAGATAAAGGTATGTTATTTCATCATTTGAAAGCAGATGCTACAGCTCTGTGTCTGGTTTAAAGCCATATGTTAGAAAAGAACCCTTTGTAAATCATTAAGTAGTGTAATGTTACATATCTCACTGTTGCAGAGATACATTGACTCAGGCTAAAGCATGTTAAATGTTATTCTGAAAACTGCGTTTTTCACTGACTACACATAGTTCATGTAGTACTTTTGGCTTTGTCTTCATATTTTGTTCTGTCCTCAGACCTGTCCAGTGGCTAATACAGTCTTTTTTTTATCTTGATCTTTTACAGACTCTATTCATGGACATACTCATTTGGATAAAAAACCTGAGCCAAGCACATTGGAGGTGAATGTTTTAAATAATAATTGTATCTTTTTTTCCCCCCTTAGACATAAAATAGCAGAAGTAGAAGGAGAAGCTAGAGATGATTTCATCATTTCATTACTTAAGTTTTATGGAAGTAGAAAAGCAAAAAAGTGGGAAAACATGATAGTGCCTGAGGATAATTCACTCATAAATTATAACTATTTCTTCATGATAACCTATCTCAATCAATGGAAAGTAGCTTTTATTTTCCAATTTTCTATAGTAGATTGAGATTTTTAAAACCACATCCTCAGTATAAACTGCCTAGTAGTTTTGGTACAGTCAAGATGTGTGCAGGCTAAGGTACCTGTTGAAGACCAGATATAATTGAAAAAATACTTAGTCATGAGAGGGTTCAGTCAGGTGCAGATAAGGTGAACTGTATAGGCAACCATTATTATTCTAGAATCCAGGTCTTTGAAACATAAAGTTTTGCTTTTGTAAAAAAAAAAAAAAAAAAAAAAAAAATTTTTTTTGCTTTTGTTTTACTTCCAAAGAATATTAGTGACGATAAATGTGCAAGAATATCATCACCATCAAAGTCAAAGAAATTAGAGTGCCCACCTGTGGAGCAAGTAAGTACATTGTTGCATTTGACATTGAATGTTTCATTTTCTAGGTTTCTTATGTCTTTATATATGATCATTTAAAAAACAAAATGGGAAGACTTACTCTAGTATAACTTGGGGGCAGTTATGATTAACCTATAATTGTTGCTTACTTAATCTAGAATATTTTCATTTTTTTCTGTATATTTTAAAGATTTTGTTTTTTTTTTATTTTTAAAAATATTTTATTTATTTATGAGAGACACAGAGACATAGACAGGGGGAGAAGCAGGCTCCCTGCAGGCAGCCCGATGCTGGACTGATCCCAGGACCCCGGGATCATGACCTGAGCCAAAGGCAGATGCTCAACCGCTGATCTACCCAGGAGCCTTTTTATTAAGATTCTATTTTTAAGTAATCTCTACTCCCAACGTGGAGCTCAAACTCAGAACCCTGAGATCAGGAGCTGCAAGCTCTACTGACTGAGCCAGCCCAGTGCCTCTGTGGAATGTTATTTTGATAATGCCATTTTTTGGACATAGAAGCCATATTTCTGAATCAATTTCAAATAAGTTTATGTTTGGTATCTTCTGTTGTCTTTGTGATGGGTTCAGTTGGCTTGAAAATTAGATTTTTGAAGGGGAATTAAAATTTCTACTTTCGGGACGTCTGGGGGGCTCAGCGGTTGAGTGTCTGCCTTTGCCTCAGGATGTGATCCCAGGATCTGGGATCAAGTCCCACATTGGGCTCCCTGCAAGGAGCCTGCTTTTCCCTCTGCCTGTGTCTCTGCCTCTCTCTGTGTCTCTCATAAAGAAATAAATCTTTAATAAAATTTCTACTTTATTTCAAAACTTTAAAAAGAGTTGTCCGAACCTTTAACAGTTATTTCATAGGAGGGAGGGAATGTAATGATTGAAGAGATTAGAAAAAAAGATATTTAGAAAGCAGTGCCACCAATTTACAAATGTAATGAAGAAGGATCTTGAGTGTCCGACATCTTGAGTTTCAGTCTAATACAGGAAGAAAGTTATTAGTCTTTCCTTATCTTTCAGTTAACATCCTTCATATCATTTGGAAAGCATCCAGTTTAGGGTATGTCTTCGTATGAGGAGCAGTTATAAATAACTCATGGATTTCAAAACAATTTCAGTGATTTGTACATTCTTTCCTTAAAAGCGTAATGTTTAGATTGCTTTATATCTTTTGATAGGCAGCCCCTGGTTACGATCAAATTTGTTTGTTTGGAATTTTTAGCTACTGCATTTTTCTTTCATTTCTAAGATCAGAAAGACTATATAAAAACTATAGTTATGTTAAAGGTAGTTGAGGGTACATTTGGTGTTAAAATTAATGTTAAGCACAATGAACTCTTGTCTTTTTCCACCCCCTCTCTTGAAGAAGCCAGCAGAACATGTGTCTTTGTCAAATCCAGCTCCCCTTCTAGTTTCTCCAGAGGTACATCTAACTCCTGCGGTGCCTTCTTTACCAGCCACTGTGCCAGCCTGGCCAAGTGAACCTACAACTTTTGGACCAACAGGTTAGACTGGAATTGAAAAAAATCTTTGAACCAACCAACAAAACCTTTTCAAGTCAGAGACTCTTCAAGTTCTTTTTATTTTTGTCATTATCATCATCATTATCATTTAATATTTTATTTTAGAAAGTAACCTTTACACCCAGTGTGGGGCTTGAACTCCCAACCCCAAGATCAGGAATCGCATGCTCTCCCGACTGGGAGCCAGCTAGGTGCCCCAAAGATTTCAGGTTCTTGTTGGCTTTAAACTCAGAGCAGGGTTAGCTGTGTATGTGGAACCTTAGAGCTTTTTATGATCCTCTGCTTTGCTCTGTTTCCAGTGTGGGAGGGCCAGTTTAACTTGGTATTCATTTGAGATATATGCTCAAAATCTCAGGTACAAGATGCCTGAGCTGGTTGTCTCCACTGACAACCACTGACACCACAATTGACATTTCCCACTGACCAGCTCTGTGTATTCCCACTGTCCCAGCCATTGAATTTTGGCTGGGTTCTGTCTTGCTCATGTTTGTAAGAGCTACTGTTAGAAGACATTGACTCAAAGCTAGTTTCCTGGGCTTATTTGTCTAAGAGAGTTCTTAGTTCTTAGTTGATATAAAAGTTCTTAGTTGATATAAAAGATACTCTTTTAGATTTCTTACATATCTTTTTATCTATCTATATAGCTCTATCAGTTGTATAGCATTATTTGCCTTTTCGCTTAATGTAAACATATTTGTAGGGAGAAATATTTTCACTTTTTATATACAGTTTGTGATTCCTTTCCCTCTCTTTTGTAGGTGTCCCTGCCCAAATTCCCGTTTTGTCAGTGACACAGACGCTGACCACTGGACCTGATTCTGCTGTGTCCCAAGCTCATTTAACACCCTCTCCAGTTCCTGTGTCAATACAGGCAGTTAACCAGCCCTTGATGCCTTTGCCTCAGACATTGAGCCTGTACCAAGACCCACTCTACCCTGGGTTTCCTTATAATGAAAAGGGAGATCGAGCCATCGCACCACCTTATTCACTGTGTCACACTGGGGAGGACCTGCCTAAAGGTGAGATCCTTCTCTTAAGTTCCACTTGATTTTATTTATCAAGTGCTGATAGGAGTTCAGTGGGAACACACAGTGGGAAGTGTGAGTAGAGGTCAGAGGTTATGTTACTGAGTAAGCCAAAGGACTGACTTTGAGAAGGAGAGAAGAGATTTGGCTATAAGTGGTTAACTTTTTTGTTTTAGCTTGTGTTTGATTTGAATATGGTTTTTTGTATGTTTAGTAACTGTCCCTCCGTTGTGTCATTTTTTTCAAAAGCGTCCTTAAAGCCATTTTGAATTAAATCTTAATATTACTAACTAGGTAACTAAACATTATTGAGTTTTCTCATCACTGGACTGGCTTTTGAAACCACTCCTATTACTTCATCCATGAAAAAATGACAGAGAAGAATAATATAGCAATCTATATATTTTAAGAATTTCTTTTAAATTTGGCCTTTTTTTAAAAGGAATTTTCGTTTGCAAAATTTCCTGTCTGGAAAAATTGAAAGAGTCATGCAGTGACTGATTGCTCTTTACTTGATTTTTGTGCCTAATTTTGTTAGTGGTTTGATCAAGTTGGAGCCTGTGGATAACTGGTTAATGTCAAATGAATACCTACTAATCTTATGTTATCAGTGAGTTAGGTTTATGTTGATTTTTGCCCATATCCCCCAACATTTTTATTTCATAATTTTTAAACCCTGCAGAATTGAAAAAGAAATACAGTGAACGGCTAAGTTTCCTTCACACAAAATTCATCTTAATCAGATAAAAATCTCAGTTTAAGCCATTTTTGGACTTAGATGTTAGGATAGATAAAGTTTTTTTTTGTTTTTTTTTGTTTTTTTTTTTAGATAAAGCATTTTGAACCTGGAATTACCCTATAGTAACAGAGCTTGCTTTTGGTTATATTAGGGTTTTTAATCTTTGTTTTATATCACAGGCTAGAGAAAGCAATTTCAGTAGGCAAAATTGCCTTTGAGCTATATATTGTTTGAGGATAGTTGGAGGGGGGCTTTTTGAATGTATAATTTTAGTGAGTGATTATTATGTCATTTATTTTTAGATAAGAACATTCTTCGATTCTTCTTTAATCTTGGTGTAAAGGTATTTACATTTTATCATTTTAAAGTTATTTTTAAGTTAATACTGTGTTAAATTGTTAGTATATGAACAGTCTTAACTCTTACCCCGTTGGTGAATAACTTAAGTTTACTGAATCACATTTTAAGAACTAGGGTTTTTCAGTCCTGTATAGTTTGTTTTTAATAGTGGCTGAGGCTCCAGTATTTGCTTGCTTTTCCTTTTAACTGGCAATGGTATAACCCTATGAGAATATTTGGGAAATATTCCTTGTCCCTTGCGCAGCCTAGTGAAAATGCACTCATTGAGGAATTCAGTGAAAGATCTGGGTTTGAAATTCTGCTCATCACTTTTTTAGCAGTATATATCCCTGGGCACATCATTTAATGTCTCTTAGCCTAGCTATTTTCATTTGTGTTACGTGAATAATATTCTTCTATCTGCCTATTTGTTGAAAGGATCAAAAGAAAGAACTTGTGGAAGTTCTCCTGTGGAAGGTGGCATTGTTCACTAGCATAGCAGAGGTATTTTTTTGGGAAGTGGTCAGCCTAGAAATAGCTTGTCTTAGAGAGGCTGGAGAACTCTTATGTCCTTGTCAGTGCTGTGTTATATCTCCTGTTTTGGATTAATTTCTGTGGGTTTCAGACCATTAAAATATGAAATGAAGTGCCCTACTGTAGCCTAGTGGTCATTTCATAAAAGGAGACTCAATTTTATCACCTGTGGTATTCACTGCCTAGATTTATATTTAAGTAGTTCATGTTTGCTTCCCCTAATTAATTTGCTGTTTAACTGGTAATTTTTTCTTTATGTTTGGTGTTCAGCTGGCCCTTTTGCAAGGGGATAGATTTGCTTTATTTTCAGTGTTACCTTTCTCTGACTGGAGGTCTGACTTTTCATCTATGCAGTTGGAATGCTCTCAGGGCTTCTAAACCTGGAGTATCCCATTTTTCTGGTAGAACAGAGAGGTCCAGACCAATTAACTCGTTGGCATGGGGTCACACAGAGAGTTGGTGGTAGAGCCAGAACATGAATGCAGGTCAAGCTAGAGAACCTGTGATTGAGATACTCCAAGCTGGAGGCTCAAGTACTTGATGGTGGTGGTTTCTGGAATGTGTATCACCCAAAATTATTTCTTTCTTTTTTTTTTTTTTTCCAAAATTATTTCCATGCAATTCTACCCAAAGGGTGGAATTAATGATCATGGAATATGTGGGTGAGTTCATCATATTGTCTCCAGTCATCTCAATACCATGGGACCTTGGGTTAGTTTCAGGATAGGAATAAAGAATGGAATGTTAGAGTAGTGACTTACTTTTGTAATTCCTTTTCTTTTCTTTTTTTTTTTTAATTTTTTTAAATTTTTAAATTTATTTTTATTTATGATAGTCCCACAGAGAGAGAGAGAGAGGGGCAGAGACACAGGCAGAGGGAGAAGCAGGCTCCATGCACTGGGAGCCCGTTGTGGGATTCGATCCCTGGTCTCCAGGATCGCGCCCTGGGCCAAAGGCAGGCGCCAAACCGCTGCACCACCCAGGGATCCCTGTAATTCCTTTTCATGTTACATATTGCAGTGATGATATGGTCTTGGCAGGCATGTGCAACTTGAAGCACTTGCTCTAAGCTCCCACCCTCCCCCTTTTGTTAATGTTTCTGTTTTTGTTTCTTTTAGGCATATAGTTGTCCTATGTGGGCTCCGCATTCTTACCTGTACCCTCTGCACCAGGCCTACCTGGCAGCTTGCAGGATGTACCCAAAGGTCTCTGTCCCAGTGTATCCTCCAAATCCTTGGTTCCAGGAAGCTCCTTCTGCTCAGAACGAAGGTGATTGTACCTGTACCGACGCACACTTTCCTATGCAGACTGAGGCCACTGTTAATGGTCAGATGCCACAGGCCGAGATTGGACCGCCAACGTTTTCTTCACCTCTGGTTATCCCTCCATCTCAGGTGTCTGAAAGTCATGGACAGTTGTCTTACCAGGCTGATATTGAATCTGAAAACTCTGGGCAGCTTCTTCATGCTGAGTATGAAGAGTCACTAAGTGGCAAGAATATGTTCCCGCAGCCGTCCTTTGGACCGAATCCATTCTTAGGCCCAGTTCCCATTGCACCTCCTTTCTTTCCACATGTTTGGTATGGGTACCCTTTCCAGGGATTTGTAGAAAATCCAGTCATGCGGCAGAACATTGTTCTCCCCTCTGATGAGAAAGAATTGGATCTGCCCCTGGAAAGCCTGGATCTGTCTAAGGAATGTGTTTCAGTTTCAGCAGTGGATGAGTTTCAGGAGGCCAGAGGTGAAGGCACACATTGTCTCCCTGAAGCAAGTGTGGGTAAGCATGAAGGCCGGGCGGAGCAGTCATCCCAGACCCCTAAGGTGGATCTGGCACGGCCTTCCATCCTTCCTGTGGCGGAGGAAGAGGCTCATCTTCCCACTCAGATTCTAAACAGAGAGAGAGAAACTGTGCCTGTTGAACTTGAGCCTAAAAGGACCATTCCAAGTCTGAAAGAAAAATCAGAAAAAGTGAAAGATCCTAAGACTGCCGCCGATGCGGTCAGTGGGGCCAACTCTGTGGAGAGCAGAGTGCAGAGACCAAAAGAAGAGAGTTCCGAAGATGAAAATGAAGTGTCTAATATTTTGAGAAGTGGTCGATCCAAGCAATTTTATAACCAGACTTACGGAGGCAGGAAGTACAAAAGTGATTGGGGCTCTTCTGGTAGAGGAGGGTATCAGCATGCGAGAGGTGAGGAGTCCTGGAAAGGGCAGCCTGGCAGAAGCCGAGATGAAGGTTACCAGTACCATCGAAATGTCCGAGGACGACCCTATCGCGGGGATAGGAGGAGATCGGGGATGGGAGATGGCCATCGGGGGCAAAACACTTGACGCTTGTTGCTGTGCTATTTTAGAGCAGAAACCTCTCCTGAGGTGGAATGTTTCTGAAGGCTTTAAAAAAAATACATT
Source organism: Canis lupus baileyi (assembly GCF_048164855.1). NCBI lineage: Eukaryota > Metazoa > Chordata > Mammalia > Carnivora > Canidae > Canis > Canis lupus. The sequence continues at coordinate 45,099,085 of NC_132850.1, read as the reverse complement.
AAAATAAAAACCCAAATTGGAACTATCTCCTCCCGTCCCCCTTTGACCCCCGCCCCCAATCCTGGACAAGAGATTTTGGATATGCATTCAAGGGGCAGGTGAATTCCTGGCATTGCCATTTTTCTTTGTTCAGAATCTGTTTATCAGGTAACTGCCCCTATAAAAAGTAGAAAATAACTTTGTTAAAGTATTTTTTATAAACCGCTTAATATAAAACTTAGATTTAGTGTTTGGTTTTTTTCCTTATTATAAGTTTAATTTCAAATGTTGGAAACGTGTGCTTTATAGTGTTTACTAAAGTGACAAGAAAAATATACCATTTGACACACTATAGATTCCAAAACATAACATTGCACCAAATAGAAATGTATATTTTATTATGCAATGCCTTAGTCATAAACTGGGCTCAAATAATTCTTAGCCTAAAACACTGTTGTCTTTTGAAATGCTTCCAACCCAAAGGCCTTTCATCTCAATATCTGTCAAACTTGAATAATGTCTTCTCTTTAATATTACACATAAGGCAGCCTATTAACCTGTGTCTTAGAAACGTTGTATATAGTTCTTTTAATATTCATAGGGTCTATTTTTGAATTTTGGTGAGTATTTGTTGAACTTGAGATCGCATACAAGACAGATGTTTAAGAAATAATAGGATAACTAATGAAATGGCTGTTTCCACCAAGAATTCCTAGCACTGGTGTAAATATCATGGTGCCTACTTGAAAGAAATGTAGATGCTATGCATTTTGAAAATAATCTGCATCTGTTAAAACTGCAGAAGTTTTTTAATGCCACTTTAACACTAATGCACTGACAGATTTAAATATTTTGTGAGAAGAAATGTTAAAAATTTTTAGCTTGACAGGTTTCTATGGAGTTACTGTGTTTTGTTTTTCTGTTTGCACCATTGGGTTATGTGTATCACTTTACATTTGCATGTTCAACTTGTCACACGCCTGGAACTATTGTACAAAAAAAAAGGATGATTGTGATTTCTAGTTCTTTTCTAGAAGATGCTGCTAGAAAGTGGTTGCTTTGCATTTTATGGCTTGTTACCCCTTAGGTAACCTAGCTCTTCTGATCCTGCTTCTTTTCTGTCTTTGCAGTATTTGCAGAAATTCCCTTTGCATGTTGCACTCTGTTCTCAGTTCGGGATTTCACTCTGAATCAACACAGTATTCATGCACCTGTGTCACTCTTTAAAAATAACTCTGGCTTATGGTTCTTGTTTGTACATATACCAATGTGAGAATCTACCCTTTTTTTATGTTCTCTTTTGATCAGGAAGTTTGAGTGCTATGCAAATAATGTAGTGATTTCTCTTTGCATGCCGTGTGTAATATACCTAGCCAAAAATAGATTTTTGTTTTTTTAAAGGCAAATTACTTTAAAGGCAAATACAATTCACTTGAATTTGACAAACTGAAGCAGATGAGTTTTCTGGGTTCTCTGATTACCCACAGGAATGTTTGGATGCCAGCTAGGCTCAGTTGAATCTCCACTGTACTGTAATAATGGTTATTTACCTCTGTGTTGTTTTAATTACCTAATGTCTGTGTAACTGCTGATTTGAGTAGTGATTAGCATTTAGATGTTTTGTAACGTAGGATTTTAGAGAGCACTTTGAAAGATAACATTTTATTATGATGGTGCTAGGTAAACATTTGTAAAGATGGATGGTTGTGTGGAAAAGAACAAGTTTCTTGAGAGAACTTGTTGAGAGGAGTTTCTCTTGTCACCTAAGCTAGAACAATTGGGGAAGGTACTGCTGAAGCCATTTTGTTTTCTTCGTTAACATCAACAGTAGTTAATGGAATGAGAAGATTATAGGGTTCTCCACTTTCAGCTCCTGCTTTTTTATGGCATGTTAGCTTACCTGATAATTTTTATGAAAACACATTTAGATACAGTGACCAGACTTAAAAAATTCAGTAGAAGTTTGATCTCAGGAGTCCAAAAGAAATTGCTGTTTCTGGTGTCTTTCCGTTTTATTGACTGAGATTTGATCTCTGTTTCTTCTGGAAATGTCTCAAAAGTGGATAGGAAAGAATACTGTTCATTTCTTCACTGTCACTCTGTCTTACCTCAGCGGAGTAATGGAATGCTCTATAGTTCCTGCAGGAAATACCGAGTGGCTTCCTGTTTCCCATATCTCACCTCCAGGGCTTGATGGAAACAGAGCTGAAAGAGAACTTCAGCGGATTGTACTTGACGCAGTGACCTCTGGAATAAAAGAACTCTGACTCTTGATAATTAGTTTTAAAATTCTTAGTCTTTGCATGAAGGTCAGTTTTATTTTTTCCTTTAGTTTTGTTTTAAATGTATTATGAGTGCAGGGGATTTTGCCTTATGCTGAGGTCAAACTAGGGCCAAGCAAGCTTTTGTCCTCCTTCATTTTAACGGAATCATAAGGTATGTTGACATGAGATATAATGTTTCTATATATAAGAGAAAAATAAAAGGTTAGAAGTGAGAATCATTTGTATTTTGAGGTAGAAATTATGGAACTCCACTGTATTACGATTATACACGTTTTGAAGAACAGATGTTTAGAACGACCAAAGCTCACCTGTTCATTTGAGTTAGTTGCTTTTGCTGAACTTGATCCCTGTCCCTTTTAATACCGCGTGTATTTCTGTTCAAGTCCAGTTTCCTCTTCAGCTTTCGTTCCATGTACTCTGGCAGCAGGATGCTCGCCTCCGTGCGGTCCTCGTCTTGTTTCCTGGTAACCAGCCCATATGTTCATTTTCATGGCTGACTGAAGCTCAGACCCTGCCTTGACCTGGCAGGAGTAGGTCTTCCCAAACCACAATGTTGATAACCGCTTATTTGATGCAGACCATGTTATATTCTTGCAGTGTGTTTCCTTTGTGACTCAAGGTTGAATTAAAATGCCTGTGAACTGCAAACTTGCTTATGATTGACTTGGTGCAATAAAGTTCCTTTCTAACCGTTTCTGGTTTAGAAAACATTCAGCCATCCTAGAAACTAGCAATATTTATTTATGCCTCATTTATTTTACCTTTGGTTTTTAGATGAGGTAACCTTAGTCTTTCACTTATGGGTACTAAGCAAGGTCCATTTTAGTGTAGCTGAAGAGAACGTGTATTTGGCTACACGATTTCTGTTTACTGTATTTTGCTTCCTATTTAATGTCTAAATGCTATTGTGTTTTTGTTTAAAATCTTAGTAATGGCTCAGTTCCAGTATGTCATTTTTTTTTCCAGTATGTCATTTTCAAAGAACTAAGGTTTTGCTACTAGTGTCAGCCATTTATTTTCCCACTAATTGGGATTTCCCACTAATTGGGAATTCTTTTCCCCCCTGAAATATAAGTTTTAGAAAATCTTAGAAGAGGGGTGGGTGCATGTCTTAATGCTGGGAAACAGCAACTTTGGGGTTGAATTTACTTGAATGGATTAAAAATTGTTACAGAGCTAGAAGAAAATTTATGTATGAAAAATGATAATAGCCTTACACTGAGTACAAATAATACTTAAAAGCATGTGAAGATGTGATCATTTGTGATGTTACTTGTAAAAAAAAAAGCATATATACATATCTTTTGAAGTGTTGAAAGGAAAATAGTACTTTATATTCTTTATCATATCACTTTTTGTAAGTGTTGAATATATTCCTGTTTATTTTTCTATGTTCTGTTTTGTAGCCTTAAGAAGTGTTTCAAACATATCTGAATGTATAAAATAAGAGTAAATGCCCTACATGGTGTGATGCTGCATTATATATAAAACTGTGTGCATATATTAAATTTTGTCTCTTGATTCTGCTTGTGATTCTTTGGTTCCAGGGTTAACCAAGTAAATAGCATATAAATAAATCTTAGGAGGGTGTGTTAGTAAGCATCTGAAAATAGAGGATTTCCATGGTTTCTATCCAGGCAGAAGATAATTCTGGTATGTGCAACTTTTTAGTGGGATTTATAATCTGTGGGGTAGATTAATTTAATGAGGCTCATGCAACTAATAAGTGGTAGAATTTGGAGTTTTACCTAGCTCTGAGTGGTTTTAGAACCAGTGCTCTTACCACTTTTTTCCAGCATTCATTAAATGAAATGAGATGTGTGGACTAAGAATATAATTTATAGATTCAATGACTTTTTTTTTTATTCTTATTTTTAAAAGATTTTACTTATTCATGAGGGACACAGGCAGAGAGACACAGGCAGAGGGAGAAGCAGGCTCCGTGCAGGGAGCCCAATGCAGGACTCGATCCTAGGATCCTGGGTCACACCCTGAGCCGAAGGCAAACGCTTAACCACTGAGCCGCCCAGGTGCCCCTAACCTAAATGATTTTTTTTTTTTTTTTTTTAATGTGGTATTCAGTGCAGGCATACCTTGTTTTGCTATGGTTTGCTCTATTGTGCTTCGTAGATACTGTGTTTTTTTCAAAGAGGAGGTTTGGGGCAGCCCCGGTGGCGCGGGCAGCCCTGGTGGCGCAGAGGTTTAGCACCGCCTGCAGCCCGGGGTGTGATCCTAGGGACCTGATATTGAGTCCCACGAGTCCCACGTCGGGCCTCCTGCATGGAGCCTGCTTCTCCCTCTGCTGTGTCTCTGCCTCTCTCTCTCTCGTTCTCTCTGAATAAATAAATCTTTAAAAAAAAAAAGAGGTTTGTGGCAACCCTGCTTGGAGCAAGTCCATTGGCGCCATTTTCCCAACATTTGCCCACTCTGTCACATTTTGGCAATTCTTGAAATATTTTAAGGTTTTTCATTTTATCTGTCATGATCTGTCATCCATGATTATTGACTTGCTGAAAGCACAGATGATGGTTAGCATCTTTTAGTAATAAGACAGTTTTCAGTTAAGGTTACGTACATTGACTTTATATATATATTTTTAAATATTTTATTATTTATTGATGAGAATACACAGAGGAGACAGAGAGGCAGAGGCACAGGCGGAGGGAGAAGCAGGCTCCATGCAGGGAGCCCGACTCGGGACTTGATTCGGGGTCTCCAGGGTCACGCCCTGGGATGAAGGCAGGCACTAAACCGCTGAGCCCCCCGGGCTGCCCCGTACATTGTCTTTATACATAATGCTATCATTGCATATTTAAAATAGACCACAGCGTAAACATTCATATGCACTGGGAAGCGAAAGCTTTGATTCCTTTAGATGCACAGTATTGCTGAGGTATACCTTGATGAAGATGGATAGATCATTTGAAAGTTTTACTTGAAAACAGGTAGCAGGTGCCCTTGAACACTTTGAAAACCCAAGCTGCTGCTTAATGCTTATTTAACCTACTCACTACATGGACTTTGTTTTCAGAACGGCTTTCCCAGGAAGGAAAGCCTAAAGAAAGGCTTCCCTTTTCAGCAGTGTTTGGTGGGAAGGTAAGTTGGTGAGACATGAAAGCCAGCTGTTGCGGGTTGCCCAAGCAGGTGAGTGGGCATCCCAGAATCTGGGAATGGAGAGAGGAGAGATGGGGAGAAGCTGGAGTCTGAGGAAAGCCAAGAAGGGTGTCTTTTGGTGCCAGGTGGAGTCCTTTCAGGATTGGGCACTTGAAGTTGATGGGATAAAAAAGGTGAAACTAAGTGATGACAAATGTTCTACAGTTTCTCTAAAGTTTTCTATAATTAGAAGGGCTTGCTTTCCTCTTTGTTACATTTTCACTTGACTGTTAGGTCCATGTCTAGGGAATAATAGGAGAATGTAGACTAAACGAAGGATGTTAAACAGCTTCCTTTCCTGAATCCTTAAGCTCTTCTGAAGGTGTGAGTCATGCACTCATCAGAATAGTGAAGCTACAGATACTGGTTGTAAACATGTTAAGAGTTTGATCCTGAATTCATTAGAAATTGGAGCTTCAAAGTCCATCCTCTTTACATTCCTGATTATATAGCTTTCACATTTAGCAGAAAAAAATGTCTAGGCCAAAGATGTAAATATAGAAGATGAGCAGTGCGATTCTCATGGCTTCCCATCCCCTTTATTTTACTTAATGGTCAACAACAAAAATTCTGTGTAGTAAGCTAACTTTTCTCCTTTAAATGAAAACTGGCTTTGGACTGAGCACCGTGTAATGCTCTGTACCTCCCTAGGGCTGTACCTATTACTGTGTCACTTGTGGCAAATTTGTTCCTTTCTAAATTAAAGTAAAAGCATCTAAGGCAAAGTATATTTTAATTACGTAAGAAATATTCACAGACTAGGGGCCAAAAAAAGGAGGCCAGAAAGCAGAGGTATGGACATGAAGCAGCACAAAGGCCGCAGCCCAGGAGATGGGAGGGACAGACATGGTTGATCTGAGACCAGCGCAGGCAGCTTCGGGAGTTAGCACTAACATGCTTGCCTTAAACCAGGAGCATCCCAGTAAAAAGGGCCATCATAAGAGTAAACATTCCCTATAAAAAATCCCAAACACTGATAATGGTACCATTCGTTCCCTGTCGGCGAGCCGAGATGAAGAGTGGTTCCCAGCTGGTGCTACGCTGGGTCACTGGCAGAAACCACCTTTGGGGAGACGGAGTTGGCCAAGGAGGGAGTCACGGTTACTTGAACAGGCAGCCTTGATAAGCCAGCCTTTCCCCTCCTAGGGGGCTGCCGGCAGCTGAGCACTTTCAATGTGAAGACTAGCAACCTGGTGGCCGCCTTGCATTTCCGGGTCACCTCCCGGGCAGAACTTATCCACAAGAAGCAGTACCACATACATAGCTCCTTTTATTAGGAAACCCAGACTTCTAAATTTAACATCTGCACTGTTGGTGTATTTGAATTGGTATTACTGATTTTTATAGAAAAACTTTTTCTTGTGTTAGCAACCTACTGTAAGACCTTTTGCTATGTAAACATTTAAATGTATTTTACATATTCTGTCATCAGCAATAAGCAGAACTCTGTTCTCATTTTATCACAAGGGTTTTCTTTAGGACAGAATACGGAATCAGTAAGTAAAAACAGCTTTTGTCGTCTTTTATTCAATATACTTGAAATAATCATTCACAAATTTAACCTATCCTTAAAAATAGGCACTACTTATTTTAGTATAATCCCATATATGTACAAAACAAACCCTTTACATATTCACACTTGGTAAGTGCACAGAAAAAAAAGCATAAAAGGATATATATTATTAAATGCAAACACTGGCAACCTTTGGGAGGGTAATGTGAGGAGATAAAACATTTTATTACATGTATTTCAGGAGGTTTGAATTTTTCACAACAAATATTTATGGATCGCTCCTAAATGAGTATTCTTAAAGGCCTATTTTAAAGAAAGACCAGTTAAACCAAACCATTATTTCCAATTCACCATCTGCATATTAGTGCTTCTGTATTGTTTCAAGAAGCTCTCAAAGTCTGTTCAGTAATTTCTATTTTGTTTGCCCCATTAATTTATTAGTAAACTCTCTTCCTCACTTGTAGTAGAAGTTAGTTCCAGTTCACTGCATTAGAAGTGTAACTGAACGTGGTCTCACGCTGCATCTCACTGTTCAGACTCAGGAACTCGAGATGTAAGTTTTTAAGAGTTCTTGCTGCATAGTATCCCAAAACTCCCCACCCCTTTGCTCCCTTACCCCCCCCTCCCCGAGTCAAATGGGTGTAGATCATGTGCTCTATACCAAACATGGATATAAATATATTTGGTACCAAGAGGTATTTTAACATTGCTATCTGGGGGCTTGTTTGCATTAATGTTGCCTTTAGGAAAGTGGCTGTCCTTGACTGTCCGTTAGAAATCTGTGGAAGTTTAAAATTACATGGATGAATCAACTCTAAAGAAAGATTTTGAGCCTATACTTTTAAAGAAAGGAAATATTCTTTAAAATGCTTTTCCTAAATCGTGATCAGTGATTACATAGACTTGTAAAGAATGACATTACTTTGAGAATTATATAGAATCACACAGAATGCTAAAACTGAGTAATTCATAGTAAAGTTAGCTATTTTTCTGGTGGTGGGGCAGAGGGATGTGGAAATGATTTTTTGATATTCAAAAGCACCAAAAACATGGTAAACAGTGCTTAAGCTGGGAACATGGCCTTTTCCAACAGTGGTGTTTTGTGGTAGATCATCTTCCTTTGAAAGTCTAAACACACTGAAAACATAGTGCAAAGACTGAAAACAAGTAACAAATATAATCCTAATGTTTATTTATCAAATTTCATTAGTGGAATCTTCGACTGGCTTTTAAAATAAGGGCAGTTTCTATATTATAGTGGAATATTTGGCAAACGAAGTCTGGAAAGCTTTTTCAAGATTTTTAAAAGGGGGCAACACTGGTCAGCATTTGGTACACGAATATGGTAACACCTACTGAAAATCTTCCCATACATCACGAAAACCTGGAGGTAATTTGTGTAGCTTGAAATGTCTTCATTTTAGAATGTTATACACAAGGGCCTCATCAAGAACAGAAAAGTGCATTTTCTGTGTTCAGACTATAATTTACAACACAACTGGCTTTTGATGTTACATTAAGTAAATTATACTTCAAGCTCCAGAGTATGTGGGGCATAAAACCTGATTAAAGTTTTATACGACAAAAATCCCAATAAATGTTAAGAAATGGCTTCTCAATATTCTGATTCAGTCTAGTCATCCAAGAAAAAGTAGTTTCCACTCTTCTTTTGTTCTACATCCTAAAAAAAAAAAGCAACAAAATCAACACCATCCTCCTATACTTTCACCCACAGTATTGTTTAGCAGTGTTTACAACAGTGTCTATACAACTTACTCTGCAGTCACTGTCTGCACTGCTGCTGGATATTCCCAGGTCTGCTAAATCGAAAGCAAGATTATTACCTCTGCTACTCATCCCTACCACCAGAACACTTCCCTTGGTCCACCTCAAGTAAAGCCCCTTTATATAAATGCCTTATTTACTTATGTAGAATTTTGCTACATATTATTTCCAGCTAAACTATTAAATTCCATTTTCATCATTTTGACTCTAAGCCCCTAGTCCAAAAGGTACAGTCAACTGCCTATTACACAAAATGCATGTAAAAGTATTTTTTCCCAGGACTGTTTACAGACTGGCCAGTAATGATCCACCTACTCATCTGCCTATGTGCTTCCTTTACTAGGATCAAGGTATGATGAAGATGAGTGGGCACAGAGAAATGATGACTAGGTATACCTAGGGACAGAACCATGGATCTTTACACAAGAAAATGAAAGTACAACATTTGTAACATTTCAGAAAGAATTCTTAGTAAAATTAACTGTTCACAATAAGCACTGTAGGGTTTAGTCCCTCTTTTCTTCTTAGTGTGATTTTTTTTTTTAAGATTTATTTATTCATGAGAGACACAGAGAGGCAGAGACATAGGCAGAGGGAGAAGCAGGCTGCCCGTGGGGAGCCCAATGTGGGACTTGACCCCAGGATCACGCCCTGAGCTGAAGGCAGATGCTCAACCACTGAGCCACCCAGGTGTCGCTTAGTGTGATTTTTTAAAACAAACTTCAATTTTAAGACAGAATCTGTAATTTCATTGTCTTGGCCAAGAGTAAAACCATTTATAAACAAAATACACAGCAAAATCTAAGACATCAATACACTCTGTCAGGTGCTTAAGGATACATTACGTATACACTGACCTTGTCTCTGCTAAGAGATCATAGTTTAATAGCAAAGCTAGAGTACAAATATGAAAATAATAAAATCTAGTAAAAGCTAGTATTAAGGATAAGAGTTAGAGGGCCGTGAAATGTAAGCAGCATTTTAAGTAGGTATTGCAGGTGATAAAAACACAGAAATGCTTTTTTAGAGCTCACTTTTTTTCCCCCCGAGGGACCAAGAGATTACTGCTTTCTAAAAAAAAAAAAAAAAAAACTATTTCACAAAGTACACGAATTGTAGGAGGCATAGTTAATAATTTTATGTACCACAAAGAAAGGAAATTGTTGCCAATTACACTGACAAAATGTTTTTCCATTGTGTAGAATTTTATGTTCACTGAAGAGCTTGTCTGCATTCTTAAAATATTTTAATCAGGTGTTGGCTCTTGTGTATGCACAAGAAAAATAGATGAGAGAAACTGGTTAAGGTCTTTGTAAAAATGACTGCTTTGTTTCAACAGTGAATTAGTATAATCTTTCTGAAGACATTAAAAATGGCAATTAAACTCAACACAGGCAGTACAACAGTGGGTACAACTCATAGACAACATGAACACGTCTAAGTCCATGGAGCAATAGCAACTACAACATAATTACTGCCTACCAGACTGAAGGATGCCATCAGATAGTAATGTGAAAAATATGAATCTTAGAATGAAATGACAAAATTTCCTGTGAAATAGCCTTCCAGTTTGAAATATTCCTTTCAATTATTACGAGAAATTATTCCTGATTTTAATATAGTTTTTTTTACCTACCTTAATTGAATTCAGTTTGTTTATTCTTGGCCTATAGTTGTTTGGATCTCTTCTGAATGTAATTTCAAGCTGAGACAAAAATTTATTCATGCCAGCCAGAAGAGTCTGAGGACTAGAGGAAAAATAAGGTTAACTGTGATTAAAATTTACCCCATAAATTTAACTACATTTTGGAATGAAGAGTATTAAGCAGCACTGTTCCTTGAAATTCCCCAATCATAAGTCATCTAGATAATAGTACAATCATAAATTCTATGTTCAGAAGGGTCTTTGCTTGGACTATTTGGCTATATTATTTTTGGGTAAAAGAAACCCAGTTTAAACTATGTTTCTGATTTGGAAAAAGAAACATTTAAGAAATACTAGTTTAGAAAAACGAAAGATCATTAATTAGGAGATTACAGAATTTCTAATCTGACATTTTCAGGGAAGAAGAAAAAATTTAATAGACAAAAGTAACATTAACATCAGACATTTTGCACTGGAGGGACTATGTACAGCACTATGGATTGTACTCATAACTCTTTTTTCTATTTCCATGCTTAATCCATCTTTTTTTAACCCAAACTAATTCTTACATCATACTAAACGGTAACAAACCTGTGGAACATTTTAAGCATTTTTATAAATACAAAGAACTGTTATTCAAGTAAGCTATTATACAGTTCAAAAAACTTCCCTCTCAAAGAAATATGTTAATTCTCAATTGGTAAGTAAATTTAAAATGAAAACAAAGGAATTTTGGGAAGAAGCTCAGTAAAGTTCTTTATTTTTTGGATGAATTATTCAAATAGGAATTCCATTCCTCCCTATTATCAGAAAACAGGTTGGACTCACATGCAATTGCTATTTTGACAAGAAAAAGACGGCTGCATTTCAGTAATTCCGTATGTTTCAACCTAATGTAAGGTTCTAACGCTAAAAAGTTTAAGAAATTTCTCATAAACTGATTTACATGTTAGGCTTCTCTATATCACAAGTGCTATCAAGCCAATAAGGTAAAATTAGAGAAAAAAAGGGGAACAGTAAAATCATTCATTTTGACTCTGCTATAGATCAATACCAGATATTTGGGGTCCACTGTGAACATTACCACTAGCAGTCTAAGTTGGGCAAATCATGTAACCTATGTGCATCCTGTTTTATCTGCTATATATAACATCAGTGGTTTCCAGGGAATCAAAATCCTAACCTGTTTTGAAAATCCAAATAATTAAGCAGACAAAAGTTAACTTGGAAGAAAAGGCAAGCAGCCCAGATCTCTGCATGCTTATTCCCCTGGGTCAGGAGTTCTATACTACAGTCTGAACACTAGTCTACCCAGTCCCTTCTAGTATTCAACATTAATAATCCTGTGAGTCACACAATCATTCCTAGAATTTCTGGCTACTTCTTTCCTTTAAAAATAAAATGGTATCATTAATGTTTATAAGCTTATTGCGAAGTTTTGACTAATAATTTTCTGATTGTTAGAACTTATAAGGAGTTAGAACTTATAAGGACTTCTGAATGTTTCAGAAGATAGTTTTACCTGTTTGCAACTGTGTTCTTAGATGGAATACCATCAAAAACGATGACTCGATCTGCTAGATAGGTGGCCATAATGAAGTCATGTTCCACAACAAAGGCTGTCTTCTTAGCATGGAGTATGAAACTAAAATATATGATTTTGAAAATGTTTCCAGTTTTATATTATCAAATATTCAAATGCTGTATTAAGCACGATTGCATACTGGTACACATAATTAAAAGCAATACATTACCGTTTGACAACTCGAGCTGCCATCAATCTTTGCTCAGAATCCAAATATGCAGATGGTTCATCAATTAAATAGACATCAGCAGGCTTGCCCAAACAAAGTGCTAAAGCCACTCGCTGCAGTTCACCACCAGATAACGTCTGCACCTATTTGAAGTGTGTTTATTATTTTTTAAAGATTTTATTTATTTATTCATGAGACACAGAGAGAGAGAGAGAGACAGAGGCAGAGACACAGGCAGAGGGAGAAGCAGGCTCCACGTAGGGAGCCCAACGCAGGACCCGATCCCGGGACTCCAGGATTATGCCCTCGGCCGAAGGCAGACACCAAACCCGCTGAGCCACCCAGGGATCCCTATTTGGAGAAGAATTTTAGTGAACTATGTAGAGCCACCCAAAGTTTAAATAATAAAATGACAAAAATCAGAATATGTACTTCTTGATCGATGATGTTCTCAATTTGTAGAGGCTTCATTACATCAGTCACAAATTGTGGATGAGTGTAAGCATCTCTTATCTTTTCATGTAGCAACTGTCGAACACTTCCCTGTGGTTAGTGAAAAAAAAAAGTATTGAAATTTTATTTCAGTACAGAACTCCCCTAATTATGAATCTTGACAAAGTTAAGCTCCAGAGCAAAAATAGATGAATTTGCCACCCACAGATAGGATAGTATTTTTATGCTTATTGTCTGTGGCATGTTCTGAAATTTTTATATTAAAAAACCCATCATGTCCAATAAGTAAAAAAAAAAACAAACAAAAAAAAACAACTTAACTCTAAAAGTAGTAAATGATGACTGTTTCAAGAAAGATATCATTTGAGACTAGGAATAATTCTCAAGGTCAGTGTGGTTATCAATTTCTCTTTGGCAATGAGTAAGATAACAAAATGCATAATGTAACAGTGAAGAACTTAAGATGTCTTTTGCTTGATATTTAAGGAGGGCAGAGTCAGAACTTAAAAGCTAAGCTTATACAAAGGGTCAATAATAAAACTTTTATTTTAAGCTAAGCTATCTCATATAGGTGAATAAAGTGGTACTAAGGGCAAATACTATAGTTAAGAAATTTATTACAACACTTCTAGAACCAAAGGAGGTTAACTTCCTAATGTTTTAAAGGTTCATATTTTAACATTTATCAGTATTTTTAATGACCGATGGCATTCAATTTCATTGATATACCATACTGTGTTATCAATTTACCAGTTGATGGACATTGAGTTTGTTTTCTTCCACTTTCTGGCTATTATGAATAACACATTTGTGTCAAATTTGTGCTCTGAGACAGGTCTTCATTTCTCCTTGGTATGTATCTAGGAGTGGAAATGCGGTTCATATGTAACTCTATGTTAACCATACAAGGAACTGACAGGTTTTTTTTTTATTGGCTCTACCATTTTACATTCCCATCAGCAATAGGAGGTTCCAATTTATCCACATCCACACCAATACTTGTTACTACTTTTTAAAGTCATCCTAGTGGGTGTACAAAATCTCACTGTAGTTCTGATTTGCATTTCCCTAATGACTAATGGTGCTGAGCATCTTTACATGTGCTTATTTGGCCATTTGTACATTTTCTTTGAAAAAAAAATCTATTCAAATCCTTTGCCTGTTTTTAAACAGAGTTGTAACTGTTCTTTGTATATTCTAGAGATAAGCAATTATTAAATAATTTGCAAATGTATTCTGTCTTGTACGTGGCCTTTTACTTTTTTTTGCTGGTGTTATCTGCAGCACAAAACACATTAAGTTGTTGCTGATGGTTTTTTTTTTATAATTTTTTTTAAAATTTTTATTTATTTATGATAGTCACAGAGAGAGAGAGGCAGAGGGAGAAGCAGGCCGGGAGCCCGATGTGGGATTCGATCCCGGGTCTCCAGGATCGTGCCCTGGGCCAAAGGCAGTCGCCAAACCGCTGCGCCACCCAGGGATCCCCCCCCCTCTTTTTTTTAAAGTAAGCTCTACACCCAACATAAGGCTTGAACTTAAGACCCCAAGATAAACAGTCACAAGCTCCAACAACTTGAGCCAGCCAGGTGCCCCCTCCTTAGGTTTCTGTTTTGGAAAAAGATGGTGAATAAAGTTAAAGGCATTTCCTAACACTGGAAATGAATCAAGGACTGACATCTTAATACTCTTCCTTAGCCACTTTTGGTAAAACTATACAGAAACTAATTTGGAGAAGAATTTTGATACGGTGAAAGATTAAAGCTACACGTGTGCTTTGTGTGTTATGTGTATAAACTTTCATTTTAATAACCAAGTAACAGAATAATAACTCACAGTTGATTTGGGACTGATTTTCTGTGGCTTATAACTGACATTTAGAACAGGTACTTCGCCTGCAAAATAATGCAAATAAAGAAGACAGTGGAAATTACTCATTATATTCAAAGTTTCCTATATGGGACAGAGTAAAAACATTCAACAACATACAACAGTACCTCCTTCATCAGGTTTAAGTCTTCCAGCAAGCATTCTGATAAATGTCGTTTTGCCAGTACCTGCCAACACGATATACAACAAATGAACTTGAAAGATGTTTCACATTTACAGGAAATCACTATGTGCACTACTAAAAATTAGTTTTAGAGATACACACTGACACTACTAAATTTTAAAAGTTATACAGAAAAATACTTAAAACTTTCATAGTTCACCTCTGAAGTATCATTTGAAACTAATTAGGAATAGTAAAGAATAATAAATCTTATTAATAACCACTTTAAAATAAAGGTAGGTCTATAAAATACAAATCTTGGGTTAGCTTTTAGAACACTTAGTTAGCTAAAATACCAATACAATTTATTGTTGAGTAATATAGTACTGTTCCAATTGATGCCATCCTTATAAAGTCCGTTTACATGAAATATTTAAGTCAAATGCAACCCAGTTCAAAATTCTTCCATTAAGCTAAAGCCTGTTACATTGTAAAATCTTCCTAGGGAATTTCTATAGATTTAATAAGCTCTAAGCATAGAATTAAAATCTTTTTTTTTTTTTTTAAATCTTGAAAGCAATACCAGTCATTTGGTACTCAAATTCAACTCATAGCTGTTTATTACAGCAATCTAATATTGAAAATTCAGGTAATAGAACTATTTACAAAGACAGACTAGCCTGAATTTAAAATAATGAGAGCGCAAATGGAGAAATGCAAGAAAAAAAAATTAAACTGGATTGTTTTTGCATTACCTAACTTATCCTTCCCTTTCTCATCCGTTTTTTCTAAAACGAATAAATGCCGTATCAATTTATATAAAGAAAAACTAGTTTAGAAAAAAAAAATCTTATTTTCACCCCAGATTATGAAACAAAAGATATACTTGACTGAATGGCAATAACAGGAAATCATACACTGTCACAAAATGTGAGGATTCATTCATTCTAGCTCCCAGACCTACATCTGAGTCAAAGTTTTCATGGAATAACTAAGTTATTGGATAAACAGAAGAGACTCTTTTTTTTTTTCTTTTTTAAATTTTTATTTATTTATGATTGTCACAGAGAGAGAGAGAGAGGCAGAGACACAGGCAGAGGGAGGCAGGCTCCATGCACCGGAAGCCCGATGTGGGATTCGATCCCGGGTCTCCAGGATCGCGCCCCGGGCCAAAGGCAGGCGCCAAACCGCTGCGCCACCCAGGGATCCCCCAGAAGAGACTTTCAAATGTAATAAAGGAAAACTTACCATTTTCCCCCAACATCACCATGATTTCAGAATCTGTAAATTCTCCAGCTACAATTGCTAGCTCAAACTCTCCCATCTTTTTCTTCATTCCAGGATATTTATACATACACATCTTTTTAACTTCTTCCTCATTTGCTGTCTCAGCCACTTTAAAAACAAGTGAGGCATCTCTGAATCTCAAGTTTTCTGTTGGAACGTAGCCATCCAAAAAAATGTTTATGCCTGGTGGAAAGTCATTGACAAAAGATTAGTAAAGATCAATTAAAGACCAGTCTTTCTCCACAGCAAGAAATTATTTTGAGAGCAATCTAAGCATAGATTTCAAATTTCTGTGGATTTGTGGTAGCATGCAATGACAACATTGGTGTTTTAGGTATCTAATTCAAGTTGAAATAACTTTTGCAAATATATGTGCCTACATACACAAAGCAATAACTTTTCAATATGATATGATTTTTAATGTGATTTTTATAAGATTTTTTCCATCAGGTTTTACGCAAAAGAATATGGTGCCATTTCTGTATTTTAAAATCAAAACTTACAATTTTTCTGAAAAAATGACAAAGGTAAAAATGGGATCTTTTCAGAGCGACATAAAATGATAGTTCGAGGAATAATTTTTTTAGGAGTATGCATTTTCACATGAGAGCTAGGTATCACAAACTGAAGTCATAATATATATTCCATTTTTTTCAGATTAATTTTGCAGGTTTGTAATACATTTATAGGAATAAACTGACCTCATTTAATATTTTTTGGCTTCCCTATACAAAAATAAACATCATTATCTAAACAGACTTTAGTAACTGAAAGAAAACATACATGATAATCCCTCTATACTAAAACTGCTAAGATCCACAATGGCAGATGCAGAAATGAAAAAGTGGATTATTTGGGAAAAATGAAAAGATGTTTTCAGTGTTTCCTATATTTAAGATAGTAAAAAAAAGCTCAAGCCTGGCCAAGGTCTTAAAAGAAAGCCTAAGGATGCTACTCGTCTCCTTTGGAATTGAGAGCCATATCAGGGGGTCTACAGCCTCAGCCTAGAACACAGATATTCATTATTTGTGGAAAGAACAAATGAATAGACAAACTTATTCTGCCAAAAACAGCATATTTTTTTTTAACTTACAGCTATTTAAAAATTACAAATAGGAGGTTAAAAAAATTAAAACCAAAAATTAAATAGGAACATAAACTTGAAGGAAACCTTAGTGGCTATTTAATCCAGATACCTAATTCATCAGGTAAGGGAATGAGGCTCAGAAAAGTGTGACTGTGCAAAAAAACCATTAACAAACCAGTCCTTCCATTTCTACTGTGTTTGTCAATTTAAAATAGTTCAAGGTATAACTGCCTTTACAGTTCAAGGAGAGCCTTTACATATATGTGTCACATTAATTTCAGTACATTAATGGGAAGCAGAAAGTAAGCTCAGTTTACCTGAATTATTTTAACAGATGAGGAACCTCAAAAACTTCACCAGGAACCATTTCTTAAATGATACAGCTTTTAGACATGGCATTTCTAACTAGTACTGTGAAGAGTGAATGCCAGCAGCCTACATCATTATCAGTGCAATTCTGGACCTACCAAATGCTATAGAGTAGGTACTCAACAAATGCTTGCTAATTGAGAAGAACAAAAAATTTAATAATTGTTCCTGTTATCATCTCTTAAGACTACTGGAAAGAAAACTGGGCAATCTCACAACTTTTTCCTTAACATATGCATCTATTTATCTCAAATGTACAAGTAGGTGATAGCAATTCTATTATCTTAACATAAACATTTTATGTATTCTTTATAAACTGAAAAGCTACCACTGCCTTTTTATGCAAGTGTATGACACAATATAAATGTCTTTTTCCAAAAGCTTCTTAGGTATATCAGAAATGATCTCTTTGAAGAGACTGCTTTCAAAAAAAAAAAGGGAGCCTGCCCAATCTGAAGACAACACAAATAATTATTCTTCTAAAATATGGTATTTTTTCAAAGTATGAACTAGGTAGTCCTTTTGGATGTTCCTAATTGTTCTAGATTGTCAGCTGAAGGCACAGCTGGAGAGATGAAGTATAAAGTAAAAAAGGAGAGAATCAATGGAAGGAAATGCAAAAAAATTAAAAGGAAAAAGGCATACCAGGTAGAGAATGCACTGACATTTGTTTCCAGAGCCATTTAGTGGTAGATTATTATTATTATTTTTTGCCTAACTTATTAGGTAGATAAGAGACATGGAAAAGAGAGGCCAGAGAATCCCTCTTTCCTGAAAGTAGACGAAATAAATGAAAATACACTTACTAAGCTATTTAATTAGACTTGATTACTTATTAAACTTACTAAGCTATTTAGACTTGATTACTTACTAAACTTTCATATTTTAATATGCTTATTAAACTATCTTATGAAGTTTTTAGACAATCTACTACAAACTTAAGATCTAGATTACAGATAAATTTGAAACATGAAACCAAGATGAGCACTAAATCAATTATAGGAGTTTTACTACTGGTATTGGCCTTTCAAAGATAAAGATGACAAATACTATAATGATGCTATCGAAGCCAAAATCTAATAAAAATTTTAAGATCGCAAAGAGTGAAATTGAAAAAGCATTTCTACCCCTTCCAATTGAAAATTCTCCAACATGAAATGTTTTGAATAACAACCGATGGCTATAACCTCCTATATATACATTCTGTTGAGTGATTAAATTCCATTAAGGGGATCCCTGGGTGGTGGCTCAGCGGTTTGGCAGATCGGAGTTTTAGATAAATATCAGAGCAACATGTAACTACTTAATATCAACAATAATACATTTTCTAAGCATTAGAGTGAAAGAGAATACAGCATTGTGGAAATAGTTTTTCAAGTTACCTTCTCTTACACTAAAAGGCATAGTGACAACACCATAAGCACTTGGTACGCCATATAAACAGCAGATGAAGTCAGAGAGATAGTCTAATACACTTAGATCATGCTCCACCACAATGATATATCTGCAAATCAATATAGATTTTTATTTTTAAATGTAACATAACATAATGAAATTAAAATTATATTTAATTACAATTTAAACTCTTACACAGAACAGTGTAAATGTCAAGGAATATAGAAACGTTAAAAAAAAATAAATGTAGAGACCGTATTAAACAAAGCCTTAAAACATATTCTTTAAAGTAAGACTCATTATCAGTCTTTTGTTTCAAATTGTTTTCCTACACTAAAAGGAAGAGGAAAAAATTAACAGGAAACAACTTATGAATACGTGAAATAAATGTGTTTTGTCAATCAAGAACACATTTTAAAATACACTTTACCAAGCAGAAACAATTACAATAGGTTTTTTTAATCTGATGTAGCCTAAACTCTTTATTATGCTATTCATCCTATACATTAAGCCTTTCTAGTTGTCCTGTCCTGTATGTCAGCTGTAGTAGGGGATATAGAGAACACAACGGAACACTTAATCTGGGAATTTTCAATTTATCTCGGGAAAAAACTGAATAGACATGAAACATTACCAAAAAACCTACACAGCCAAATATGTTTAGATATAAAATCCAGTGAAGATCAGAAAGGAAACAGGTGTGTACTGAAGTACTTTATAAGTGGGAGATTATGACATGACTTTTGAAGTGGTAAGAACACAGTATTGCTATGGTACAAATATCAGGCAAACAAAAGTTATGACACTTTTATGTAGCACTTTATTCCTATTCAAGTTGGTTCAAAATGTTAAAAAAGCAATGTCCTACAGACACCTCAAATTCCAACTTAGTTTCCTATACAAATAAAAAATCTCCATATTTGTATTAATGGAATCATCACTCCTGTTAAAAAAGCTAATTTTATTCCCAATGATATACTGCTTAAATTGTCAAGTCTGTCAACTCGAATTTCTCAACATGTGTATTTATTTCATCCTTTCCTTTTCTGCCTAGATTCTAGTTCAGGCTCTCAGATTTCTTTCAATATTGCTATAGACTTTTAACAAACCTCATCTTTTTCAGGTTCCCAGATATGGCTCTCAGTTGCAAATAAACTAACATCCTGAGACTTTCTTTCAAGACTTTCCAAAACTTCAGGTACTATTTTTCTTCATGAATATCTAAGATACACTGAAAAATGGATCTTTCATTGTTTCCTGAATAATCCACTTTTCCATTTCCCTGTGTCTAAGGGATTGTTCCTTCTCCTAAATGGTCTCCTGTCTAAATCCTCACCTGCTGAAATCTTACTCAACACTTTTAAGATCCATCACAATTTCAACCTATAGAACACTCCTCCTAATACGCAAATCAACTTTCCCAAACACTTGACCCCCTGTAACTATGAAAAGATACTTGGATTTTATTATTTTTGAGTACTTCTATAACCTGTTCCTCAATTTTATGAAGTTAGACTATATAACACATTTAGCACCTCTATGGCTTTTAATCTTGTGATATGTACTAAGAATATGTTTAACAAAGCTGTTGAATGACAAAAGAACTTGGACTTATGCTGACAATGAAGGAAAATGGTAGGTTCTTTTTTTTTTTAATGGTAGGTTCTTAAATAGCATTGTCCAGTAGAACCTTCTATGGTTGTGAAAATGTTCTAGTGTCCATATATGGTAGCAAGTAGCTCCTTGGGATGTGGAACACGTGGAATGTGGGTAAGTCTGACTGAAGGAATAAATCTTTATTTCAATTAAAATTAAAATAGCAACGTATGGCTAGAGGGTACAGCACAGTTCTAAAATAAGAGAAAAATAAGAAAAAATATCACTTCAGAAAGACTACTCTGGCAAGAAGAAAGAACCATAGACTTTTTAAAGGAAGGTATCACAGCAATTTAGGTATCAGGTGGTAAAAGGAAAAAAAAAATAAGGGCAAGTCTAATTATGAAAAGAAAATATTAAGAGGAAATGTTTTCTACCATACTGAAGAAGCATCAATTAAAACGGCAAATCAGGGACGCCTGGGTGGCTCAATGGTTGAGTATCTGCCTTCGGCTCAGGGCATGATCCTGGAGTCCCGGGATCGAGTCCTGGGATCGAGTTCCGCATCGGGTTCCCTGCACAGAGCCTGCCTCTCCCTCTGCCTATGTTTCTGCCCCTCTCTCTCATAAATAAATAAAATCTTAAGAAAACAACAACAACAACAAAACCCCCAAAAAAACAACAACAGCAAATCACTCAAGTGAGCCAATACTCATCCTTGCCTTGGTGTCTTTGTTGGCAATGTTCCATTATCTGGAATAACTATTTCTTTTTACCATTAAAATCTTCAAGACTCAGTATAAGGCAGCATAGTATACCATTTAGGGGCTTTTAATTAGCTTTGAAAAGGGAAAAAAACCAGGTCAAACCTTCTGATATTGCTACTTTTAAATGGAGCTTACACAGAATTCCAAAATGTAAAAAACAATTTAGGTGAGCCACTGTATCTTCTGAGGAACTGCTGCATGATGAGAAATCTATGCTGTGAAATTCGTATGATTCGTTTTGAGTCACCTATTGGTTTTTTATCTTACCAAAGATGTCCTTAGAGGTCAAATGCTAAAAAATCTTGTGTATTAGTGTCCTTTCTACAATCTATTCTCTATTTCTTTATTTTAAGGATATGCTCTTCAAAATCTTTTTATAGCATCAAGACTGAACATTGCCTTGACATGTCACAGAATTTCAGGATGCCTATACTTGTTTTTTTTTATAACTGTATCACTTACAAAGAGATCATTTTAACCCTTTATCTATAAATAAGACGCAAAACAGTTGTAAAAACGTCTAACTCATTTTCTTTGTCAATCTGTTTTGACATGTTATCCCTATTACAATCTCTCAAAATACAGAATTCGTAGTGATTTGCCTGAACATTTTTTATTTTTATTTATTTTTTAAAAGATTTTATTTATTCATGAGAGACAGAGAGAGAGAGAGAGAGAAGCAGAGACACAGGCAGAGGGAGAAACAGGCTCCATGCAGGAAGCCTGACATGGGACTCGATTCCGGGTCTCCAGGATCACACCCTGGACTGAAGGCGGCGCTAAATCGCTGAGCCACCCAGGCTGCCTGAATATTTTATTTTTAAAGATTTATTCATATTATTGTAGAGAGAGTACGTGCATGTGAGAGTTGGAATGGGGGAGATGGAGAGAATCTTAGCAGACTCTGTGCTTAGTGTGTAGCTTGATGTGGGCCTCAATCCTACCTATGACTCTGAAATCATGACCTGAGCTGAAACCAACACAACAGTCTGATGCTTAACTGACTGAGCCACCTGGACACTCCCTGAACATTTTACATAGTAAGATTATGTCACCTGGTTGTAAATTACTTTCCTTTTAGTTCTTTATTAAAAAAAAAAAAAAAAATGTGTGTAAGTAGATGTTATCTGTGACTTTCATAATAAGGGAACATAAAAATATTTTATAAAAAGGGAGTAAGGTTGGGAAATACTGACTTGACTGCTTGTATATTCTTCTCTTTACCAGATTATGAAGTCTTTGAATATATTCTTATATTCTTCAAAGAGTCTATCATAATGCCCAGGCCTATATATGAAGTAAAAATATTTGGCTCAACTAAGATTGTGTCTTTATCACGGATATTTTAAGTTTCTTTTTTTTTTCTTTAAAGATTTTATTTATTTATTCATGAGAGACACACAGAGAGAGAGAGAGAGAGGCAGAAACAATGCAGGAAGCCTGCTTCTCCCTCTGCCTGTGTTTCTGCCTCTCTCTCTCTCTCTCTCTGTGTCTCTCATGAATAAATAAATAAATAAAATCTTTAAAAAAAAGTATATATGTGGATCACTATTTCCTTTAAGAATCTAAGGAGTCAAATTTTTCACTTCAGAAAACTTCTCAGCCTTGTCAGGGCTTTATTTTTCAGACCCCTATTAAAATATATGTAAATTTCTCCTCATTCTATTCTCTAAACTTCCCTTCTGCACTCAATCTGAGTTCAATTTCAATCTCTGCTGCATTCTGGTAATTTACACAAATCAAGTTTTCAGGTTTTTCTTTTTTTTCTTTTTAAGATTTTACTTATTTATTCATGACAGACACAAAGAGAGACAGGCAGAGACACAGACAAAAGGAGAAGCAGGCTCCATGCAGGGAGCCTGACGTGGAACTCAATCCCGGGTCTCCACGATCACACCCCAGGCTGAAGGTGGTGCTAAACCGCTGGACCACTGGGGCTGTCCACTGGGGCTGGCCACTTTTCAGGTTTCTAATGCTCTTTTCTACTGTCCTTTTTTTTTTCTTTCTTTTTTCTTTTCTACTGTCCTTAACCTGCCCAAGCTGTCCAGTGAATTTCTAATGTCACAGCTATACTTTCTAAAGCTGTTTGGGTTTTTGAACACTTACCTATTGCCTTTTTGTGGTACCATATTCTTAGAATTTTGTATCCTTTTGTTTTTATTTTAGATACTATTATTTTGCCGTTTCTTTGAGAATGTCACCTGAGACATTCCTGAAGGTCTAATCCTGTTGTCTGTTGTGTATACTGATTCATTTGCAGAAGGTTTCCTCATCATTTGGATCATGAGTTTTTCTTGTGGGAATCGTGTGACCAGGGTTAAAGGTGTTATCTCTGCAGAGTGCTTTTATATTTGCTTCTGCTAGGTATCATAGGACTAATGATTCTAGGACCCTCTTTTTATTACTTTCTTACCGTGAAGAGTTTAGATTCCCGTTTATATAAATTTATAAATTTTAATTCCATATCCATGTAAGCTTATAATAAATGAATATATTTGAAGGGGAGCCATCCCTCCACTCTTGACATCTTCACATGCTTGCCTTTTGCTGAGAAAACAGTTATTTGAGAGTCCTGGCATTTTGTATGTGATAATCAAATATAAGGCTTTGTATTCTGCTCACAAGTGGTTGTTAAAGCCCCAGACCCATTACAGATGAATAATATCCCCCAGAAAAATCTGTTTCCTGGTCTTTTCTCTTTAATGTATAGTTTTCTCTTTGGTTTTGATCCCTAGGGATTTCTCCTACATTCTTATTATTTTGGCTATGCATTAAATGCTATGCATTAAATCAGTTACTAAGGAGGGGCATAGAAAATGCTACATACAACATGATCCGTGGGTTTTGGCTATAGCTCTGCCATGCAGTAGATTTGTAACCTAGAACAGATAACTACTTTTTCTGACCTTAAACTTCTTCATCTACAAAATGGGAATACTACCTAAAGACTATGAGGCTCAAATAAAAGAATGGATTTAAAAATTCTACAAATTACAAAAGCACCCCATAAACACAGGGTGGCTGTGATTATTTAACAGGTTAAGAGATGTCTGGAGTTCAGTAACACCCTGAACAACCAGAATTACTCTGGTGATCCTTATAATGTTCTAAATTTTGTGTGTTCGAGTGACATATCCACTTGAGGATCTGGTAAAAGCTAAGGATCTGCCTTCCAGAAATCAATACATAGATGCCAAAACTTTCGTATCATTTCAGAGTATCCCCAGAGTATTACCTGGACACAGGCATGGTAGTAAGTAAATCTTGTATTAAGAACCTCTATTCTAGATAGAAGATAGTAATTTTAACTGCTTGCTCTAAATAACCAAAATAGAAAACATACATATGTATAGGACATTGATGATCCCAGTGTTTAATCTCCAGAAGTTTGTGTAAAACTCCCAAACAAATAATATAGATATATACCAAATCTGTACTTACCTATCTGGATTTATTAGAGATCGTATAGTGATAGCAGCCTTTAAACGCTGCTTGACATCTAGGTAACTAGAAGGTTCATCAAACATGAAACTATGAAAAAGAAAAGCAAATATAGTAATTTGCAAGACAAATATAATTTTCTCTTACGTGATATTTTAAATCCCTGTAACACAGTTTCTGACTTAACCAAAACAATAATCTCCTCTTACACTCATGAGGAGCCCATTGCCTAAGGGTAAGAACTTCTGTATTCTGTTCAGAATTAAAAAGAAGAAAAAAAATTTTGGAAGCAGAGCTGCATATCAAGTCTGGGGAGAGACTCTCAGCTTAGGGTAACTTACAAATTATTATCTCCTCATGAAAAATATTCCAATATAGTCTGACGTAATTTAGGGATGTTTCTCTTTGTTAGCTGATGTCAGTTGCATTAAAACAAGTAAGAGTTTTTGAAAAGGAGGGCATTGCACAGAATTATAGAATATTTTGTGGAAAAGTCCATTGGATGCCAGAATTGAAATGTGGACAACTGTTTCCATATCTTACCTCAAAAGCAGAACCTCAGATATTATTTCTTTTTAATTTCTCTCAAATGCACTGCTTTATTAGCAGTATTACAAATGAAGACTCTAACATAAGGATTATGATATACAAAAGGTATAAAACAACCTACATATCAGCTTTCTGTATGCAAACGACAGCACAAGCAAATCTCTGCAACTCTCCTCCTGAAAGATCTTCAACATTTCGTTCTTTTAGATGGGTTAAATCTACAAAGAACATAGAGGCATTGTGTTCAATGTTGTTTTATTTTACCTCTTCTAGGCAAAATCATTCTGGGTGTGAATGATATTTCAGTTGAAATATCGTGTTAACACAGAACTTAAATACAACAATTAGAGATTTTCCCATTTATTTCAGCAATCCATAAAAAAGGTGTCCGTCTTTATAAGTCAAGTTCAGGGCCAATTGAATCAAGTTCAGGTTCAACTTACCAAGCTGCTGACATACAATTGCTTGTGTCTTTGTTTCATCCTTTCGGTCCAAAATAGACCCCACTGTCCCCTGTCATAATATACCAGAAATAGTTAACTACTACTTTTCTTCAATATTAAAATGAGTTACAAAGGAAAACAAGTTTAGTTTAATACACCTCCACAAATACCTATAATATATAAATTTCCTCTTAAAGAGCAACTGACCTTTGCAGCCTTTGGAATCTGGTCTACATACTGAGGTTTGATAATGGCTTTTAAGTCATCTTCTAGAATCTTGGTAAAATAATTTTGCAATTCCGATCCACGGAAGTAAGTCAAAATTTCTTGCCAATCAGGTGGATCCTAGAAATACAATGATCTGAATTTAACAATACATAATAATGCAAAAAAAGATGACTTCTACAGTTGAAGTCCTGAACAACATGGGTAAATTGTTTTTTTAATTCAAGTACTGTAAACATATTTTTTCTTCCTTAGGATTTACTCTGTAACATTATCTTTTCTTCAGCTTACTTTACTGTAAGGATACAATACATAATACACAAAATATGTAACTGTTTATGTTCTTGCTAAAGCTTTTGGTCAACAGTAGACTATTAATAGTTAAGTTTTTGGGAAGTCAAGTTATATACAAATTTTTTACTGTACGTGAGGGTGTCAGCAGCTCGAACACCTGCATTGTTCAAGGGGCCAATTCTATATCCAAATAGAATCATCTGTACTTTAAAACTTCTAAAATAGTTTAAGGAAACTCAGATTTGTCAGTTAAGTGGCATTAACAGATCCTAGTTAAAAAGAAGTTTAATCTATATATAGTTTCTCAGCATTAATTACTAATGTTGAAAGTAAGAACATTAAAAAAATTATATACTCTCCTTCAAAGTCTCATAAAACTGACCTAAGTATTCATTTTCATAAGGTGGTATACATACGTCATATTTTCCAAGGTTTGGCTTTTGCTTTCCTGCTAAAATTTTTAAAGCAGTTGACTTTCCAATTCCATTAGTTCCAACTAATCCCAAAACTTCACCTGGACGAGGGATAGGCAACCTGTCATAAGTACACACACACAAAAAAATAAAACAACTTGGACTTAGGTAAAAAAGCTACATAATATTAGAATCATGTATTTTAATGCACTTGCACTCCATACACATCCATTAATGAGCTAAGAGATATATGCCAGATAGTACTGGCTATTAGAGAAAAACAAAACAAAACAAAAAAGCCAAGATTAACCTAAATTGTTAATTGTTAGAAATGCATCCATGGGGATCCCTGGGTGGCGCAGCGGTTTGGCGCCTGCCTTTGGCCCAGGATGTGATCCTGGAGACCCGGGATCGAATCCCATGTCGGGCTCCCGGTGCATGGAGCCTGCTTCTCTCTCTGCCTATGTCTCTGCCTCTCTCTCTCTCTGTGTGTGACTATCATAAATAAATAAATAAATAAATAAATAAATAAATAAATAAACAAACAAACAAATAATAAAATTTATTAAAAAAAAAAAAGAAATGCATCCATGACCAGTATTACTCCAAATTTTATTTTTCAGTTTTCATTCAAGTCCATTCTAAAGTAATTCTCCTTTGCATAGAAGGTTGTTTTAATGTATAACCAAATGCTTTGGTACAAAATTACATAGCAGGTGCAACCTCACACTGTCTTTTCTTTTCTTTTTTTTTTTTTTGGCCTGCCATTTACTTACAAGGAGAAAAGTACCACATCAACCAGACATATCCCACTTCACTCTCCCTGTTGTAGTAGGCTCTTTAAAGCTGGCAGGTTGAGAAATACCTTTTTATTAATTAAATCTAGACTCCCAGATTCAAATTATCAGTGTTCTGCAGATTAAAAACCTTGAAGAATTCCTGTGATTTAACAATATATGTCCAAGTTCAGAGTAATATTCTCTGTAGATGAGATTCATGGATATATAAGAGAGAACAAGTTCCTTTAAAAGTTATTTTGGGAACGGGGGTATTACCAATAGTGATTGTCAACCCCACTTGCATATTCAAATCACCTGGGAGCTCTTACAACTTACTGAGGTCTAGACCCTATTATCTAGGGATATGACCTAATTCAACTGGGCTGAAACTGAGGTATTAGTTTTTTAAAAGAAATCCCAGGTAATTATAACGTTAGCCAGAATGAACTACCAACACATATAGTAATGATTCTGTATGATGTTATAGTTTTGCATCTTTCTTTAGTGGATGGTTAATACCTTTTCCCATTTTTATATTTCTCTGAAAATTCCAAATGTATTTTACTTTTGACCAAAGTAAAGAGGAATGTTAACTTGAAAATATACCTGTGAAGTTTGAAGGCATTGGCACAATATCGATGTGTCGTTTCTTTTTCCAAGTTGCTTGGTAAATTGACAATTGATAAGGCGCCAAAGGGACATTTCTGTTATTTAAAGTAAAGAATTATGCGTTAATTTTTAGAAATATACACATGAAAAAAAAAAAAAAAGAAAAGAAATATACACATGACTGGGCCCCTGGGTGGCTCAGTCAGATAAGTATCAGACTCTTGATTTGGCTTGGGTCATGATCCCGGGGTTGTGGGATCAAGCCCTATGTCAGGCTCTGTGCTCAGTGGGGGGTCCGCTTGAGATTCTCTTCCCCCATGTACTCTCTCAAAAATAAATGAATAGGGCAGCCCCGGTGGCGCAGCGGTTTAGTGCAGCCTGCAGCCCGAGGTGGGATCCTGGAGACCTGGGATCAAGTCCCCTACATGGAGCCTGCTTCTCCCTCTGCTTGTGTCTCTGCTTCTCTCTCTCTCTCTCTGTGTGTCTCTATGAATAAATAAATAAAATCTTAAAAAAAAAAAAGAATAAATCTTAAAATGTATGTATATATATATATATGTGTATATATATACACACACACACACACACACACAACTAAAATAGATATGTTAAGAATATTTTTATAAGCAATCTTCTAAATGTGGGAATTATGGGGCACCTGGCTGGCTCAGTTAAGAGTATGTGACTCTTGATCTTGGGGGTCATGAGTTTGAGCCCCACATTGGGTGCAGAGTGTGAAAAAAAAAAACAAAAAACTTAAACTCACACCCAAATGTGGGAATTTGACAAAGATGTAAAATATCGATTCATTTATTTTTACTTAAAAAAATAAAAGTTAAGTTATTTGAAAGCAAGAATCATATTAACTAGTTTTCTCCCTTAGTGACTGGCATACTTTTAGACTTTAATATAGGTTTAATACTTACTGAAAAACCTTACAAAAATGTAGGGTATTTTTTTCTCTACTTTTCTTTTAAACATTATTAGATGAGGCTAAGTAGTAAGATAAAACATGGTTACTGAGTATGTCATTCCATATTCAGTTGATGACAGATACCTTCTCATTACTTCCTTCTTCATATCTTCATATGCTTTCTTTTCTACTTTGTAGAAAAAGTCTATTTGGGTCTATTTGTGTTCCATTAACAGCATAAAATATTTGCACAGACCAACGATTAAAGTCTTTCCATTGAGGGTTTTAATCATCTCATATGAAAAAAAAAAACCCTTTATATTCTAATTGAGTAAATTCACATTAAAAAAATTAACTCACAGCAAAATCTACTCAAATAACAGTTGATTATCAATCACATAACTGTCTAAGGTACAAGAATGGCAAGAACCAGAAGGTTACTGAAGCTCATCACCGTGACTAGAAAAACCTCCCAGAAAACTATATAAAGGTACATCAAAAGAATATAACCTCAGATTAGAGATTTGTTGAGCAGAAATGTTCAATGAGCTGAAGGGATCAATTCAAAAGTCTTTGAATACAAAGATTTCAGTCAATTCTCATTTTATAAGTTATAAGAACACAGAGAATTAAAAAACAAGAACAAAAATCTTACATTCTAACAAATTACCACTCTCTAACCAGAACTATTAATTCTTTACATAAGATAGTTTTCTGTCAGTGCAGTTACTGCCATTTACGGAAATTTTCTATTATTCCCAATGTACATAAAATATTTACAGGTTGCAAAGTAATATAGACTTCTTTAAATCTACAAAAAAAAAAATCCATACTGTTTCATCTAAGGTACGTTTTAATTAAAAATGTATCTTAGTGTTCAGAAGGTATTTAATATCTCCACCCCCAAACAGATTCATCACATCAGTATGTTTTCAGCCACTAAAAGTGTATTTCTCCAAATTTTGGAATCCCCTTTTTTATAGCAGTAAAGAAGAAAACAGGGCAGAAGATAATAGATCATTCAAAATCAGATCTCTGGAACCATCAACACTGATAGGCATATAATAAGAGATTCGTAAATGTTTGCTAGAAGGAGTATTTCCTGATTATATTTTCAAAACAAGGGAAAACACTTTCAGATACCAATGAAGTCTTTCTGGATACTTAACTAAGGATTCAGAAACCAATGTACAATACGCATAAGCCTTATTAGAATCAGTAACAGGGTGGTATCCATACTCTGATAAAGTTGCTTTCTTTTTTTTTTTTTAATTTTTTTTTAACTTTTTTTTATTTATTTAGGATAGGCACACAGTGTAGAGAGAGAGAGGCAGAGACACAGGCAGAGGGAGAAGCAGGCTCCATGCACCGGGAGCCCAACGTGGGACTCGATCCCGGATATCCAGGACCGCGCCCTGGGCCAAAGGCAGGCGCCAAACCGCTGCGCCACCCAGGGATCCCTAAAGTTGCTTTCTAAATAAAAATATTATCTACAAATAAAAATACCTATAATAAGAATAAAATGTACTGGTTCCTAAATAACATTTATGAACTAATTTTGGTGATCATTTTAAGGTCAAAAGCCCTAACCAAACTATTCAGTGCAACAAAAACTAATTGAGGCATTTTGAAAAATTACTGTGATAACTCCAACAGAAGAATGTATAATATAGCAGAAGCATTAAGGATCAGGTTAAATTAAAACAATTTTGGCTGTATGCATTTCTATTTAAAATGTGTGATTTACAATTAAATACAGACTCAAAAATATTGTATGTCATATGACTCATACTTTTTATATTTATATTTCTAAGAAGTACCTATAAAAACATGGGGAAGAATGTCCTTTTCATAAAATGGTGCAAAAAAAAAGAGAAATTAATTTTTGTTGGAAATGGCTTTCCAAAGTTGAGTATGGCAAGGATAACTTTTTTTTTAAAGATTTATTTTTTTTTAATTTTTTTTTTTTTATTCGTGAGAGAGAGAGAGAGAGAGGGGCAGAGACACAGGAGGAGGGAGAAGCAGGCTCCATGCTGGGAGCCCGACGTGGGACTCAATCCCGGCACCCCAGGATCGTGCCCTGGGCCAAAGGCAGGCGCCAAACCGCTGAGCCACCCAGGGATCCCCGGCAAGGATAACTTTTATAGGGAGGTTTAATTAATTCAAAAAGCAACAATATTAGATTACTGATAGAATACCATCCTCCTAAATCTACTTTTTTTAATAAACTGCTTTATATTTTGCCTCTTTAAAAATAGTTATAATGTATTCAGAATTTTCTGACTTCTTCAGGTTCCAAATTTGACCCCAAAATTAATATATCACTTACCTTAATACAAATACCACAACCAATACAAAGGGTTTCAGAAATCCATGCTATTTTGCTCTGGGGTGTAACCTCTATGCATAATTTTCCTGGCAAAGGAAAAGACAGAGTTATTTCCCTGCCATTTGAATTTTCTGAACATTGTTATATAGGTAATTCTGGTTCCAAATCTTCATATAAAAGCAGATTTCCAAAAACAAAGGCCACACAAAGAAATACAACTGAGATAATATCCTAAAAAACCAGTGCTTTTTGAGGATTTTAACATAATTAATATATATTAATTTACTAACGGGGAAGAAAATATGCTCATAAATAAAACTTGGCAAATCCTAAACAGTTTTACTTTAAATTTTTTTTGAAGTTTATTTATTTAAGTAATCTCTACCCCCAATGTGAGGCTCATGACCCTGAGTTCAAGAATCACATGCTCTTCTGACTGAGCCAGGTAGGTGCCCATAAACTAGTTTTATTTTTAAGCTATCTGACCTGAATATTTAATTCACAAAATATGCCTTAGAAATGATAATGTACACCAGAGGAGGAATAGAATACATTAGCTAATTCAGTGAAGCTCCAAAAAGTTATGTAGTCATCCAATATACACACGAAATTAAACTTGGCATTAGGGATATTAATAATGGAATTTCTAAATAGCATGTAGACTAAGTTTCTTTTAAGATTTAAAAAGCTTACACCTCACTAGTACACTTACTTTAACATAGCCCTTAAAGACTACCAATAATTCTGAATTGTTTTAAATTTACTTAATCTAGAAAATATAGCAAAGCCTCATGAATTAGCCATTCTTACTAAGTTATTTATTATTGCTTTTTAAAATTAGAATACTATCAAAAACAAATATATTGGTAGTTCTTTCTTCATGAAAAGTATAGAACTTTTCCAAAACAGTAAGAATCTCAGTAACAAACTGATTTTATAGTCAGTGAACTTTAAAAAATATGGATACTGTTATTCTAGCATTAACAAAAATGGGATCATTTAGTCACAAAGCAGTAAAAGAAATTTAGAAGAAAATCTGGTCTTAGCTCCATGTTTTAAAGAAACTAATAGGAAAATGGCATATGCCTACAGAACTATAAAGCCAATTTACTTTTTTAAAAACCTCTTATCCATAGAACAGCTTACCCATTCGAACCACAGGGCAACTCTTTTTGCACTCCTGCCGACATTTCTTAGGTTTACATTTGTCATGGTTGACAATAGCAATTCTTGTTAATTTATCTGCCATAATTCGAAGAAAGTAAGAATATCCAGCTCTTCTATTAAAGAAAAATCAACAAAATTATGGCACAGTCAATGTAATTAGTTAAGAGAAATGAGTCATAGGCATAAAAATTAGAACATAAATTATCACTACATTCAGATACGATTAACTGGAACTACTGGAAAAACTAGTGAAAGCAAGAAAATAATTTAGTAAGATTGAAAAAACAGAATTTTACATATATACTACTAATCAGAAGATTTATATAAAGAAAGAAAAAACACCCATTTTCAATGGTCATAAAAAAGATCTAGGAATCAACTAACAAAGATACATCCATGTGAGGAAAACTTTCAAACCACAACTGAAAAACATAAAAGACCTGAACAAATAGAATTTCATACTACTTCAGTTTTTACAATTATATAGTAGTCATACCAGAAATTTCAACCTTCCCCAAATTTAATTCAATTTAAAGGGAAAAAAATAAACTAGATAAACCAAGCTGAAAGCTCTTATGCAAAAAGAATGGCTAGGAAGAGGAAAAAGAGCAAAGGGGATGTGGGAAACTACACGACAGATGGACAAAAATGATATAGGATCTCCACAATTGATATTGACACCAGTGTCTTAGTATAGTCCAATAAAACAGAATAGAAGGAGCTGATGTGAAGAACTAACACATAATAAAGATGTTTACTCTTCTCTCAAGTATTACTTCATGTCATATTTGACTATTAATGATGCTACTAATGGAAATTATTAAGATTATGACCATGATGTTAAGGGACAAAAATAAAAACTGCATTTCTCTGGAAATTTATAATACGGCCAAGATGAATTTTATGCTAATCGCATTAAAATTAAAAGATCAAGGTATCATAAAATATAGACTGTGTTCACTTTTAAAGCTTTTCTAAGTCTTGATAATTAACAATGCCATCAATTATGCAACTAAGGTCAAAGTGAACTTAAAAATCTTCTACAGAAAAAAAAAATCTTCTACAGTATTAGACTTAATGACAGATATCAATTTTCTCAGAATGGTGATTAAAGTAAATAATTCCAAAAATTATCTTAAAATTCTAGGTTGTTCCAGTATGTAATAGGAGAACCTGAAGCCAAAAGACTACCCACTGACCAAAACAATTTGTTCTATCAAGGGCTGTATTCCTCAATTCTGATTTTTTTTTTTAATTTTTTATTTATTTATGATAGTCACAGAGAGAGAGAGAGAGAGAGAGAGAGAGAGGCAGAGACACAGGCAGAGGGAGAAGCAGGCTCCATGCACCGGGAGCCCGACGTGGGATTCGATCCTGGGTCTCCAGGATCGCGCCCTGGGCCAAAGGCAGGCGCCAAACCGCTGCACCACCCAGGGATCCCTGATTTTTTTTTTTTAACCGACTGCTTCCCCTTCCAGACCTCTGTCATTCTCACACCCTGAAATACTATTAGGCTTGGAGAGTGGTAAGAGTTCCTGCTCCTCAGTGCTGCTCCCAGACTATCTCCTCTCTCTCTCTCCTCACTAAAGTCAGCTATTGCCTCTCAGATCATCCAACTGCTTTAGACATTTACTGACCATCAAATCACTCCCTCCCAATTTGAAGATTTCTGCCCTTGGCTAACTTTCACTTTCTCTTGATTTTAATATGTTCACTGATATTTCTTGTCTTCTTAGTCCAGTAAGCTTTCTTCTCCAGTGACCTTTCTTTCAATCTCCTAAGCCCTTCATTCTTTGGGGGGAAATCTTTGATCTTGTTATTACCAATAACTGCAATCCTTCTATAACCTCCACATCAAATACCCCATTCTCCAACTACCACTCCTATTTTTCAGTTTACCCCTGTCATACCCAACAGCCCAACAACTCTTTGACTTTCTCCCTTCTCTAAACCAACTATCATTATCTCTTGATTCTACCACATTTCCATTGTCCGTCAGCTCTTATCTCTTCACACCCCTCTGTACCCCAGCTAAAATTTCTTTGTCAATGATTTACACCCTTAACTACAACCTGGTTACATACAACTCTTTCCCTGTACTCAAAAAGCTGAAAATGCGTAGACAAAGAAGCGAAGCCATGC
This sequence comes from Canis lupus baileyi, assembly GCF_048164855.1. Lineage (NCBI taxonomy): Eukaryota > Metazoa > Chordata > Mammalia > Carnivora > Canidae > Canis > Canis lupus. Next base: position 45,064,723 of record NC_132850.1, on the reverse strand, counting down.
TGACTAGTGTCATTTCAAGTGAACCCTTATGCCAACCAAACCCTTATACTTCCAAAGTGAAGTCCACTTGCACACTCAAAGACATCTGCTAAGGGGAATGTTCTAACAATTCTCTCTCCTGTCTTTCACATCATCAATTATTCTTGCCAATAACTCGTTCCTATTAGCATTCAAACTTTCTATTATCTGGCCCCATCTTTCCCCATTGCTTTATTTCTCTTTCCTTTTATACAGGACTACTTGAAGGAGTTGCCTACAGTGTTCCAAACTTGTATGTATTTTTTCTGGACTCCATTTCAGACTTCAATGCCCATGATTCCATCAAAACAGTTTATCAGGTCATCGCTACTCTATACATGGGTAAAACAAATAGTTAATTAACAGTTCTTAATTTACTTGAACACCTATTGTATCTGACACAAATTATGACTTTTTCCTACTAGATAGAAACCCTTTCTTAACTTGGTTCTAGGACACAGCACTAATCTGGTTTTCCTCCTATTTTCTTGGTTACTTCACCTCATCCTCTAGGCTAAAAGTTGAGAGTGCTCTAATACTCAGTCACATTTTTGATCTATATTCATTTTTATGAATGAATATTCATAAATATTCACCTTATATAATCAAAATTCACCTTATATTCATAAGGTATTGTCTTCTGATCTCTTGGCTTTAAATCCTACTTATATGCTGTTAATTCCTAAATTTCTATCTCTACTCAGGATACCTCTCCTAACTCTAAACTTGTATATCCACCTGACTATCCAACATCTCTTCCTGGAGGTCTGTACGCATCTCCCAAATTCAATTCCTAAAGTTCTCAACAAAATTTGTTTCTCTAGCAGTCTTGCCAATTCTGTTATTTTTTTTTTAAAGATTTTATTTATTTATTCATGAGACACAGAGAGAGAGAGACAGACAGACAGACAGACAGACACAGGCAGATGGAGAAGCAGGCTCCATGCAGGGAGCCTGATGTGGGACTCAATCCCAGGTCTCCAGGATCAGGCCCTGGGCCGAAGGCGGCACTAAACCGCTGAGCCACCCAGACTGCCCATTGCCAATTCTGTTAAATGACAATTCTAGTCTTTCACTCACTCAAGCTAAAACCCTTGAAGTTATCTTTTACAAGCCACAACAGCAAATTCTGTCCAATTTATCTTCATGAATCTGACTTCTCACTCTGATCTAAGCCACTATTATTCTTTATCTGTGTTACTCTAATAGCTCCCTATCATGTCTCTTTACTTTACTCTTAACTTTTTTCTAATCTGACTTTTGACAGTTCCTTCTTACTACAAAAGCCAGGATGATCCTTTGTAAATGTAAGCCAGATCATGTCACTCTACTCAAAGTCCTACAATAGCTTCCCTACTCAAAGTAAAAGCCAAAGTTCTTAAAATAACTAATGAGGTATTGATCAACCTCTATTAGTTTCCGATCTCATCTCTAACTACTTTAGCTCTAGTTCATTCTGCTCTAGCCACACTGGCTCCTTGTTCTTAGCATATGTTCTTGCTTAGCATGTTCTTGCTTCAGGGCATTGGCATTTTCTATTCCCTCTGCCTGTAATGCTATGCACCCTAGTGAGTTACAAGGGTCACTACTTCAAGTCTTCAGTGTCTATTTCTCAGGAAGCCTTCTCTAGTTATACTACCAAAAAATATACCCAAACTGCTTTTTTTCCCCTGATATTTCTCTTTGGCTCTTTCTACTATATTGCAGTTTATATTTCATATGTATGTGCACAAATGGTTTATGTAATATTTATTGTGTGTATATACATGCATTTATATACTTTTTCTCTACAGAATTTTTCCCACCCCAAGTAAAAGATACTCCATAATGAGGGCAAAGATTTGTCTATTCACCCCAGTGGTTACACTTGTGCCCAGCACATCATAAAAGCTCAAATATTTGTTGAACAAATGAGAAAATGAATTTAGATATAATTTTCTTAAATGTTATGATACCAGAAATATTTTAGTTATCAATACTTCACAGTGACAGCTATCCACTAAAGTATATACTGAAAAAAAAAATCACCCAAAAGCAGACTAAGTTATTTACGTAATTAACAGAACTACGGTTACTGACAGATCCACATTACCCCCTTAAAACCTTTAAAAATTGGTCCAGTTTTCATAGACTAGATGAGCAAGAAATTAAATGACTTCTGAATTGCTACAAAAAAGCTTTCGTTTTAAGTGACAACTCCCTGAAAACTGAAGAGTTAATTAGCTTTTAAAATAAAGCTGGACACCATACAAATTACGTGGTGAATGAATGTCATGAAGTCCTTTTTAGGGCAAATCTTTTAACACAAAATTGCTAAGATTTCTGCCAAACTACTAAAGTGTTTTATCTGATATTTCAAACCATTTCAAAAACCAAGTGACTGAAAGAGATGACTTACAGAATAAAACCATACCAGAAATAATAAGCTGATTTATATGAAATAGTAATAAATTAAAATGCATTTAAGAATAAAGAATATAGGGATCCCTGGGTGGCGCAGTGGTTTAGCGCCTGCCTTTGGCCCAGGGCGCGATCCTGGAGACCCGGGATCGAATCCCACGTCGGGCTCCCGGTGCATGGAGCCTGCTTCTCCCTCTGCCTGTGTCTCTGCCTCTCTCTCTCTCTCTCTCTCTGTGACTATCATAAATAAATAAAAATTAAAAAAAAAAAAAAAAGAATAAAGAATATAGATTCTTTGTGGAACTGTTACTTGTGTGAACACTATTGACTAAATTTATATATTATTTTCAAATTTTTAAGAATTGGGGAGGAGGTGGGATGCGTGGATGGCTCAGTGGTTGAGCGTTTCCCTTAGGCCCAGGATGTAATCATGGAGTCCCAAATTGGGCTCCCTGCAGGGAGCCTGCTTTTCCCTCTGCCTGTGTCTCTGCCTCACGTGAATAAATAAATAAGATCTTAAAAAAAAAAAAAAAAAGAACTGAGGAGAAGGGATCCCTACTTTCTTTTTCAATGACAGAGCACAGTGAAGTTGTGGAGGTGGTGGGGGGAGTGGAGTTTAATAAGAGAGTCTTAGAAACAAAGAGGAATTCGAAGGTATTTCAGATCTGAAAACAAACTGTGTTCAAAACAGGTATTCAAACAATGACCCTCACTGTCATTCTTCCAGCTGGGAGGAAAAAAAGGAAGTGAGAGGCATTATGGAAAGAAAGTATTTGCAGTCTGAGACCAAAATTATATCACCATGTGAAAGCACTTAAAAGACTGCTGTGAACAAATGATGCTTGATATCACATAAAACATTCCAACCTATGGTTACTGTAGGTTATTAGTCTTATAAAACATGTAAATGGGGAGTGGTGCAGAACTCGTCATTTCAGAGTCTTAAACTGAAGACATTTAGAAGGGGCACCAATTAATACCACTTTCTTTTTTCCCCTCAGAAATTGTATTAAATGTTCTTCCCAAGAAAATGTTTTTAATAGGCATAACAAGATTTTTAACACGAAAAAAAATACCCTTTTGGTACAAATAAAGATTCCTTGGTTGATACTGACAAAGCATTACTGTCAAGTAGCTGATACAGTATGAATATTCTCAGTATACGAGACAAATGTTCTGAAAAATGCAACACGAAATCCCACTATCATAAATGTCTAGCTAGCAGACCCTGTGGAGGTAAACAAAACAAAACAAGACACAAAACCAACACAACCCCCTTCACAACCTTCCCCGTTGTTTTGACAAGTATTTCTCTCTTAGGGACTTTACCACGAACACAGAGAAAACAGACTTATGTAGTTTATGGGATGTGGTAATCAGCTTTGGCCATCGTGTCTACAAGGTATGAACCGCTGCACACCTGATTTCACGCAGTTTATATAAAGGTAGGGAAAACAAGTCACTAAGAAGAAAGCGCTAAGTGCTATAAAAGCTTACAGGCGTTGAACTGGGAGATTGGGATAACCGAATACCCGCTGCTCTATAAGAAAAGCAGACCGACAACTGCCCATCATTTCTGTAAAGACGGGATAAGGATTCGACTTAATGGCGGCAAAATGCCATGACTCATTCCATAATCACAGCAGAAGCCGTGGAAGGAAAGGCCACGACTTCCTACAATCAAATACGCACGTGTGACACTATGTCCATTTTACTGGGTCAGGGTAAGGACGGGAGGAAAAGAGATGCTTTAAGTTCTCAAGTTGCCTTCCTTCTCTGTTAAGATTCAGCTCTCGGGCGAGAGCGCCGTGAAGGGGGAGCGGAGACGACGGAGACTGGATCTCTGAGATGGCATCTAAGTCCATGCCGGTAGCCCCTGGCGGGTGGCAGGCAAGAGGCGGAGGTCCAGGTCAGCCGGAGGAGACGAGCCACGCGCCTCCACGCCCTCGGTGGCGCCCGCGCTCTGGCGATTCCAGCTGTGCCTCCCGAGCCGGCTGCCACGCGCCGCTGCGTGCTCCGCCGCCGACTCCGGAGGCCTCACTAAGGACTCTCCGAGAACGTCCCTACGGTCTTTAAATCGTGTGCCACCTCGGCCAGCGGCCAACCCCTCCCGGGCTATTCACGTACCTGGAGAAAACGATCCCCTCGCGAAGGGGAGCTCAGAGGCCAAATCAGTTCTTCCTTTCACTTCTTACCCACACGGCGTGTTCCTACGGCCACCGGCCAAAATGGCGGTGCTCAGCCGCCGCCTCGCGCACGCCTTAGGGACGTAGTGCGCGCGCGCGACAGAGAGCGACAGGCGGAGCCCTGGAGTTGGTCGGGGGAGACGGCGAGAACTGACGTCATTGTGCTGCGACTCCAATTGAACGTCTCTGGGAAAGCCGGGCAGTGCTGAGTGGGAGTGGCGCGGAGCTGCAAGGTATCCTAAAAAGCTGGGTTGCGGCAAGCCGCGTCTGTAAGCTGTAAGTTCGTGGGCTTTTCACCCTTGATGTTGAGAGTGGTTCTAGCGTAAGCGGATGCGTTCTCATCTCCATCCTCAATCCCCTTTTCCACCCCCGGTCTAGGGGCCCTGGAGAGCCATTGCCATTTCTAACATTTCTAGAAGAGGTATTAGACAGGACCAACAGAGTCTGGTCCAAATACTGCTGTTGGCGGGTGATCTCTCCTTGGCCGCAGCGCATTCTTAAGAGGGTGGCCAGGAACCCAGGCTTTTCCGAGCCTCGTGTTTTAACCACTTGGTGGCGTCCAGTACCAAGTCGAGCAGTTGAATTGTGCCCCAGTGTAGACATGGGCTCCCCCACAACCCCTTTTTTGAGTTTTGGAACGTTTGACGGCAGGATGTAATAAGCCGTTTGACATTCGGCTTGTAATGGTAGTCACAGGTTTACTTATCTCATCCTAGACCTTTATTTAGCTAGCAGAAGGCAAATATTTTAGCTTACGACTGTACCTATTCATTCATTGATTTGTTCATTCAGTAAATTGCTAATTGGGCATTTAAGCCTCAGGCCTTTCTGAATTTTACAGTTTAGTGGCTCTACTATTATTTAATGAATATCGAGTGCTGTGTGGAGGAGATTAGGAAACATCTGAGATCTAAAAGGTGTCAAGGAGATGGTATACTGAACTACTGGGCCAGGTTTACAATAGTGTATAATAGTGTATATAACCATGTGCAGTATCTGTAACTTTGCAGCACCTAAGCTGTTTTATATATTGTTTCCAATTGGAGGGTTTTTTTCACGTCTGCATAGATTTACCAAAATTAACAAAAGATGTGAAAGATGAAGTAAATTTTGGGATTTATTCACTTCTGTGCTTTGAAACCATTTTCCCGACACCTTCTATGTCATATAAATGGAACTTTTGACAACTTGTGGGGAGAAGTGATTTTTCTCTGTACCACTTAATGGATTGTTTAAAATATAGACCAGACCAAAATATCATTGTGGTTTTGTTTTCGTTTCTCCCGACAATTAGTGATGTTGAGTATTTTTTTCATGTTTCTGTTGTGAGATAATCGCGTTATACCTGTCAGAATGGCTAGAATCAAAGACAAGAAATAAATGTCACCAATGGTGTTGGAGGAAAAGGAACCCTGGTGCACTGCTGGGGAGAATGCAAATTGGTGCAACCACTGTGGAAAACAGTAAGGAGGCTCTTTAAAAAATTAAAAATAGTATTACCATATAATCCAGTTATTCCACTACTGGGTAATTTACCCAAAGAAAACAAAACCACTAAAAAAGATATACGCACTCCTATATTCACTGCAGCATTATTTACCATTGCCGAGATATGGAAGCAACACAAATGTCCATCAATATATGAATAGATAAGGAAGATATGGTATATACACACCGATAGATACAACGTGCACACTACACACGATGAAATATTAGCCATAAAAAAGAATGAGGTCTTGTCATTTGCAACAACATGGATGGACCTAGAGGGTATAAGGCTAAATGAAATAAGTCTGGTGGAGAAAGACAACTACCATATGATTTCCTACTCATACATGGAATTTAAGAAACAAAACAGACTCTTAAGTATAGAGAACAAACTAGTGGTTACTAGAGGGGAAGTGGGTGAAACAGATAAAGGGGTTTAAGAGTAGAATTATTGTGGGGCACCTGGCTGGCTCAGTCAATGGAACATGGGATTCTTGATCTTGCGGTTGTGGGTTTGAGTCCCATGTTGACTGTAGACATTACTTAAAAAAACAAAAATCTTAAAAAAAAGACTTACTGTGATGAGCACTGAGAAATGTGTAGAATTGTTGAATCATTATATTGTATACCTGAAACTAATATAATACTGTATGTTAATTATACTTTAATAAAAAAATAAATTATCAAAGTAAATTTACGTTCAAAATAAAAAAATGGAAAGTAACATTTACATATTCTTGGAATAAGGATATTTCAATTTAACTTTTCTGAAGAAAAAGATTCATTTGAATTTAGAATTTTTACTCAGAGGGGAGCCTGGCTGGCTCAGTTGGTGGAACGTGCAGCTCTTGATCTCAGGGTTGTGAGTTTGAGCCCCACGTTGGGTGTAGAGATTACTTAAAAATAAAATCTTTTTTAAAAAAGAATTTTTTCTTAGGTATAAAATTGTGTAGTATTATAGAATTTTAGATCAAGTCAACCTCTATTAGAGGTAAGGAAATAAAGACCAGACATGCCCAAAGTCTAGGCTAGTTAAAGGAGAGACTGAAGTTAAAACCCTGATTCCATGCCCTTTTGGCTACTAAATTCTACTGTTTTGCATGTCTTGTTAAGTCTTAATATATTTTAGAAAAAACCCCTGAATTCCCGAGATTTTTTTTTTTATTACAGTGATTGAGTTATGTTACCTGCATTTGAGAAATAGATGATTAATATTAAGGGTATATAAGTGCTACCCTTTTACTATTAAAATTTAATTTTTTACCTTTTGTAGAAGATGCGCAGATCCCAGTATAATGTGGATATTCTTGTTTTCTACATAGTATATTTTAAAAATGACCACACCAAATAAGACACCTCCTGGTGCTGACCCTAAGCAGTTGGAAAGGACTGGAACAGTACGGGAAATTGGGTCACAAGCTGTTTGGTCACTCTCATCTTGCAAACCAGGTAAATCCAAACAAAACAAAAACATCGTTTATAATAACTACTTATAGTTACCTTGTACACTGGACTGACTTTAATTTTCTTTTTTGTTTAGATGCTTTATTTTTATTCTAAAATAAATTTGAGTTTTCACTTGTTATATGTTTCTTCCCAATTGCTTTACTAATATCCATTTCAATTTAACTGCATATTTTATAAGGTCTCTTCTTTATCCTCCTCTATATGTAAAATGAGTTAGTTATTTGGTGAGCACTTTTTTATTGGCTGTTTCTCTAGATGGGATAAATGGATGATACATTCTTTTGAGTGATTGCGTATTCCTAGATAACTTCATTTTACTCTTGTTTGGGATAGAATTTTTGAGTGGCAGTCCTTTTCTCAAAATTTATGGATGCTATTTCACCATTTCCTTTTTTGTTACAAATAAGAAGGCCTATGCTTGTCTCTCCTTTTTTTCTAAGTGACTTGTTCTTTCTCTCTGGAAAGCATTTAAACTTTTTCTATTCTTAAAGTTCAAGACTTTTGCCAGGATATGCCACGATACACGTGTATCTTTTCTCATCTGTCTAATTTATAATTTGATGGCCACTTTCAATCTGTAGACTTAAGCTCAGAGAAAGTTTTTTAGCTTGAGGAACTTTTATTATCATGTTACTGGTTTAATAGTCACTTTTATTTGGAATCTTGTTATTTACACATTAAGACTGCTGTAGCAGTATTCCCAACCAAGTTTCTTGTTTCCCCTTAAGATTCATTTCTCTTCTTTCATAAGTGATTTTTGAGATCTAATTTATTTGCAATAAAACTTATCCTTTTTAGGTATGTAGTTTTATGAATTTTAACAAATGCATATGATCATATAAGCACCATTACAATCAAATATAGAATATTTCCTTTATCCAAAGAAATTTCTTCATGCCTCTTTGTAGTCAGTCTTCTGCCTCCTTCTCATCTCCTAACAACTTTTTTTTTTTTTTTTTAAGATTTTATGTATTTATTAGAGAGAGACAGAGAGCATGTGAGCAGGGAAAGGGGCAGAGGGAGAAGCAGACTCCCCACTGAGCAGGGAGCCCAATATGGGACTCGATTCCAAGACCCTACAATCATGACCTAAGCCAAAGGCAGACACTTAACTGAGCCACCCAGGCGCCCTCCTGACAACCTTTGATCTGTTTTGTATTCCTTTGTTATGCCTTTCCCAGAGTATAATACATCATACTGTACATAGCTTTTTGGGTCTGGCTTTTTCTCTTAGTATTAGTGATTTTTTTTTTTTTCATGTTGTTACATATGTCAGTAGTTTGTTCTTTTTTATTGCTGATTACTATTCCACTGTATGGATATACCATAGTTTCTCTATTCACCAGTTAATGGACATTTAGATTGTGGTAGCCAGCTTCCAAAATGGTCCCAGTGATTCCTTGTCTCCTGGTATTTTTACCCTTCTGTTGATCTCTTGCACTGTCGGGATTGGTATCTGGGACTTTTGGCAGAAGTGATAGTATGTTACTTCTGAGACTAGATTGATAAAAGACAGGGTGACTGCCTTGTTCTCATTTTGATCACTCACGGGGGGAAGCCAACTGCTATTTTGTGAAGAAACAAGGAACCCTGTGGAGAGGTTTGTGTGGCAAGAGACTCTGGCCTCCTGACAGCAGCTAGGTAAATACTTAGGAGTAAAATTCTGTAGAATTTGTAGGAGTAGAATTTGTTTTTATTTCTTCCTTCCCAATCTGTACCTTTTATTTCCTTTCACTATCTTACTCTATTAGGTAAGACTTCCAATATGATGTTGCATGGGAGTGGTGAGGAGGGACTTCCTTCTTATTCCTGGTCTCAATGGGAGGGCTCTTAGGGTCTCACAATTAAATATGGTGTTAGCTGTTGTTTTTTTCCATGGATATTTACAATTGAGGAAGTTTCTTTTTATTATTAGTTTGCTAATAGATTTCATACTGAATGGGTGTTGGATTTTGTCAGATGCTTTCTCTAGATCTATTGATCATATATGTATATTTTTTCCTCTTTAGCCTGTTGATCTGGTGAATAACATTAATTAATTTTGGAATGTTGGACCAGCTTTGCATGCCTGTTGTGTCATACATTGTACTTCTATCACTTTTGGATCTGTCAGTCAACTATCATTAAATGATTATCATTTTATATATAAAGAGTGAATGACTATGCTTTATTAATGAGATGAGAAGGTTGTTTAACCTTTGCTTCCATAATCAGGTATTTTTCATTTCCAGGCAGCAGATAGTTGCTGAAGTCTATAATGTTGTTAGAGAATAAAAGATAAAAAAGACAGAATCCTTGCTATTAAGGAGTTCACAATCTAGTGGAGGACTTACAGCTTTAAACTAGTCATTATTATACAGTATAATAATTCATGACTTTTATTTAGTGCTTACTAAATTACAGGTCCTGTTCTAAGTACTTTACATGTGTATGCAGTATGGACTATTATTTTTATCATTTTCTAAATGAGAAAACTGTAGTAGAGAAAGATGAAGTATTTTGGCAATGATGTTGTGATTCCAGGCGGTCAGGTTCCATGGGCTCAGGTCAGTAGTGGCCTGGGGGAAAGTGACTGATTCTGCCTTAATCAAGGAAGGCTTCATGGAGATGCTTCTGTTTCATCACGGAACAAGAAAAGGGCTGAGTAAGGACATAAAGGCAAGAGGAACAGTATACGCAAAGGTATACAGCTTGGACAAAACATAGCTCATTCAAAAATTATAAGTAAAACTAAAACAGAGGGAAGTGGCATAGGTGAAGCTAGCTAGTTAAGTAGAGGCCTGATCATGGAGGGCTTTGTTAAACAGTTGATACTTTATGGTACAGAGCCCTGAAAAATTTTAAGTAGCAGAATAAAACAATCAGTGTTTGTTCACATTTGAGAAATATAGAGGATGGATTGAAGTGAAGCAAGGTTAGAGGCTAAAGAAATCATTCGGAGGACATGCAATAATTCAGGTGAGAAGTGTTATAAGGAAGTCTTTTAATAAACTTTCAAAATGTTAATAAGTTTGTTGGAGGTACAAATTTCCTTGCCTGCCACATGTGGTAGGTCGTATAGAGCTTTCAAAATTATTTTTTCATCTTTGGAAATACTGGTTCAATATTTCACTCAGATTAAAGTTGGAATGTATTTAGTAGATTCAGCTTAGTTGAAGACACATCACAAAACAATTCCACAATTCAGCACAATTGTCAGTCTCTGTCCAAGAGACTGGAAAAGCTAAAGGTCAGATTTGTGTGACTGCTAGCATTATTAACAGAGTCTTATTATAATAACTTAATCATTTTAATTTCATAAGCACTAAATTCATATCATGTTGGGAAACAGAATTAGGGGAAAAATAGGTATATCTTCTGTGTTTGATGCACTTTCGATACTTTGTAAGCCAACAAAAATAAGGATTTAGTGAGGCTGTATTTTGTGAACATCTGATCTGTGATATATTTTCCATTCAGGATAAAGAAGATGTGGTCTATGTATACAATGGAATATTACTCAGCCATTAGAAACGACAAATACCCACCATTTGCTTCGATGTGGATGGAACTGGAGGATATTATGCTGAGTGAAATAAGTCAATCGGAGAAGGACAAACATATGGTCTCAGTCATTTGGGGAATATAAGAAATAGTGAGAGGGAATAAAAGGGAAAGGAGAGAGGATGAGTGGGAAATAGCAGTGAGGGTGACAGAACATGAGAGACTCCCAACTCTGGGAAACGAACAAGGGGTAGTGGAAAGGGAGGTGGGCGGGGGTTTGCAGTGACTGGATGACAGGCACTGAGGGGGGCACTTGATGGGATGAGCACTGGGTGATATGCTATATGTTGGCAAATTGAACTCCAATAAAAAAAAAGAAAAAAATATAATAAAAAATATTTTCCATTTAATTCATATCTTTTACCAAGACATTGCTTTTATGAATTGATTTTGAGAAGCATAGTTCTGTTCTTCTTAAAAAAAAAATCACTAAATTTTAATTTTTTTAAGTCCATACCATAATTGACAATTGTGATCATTGAGTTTCTAGTTGAATAGCAATATGTGGTTTGGAGAAAATAAAAGAGCAATATAATAAATAGACCAAGAAAGGCTTCTCTTGGAAAATTAAATTTGTGCTGAGATATAAATATTAAGAAGAATACATTGTGCAAAGATATCAGAACCTTGCTGACACAGGAAATAGTTCAAAGGCTGCTCTGAGCTAAATGGTTTGCATGTTTGAGGTTTAGAAAGAAGTCTAGTATAGCTAGAGGATGGTGGGTAAGGAGGAGAAGTGGAGGAAGAAGATGAGGTTGGAGACATAATTAGACATGGGCCAAATTATGAATTCTGGTAGAATCTGAAGTACAGCTTGGATCTGAAGTACAGGGTCCCACTGGCAATGTTAAGCAGGAAAGTGAGATGATCTGATACAGAGTTTTTTTAAAAAATCCACTATGGCCACTGAGAATGATTGGTAAAAGAGTAATAGTGTAGACCAGAGGGGGAAAGGCTAGTACAGTAATTTGTGTCACATGGTATTGATTTGGAATAGGCTGATGGTCATTGATACGAAGAGAGATGATGGCTTTGGGATGTATTTTTAGAGATGGTAAAATCATGACTTACTAAAGGAAAGGAAAGATTCAAAGTGACTCTTAGGTGTCTGATTGAATAACTCGGTGTTATTCCCTAAGTTGAGAAAGTGAGGTGGGGGAAATAAATGGGTTTGGGTAAGAAAAAAAAAGGTATGATTCAGACACATTAGTTTTGAGATCAGCATTCTAGTGAGGTGTTTATTAAGCAATTGAGTAGAGAAACTTGGAGCTTTGGGGAAATGTCTGGGTTGGAGACCCAAATTTCAGGGTTGTCTGTACACTGATGGTATTCTAAGCCTCCACTAGGGAGAGATTGTATTTAGAAAAAAAGAGTAAAGCTTCAGGGCACTTGAAGATACAGACAGCTGGCAGAGCAGCAGGAGTAAGAATCAGTACACGGCACTGAGGAGAAGTAGCTGCTGAACTAGTGGAAAACCAGGAGAGCAGAAGATCAAGGGTAGAAGCCAAGAGAGGACAATGTGACGAGAAGTTAGTTAATTCATCCCTTTTCTTTCCTTTTTCTTAAATTGAAGTATTTTTGACCTACAATGCTATGTTAGTTTCAGGTGTACACCATAATCATCCGATACTCAACTCAGAAGTTGTAGTTTCCGCCTGTCACGGTGCAATGGTGTTACAATATTATTGACTACATTTCCTATGCTTTACTTTAATGTCCATGATTTATTTTATAACTAGAAAGTTGTACCTCTTAATCTCCTTCACCTGTTTTGCCCCTCTTTCAGCACTCTCCTCTCCGCTGGCAATCAGCAATTCTCTGTATTTATATTCTGGTTTGTGCACTTATTTTATTATTAGATTTATAAGTGAGGTTGTATGGTATTTTTCATTCTATATCTGACTTATTTCACTTAGCATAATATCCTCTAGGTCCATCCATCAAAAAGAATGAGATCTTGCCATTCACGACAACTTGGATGTCCCCTTTATTTTTGCTTTTGTTTCCCTTGCCTGAACAGACATATCTAGAAAAATGTTGCTGAGGCCAATTGTCTGAGAGATTACTGCCTATGTTTTCTTTTGGGAAGTTACAGTTCTAGGTCTTACATTTAAATCTTTAACCATTTTGAGTTTATTTTTGTAGATGGTGTAAGAAAGTGGTCCAGATTTATTCTTTTTCACGTAGCCATCCAGTTTTCCAAAAGCCATTTATTGAAGATACTATCTTTACCCTATTGTATATTCTTGCCTCTTTTGTCATAGATTGATTAGCCATATGAGTGTGGGTTTATTTCTCAGCTCTCTATCTGTTCCATTGATCTGTATGCCTGGTTTTGTGCCAGTACAATGCTGTTTTGATTACTATAGCTTTGTATCGTAACTTGAAATCTGGGATTGAGATATGATCAGCTTTGTTCTTTCTCAAGATTGCTTTGGCCATTCAGGTTCTTTTGTGATTTTTTTTTTTTAAAGATTTTATTTATTTATTCACGAGAGACACACAGAGAGAGAGGCAGAGACACAGGCAGAGGGAGAAGCAGGCTCCATGCAGGGAGCCTGATGTGGGCCTCGATCCGGGGTCTCCAGGATCACACCCTGGGCTGAAGGCGGTGCTAAACTGCTGAGCCACCAGGGCTGCCCTCTTTTGTGATTTCATACAAATTTTAAGATTATTTGTTCTAGTTGTGAAAAATATTATTAGTTTTTTGATAGGAATTACACTGACTGTGTAGATTGCTTTGGGAAGTATGGACATTTTAACAATATTAATTTTTCCAATCTGTGAACATGATATATTTTTCTATTTGCTTCTATCATTTTCAGTTTCTTTTATTAATATCTTACCGTTTTCAGATTACAGGTCTTTTACGTTTTGATTAAATTTATTTCTAGGTATTTTATTCTTTTTCATATAACTGGATTATTTTTTCTTTTTTTTTAGATTTATTTATTTATTTATTTATTTTTTATTTTAGAGAAGCATAAGTGAGAGGGGCAGAGGGAGAGGAAGAGAGAATCTCAATCAGACAGAGCCTGAGGCTTGATCTCATCACCCTGAGATCTTGAACTGAGCCAAAGCCAAGCATCTCTTGCTTAATTGCCTATGCCACTCAGGCGGCCCTGGATTATTTTCTTAATTCCTCTTTCTGCTACTTTGTTATTAGTGTATAGGAAGGCAACAGATTTGTTTACTAATTTTACATCCTGCAACTTTACTGAAATCTTTTATTAGGTCTAATAGTTTTTGGCAGAGTCTTTAAGGTTTTCTATATATACCATCATGTCATCTTTGAAGGGTGAGAGTTTTACTTCTTCCTCACCAGTTTTTGGGATGCCTTTTATTTCTTTTTCTTATTTGGTTGATGCAACTAGGACTTCAGTATTACATTGAATAAAGTGAGTGTGGACATCCTTGTCTTGTTCTTGGTCTTAGAGGAAAAGTTTTCAGTTTTTTACCATTGAATATGATGTTAGCTACCGGTTTTTCATATATAGCCTTTATTATGTTGAAGTATGTTCCCTGTAAACTCACTTTGTTGAGAGTTTTTATCATGAATGGACGTTTTACTTCGTCAATTGCTTTTTCTTCATTTATTGAGCTGATTATTTATTTTATCCATTTTGTTAATGTGGTATATCATGTTGATTGATTTGTGGATATTAAACCATCCTTGTATCCCTGCAGTAAATCTCAGTTCATTGTGGTTAATGATCCTTTTAATGTATTGTTGAATTCCATTTGCTAAAATTTTGTTGAGGATTTTTGCATCAGTATTCATCAGGGATATTGGCCCATAATTGTGTGTGTGTGTGTGTGTGTGTGTGTGTGTGTGTATGTAGTGTTTTTGTCTGGTTTCAGTGTAATGCTGGCCTTTCATTACTTGTCATAAGTATATTCAGATTTTCTATTTCCTCCTGATTCAGTCTCAGAAGATTATATGTTTTTAGAAATTTTATCTATTTCTTCCAGGTTGTCCAATTTGTTAGCATATAATTTTTAATAGTAGTTTCTTATAATCCTTTATATTTCTGTGATATATGTTTTTAGAAATTTTATCTATTTCTTCCAGGTTGTCCAGTTTGTTGGCATATAATTTTTAATAGTAGTTTCTTATAATCCTTTCTATTTCTGTGGTATCCGTTGTTACTTCTTTCATTTCTGGTTTTATTTGAGTCCTCTTTCTCTCTCTTTTTTAAAAGAATTATTTATTTTAGAGAGAGAGAGAGTGAGGGGGGCACTTGGCGGGATGAGCACTGGGTGTTATGCTATATGTTGGCAAATTGAACTCCAATAAAAAAAATTAAAAAAAAAGAGAGAGAGTGCATGAGTGGGAGGAGGGGCAGAGAGAGAGGCAGAGACAGAATCCCAAGCAGACTCCCCACTGAGTGTGAAGCCTGATGTGGGGCTTGATCCCATGACCTGTGAGATCTTGACTTGAGCTGAAATCACAAGTCAAATGCTTAACTGAGCCACCTAGGGCACCCCCTTTTGATGAGCCTTACTAAATGTCAATTTTGTTTATCTTTTTAGAGAAACAGCTCTTAGTTTTATTAATCTTTGTGGTTTTTTTAAAGTATATTTCATTTATTTCTGCTCTGCTCTTTATTATTTTTTTCCTTCTACTAACTTTATTGTTCTTTTTAAATTTCCTTTAAGTTTAACTTTAGCTATTTGAGACTTTTCGTGTTTCTTGAGGCAAGCCTGTATCTCTATAAAGGTCCCTTTTAGAACTGCTGTTGCTGCGTCTCACATATTTTGAACTACTATGTTTCCATTTTCATTTGTCTCTAGGTATATTTTGGTTTCCTCTCTGATTTCTTTTTTGACTTATTGGTGGTTTAGTAGCATGTTGCTTAGCCTTCACTTTTTTTTTTTTTTAAGATTTTATTTATTTATTCATGAGGGACATAGAAAGGAGGCAGAGACACAGGCAGAGGGAGAAGCAGGCTCCCTATAGGGAGCCTGATGTGGGACTCAATCTCAGAACTCCAGGATCACGACCTGAGCTGAAGGCAGATGCTCAACCACTGAGCCACCCAGGTGGCCCTAGCCTTCATATGTTTGTGGGGTTTTTTTCTTCATCTCTTTGTTATAGCATTTAACACTTTATATTGTAATTTATCTACTTAAGTCCCTCAGTGCTGGCCAGTAGAACATTGGGACTGTACAGTGAGGTAGCTGCTAGCTAGGTGTAGCTATTGAGTACTTTTAAATGTGACTAATGTTACTGAGGAATCAAATTTTAAATTTTATTTATTTTTAATTAGTCTAAATGTAAATAGCATAGATTATGTATTAGATAGATGAACTCCTCCACAGAGACCGTGTGTTCTCTATCTTTGTGTCTTCAGAGTCAAGATATATGCCCTAATTATACTAGTGCCTTAGCAAATGTGAAGGGTTTTGTGTTAAAAGATATGCTTGTTGGGATGCCTGGTTGGCTCAGTGGTTGAGCATCTGCCTTTGGCTCAGGGTGTGATCCTGGAGTTCCGGGATCGAGACCCACATCAGGCTCCTTGCAGGGAGCCTACTTCTCCCTCTGCCTGTGTCTCTGCCTCTCTCTGTGTGTCTCTCATGAATAAATAAATAAACTTTTTTAAAAGATTTTTTAAAAATTTATTCATTTGAGACAGAGAGAGAGAGCACACGCACATGAGCAGGGGGAGAGGCAGAGGCAGAGGCAGAGGGAGAAGCAGGCTACCTGCTCAGCCAGGAGCCTGACATGGGGCTTGATCTCAGGACCTGGAGATCACGACCTGAGGTGAAGGCAGATGCTTAATCATCCAAGCCACCCAGGTGCCCCAATAAATAAACTCTTAAAAAAAAAAAAAAAGGTATGTTTGCTTTAGAAGTAAAAAAGTAAAACAGGATGATGGCTGTTTTACTCCTAAGGGCAATCTAAGCTGGGCTAGTTAAATGTATCTCCTCTACTGATGTTGTGTTAGTCAGCTCTTGCTGCACTAATGGTGTATAACAAACAACCATTATCTCTCAGTGGCATATTATAACAAAACTTATTTCTTGTTTGGCTGTGGCTTGGCTCTAGTTTAGGAGTTGGGCCCAGGCTTGCTCCATGTGTTCAGGCATGATGTGTTACTGGGGTGCCAATATTTAAAAGGCCAAAGAAGACCTGCAGGCACACTTAAAACCTCTGTTTGGGGGTGCCAGGGTGACTTGATCAATTGAGTGTTTGGCTCTTGGTTTCAGCTCAAGTCATGATCTCAGGGCCCTGGGTTGAGCCCTGCTTTGGGCTCCAAGCTTGGTTTGGAGTCTCCTTGTCCCTCTCTTCCCCTCTCCTCCTCCCTCAACTCATTCTCTCTGTCTCCCCCCCCCCTTCTTTTTCTCTTAAATAAATAAATAAATAGAATCTTTAAAATTAAATTAAACCCCATGTGTCATATTCATTTACATTTTGTTGACCAAAACAAGTCATGATTAAGCTCCAATATAACTGGAGTGCAGAATATTTTCTTCCCTTGGAGGATGGGTAGAGAAGAATGGATATTTATTAAACAGTAACCATAGGTGAATGCTGGTTTTCTTTTCCTTAGAGCAATAGTTCTCACCTGGGGATGATTTTGCCTCAAAGGAGACATCTGGTAATGTCTGCAGAGGTTTTTTGATATAACTGCTGGCATGGGGAGGATTGTGACTGGCAACTGGCAGATAGAGGCCAGAGATGCTGCTAAATATCCTGTAATGCATAGGACACCCCCTGCCCCCAAAAGAATTATCCAGTGCACACTATCACTAGTGCTTAGGTTGAGAAGACTTTCCATTAAATAGTAGTTCTAAAATTTTAGGATGCATCAGCATTACCTATAGGATTTATTAAAATACAGATTCTCAGAGGAGTTAACTCTGGAAGCTTCTGACATAGTAGGTCTAGAATTCCTAACAAGTTCCCAGATGACAATGATACTGCTGATCCGGGGACCATAAGGCGAGAACCACTTCCTTAAGAATCAGTCATTATCTACATTTTTTTAAATATCATTTGTGTGCATTATCATGGGACCTGTTAAAGCACTTATCACAGATCTGTCTTGTAGTTCTTTTGTTTGGACTAAAGGAATTGAGGTATAATACTGAGTGGGAAGCTTTGGAAAAGAAGCTTACTCTATGAGTCATGGCATTGGCACATAAACAGATGTTTATAAAATGTTCTGTTTGTGAGACATATTTTGAAGAAGTAGAAGCTGATAATCATACTTAGCACTCCAGAGGTGCTAAGACTGGTCATTGACGAGATTGCAGAGATTGCACCTCCTTAGTTGTATTGCTATAGTTTCACAAGCAGTATCTTAGAAAAAAACTTAAAATGATTATCTTGAGTTACAGGACATCTCTTATTCTTGTAAGTTTTTTGTTTAGTTTTTATTTTGCTTGTTAAGAACAAACACCATTTTTTGAAATTCTTTGAGCTCACACACATAAAATTGTTAAATGAAGAGAAAGAAAAACTAGACAAATAGCTAGTTATAATAGTCACAGTAGTTACATAGCTAGTTACAATAGTAAGTGACAAAAGTCTTTTAATCAATAGAATATTTAGTTGTGAAGTTCTTTTTTTTTTTTTTTTTTTTTTTTTTTTTTAGAGAGAGAGAGAGAGAGAGAGAGAGAGAGACACAGGCAGAGGGAGAAGCGGGCTCCATGCAGGGAGCCCGATGTGGGATTCGATCCCGGGTCTCCAGGATCGCGCCCTGGGCCAAAGGCAGGCGCCAAACCGCTGCGCCACCCAGGGATCCCAGTTGTGAAGTTCTTAATTATCTTCTTTTAGCAAACTCATAAACTGGTAAGAAGAAAAAGGGATTTAAAACTTAAGAACTCTTTATATTGGTGGCAAAACAACTTTTTATCTTATAACTTGCAGAAATAAATATTCTGGATTAGCCTTCGAATAATGTATAAAGAAAGAATAGCAGCCTAGTCGAAGTACTGTCCAATAGAAGTATAATGCAAGTGGCATGTGTAACTAAAATTTTTGTAGTAGATACATTAAAAAGGATAAATTGGTTAAATTAATTATAATAATATGTTTTTAATCCAAATAAGTAGACTTATTATTAATGAAATATTTTGGATTTCTTACTAGTCTTCAAAAACCAATATGTATAGCAAATCTCAAGTTGAACTAGCCTTATTTCAAGTGTTCAGTAGCCACATATGGCTAGTAGCTGCCATATTGTACAGCACAGATCTAAGAGTTACAGAGTGAGTAATGGAGAGCTCAGTTTTTGTATTTTAAGATTTTCTTTGGGGCAATAGAAAGCTGTTTTTTGAGCATATATCTTGGTCACTGTCTGAATTCAGACTATCATCATTTGTCCCTTCCTGGCACTGAAGAACCTGTCTAAAGGTCTTAATCTGATTATTGCCTAATCATATGACTTCCCTACTAAAAATTCTTCAGTAGGTTGTCATATTTTTCAAGGTAATTTATACTTCGTATCTTAGTGCACTAGAGTCTATATGATATGACTCCTTTCATATGTCTCTGGCTCATTTCCTGATTCAATACAAAGTTGTAGCCTTAGCTTCCAAAAAGATCTGCTGTTGTTTCCTACAGATTCCACTTCTGTTTTCCCATGCCATTGCATGTTTTTCTATTTACTGAATGCTCTTTTTTTTTTAAAGATTTATTTATTCATGAGAGACAGAGAGAGAGGCACAGACATAGGCAGAGGGAGAAGCAGGCTCCATGCAGGGAGCCCGATGTGCGACTCGATCCCAGGACTCCAGGATCATGCTCTGAGCCGAAGGCAGACGCTCGACCACTGAGCCACCCAGGCGTCCCTACTGAATGCTCTTTAACCTTGCTCTTCTACCTCTTTACTTAGCCAACTCCTATTAGTACTTCAGAATTCAATGCAAAGATTATCTTCTCTTGGAAAACTTCTCTTATTCACTAGTTAGTATATACTGTAAAGGCAGCATGTGCAGATTTAAGATACACATCTCAGACTGGGGAGAGCATATTTGGA
The DNA here is from genome assembly GCF_048164855.1 of Canis lupus baileyi. Lineage (NCBI taxonomy): Eukaryota > Metazoa > Chordata > Mammalia > Carnivora > Canidae > Canis > Canis lupus. The sequence continues at coordinate 45,044,634 of NC_132850.1, read as the reverse complement.
TCATATGGAACAAATATAGGCGTAATATCTATTAATAGGAAAAGGGTTACAAATCGATGAAAAGACCAAAATGCAATGAAAATATATGAAATTATGAATAGGTATATTCTATGAGAAAAAATATAAATGATCAATGAAAGTTTGAAATATAATTTTTCACCTATCACATTAGTAAATACTTGAAAGAATGATTGCATTTTAGCATGAGTACAGAGCAGAGCTGTCCAACAGAAATTAATGCAAACCACATATGTAATTTAAAATTATCTAGTACCCATATTAAAATTAAAAAAATACAATTTTCCTAATTAATTTGTCTCAGTATATCCAAAATGATTTCAGTATTTAATCAATATAAAAGCTTATTAAATAGATATTTAATGTCTTTAAGTCTTAAACATTTTGTGTAAAGATTTCAGAATACCCCAATATTTACTAGTTATGTAGAGGAATAGATGTTTTTGTACAATATTGGTGAGAATGCATTTTGGAGGAGAATTTGGCAATATTCATCAAGTTAAAATTTTAATGACCCAGGGTTCTATTCCTAGAAATCCATCCTCCAGAAATACTAATGTGCATTTAAAAATTAAAGATAGGTGGATGTTTACTGCAGTGTTGTACAGGAAGACATTGGTAATAACCTAAATGTCCTATAGGGTCTTTTTTTCCTGTAGGGGTTTTGTTAAATAATTATATTTCTAGATAGTGAGATACTGTATAACCTTTAAAAAATGTGGGGGCTATTTATGTTAACGGAGTTATTATATGAGTTAAGTAAATATTAACATGATATCATGTAGAATACTTAGAATGTCTGGCACATAGTAAATGTGATATGTGTTTGCTGCTATTATTATTAATTATTATTACTGAATGGAAGAAACTTGCAGATACGTTAAGTGAAACATAAATGCAAAGTATAAAACTGTATCGTATGCCATTATTTGTGTAGAATGGAAAAAACGAGATATATATATGTGTGTGTGTATATATATATATATTTGTTTGTATATGTGTACAATATCTGTGAAAGAGTATGTAAAAAAATGATAACATTGATTATATTTGGAGAAGGAAACCAGATAGTTGGGGGAGGGATAGAGACTTTCCACAATGTTCTTTTTTTTCTATCTTTTGAATTTGATCCATAATGAATATAATACTAGTGAAAAATTTTAAATGTGAATTAGATTTATTTGTCTTAAATATTTTTGAGAAATCTATACTTTACCATTAATTATTTCTATAATTGGTATGCATTATTATGATTTTTTTTAAATATTTTTTTAAATTCTTATTTATGTATGATAGTAACACACAGAGAGAGAGAGGCAGAGACATAGGCAGAGGGAGAAGCAGGCTCCATGCACCGGGAGCTCGACGTGGGATTCGATCCCAGGTCTCCAGGATCGCGCCCTGGGCCAAAGGCAGGCGCCAAACTGCTGTGCCACCCAGGGATCCCCATTATTATGATTTTAATCAAGAAAAAACAATACTGGGTAGCTTTACTTCAGTTCTGTAGAATGGCTAGATGATATGAAATTCTGAGCAAATTTAAATTTTTATTAATCAGAATCTTGATCAGAAACACTTGGTTTCAAAATTTATATGACTTTTGAAAATATTTCTACATTGTCCTTTTTATTGTCACAAGAAAGATATGTGGCATATTGAACTTAATAAAATCAGATTTTGCAGGACATGAGGATCATTCTTATTACCACTTTGTAGAAAGTGTAAAAAACTACATGCTATCTTGGGGCACCTGGATGGCTCAGTGGTTGAGTGTCTACCTTTGGTTTGGGTCGTGATGCTGGGGTCCTGGGATCGAATCCTGTATCGGGCTCCTTTTGGGGAGCCTGCTTCTCCCTTTGCCTGTGTCTCTGCCTCTCTCTGTGTGTTTTTCATGAATAAATAAAATCTTAAAGAAAAAAATTTTTAAAGATTTTATTTATTTACTCATGAGAGACAGAGAGAGAGAGAGAGAGAGGCAGAGACACAGGCAGAGGGAAAAGCAGTCTTCATGCAGGGAGTTTGATGTGGGACTGGATCCCGGGTCTCCAGGATCACACCCTGGGCTGAAGGCGGCGCTAAACCGCTGATCCACCTGGGCTGCTCTAAAGAAAGTATTTTTAAAAACCCTACGTGCTATCATCAGACTATATTTAGACATTCTTTAAAAGTTAAAGCTCACACCCAAGAATGCTTTGGCCCTAATAGAAACTTTTGCGTGTGCAGGTGATATTCTAAGAGTTGAGGTCTGGTGAAGAGGATGGAAGAATTCTAGTTAATTTAAATTTTACAATACTGACTATCCTGTTGATCACATTTTCTGGACAAATGTGGATGGTAATTTTATATTTGGAATATATAACTCTTTGCTTTTCATGAAAACTTACTGTCACTTGTGTTCTAGGATTTGGAGTGGATCAGTTACGGGATGATAATCTTGAAACTTATTGGCAGTCAGATGGCTCCCAACCTCATTTAGTAAACATCCAATTCAGGTAATACATTTTTGTATTTTTTGATTTGTGTAGGTTAAGTGGACAAAGTAACCTATTTTATTTATATAAAATTTAAAGAAATATAGAAATTATAGTAAAATGCACTTAACTCTGGTTTTTATAAGCCTTGAGATTATTTTTCTACTCATGTAGATTGTTTTAAGTTTACTCATCTTATCTTTGTGAATTCTTTATAGTATTTTACACAGTTCCTTTTACATAGAGATTTTTTTTTTAAAGATTTTATTTGTTCATGAGAGACAGACAGAGAGAGAGAGAGAGAGGCAGACACAGGCAGAGGGAGAAGCAGGCTCCAGGCAAGTCCCCCAATGTGGGACTTGATCCCGGAACTCTGGGATCATGCGCAGAGCTGAAGGCAGATGCTCAGCCACTGGGCCACCCAGGTGGCCCTACATAGAGATGTCTTAAATATACTTTTCAAGATGATTTATCTCAGAAAAATATGCTCTGCTTATGACCCAAAGCAATGCCTTAACGTATTGCTTTAACTACATCTGGAGTGATAACAGTATGTCCTTTATGTATAGTCTATTCATGTAATTCTCAAATTTGTATTTCCATTGGAAAAAAATTGTCTTAACTTAAAACCTTTAAGGACATTTTCAGTTTTGAAATGCTTACTTTCTTGGGGAAAGGAACATGGCCATATGTTTTTCAATTGCTTTGAGTGTATTGAGATAGGTGGAAAACAGCTAACTTGGTTATCCTGCCCCATGGAAATCCTCTATTATATAAATATACATATATCTGTAGATTATATAAATAGTTATATCATCTATTTTAACATTTTCCAGCATTGTATTTTTAGTTTTTTTTCTTTTTTTTTTCTTTTCTTTTTAAAAAAAGTTATCTCTGCACCCAATGTGGGGCTTAAACCTGCAACCCCAGGTTGATCAAGACTCACATGAGCCAGCAAGATGCCCCTTTAGTTTGTTTTTCTCACTGATGGTACAGATCAGCACATTTCTTATGGAAAAGTCAGAAATTAACCATTTTTGCTTTCTGAGCTATTTGGTCTCTATTGCAACTACTAGGGCCATTATAGCATAAAAGCAGCTATAGGCAATGTACACTGGCTAAATTTAGTTATTCTAATTAAACTTTGTCTTAAAAAAAGTAGTTGGTGGCATAGTTTACCCAGTGGGTCATAGTATGCCAATTCTTGTCCTTATGTATTAAATATGTATTTACCAGAAATAAAAACAGCACCTAGTATTTAAAGACTTAAAACATCAGATACTTGGCTAAAATGTGTTATCTGTTCATTTCATTTAACCTTTACAGCTATTTTTATCCTTTTTAAAATAGTCTCAGAAGCAGACCTATATAAATTAAGTAACTTGCCCAAGATCACACAGCAAATAACTGGTAGCATTGCATCTGAACACAAGCACTCTGACCAGAGAGCCTGTGCTTTTAACCATTATACTGGGTAGGGTAAATTTCTTTTCCATGACAACAAAGGCTATCAAAGCTGGTACAATGAGTGTCTTAATTTAATTGTATTATATTAGAATGGCAGGATTTTTTCTTTTTTTTTAATTTTTCTTTTTTTCTTTTTTTAATTTTATTTTTAATTTTATTTATTTTTATTTATTTATTTATTTTTAGGATTTTTTCTTTTTAGGAAATGCAATTTTATACAGAAGGCCAATGTATTGAAGAATTAATAATAAAAATATGTTATATTTATAGAGCATTAAAAGTATCAGGTATTGTATTATCTCATTAAAAGTTTAATATTTAATAGTTATTAATATATATCATTTTTAAATGATCCTCAAAACATCTTTAGTAAGATGTAGGTACTATCATTTTTCTCATTTTATAGATGAAAAAACTAAAATTTAGAAAGATTAGCTTATCCAGGTCACAATCCATGCAGTTATAGAGCCTGGATGTGATCTAGCAGTCTGGACTTAAAGAACTGTTTGTAGTTAGTATTCAGCTGTTTCTCAACTAAGCTTATTAAAACAGTCAGGAACTTAAGGCCCTCCCTGCTTAACTTAGCCTTTGCCCTAACTAGGGAAGCCTAAGGCTTTGACAAACACATTTTGAAAACAAATGTTTTAGAAAAAGGGAAACTGATTAAGAATTTTAAAACAATCTCACACTTAAAAGTTCTAAATGCATTACAATCCCTCCCTCCCACAATTGTTTCAGACTACATTGGCAATGTATGTCTCAACTCTCCAGAATGCTTTCATATGTCATTCCTATAAATAAAGACCTTCTTCTATATAACAACAATACATCCTTAGGAAATTAACAGTGATATGTTTAATTTTACAACCCCATTCCTGTTCTACCAATTGTAGCAGTGAAGTTGAATCACAGGTTGAATTTGGTTGTCCCTTCTCTTTACTCTCTTTTTAATATGGAACATTTCTTCACTCTTTATTTGACTCAGCACTTTTGAAGATTATAGGCCAGTTATTTTAAAGAATGTCCCTTAATTTGGGTTTCTTTGATCTTCATGAGTAACTTCAGGTTCTACATCTTTAGGAGAAGTAGCACAGAAGTGATGTTCTGTCCTTGTCATTGCATCTTAATACTTGAGGTACATGATTTTTATTTTGTCCCTTGACTGATGAGTGTTTACTTCTATTACGGTAGTATCTATATCTATTAAACTTCTCCACTGAAAAGATTCTTTCATTTTATTCAAAATTATTGCTATCAGCATGTGCTCAAAGTTTACTGTTTTTATTCACCTGTTTTAAATCTATTACTATCATCGTTTGTGTCAGTGCTCAAATTGCCTCAGATTTGGCCAGTGGGAGTCCCCTCCAGTTGATGCTATTACGTTTTGACAGTCTCTATTGATTATTTGAGCAATTTCTTCTGTTCTGGCAAAAGATTCTGTGCCCCATTTCTCTAAAATCAGGTGTATTTTAGTGGAGAATAGTAGTTAGAACCAGATTTTGCGGGGGGGTATTGGGGTGTCTCAGTTAAGCACCTGACTCTTGATTTCATCTCAGGTCATGGTCTTGGTTGAGACATCGAGCCCCATATTGGGCTCCCTGCTCAGTGGGGAGTCTGCTTGAGTTTCTCTCCCTCTGCTTCCCCCTCCCCCATTCTCTCTCTCTCAAAGAATTAAATCTAAAAAAAAGCCCCCAAACAAAACAAAAAAAAATGAAAAAAGAAAGAAACCAGCTTAGTGTATTGAGCAAACCCAATATACCATGTCTTGTATTGGATATGCTCATTGCTGTGTGATATTGCTGTTTCTAAGCCTTCTTAGTAAGGGGATATATGTATGTAACACATACATATATAAACATATTTACATCAGTATTTATTTCTCTGTCTTCATACATATACAAAAATCATAAATTCATTCCAACACTTCCAGTTACAGTCCAGAGTGAACAGGGTTTATTCTCTTTTTTTTTTCTTTCTATTCATAAGCCCTTTCATGAATGAGAACCTGGTTGGTTCTCTTATCCTTCCTACTTACTTCATTAATTCCCCAGTATGTAACCAGTGTTCCAGTTCTCTCATAGTTCCCTCCCCTCCACAGATGCCCCTTTACCCCACCTAGGCTCTCAACCTATCCTGTGCTGTTGTCTTTTCACTCTATATGCTCTTCCCTATTTGTAGATAACCTTTTTCTCCTGGTCTGGGATCTGACACCTTACATCAGTCACTCCCTTGTGTGGATGTTCTCTTCAGTCCACTTGGACTTTGACGTTGCATGCCAGGCCAACTTTCTAACCCTTCTTGGCTCTAGAACCTCACTGTATGGTGCGCATATGTGCTCTTATCCCTCTTTGGGCTTGATACTCCATAATAGGCTACCTTACAATGGGGCTGACTTCACATTCCACACAGGCTTTTATATGCCACATTGGGTCACCTTGTAGTGTGGATGTCTTCATCACTCTACTCAGGCTCAAACACCCCATTCCCCATGTGTAGCCGCTTTCCTCTTCAGAAGTTCTGCTCACTTCCACATGGGCCGTACTATACTTCCTTCCTTCCCCCATGTGAATGCACTCCTCACTTTGAACAGGCTCCAATATCCCATTTTGCTTGGTCCTCTCTATTTTTTTTATGGTGAAAAAATTTAGACATTAACAAAATAATAGGTACTAAGCTTATTAATAATTTAGTATATGTGCTGCCAAAGTGAGCACAGCTTATTAATAATTTAAGGCAATTGTAACTATATTTGAAATTGTTAACCTCAACCAGATATTTATTGGGACTTTTCCAGTCAACTACACATTGAATTATGAATGAAAAAAATTAAAGGAAATATTAGGAATTTGTCAAAGATTATGACTAAAATATATGATGTAATTTAGGATTGGATGCCTTTTTTTTTTTTTTATCTCTTAGGAACTGACTCTTAAAACTCTGTTACGTAAGCTCCATGTTCAGCTTTCTTCCATTTGCTTTCTGTATGTGTGTTCGTGAGTCTATTATGTAGTAAGGAAAGGACTTTGTGTTTTGAAAATTATATTACAAATAAGCTTGAAAGAGGTTCAGTTTGGACTTTATGCAGTTGACCCTTGAACAGCGAAAGGAGTCAGGGGCTCCCCTTCATGGTTGAAAATCTACCTGTAACTTTTGAATCCCCAAAAACTTAATTACTAATAGCCTACTGTGTTGACTAGAATCCTTATTGATAACATAAATAATTAAAACATACTATGTATATGTATTTTACCCTGTATTCTTAAAATAAAGTAGACTAGAAAAAAGAAACTGTTATTAAGAAAATCATAAGGAAAAGAACATTTTCAATACTGTACTGTATTTATTGAAAAAACCTGAGTAGGAGTGGACCTGTGCAATTCAAACTCATGTTGTTCAAGGGTAAACTGTATTTTGTTAAGATGAAACAGAATAGGGATCCCTGGGTGGCGCAGCGGTTTGGCGCCTGCCTTTGGCCCAGGGCGTGATCCTGGAGACCCGGGATCGAATCCCACGTCGGGCTCCCGGTGCATGGAGCCTGCTTCTCCCTCTGCCTGTGTCTCTGCCTCTCTCTCTCTCACTGTGTGCCTATCATAAATAAATTTAAAAAAAAAAAAAAAAAAAGATGAAACAGAATATTTGACTCCTTAGATATTCTTCCCTTCACAGAGAAAATAAGCAACTTATATCCTGTAGCAGTTTCTTGGCTAGTTGAGCATGTAGATTTTAGAAATAATTGGTATGTATTATTGATGTGTCAGGATAGACCTGAAGTGTATAATAACAAAGTAGCATTTACTTTTATACCTCATTGTTCTTTTTAATTCGGGGCAAGTTCTTTCCCTTTCCTGTGGGAAATAGGTATGACAGTTTTGGGTAATATATACAGTTCTCTGTTCATTTCAAGTAGCAAAACAGACTAGAAATTAAAACATTCCATCCTAGCTGTAATGAAATAAGCTAGTAGTCATAACTAACAGTGAAAGCCTCAGAGTTGCTTGTTTCTTTTAAGGTTTCTTCCTCTCCATAAGCTTCAATCTACTGTAAATGGAAGAAGAAGGTGTGGTTTGCTTCTATAGCTTTTACCCATATTTTTAACTAATTCTGAACTCTCCAGTCTTGCTGGATGGGAATGGAGAAGGAAAACTTATAATTGCCAATTCTGTCTTGGTGATTTAGCATTGGTGCTCTCTTTACTTGATTGTATGCTTAAAGCAACTCTTATCTTATGGATGCTTTTGTGGGTGGAGAGGATAGAAACTTACTGTTTAATGGATATAGAGTTTTGGTTTGGAATGATATAAAGTTCTAGAGATGGATAGTGGCAATGGTGGTAACAATATGAATGTACTTAATGCCACTGACCTATACACTTAAAATAATAAAAAAAATTATGTATATTTTACAATAAGAAAAAAATCAATGAAATTTGCCCTCTCAACAGACTAAAGAAAAATCATATGATCATATAAATAGATGTAGAAACAGCATTTGAAAAAAGAAAACCATATCTGGGGGCATCACAATGCCAGATTTCAGGTTGTACTACAAAGCTGTGGTCATCAAGACAGTGTGGTACTGGCACAAAAACAGACACATAGATCAGTGGAACAGAATAGAGAATCCAGAAGTGGACCCTGAACTTTATGGGCAACTAATTTTCGATAAAGGAGGAAAGACTATCCATTGGAAGAAAGACAGTCTCTTCAATAAATGGTGCTGGGAAAATTGGACATCCACATGCAGAAGAATGAAACTAGACCACTCTCTTGCACCATACACAAAGATAAACTCAAAATGGATGAAAGATCTAAATGTGAGACAAGAGTCCATCAAAATCCTAGAGAAGAACACAGGCAACACCCTTTTTGAACTCGGCCATAGTAACTTCTTGCAAGATACATCCACGAAGGCAAAAGAAACAAAAGCAAAAATGAACTATTGGGACTTCATCAAGATAAGAAGCTTTTGCACAGCAAAGGATACAGTCAACAAAACTCAAAGACAACCTACAGAATGGGAGAAGATATTTGCAAATGACATATCAGATAAAGGGCTAGTTTCCAAGATCTATAAAGAACTTATCAAACTCAACACCAAAGAAACAAACAATCCAATCATGAAATGGGCAAAAGACATGAAGAGAAATCTCACAGAGGAAGACATAGACATGGCCAACATGCACATGAGAAAATGCTCTGCATCACTTGCCATCCGGGAAATACAAATCAAAACCACAATGAGATACCACCTCACACCAGTGAGAATGGGGAAAATTAACAAGGCAGGAAACAACAAATGTTGGAGAGGATGCGGAGAAAAGGGAACCCTCATACACTGTTGGTGGGAATGTGAACTGGTGCAGCCACTCTGGAAAACTGTGTGGAGGTTCCTCAAACAGTTAAAAATATACCTGCCCTACGACCCAGCAATTGCACTGTTGGGGATTTACCCCAAAGAGACAAATGCAATGAAACGCCAGGACACCTGCACCCCGATGTTTATAGCAGCAATGGCCACGATAGCCAAACTGTGGAAGGAGCCTCGGTGTCCAACGAAAGATGAATGGATAAAGAAGATGTGGTTTATGTATACAATGGAATATTACTCAGCTATTAGAAATGACAAATACCCACCATTTGCTTCAACGTGGATGGAACTGGAGGGTATTATGCTGAGTGAAGTAAGCCAGTCGGAGAAGGACAAACATTATATGTTCTCATTCATTTGGGGAATATAAATAATAGTGAAAGGGAATATAAGGGAAGGGGGAAGAAATGTGTGGGAAATATCAGAAAGGGAGACAGAACGTAAAGACTGCTAACTGGGAAACGAACTAGGGGTGGTGGAAGGGGAGGAGGGCGGGGGGTGGGAGTGAATGGGTGACGGGCACTGGGGGTTATTCTGTATGTTAGTAAATTGAACACCAATAAAAAATAAATTAAAATAAATAAATAAATTAATTAATTAAAAAAAAAAGTCAGCCCATTTTCAGGGAGAGGAAAAAAAAATAAATAAATCCTCAGCATACTAGGAATAGTATTTTTTAAATAAAATCTTCATTTTCTATTTTTTCTTGAATCCGTTTTGAAAATTTGTGTTTTTTTGAAGAATTTGTTCCTTTTTATCAAAATTATTTTAATTTATTGACCTAGGTATTTCTAATATTCATTTATTAACTTTAATTTCTGTTGGAACTATAGTAATATCTTTTATTTTATACCTGGTATTGATAACTTTTACCATTTCTCTTTTTGATGTCTAGTCAGATTGGCTGGAGATTTATCAGTTTTACTGATCTTTTTTGTTGTTGTTTACTTGTTTCAAGTTTTTATTTAAATTTTAGTTATTATATAGTATAATAATGGTTTCAGGAGTAGAATGTAGTGATTCATCACATTCATATATCACCCAGTGCTCACCACAAGTGCTCTCCTTGATACCCATCACCCACCCATTTAACCCATCCCCAACTCACCTCTCCTCTATCAGCCCAGTGCTCACCCCATTAAGTGCCCTGCTTGATGCCCATCATGCAGTTACACTATCCTGCCTCATCCCTCCTTTTCTGCAACCCTTTGTTTCCCAGAGTTAGGAGTCTTTCATGGTTTGTCTTCTCTAATGTTTCCCCACTCAGTTTCCCTCTTTTCCGTTATAGTCCCTTTCACTATTTCTTATATTCCACATATGAGTGAAATCATATGATAATTGTCTCTCTGATTGACTTATTTTTGCTCAGCATAATACCCTCTATTTCCATCTGCATTGTTGCAGATGGTAAGATTTCATTTTTTTGATGGATGAGGAATATTCCATTTTATATATATATATATATAAAACATCTTCTTTATCCATTCATTTGCTGATGGACATCTAGGCTCTTCCCATAGTTTGGCTACTGTGGACATTGCTGTTATGAACATTGGGGTGCAGGTGACTCTTCGAATCACTATGTTCGTATCCTTTGTATAAATACCTGGTAGTGCAATTGCTGGGGTTGTCGGGTAGCTTTAACTTTTTGAGGAATCTCCATACCGTTTTCCAGAGTGGAGGTACTGGCTTGCTTTCCCACCAACAGTGGTTCCCCTTTTTCCACATTCTTGCCAACATCTGTTGTTTCCTGACTTGTTAATTTTACTTTCTGACTGGTGTGAGGTGGTATCTCATTGTGTTTTTTTTTTTTTTTAAAGATTTTATTTATTTATTTATTTATTTATTTATTTATTTATTTATTTATTTATTTATTTATGAGAGACAGAAAGAGGCAGAGACACAGGCAGAGGGAGAAGCAGGCTCCATGCATGGAGCCTGATGTGGGACTAGATCCCGAGTCCCCAGGATCACGTCCTGGGCTGAAGGCAGGCGCCAAACCGCTGAGCCACCCAGGGATCTCCCTCAGTGTGGTTTTGATTTTATTTCTCTGATGTGCAGTGATGCTGAACATTTTTTCACGTGTCTGTTGGCCATTTGTACGTCTTTGGAGAAATGTTTGTTCATGTTTTCCGCCTATTTCATGACTGGATAGTTTGTTTTTAAGATGTTGAGTTTGATAAGTTCTTTATAGATTTTGATACTAGCCCTTTATCTGATAAAATATTTGCAAATATCTTCTCACATTCTGTAGGTTGGGTTTTAGTTTTGTCAACTCTTTGCTGTGCAAAAGCATTTTATCTTGATTAAGTCCCAGTTGTTCGTTTTTGCTTTTGTTTCCTTCACCTTTAAAGATATGTCTAACAAGAAGTTGCTCTAGCCAAGGTCAAAGAGATTGCTGCCTGTATTCTCCTGTAGGTTTTTGATGGATTCCTGCCTCACATTTAGAGCTTTTATCCATTTTAAGCTTATTTTTGTGTATGATATAGGAAAGTGGTCCAGTTTTATTCTTTTGCATGTGACTGCCCAATTTTCCCAACACCATTTGTTGAAGAGACTGTCTTTTTTTTTTTTTTTCCATTGGATATTCTTTCCTGCTTTGTTGAAGATTAGTTGGTCATAGAATTAGGGTCCATTTCTGGGTTCTCTAGTCTGTTCATTTGATCTATGTGTCTATTTTTATGCCAGTACCATACTGTCTTGACAATTACGGTTTTGTAATACAGCTTGAAGTTCTGAATTGTGATGCCACCAGCTTTGATTTTCTTTTTCAACATTTCTTTGGCTATTCAGGGCCTTTTCTGGTTCCATACAAATTTTAGGATTATTTGTTCCAGCTATGTGAAAAATGTTGATGGTATTTTGATAGGGATTGCATTGACTGTGTAGATTGCTCTGGGTGGCAAAGATATTTTAACAATATTTGTTTTTCCAGTCCATGAGCATGAAATGTTTTTCCATTTCTTTGGGTCTTCTTCATTTTCTTTCATATACGTTCTATAGTTTTCAAAATACAGATCTTTACCTTTTTGGTTAGGTTTATTCCTAGGTATCTTAATGGATTTTGACGCAATTGTAAATGGGATCAATTCCTTGATTTCTCTTTCTTCTGTCTGTGTATAGAAATGCAATTGGGGGATTCCTGGGTGGCTCAGTGGTTTAGCTCTGCCTTGGGCCCAGGGCGTGATCCTTGGAATCCCGGCATGGAGTCCTGCATTAGACTCCCTGCATGGAGCCTGCTTCTCCCTCTGCCTGTGTCTCTGCCTCTCTCTGTGTGTCTCTCAAGAATAAATAAATAAAAATCTTAAAAAAAAAAAAAAAAGAAATGCAATTGATTTCTCTGCATTGGTTTTATATCCTGCCATTTTGCTGAATTTCTGTATGAGTTCTAGCAATTTTTGGGTGGAGTCTTTTGAGTCTTTCAACATAGAGTATCATGTCATGTACGAAGACCAAAATTTGACTTCAGTGCTGATTTGGATACCTTTTATTTCTTTTTGTTGTCTGATTGCTGAGGCTAGGGCTTCTAATACTATATTGAACAACAGTGATGAGAATGGATGTCTCTGTCCTATTCTGACCTAGGGGAAAAAGCTCTCAGTTTTTCCCCATTGAGGATAATATTTGCTGTGGGTTTTTTGTATAATGCTTTTATGGTATTGAGGTATGTTCCCTCTATCCCTACACTGCAGAGAGTTTTAATCAAGAAAGAATGCTGTATTTTGTCAAATGCTTTCCCTGCATCTATGGTGAGAATATATGGGTCTTGTCCTTTCTTTTATTAATGTGGTGTATCATGTTGATTTGCAGATGCTGAATCACCCTTGCAGCCCAGGAATAAATCCCACTTCGTTGTGGTGAATAATCCTTTTAATGTAACTGTTGGATCCTATTAGCTAGTATCTTGAGAATTTTTGCATCCATATTCATCAGGGATATTGGTCTGTAGTTCGCCTTTTTGGTGGATCTTTGTCTTGTTTTGGAATCAAGGTAATACTGGCCTCATAGAATGAGTTTGGAAGTTTTCTATATGCCAAATCTTTTTTATCCATTCATCAGTTTTGGACATTTGGTCTCTTTTCATAATTTGGCTATTGTTGATATCAATTTTATTGTTCTTTACTATTAGCTTATTAAGTGTATGCCTTTATTTTATTTAATATTGTTTTAAAATGTTAATGATTCCAAGATTTACAATATGCATCTTTAACTTATTACAGTCTGCCTTCAAATAATAACATTTCACACATAATACAAGAATCTTAGGGATCCCTGGGTGGCGCAGCGGTTTGGCGCCTGCCTTTGGCCCAGGGCGTGATCCTGGAGACTCGGGATCGAATCCCACATCGGGCTCCCGGTGCATGGAGCCTGCTTCTCCCTCTGCCTGTGTCTCTGCCTCTTTCTCTCTCTCTCTGTGACTATCATAAATAAATAAAAAAAAAAAAAAAAAAAAAAAAAGAATCTTAAATTCTTTTTTCCCATTTCCCCATTTTCCTTTATGCTGCTATTGTCATGTACTTTATTTCTCCATTTCTTACAAAGTCCACAACATATTGCTTTGTTTATTTTTTCCACAACATATTGCTTTAAACAATTACCTTTAGAAAACATCTTAAATGTGAAAAATATTTTATATTCACTTATATATTTATTATTTTCAGTACTCTTTTTAAAATTTTTTTATTTTCAGTACTCTTTATTCCCTTATATAGATTCACATTTCTATTTGGTATTTTCCTTCCTTCTGAAGAACTTTAATGTTACTCATTGTGCAAATTTGTTGGTGACCAATTCTCACAGCTTTTGTTTGTTTGAAAATGTCTCTATTTTGTCTTTTATTTAGTTTTTTAAAGATTTTATTTTTAGAGAGGGTAGGGGGAGGGGCAGAGGAAGAGTGAGAGAGAGACTCTCTAGCAGACTTCCTACTAACTGGGGAACTGGACACGGGGCTTGGTCCTACAACCCGTAGATCATGACCTGAGCTAAAATCAAGAGTGGGATGCTTAATCGATTGACCTACTCACACGCTCCTGTTTTGTCTTTATTTTTACAATATAATTCACTGGGTTCTGAATTCTAGTTTTTTTTTTTTTTTCTTTTCTTTACACTTGAAAGATGCTGTTCCATCAGTGATTCTGACATGAAGTTTCTTGTCTTTCTTACGTTTATTTCTCTGTATTTAATGTGTCTCCTCATCACCCCCACTCCTATTTTTAAGATTTTTTTCTTTATTGCTATTTTTTTTAAAGCAATGTAATTATGACTTTCCTGATGTGGATTTCTTTGTGTTTATCATTGACCTTCATGAATCTTTGGGTACTTTTCATTGAATTTGGAAAAATTTTGGCTATAATTCTTTCAAATGCTTTCTACTTGCTTTTTTCCTGGGACTCCAATTACATGTTAGTCTACTTTATACTCTCTCATAGATCACCCATATGCTATTTATTTTAATGGGGGATGAGAGCTTTTTGTTTGTATGATTAATTTTTGAGTTTCTATAATTATATATCATTACATTCATAGTCCTCTGCAATATTTAAACTGCTGTTAATCCTCTCCAGTGAATTTATTTCAGATTTCTTCATGTCTACAAATTCCATTTTTAGAAATGCTTTTTATCTTTCCACATTGTGCTCATGTTTTCTTCTGAGTATCTTTATGACACATTGTATTTTCCAGTATGCTCACAACATTCTTTTTTTTTAAGATTTTGAGAGAGAGAGGTAGTGCATGTGTGTACGTATGAGAGAGAGCACCAGAGAGAGCATGAGAAAAAGCATGAGAAAAAGCATGAGTAAGGGGGAAGGGGCAGAGAGAAAGAGGGAGAAGCAGATTCCTCACTCACCAGGGCACCCAATGCAGGGCTTGATCCCAGGACTATGACCTGAGCTGAAGGCAGACACCTAACCAACCTAGGCATCCCATGACATTATTTTCTATTGCACATGTCCTTCTACAGCTTTGCAACTGCCTATTAAAGAGATGGCATTTATGTCTCCTCAGTTGCAATTGGTCAGGCCCTTGTGGGTTTGTTGCCTGAGAATATGGATGACAGTTATTTCTAAGCCTGGGTCATAAAAAGTATATAACCTCTACCTTTTTTCTCTTTTATGTGATTCTCTTCCTGATGCTCATCTATCATGCTGTGAGAAAACCCACATCAAAAAGAGAAGCCCATGAAGAAATGGACCAAAGGCCAAAGCCTTAACTAATAAGCTCCCAGCCAATAACTAGCACCAGCTTTTCAGTCATATTAGTGAGCTGTCTTGGAAGCAGAGCCTTTAGATCTCAAGTCAGGCTGCCACACCTGAGCTGTGTAGAACTTCCCTTCTGAGTCCTGCCCAAATTCCAGATTCATAAACAAAAAAATGATTATTTTTTAAGCCACAAAGTTTCAGATGGTTTGCTGGGCCTGTAGGTAGATATTTATATTTTCTCTTTTAATTCCTTGTTTTTTTAAATCTGTCATCTCTGTCTTTTCCGTATCTTTATTGACCATTTTTTTTCCCTTATTGCTGGTCACCTTTTTCTGATTCTTGTAGTAATTTTTGATTGGATGCTGGATTTAGTATTTTGTTTCATTTTATTTTATTTTTAAATATATATATATATATATATATATATATATATATATATATATATTATTTATTCATGAGAGACACAGAGACAGAGAGAGAGAAGCAGAGACATAGGCAGAGGGAGAAGTAGGCTCCATGCAGGGAGCCCGATGTGGGACTCATCCCAGGACTCCAGGATCACACCCTGCGCTGAAGGCTGGTGCTAAATCGCTGAGCCACCCAGGGATCCCCATTTTATTTTAGTTTTTAAAGATTTTATTTATTTATTCATGAGAGACAGAGAGAGTCAAAGACATAGGCAGAGAGAGGAGAAGCAGGCTCCATGCAGGAGCCCGATGTGGGACTCGATCCTGGAACTCCGAGATCATATCCTGAGCTGAAGGCAGATGCTGAACCCCGGAGCCACCCAGGCATGCCTATTTTTTTTTTTTTTTTTGGTTTTAGTACCACAAACTTTTATCTAGGTCTCCAAAGATCTTTTATTTTATTTATTTTTTTATCTGTCAGTATTTACCATGTTAGAAATTATGGCTGAAGAATTTTAGAATATTTGTTCATCTAAAATTAAATAATGATTAACCTATTATATGTTTGCTTAAATAACACTTTTTGAGATGAAAAATAACTGTCTCCTCCAAAAAAAATAGTGAAAATAAAATTATTGATTTACTTTTTGGGTGTGAATGTCTTTTATGACTGGCTTAAGAGAGAACAGCTGGAATCTCATATGTGCCTCTTCATTAAATCTTTTGCAACATCCCATGCCAGATAGTATTTGGAACACTCCACTGTGTACTCATAAGAGAGTGCTTCTGAAAAAGGCAAGTAACATCTTGGTATTATTAGGAATATAGTTGTGACCTTGTCAATCCCCCAAAAGGGTCTTGAAGTCCTCCACAAGTCCCTACACCACACTTTAAGATCACTTTTCTTGGGCAAGATTAGCCTCAAGTATACTAAGGCTTGACCCTTCTGGGATCTCAACTGAATATACTAAATATCTGAAGAGGTGTTTGTACTCTCCCCACTTTGGTTCTTGGGAACTCCAGTGATTTCCCTACACTTTGTGACCTCTGGGAATTATTTAGCTTACTTTTTCCCAGTAATTGTTCCTTGCCCAGCAAATGCTGTTCTTTGCTTGTCTTTGTAGAGTTTCATCCTGTGCATGTGCAGGACACTGCATGCAGACTTCTGGAGTTTTTCCACAGGATCATTCCTTCCTCAGCTTAGTGAGCCTGAAAGATTCTGTTAGGCTGTGCCCACCCTGCATTGCAGTCTGGAAATTGCCTTTCAGTTAGCAAGCCCAGTTGTTCATAGAGTTCACCTCATTTATATCCAGTCTCTCAGAATTCTTAGTGCTGTCTTCTGTTCAGTGTCTGCAGATAGTTGTTTCATATGTGTTTGTCTGGCATTTAGTTGTTTATGGTGTGGGGGTCAAGTCCTATGGCAGTTACTTCTTCATGTGCAGACATCCCTGACTGGTGTTTTTTGTTTTGTTTTGTTTTTAACCATTACTGCTGACAAAATTACACTGAGGTTTTATATATCCTATTAAAACATGGTATTTGTTGTCTTACCCTTTAGTGAAAACTTGCATTTTAGCATTCTGTTCGTATTGATGAAAATTAACTTTTACATGAAGAGACATTTTCTTTTTTTTTTTTAATAATAAATTTATTTTTTATTGGTGTTCAGTTTGCCAACATACAGAATAACACCCAGTGCTCATCCTGTCAAGTGCCCCCCTCAGTGCCCGTCACCCATTCACCTCCACCCGCCGCCCTCCTCCCCTTCCACCACCCCTAGTTCGTTTCCCAGAGTTAGGAGTCTTCATGTTCTGTCTCCCTTTCTGATATTTCCTACCCATTTCTTCTCCCTTCGAAGGGACATTTTCCACCATTGTATGAGGAACAAAGAAGAATGTAGTCACTTGTTCTAAATGTAAACCATTTGTTTGCCTTTTGTTTTAGGCAAGTTTGTGGACTCTTTATGTCTCAGTCTCTTAGTAATAATGTATCTAGAATGTTAACATGAAATGATAAATAGAATATTGTAACTATTTCGTTAGTGTTAAGTCTTATGCCTCAGGAGTTAGTACCTTCTCTTATATATTGTAGTCCTACAGACCTGGATTCAAATTCTGGCTCTGGGCTTTACTAGATCTGTAAATCAGACTTTTTGCTTACCCTGCATCTGAGCCTCCATTTCCTTATCTATAATGGGGGACATGATTAAATAGGAATGAGACCTTCTGCTAACAGAGCTGCTGCCTATTTTTTTTTTTTTTTTGTAATAGAGCTTCTAATAACAATGCTTTAAACAAAGTAGAGATTTATGTTCTCTTTCTCTTCATATAAGAGGAACCTGGCAATTCAAGAGTGGTATGGCAGCCACACAGTGTATTGTGGACTCAGATACCTTCTCTTTCGATTCTAGCATTCTTAGCTCAAGAGCTCTATCCTGAGGGTCACCTCATGATTCAAGGTGCCTATTGGAATTCTACCCATCATGTCCATATCCTAAGCAACAGGAAGGAGTAGGTGGGGAAGGTAAGAGGGTATGTCTTCCTTTAAGGAAACTTTTTAAAATATAGTCATTTGATTCAAATCTCACTGGCCATAATTTAGCCATATGGTCATTTATAGATTTAAGGGAAGCTGGGGAATATAGTCTTTTAGCAGGATGATATGAAGAAGAAAGGGAAAAGGGGCTGTTAGGTTGGCATCCAGGAGCATCTGTTACTAATGTCTTCTCTTACAATTTCATGGGTTCCCAGTGAGTTGAGAAATTTATCCAGGAGTCCGCAAATGGAGACCAAAATATCACCCTTGTAAAACTGACAAAGCTGATGCTTGAGAAAGGGGCTTACATCTGCAGTTACATGTGTTTCTTAATATTAAACCCTAGAATTAAACAGACATGCTCTTCCAGTCATAAAAGTGCCAGGCCAGGTAGAGCCTGCCCCTATTAAATTTATGGCATGAAGGAACAAAGTCAATGTATGTATCCTGCCAGCAGCTCTTTCTCAGAAGAAAGGGAAGGGTGGGTGAGGAATAGAAATGTTACTTACTTATGTCCTCAGAAATGGGGAAGGGTTACTCTTTTCCCTTTTCCCTTTTCCCTTCCGACAGTACTTTATCCTAAGAGTTTAGCATGATGCTTGGCACTGAATAAGCATTCAGTATATGGTGATTATTATTATAATGATGTTTTGAGTAATTTGAATAGCCACCATGATGTCTTAGAATCTATGTATTTAATCTTCCCACATGCATTGCTATTTGACATATAGCATGGTTTCTGTGCTATATTTTTTTTTTGCTGCACCATGAGATAAAATTGATAAATAATTTTAAAAGGTTTTATGGATACCTTCTAGAGTAACAGTTTTTATTTTTTTTATTTTTTTAAAGATTTTATTTATTTATTAATACGAGAGAGAAAGAGAGAGAGAGAGAGAGAAGCAGGCTCCATGCAGAGAGCCCGACGTGGGACTTGATCTCCAGGATCAGGCCCTGGGCTGAAGGTGGCGTTAAACCGCTGAGCCACCTAGGCTGCCCTAGAGTAACAGTTTTTAAACTTGTGGTGGCGTTGTAGTTTCCTTTGCAAATGTAATGAAATTATGTATATAGCAAACATTATACCTATGATTTCTGGGAATACATGGATCTTAAGAACTTATGGCAGATAAAATTTAATGAACTACAGATACCTACATATTACTGTAAACTAGTATCAATGACTGTTGAATAAGTTAAGTACAATTAATTAACAGGAAAGGTAAGACCATGTGAGGCAGACAGACGGACACATGTTTGAACTCCCAACTGTGCCCACCTACTAGCCAGTTATTATTAAAGTAATGTTTTTTCTTATTTTAAATCAGTGAAACGAAGGTGATAATAGTTTCTATATCCAAGGTTGAGGAATGAATGAAATAATGCATATAAAGCCTTACTTCTGGGCCACAGTATCCACTTGCTATTTTCTAGCTGTTGCTGTTGTTTTTATAGTCATTATTGTTGTTACCCTTCTTTGCCTTTCTAATCTTACCCTGATGATCTTGCGGGTTCCAGTGACTAAATGATCGTGAATTTCATAACTTGGAGATAAAATATTCTGAGCAAACAGCTTGATCCTTTAGATCTGTTTTTGTTAAAAAGGAAAGCAAAAGTCCTCAAGAGTCTTCATGATCTTTGATCTCTCCAGAATAAGAAAGACCTTTCACTCCCTGCCTCTGGCTCATCAGGGAAAAGATCTTCTGTATGCCCTTCAAAATTTCCCCAGCTTCCCTTACTTCCTCTTATGTCTCCTTCCTGGCCCACCAGAAAGAGAAAGATGTCAGTTTGATACCTCTGGCCTCTTCTGAAAACCTGGAAATGGTATTTATCCTGTCAGCAGTTCCTGGGTATTTAAGTGTTTTACATCTCGATCTGTCTTTATTATTTAAGGAAAAGTCCTTAACTTTCCCCATTCCTTTCTGATGAATAGCTTGGGCTATAGAAGTTTGGTCCCCTCACTAAGAGCTACAGATCCCCTGCTGTTTTTATAGGTTGACTTTTGACACAGACTACTTCTGTTCAAGGAACTCATTGTTGTTAAGTTAGTGCCAGTTTATACCAGAACTTAACTTTTAAAGCTCGTTTAAATAGACTTCTTAATGGTTTTTTTGGTTGATGTTTAAATTATCTAGTGTTTTTCTTTTTCCTAATGACCCAAGTAGCATATACTCAATGCAAAAAAAATTAATCAGAAAATGCATGAATCATAAAGAAGAAAGCTCTTCCATAGTTCTACTCTACCAAACTAGTCACTTTTATTATTTTTTATATGATTCTATGTACATCTATGTATGTGTAGTATGTATATATGTATTTATATAGAACATGTATACTTATAGATAGGTTTATTATACGCCTTGAAATTTTTTTTGTTTTCCCCAAAATGCAGTCCTTCTGTATATATTGTCTTGTAATCTGCTTTTTCCTCTAGCCTATATATGTATAACTTATACAATTTTATAGACTGAATATAATTTATTTAACTAATTTCCTATTGAGATGGATATTTAGGTTGTTTATGATTTTTTAGTAATTTAACCCCAGGATGGTAAACATTTTTCTGCATCCATTTTTGAGTAGTTGTGTTATCTTTGCTTTTTTTTTTTTTTTTAATTTTTGTATTTATTTATGATAGTCACAGAGAAAGAGAGAGAGAGAGAGAGGCAGAGACACAGGCAGAGGGAGAAGCAGGCTCCATGCACCGGGAGCCCGACGTGGGATTTGATCCCAGGTCTCCAGGATCGCGCCCTGGGCCAAAGGCAGGCGCTAAACCGCTGCGCCACCCAGGGATCCC
This sequence comes from Canis lupus baileyi, assembly GCF_048164855.1. Lineage (NCBI taxonomy): Eukaryota > Metazoa > Chordata > Mammalia > Carnivora > Canidae > Canis > Canis lupus. The sequence goes on along the minus strand of NC_132850.1, from coordinate 45,023,375 downwards.
TATCTTTGCTTTTTAATGCATTCTTAGAAGTTGAATTCATGAGTCAAAGGCTGTGTACCATAACTAACTGGTTATGAAAGTACCTTTTTCTAATCAAATTTGAGTATTATTCTTTTTAATATTTTTCAGTGTGATAAAACTAATATCTGTATTTTAATTTCCCTTTCTTTGATTTCTAGAGATTAAACATTTTCATGTTTTTTGGCCACTTGCATTTTTTCTGAGATTAATTTTGTGTTATATTAGTCTTTGCTTATCTTCCTAAGATATGTATGTTTTAAAGACGGCAGAATTTTATTTCTTGCAGTAAGACATTATATTTTGAAATTATGCTGTTGTAAAACATATACTATAATATGTTTATATATTATAAAATTATATTACAAATGATTTTATTTTTGCTGGACTTAATTTCTTACTGTGGTAGTTATTTTCAAGTATTGGCATAGGAAATTATGTAATTTACTGATAAAACCAAGCTTGTTAGAATAATTTATTTGTCTAAAATACAAATGAAGAGGACTGAAATTCTTAATGCTTATTTGCACTTTAAAGTTCCTCTTTTGGTTTAACTTTTTAATTTGCTAACATCTGGTTCTTGGCCATGTTCTTTTTGTTGTTGTTGTTGTTGAAAGATTTTATTTATTTGAGAGAGAGAAAGAGCACGTGCAAGTAGTGGGAGAAGAGGGCAGAGCTGAGCAGGGAGCCCAACTGAGGGCTGGATCCCAGAACCCTGGGATCATGACGTGAGTCAAAGGCAGACACTTAACTCACTGAGCCACCCAGGCATCCCTTGACCATCTTCTAGATAAGAGATGCCCATATAAATGTATATCTGTATATTTATTATTTATTTTTATTGCTAAAATGAAAGGAATTATAAATGATTGATTGAAGTACTCATTTTAGCAAACTATGATCAGAAGTTGTTTTAGATACGATCTTTCCGCATGATAAAGAGCATATTTTTATTTTATTGTTTTTAGAAGAAAAACAACAGTGAAGACATTATGTATTTATGCAGACTACAAATCTGATGAAAGCTATACTCCAAGCAAGATATCGGTCAGAGTAGGAAATAATTTTCACAATCTTCAAGAAATTCGGGTATGTCATTCACATTTTAAAAAATATGTCATCCTGTAACTCTTGTTTTTAGAAAATAGTTATATTTGACATTAGATTAAAATGTTAATATATGAGGAAAATTACTAATATTTAAGAAAACATTTTAAGTTTTTATATTTGAAATTTTTTTTGAATTCTGATTGTCATCTCACTTTTTTTCCAGTTTTTTATTATGGAGATTTTCAGACATACAGAAAAGCTGAATTGTATAGTGAACTGCAGTGTACTAACTTTGTAGATTCTATAATTATTATTTTGCTATATTTACTTTATTATAATCTGTCCATCAGTTCATCTCATTTTTATATACATTTCAGTATAAGTTGCAGATATTTGTACTTAGCACCTCAGATACTTCAGCATGTTCTGTGATAACTGGAATTATGAATATTTGCTTGAGGTTCATTTTTTAAAGTACAATTATATACAGTTTACACAAATCTTAAGTGTATTATTTGGTTTTGACAAAAGCAAACATATGTGTAATCCCGACTCCTGTTGAGTTATAGAACATTTTCATTACCCCATAAAATTTCCTCATATCCCTTCCCCATCAATCTCCATCTCTATCCTACTCTCAGAGGTAAGTGTTGTTCTAATTTTTTTTGTTTGCTTGTTCATTCATTCTATATCAGTTTTGCCTCTTCTAGCATGTTGTGTAGATGGAATCACAGATGATATAACTTTTTGTAAGGCTTCTTTCGCTCAGCCTAATTTTTTGATAGTCCATCCCTGTTGTTGCATGTAAGAGTGCTTCATTCTTTTATATTCCGGAGTTGTACTCCATTGTTTGAATACCCCAACTTATTTATCTGCTATATAACTTTTTGAAGCTATTAGGATAATGCTATTGTGACCTGAATGCTATTAGTCCCACAATATTTACATTTCAGAGATACCTTCAATGAGTTTCAACTTTGTACTTGTTAAGTTCTGGCCCTTGTCAGAAAGTCACTGAGCTCAAATAATCATTAAAAATCTTTTAAATTCGGTGATTCTGTGAGATCTGGGAAGCACCTGTGATTTTTGAAAGACCAGCCAATTTGTGGCCTGGACTAATTTGACTTAGTGTTTATAAGACCTTGTCTCTACATTTATATTTCTTCCCTGAGTTAGTTAAAATACTTAATAAGAATCATATATTCTTGGGGCATCTGGGTGGCTCAGTGATTGAGCATCTGCCTTTGGCTCAGGGTGTGATCCTGGGGTCTTGGGATCGAGTACCTATCAAGTACCTTTCTCTGCCTATGTCTCTATTTCTCTCTGTGTGTCTCTCATGAATAAATAAGATCTTAAAAAAAAAAGAATCACATATTCTTTCATTATTTACTTATTTAATGCAGTGTTGGTTCCTTGTGAAATTTATTTATATACTGACAAATAAGTAAGGACATTGTCACACACAGGCATGTTGGTTTTTTGTTTCTTTGTCCTTCTTTGAGATAAGTTTGTCACTTTTTGAGATGATCACCTGGTCTTATGCCTTTTTCTTTTTTCTTTTTTTTTAAGATTTTATTTATTTATTCATGACAGACACAGAGAGAGAGAGGCAGAGACACAGGCAGAGGGGGAAGCAGGCTTAGCCTGACATGGGACTCAATCCTAGGTCAATCCTAGGATCATACCCGAGGCTGAAGGTGGCGCTAAACCACTGCCCCCTGGTCTTATTCCTTTTTTTTTTTTTTTTTTTTTTCCTGGTCTTATTCCTAAAGGAAGATAAAGTTGTCTCCCTTTACTTTTAAAGAATGATCCTATAAATTTTTTTTCTTTTTTTAAAATTTTCTTGAATACTAATTTGTTTTTGAAAAATAGTCCTAAGTAAGATACTCTTCTTTTAGTTTAAAAATACTTATTTTGCCTGACCATACTGGTTAATATGTACTTTCCAGGCTTGAATAAATTCACAAATTGATCAGTTCTTCATTTTCTTTGTAAGTTTCCTCATTTACTCCAGTACTTTTTTCATTCATAACATTTTAGATTATTTTTATTACCATAATTATATTGAACCTTTTGCCAGCCCTTCTTTTAGTCATGTATCTGATACATTTAATCAGTATTTAGTGCTTTAAAGACTTGAGATGCTACTTCTTTACTTTGTTAAACATTTTGTATTTACACAAGATTGGGTTACTCATATTGAGCAGCCTTTTGGGAGCAGAGCTGGCTTGTTTTAGTTTACAATTAAAGGTTTGTCCTTTAATCTCTCAGGGATTATGAATTACGTGACACACTGAAAATCAGATCTTGATCCAAGATGTGTGGCATATATTTGAAACGTCCACTAGATGTCACCATTGTCCTTTAATTGCTGGTCTCATAGTCTAGTTAATAAGACTTTAAGTAGTCTTAGTTGTAACTCGTTTTTCTCAGAGTATATATATTCAAATATCTTTGATGCATTTGGGGAAATTTACATCTTCATACATGATTTCTAGGCTTATGTATTAAATATATACTTTGTATTCTGTTGTAAATTGGACAAACTTGAAATGGTATTTGGACCATTGCAGAATACTTTAATCTGGTTTTTGCTTCTGTTATATCACTTAAGTACTGAAACATTAGCCACATAGAATAAGGGCTCTTTTAGGTAGTCTCTTAATTTTATTCCAAGTATGTTTATATTTCTGTGTAGTGACCACATAACCTCATGAGACCAGTAATACTAAACATTACCAGGTGATAATGTAAGTTGTTTTCCTGAAAAACTTAATGAACATACTGCTTTTCTGCCACAGTTCTCACTAAGGAACCATAATTTTTGGATTTTGCTTTAAGATATTAATCCCACCTTTGCAGCTCATGATATAAAGTATACTTTATCTTTTAATTATACATCTTTATATGTGATTTATTCTGTTTACCTTTTTTTCTAAGATAAGGAAATAATCTGATATTTTGTTTTTTAAGGGAAGATAAGCAGATCATGATTTTATTTGCTTAAATTACTACTCTATAGGATCTAAATTGTTATTTTTAAAAAATCTTTCTTCCAACTCAGATACTATGACAAGTGATTAAAGTAGTGTTAACTTTTATGAGGTTTTTAGAGCCATCATTTCATTGTTATAGGACTGATTTAACTGAGTGGAAAATCCAACTAAATCTTTTTATATTTTTCCATGGAGGCTTGCCCACGGGAGGGTGTAGTGTGTATTAGAGTGTTTAATGGGTTTTCTTTTTTTACTAGAAATTATGGATTTGTTTACTTGAAACATTCTAAAAACCTACTTTCTGGCATTTTATCATTGATTTGAAGTAGTAACTTTACAAAAATTTAGTTCAGGGCAGGAAAAGCTAATGGCTACCGTATCAAAAAATTATTCTTTTTCTATCCTGTGTTTTCCTTCATTTCAGTTATAAAGCACACTGTTCTATCTTGATCTTTGTAACCTCTGTTGAAAAATCTCTACGGAGAGATCAGGCCTTCCCTTTACTCTTCCAGAATGCATATTTCAACCTCTATACCTGAGGAGGCACTTACAGTGGGAATGAAGTTTAGACTTTGTGCTTAATGATTACAAGATACTAACGCTAGGTTTGGTCAAATAGAACGTTTTTGACACCAAAGCTTCTCTTGAATAACTTCCTTGATAACGTGAATTCATTTATGCCACTCATGCTACTTTTTTGTTTTTATGATTGTCTGCCCTACAGAAGTTGGGAACCAACAGCCTAAGAACATGTCATGAAATGTGTGTCATTTATTGCTTCCACAAGATTCCTTCTGTATAGAAGTGAGGATTTAGCATTTCAGAGTCTTTATGGCATTATTTTCTTAAAACACTTCATCCCAAACTGTGTTACTTTTATGCAGAAAGTCATGTCTATCATGACATTGGAGGGTTATTCAAGAGAAGTTTTCAAATAAAGATAGTTGCTTTAAAATTTTTTATCTATCCTGTTGGTTATTTATTTTTTTTCAAGTAGGCTTCATACCTAATATAAGGCTTGAACTCAAAGCTGTGTGATTGAGAGTCATGAGGTCTACCAACTAAGTCAGCCAGGTGCTACGCTTTTAAAATTTTTAAATCCATTGCCTTTTAGCATTATGTTTTGGTTTAATGCTGTTTTTTCCCTTTGCCCTCAGAAGGAAAAATATGTGTGAGGGAAATGTTTTGTCATTTAGAAATCAAAGAGTAGTCTATCTTAGATTAACCATTTTAACATTGAAGAAAACATCTCCAGCTAAAATTCAAGGAAACTTAAAGTCCTTTTCAGTTTGTTAACTAGTTCTTTATCTTTTTAAAAGTTATTATAGATATTTTTGTACTTAAAAATGAAACTAAAGTGATTTATTAGATGTAGAATGACAGGTCTCAAAATTATTTCTATATAGTTCTGTAAAAAACAACTTGTTAACTGACGGTTAAGCAGATACTTTCAGCATATGTGAAAGTTGTCCTTTGATTCATTGTTAGCATTTTGCTTCTAAAATTTGTGACTGCAAAAGGATAGAATATTAATGGAACACAAGATTGAGCACTTAAGTGAATTTTAAGCTTTGTTTTTGTCTTCAAATAATAAAGCTGTTACCAAAAGATTTTTTTTTTTTAAGAGGAAGCTTGAAACAAATCATCAATGTTAAGAGAGCTGTAATGATATTTTTCTTTTCTTCCATCTGGGTGAGCCTTTAGGCTCTCTTCCTTATGTCTTGAATCAGTAGCATGGCTATGGGAGTCCACATTTGGTACTTTGACAAAAGTGGTTAAAAAGTCAGCTCTTCTATTAGCATAACATTTACTATTATAATTTGAGTTCTGTTAATGTGTGTGGTAGTGTAAGAAGATGCAGACAAAGTCTTTAACTCTATCCCATTGATCTTAAAATCTACTTATATTTACTTTCTAATGAGGAGTCTGTTTTAAACAACTTCATATAAAGTAGAATGATTTAGGCGGTACCTATAAACATAAATTGGTTTGATAGGACAGTGTTTAATTTATTGAGCCTTTGGAAAAAATGGTTTTTGCTGAATTTAGGTAGTTTAAAAGAAATTTTTTTAAATTTGAGAGAGAGCAAGTGAGTGTGAGAGAGAGAGAACAGGAGCAGTAGAGAGGATTAGAAGGAGAAGCAGACTCCCTGCCGAGCAGGGAACCTGATGTGGGCTTCCATCCCAGGTGGGATCATGACCTGAGCTGAAGGCAGACTCTTAACTGACTGAGCCACCCAGATGCCCCCAAAAGAAAATATTTTTTAAAATTAATTTTTATAACTGACCCTAGAACATCTTTGAAATGAGTGTGGAATATTTTGTTGCAATACATATAATTTTTAGGCCAGAAATTTTATCCTCTCTTATCCCTTTCTAAAAGTAATATATGCAATTAAAAAAAGTTATTCATGATTACACATTACTTATTTCCAAAATGGAGTTGAGAGGACTATGCATTTGGGGTATATTTCCTTTTGAATCTAAAATGTTGCACAGTGGAATATATGTATATTTTTAAAGATCTTATTTATTTTGATAGATAAAGAGCAAGCATGAGTGTGAGAGCAGGAGAGGGAGAGAAGGAGCGGGAAAGAGAGAATCTCAAGCTGATATCACACTGAGCCTGGGGCCCCACACAGGGCTCCCATCTTCCCACCCTGAGATCATGACAAGAACTGAAACTAAGAGTCAGACAAGTAACTGATTGAGCCACTCAAGCTCCCCTTTATATATATTTTAAGAGAGTAATATTCTTTGTCTCTTGTTTTTTGTTGTTGTTGTTTGACCACAGACTGTAGAGGTATAATCTAGCATTTCCATTACAAGACAGATTCATGCTTTATTTAGTAGATGCTTATTTATGGCCTGCTAAGTGCCAGGCCTTATATTAGGTACTGGGAATACAGTAAAGATAATCACTGTTTCTGCCCTTAAGCACTTCATAGTTTGGTGGAAAAGACAGGCAAATAAATAAAAGATTACAATAGCGTCTAGTACATACACATGGAGCTGTGGGAACACAGTGGAATATTAGGAGCAATGGCTTAGAAAGTTTTTCTAAAGGAGATGATGGTTCAACTGAATCTTAAGGATAAATATAAAACCTCAGGTGAGAATCAAGTGCAGGCATTTTAGAAGGGGCACGGTGTATAGAAAGGTATAGAAGCTGGTAAAGCATGGCATAATGGCAGAACTGCAAGTAATTTTCCTGGAAGTTGGGTAGGTATGGAGGAGTGGCAAGAAAGACTGAGGAAGTATGTGTGCATTCTACACATTTATTGTGATGGTAATGGTAATATGGCCTCTGTATGTAAGGAGTTTACATTCATTCAGGGAATTGTTACAGTGAAGATACATAGGTCAAAATCAGATTGTGCTTAATGTTAGACTTCTAGGGAGTTTTAGACTTTAAATCAGGAGACATTGATAAAGTTTAATTTGGGGAATGCTGGGGCTGGAGCAACAGGAAGACGGGGTATGTAGTATGAAGATTGTGAAGATTTAACCAAGGCAGTGGGAATTGGATTCAAAAGAAAGGGATGTTGTTGAAGTAGAATGAAAAGGGCTTGTGACTGATTGTTAGAGTATACTGGAAGTATGGGTGGGGGTTCAAGTAGGTAGAAGAGAGCATCTCACATTTGGCGCCTGTTTGATTGTTGCCATTAATCAGAAATGGAGTGCAGAGTTAAAGAACTCTGGGGTTGGAGAGAAAGGTTAAGCTAATGAGATTAGTTTTTGACACTAATTTCCAGTATTTTTTTCAGACGGAGGGCTTTTTAGTGGGTAATTGAATTAGAACCCAAGGAAAGAAGTTTAGGTTAGAGGTGTAGTTTTGAGAATCATCAGTTAATAAATAGAAGCTTAGGTGTGAGTTCTGATTCATTCAGGGAGTGCATGTAGTAGGAAAGAAGAGTGTCGGGGCTGGAACTATGGAAATGCCAGTATTCAAGGGCTGCGAACAAAAAGATGATTCAATGCGAAAAAGCTGGAGGAGCTGCCCACAACAAGAAGGAAATTGAGAGACAGACTGAGAATGGTCAGGAGTATCTAGTTAGATGAGGACTGAAGGCTTCCTGCCTAAGCCTGTGTTTTAGCAGGCAATTTATTTAATGCGATTCAGTACTAAGGCAGCTTCTGCAAATAGTTTAATCACTCTTTGGAATAATAGTTTCTGCAATTATAGATTGAGACTAATGAAATCATTTAATAGCAGGAATTCAGTTTTTCCTACTCTAGTATTTGAGCCACATAAGAAGATTCTGAAGGAGATTCTTGTTTTGTTTCATGACGTTTTGAATTGGAAGGTTTTATACTGCAGATGCATACTTAAACTTTGAAGTTGATGAGGTTTCTTTTAAGAGTATTGTGCTCCAGAGTGGCTTTTCTCAAGTGCTCTTTCATAGCAGTTAAGGAAGAATTGCACTGTTTCTTTTAGGCAGAGTGACAGTAGTAACAGCCAAAGGCAAAGAAAACAAAATTAAAAACCCTTTATTTAATTATATGGCAGGATACAATACAATAAAAATATGCACCTTACTTACAAAAATAAAGATGCTACGGTTTCAGAGACATAGATTATCAACACCCTTTATGTAAGGAAAGTCTACTGAGTATGGCCAGCTGAACAGGTGAGGGGTAGGCACCTGGCTGAGAGCTTAGCACAGTGTTGGAAATAGTAGGGACTTAATAAAAAGTTGTCAAATAAGTATACCAGCAGTCGGTCACTATGCTTGCCCATGCTTGTATAGTTTGCTTCAAAAAAAGATTCTGGACAGGTCTGGTTCCTTCTAAAAATTAAAAAAGTTTTTAAATTGCTATAAAAAAACATATAAAATTTACCATCTTGACATTTTTAAGTATATAGTTCAATAGTTAAGTGTATTTACATTGTTGAACAACAGTTATCCAGAATTTTTTCATCTTGCGAAACTGAAAATCTATATCTGTTGAACAATTCCTCCTTACCTTAGCCCCTAATAACTACCATTCTACTTTCTGGTCCTATGAATTTGGCTGCTTTAGATACCTCATGTAAGTGGGCTCATAGTATTTGTCTTTCTTTGACTAGTTTATTTCACTTAGCACAGTGTCATCAAGGTTCACCCAGGTTGTAGCATATGACAGGATATCTTCCCTTCCCTTCCCTTCCTTTCCCTTCCTTTCCCTTCCCTTCCCTTCCCTTCCCTTCCCTTCCCTTCCCTTCCCTTCCCTTCCCTTCCCTTCCCTTCCCTTCGGCTAAATAACATTCCACATTATGTTTATCTATCCACCTGTTGATCGACCTTCCATAGGAGGTATGAATAATGCTGCTATGAACATGAGTATGCAAACATAAATATCTCTTGGAGACCCTGCTTTCAGATCTTTTGGGTGTATACCCAGATGTGGGATTTCAGGATGATAAGATGGTTCTATTTTTAATTTTTTGTCTCTCTCAGCAATATGACTCACAGGAAAAGGCAAGTTAGTAGCAAGACTTGATACAGAGAGATAGTGCTATGAAGAGGGTGGGAAGGTGAAGGGCCTTGTGCATTCTGAAGTTTTAAAGTTAGAAGAGTATAGACTATGAGATATGAGAGGAGGTAGGTTGGTGTAGAATGAATAGAGTAGGTGCAAGGACACAGATTGGTCAACAGAGAGAAAAAATAGAGTTGAAGGAATGGCTGGTGCTCCCAATATTTTTCATTTGCTGATCTTTCTGGTACCTGGTTATTTACTTTATCCAGGGTTCCCATGGCTATCTAAACTTTTTGATAAGCTCCCTTTCCCTGTGGAAAAAAATTTTTTAAAGATTTTATTTATTCATAAGAGACACAGAGAGAAAGAGAGGCAGAGACACAGGCAGAGGGAGAAGCAGGCTCCATGCAGGAAGCCCGATGTGGGACTTGATCCCAGGTCTCCAGGATCACACCCTGGGCTGAAGGCAGGCGCCAAGCCTCTGAGCCACCTGGGCTGCCCTGTGTACTTGAATGCAACTTTCTTTATGCTTGGCAACTAAAAATGGCCCTAATTAGAACAGAAGGAACTGCAGCAAATTTTGCTGAAAAACTACCTGCTGAAAAATTTTATCATAGTTTTAAAATAGATTTTAATTGAGGTCAGCCCACTCAGGACCTTCATTTTTTTTCCCTCAGCCTCTTATTTTATACATGGTGAATGAAGAATGAATGATCTCTAAAAATTAGTGGCAAGTAGCAGATTTTTGATGGTATCAGTGCTGTGTTTGGAAGAGGAGAATCAGCACGTCACTTTTGATCTAGATTGGATTGACCATCATAGAACTGTATTTTGAGTCCTTAGTGCATTGTTACTTGTGTTTCTCATGTCTCGTGTTTATTCAGCACTCTCAACATGCATGTCCCTGTGCTAAGCACTCACCACTCACTATTTCATTCTGTCTCCAAAGTTCAAGTGGTGATCAGATGCTCTTAGTACTCCTACATTCAGGTAAAGTTGAGACTTAGGTTACATGGACCTTTGGCTATGTGGTTCATTCTAAATGTTTTGAGAGTGTTAGAGCTGAAAGAAACTTTAGAGGTAATCAATTTCATCAAAAACTTAGAAACTGAGCAGTCAGGCAGGTGATATAACATGAAGATTCCGTGCCTTTGTGCAAAGGAGGCAGCTTCTGTTCAGTTTCAGCTTTTATTACCACATGGGAAGGTAGGCCCAGTGATGTCAATGTTAAAATTTTTAACCGGAGAATGGAAATCTTGATTTTAGTGTGAAATTTCCCAATTCTTAAAATACACTGGGCAAACAAGGTATGTCCTCAGGCTGGATGCGGCTAAGGGATCACCAGTGATCAACTTCTAATAAATTGCAGTCTCATTATTATTTTACAAATGAGAGACAGAGGTGGAGTGAACTACCCAATGTTACACAGCAAGTCAGTGGGATAGCTGGGAATCAACATGCAATACATATTCCTTCCATTTTTCCCCTTAAAATCACCTTATAAGTTACCATAATATTTCTTGAAATTAAAAAAAAAAAACTGAAGTGTGGAGTTGAGGAAATGAGCTACTAACGGGGTAGATTAACTATAGATTTTTGAAATGTATTTAAAATTTATTTACTTCCTTGATATATTCTATGGAAGATTGATTGGTACGGTAATGCTAATGCTTTTGGTATAAGCATTCACAAATATTTGCTTTTCTTTCTGTTGATTGCTTTTGCTTAATGATTAACGGGCTTTACATGGTGTACTTTGGAGCATAAAATTTCTAAGGAAAGAAGAAAAAACGTCTCCAAGGCTCCGAATAAAAGAGTGAGAATATTGAAGTGGAAACTGTGGGAATATGAGCCAATTGATTCTTCTCTGGCCATTTTACCTTCATAAGAGAGTTATGAAATATCATCACACTAGGGTTTGCATGTTTGAGGGTGGGGTGGGTAGTCTTTCCTCTTGTGTTTGCAATTACATTTGATGGTAGAAAACAGAAACAGTAGCTTGTCAATTTCAGCAACATCTTCAGAACAAATCGTCTATTTTGTAATTAGCTTAGAATGATAATTAGGTAATTGAATGGTCCATGGTTAGTCTTCATCTTTAGTGCTTAATTAACTAGGACAGAGGCACCGGACAGAGGAGATCCTCAAGGAGCACTGATGAGAAAATATCTAGCTTCAGACTAAGTGGTACCATAACTTTAAGACAGTAGTAGGGAAATTGTCCAGATAATATGTTACCTCCATTTTTATTGAGCCTGAAGTCTTTTATCTTGTTCCAGATTAATGTGGTGTTTACTAAATAGCTGTGTACATTTTTTGTTACTTATTTTTGATAATGAAGAGTATAAGTTCTTGCTCTGGGGGTGCCTGGGTGACTCGGTTAGGGGTCCGGCTCTTGATTTCTTTTCAGATCATGATCTCGGGGTCATGAGGCACTGCACTCATTGGGGAGTCGGCTTGAGATTCTCCCTCTTTCTTTCCCTCCTTATTGTGTATGCTCTCTTTCTCTCTCTTTCCAAATAAAGAACTCTATCTTAAAAAAATTAAGTTCTTGTTCTGGGACTTATATATTGGGTCATAGGTTCCCATTCTTGGCCACCAAATAAATAAAATCACATGGCAACAAGTACCTCAGGCTGAAAATACATAATATCAAGAGAATGAGAAGACAAGCTATAGACTGGGAGAAAATATTTGCAAAAGACACGTCTGATAAAAGACTGTTATCCAAAATATACATGATCCTTTTAAAATTCAACAATAAGAAAAACAATAAGCCAAAAACCTTAATGTACACTTACTTCCCCAAAGAAGATTTGCAGATGGCAAATAAGCATATGAAAATATGCTTCATATCATGTCTTCAGGGAAGTGCAAATTAAAATGAGGTACCACTACAAACCTATTAGAATGGCCAAAATCTGGAACACTTTACAGTGCCCAGTGCTGACAAGGATGGGAAGGAGCATGGGCTCTCGTTCACTGTTGGTAAGAATACAGAAGGGTATAGCCACTTTGGAAGAGTTTGGTGGTTTCTTACATGACTCAACATACCAACCATATGACTTAGCAGTAGTGCTCTTTGGTATTTACTTAAAGGAGTTGAAAAGTTATAGCCACATAAAATCCTGCACATGGATAGTTATAGAGCTTTATTAATTATTGCAAAAACTTGGAGGCAACCAGGATGTCCTTCAGTAAGTGAACAGATTAATAAATGTGGTACATCCAGAAGGGAATGTTTATTCAGTGCAAAAAAGAAATGATCTGTCAAGCTATGAAAAGACATGGAGGAGGAGACTTCAATGTATCTTACTAAATGAAAGAAACTAATCTGACTGAAAAGGCTGTTTGTATAATTCCAACTATGTGGAATTATTTGTATAATTTCAACTATGTGACATTTTGCAAAAGGCAAAACTATGGAGACAACAGGAAGATTAGGGGTTGCTAGAAGTTGGAGTGGTGGAAGGGATGAAAGGGCAGAGCACAGAGGATTTTTAGGGCAGTGAAAATACTCTTTATGACACCATAATCATAGACACGTGTCATTCTACATTTGTCCAAACCCACAGACTGTGCAACACCAAGAGGGAACTGTAATGTTGATATAAAAGAGGTTTTGCATTTGGTGGTGGGAGGCAAGAGATGTATGAGAAATCTTTGTACCTTCCTCTCAGTTTTACTGTGTATCAAACTGCTCTAAAAATTCTTTTTCTTAGTATTTTAAATATAAATATATATATATAAATATATATATATATCTTCACTAAGATTACATTCTTGCTGCAAAGCAAATGAGATTTCATAATGATGAGTACCCCAGTATTTTTTTCCAGTATTTTTTTCTGTAGGAAAACATCTCCAGTTTTATAATAGAAATCAATAAAATCATGATAACAAACTTACAGCCAATTGCTACTAAAATGCAACTTCAGTATATTATATATCTGTTTTATCTCTATTTCGAAAGCAACTTTGAAAATACAGATTCTAATTCTGTAGAATGTTTAATGTTATTTTACCATAATTAAATTAAATTAATTAATTTATTTATTTTGTTTTTTTTAAGATTTTATTTATTTTTTCACAAGACACACACACACATACTCACACACACAGAGGCAGAGACACAGGCAGAGGAAGATGCAGGTTCCATGTAGGGAGCCTGATGTGGGACTCGATCCTGGGACTCCAGGATCATGCCCTGGGCTGAAGGCAGGTGCTAAACCACTGAGCTACCCAGGGATCCCCTAATTTATTTTATTTTAAGGATTTTTATTTATTTATTTGACAGAGTAAGAGAGAGTACAAGCAGGGGGAGTGGCAGGCAGAGGGAGAGGAAGGACCAGGCTCCCCACTGAGCAGGAAGCCCAAAATGGGACTCCATCCTCAGACCCCGGGATCATGACCTGAGCCACCCAGGTGCCCCTTTTACTCAATTTTAAAAGAAGAATCCCTGTGAACATAATCTTATATTCTTTAATTTAACTGAATTTCAGTTTTGTATAAGTTAATCTAAGTATTCATATTCAGTAAATTCCTCTGAAGTTGAGGAAAAGTTACTCTGATTATTTAGTAGTAGAGTGTTTAGAGTGTGTTTTTGCTTTTTCTCTTATTTAATTGTAGTGAATCTAGCCAATCAATATATATTGTTCCCATAGTGTATCTTTTTTTATAAAGCCATATACAATAATAACTGTGGCCTTTGGCTTACTCCTCTAATTGCAGTTTCTTTGAGATTCATGAGAAAAATGAACAGCCCTCTTAAAAAATAATGCATCTGTTTTCATTATCCACTAAGTATTATACTCAGATATAATTGCTAAAGCATCAGAACTTAATTTGAAAGCTCTATTTTCCTATGTTTTATGAATTACAGTTAAGAGGTGTTAACACACAGAACTTGCGTAAGCAGTGACTGTATTACCAGTAGTCTTAAAAGCTTATTCTTAGATCTTCAGGCTGTTCTTCCAGGAGTTGAATTTCCTATTTTCTTTCCTTTCTCTCTCTTTTTTATTTATTTGGGAACTGCTTGGAAGGCATGCATGTGCTTTAGCTATTACAAATATTATATTTTGGCTAAATTATTTTGTAAAATTGCTTTTATAGAAGTTCTCTCTAGTGGTATTCCATAGGCCTACATTGAGACACAGAGGAAATTGTAAAATTTATTATTGTAATTCTGTTAGGAATATTGTTGAGGATGTAGTCCACTATATCACAAAGTGGCATTTTAGTACAGATCCAGAGTAAAAATTTCATTCAGATCTGAATTCAGGAAAGAGCATTTTGTTTGTATTTTAATAAACACACACACACACACACACACACACACACACACACACAGGTTCCTTTGCTCAAGACCTTTCAGCTTAGGGACTTTGGTAGATACGAAAAACCTATTGCTGTGAAGGAGCAGTGGTTGGGGGCAGAAGTATGGCAACTCTGTTAGTCACTAATAGATGGTATTAGCAGTTGCTTCTGTAGTTAAAAATTTGCACGTGATTAAATGGACTTAATGATAGCTCTTTGGAAACAAATCTGTTTATAAGTAGAAGAACCTCTGTACTATGTTAGAACCAATAATGGTACTCACTTTGCTTTGCCAGGAACTGTGGAGCCGAATTTGTGACATACTTAATAATTGTGTATATATTTTTGTGCACTAATCTTATCTTCTGCCATTTGTTTAGTAATTTCATGGAATAGTTCTTTTTCTTTTTAGTTTTCATTTAAATTCCAGTTAGGGGTGCCTGGATGGCTCAGTCAGTTAAGCATCTTTTCTGCCTTTGACCCAGGTCGTGATCCCAGGATCCTGGGATGGAGTTCCATGTTGGGCTCCCAGCTCAACGGGGAGCTTGCTTCTCCCTCTCCTCCCTGCCTGTGCTCTCTGTTGCTATCTCTGTCTCTCTCTCTCAAATAAATAAATAAAATCTTTTTTAAAAATGCATTCCAATTAACATATAGCATTATATTAGTTTCAGGTATACAATGTAGTGATACCATACTTCATACAGTACCTGGTGCTCATCACAACAAGTGCCTTCCTTAGTCCCCATCACCTATTTAGCCCATGCCCCCATCCTCCCTCCTCTGTTTTCTATAGTTAAGAGTCTGTTTCTTTGCCCCTCTTTCTTTTTGTTTTTTCCCTTTGCTCATTTGTTTTGTTTCTTAAATTACACGTATGAGTGAAATCATGGTATTTGTCTTTTTCTGATAGACTGATTTCATTTAGCATAATACTGTCTAGCTTCATCCATGGTAATTACAAATAGCAAAATTTCATTCTTTTTTATGGCTAATATTCTATTGTGTGTGTGGTATATTCTATATACCACATTGTTTTTATCCATTCATCAGTCGGTGGACACTTGGGCTTGTTTCCATAATTTGGCCTTTGTAGATAATGCTGCTATAAAATATCAGAGTGCATGTATACCTTTGAATTAGTATTTTTGTATTCCTTGGAGAAATGTCTAATAGTGTGATTGCTGGATCATAGGGTAGTTCTATTTTTAACCTTTTTTTTCCTTCTGTCAAATAATACCGTTTTTCATTTTTTTTTGTTTTTATATAAATTTCAGTTAGTTAACATACTGTGTGATATTAGTTTCAGGAGTACATTTTAGTGATTCAGCACTTCCATACAACACCTGGTGCTCATCCCATATTTTTAACTTTTTGAGGAACCTCCATACTGTTTTCCAGAGTGGCTGTACCAATTTGCATTCTCACCAACAGTACAAGAAGGTTCCCCTCTCTCCACATCCTCGCCAACACCTGTTGTTTCTTGCATTGCTGATTTTAGTATAGCATATTTCTTATCAGCTACCACAAGTCTTTGATGGCTTCTACCAGCACAGGGATAGTATCTGTCTTGATGAAACCTCATGCCTAAATAGTTAGCACATGTGTGTTCAGTTATATTTGTGCAATTTTTTTTTTTGTCTATGCAGTGGCCCTTGAATTTACTTTAAAGATAGTGGAGGAGCATTTGTTTTAGCTTTACTTTAGAGAAAGGTCCAAAGCAGATTACTTTTTAAACTGAATCTATCCTAGCAACCCCACTGTCTGGTATAAGCATGTGATCTTAGAGATAATGATTCAAGGGAATGTAATTTACTAGAGAGAATCCAGGAGAGTCATAACTTACCTCTTATCATGGCCCAAATGTGATGAGCCTCAGGTTAAGTATGATAAGGAAGGTGCTTCAGGGAATGAAAACAAACTTAGGAATGGAAAGAAATCTCTGTCTTCACACATCTAAGTATTTTAGGTAGCTGCTTCACATTTAAGAGAATGAAAGGATAAAAAATGAAAATTATTCTCAGTTTGTAAAATCTAGTTGTTAAGTCTTCATTTTATCTGTTTAAATATTTTACTATTTCTCTGAGGAAAATTAGTGAAAGGCACTGAGAGGTTTTCCATGCTTTAAGATACTTATTTTGTATGACGAGTTGCCTTGTGTTGAGAGAGAATTGTCTAAGGCAGAAATGGAATTAAAATTTGAAAATTTTCTATTGACTATAATCAGGATTATCAGTGGCATGGAATCATCATGACTCACTGAACTCCATTTAACCTGAATTTGTAGTCCTCTGAAACTTGCTGCTATTCCCCCAGAGTCCTGTTGTACTCAACATTGAACTCAGAGTTCTCTTAACCTTGGCTTACAGGGGCAGAAACCCAGTCTGTTTCATAATCTGCAATCTGGGTTTTAAATAATGTATTCAAAATGGGACAGAAGGAAGAGAGCTAAGCCAGAGGAAGGAACATGTTTCTCGATTGTCTTTGCCACATGCTGCTTTAATCACAGGTTTTATAGTCAGATCAGAGTTGCAGTCTTGGTACTATTACTTCTTTATTTTGTGATATAGGGCAGTTTCTCTGTTCTTTCTGAGCCTTTGTTTACTTTAAAAAATGATAATCATAATACCTGTTTTGTTTGGGTGGTTGTGTAGATGAAATGAGATTAAGCTGTGTAAAAACATCTGTAATGTACCAAACATAGGTTTCTCAGTCAATATAAATTTATATCTTTCCATATGTCTTTTTTCTTTAGTTTTGTAATGCCTGATTGCTTTATCTCTACTCTTTCATGACTGCAGAAGGTTGGAAAGTGGTAGATAAGGGTGTTCTCTTTAATAAGGAATGTTCTAGTAATAGAGAGTAGAGAGGTTATCTCGGATTCAGTTCCTTACTGCCAGATCTAAGTGTGAAGGTTTTTATTTTTAATTAATGTTGATATTTTGCATTTTAATATCAATTGTTTGGCATAGCTTATATCCCATACAAATTTTCTATTTTTTGTTTTTTATTCTAATGAAATTTCCCTTGGCAGTGGATTTAAATATTACAGATTCAATTCTTTGAAACTGCAGCATCTGTGACATTAGTATAATGTGGCTTTTAAAAGGGAATACTTAATTTAGCAATTTTAATTTTTCTGATATGATCCAGTTAATAGCATACGATCTGTTGGATCACATAGTGATCCATTGTGTCAATATATTAGATCTTTCTTTACTAATTAAGGCGTTAGTTTACTAACTTGGATACATCTTTTGATTTTGTATTCTGTTACTGAAATTTTTTGTGCTTATGGAATTTATTTTTGATTCCTTTAGAATGTAAGGAAAGCTGACAATACTGATGATTCCGAATTCTACTTCTCAGCCCTCCTACTTTCTTTGCAGAATATATTTTTCTAAACCAACACAATATTGATAGTAAAAAGCATATAGAGTAGGGGGATAAATGGACATTTAAAAAAATGTCATTTATACACATCTGAACTGTCATTATTTTTAGTAAAGCCAGTATTTTCATAAAAGCTCTGTTTATCCTAATTGCTACAAATACTTTTACAGATATTTCCACTAAGCAGTGAATGAAGCGCTGAGAGTCACTCTAGCCACTCTGAAGGCTCCCATTGCAGGGAAGCTGGGAGTAATTGAGTTTTGGGAATGCACACAGGCTTGCTCCTGTTAATAGGCATTTGCAGTTAGGGCAGTTTGCCCTAATGATTGAACAAATTGTTTGAAATTGATAAAGCAAAAACAGAGGTAATCACAATAGGCTTACTAGATCAGATAGTTTTTAAAAACAGTACTATAGGAAAAAGTTATTCCACTTAATTTAAAAATCTTTCTTTGCAAAGAAATTTGATACCTTGATAACTGTAGGATTAAGGCAGCTTTTTACTTCCCTGTAGCCTGGCATAACAATACTTTTGGTTTAGAAATCAGGATTATTAGGTATGACAGTTTGGATTACTTTGTGTGTGTGTGTATGTGAGCAGGTAGTTGTACAGGCCTGTGTGTGGAAGATCACATGTACATTCATATATGTGAGAGTGCTTTTGGGTTGACAGTGATATGAAAAAAATGAATGTTGTTTTACTCTTAATAAAACTTTAGTGTTGATACGACTGTGTGGATATTAAAATGCCCTTATTCATTCATTCATTCATTCATCTCTTGCTAGTTGTTGCAGAGTAATAATTGGATATCATTCTTCTGTACAGTGATTTTGAAGCTTTGGCAGTATAAGTGACCCTGGGAGGTGACTGGGTATTATCTCATGGTTTTTAGGCTGAGTAATGTTGAAAGACACAGTTTGGCAAACTATTCAGATCTGGGTTTACATCTCTTATTTTTGCCACTTATTAGCTGTGTGAAACTTGGGAACATATTTAACTCCTCTGAAACCTTAGGTTCCTCATACATAGAATAGGGTTAATAGTGCCTTTTTCATTGGATTCCTAAGATGATTAAGATCAAGTTTGCGTATTGCCTGTCACATAAGGAAACACATAGTGCAAACTCTCCTTCCTTTTGTGTTTTTAAAAATTAAATAATACTTGACAACTTAAAGACTTTTGAATATTTGAAGTACAATACAAACTAATTTCCACCTAACTTCTGGGAGACCAGTAGTACTTTTTGCACTTTGGGGAAAGCTTGATAAGAGCACTGGGTATTGCACATTAAAGGATTCTCCTATTCTTTATTTACTTGTATAAACCATAAGCAAATGTAGGTGTGATAGCTGATGGGTTATGAACAGTCCCACTTGAATAATCCACCAAGTTATCAGGCAGAAAGACCAAGAAGAGTTCACAGGACTAATTGACCTTGTCAGTATAACAGGAACACTTACAAATAAAATTCTCTTTGCCAACAACATTGCAAATGAAAACCCCACAAGAAACTGTTATGTCCTGTAACTGTCCTGGAATGCTATGTATGATTCAGTTACCAGACTGTGGCTGGAGGTGGATCATGGTGGGCAGGAATTGGAGGGAGGGAAATGTAAAGGATAGGAGGGAGAATTTCAGAGGGAAATAAATCAGGCAAAATGTTAGAGGACACACACAGTTTTAAAAATTTTAGCCATCTTGAATCTCTACCAAGTAGTGTCATTGAATCTCTCTAAAAATAGTGTCTTAAGTTTTTAAAAAAATTTTCACCCTTCCTGATATGTAGATCAATCCCTTTTGTACAGATTTGATAGTCATTATTGCAGTGGGCTTTTTTCTGAAAGGTAAGAACACCTCTTTGACAAAGCACAGTGCTGTTATGAGGATGAAGTGTGTTTGTCATCCTGCAGTCTTGCTTCGTTTATGTTTTACCAATATAAGACAAGTATTGTCAGGGCACCATTATATCCTTGACTCTAAAATGGGTTTTCGTTTTTGTTTGTTTGTTTTTTGGTATAGGTTTGGATTTGTGCCAGAGTGGGGGAAGGGAGGAACGTTAGGTGACTTAGAATGACACTCATTCTGTGACAAATTTTGACAGTTTGTTTCTCTTGTTTTTGATAATGATGAAAATCATGTATTTTGATAAAGAATCCTCAAAGCAGTAGATCAATTTTTCTAAAAGCAAATGTTTTCAAATGCTCTAAGAAACTTAGTGAACCAATGTCAAGACTTGGTCTTTTAAGGAAAAATAAAAAGAACGTTAGGACAAAATGCATTTTAGGTAAATAGGTCCCCAGAATAAGCAATGAGAAATTGTGCAGCAGATAACAGCTTTCATGGTAATACTGTATAGGGTGATAATATTCCCGTTGAATTTTCTTTTTTGAAAAGGCATCGTTTACGTTGTAAGGAAAAGACAGTCAGATTGTTAAATGGACTTCAAAAATAGTAATAAAAAAAGATTTATAGTGGAAAGAATTGATGGTATATTTCACCTAGAGTAAGAAACAATGTGTAATAAGGGATTTTGTGGTTTCACAGCTCAGTGCATGTGTTTGAAAGCTGTTCTCTCAGCAACGTGGGTGGCAGGTTATGCTACCATATAATGTATTGTAGTTGGCTCTCCACACTTGTCAGGGTTAGTGTTCAACCATTCGGAAAATTTTCCCATTGTTCTATCATGTGAACCAAGACTAGTGTTGAATTCCCAATAACTTACAGAAAAAAGGTTTAATTAGAAAGTTTGAAATTTGATTACATCTTTTTGTTTCAATACAGTACTATATGTTTTAGTATTTTATCTTTGGCTGCAGTTACTTTTCAGTGAAAAAGATACCAAAATCAAAACTTCATCTTTTTCTTTTTTTAAATAGGTTTTACAGAAATTTGTATACTGAATCTTGCTCTTTTTTCTGTATTAACACTCTATTTCCATCTTAAGCATTTTGCTTTAGATGGACCATGGCTCTTGGCAGCTAGTGCATTTTTAGCAAATAATACTGTTTCTAGTAAGAGTTGCAGAGAGAGAGAAAAAAAAACTTAGTGTGAGGTCCTTGTAAACTGAACCTTTGGAACATTACTTTATTTCTTTTATCCCCCTTTTGTGCTTCTTCTCTATTTGTGTAATGGTTATAAATTATATCCTTTGAAAAGAAGAATTAAAAACATTTTGTTTTGTTATTTTTGTAGTTGATTTTTTTCTTTACCTGTTATTTTAAAGATACACAGAGAAATAAGCAATTATAGTATTGAAATTCCATTGTGCCAGCACCTCCAGAGCATAATCCAAAAAAAACAGAAAACCGCCTGCTGGGTTGTCTGCAGTATGCTTGTGTGAACATCAGTGTCTGCTGTTCACACATCATTTTTTTTTTACCAAAAGTTCCTCTTGGAATAAAGACTCTGTGTTTTCTGAGTGTAGTGAAACATTTGTTGGTCCTTATATTTTAAATTTGTGAGGATTTCTGTTTATAGAAGAAATAAAGATGTATATTACATGATTGTCACTGGCACATCAAGAAATAGAGAAAAGCTTTGTATGTCTGTGTACAACAAAATAATGAAAAGCTTTAAGTGAAATAACTATTGAAGGTGAGAAGTAATGAGCTTTTGATATAACGAAGGATTAATTTAAATATTGACTTTTGCCTTTTAAAATCTATTTTATTTATAAAGTTGAAGTGTATCTTGGCTAGATGAATATGAAAATATCGTAAATTTGTTCTGTATTCCACTTGAAATTCAGATACTTAAATATGGTGGCTTTTTGACAATATTAGTAAATTTTTTCAAATAACCCTGCATAATTACTCTAATCAAGAAATGTATTAGAAAGTACATTTATGGATCCTTAGATTGATTTTTTTCATATCTAATCATATTCACTCATTTTTATTCTTATGCAGCTGGGTATCAGACAGAGAGCAAACTTGGAAAATGTGGTCCAGTGTATTCACAGTTTCTGCCTTTCATTCAGATTCATGAAACATCGAAAAGAAGAAGCATTTACCAGATAATAGGGAACTTCAGGCTTAAATTTGGTTAAATGGAAGTCAATGTCCACAATATCCCATAAGGTTTCTTTGAATCATTCAACATCATTTGTTTTTTCTTTGAAACTTTCTGTGTAGAGGTTAATAAGAGTAAATATACACACATCTTTGCTGATCCTGGGTTTTTACCCATTTCAGCTATTTTTCATCAAGAGATAATTTCAGGTTTGTTTGCCTCTGAATTCCATTCTGAATTTCTTGACCAATTAAAATGTACATTTACATTTCATAATAATTGCATTAAACTTTAAATTATCATTTCTTCTGATTATTGGGATGAGATTACTGACTACCTGGGACCAGTTAGTACATTTAGTCACTAAGTCCAGTAGACCATGATGCTACTAATCTCTCAAATGTTCTACCCAATTTGTTTATCAGTTGTCTTAACCTTGTCAGTCCTGTCGATGGAAGAGATTGTCATCTATACAAGATGTATCTCACATATGCTTCCTGGAAAGGGAAGTAAAAACACCAAGTCCTTAACATACTAGTTTTCTAAGGGCCTAAGACTCCTGAGTCTCCTGATTGCCACGAAGCCTAATTGCTCACAAGGCAACCTGGCACACTGCCATTTCCCCACTGAGCTGTTTGTTGGTGCTTGTGAATAGAACAAAAATGTCTTTGCTTTTTTTACTCAGTTGCCACTGATTGCAGTTTTAGGAAACAAGTTAACATTTTTCTTAAAATTATAGTAATTCTTATCAAGATGAAGTCAAACCTCATAGTGTCTAAGCAATAAGTTGTATAGTTAGTTCAAGAGCTTTTAAAATCTGTATAAAATAAAATTATTTCATACTCCAAAATACTCATTTTGTATAATTCCACCTGAACTATTCTAGACAGCTGTTCTAGATTTGGATAAACACTTTTGAAAATAGATTATGAGGTGAATTTTTTGAGGGTTTTTTTTTTTTTGGATACTTTTATTTATAAACAAAATCTGTTATGTATGTGAATTATGGGACCAAGGGAAATCACAGGTCTGGCAAACAGTGTATGTGTATGGGCGAACTACTTCAGCTGTTTTGAAACCGGTTATTGAAAATACTACAGATGTTTGCATTTTAATTTTTAATATAACTGGAGGTGTGTCATGGGTTTTGACCTCTGCCCAGACCTGTAACAAGAATTTCATTTGTTCCTGTTGTCATGCTTTACTTCCAGGTACCATAACTAACAGGAAACAATGAGTATTGTGGGACTTTCATAGAGCTGCAGGACTTTTATTTTCTCCCCAAATTCCCTCCAGAGTTCCACATCTCTTTGAAGCATATATATAGTATAGCTTTTTGAATTGTCAATATTTATTCACTTGTACTCAGAATATATTCTTATTTTATTTTTATTCCAGACAGATGTATTTTTTTTAAAGATTTTTTATTTATTTGAGAGAGAGGGCAAGCGCACAAGTGAGCACTAGCAGAGGGAAGAAACAGAAGGAGAGGGAGAAGCAGACTCCCCGCTAAGCAGGCAGTCTGATGCAGGGCTCCATCCCAGGACCCTGGGATCATGACCTGAGCCAAAGGCAGATGCTTAACTGACTGAGCCACCCTGGCGCCCCTTCACAGACATTTTAAGACTCCTTTATTACTTTGATGTTCACAGTTTTGGCAGCAAAATTACTTTCAAATCTTGGCTTCATCCTTCATCAGCTAGGTGACACTCAGCAAACTATATAACCTCTCAGTGGACTTCAGGTTCCTCAGCTATAAATTAGGGATGTGGTGTTTGGATGATTAAAACAAATGTATGTTAAGTGCCTAACACATGGTAGCTCAATAAATGGTAGTTAAAAAGCACAAAGCCTTGAAAACTGGTAATGTTTTTATAGGTTGTAAAAGCATCCACTACTATGCTTTTCCATTTTATCTTTTGAAATTGGGTTTAACTACACATATCTATTGGGTATATACATTTATGTCTTTGAGTTGATAAAGATTCAAGATCATAGGCTTTCAAGTCATCTGCTGGGTGTTGAGTTCCTGCTCTGCCACTCAACTGTGAACCTTGGAAATTAGCTTTCTTTTTGCTGAAGATTTCTTATATCTAAAATGATGATGAAAATAGTGTACATCATAGGGCTGTTGCAAGGCTGGAATAAATCAGTAATGTAAAACTCTTAATGCCTGGCAAAGAGTAAGTGATCCAAATATGTTAGTTGGATCCAGCAAAAGAAAAATCATAAAGCAGTAAAACTTGGAGTCAGCCCTAGTTAATTAGTATCTCTTTCATCTGCTCCTAAAGACATTGTATTACCTTTCTTTCCAGTCTCTGCAGAGCTCCACATCTCCTTATGTTTAGGATTATATGTAGCAGTTAGAATTCTGCTTTTTATTCATTCTTGTCATAGAATTGTGATATCCTTATAGTAAAAATTTTAGATGTCTCTTAATCAAAAATAGCTGTTGAGTTTGTCACCTGCTTCTTATAGGTCTTGCCCTAGTTAGCTTTTTAACAGTCCTTTTGAAGGCAGCTTGATTGTGAAAAGACCTTTTAAAGGATTCATTGCTTTATTGAATGTTCTTTTTAAAAAGTATTTGCATCTCCATGTATCCTTCTTCTTCAAATGTATTTTGTACATAAGCAGTTATTTTCTTAGTGGTTAAATGATTGATACAAAAGCATTTTATAGTGATTCTTTGGAATCTCAAACTCCTGATTCTCCCATTGTTTTCCAGTGTTTTATGACCCAGTGGTAGGTCATCAAAGAGCCTGTTGCCTTAGATATATTACTGACGTGTGTGTGAATGCTATTTCTAACCTTTCCTTGCTTCAGGTATTTACTATTAAGATTTATGGTGCTAGAATGACAGTGTACTTTTTAATTTACTTAAAAATTACTCGTGCATGTGAAAAGTCCCAATTTGTATATATTTGCATGAGTTTTTGACAGATTTGCAGTACAATTTCTGTTTCATTTTTGTTCTGGGATAAAAGATAATTTACCATCTAAATGAAATATACATTCAAATGTTTTAAAGCTCATTTAACAGCATATTATAGTTCACTTCGACTATCAAGGACTAGTGAATTTATCAAGCTAAACTTTATGGCATGAGAAGTTCTACAAATGTACACTGGAGTTTTAGTTGTTTACTTTGTGCTTTCTTGTCCCCAGAGTTTATAAAATAGTTATACAGTTTATATGTGTATATAACCCATTTAAGGTAAGAAATAGAACTTTATGAGCATCCCAGAAGCTGGGGGTATACCCTCTTTTCTTCCCTACCACAATCTTTTCTCTACTCTTTAGAAGTAACCACTATCCTAACTTTTTATGGTAATTTCTTAGCTTTCTTTATAGTTTTACCACCTGTGTATGCATTCCTAAGCAATTAGTGCCTTTTTTTGACCTCTAAGCGGCTTAGACTTGGTATTGTCAGATTTTGCCTTCTCTTTTTTTGTTTCTGCCAACTTGATAAGTTTTAGTCTTTAATTTTCAATTATACTAACTTTGATTTTTTTAAGCTTACCTTTTAAAGTTTAATTTTTCAGCTTAAGTGTATTTTTACTAGAGTGAAACATGTACATAGGTTAAAAGTCTAGAAGGACTGTGATAGCATTTATAGCAGTAGCACACCTATCTCCCTATCGCACATTCCTATCCCACTTCTTAGGAGCAATCCTTTTCCTTTAGCCTTTTCTCTTGTATTTGCTTTCATATTTCTAAATACTATATGTACACAGATTTCTGTAATGGATATGTGCAACTCTAGATGTATGGGTACCTATCTATATTTAAAGACATGATCTAATGTCTTAACTGAAGCATTGGGATTTAGTCATATAATCCCATTTCTTCTCTCTCTCTCACAGACTCCCCTTCTCTTCATCTTCCTAGTGTGACTTTTCATGGTATTTGTTGAAATTTGCACATTTTCATTATTATGACCACATAAGTGTTGTTCATGCTTGGTTCATGTCATGTCCTATTCTTAAATTTCCTTTTTAGGTATAGTTTTATTTTTATGGAATTACTGGTTGCCTCATTTTTTTCCTTAATGTTTAAAATGTTATCAGTTATCAATATATCCCTAAATTCTCTTACAGAACAGACCTATAAAACACCTTTTGAAAGTTACGTGGACTTTTTCAGTTCCACCTGTTTTTCTTGAAGATATCCCTTCTGGACCTCCAGCTCAGCCAGCATTGTCAGCGTGTCAGTAGAAGTTCAGTTAGAGAAGCAGAGCATATGTATGTGTGTGCATGCAGCATATACACACGTGTATGTACGTATATGCGTGTATGGAAATGATGGGTGGTGGTCTGTAATGGGGGTTTGATATAGAGATTTTATGTTACACAAATAGGAAGTGATTAAATTCTAAGGCTGTTGCTTTCATGTCTGATGCTGGAGCTTGAAATTCAGAGAGCAGGAAGTCAAAAGTGAACACAAATATAAAGTGGTGGAAAGCAAAGATAAGCTGGAACCCATGAGCACAAACTAGATGAAGTGGAATCCACATCAGTTCTCACTGCTTCCAACCTTGTGATGTGAGCGTTCTGCAGAAGCTGATGCCCTTCATCATGGAGTAAACACAACTGTCCCAGGAGTCAGAACTGCAGGAGGAAGGTAGAGCAGTTGCATGCCTGACTGCTGCCCCATGACAGCAAGCCAAACCAGCAGATAGTGATACCATGTGTGATCTACAGAAGCACCTACCTCAATTTGAGTGTAAAACCCAAAATATGACTGCTGCTTCACTTTGGCTTTCCAAATAGTGCATGAAAATATCTCTTGTGTCTCATGTAACCAGAAATGTGTGAGGAAGAGAATCCTGGGAAATGTAGTTTAGGCTAGCTACAGTGGCACATTACAAAGCCATCACAGATGGCCATGAGAATGTTCCTTTCAGATCTCTGACTATGGGGAATAACTGACTGATGGCCCCAGCTGCTGCTTTCTGAAATCCATCACTGCGTTTCTGCTGAGGCCATGCCTCCCACAGTCTGTCTCTAGCCAGTGACTGAGACACCAGGGGTATGAAAGCAGCTCATTCCTGGGGACTCTGGAGTCCTCTGACAGGCTGCCAATGGCTCACGGAGTCCCTGATGGCCTTGCTGAATTTTCCCTAGAACTGCCTTGTAGTCAAACATGTGTCCACCCAACCTTCCAACCTTCTTTCCTTCCCTGGGGGTTAGACCTGCATTGTTGTCTGATGGCTCTTCTAGCCTTCCTCCCCATGTTCTCTCACAGATGTTCTGCCTAATAAATTTCTGGTATTTCTAATTTCTAATTGCTATGCATGCCGTGGTGTCTATTTCTCAGAGGACCCAGTCTGAAAGCTATTTTCTTAAGATGTCCCTTCAACATCATCCTGGGAATTTCCTTCACCTTCTCTTTTGGTAGGTCCCTTGTTTCCTGGATCCCAGGTCTTCATCTTTTTGATTTACTTCCTTTTTTGGTAGAATGCATCCTCCACATGGGAGGTAAAATTGTTGAAACCTTGCATGACTGAAAAGTTTGTTTTAATCTCACCCTCGAGGGATGATTTGGCTGGGTATGGAATTCTAGTTTGAAAATAATTTTTCATCAGACTTTTAAGCACATTCTCCATTGCCTCATAGTTTTCAGTGTAAAAGTTCAGAAATACAACACCACTTTTGATTCCTGATGCTTTGCATGTGAGTAGTTGTTCTCTGTAGGAGCTTTTTTAATCTCCTTACCCTTGATATTCAGAAATTTCGTGCTATGTCATGCTTGTGTGTGTGTGTGTGTGTGTGTGTGTGTGTGTGTGTGTTTCCTTCATTGTGCTGGATGCTCTGTGGAGCCCATCATTGAGGAAGCACCTGTCCTCCTTCTGGGAGGTGCTCTTATGTTCTTTCATATTTTTCCTCTCTGTTTTCTCTGTTCTTTATGAGTTCACATTTGTTAGCTATGACACCTCCTGCATTGAGCCACTGATTCTCTATATCTTCTGTTTTCCTTGTCTTCCAAGCAGATCATTAAAATTTTTAAAAATATTTGCTCCCATATGTATAACCATAGATATCCATGACAGTATACATCCAGGATAATTGACCCATTTTAAATGATATATAATTAATATCTGTCATCTCTTATCTTTAGAATATTTTCAGAGCCAGCTCCTGTACGATGTAAATTTGTTTTTGTATTATTGCAGGTTATATGGCTAAAATATAGATGAGAGGCCATTCAGAATATGGCTGAAGAGGTAAGCAGGGACCAGATCACGCAGGGCCTGATCAACTGTGTTAAGGATTGTGAATTTATTCTTACTGAAATAACCTAATGAAATATTTTTCAACTTTACATTTTTATCAGATGACTCTGCTGCTAACCCAAGCATAGACTGGAAGAAGACAAGTGACTATGGCAAGACTAGTTAAGAGGCCATTAATAATAATTCTGGGTAGCAGAAAGTGTTGATTACCTATGCAGCATTCCTCCATCTTTCTTCCCTGCCAACAGAGACGACTTTCCTCCATAAAAATAGAAAATACCTGATTCTCTATTTCCAACTTCCCTTTCAGTTACCACTTAGACATGGTGATTCAGACGTGGCCAATGGGAAATCTGATAGCTTCTGGAAAATATTTTCCTTCATAATTAAAAGAAGAAAAAGCCTTTTTGGACATTGTTGTATGAGAGCATGACTTGCTGCTGCTGCAGACATCACACACACACAGCGCATGATAGAGCAGAAAGTTCTGGGTCTTTTTTTTTTTTTTTTTTTAGCTTTTAATTGTTATATTGAAACAGTAGAGTTCAAATATCATAAGTGAAAAAGCTCATTGAATTTATAGAAACTGAACACACCTATATAACCACCAACCAAATAAAAGTCCAGAAACCCTCTATGTTTCCTTATGCTCCTTCAAGGCTAATAATCATTATTCTGACTTGTAACCGCATAGATTACTTTCATCTGGGTTTTAAAATCCTTTTTTGTGTGTGTTTATTTTGTGATGTTTTACTTTATAAAGATGGAATCATATTGTGCCTATATATTTTTTTTGAAGTAAGCTCTGCCTAATGTGGGGCTTGAACTCATGATCCTGAGATCAAGAGTGGCATGCTCTTCAGACCAAGCCTGCCAGGTACCCCGTGCCTATACTTTTTTGTGTCTCGTTTCTTTTACCCAACACATCTGTGAGAGTCGTCTATATAGTTGGGTAGTTGTAGATTGTACATTCTCATTGGCTGTAGAATATTTCATTTTGTGACTTCATTCCAATTGATCCATTTGACTATTAGTGTGTATTTGGATAGTCTGGCTATTATAACTAATGTTCATGTGAGCATTTGAGTGTACACTGTTAAACATCTGTATGCATTTCTGTTGGGTATATACTTCTTTGATTTGTAGTGGTTATATATATATATTCATAGGAGAACTCATAATTCAGTGGTTTTATATATATATATATATATATATATATATATACACACACATATATGCATATATATGTCTCTCTGTATAGATATATTTATATTTATATATTCAAGATAGATGTCCCTTGCTAGATATAGGCATAATACTTCCCAGTCTGTAGTTTGTTTTTTACACTTGCTTAATTGTGTTTTTTAATGAACAAAAGTTCTTAATTTTAAGATAGCTGATCAATAGTTTTTGATTAGTGCTTTTTGTGTCCTGTTTGTTTATTTATTTATTTATTTATTTAAAGATTTTATTTATTCATGAGAGAGAGAGAGAGGCAGAGAGGCAGAGACATACGCAGAGGGAGAAGCAGGCTCCATGCAGGGAGCCTGATGTGAAACTCAATTCTGGGACTCCAGGAACACACCCTGG
Source organism: Canis lupus baileyi (assembly GCF_048164855.1). Lineage (NCBI taxonomy): Eukaryota > Metazoa > Chordata > Mammalia > Carnivora > Canidae > Canis > Canis lupus. The sequence goes on along the minus strand of NC_132850.1, from coordinate 44,993,315 downwards.
GCCAAAGGCAGGCGCTAAACCCCTGAACCACCCAGGTGTCTCTTGTGTCCTGTTTAAGAAAATTTTATCTACTTCAAGGTTACAAACATGTTTTATTTTCTTTTGGAAGCTTCTGACCTTTTATCTTTGAGATTTAGATTGAAATCCGTCTGGAACTCATTTTTGTTTATGGTGAGAAATGTAGGTGTCAAGATTATTATGGGTTATTTCCCCATCAAATGGAAGCCCAAATTATCTAGCATCATTATTTGAAGAAACCATCTTTCCTTTGCTGTACCAGAGTGTCATCTCTGACAGTAATCAAATGACTGTAAATGTGTGGGTCTGTTTCTGAAGTCTCTTAGCTGTTCCATTGGTCTATTACTCTATCTTTGCACTAATTCTAGGCTCTTTTAGTTATAACTTTATATATTGACCTTGTATCTAGTGACCTGGTTAAATTTTCTTATTAATCTAATAGTTTATAGAATCTTTTGGATTTCTAGATATGCAGTCATATAATTTACAAATAACGTTATTTTTTTCTTCCCTTACCATCCTTTTTTATCCTGTCTCTTCCCTCTTACTCCTCTCTCTATTTCCTTCCATTTTCCTTGCAGTATTTCCCTGCTTGACACCTCTAGTACAGTGTTAAATCGAAGTGGTGATGATCTTGTTTTGCTTAGAATCTCATTGGGGAAGTTTCCAAGATTTCACCATTGTATATAAATGCTGTAGGTAATTTGTTTGAAAGATGCTATTTTTCATATTAAGGAAATCCTATTTACCGAGAGTTTTAAAATTATAAATGATTATTGAATTTTTCAGATGCCTTTTTTTTTTTTTTTGCATTTAACAAGTTGATTGTATGATTTTTCTCCCTTCTTCTATTAGTGAAGTCAATTCCACTAATTTTCAAATGACAATCTAACCTGTATACCTATTTGGCTGTGATACATTTTCCTTTTTATATATTGCTTTATATAATTTATTGCTAATATTTTGCTCTAAATTTATTTGTTATCATGAGAAAAATTGGTCTGTAATTTTTCTTTCTTATGTCCTTACCAAGTTTTGGAACTAAAGTTATGATACCTTCATAAAAACACTTATAAGTGTTCCTTCTTTTTCTATTCCCAAAGCATTTGTGCAAAATTGATATAATTTCTTCTTTGAATATTTGGAAGAATTGACTGGCAAAATTCTGGACTGGAGTTTTGTGATAGATTTTAAATTATGAGATGGTTTCCTTAATAGATAGTTCTATTCATATTTTGTTTCTTCGTTTTTAGCTCTGATAATTTTTTTTGAAGAATATGTTCATTTTGTCTTTTCATATGTATAACTTGTTAAATCAGTCTGATGAATTCTTAGTTGCAGATACTTTATTTTCAGCTCTATCATTTCCGTTTAAAGAGGACATTCCAATTCTCAGATGAAATTCTTTCTCTTTTCATTTATTTTCTTCATCTTGGCCTCTTATTTCTTAGCCATGTTAATAGTAGTAATTTTTTATTGATTGCTAGACATTGGGGGCAGGGGGAGTTTTTTTTTCAGCTCCACTAGCTGTGTGTGGATTTGTTTTAAGCATTTGCAATGTGACTAATCTTAAGATGTGCTGTAAGTGAAAAATGCTGGATTTTTTTTGTATAACAAAAAAGAATGTAAAATATTTCATTAACAACCTTTTATATTGATCACATGTTGAAGTGTTATATACTAAATATACATATATATATTTATATATATGAAGTGTTATATACTAAATATATATATATTACATATATATATATACTAAATATAGAATTAATTTGACCTGTTTCTTTTTACTTTTTACAAATGTGGTTATTAGAAAATTTTAAATTATGTACACGGGTCACATTTGTGGCCCACACTCTTATTCTACTGGACAGTACTGCTCTTAATATATTCTTTCTCTAGAGAGTTTAGTTTTTCCTGGGCTAGACAGATAGATTGAATAGCTTTACTCCTCTCTAAGTTGGGTTGAGGCTTTGATGCAATTTGGGTAAGGTTCTGTCTACCTCTGTTCTTTAATACTCCTATATCATAAAAAAAAAAAAAATACTCCTATATCATAGCTACTCAAGGTTGCTCAAGGCTTTCATCTAGGGGCCTGATGTATTTACTGGGTTCCTTCTCCTTGGCATGTTCTAGACTGTAGTATTTGTTTCTTCACCCCTGAGAGATTACCAGAAATTCTGCTCTGCTCTCAGTGACCACTTGCTTATCCCTTTAGCCTCCCATTTCAGACAGTTTCACAATGTGGCAAATGTTTTGAGGGGAAAATAGGATGTGTGCTTGAAGCTCTTGAAGTCTCTAGTTTTGTCTTTTCTGAAAAATTACTAGTAATAGTTCTGCATGTCTCTCTGACTTCAAGAAGCAGCTCTCTGCCTGGACAAAACCACAGTTCTCAGCATCTTGCCTCATCTTAGACTCTAGACCCTGCCCATGGTGGAAGTGGGTACAGAAAGACCTTCTCCCCAGGATCCTGGGCTCCTCTAGTCTTCTTTGCTTCAGTAGCTCTGATAACTCTAAAATAATGATTGTATGATTATAATTATTTTCAGCAGAAACATTGGTTTGCTACCAACCACCATTCTCCTTGGTGAGAAGATACTTTTAAAAGTATCTTCTTTACGTAAAAGAGATACTTTTAGAGTCCAGACCTTTCTCATGTAGCTTCTATGGCGGAATCTTTCTGTCTTGCCTTTCCTTCCATAAGATCCTTGCTGGTCCCTTTAGGAGTTGCCTCTTAAAAAGGAGGTATAAAATTTTGAGTCATCAGCATATAGCCACTTGAGGTATCTGAAGTCATGCGTCTGGATATGATGATATAGGACAATTGTGTAGATTAAATTCTGTGTTGTGAGACTAGCTATAGGACAGGACTATGAGGAATATAACACTTAAGCAACAAACAAGGAATCTCCAGAAAGATGAGGAGGAAGAAAAGAAAGAAAGAAAAGGAAAGGAAAGGGAAAGGGAAAGGGAGAAGAGGAATATCTGAAGAAGGTGAAATCAGAGGCCATGAGAAGAGAATATTTCAACAAAGAGGTTACATCAAGTTATGTTAGAAAGGATAAGAAATTTCAAACTGAAAAGTGTCCCATGGATTGAGCAATGATGACACTTATTATATTACAACATTCTTATGAGGAAAGCTTATAAATTATACAGGAGTAAAATTATCCTACTTTTATTTTTGATCTACTATACTACATATTTTTATCTATTGTCATTTCTTGATTATTCATTAGATAAGACTTTTAGCTTTTCTTTTTATTTTTTTAATTTTTATTTATTTATTCATGAGAGACACAGACACAGGCAGTGGGAGAAGCAGGCTCCACACAGCCCGACGTGGGACTCGATCCCAGGACTCCAGGATCACACCCTCGGCCAAAGGCGGCGCTAAGCCGCTGAGCCACCCTGGCCTCACCCTAGCTTTTCTTTAGAACTAAAACATAAACCAAAACTAAAACATAATTTTAGTATGTATATATGCATGTATTCATATTTACTGGTTTCTTTTAATGATAATTAAGTCTGGTTAACTTGGTTTCTCAAGTTTTTTTGTTGTCCAAAACTATTTAGCAGTTTCTTCTTAACATTTCTTTGCCGTTTTGGGTGTTTGATGAAATTATTATTTTAAATGACATTAATTTCAAATTTATTCAGAACTGCTCATGTGGATTAGTAGAATACTAGTTCTTTTCTCTTTGTTATACTTCTTTAAAAAATAAAACAAAACCAGGGCACTTTTAGACCAGTTAAGCAATATAATCTTAACTCTGTAGGAACTCTTTCTGTAGTAAATTTGTCTGTGTAGAAATTTTTTCTGACTTACCACCCAAAATGAATGTCTTGACAATCCGTAGCAAGGTGACTGGTTTTGACCTCAAAGTCACCTTGTTACGTAGCTGCCTTCTTCACTGGGGCAAAAGAGCTTGCTTTCCATACTGAGCTTTTTTCGAGTTGGATTCTCTTTTGTTAAGTTGCTTTTGTGGTATTCTTAAGTAAGAATAGCACATTTGGAACTTCTGAAGTTTCTTTTGGATCATATTAGACTTTTTTTTTGTCTACAAGTAGGTCATCATTGCTGTTAACTGATTCTGTTCCTTCATAAGTGGAAGGATGGTTAAAATTCCAGGATGTGCTCCTTTGTGTGTTGACAGTTCTCTTTGAGATTTTATAGAATTTTATCAAGTCATAGCTATGGCTTATGAAGGAGGAAAAGATAGTGAGAGTGAAGAGTAGAGGACAGCTTTCTTGAAACAGCTATCAAGCAGTTATTTCTTATTTCATTAATTTTCCAGGGATATGTGTTTAGCAATAACAAAGGACTTATAAACAACTTTGTATTTAATACTGCACAGGATTTTTATTGATAAATGTTGCTTGTTTTTTTTTTAATGTAAGCTTTGTTTATGGTGGATTTAATCAGTGTATCCTTGGAGGGGTACATCTGCTCATAAATAAATCATAGCCAGAGTAGAGGTAATGACTCAGGCTGGTGATTAGAAGTAGAAGATCCCAGAGCCAGGCTGAGAGATACCTTGATAGAGAAACTAATGGATTGTATTTATATACAGTTTTTACCATTGTAGGCTTTGCACCATAGGAGCTGATATCAAGGAAGGAATATTAAGGAAAGGTGGTGGCTCCTGTTCAGAAGTGACTCAGTAGACTTTGGGCTGTCAGTAGTGCTGATGTGGTCCATTACATGGCTTCTCCTGCCACTAGATGGAATACCTACTATGTAGGTTGCCTCTAAAACACATATTTTAGAACTAATTAAACAAGATCATGGTCAAATAATGAAATGAGGGCAGTCTGGGTGGCTCAGCGGTTTAGCGCCGCCTTCAGCCCAGGGCGTGATCCTGGAGACCTGGAATCAAGTCCCACGTCAGGCTCCCTGCATGGAGCCTGCTTCACCCTCTGCCTGTGTCTCTGCCTCTCTCTCTCTCTCTCTCTCTTTCTCTCTCTTTCTCTCTGTCTCTCATGAATAAATAAAATCTTTTTAAAAAAATAATGAAATGTGTGGTTTTTTTTTTTAAATATTTATATTTGTGGGGCACCTTGTGGCTCAGTTGGTTAATTGTCTGCCTTCTGCTCAGGTCATGATCTCAGGGTCCTGGGATCAAGCTCCACATCAGGCTCCTTGCTCAGCGGGCAGTCTGCTTCTCTCTTTCTCCCTCTACCACTTCCCCGGCTTGTGCTCTCTTGCTCTCTCCCTGTCAAGTAAATACATAAAATCTTTTTTTTTTTTTTTTTTTTTTACTTATTTATTCATGACAGAGAGAAAGAGAGGCAGAGACACAGAGACACGGGCAGAAGGAGAAGCAGGCTCCATGCAAGGAGCCCGATGTGGGACTCAGTCCTGCGACTCTGGGATAATGCCTTGAGCCAAAGGCAGACACTAAACCGCTGGGCCTCCCAGTTGTCCCATAAATACATAAAATCTTTAAAAAATATATTTCATGTATTTATTAGAGACCAAGAGAGCATGCACTGCAGTAGGGAGGAGAGCAAAGGGGGAGGAAGAGGGGCAAGCAGACCCTACACTGAGCACAGAGCCTGACAAGTCCTCGGATCATGACCTGAGCTGAAACCAAGAGTTGGACATTTAACTGACAGAGCTACCCAGGCTCCCCAAAATGAAATGTTGAAGAAATATCTATTTCAAATCAACACTAGGAATTGTCTCAGTTTGTTATATCTGTTTGAGTTAGTTATAAACACTTGTAAAAACCCTAGATATTTTTTAACATGGAATTTTCACTAGTCTTCTATAAATTTTTCAATATTCATTATTCATCTGATGCCCTTACGTATTAGTTTTCTGTTTCTGTGTAACATATTACTACAAATTTAGTAGGTTAAAACAACACATATCTCACTTTCTGTGAGTCAGGAGTCTAGGCATATCTAAGCTACATCCTCTGCCTGCAATCTTACAAGGTTATAATCTTATCATAGGCTTGACTTGGGAGGGATCTCTTTCCAAGTTCACTCAGGTAGATGTATCTTTAAGCACATGATTTCAAATATTTAACTTACTTTAATAAGTCTTAACTTTATTAATCTTTTAAGTTTATCTCTTTGCCAAGTTTCCATTTATTTTCTCTGTAATTTAGAACATTCTTTTAACATTCTTTGATAAACCATATTATGTATTTTGTGTACAAAACTGTGTTTAAACTACAATATTACATAAAGACTTAAAACTTTAAATATAAATACATATTGTGTCAGGATCATTAGATAAAATCATTAGATAAAATCCAGAATTCAGTAACAAACTGTATCAAGAACTGTTCTGAGAGGAATTGATCTGGCAAGTTGAGGGTCCCTGGTAACTTTGGCCAGATTGGTCAAAGATAGGTTTCAGTGATAGGAATAAAATTCAGATTGCAGTGGGATAAAAATAACAAGTAAAAAAATTTATTTTAAAAAACTTTAAAGGAGTTTTGCTGTTAAAGGCAACAGAGGATTGGGTCAGTAGGTGGAGGAGAATATAGGATTAAGAAAGGGTTTTATTTTAAATTTTTAAAACAACAAATATTGTGGCATATTTGAATGCTGATGACAGTGCTTCAGTTAAGAGAAGATTATTTGGAGAGAGAATGTTTATTAGGGATCAGGGTCTTTGGGTTGGGAAAGTCTTTGCAAAGGGATCTGTTGGCAAATGGAAGAACTGGCTTCAGAAAAATTCAGGAGCAGTTATTTTACTGTACAACAGCTGATGGAAAGATGGTATTTTTTCTGATTATCTCTGCTTTTTTAATAGACAGTTTTTTAATTGTCAATTAAACGGATTTTTTGTTTTTTTTTAATTTATTTTTTTAAAGATTTTATTTATTTATGGATGACAGACAGAGATAGAGGCAGAGACACAGGCAGAGGGAGAAGCAGACTCCATGCAGGGAGCCCGACATGGGACTCAATCCTGGGTCTCCAGGATCACACCCCAAGCCGAAGGCAGTGCTAAACCACTAAGCCACCGGGGCTGCCCTAAACAGTTTTTTTTTTTTAATAACTTATTTTTTATTGGTGTTCAATTTACCAACATACAGAATAACACCCAGTGCTCATCCCGTCAAGTGTACCCCTCAGTGCCCATCACTCATTCACTCCCACCCCCCGCCCTCCTCCCCTTCCATCACCCCTAGTTCGTTTCCCAGAGTTAGGAGTCTTTATGTTCTGTTTCCCTTTCTAATATTTCCCACACATTTCTTCTCCCTTCCCTTATATTCCCTTTCACTATTATTTATATTCCCCAAATGAATGAGAACATACAATGTTTGTCCTTCTCCGATTGACTTACTTCACGCAGCATAATACCTTCCAGTTCCATCCACGTTGAAGCAAATGGTGGGTATTTGTTGTTTCTAATGGCTGAGTAATATTCCATGTGTACATAGACCATATCTTCTTTATCCATTCATCTTTCGATGGACACCGAGGCTCCTTCCACAGTTTGGCTATTGTGGACATTGCTGCTAGAAACATCGGGGTGCAGGTGTCCCGGCGTTTCATTGCATCTGAATCTTTGGGGTAAATCCCCAACAGTGCAATTGCTGGGTTATAGGGCAGGTCTATTTTTAACTCTTTGAGGAACCTCCACACAGTTTTCCAGAGTGGCTGCACCAGTTCACATTCCCACCAACAGTGTAAGAGGGTTCCCTTTTCTCCACATCCTCTCCAACATGTGTGGTTTCCTGCCTTGTTAATTTTCCCCATTCTCACTGGTGTGAGGTGGTATCTCATTGTGGTTTTGATTTGTATTTCCCTGATGGCAAGTGATGCAGAGCATTTTCTCATGTGCATGTTGGCCATGTCAATGTCTTCCTCTGTGAGATTTCTCTTCATGTCTTTTGCCCATTTCATGATTGGATTGTTTGTTTCTTTGGTGTTGAGTTTAATAAGTTCTTTATAGAACTTGGAAACTAGCCCTTTATCTGATACGTCATTTGCAAATATCTTCTCCCATTCTGTAGGTTGTCTTTTAGTTTTGTTGACTGTATCCTTTACTGTGCAAAAGCTTCTTATCTTGATGAAGTCCCAATAGTCCATTTTTGCTTTTGTTTCTTTTGCCTTCATGGATGTATCTTGCAAGAAGTTAACTGGCTGAGTTCAAAAAGGGTGTTGCCTGTGTTCTCCTCTAGGATTTTGATGGACTCTTGTCTCACATTTAGATCTTTCATCCATTTTGGGTTTATCTTTGTATATGGTGAAAGAGAATGGTCTAGTTTCATTCTTCTGCATGTGCATGTCCAATTTTCCCGGCACCATTTATTGAAGAGACTGTCTTTCTTCCAGTGGATAGTCTTTCCTCCTTTATCAAATATTAGTTAACCATAAAGTTCAGGGTCCACATCTGTGTTCTCTATTCTGTTCCATTGATCTATGTGTCTGTTTTTGTGCCAGTACCACACTGTCTTGATGACCACAGCTTTGTAGTACAACCTGAAAACTGGCATTTTGAAACCCCCAGATATGGTTTTCTTTTTTAAAATTCCCCTGGCTATTCGGGGTCTTTTCTGATTCCACACAAATCTTAAAATAATTTGTTCTAACTCTCTGAAGAAAGTCCATGGTATTTTGATAGGGATTGCATTAAACGTGTAAATTGCCCTGGGTAACATTTGACATTTTCACAATATTAATTCTGCCATTCCATGAGCATGGAATATTTTTCCATCTCTTTGTGTCTTCCTCAATTTCTTTCAGAAGTGTTCTATAGTTTTTAGGGTATAGATCCTTTACCTCTTTGGTTAGGTTTATTCCTAGGTATCTTATGCTTTTGGGTGCAATTGTAAATGGGATTGACTCCTTAATTTCTCTTTCTTCAGTCTCATTGTTAGTGTATAGAAATGCCATTGATTTCTGGGCATTGATTTTGTATCCTGCCACGCTACCATATTGTTGTATGAATTCTAGCAATCTTGGGGTGGACGCTTTTGGGTTTTCTATGTAGAGTATCATGTCATCGGCAAAGAGGGAGAGTTTGACTTCTTCTTTGCCAATTTGAATGCCTTTAATGTCTTTTTGTTGTCTCGTTGCCGAGGCTAGGACTTCCAGCACTATGTTGAATAGCAGTGGTGAGAGTGGACATCCCTGTCTTGTTCCTGATCTTAGGCTCCCAGTGCTTCCCCATTGAGAATGATATTTGCTGTGGGCTTTTCGTAGATGGCTTTTAAGATGTCGAGGAATGGATGCTGTATTTTGTCAAATGCTTTCTCTGCATCTAATGAGAGGATCATATGGTTCTTGGTTTTTCTCTTGCTGATATGATGAATCACATTGATTGTTTTACGAGTGTTGAACCAGACTTGTGTCCTGGGGATAAATCCTACTTGGTCATGGTGAATAATTTTCTTAATGTACTGTTGGATCCTATTGGCTAGTATCTTGTTGAGAATTTTTGCATCCACGTTCATCAGGGATATTGGTCTGTAATTCTCCTTTTTGGTGGGGTCTTTGTCTGGTTTTGGAATTAAGGTGATGCTGGCCTCATAGAACGAATTTGGAAGTACTCCATCTCTTTCTATCTTTCCAAACAGCTTTAGTAGAATAGGTATGGTTTCTTCTTTAAACGTTTGATAGAATTCCCCTGGGAAGCCATCTGGTCCTGGACTTTTGTGTCTTGGGAGGTTTTTGATGACTGCTTCAATTTCCTCCCTGGTTATCGGCCATTTCAGGTTTTCTATTTCTTCCTGTTCCAGTTTTGGTAGTTTGTGGCTTTCCAGGAATGCGTCCATTTCTTCTAGATTGCCTAATTTATTGGCGTATAGCTGTTCATAATATGTTTTTAAAATCGTTTGTATTTCCTTGGTGTTGGTAGTGATCTCTCCTTTCTCATTCATGATGTTATTAATTTGAGTCTTCTCTCTCTTCTTTTTAATAAGGCTGGCTAATGGTTTATCTATCTTATTAATTCTTTCAAAGAACCAACTCCTGGTTTTGTTGATCTGTTCCATGTTCTTCTGGTCTCGATTTCGTTGAGTTCTGCTCGAATCTTTATTAACTCTCTTCTTCTGCTGGGTGTAGGATCTATTTGCTGTTTTTTCTCTAGCTCCTTTATGTGTAAGGTTAGCTTTTGTATTTGAGTTCTTTCCAGTTTTTGAATGGATGCTTGTATTGCGATGTATTTCCCCCTCAGGATTGCTTTTGCTGCATCCCAAAGATTTTGAACGGTTGTATCTTCATTTTCATTAGTTTCCATGAATCTTTTTAATTCTTCCTTAATTTCCTGGTTGACCCTTTCATCTTTTAGCTGGATGGTCCTTAACCTCCACGTGTTTGAGGTCCTTCCAAACTTCTTGTTGTGATTTAATTCTAATTTCAAGGCATTATGGTCTGAGAATATGCAGGGGATGATCCCAATCTTTTGGTATCGGTTCAGACCTGATTTGTGACCCAGTATGTGGTCTATTCTGGAGAAAGTTCCATGTGCACTTGAGAGAATGTGTATTCAGTTGAGTTTGGATGTAAAGTTCTGTAGATATCTGTGAAATCCATCTGGTCCAGTGTATCATTTAAAGCTCTCGTTTCTTTGGAGATGTTGTGCTTAGAGGACCTATGTAGTATAGAAAGAGCTAGATTGAAGTCACCAAGTATAAGTGTATTATTATCTAAGTATTTCTTCACTTTGGTTATTAATTGATTTAAATATTTGGCAGCTCCCACATTCGGGGGATATATATTGAGGATTGTTAAGTCCTCTTGTTGGATAGATCCTTTAAGTATGATATAGTGTCCCTCTTCATCTCTCACTACAGTCTTCGGGGTAAATTTTAGTTTATCAGATATAAGGATGGCTACCCCTGCTTTCTTTTGAGGACCATTTGAATGGTAAATGGTTCTCCAACCTTTTATTTTCAGGCTGTAGGTGTCCTTCTGTCTAAAATGAGTCTCTTGTAGACAGCAAATAGATGGGTCCTGCTTTTTTTATCCAGTCTGAAACCCTGCACCTTTTGATGGGGTCATTAAGCCCGTTCACATTCCGAGTTACTATTAAGAGATATGAGTTTAGTGTCATCATGATATCTATTCAGTCCTTGTTTTTGTGGATTGTTCCACTGAACTTCTTCTTAAAGGGGAATTTTAAGAGTCCCCCTTAAAATTTCTTGCAGAGCTGGTTTGGAGGTCACATATTCTTTCAGTTCCTGCCTGTCTTGGAAGCTCTTTATCTCTCCTTCCATTTTGAATGAGAGCCTTGCTGGATAAAGTATTCTTGGTTGCATGTTCTTCTCATTTAGGACCCTGAATATATCCTGCCAGCCCTTTCTGGCCTGCCAGGTCTCTGTGGAGAGGTCTGCTGTTACCCTAATACTCCTCCCCATAAAAGTCAGGGATTTCTTGTCTCTTGCTGCTTTAAGGATCTTCTCTTTATCTTTGGAATTTGCAAGCTTCACTATTAAATGTCGAGGTGTTGAATGGTTTTTATTGATTTTAGGGGGGGATCTCTCTATTTCCTGGATCTGACCGCCTGTTTCCCCTCCCAGATTAGGAAAGTTTTCAGCTATGATTTGTTCAAATACATATTCTGGCCCTCTGTCCCTTTCGGTGCCCTCGGGAACCCCAATTAAACATAGGTTTTTCTTCCTCAGGCTGTCGTTTATTTCCCTTAATCTATCTTCATGCTCTTTTAATTGTTTGTCTCTTTTTTCCTCAGTTTCCCTCTTTGCCGTCAACTTGTCTTCTATGTCACTCACTCGTTCTTCCACCTCGTTAACCCTCGTCGTTAGGACTTCTAGTTTGGATTGCATCTCATTCAATTGATTTTTAATTTCTGCCTGATTGGATCTAAATTCTGCAGTCATGAAGTCTCTTGAGTCCTTTATGCTTTTTTCTAGAGCCCCCAGTAGCTGTATAATAGTGCTTCTGAATTGGCTTTCTGACATTGAATTGTAATCCAGATTTTGTAACTCTGTGGGAGAGAGGACTGTTTCTGATTCTTTCTTTTGAGGTGAGGTTTTCCTTCTAGTCATTTTGCTCAGTGCAGAGTGGCCAAAAACAAGTTGTATTGGGAAAAGGAGAAAAAGAGAGGAGAGAAAGAAGGAAAGAAAAGAGAAAAAGAAAAAAAAAAGGAAGAAAAAAAGAGAAAAGAAGAAAAAGAAAGAAAAAGAAAGAAAGGAAATAAAGGTGGGGGAAGCAAACAGAAATCAAAAAGAAAAAAAAAAAAAAAAACCACGGGGATGTATCTTCTGATTCTGTATATTTTAAGTCCCTTGACTTCCCCTGGAACTTGTCCGTCTAGTTGGTCTTCTGGGGGAGGGGCCTGTTGTGCTGATTTTCAGGTGTTAGCACTTGGGGGGGCTGCTCTGCCCCCGGCCTGGTGCAGGGCTCAGTGGGGGTTGTTTACCCCGTGAGGCCCCAGGAGGAACAACCCCAGTGGCGGGGCCAGCCCTGGAGCCCTGGCTTCAGCTCCCGCAGTAACTACAGAGCTCTCCGTCTGCAGGGCCTGGATATTCCGGGGCGGGGCCGCTGATCTGCTCTGCTTGGGGCAGGAGCGTCCTTGCTGTCCTTTCCTCCCGGCCTCTGCCTGTCCCGGGGGAAGGCCGGATTCTGGGCTGTGTCCTGGCGCCCTGGGCTCCCGGGCCTGCGCTGTTGGATTCGCGCTCCCGGCTGCGGATCTCCCCGAGACCCTCCGAGCTGCTCCCGGGGCCGCGCAGCCCCCTCCTTGGAGCCGCAGCCGGATCCCCTCCGAGCTGTTCCGGGTCCAGCTGTGCGTGTTGCAACCCTTTAGGGAGCTCGCCGCGGGGTGTGGCGCACTCTCCTGGGCGCGCAGGTGTCTGTTAGTGTCCCAGGGAGCCCGAGGGTATCCCCGCCCTCCTGGGGTCCTGCTCTAACTCCCTGCGAGCCCCTTTCCGCCGGGAAGGTCGGTGCAGCTCCTGCGTCTCCGGGACGGGGCTCTCCTGTCCTGGGGACACTCGCCCTGGCCTTAGCACGGCTCCTCGCGGGGCCCCTCCCCCTTGGAGGCCTTTGTTTCTTTATTTCTTTTCCCCCGTCTTCCTTCCTTGATAGAAGCGCGAACTCTTCTCACTGTAGCATTCCAGGTGTTCTCTCTTTAAATCTCAGGCGGAATTCGTAGATTTTCAGGCTGATTTGAAGGTTATCTAGGTAATTTGGTGGGGACAGGTGATTTGGGGACCCTACTCTTCCGCCTTCTTGCCCCTCCCTCTAAACAGTTTTTTTAATAAGACAATAGCTCAGAGAGAAAAGATTAGAGATGTTAGGATTTGAGGACAAGCCTAGAAACAGCTAATCCAGAGACCGTGAGCATGGCTATTTTTCTTCAATAGGCATAGAATAAGCAGCGAGTTGGATATAACCAGGATTATTTCCTTAAAAAAAACAAAACAAACAAACAAAAAGCAGAGACAGACATTGAATTTAAGTGTGTAAAGAGATTGTCATAATGAACTATCAGATGTCTTGAGATAAAGTAGGAACTAAGATTGAATGGATTAATGAATAGTCAAGAAGTAGGGGGAATCAGTGGTCTCGATGTTTTGCTGGGGGTAAGACTATTGCCATGGATATCACTAGAGAAAGCCAGTAATTTAGGAGCCCATAAAGATGAGGTATTTTAAGTCAACATTTCAGCTATATTGCAGCCGTTGCTCATGATCAAGTGTGAATATGACTAATCAAAATTGTTGGAAGTGAAGAAATGAAGAAAAGGAGAATCCAGATTGTTAAATGGATGTATAAATCACCAAGAAGGATGAGTCTATTAGTGGAAGAAAGGAGTACTATTAATGAGATACTAAGCTCAGGTATTGAAACTTCCTGAAAATCTTTCTTCCCCCAACCACCATCAAATTAAAAATAGCTTTTTAAATAAGATAAATACATGTTTATTAAGAAAAACATAGGCAATACATAAAATTAGAATAAAATGAAAATGGTTTACATTCTCATTATATTGTCTATATTTTAGTGAATATCCTTAGACTTTTTCTCTATCCATAAAAAAATCTTTAAAAAATATAAGATCATACAAGTTATTTATTAGTATTTTATTTTTTAAAATTAACCAGAGATAGCTGCAAATAACTGCAAATATATAGAAAGATACATCATTTTTACTTGCTGTAGGATATTCCAGGATATGGACTATTATTTAGTTAACCACTCTGTATTTTACTATTGCTATGTAACAAATAACCCAAAACTTAGTGGTATTAAACAACAGTTATCATTTATTATCTCTCATGATTTCTGTTCAAGAATTTGGAAAGATCTTGGCTAGCCAGTTCTCTCTCATAGTCTCTCATGCAGTTAAAGTGGTATGTCAGCTACGCTGACTGAGACTGGAGAATCAATCCACTTCTAAGGTGGTTCACTCATGTGCTGGCAGGTTGGGCCTAGGTTTCTCTCCATATGGACCTCTCCTGGGGGCTTCTTCAGTGTCTTCATGTCATGGAGCTGGTTTCTCCAGAAGGAGTAGCACAACAGAGGAAGAAACTATAGTGTCTTTTATGACCTATCTGCAAAGTCTCTCATTGTCACTTGTGACATACTCTGTTGGTTGCACAAAGCCAACCCTAACCCATTGTAGGAAGAAACTAGTTAAAAGCCGTGAATCACCAGGGTCATCTTGGGGGCTGGGTACCACAATCACCCTTCAATTGGTAGTCATATAACTTATTTATATAAGTTATTTCTATATATATGTCATATATATAATATATAAGTTATTATATATATATAAGTCATATAACTTATTTATATAAGACTACATGTATAGTTCCAGAAGTGAAGTTACTCTGTTAAAGGCTAATTACATTTAAAATGTTGATAGGTCTTACCATATTACTTTTCAGAAAGCTTATACCTATTTAATTTCTAGATCAGTCTATGAGAGTACATTTCCCTTACCCTCACCAATAATGAGAGTTCTTAATTATTATAATCTTTACCAGTATGATATTATACACACACACACATACACATACACACACACACTTTTAAACTTGTATCTATTATTGAGATTGAACAATTTCCTTGTGTTTGTTGGCCCATTACATTTCTCCTTTTGTGTGTATATATACTGTACATGGCATATGTCTATTTTTTAAATTTGTGTTGATTTTTTTTCCTTAAGGTTTTGTGACCTGAGTTGATATCAAGAGTTAGGTGCTTAACTGACTGAGCCACCCAGGTGCTCCTCTGATTATTTCTAAGATCTCATTTCTTTGTTATGAAATAGAGGTGTTTTTTTCCCTCAGTTTACTGTTTTGTTTTTGTTTTTGTTTTTTACTATTTTTTACTTTATTTTTGGCCTTACAGAAATTTTTGATGTTTATTGTAGTCAAATTTGTTTTCTTCCTTTATCTTTTGGTTTGTGAACTGCTTTGGAAGGTGAATCCTACCAGAAGATTGTAAACGTGATCTTGTATAATTATTCTAATACTCTTGTAGTTTTCTTATTGTGATTGTTTATTTGTATAGATATTTAATTCTTTAAGAATGTACTTTTGAATTTGGTATAAAGTTAAAATCTAAACTTTTATTAAATAACCAGTCGTTACAGTGCTAGTTTTGAAAGCCATCCTTTCTTCACTATGGCAGTTAGTTTTCCACTCAATATCCATTCTCTCTAACCTTTTTTTCTGATAGAACTCCAATTTTATTCAACTTTCTACCTTCCAGAAAGTAGCTATGTGCTGCCATTCAGGGAATGAGTCCAAATTGAGGCAAACCAATCATGGTGGTCCCACTCCTCTGTTGATGATTAACCTAAGGATGGATATTTAACATGAGCTTCTGAGAATGTGTGCTTGTTCTTTTTTTTTTTTTTTTTTTTTGAGATTTTATTTATTAATTTGAGAGAGAGAAAGAGAGAGCATGAGTAGGGGATGAGGAAGGTCAGAGGAGAAAGAGAAGCAGCTACCCCATTGAGCAGGGAGCCAGATGCGGGGCTTCATCCCGCGACACTGGGATCATGACCTGAGCCGAAGACAGACCTTAACTGACTCAGCCAACCAGGTGCCCCAAGGTATGCTTATTCTTAAAAAAGATCCAAGACGTGAGTAGTATTTAATTTCTGCCTCTGGAGGAGTGCTGCAGCCATCAAGTGACTACTATAAGGGAAGCCAGTTTGAGAACAATGCTATCCTGGAAGAGTGAGAAGATGAAAGGACCTGAGTCTTAGAGAGCATCCTTGAGCTTTTGAATTAACCTATCCTGTGACCATATTAACTCAGGCATTCCTATTATATTCCTATTGGCTAAATTTTCTCATTGTTTAAGTCTCATTGAATTAGATTTTATGCTACCTGCAGCCAAATGCACCCTGACTGGTACACCTACTGATATGAAATATATAGTACCATACCATGTATTTAATATGGCTTTGTACTAGGTTTTACTTTCTAGACTTACCAGCTTTATTCCTTGTCCTCATTTTTCTCTTTTGGATATTAACTTTTCTTATCCTCCCCCATTTTTCCCCAGAAAAACTTAAGAATCTAATTAATATTTATAGTTCTACTTTCTTTCTTTCTTTCCTTTTTTTTTAAAGCCCAATATGGGGCTTGAATTCATGATCCTGAGATTAAGACCTGAGCTGAGATCAGGAATCAGGCACTTAACTGACTGAGCCACACAGGCATCTCTCTCTCTCTCTCTCTCTCTCTCTCTCTCTCTGTTTTCTCTTTGATTTCATTTGTCAAGTATATTTTTAACATTTGCTTGTATTTAGAGTATTTCTTTTTTTTTAATTTCTTTTTATTGGTGTATTTAGAATATTTCTTAATCACTGTATTAAAACAGATTTGCCTTTTTTTATATGTAGTCAGCTTTACTGAGATATAATTTACATACTATGTAGTTAATTTAAGATGTATAACCTTGGTTTTTAGTGTGTTCATGGAGTTTTACAAGCATCACCAGTTTTAGAACATTTTTATGACCTCCAAAGGAAACCATGTACTGATAAGTAATCACTTCCCATCCCCTGCACCCCACCACCACCGCTATTCGGCCCTACGCGATTACCAATTTACTTTTTGTCTGTATGGATTTACCTACTTTGGACATTGATATAAATGGAATTATATAGAATGCAGTCCTTTGTGATCAGCTAGCTTATTTCACTTTCAAGGTTCAAAGTATTATGTATATATCAGCGCATTTCTTTTTATTGCTAAATTATATTGCATTGTATGAGTATGGCCTATTTTATTTATCCATTCATCAACTGTGGGACATTAGGTTGTTTGCATGTTTTGGCTACTATGAATAATGCTGTTATAAACATTTGTGTACATATTTTTTGGGTGAACGTGTGTTTTAATTTCTTTGGGATATAAATCTGAGGATAGAATTGCTGATCATCTGGTAACTATGTTTAATCACTTGAGGAACTGTGATATGATTTTCCAAAGTGGTGGCATCATTTTATAGTGTAAAATGTACAGCCAGTACAGTATTTTACAGCCAGCAGTATTTTAGGGTTTCGATATCACCACATGACTTGGGTTTTTTTTTTGTTGAACGGAGAACTGTAGTTTTTGTATGGTAAAATATACATAACATAAAATTTACCATTTTAATCATTTATAAGTACAGTTCTGTGGCATTAAGTACATTGTTGTACAGTCATCACCACCATCCACCTCTACAACTGTTTTATCTTCCCAAACTGAGACTCCATACCTATTAAACACTAACTCCCCATTCCCTTCTCCCTGCAGTCCCTGGCAACCATCATTCTACTTTCTGTCTCTGAATTTGACTACACTAGCAGCAGGTACCTTACGTGAGTGGAATCATGCAGTATTGTTCTTCTATGACTGGCACATTTCACTAGCATAATATCCTCAAGAGAGCCTGTTTTTGTTTTTTAGATGTTATTTTTAAGTAATCTCCCTACCAAACGTGCTGCTCAAACTTACAACCCTGAGATCAAGAGTTACATGCTCCACCAATTGAGCCAGCTGGGCACCCCAAGACCCTGATTTTTTTAAAGATGGTGTTTGATGCATATCTTTTATCAACTTATTTTATACTTTTTATATACCACCCTACCATGTTTTTTTAAAAAAAAACTTTTTTCAGTATATATAAAAAATAATAAATAAAAATTTTTAAAAAATGAAAACTTTTTTTAGTATATATAATACTATTTACTTTTTTCCTCTTTAAGATTTTTGAAATTGAAATATATATTTAATTCTATTATTGTTCTCTTTTATAATTCCCTTTATGTTATATGTGTATATGTTTATGTGTTGGCTTAAAAGGAAATTGTATTATGATAGGATTGTGGGGAATTCTCTCCTACCCATAATTCATTTCATTCATGTTTTTTTTTGTATAATATAGGATTTCAGATAAAATTATAGCCACTAAATTATTATCTTTATATAATATAAAACACATTATATTTATAAAAGCATAGTCCCTGGAATCATACTGCCTGTTTGAATCACAGCTCTGCCACTTACCAGCTATGTGGCTTCACTGAAATTACTTAACTTTTCTGTGTCTCACTTGTCTCATTTGTGACAGCAGGATAATGTTACCTGCCTCATTGCTAGGATTAAGTAAATTAATATACTTAATGCACTTAGAACAGTACCTGGCACATAATAGTGCCAGGTAAGCACTTGCTGCTATTATTGTCATTAGCGTTCTTTTTGAGGAATTATTATTGACACATTTTATTTTATAAGTATATTGATTTATTTTTTATTCTTTTTGTTGATTTTTCTTCCTCACTACTAGTATTTTTATTATGACTTCTTTCTTGAAGTCATGTGTTGTTTTTTTTTTTTTTAAGATTTTATTTATTTATTCATGAGAGACACACAGAGAGGCAGAGACAACAGGCAAAGAAGAAGCAGGCTCCATGCAGGGAGCCTGACGTGGGACTCGATCCCAGGTCTCTAGGATCAGGCCCTGGGCTGAAGGTGGTGCTAAACAGCTGAGCCACCCGGGCTGCCCCTGAAGTCATGTTTAAACCCTATCTTTTTGTACCTCTTTGAGTAGTTTTTTTCAGGCGTGATCTTATTTGCCACTGTATTTTTTATTTTTAGCCCCTATAACATTGTTCAACACATAATGGTTTCTCAGTAAAGATTTCATATATGTGGAGCTCTTGCTTGGCTGTTAAGTTCTGGTAAAAGGGTAGGCTAGAGGGAGACTGCAGGGCAGGAAGAGGAAAAAGAGACTTACTTCCCTCTGTTAATTGTCCCGTTTACTTTCCATCATCCTAGCAGTGTTTCTCCACAGCAGCAGTTCCTTCCCATAGCGATATCTGAGTTCATTTTGCAGTTTTTCTAACACAGCATCAGCGTAGTGAATCCCACTCACATCAGAAATGTCAGCACCACAAGCTGCTGCCTTTGGCCCAGGGCAGGATCCTGGAGTTCCGGGATCGAGTCCCATATTGGGCTCCCTGCATGGAGCTTGCTTCTCCCTCTGCCTGTGTCTCTGCCTCTCTGTGTCTCTCATGAATAAGTAAATAAAATCTATCTATCTATCTATCTATCTATCTATCTATCTATCTATCTATCTATCTATTTATTAAATATTTTATTTATTTATTCATGAGAGGCATAAAGAGAGAGAGGCAGAGACAGGCAGAGGGAGAAGCAGGCTCCATGCAGGGAGCCTGACGTGGGACTCGATGCCGGGACTCCAGAATCACACCCTGAGCCAAAGGCAGATGCTTAACCGCTGAGCCACCCAGGGATCCCCTCCCCTATTTTTTTTAAAGGTAAGTTAGCACTGATACAAGTTTTTTAAAAGCAACAACAACCACTGACTAAAAATACTATGAGGAGTAGAGATTTATTCATTCTTACATTCTGTACTTAAAAGGAGAAATCATTCAGTCTTAAAAAAATAACTACCTTTTCATAGGATTCCTTTTCTCTTTGTCTTGTCCACATCTCTATTTGTATCTACCCACCCTTCTCCTCCATAAAAAAAAAAAAAGAATAAAAGAATGAAGAAAGAAGAAGAAGGGAAGGAAGGAAGAAGGAAAAGAGGGAAGGAGGAAAAGGAGAGGAATGAAAAAGTGAAAGAAAGAAAAAAGAAAGAAGGGAGAGAGGAAAGGAAAATAAGAAGATACAGTCATGTTCAATTAATTGTTTTAGTAGAGTAACTCATAGAATCCAGATTTAGATTCTTTGACACTGCCATTTGGTTGTGTTGTTAAGGTAAACCTGTGTTTTTGGTGATGTATATAGTTTATATATGTTCAATAATTAAGATAATTTAGAAATCAGTATTTATCTTTTAAAAACTACTTCAAAGAAAAAATTTTAGAAACTTAGGTTTACCTTTTGACTTATGATTTTCTTTCCCTTGTTAAGGAAGGATAGTTTGGACTCTTGATTAAAATAAAATTAAGAATTAAAAAAATTTATCTGGAATTTCTTATTAAAAATCTAGATTTTAGGCTTAGAATATCATCCAGACTAGATAAATCACTTACTGTTGTTCAAGAAAAAAAAGCTGTCTGTTTTTTTTTTAATTATTGATTTTCTTTTGTTAATATTTTTTGAAGTTTATATATAATCTGATTTATTCTTAAATGTGTTTCGGGTATATTAGGTATGGTCCTTGAAATAAAGTATACCTGAGATGTAACGTTAGATTCTTTTCCTACTTATATCAACATGGTCTTCCATTGGCTATATACATTAATACATGTCTGATTCTGAACTTGAATGGTATACAAGTTTCTATAAACACTAAGACTGCATATATCTATTTTTATTTTGTCTATAACATGGTACATGTAGAGTGCTTATTAGCAAGTGTAAGAATGGATCATGATGTAAAAATGCCAAATAACTGGTAATGGTTGTTATACTGTCATTCTCTCAGTGAGCAAAATGTTAATTATAAGCCAACTTTAAAATGTATTCATTATAATAAATTATATTCATTGGGTAAAAATATAATCTGACTTTTGTTTTCTTGGCAGCAACTTGAATTGGTGGAACCAAGTGGCTGGATTCATGTTCCCTTAACTGATAACCATAAGAAGCCAACTCGCACATTCATGATACAGATTGCTGTTCTAGCCAATCACCAAAATGGAAGAGACACCCACATGAGACAAATTAAAATATACACACCAGTGGAAGAGAGCTCCATTGGTAAATTTCCTAGATGTACAACTATCGATTTCATGATGTATCGTTCAATAAGGTGACCTTAACACAGAACAAAAGTCATTAAACATATCATTGTTTTATCTCATCAGTAAATATATCTGGAATCTTTATTGAGAAAAGCATCAATTATTTTGCAATTTTGTATTCATCGAAGAGTACTTTATTGTAACTTTAATGAGTAAATTTTGGGTCATCCTATTTTTTATTTTCTTTAACATATAATAAAGCTTACATATTTTACATTATTAAAAAAAGATTTAAAGCCAATCATTAAATTTTTCAGTATATCAAAAGAAAAACAATTGAACTGAAAATTTTAAGAGATACACAATTTTTTACTAAGTGATTATTTCATACAGTGAACATGCATTAGGTAATAATTTATTGCATGTTTGGGAACAATATTTTATCAATAGATACTATCTTTAATAGGCCAAAATCATTTTTTTTCCTTTCTCTAGAGGAAGCTTCTTTTTTTAATATGGGACCTTTTAAAAAACAGTGTCAAAATACCTTAACATTAGATGTCTTATGAGAACCATTCTGATTTGGAGAATATAGTTAATTGTGACATAATTACTTCCATGAAATACTTTTAATCCCAGGGTTCTTTAAATCCTGATATTGGGTCAGAGATTGCTAGTATCATCTGCTATTTATCCCAGTTCTGCTGCTTATAGAAGAGTTCATTTCAAATTTGTGTCTGACACTGAAGCATAATGAGGGATAATGATTCTCCTAAAAATTTTAAAAGCATATAAAATTGTTCTTTGTATATAAAAATATTTTAAAGGAACTTAAATGTGTTTTCTTTCCATGGTTTAAAATGATTAGATTTGATTCTGTATCATTTTTCCCCCCATATGTCTATTACTTTTTAGGAGGATCATTGTTTAGCTACAAGAACTTCCACAGGTTGGTTAATTGTTTGGGAAAGATTCCTTGGTGGTTCTTGCATTGCTGGGTAGACTGAACTCTTAAGTAGTAAAGTTTTCGTTCTTTTTTTGTTTTAATTGAAGTATAGTTAACATACAATGTTCTGTTTGTTTCAAGTGTATAACATAGTGATTTGATAATTCTGTATGTTACTTAGTGCTCCCCAGGATGAGTGTAGTCACCATCTATCACCATACAAAGTAATTGACTATATTTTCTGTGTTGTACTTTTAATTTCCATGTTTTATTTATTTTATAACTCTTAATCCCATTTGCCTGTTCCACCCATCCCCCTAACTCCCTCCCCTCTAGCAACCACCAGTTTGTTCTCCATATTTGAGAGTTCGTTTGGTTTTGTAGACTACACATATAAGTGAAATCAGATGGTCTTTGTCTTTCTTTATTTGATTTACTTCACTTAGCATAATACCCTTTAGGTCCCTCGATATCATGAATGGCAAGATCTCATTTTTTACGGCTGAGTAATATTCTATCATGTGTATTTATATAGCACATCTTCTTTGTTCAACTACTGATGGACACTTTAGGTTGCTTCCATATCTTGGCTATTGTTAATAATCATTCAGTAAACATAGGGTTGCATATATCTTTTGAATTAGTGTTTTTGTTTTCTTTGGGTAAATACCCAAAGCAGTGGAATTGCTGGATCATATGGTAGTTCTTGTTTGTTTGTTTTTTTTAAGATTTTATTTATTTATTTGAGACATAAAGACAGTGTGTGCACACATGAGCTGGGGGGGTATGGGTGGTGGTGAGGAGAGGCAGAGTGAAACGGAGAAGCAGATTCCCCACTGAGCCAGGACCCTAACGTGGGATCCAATCCCAGGACCCAGAGATCATGACCTGAGCAGAAGGCAGACATTTCACCGACTAAGTCACCCAGGCACCTTATGGTAGTTCTGTTTTTTACTTTTTGAGGATCCTCCATACTGTTTTCGATAGTGGTTCCATCAATTTACATTCCCACCAACAATGCATAACAGTTCCCTTTTCTCCATATCCTTGTCAGCACTTGTTATTTTTTGTCTTTTTGATAATAGCCATTCTGACAGGTGGGAGGTGATATCTCATTATGGCTTTGATTTGCATTTCCTGGGTGATTAGTGATATTGAGCATTTTTTCATGTGTCTGTTAGTTATCTGAGTGTCTTCTTTGGAAAACTGTCTATTCAGTCGCTTTGCCTATTTTTTAATCAGATTGTTTTTTGGTGTTAAATTGTGTAGGTTCTTTACATATTTTGGGTATTAACTTCTTATTGGATATATCATAGCAAATATCTTCTCTCAATCAGTAGATTGCCTTTTTGTTTTATTGGTGGTTTCCTTTCCTGTGCAAAAGCTTTTTATTTTGATATAGTCCCAATATTTTATTTTTGCTTTTGTTTCACTTGCCTGAGGAGAAAAATCCACAAATACGCTGCTAAAGCTGATGTTCAACAGATTACTGCCTGTGTTTTCTTTTAAGAGTTTTATGTTTCAGGTCTCACATTTAGGTCTTTAATCCATTAAATAGTAAAGTTTAAAAAATAATTAGGTATATGCTTTATTCTGGCAAGGAGTACTAATTTACATGAATACTATAAAAAAGGGTTTCATTTTTTCACTCAGTAGAATCTCTGCTGTTCTTTCTATGAGTTCCAAAAATAGTTTTATTGTTATTTTCATTTTGTTTCTTTGAAGTAAGCACGGTAGGTGATCTCTAGCGTCACCAAAAAAAATCTGTAACCAAGACTCATTTCGGACCAGCACATTAATCCAAATGTAGATGTGTGATGCTGGAAATGGTAGAAGAGAGGAAAACATATGGATAAGAATTAAAAGAAAAGGAAAGAGGGTCACCTGGGTGGCTCAGTTGGTTAAGTGTCTCTCTCAGCTCAGGTCTTGATCTCAGGGTTGTGAGTTCAAGTCCTATTATGTTGGGCTCCATGCTGGGTATGGAACCTACTTAAAAACAAAAACAAAACAAAACAAAACAAAACAAAGAAAAAAGAAAAGGAGAGAATCAAGAAAATAATGGCAGTATTCACTAGGTACTGTATTTAATGTTTTGCTTTAGTCTAATAAGGAAAACATTCATGTAAACATAGGGTCTTAGGAAAAGAGAGAAATCTAATAAAAAGTACAGAAGGTTTTATTAGTAATGTTACTATTTGCTAAATCCTTCTTAAAATTTTGCTTAGAAGAAACAAGGAAGAGGACTAATTATCATTATCATTTACATGATCCACTCTGTTATCTCCTATTAATAGTTTAAGAGGCTCCTAAAATCAGGAGGGATAAAGAAGAATGTTGAGAAAATCAGTACGTTTTCTATTTCTACTCTTATTCTTTATTTTTTATATGCCAGCTGGCTGATCACCTTTATTAGGCATGGGAAAACTTGGTAGCTGAGTATTATGGAGATAATGCATCCCTTTTTATAAGGATTATTTAAGATACAGATAGACCATGTATATTGGCAAAGGATAATTATCTAAAGTAGTTGCATTTCTCTTTTAAAAGTGCAAGTAATATACCCGACAAAGGATTTGTATCTAGAATATATAATGAATTCTTACAACTCAAAAGAACACAACCCAATAAAGTAAGCAGAAAATTTGAATAGTCATTTTACCAAGGAAGATATTGAATTGGCAAATGAGTTTGTAAAGAGATGCTCAGCTTCACTGGACATTAGTGAAATGCAAAGTAAAACCACAATGAGGGGCACCTGGGTGGCTCAGTGGCATGATCCGGGGGTCCTGGGATTGGGGCCCCGCATCAGGCTCCCTGCATGGAGCCTGCTTCTCCCTCTGCCTGTGTCTCTGCCTGTCTCTCTCTCTCTGTGTCTCTCATGAATAAATAAAATCTTAAACAAACACACACAGTGAGATACCATGTTGCAACTGCTAGCCTGGCTGCTGTTAAAAAGACAATTGCAAGCATTGGCAAAGATGAGGAACTGGACCTCCCAATGTTGGTGAAATTGCAATTACTGTATAACCACTTTGTAAAATAGTTCAGTAATTTCTTAAGAAGTTAAACATAGGGCAGCCTGGGTGGCTCAGTGGTTTAGTGCCGCCTTCAGCCCAGGACGTGAACCTGGAGACCCTGGATCAAGTCCCACGTCAGGCTCTCTGCATGGAGCCTGCTTCTCCCTCTGCCTGTGTCTCTGCCTCTCTCTCTCTCTCTCTCTCTCTCTCTCTCTGTCTCTCATGAATAAATAAATAAAATCTTAAAAAAAAATAAAATAAAATCTTTAAAAAAATAAACATATACCTATTATGTGATCCAGTCATTTCACTTCTTGATATTTACCCGACAGAAAAAAATAAGTGTGTTTATACAAAGAATATTCATAGCTTTATTTGTAATACTTGAAAACTGGAAACAACCCAAATATTGATCAATAGGAAAATATATGAACAAATGTTCATATACTCACATAATAGAATACTACTTAGCAATAAAAATGAAAAATTAATACATGCAACAACATGGATAAATTTTCATATAATTATGCTGAGAGAAAGAAGCCATACAATAAAGTATATACAATTTGTTTTTGTTTTTTTAATTCTAGAAAATACAAACATATCATATGACAGAAACAGATCCATGATTGTATAGGATGGGAAGTGTGGAGAAGTAAGAAAGGATGGACTATTTTGGGGAATGATAGCTATGTTCATTATCTGGATTGTGATACTGGTTTCACAGATATATCCATATGTCCAAATTTATCAGATTATACACTTTACATATGTGTAGTTTATTTCATGTCAATTATACCTCAATAAAGCTGATTAAAAATAGCTTATTCTACCTGTTTCACATAGTAATCATTCAAAGATGCTAGATCTGAAGTAGTTTTATGTGTTACTGAAAGGATCTGAATATAAAAAACCTAAGATTGAAGAGCCATTTTAACAGTTAATAAAACAGTGACAGCAAATTAATTCACTCGTTCATTTATAATCAGTATATGCTTTTGAGTATTGGACAAACCATGCAGTTTTTTTTTTTTAATTTTTATTTATTTATGATAGTCACACACACAGAGAGAGAGAGAGAGAGAGAGGCAGAGACATAGGCAGAGGGAGAAGCAAGCTCCATGCACCAGGAGCCTGACATGGGATTCGATCCCAGGTCTCCAGGATTGCGCCCTGGGCCAAAGGCAGGCGCCAAACCGCTGCGCCACCCAGGGATCCCAAACCATGCAGTTTTAAGATTTAAATTTTTAAATTTCACATATAATCTAAAATGTAAGATACTTTGAAAATGAGTTTATTAGCTGGGGAAATATTATAAGAAACTGTAAAAACTGGAATTTTAAAATACAGCAGTTCATTGAATACTAATAAATACACAACTCTAAAAAAGACTAGTAGATTTTGGGTATTAACTTAGATTTAATCAGGAAACCAAGGTAAATCTGATGCAGACCTTGTTTTCCAGTTGCTTCTAGTCTATTAGGGGAAGTAATAAGTCTCTCTCTACTCAGCCAAATCAGAAATTAGAGTGGTAAAATCTCTGATGGGCAAGGGGGTAGAAGGGAGAGTTGACTTCCTCTTCAGGAAGATGGAGGTAAAGCTAAGACATTTGTGGAGAAAGTGGAATTTTTAAAAGAAAGACTATTTGTAATATCATCTAGTTATTTACTTTTCAAGCCTATTCTTGAATCCAGACTGTCATTGTTTTTATGAGTAACAATTAATTTGAAACAGATGATTTGTGTTTCAGAATTAAGTGATGTTTTGTATATTTACTCTTGTTTGAAAGTTTCCAACAATTAAAACACTGACAATCTTGAAAAGCAATTTTAGTTACCATGCCTTCTGTTCTTTTAGCCATCATAACACCAAGATTATTTTCTTTTGCCCACATTATTTTGGCTTTCCCCACTTCTCCTATGACTCCTTAGGTGAAAGTACCCTCTCTTTATTCTGTGGCTAATCCCATTACCATCGTTTGTCTTCTCTTGTCCTTTCTGGTGAATAGAACCCACTTACTATTTTGCACATATAGGCAAAATTACAGTTGGACCAATCTAGAAGTGTTCTACTTGCTTATGAAACCTTTTCCTGGCTGAATTTTTATTTCAGGAAATGATATTTCACCTCCTGTATTACAGAAGCTCTAGCATTTACCATTTCAGTTTTTTTTAATGACGGGTTTGTGGCCGTAAGCTTTCCACTGATGAAGTTCAGTGATCATCATAAGATATTCTTCCACTTTGCATTTGCTTTTCTGATGTTGGGAGTAAATTATGATTCTCTCCCTGTGGTCCTAGGAGTAATTTCCCAAACTGTTTTTATAGACTTTATTCTGAGACTAGCTCTCCTCTTTACCCTGGCATTCATCTATAGCGGGAGATCCAGATTTTAACAGATCATTTCCTGTTATTACTACAGCAGTATCAAAATACTGATCACTTACCAAGAAGCAAAGTATCCAAAAGACTGAAGCAGAGAGTTCAGCCAGCTGTTTGTTTTTCAACTGTTAAAATTTGTGAGAATCACATGTTAAATGGATATGGCTACAGAATGAAGCAGGGGTGGTCTAGGTAAAAGGAGAATGATAACAAGCCATCCAGCTCTTAAGTTCTAACACACTCAGGTGTTTATCAAAGACAAAGAAAAGGAATTTCGCTATTTTAAAAGAGTGCTTATTTTTTAAGGTAGCATTCAGTAACTACTAGGAGATGCAAGTAACGTATTCTTCGGAAGTTTAGTTTTTTTTCTCAGTCATTAGGACTGTTTAGAATAAAACTCATTTTTTTTGTCTTGAAATTTTCAATTGTTAGACTGGCAGTCAGGTATGATTTTGATTCTTCTTCTTCCCATACTCGGTAACCCCAAGTCCTGCAGATACTTTCTCCACATTCACTTTTAGTTTCACTCCATTTATATCACTGTAGGCCAATTGCAGGAAGCTCCCAGCTGGACCATTAGTCTTTAGTTTATGCTAAGATAAAATTATCCAAACAATATTCCATCATATGGCTTTCTGTAAAATCTATACTAATTCCACATTACCTATATAAATTTACCTATGTAAATAAACCCGAAGTCCTCTGGCATCCCTTCAAGGCCATACATCTTCCTTGCCTCTTTTATAACCTTTTCATTATCCTCAGACTTCTCGACCTAGCCCAGCAAATATGCTTGTCTGTCTTCTGTGCACAACTCCCTCCTTCTCATTTTTAGTATTTTATATGTAACATCTAGTGGCCTTTAGTGTTGTCACTGTTCTACCAATTGATACCACTTTATGTAACATCTAGTGGCCTTTAGTGTTGTCACTGTTCTACCAATTGATACCACTTTCCTAAACAAACTGGCTCAAGAGTCACTCCCTTGAATGCCTTTGCTTATCTGATTTTAATGCTGTGTATTTTGATAATTCTTTTATTCTAAATCCTCTTAGCACTTATGTGCTCTGCCAGCACTATATTATCACATAAATGCTATATTGTGTGTATTGCTAATAACTCTTGACAACAGAATCAGACAGGAACTCAATGGTTTGCATTATTACAATTCTCAACATACAGTAGCATGAAATAAATACACCTTGTTTTTCTAAGATCTTGCATTGACATACTTTTGCATCTTATATCTCATTTTCACAAAATCACTGTGTCGGGACTACATTTAGTTACAAATGATAGAAATCCCTGCCACGGTGACTTAAATAAGTTTTTATATTTCTTGTATATTAAAAGGTCTGGAGATCCATGTTTGCTTCATTGGTCCAGCAGCTTAATAACACTGGCTTTCTGAGAATTCTTAGGTCATTCTCAAGGTCAAAAAATAGTCATTATCATCCTAACTCTCACATTGGCACTTGAGAGAGAAGGGAGAAGACTAGCACTGGCCATATCTTCCTTTATCCCCAGGAATCTCCAGTGTGCTGCTTATATCATGTTGGTGAGAACTGGCTTACACAGCTGTCTCTACCTGAAAGAGAGGCAAGCTTGTCTGGGAAAGCAGGGAACATGATTATCATTGTTGCCTTAGACAAACTACTATTTTCTTTCTTTCTTTTTTAAAGATTTTATTTATTTCTTTATTCATTCATTCATTCATTCATTCATTCATGGCAAACTACTATTCTCTTTCTTTTTTAAAGATTTATTTATTCATCCATTCATTCATTCATGAGAGACACAGAGAGAGAGAGAGAAAGAAAGAGAGAGAGAGAGAGGCCGAGACACAGGCAGAGGGAGAAGCAGGCTCCCTGCAGGGAGCCCGACATGGGACTCCATCCTGGTCTCCAGGATCACACCCTAGGCTGAAGGTGGCGCTAAACCACTGAGTCACCCGGGCTGCCCAAACTACTATTTTCTAGGACAAAATACATCATCCTGAAAAAAAACAAAAAACTACAAACAGTATTCTCTCTGCCAGGAAGAAGGGAGAATAGATAAGAGGTAAACAGTAAGCAGCATCTGCCTCACACAGTCTTTCTGAGCCTCGGCACCCTTATCTGCATGCTGGAAATAACAGCAGTACTTACTTCAGAGGATTAAGTAAGATAATAAAAGTAAGCACTTAGCACAGTGTGTGGCAAATAGCAGTATCCAACAAAAAGTAGCTGGTTTTATTATTATTTTGTCTTCGGCTCATGTAGTTTAATCTGAGAAATCTATGGGGAAGAAATGGCTGTTTTTCCCCCTTCTTTGTGAGTTCTGCTGGACTTGAGAAGATAACCACTAGTTCTGCAGCACTGCCTGTGTGGTAACCTTAGAACCCCTTTTTAGCATCTGCATTTTATCATCTACCATATACTTATACCTTGGCCATGATAGTTAAAGTGGGTGGGGACTAACATAGCCTTTTTATTTATTAACTATGTTGTCCTTTTGAGCTCATGCAAGATATCAAAACTCTTAATTCTTGTATTTTTCAACCTTACCAAAAAAGAAAACATACTTGATAAAACTTTCCAGTGTTGCAAGCTAGGAGTAGAAGAACAGCCCTGTAAATTCTTTAAAACACACATTCATTCCCAGAAGCAGGAAATGAGCATCATGCCAGAAGAGAAGCTCCACACTTACTGTGTCTAACCAGGTCTAAGCCAGTCTACTAGGCGCATTGTCACTTTTGATCTAGGTCGGAATCCCTTAGCTGCTGGTAGCTACTTGATGTCCTGTCTTGACCCTTCAGAATTTTATGATAAGCACTATTTTGCTAGCTCCAAACTTGTCTCTCTTCAATGTTGTTCTTTTGGGCCACTAAGAGTAAACTTCCTCTATTTTGATCCACTGAGTTGAAGTTCCTGTTCTAGATGATCTCTAATAACTGATCAAGATAGTGATACTGTGCCAATGAAGAAAGATAAGTAGTTTGGCTTAGGAAATACACTAAGGCTAGAAAGCATACATTTTACAAAGATTTACATAGAGGGGAATAATCCACAGTGTCATGCTTTACTTATTATGGATACTTGATTGCTCATTCCTATCAAATAAAAAGATGTTTACAATGCTGTGATCAATTGTTTTACTTATAGTTTCTAGGAGAAAAATGCTGCATCTTTTTTCAAACAATTAGCATGTACTATTGAATGCCTTAAATCCTGTGTAAAATATAAATAAGGAGAAAACATGTTTTCTTATTTATAAAGAATTTATAGTCTAGCTGATGATGGCTAGGGACATTCACACATACTCAGTTGGAAGTAATAATAATCGAGTGAAACAGATTTTCGCTAATGCCTAGTGTAGTTGTAAGATTCCTGTGGAAGAGATAGACACTCATACATACAGCGTTATCTGAAGAGGCCTCCTTCCTTGATTCTATACAAATTGAGAAACAAATAGTGAAGATGAAGGCTGAAATAATTACCTTCTTTCCTGAAGGCTGATGGATGTCTTTTTAAGTCTTAGCTAATTTGGGTTTCTAATAATAAATCCCTAAGGTTCATGTTGTAGCTGGTTGCACACTGAATGGGGCAGGATGCTGTCTCAAAGCAGGAGGATGGAACAGAGCCATATATTCTCAATTGTTCTTCCTGTATTTTAAAATCAGATGTTAACCTCCTCAGGACCAGTGTGACAGGGTGGAGAGAAGCTCAGAGTAAAGGAATTGAGCTTCCTTACAGTTAGGAATCATCAGAAGTGGGGAAGAAGTGTTCCTAAATTTACATTCTAGTTCCAAAACATGTAAATTTAAGTAGAGATGAAATGGGGAGGCATTTTAGGGATGGACAACTGCACAAATTTACGGAGTGAGATTATATTCAGACTATAGTACAGTGGGATGCTAACCTGAGTAATCTGTAACATCTTTAAGGTACATAGTGGAAAAAAGGTAGGGTAGGGTGTGGTGAAAATTTAATCTTACCCTGTTATAGTTTTATATCCAAATTCTTCCATGATTCTTATATTTAATGCTATATTAAAACTTTGGAGGGGAAGAGAGGCAATATGAGTAGTCTAACACCCACCACCATTAGAAGTTGTAAAAGAGACTGTGAAGTAAAATCCTTATTTTTTGAAACAATTTAATGTAAATTAAAGCATTTAGCTAATATTTGTCACATATAATTATCTAAGATTGAACCATGGAGAAGGTTATCAGAAGTTTGTCTGGGGTAAAAAGTTGGGTGGAATTCTGTGTTATTCCGAAGAGCAGAAGAGCATTCCTTAGAGATTGACTCAGAGATGTCCATCCAGTTTGGATCCATTATTCCAGGTTCCCTCCTTCCATTCCAGAGATTTAGATAGTAAGTGGAATTCTTAGAAAAATACACTTGTAAGCAAGACCATCAGAAATCATACACAGCTCCAAATAAGGCTCTCAAGTGGCCATTACAAAAATATTTGAGTTCTTGGAATATGGCACATTGTGTGTTTAAACAGAATCATCATTAGTAGAACACAACTTCATTCCTTTGGGTCCAGTTTGTGCTTATCTTATGTCTAATTACTTTTGGATTCAAAATAAGAGAGCCTTGTTTTAAAACTGAAGAAGTCTTTGAAACAGTATTATTCATACTATAATTCTTCAAGATATGTCAACTGAAGCATGAGATATACTAGTGATATAAAGAAACAATATAATGAAAGGAGCTTCTTTTAAATAGTAATAATCATTTTGCATATACTCTGTAGCTGGTTAAAATCATAAGAGGAAATATTTTAATGGGAAGGTTCTGTATGTGAAAATTTTTCTTCATTATTTGCAAGCTAGAAGGAAGTAACTTGATTGTATAAGAATTAGATGGGCACCTGAGTCCTAGCTACAATAATCTTTGGCTGATTTTGTCAGCCTTTTTCCTTTTATTTTTTTCTTTTTTAAGCCCCTATCCTTTTAATTGTGTGCATGAAGCATAATGCAGATACAGTAAAATGTACGAAACAGCAGCTCGATGAATTACGTCAAGGTGGACACCTATGTACGTGCCAAAGATTAGAATACCATGGTACTCTGGAAGCTCTCTTTGTGTCCCCTCTCAACCACTTTTTTCCCTCCTCTCCAAGGTTAGCTTCTACCCTGAATTAAATGGTGCAACTGAGTTTTGCCTCTGTTTAATGTAATAGAATTATGTTCATATGTATATGTAAAGGTAATATATATTGTCCTTTGTGTCGGTTTTCTTTTACTCAGCATGATTTTTTTTTTAACTCAGCATGATTTTTGTAGTATATGTCCATGTTACTGCTTATAGCTATAGTTTTCTTATAACTGTATGATTTTTTCTTTTTTATTATTATATTGAATTTATATTAGTTGATTTTTACATGTTGAATTAACCATCTTTCTGGAATAAATCCAACTTGACTATAGGCATTATTTTTTGCTATGAATCACTGGAGTTGGTTTGGTAAAAATTAGTTTAGAAATTTGTCATCCATGTGCACCAATGGTTTTCACATCATGAGTGATATTAGCCTATTATATTCCTTTTTGTGCTTTCCTTTTCATATTTTGGTATGGGAATTATTTTGGATTCATAAAATAAGTGAGAAAGTTTTTGTTTGTTTTCTGGAAGAGTTTGTATGAGCTTAGAATAATTCCTTAAATGATTTACAGAATTCATTGTGAATACATAATTATAGGTTTGATTTCTAATTCTAAATAGATGGAGAACTATTTAGATTTTTATACTTCCTCTTGTGTAAGTTTTGGTAATTTGTATTTTTCTGGGAGTTCATCCCTTTCATCTACATTTCAAATTTTTGCCACCAAGTTATTCAGATTATCGTTTTATGATCTTTATATTGTCTGTAGGATCCATATTATTAGGTCCCTCATCATTCCTGATATTGGTTATTTGTGATATCTTTTTTCTTTTCATTAGTGTCAGCAAAAACTGTTTTGATAATTATCCACTGTCATTCAGTTAGAATATGTCCTAGTATCTATTAGAATTTTTCTCCTTGACCCATGGGTTATTTAGAATTATATTTCATAGTTTTCTTCCCAAATATATGGTGATTTTCTGAGTTTTTTTTTTAATATTTATTTATTTTAGAGGAGGAGGATTTGAGGGAGAGGGAAAGAGAAAATCTCACGCAGACTCCCCATTGAATGCAGAGCCCAACTGAGGTGCTCAGTCCCATGACTCTGAGATCATGACCTGAGCCAAAAATCAAGAGTCGGATGCTCAAGCAACTGAGCCACCCAGGTGCCCTTTAAAGTATTTTTATTATTGATTTCTAGCATAATTACTCTGTGGTTAGAGAACATATTTTGAAATTTGTTGAAACTTGCTTTAAAAGCCCAGCATATGCTCAATTTTTATTAGTGTTTCATTAAAAAAATTATATACTACAGTTTTTTGTTACAGTGCTCCATATATGTTCATTAGATCAGGTTAATTATGTCATCCACTATTTTATATTCAACTGATTTTTTATCTGCTCATTCTATCAATTAATAAGGCTGTATGAAAATCTGCATGATTATGGATTTGTCTACCTTTCCTTGTAATTCTGTCAGTTTTCTTTTTATATATATATTGAGTCTGTTGTACATACACATTTAGAATTGTTGGATCTTTATTTCTTTTTAAAGATTTATTTTTATTTATTTATGATAGACATAGAGAGAGAGAGAGGCAGAGACACAGGTAGAGGGAGAAGCAGGCTCCATGCCAGGAGCCCGACGCGGGACTCAATCCTGGGACTCCAAGATCTGCCCTGGGCCAAAGGCAGGCGCGAAACTGCTGAGCCACCCAGGGATTCCCTGTTACATCTTTCTGATGAATCAAACCATCTATAATGAGTGTATTTATTTGTCTCTAGTAATGGTTGTGGGGTTTTTTTTTTTTTTTTTTTTTTTTTGCCATAAAGCTACTTTTCTTTTTTTCTTTTTAAGATTTTATTTATTCATGAGAGACACAGAGAGAGGCAGACATAGGCAGAGAGAGAAGCAGGCTCCCTGTGGGGAGCCCGATGTGAGACTCGATCCCAGGACCCTGGGATCATGACCTGAGCCAAAGGTGGCACTCAACCACTGAACCACCCAGGCATCCCCATAAATCTACTTTTCTGATTTAATAAAGCTATACCAGTTTTCTTTTGATTTGTGTTGAATTTATGTATTTTTCCATTCTTTTATTTTTGACCATGTCTTATATGTTTTCTGTAAATTGAATATAGTTGGATTTGTTTTATACTCAGTTTGGTGTTTTGGGAGGAAGAAATCTATATGGCTTATTTGGAAGATATTGCTTCTTAGGGTGCCTGGCTGGCTCAGTTAGACAAGCATGGGACTATTGACCTCAGGGTCGTGAGTTTGAGCACTATGTTGAATTTAGAGATCACTTAAAAAAAAAAAAAGTTAAAAATAAAAAAAGAAGTTATTGCTTTTCACCTGACCTTAACCAAAAGGCCAAGAAGCCATGGAATATATTGCTTCTCAAACCAATATAAGTAAACATTTAGGAGAGAAGTGAGAGAAAACTTTAGAAAGGTAGTGTGGGGCCAGATTTTGAAGGGCCTTTTCATGTCAAGGTGAAAAGTTTGGCCTGTATCTTCTTTAAGGGAACCCTTGACGAATTTTGAACAGATAGGTAAGTGATACACATTTTAAGATGGTTAAATCAGTAAGGTTCAAATGGAACAGGTCACATTGGAAGGAATAAAGATAGGTTCTGAAAACATCATAGTAACAGCATTTGGAACAACAGTACGTGATATATAGTAAGCTTGCAATGAAATATTTGATGACTAAATGAAAAGCCCAGGTGAGATGTGATGAGAAGCCAGATAGGAATATGGCACTGGAAGTGGCAAGGATGATTGGAAATATAAAATAGACAGAATTCCTTGTTTGCTTACTGTGGCTGAGAGGAGGTTTAAGTAAAAGAAAATCAACCAACAGATATAAATATCATGGTGAGATGTTTGCATAAGTATCTATTATAGGGGGCCTCAGAATAATAAATTAGGTAAGGAGACCATGCTCGATATATTGATTATTAATTTATAAAGCATCACAATTAGTTAAATATAGGATAAATTTAAAGATGAGTATAACATTTTTCTTTTTCACCACCTCTTCCATCTTTCGAAGTACTATGTTCGCTTTGATGTGTAGACCAGGAACCTCCAGATCCTATGTAGGTGCTTGCTCCACATCACTGTTTTTGCAGGTACTTTTGATGAAAGAGCCTCAATTTACACATTGCCAAAAGGAGGCCATGTTACCCTACAGTAGCTAAGTATTAAGTGCATTTACAACTTTATATTCTTAAATGGTGCCAGAGTAATTCAGTGGCAAATAATTGAATATTTCCTATTTCTGGGTTTGCCCTGATCTTTCCCCCAAAATGCAATTATTAATCTTTCCATGAATGGCTGCTCATACATTTTTCATTTTTATGTATGTTAAGGAATGCAGATTTGAATTAGTTGTTAGAATTTTGGACTAATTAGTTAAGATACATAATTCTTTTAGTCATTATTTTGTGGTCTCTTAGACATTTCTATTGTGTTAATTTCTTGGGTGTTTTAATCCACTGTTTTTATTGTCTCTTTTGTCTTAAATCTTGGGTTATGAATTTATCTATAAAATTCCTGTACAGCTTGAGTTAGTGTTCTTCCAGAATTGTTTTGAGTTTACTTCTGTGTGTGTTCATTGGAGATCCCTGGTTGAGGACTTAGTTCTTTGTAATTTTTTGACTTGTGGCTTACTAGACCACATGTGACATAAATGCAATTCTCTGTGTTGTGCAGGTCCAGATGATACATACCTAAGGAAGGGATTTACTTTGCCCCAGTACAGATAAACCAATTTCCCTATTGTCTATTGTCTTCTTTTGCTGGTGGGGAGATTTTTTGCCCCCAACTGAGATTTTAGCCCTTCCAGTTTTATGCAGGGATCTTAATTTCAATTCTCCACCTTGCAAGAGCCAAGGTCTCATCTCCTGTCCTTTGTCTCAGCATTTCCAGCTAAGCTAGCAAAAGATATATATATATTTTTTTTTTTTGCAAAAGATATTTTTAATGTATAGTCTGCTGTATTGCTGAAGCTCAAATCTTGAATTCTTTCCCCATCTATAGAGTTTTTTTCTCCACATATTTCCAGATATCCTTGATTTTTTTTTAAAGGACATTGAATTTCACAGTTTGAGTGGCCTTAAAATAGGATATTTTCTCTTTTGATTTAATTTAAAATTCTGATGTTGCTAGACCTTGCCGCATCAAAATTCTACTCAGAGGCACAAAGGGAAAAATTAACTCTAAGTATTGATAGAAGACTAGCCTTTTTATCTTGGTCTGAGAAAGTAACCTTGAGATTATTTATATGTGTATTCTTTTCATTTAAAAATATATGAAGTATTTCATTATAAAAATGATTGTTAAGGGAATTATCACTATAATGAAATTGTATCATATCTTTAGTTTTTTCTATATTAGACTTTGTTTCCACATGCCTGTTAAATATATGACTGACCGCATACTTCAGCCTATCCAGTGATCATGCTACTTCCAACCTGGGGAATAATTCTAACATTATCCAGAATATCCACAGGTTAAAGCTGAATGATCTAATATACTAAGAAAGCCCTTTCAAGTGTTTTCACAATCAAATTCCTTGCTGATTCTCTTTGTTCACGTTCATTGCAAGTGTTGCTGTTCAGTGATCTTGTTCACTCACATCGTTTAACACTTGAAATATGTAGAGCCATCGAGGTTCTTTGAGTTGTTTACTGAGGCCTGGCATTCTACTTGCTGCCTTCCATAGACTGCCTCTTGTCCTCACAGCAACATGAAAAATAATTAACACTTTGTGAGTGCTTTCTTTGTGCCAGTCATTCTGAAGCATTCTTTATATATTATCATATTTAGCCCTTATAGCAATCTCATAATTATTATTCTCCCTTTCTTTGAATGAAGGAAACAGATTAATTGCTTTGACTAAATCACACAGCTACTAAATGATGAAGTTGAATATTTACTGAAGTAACTTTACCTTCTCTCGTCTGTCTCTGTCTATAAAACATCATCTAGTATTGATACCACATTGCAGTAATGAATAATTTCATATTAAGCATCAGAAACATTCATGTAGCTGTGATCAAATGTAGGGTTTAGCTGTTTTGTGTTTAGAAACAGTAGAGAAGAGGAGAAAACAGGGAATGGATGAGCAGTCAGAAGCTAGCTGGGTTATCAGGATGCAGGAGTGGTTGGAGGGCAGCATGCTTGTTAGAATCCACTGCCTGAGGCTGTGGGAGCATACCTATCGATGTTGATGGTATGTGTGGATAAGATAGGTATGCGGCCTCTGGTTTTATGTTTTCTGTCATAACAAAGACTATTAAAACGATAGTATTATCCTGGGACTCCCACCTTTGACCTGAACAAATAAAACCTTCCCTCTCGTATCACTCCTGTGAGGAGACAGGGCGGTGCAGGATGGGGACACAAGGATAAAGAAATATGGAAAGGTGACCAGACCGTACTGCTTCTATTTCTTTATAGACTAAGTCTGTTGCTTTTTAGAAAAAGAAAAAGAAGGAAGAACGGAGGAGAAGGATGGAGCGACAGAGAGGTGGAAAGCAGGAAAGATTGATTCAATACAGAGAAAAGTATTTATATTTCTCTCTGTGACCCCTTGCAGAATTAGGGGCTTGCGTGATTGTTTTGTGACTTTACAACTTTGAGAATAAATAGATGTGATTTCATTTAAACTGAGCCTCATAAAGAGCAAAGAATCTCTGGACCCCTGGGTGGCTCAGTGGTTGACCGTCTCTCTGCCTTCAGCTCAGGTTGTGATCCCCAGGATCCCAGGATGAGACCTGTATCAGGCTCCCCTCAGGGAGCCTGCTTCTCCTCCTGCCTATATCTCTCTCTCTTTCTCTGTATCTCTCATGAATAAATAAATAAAATCTTAAAAAAAAAACAAAAACAAAAACAAAAAGAGCAAGGAATCTCTTTTCCTCCAGGCTTTCTTAGAGAAACTTAACATATCTCCAAATTTTGTCTTGAACTGTTATTTATGTATCATACTGAGGCTTGTGTTTAATTATTTTGAGCTTGTTTAAATAATTCTGGGCCTGAAGCATTTAGACCTTTAGGGCTCTTCATTGGATTCTCAATAAATCATAAATGAGTTAGTCTAATCTCAAGTGAAATACTTCATATAGCCAATTTAGCATTGTCATCTAAATATGGCCTAATCTGAGTATGAATATACTATAATCATTATTAATAAATTAATAATTACTGATAAATTAATAATAATAATGTTGGGTCATAGGACCCAGAGACATGAATAGGGATGCAAGAGACATTTTCTTTTGCCTTCAGAATTTTGCAGGTGTCCAAAAACATTGTGAAGATGTGAGAAGGGGCCAATCTAAAAGACAAGTACCCTGAGGTGACCGATAAATAGCTCTGCTTGTTATGACTATTTTGCAGCTTTGTTATAAAATCAGTAATTAAATTGAAATTGGGTCTTGTGGAAAACTGCTAATCTGTTGTCTTCAAACTTTCTTGAAAGATTCAAGTGTTTTCAGTACTCTCCCTGATGACAGATTTTGCTCTGTTCTCTGATCCCTTAGGCAGCTGCTACCTTGCTATCCCCTTCCCTATGTTTCTGATAAGGACAGAAAATTACACTGGAAATCTTTTATGGTCCTTTGGAAACTTTTTAATAAAAATTTCTTTAAAAAACATACTTCAATAAATAAAATCTTAAAAAAAAAAAAATTTTAAAAAGGGATCCCTGGGTGGCGCAGCGGTTTGGCGCCTGCCTTTGGCCCAGGGTGCGATCCTGGAGACCCGGGATCGAGTCCCACGTCGGGCTCCCGGTGCATGGAGCCTGCTTCTCCCTCTGCCTGTGTCTCTGCCTCTCTCTCTCTCTCTGTGACTATCATGAATAAATAAATAAATAAAATCTTAAAAAAAAAAAAATTTTTAAAAGCATACTTCATTTTCTGTACACATAGGAGGAATGTGAATTATTCATATGTTATCTAAAGCACTTTATTGTTTACAAGGGACATTCATTTATACCCACTGTCTCATTTAAATGCTTAAAGCAGCCTTGTCTGGCAGGTAAGGTGGGTGTCACCCCCATAAAACAGATAAAACTAAAACCGCAAGGCAGCACATGACCCAGGTCTTCTGACTCTTAACCTAGTGCTCTTTCCTTATTTCAACTCATTGCTTAACCAAATGCCAATGAAAGGGTTCTATTTTAATGTGGATTTTTGAGTTTTCATATTATTTACTTTTTGAAACCTAATAGAATTATTAGGACCATCACTGTTTTTTTTTTTTTAAGATTTTATTTATTTATTCATGAGAGACACAAAGAGAGGCAGAGACATAGGCAGAGGGAGAAGCAGGCTCCCTGTGGGGAGCCGGATGTGGGCCTCGATCCCAGTGCCTCAGGATCACAACCTGAGCCAAAGGCAGATGCTCAACCACTGAGCCAACCAGGTGCCCCAGGACCATTATTGTTAATGAGAAGGACAATTATTAGTTAATAAATTATCAGTTTACTTCCATTAACTGACTTTGTTTTCTCTTCCTGTGTATGTTCTGTGTCTCAGAAGTGCAGGATCAAGTGTGAATGGAGAAGGTGGAGGCCTTATCACTAAACAGACATTTAACTTATTGCTGCTAGATGGTCAGCATGTAATGAATGCCAACTTCAAAGAACATTTCAACAGGATACAGAAGGAGATTCTTAATTCAGGATTGTAAGATTTAAACACTTTCTTCATTTAGTGGGAACTGCACACACTTCAAGTCACATCTTCCTAGGATTTAGGTGCTCTGCATTTTCTTGTGTCATCCCACAAGAGTAGCGTTAGTGCCAACAATGCAACTGTGGTGCGTTGGTTCAAAGGTTGTGAACTCTAACATCACTGTGTTTATTTTTATGAGAATTAGGTCAGGATTAGTCTAAGCAGAGGCACGAAATAACTTAGGATCACAAACAAAATGGGAAATAAAATGTGTTTTATACTGAATCTTTACAGATGGATTTTGCAAAGAACCGTTAATTGACTGTGGGACCAACTGGGGATACATTTTAAATGATTTGCAGGTAATCTAGAGAAAAGCTAAATAAAAAAATTCTAGCCCTAACTGCCTTTCTAAAATGGACTAAGAACTATAGCAGTGAATTAAAATAACCTGTGAATTTTTCTAACCAAAATAAAAATACCAGTTATGAAATATTTCTTTTACTCTTTGCCAATTCTTTAATAGTCCATTAGGTATTTCTAGGAGGTGGAGTAGTTGAGATGAAAATTTGAGCTCAGAAGCCTGAAAGGCCAGAATCTTGAATAAACTGATTGAGGCGAGATG
Organism: Canis lupus baileyi; assembly: GCF_048164855.1. NCBI lineage: Eukaryota > Metazoa > Chordata > Mammalia > Carnivora > Canidae > Canis > Canis lupus. Next base: position 44,952,449 of record NC_132850.1, on the reverse strand, counting down.
GAACTGCATGTGACAGGAGGCTTTTTCTGTGGCAGACTTGCCTTCAGACTGGGCATGTATTTCATTTGGATAAGTCTTTGAAAGTTCCAGGAATCAGTGAAAAAAGAGACTTGAAGGAACTTAGAAATAGCTAGTCTAATCCTACCATAGCTTAAGAGTAGGCTACTTCCTGGAGAAGGGATTCAGTTCCTTCTGTATGACCTAGCTAAAGTATTCTGTCCATTTCAGACAAAGAGGTAAGCCACTCAACTTGGTTCAAGAACCTGCTCTTTCAACTCATTCCTTCTCCCCCATCAGACCCTCTTTATAAAACCAGATGTCTTGTATACTTCTCCTTTCCCTGACCTGAAAATTATTGATTAAATGTGTTGTCTTTCCTGTCATTGTTTATAGAGAAAAACAGAATGAGTATCTGGCCTTTACACTGTATTTCTTTCAGCCCCACAGGCCAACAATTAAGAAAATTTTAATCTTCTTTCTGTTGCTTGCACTGGAAATGCTGAGAATTACATTTTCCCTTAGGTAGTACATAGGAGTGATTTTCAACTCCCAAGGCCTTTCCACAGCTAGGTGGGGTTTTTTGGTCTAAAAAAAACTTACCTGCGATAAAAATAGTTCATTTATAGGGTCCCTTCTTTTGTGAGCTGTTTTATAACACAGGGATACTGGCATGGTATTTATACCTACATAGATAGGTTTAAAAAGAAGATGCATTCATATGGGACATTATTTCATTAAAGACAATTTTCTTCTAAATCATAAATTTTATCTTCTTTTTTTTATGACTGCTGCCTTAAATAGCAGCCATTCCTGGTTTCATTCTTTAAATACTCCCCTAAAGGAATAAAGCTAAAATAGATGTCTTCAGCTTTTCTTGTTCCATAGATTTTATTTTAGAAAAAAAAGAAAAAAATCAGATTTCCTTGAGGAGACAACAATTGGAAATGTGGCTCTACCCAGGGTTCTTTAAACTACTAGTTACTGAAAGAAAAAGTGAGATAGAATTATGGAATGTTAGCTCTCAAAGTCACTTAGATAAATTTCTTTATTTAATAGACAAGCCAAAGCCCTATGGGCTAGCCAGTTATCTCACAGGTTACAAAGATGTGTGGTGGGGAAGTCTGTGGGGACTTCTCTCAACTCAGAATGATTTTGTTTAATCCTGAATATTTGGTGGGATCTGGCTTGGGAAGCAGCAAAAGAAGGGAAGCTAAGTAAAAACAACCCATGACAGGTTTATGGCCAGCTTATTAAGTGAGATCCTTTGCTTGACACTGTATTGCTTTCTTTGCTGGGTGTGGATTGACAGGTATTGATGAAATGTCTTAGGTTCTAATTCAAAATGCCTGGTGACAAATTATAACTCTGATAAGTTGAGGTTATCAGCAAACCACAGGGTGAGTCTATGGACTGTAGTCTGCAAGAGCCATTGTACTATCTCTAGCAAGCTTCTGTGCTTTAACAGGGATGTACTTGATCTCCTCACCCCCCAAGAGTAGATTAAGTGCTTCAGTAAATATGCCATTAAAATACTTCATTATACTAAGCCCTTAGTGCACACCTCAAATACACTGGAAGCAGAGGGTCTTCAGCCACCCAAGAAGCATTGTAAATGGCCTAGAGAAATGCCTAGTGCTTGTTTGCTTGGATATACACTATTAAATATACTTTTCCTATTAGATTGAATAAAGCCAGAGTGGAGAAAATAGCAAATTCTTTTTTGGTCCACTCTAAATAAGTCCCTCTGCCACCATGTCCACTTTGTTGTGGTTCTGCCTACATTAACTCCTTAACTTTGTGCCTGACTCAGACTGTAGGCTACAGAGTACCTTTTTACCACCAGCTAAAACCCCTTTGGGATTTCATTTCCTTATGAAGAAGCTACATTGGAAGTGTTTTAGAAATGTTTATCATGGATATACTACTTATGTTGGTTGTCTGCTGTTTTCTTTCTTACCTTTCTGGATGTAGTTCTCATGATAATAGAAACAGCATGGTGATAGAATTTTGCCACCACATGAAACCCAAGGTATAGATATCATTTAACTCAATCTTTCATTTTAGAGGTGAAGAAATTATAGGTCAAAGACGTGAAGGGGCAGTCATTAGTGATGCCTTTGCTATCTTAAAGGAATTTGATATCTGTAGCTTTTTTTTCTCTAAAAATTTAAACCTATTTATCCTCTTAAATCCTTAGTTATGATTTGGTTTTCATCACCTTCTAGTGTTGGTATGATTTGTGTGAGAAAACTTAGGTACAAAAAGATGACTTGGCTAAAGTCAGAGTTTGAGGTAAACTAAAGAAAAACCTGGTATTGAATTTTGGGGTGCTAATCCAGAGAAGAAGCCCTTTTTAAAAAAGACTTGCACTCATTTCTTTTGACATTGAAAAAAAGAAATTAATTTGCATTTTTCACATTGATTTTTTTTGCATAGATTTTAAAAATTTTTTTATCTTAATTTTTTTGCTTAAGTGTAGTTGACACTCAATGTTACACTAGTTTCGGATGTACAACATAGTGATTCAACAAGCTTACGCATTGTGCTGTGCTCACCACCAGCGTAGCCAGCGTCTGTCACCATACAAGGCTATTACAATATAATTGACTATGTTCCTTATACTATGCCTTCTATTTCCATGACTCATTCCTTCCATAAATGGAAACCTGTGTCTCCCACTCCCCTTTACCCATTTTGCCCAACCCCTCACCCCTCTTCCCTCTGACAGCCATAAGTTTGTTCTCTGTTTACAGGTCTGATTTGCTTTTTGTTTGTTTGTTTATTCATTTTTTTAAAAATTCTACTTATGAGTGAAATGGTATTTGTCTTCAGTCTGACATATTTCACTTAGCATAATACCCTCTAGGTCTGTCTGTGTTGTTGCAAATGGCAAGATCTCCTTTTTTTATGGCTGCATAATACTGTGCGTGTGTGTGTGTGTGTGTGTGTATGACATTTCCCTTATCCATTCATCTATCAATGGACTCTTAGATTGCTTCCATATCTTGGCTATTATAAATAATGCTGCAGTAAACATAGGGGTATGTATATCCTTTCAAATTAAAGTTTTCATTTTCTCTGGGTAAATACATAGTAGTGGAATTATTGGAAAATGTGGTATTTTTATTTTTAATTTTTTGAGGAACCTTCATACTGTTTCCACTGGCTGTACCAGTTTGAATTCCCACCAATAGCATATAAGGATTCCTTTTCTCCACATCTTCAGCAATACATGTTATTTCCTTTCTTTTTTATTTTAGCCATCCTGACAGGTATAATAATATCTCCTTGTGGTTTTGATTTGCATTTCCCTTATGATCAGTAATGTTGAGCATCTTTTCATGTGTCTTTTGGCCAAATCCCTCTAAGCCCCCTTTTTATCATGAGGGTGAGTCGAGAGTTTTTTTCTTTATCATGAATGCATGATGAATTTTGTCAAGTGCTTTTTCTGCATCTCTTGAGATGATCATGTGATTTTTATCCTTCATTTTATTGATGTGGTGTATCATGGTCCTTGACTTGCAATCACTGAACTACCCTTGCCTCCCTGGAATAAATCCCACTTAATCCTGGTGAATGATCCTTTTCATGTATTTTTGAATGCACCTTGCTCATATTTTGTTGAAGATTTTTGCATCTGTGTTCATCAAGGATATTGGGCTATAGTTTTCTTTTTTTTAGGATTCCCTTATCTGATTTTGGTATCAGGGTAATGCCAAGGTTGTAGAATATATTTGGAAGCTTTCCTTCCTCTTCTATTTAATAGTTTGAGCAGAATAGGTATTAACTCTTCTTTAAACAGTCATAGATGCTCTCTTCGTGTAGCTGATCCTTGAACAACATGGGGCTTAGGAGTGCTGACCTCCTGCATAATTGAAAATCTGTGCATAACTTTTGACTTCTTAAAACTTACTGTTGACCGGAAGCTTTACCAATACATAAAAAGTTGATTAATATATGTATTTTGTATGTTACTTGTATTATATACCATCTTATAATAAAGTAAGCTAGAAGAAAGAAAATGTTATTAAGAAAATCATAAGAGAAAATACATTTAGAGAACTGTACCATATTTATTAAAAAAAAAAAAATTGTAAGTGGTTCCATGCAGTTCAAACCCGTATTGCTCAAGGGTCACTTGTATTCTATAGAATTAAGTCATCTATTAAACTGGGATCTAATAACTCTTTTATTATCAGTGAAAGCTTAAAAAAAGAAATGAAATAGAGACCATTGTTCTTAAGCAAATCCTTTTTTTCTGAATCAGCTCTAGGGATATAATATATCTTACATGAAGAATGAACAGGTTTTAGGAGTAATGTACTTACTGACCAGTATTACTCTTGTTTTTCAGAAAAAAACATAGTTAAGAATAATAAAGTGATGGGATTGTAGATGGTTTTTTATAATAATCTTATGTTACTTTTATTATTTTATTAGAAAATAGCAGAATGACTGTTAGCCATATTCTAACCTTGTGAAAATGTTGTCATACTCATTTGCACTGTCTTTTCCACAGAGACCGTATCTTACTTATCTTCGTATCTTCAGTTTATAGAACAATAATGTACTCAATGACTATCATTTGAATGAATCTATTTATTAAGTTCTATAATCCTGGTGTACATTCTGAATTCCTTATGGGTAGGGCAAAATTCCAATTCTAAATGTATGTATAACAGAGTAGTGTTCTAATTTGGCATTATTGCTCCATCATATATTACTTGATACGGCTGTTAAGTAAATGGGAGGACATTGCAAGGCATAGTAAATGGTAGAGAATGAGCCCTTCTCGATGCTGATGACATGGTTTTATTAATACAAACCACGATTTCCCTTTAGAAGCTGCTGAACCTATTGCCTACTCACTGTCAGAACAGTTTAACATCAACTGTGCTACAACGAAAACCATTGTATTTGACAGACATTCTCCAGTATTTAAATGAACAATACTAAGTAACCCCATACAATAGGTCAACTCATTCAGCTATTGGAATGTATATTTTGCAGCTAACTTAGGCTGGTGGAATACAATTCTACTTAAAAAACAAAAAACAAAAAAACAAAAACAAAAACCCCAGACATTCACCAAAGGCCAGGCTGAACTGCTTTTATGGTCAAAGCAGCTCATTGGTAGTTTACAGAGTGCCTGGCTGTCTAGAAACCACCCTTCTCCCTGTTTAGAGAGGGGATCCTAATCCCTCCTACCAGTCTCCTTGCTCAAAATTACATGAGTCTTTAGATTCTGAGTAAAGCTGCCAGCTGCCTCGACTGGAAAATAGATAAGAAAAATATTCCTGAGGAGAGGGAGTGATGCAGGTTAGAAGGAAGCTGAGGGGCTGAGGTCCAAAGAACAGATAGACCCACAAAACATTAGGATAGTGAACAAAGGCTCCTCCATGCCTGGATTGCAGTAGGATGACCAAGGGAGACCTCCGGTGGTGGTGAAGGGGGAGGATGGCCGAGGGTGAGGTCATTCTTGTCAGGGGATGGTGGCAGAGGGAAGAAGGCTTCAGCTTCTGAATCTAGTCCTGCCTTTGCATCTAGAGTCTTCCTTGCAGGGCTGTACCTTTGTTTCTGCCAGTTGGGCAGCTGACATAAAGGAGCACAGATACCAGGGAGAACGGTTCTAAAGCTATGGAAATACTGTGGGCCCATCAGGGAAGCGCTACTCCTGAAGCAGTTGCTGCAAATACCAGTGAAGCCTGGTATTAGGTAACACCAGCTTTCAAACTTCCTCATGCCCAGATTGTCTTCCATAGTTCATAGCACAGGACCCTCGGTGTCAATTGAATACACCCCGGAGTATTTGAGCAGAGTCATTGTTGCATTTTGAGAAAATAATTTGGCCTTACTTATTAGGAAAACCCTGTGTCCTATTCCTGCACAGAGGTAGAATTCTCTGTTCACCTAGTAGGGAATGTCAGGTTTCTAGGAATTTTAAAAATGTAAGGTTTGTTCTGCTACATGTGTGGCATTATTTTAATAAGCACTATGAAATATTGGCATCTCAGATACCAGTAGAGAATTCACTTATGAAATGACAGCAATTTTCTTGCCAAAGCATGGCTGAAACACCTGTTAGGTTAAAGAAAGCTGTTAGGGCCGAAGGTCAAGTAAACTCTGTAGAAAAACTTTTGTGTTTCAATGGAAAGCTAAATTTATCCAGAGCATACCCTTCCAAATGATGGAATTCTAGCCCCAGTGCATTGTCTTCGAGCTATTCTACTACTGTGTTAGTCGTAGGGAGCTAATAGATACAGATATTATGTCTGATCCAGCAATACTTTTAATTTACTTCCTCCCTCATGCAGAAAAGCTAGTTTTGCCCTATGTGCAATGTTCCTTTACACCATATGAATTTGTGCTGCATTGACTTTTCCTTGGAACTGGCTTATAACATCTCCCTGGTGCCCTCATATCATATGGTTTAAAAGAAATTCTTTGACTCATGTTCATTTTAATAGCTGCACGGGAGCCATGATTTTATCTTTTTCTGAAACTTAGTTTTTTAACAACTCTCCTTTCTGTGAGGCTCTCAAGGCACTTTTTCTCTACTAGAGGTAAGGAAGAAAAATGAATATTCACATATTTTACCAAATATTATTCAAGTGACCCAAAGACATTTTGAGGTTAATTCATCAGGAAGTAAATTACTACAGCCTAGTTCTAGCTTCCTCGCTAGCCTAACACTTTAATCATTTGCCTTGATGTCCTGGTGCTTCAGTTTTTGTTTTTTTTTTTTAATTTTCATTATTTATTTATGATTTTATTTATTTATTCATGACAGACACACAGAAAGAGAGGCAGAGACACAGGCAGAGGGAGAAGCAGGCCCCATACAGGGAGCCCGATGTGGGACTCGATCCTGGGTCTCCAGGATCACTCTCTGGGCCGAAGGCAGGCGCTCAACCCCTGAGCCACCCGGGCATCCCTAATTTTTGTTTAAATTCAATTTGCCAACATATAGTGTAACACCCAGTGTTCATCAAGTGTCCTCCTTAATGCCCATCATCCAGTCACCCTATCTCCCCACCACCTCCCCTTCTGTAACCCTTTGTTTCCCAGAGTCAGGAATCTCTCATGGTTTGTCTTCTTTTCTCATTTTCCCCACTCAGTTTACCCCCTTCCTTTATGGTTCCTTCCACTGTTTCTTATATTCCACATATGAGTGAAACTATATGGTAATTGTCTTTCTCCGACTGACTTTTTTCACTTCTCATAATACCCTCTAATTCCATCCATGTCAATGTAAATGGTGGGTATTCGTCCTTTCTGATGGCTAAGTGATATTCCATTGTATATATAGACCACATCTTCTTTTTCCATTCATCTGTTGAAGGACATTGTGACTCCCTCCACAGTTTGGCTATTGTGGACATTGCTGCTGTGAACATTGGGGTGCAGGTGTCCTGTCGTTTCACTACATCAGTATCTTTGGGATAAATACCCAGTAGTGCAATTGCTGGATCATAGGGTAGCTCTATTTTTAACTTCTTGGGGAACCTTCATAGTGTTTTCCAGAGTGGCTTGGTGCTTCTGTTCTTATGCAAATTCATGTGAGCTGTTTTCTTTCTGGGCAGGAAGATTCAGGGCTTTTGGGCAGCAGTCAGGTGAGGTTTGCCAATTCCCACCTCTTTTGGGTCATTGTGGGCCATTGTGGGTCATTGTGAGAAACCCTAAGTTCTCTTTGAGGAAGGTAGACCCTATTAATTCATCAAATAATTGCTCCCCCCTCCATTTTCTTACTATCAAACAGCCAAAAGATCTTAAGGTTGCTCTGATGAAGTTAAACATGACTAATTTTATCTAAAAATGACTTTTTCGGGTTGTCAGGAACTGTTAAGAACTATAAAGAAAACTTATTTCACAAATTTTGCTTAAGTGTGTAGTATTGTGGGTGTTGTCTTGTGACTTAGTTATTCATGTTTGCAGTTCACTCTGTTTACTGAAGCCTACTGCGAGCTCATAACCGTGTAAGAAACTCAGCTACAAGGACCAAGTAAAACAAAAGCTCTGTCTTCAAAGAAGTCATAGGAAAAAAACTCACATGTACAACTAACTATAAAGTAGTGTGAGAGATCATCCAGTAGCGGTGGCCAGTGAGGAGACAAGAGCACCATGGTGGGATGCCATGCCTTTCTTTGATGTGCAGAAAAGGCTGGCCCTTAACTTGGCTCATTGGATGACAATCCAAAGTGCTGAGCGGCCTGACCAGATTCCAGGTATTGTGCCCAAGATTGCGAATCCGAGAAACCGCCAAGGAGCCGACACCGATGCAAGTACATGAGGATTTATTAGCAAGCTCAAGCTTGAGTCCAAGTATACCTGACACAGCGGAGCAGGGGCTTGGACACTGAGGTTAAGAGGCGTAGCAGTTTTATAGGGGCCAGTGGCCAATGGGGATTGTAACACATACAGAAAGTTACATGGTCATGTCAGTCCACATGCAGGTGGCCAATTGAATTATAATTCATCCTATAGGGTCCGTTTGAACTAGCCTGTTATTCTGGTCAGAATTGGCAGGCAAAGGGCAGGGTTTACATTCTTCAGCGGTTGGGGGTCCCGCATTCCTATATGAGCCGGTGGCTTGACTAGAGTGGGGGAGTGGTTTCTTCCTGTAAAGTTCAGCTCTTATTCACAGGGGCCTGAGATGGTTGTACTTGTGCTAATGCTAAACTTGAGGTGGAATGGCCTTAATTTTCTCGGCCTCCACACAGGTCGATGGAATTTGATCCTATTTCTTTTGAAAAAGAATGGATAGAATGTGCACGTGGAATTGGTGGTATCTGTGCAGAGCAACGGTGCAAGATAGAATTTGATGATTTTGTAGAATGTGTGCTTCCACAGGAGGCAGCAGAATAAGCTAATAAAGGTAGGGAAATACACACCTCCACCTCACCACTTGGGCAAGGAGGATCCTGCCCTGAGCAGAGCAGCTGCTGATGTCTGGAGGCTGATGTTTTTCATGTTCTCTCTTCCACTAGAAAGTTCATTTACTGAAAACCCCTTTGTGAAAATGTCTAAAAATAAAGCCTTGATCTATCCTATTTATTTTTTTTAAATCATGTGACATCATGGCTATACTTAGCAATAAGAATACTATAGGAGAAACAGAATGGGTCTAAAAGTGAATATAATTGCTTGGTAAAAAGAAATCTGTCTAGAATTTTAATTGAACAGACTTGAGAGTTGTCCAATCAGTTTACAGATGAGGAGACTAAGCCCCAAAGATGTTATATGATCACAAACCATTCAATAATGCAAGCACAGAATTATGTGTTAATGTGTGTGCTCCTACCATGACTGAATGGCAAATACATTTCACCTTTTCAACTATAGCTGCTATTTTTGTCAGTACAGTGAATTAGCCTGCAAAATGTGTTGCTGTATTTCTAGTCGGTCTACTTGTGAATGTAAAGAAGTCATTTGTAAAGGCTTTTTGGCAGGTTAATGTGTTAGGCCTGGGGGAGAATTTCTCAGGTTTTGCTGGATATCCCATTATCTGAGCTGTTATCTGAGCAGCAATTCTGGGAGGTCTTCCTGGGCTAAAGCAGACAATCTAGCAACTGGGGAAGCTGGGCTGGGAGTGGTGGTGGTACCCCTAGCAGGGTTTGTCTCCTGGGCTGGCAAGAATTAAGTAGAGCGAGGGCTACAGCTTTTTTGGCTGGGGTTCAGGGCTGGGCTCCTATCCCAACAGGGAACTAGGGTGAAAACCAGAAGCTGGGCAGGAGGCCAGTCAGATGAAATGGTAGTTCAATTCCTGGGGGTCTCAATGTACCTCCAGGAACATTGGACAAACTAATTCCAGATTCTGCTCAGTCATGAAAAGAAGCTTCATACATATTGACAGACTGAACCATTCCCAGCACAGGGCTCAGGTGAGGAGCAGTTGGGAAGGGTTGGGACAGTCAGGGATTCACAAGGATGGGTGAATAGATTTGGGGTTTCTTTTAAAAATATACCTATTGATAGTAGAAAATACAGGTAAGGAGGAAAAGTTAGAATTAACCAGGAATTCAAAGATAATTTAAAATGAGACAATATTATATACATTATTAATGAAACTGATTTTCCACTATTTTGTGTACATTTTTGAAATCATTAAATGTATATTTTTATGAGAATGACTCTTCTCTTATTATACACATAGAATGGATATTATATGGATAATTGTCTGAGTTGGTATTATCCCTGTTTGTATAAATAATCTTAATTTTAATCACAGATTGAATTTAACAGTTGAGAAGGACATAGTCATCCTGTCACTCTCATTTTACAGATGGAGAAACTGAGGTCCAGTTTGATTCAGTGATTTGCAAGTTTAAACACGGTGGGTTTAAACACAGCCAAGTCTAAAATCACCCCAGCATACTTTATGCTGCACAGTGATATCCTAAATTATTCATCTCACTGGCATATGGCTTGTCTGCCTTGCCAGACTATGCATTTTCCTTGAGGACAGAGCTCGTGTCATATGGTGCTTTGCTACTTCAAGTGTGTCTTTAGATCAGCAATAATGGCATCATCTGGAAGCTGGTTAGAAATGTAGAATCTCATACTCTACCTCAGGCCCAATGAATCAGAATCTACATTTTCAAAGATGCCTGGGTGATTCATATCCACACTAAAATTTGAGTAGCACGGAGGGAATGGTCATTAAATGTTAGTGATTGTTATGGTGTTTGGTCCCCATCCTTCCCCACCTCTGGGCAAACTCGTATGTTGAAACCTAATCTTCAGTGTTAGGGTGTTCAGAGAAGGGTCTTTGAGAGATAATTAGGTCATGAGGGCTGAACCTTTTGTCTGTGAACCAGGAAATGAGTTCTCACTAGACATCAAATCTGCCAGGGCCTCGATCCTAGACTTCCCAGCCTTCAGATGTAAGAGAAATGCATTTCTATTGTTTATAAGCTCTCTTGTCTCTGGTATTTTGTTGTAACAGCCCGAATGGAAAGACCAATGGTATTAATTGTTTTGTTCAAAACAATGGAAATTGATTTCTGGTCCCTGAAAGGAGAAAAAGGAGTGATGGCATTTGTTGAAAAGGGACTGGTGTGTTATGGAGAATTGAAAACCAAACCTCAGGGATTAAGCTTCAGAGACTTTAGAGATAAGACTTGGTTGACTTTTTCTATGGGACTTTCCCATAAACTTGACTCCCAGTAGCAATATCTTTACATTCCAAGTTTTAAATGCCAGGGAGGGAGAAAGAGAGGGAGGGAGGGAGAGGGATAAATTTTTCCTTGTACCGGGTTTCTATTATTTTCATCAGTACCCAAGGTGCGGAGTCATGAGGCAGCGTGGGCACTGGACTCCATCCCTGTGGCCATAAGCCCTTCTCAGAGATGGAGGATCATTGAGAAGCAGGTACTATCACAAAATTTGCTTGCTGTAATTTTAAAACTGAAGTGGCCCATTTTCTGTTAATAATTGGGCCTAGAAGTCTGAGAAGGGCCTATTTTTATTCTTCCCCTTCGTAGCCCCCATTTCTCCGATTTTCTTTATTGCGATTTTTCCGTCAAAGAGATCATGCATTCTAATGATTTCAGCAGTTAACATTTCTGCTGGTGACACCCAAATGTACTTCCAGCTTGAATCTCTTTTCTGAGTTCCAGCCTCATATCTCCAAATGTTCTGTCACTACTTAAAGTTCAACATGGCCAAAATTGGGTTCATCATATGTCCCTCCCAATTTCTTTATTTCTATCAAGATGCTACTGTTTTCCATGATAACTAGCATCTGTGGCTCCTTCCTTGTTTTTCAGATTTCAAGTTCCGAACTTTAAAATGTGAACAACTTTAATACCTGCCCTCTATGCTGACTGCCAACCAGAGTTCATATCCTCCTCCACTCTCATTTAGATCATAGTCTATTACCTGGCTATGCCCCTCTTCCTTTCTAATCTTTCTGTCTTACCATCTGCCATGTAGATTTTTCTTAGATGCCACTTCTATTGTACTACTGCCCACCTCAAAACATACCGAATGCTATTTCAGGGTATTTCATATATAGGTCTGAGGTTGTCACTACAAGATAACACTGGTAACTCAGAGGTACCCACTGTCAGTATTCTACTTAAAAATGAATTGAAAACTTTTTTTCTAGAAATATTCTGTGACACAGATAGCCAACTCTATTAGACATGAAGAGCATAGTGTTGACATAAGGGATAATATGTTATCAAAAAAAAAAAAGGAATAATATGTTATCATAACCATTAACCTATTAGAGGAAAAACTATTTCTTCTACTCACATAGCCATTTCTGACACCCAACCTGTGGGTTTTGTACACCAAGAAATTCTCCAACTCAGCATACCAACTAAGATGTCCTATTATAATTCGATTATGACATTAACTACCTGGAGTTAGTGTAAACCCCATATGTTAAAGGGCTCTGGTCCACAAGACTGCCCCCCACGTAAGATGCCAATTGCAAATCTAGATGGTTACCTATGCATCTGACCAAAAAGCTATACATCAGAGGTTTCCATAATCCCTTCCTCAGGTTTGATAATTTGCCGGAAAGGCTCAAGAGAACTCAGAAAATGTGCTTAACTTAGTAGGCTACTGATTTATCATAAGAAGATACAACTCAAGAGCAACTAGTTGGAAAAGATGCATGAGACAAGGTATTCAATGCTTCCATGCCCTTTGAGCTTGCCACCCTCCCAAGTTCAGGAACCTGGAAGTTCTCTAAACTGTATGGTCAGGGTTTTTAATGGGGGCTTTATTAAGTAGGCATGACTGATTAAATCATTGGCTGTCAGTGGTTAACTCCAGCTCCTCCCTCCCCCAGAGATCTGGAGGTGGGACTGAAAGACCCAACCCTCTAATCAGATGGTTGGTTTCTCTAGCAACCAGCCCCCATCCTGAGCTATTCAAGTGCTCCCACCACCAGTTGTTTTTTTTTTTTCACCAGTTATTTTCTTAGCATACAAAAAGACACATCATTTGGGAGGTTCCAAGGGATACAGAAGCTATAAATCGAAAACAGGGACAAAGACCAAAATATATATTTCTTTTTATATCTCAGTATCACACCTGTTAGTTTTTTTTAACTTTTTCTTTTGAAATAATTTCAGAGTTCCAAAAAAGTTACAAAAATATTTCCATGTGCCCTTTGTTCAGCTTAACCAAATATTAGTATGCTATAGCCATGATACAATAATCAAAGCCAGCAAGTTAACATTGAAACAATATTATTAACTAATTTACAGACTTCATTCAAATCTTGCCATTTGTCCCACTCAAGTCCTTTTTATGGTCCAAGATCCAATCCAAGATTTTGCATTGCATTTAATTGGCATATCACTTTAATTTCCTCTAACCTGAGATAGTTCTTCAGGTATCATTTGTTGCTCGTGACTTTGACACTTTTGAAGAGTTCTGGCCATTATTTTCGTAGAATGTCTTTTGATTTAGATTTGTCTGATGTTTCCTCATGTTGAAACATGCATGTTGAATTATGCCTTCTTGGCAAGAATACCACCAAAGTGATGTAATATCCTTCTCAGGCATCATATCAGGAAGTGTGTGATGTTGATTTGTCTCATTGTAGATAATGTTATTTTTGATCACTTGGTTGAGAAAGTGTCTGCAAGATTTTGCACTTAAAGTTAGTATTTCCCCTTTGTGATTAATAAGTATTTTGTAGAAAGATATATTGAGACCATGTAATATCCTGGGTTTTTTTTTTTTTTTTTTTTTTTACCATACTTTTGCTTACTAATTTTTTAATCCATTGATTTTTCTAGCCTGCAATAAATATTAACTCAGGTATTACCAAATGCTAATTCTTATTTCCATCATTCAATGTACATTTATTAGTTGGAATTCTGCTGTAAGAAAGCTATCTCAGGGCATCTGGATGGCTCAGTTGGTTAAGTGTCCAACTCTTGGTTTCTGCTCAGGCCGTAATCTCAAGATGGTGAGATCGAGCCCTACCTCAGTCTCTTCTTCCACATTTACTTATTTATTCAATTATTTATATTAATATGGACTTGTGAATGTTTACTTTATTCTATGGATTACAATCTATTACTATCATAATTTATTTTCTTGTTCAAATTGCCCCATACTGAGCCATCAGATTGCCTCCAGAGAGATTGGCTCCTGTGTCCTTTCAACATGCCCACATCATCTTGTGGTTGATGTTATTACTTCTTTACTTTCTGGCAGGAAATTTCCAGCTCATCCTGTATTTCCCCTGCTCTAGTAGTGGAATCAGCTATTTCTCTCCAATGTTCTGGTTCTTTCTATTGCCATGAGGAGAATGACATTTGAAAATCAAGATCTGGGGATCCCTGGGTGGCGCAGCGGTTTGGCGCCTGCCTTTGGCCCAGGGCGCGATCCTGGAGACCCGGGATCGAATCCCACATCGGGCTCCCGGTGCATGGAGCCTGCTTCTCCCTCTGCCTGTGTCTCTGCTTCTCTCTCTCTCACTGTGTGCCTATCATAAATAAATTAAAAAAAAATTAAAAAAAAAAAAAAGAAAATCAAGATCTGGATACGTGATATGTTCATTTCTACTGCAGTGTGATTGTATCTAGGCCTATCAGTGGACAGGGCTAGGAAATATATGCATGTACATACATAACATTAACTTTTAGTGTGCTTTCTGTGTCCCCAACAAGGGGTCATAAATAGGTGACTTGTTAGCAAGATATAGACCACAGATATATTTTACTTTGTATTTAAAAAGAAAATATGAAATAATAGAATTTATTTAGCTACATAAAACAAACACCCTTTCTCCAAACAATATTTAAAACAAGATAATGGTTAATTTTTCCATTTTTCTATTATGTAAAAGAAGTTTGGAAGTAGGCAGTCAGGGTGGAATGGAAATGTCACAGTCATCAAGGACCTAGACATCACCCATGTTTGTGCTTTACCATCTCTAACTCATAGCTTTTATTTTCAAAGTCATGTCATGAACTCAGAGCTCCAGCCATCATGTCCAATTTCAGGCTGGAAGAAGGTAGAAAGGAATACGGGCAAAAGGAGCATCTGTTCCAAGTGACTCAACCCTCTCTAGAAGTCACCTGACAACTCTGCTGACATTTCACTGGCTGCCCCATCAACAAATGAAGCCAGGAAGTGTCAACTTTTAATTGGGACAGTGTGGCTACAATAAAATTGGGTTTCTGTTAGTAAGAAAGGAGGGGAGAATGGGTGTTGAAGAGGCACAGAAGAGTCTCTTTCACAGCACCAACATTTAAAAACCAGAAGGATTCACATAAAATCTGAATTTATGACTTTTCTTGAAAAGTTTCAAAATCAGGCATTGCTGAGCCCACATTTGGGTGGCAGTTGTCAGCTGAAGTGTCCTTCTTTGGATAAAATATAACTTCTTCATGGAGTATAAATTGTTCACCAATCCTTCAATCTTTTTTTGCTGTTATTTCTACTAATAATAAATATTTTGCTTTTAAACATCACTCCAGCAAAGCACTCTGAAAGAAAGAAAAAAAAATCGAAGAAGCTTAATTTCTTCCAGCCTTTAATCATTTGATATTCCCTAGACAAATCCTCCAGATCAGACATTTTTTGATTCATGATCTCCTAATATTGTTTACAATGTTGTTGTGTGTGTTTGTGTGTCTGTATGTTTAACATATATGCGTTTTCCTAGAGAGAGTATCCATAATTTTACTTAGACACTCAAAGGAGTTTTTGACTAAGAAAGGGGTGTCTTATTTAGGTCTATATCTTAGCATCTAGCACAGAGCCTGTTACAGTATTAAGTATGCAATAATGTTTTCTTAGATTAAAAAGCTGATTTGTTTATTTCTGAATTCCATTGCATTTATAGTGTTAATATGTGAGCTAGTTCTTAGCTATATTCTTATATTGTCCATTAATTGTTATATAATTCATTAATCATTTCATTTTGGTTCATCTTTTCCACTAATCTAAGTTATAAGGGCAAAGATCATGCCTTATCTTTCTTTTCTTTGTCCCATAGCACACAGCACAGTACTAAGCATCTAGGAAATTTCAAAAAAAGTTCATTACTGATTTATTTCCTAAGCTCACTGACCCAGGAATTTGATTTCTATATAATTTACACAGCAAATTTGAAGAGTAGGTCTACAAATGGTCTGTTGATTATGATGGAAACCGAGCTATTTCTAAGGTAACTTTCAGGTCTTTGCACTTATGGAAACACAGAAAAATAATAATTACTCTGATTCATGTTTTTTTCATCAATCACATATTCATTTTTCTAATTATTTAACAAATATTTTTTGGAATCCTACTATGTATCTGGCACTGTGTAAGACACTGAAAGAAAGAAAATGATATTTGTTCCCTCCCATTGAAGAGTTTATACCATAGTATAAGACCAGATCTCTAACAGTCAACTATAATATATTAAGTGCTATTATAGAAATAGCTTCGAGGTGCTATAAAGAAGTGAATAAGTAGCTATAGAAGTCAGGTAAGTCTTTATGGAAGTGACATTTGAGCATGTTTTGAAGGAATGGGCAAAGAATGGGCATAAATCATTTTAGACAAGAAACTTCGAAATAAGAGAAAGATTTTCTATTCATTAAATAAAGAATCCTTAAGTGTGATTGAGAAGAGGCTTGGGGACCTGGGTTGGAGATAAATTGTGGGAAGTGGGTGATGCAACAAAAATTTATTAATTCAACAAATATATATGGCAGGCACCATGGTAGGTAATGGGGATGTAGGGATGAATCAGACAGACATAGTCTTTACCTTCTGGAGCTTATAATGTAGCAGAGGACAGAAACTAAGCACATGGTGAAATGTTGGCCTATAATAGGGATAATAGAATAATTTCTATTAAATATCTAAATAATAGAATAGCATCTATTCTGAGAGGGAGGGAGCAGGTATACAAGGAAGGTAACATTTAAGCCCTGAAACATATATAGGGGGTGGAAAGGGGAGGTGGGAGGAGGCGGAGAAGAGGATGGGGGAAAATTCTGTTATAGTGCTGGACATCTGGATATCCACATGTAAAAGAGTCAAGTTGGACTTTTACCTCCCATCATATATAAAAAACTAACCCAAAATGGATCAATGGCCTTATGAATATAAGAGCTAAAACCATAAAACTCTTAGAAATAAATGTAGGGGCAAATCTTCATGACCATGGATTTGATAATTGATTCTCAGATATGACACTGAAAGCATAAGCAACAAAAGAAGAAATAGATAAATTAGACTTCATTAAAGGGGTGCCTGGGTGGCTCAGTTGGTTAAGCATTCAACTCTTGGTTACCACTCAGCTTTTGCTCTCATAGCTTGTGAGATCAAGCCCTGCATCAGGCTCCAGAGTCAGCAGGAGTAGGCTTGGATCTTCTCTCCCTCTACCCCTCCCCCCACTTGTGCTCTCTCTAGGTCTCAAATAAAAAAATAAAAATAATTACCTCATTAAAAAAATGAGACCATTAAAATCAAAAGCTTTTGTGGATCAAATGGCATTATCAAGAAAGTGGAAAGACAGCTATACAGTGGAAGAAAATATGTGCAAATACATATCTGACAAGAGTTTAATATCTAGAATATATAAACAACTCTATAATTTAACAGCAAAAAGATAAGCAACCCAGTTTAAAAAATGGGCAAAGGACTTGAATAGACATTTCTCCAAAGCAGATATACAAACAGGCAAGAAGCTTTATATGTTCTCCCTTTGTGTATATGAATGATGCTCAAAATCATTAGTCATTGGGAAGTGTAAATCAAAACCATATGAGACACACCTCATACCCACTAGGATGGCTATAATCGAAATGTCAGATAAGTGTGTTGAGGGTGTGGAGAAATTTGAACCCTCATACATTGCTAATGGGAATATGAAATGGTTCAGCTGCTATGGAAAACAGTTTAGTGGTTCTTCAAAAAGTTATGAGTTAAGCTACAGAGTTACCATATGATTCACATTTCCATGCTTAGATATATACCCAAAAGAACTGAAAACAGGTAGTCAAAAAAGTACATGTACCAGCATGTTTTTAGCAACACTATTCAAAATAGCCAAAAGATGGAGGTGGCCCAACAGTCCATCAACAGTGAGTGGATAAACAAATAATGGGTTGTTATCCAAACAAATACACACAATGGAATATCATTCAGCCACAAAAAGTAATGAAGAACTGATACATCCCATAATATGAATGACCCTCCCAAACATTATGCTAAATGAGAGAAGCCAGACACATGATACCACATATTATATGATTCCATTTATACGAAGTATCTAAAATACGCAAGTCCATGGAGACAGAGAGTAGTTTGTTGTTCCAGGAGCTAAGGAGAGGTGGGAATGGGAAGAAACTGCTTAATGAGTAAAAGGTTTTACTCTGGTGTGATGGAAATGTTTTGCAACATTATAGAAGTAGAGGTTGCACAATGTTGTGACTATTCTAAATTTCTCTGAATTGTTCACTTTAAAATGATTAAATTTCTTTTATGCAAATTTCACCTCAATACATTACAAATTTTGTTATCAGTGGTCTGTAAAGTCCAGGGCAGTGGAAATAGTAGTATGTATGAAGGCAGATAGGCTCTACAAGAATTTTAAGAATTGAAATAAGATAATTGTAGCCAAAACATAATAAACTAGATTGAATCACTAAAGTATAGGCTAGAGAGATAGGCAGAGGTGATAGTAGTAAGGGATTTGTTGATGGTAGATAAGAAGATGAATATCATGATACAATTCATGTTTGTTTTTCTAATTCAGTTTTTTTTTAAGATCATTATATTTACTGTGTAGAAAATGGATTTTAAGGGGTCATGAAGCATTCAAGGAGTCTGACTAGAAGGCTATTTTAGAGATCTAAGCAATAGACAATGGTGAGTAGGTCTAGGATAGAGGCAACGGGAAATTGATCAGATTGCAAGATAAAATACAGTGTGCCCAGTTAAACTTCAGTATTTGGGAAATATTAATCCTGAAAAAGTATTCATTGTTTACTTGAAATTAAAATTTAGTTGAAAGTCCTATATTTTAATTGCTATATCTGGTAACCCTACATGAGAGGTAAAGGACATCTAGGTTTCTGGCACCAGCATCTTTTAAATAACATCTTCCTTTCCTGAAATACGGGACATGGAGGAAAGAATCTGTTTTTCTTGGAGAAGGGGACATCATGCATTCACTTTGAATTATTACCATACAGTCAGTAGATTAAGATCAATAGAATTGATAGAATCACTCAAAGGCTGTTTGTAGAGTGAAAAGAGAAGACTGTATAGGATGATATAGGGTCATATGTAATTAAAAGATGTTCAGAGAAAAGAAGCCAGTGAAGGAGACAGAAGAAGTTCTAAGACTGGAGGATGGGAACCATCATGCTGGTGGTGTGAAAGCCCAAGTCAGAGAGAGTTTCATGGAGGCAGAAGTACTCTATAAGGTAGAAGTTACAGAGAAGTCAAATCAACCAAGGACTGAAAAAAAGACCAGCAATGTTGGCAATTAGATTTCAGGAGACTTAAACAAGAACTACTTTAGTGTAATGTTGTAAGGGGAGGATTGTGCAGATCTAAATTTGATGGGCTATGGAATGACCAGGTAAAGAAATAGAAGGAGCTACAAATTTGGTAATTAAGGGTTTTATCTTGGAATATCTAGTTCGACAGTTGTGGCAGTAAAGAACGTCAATTCTAAATTCTATATGTTGCCCTCATCTATTTTTTCTACAGAGCACTGAAGCAAGAAACTAAGAATCCATTTTTTTATACTATACACAAATACAAAATGATGGTATGGAGTTTTTCAAGAGAGTTCCTTTTGTTTTGCAGAGGAAGGTCACAACTTTTTATATCTGACTCAACTTTGTTGTAAGTAGTAGCTAGACTCTAGGCAAATACAAAATGAGTTTTCTTTTTCTTTTCAAGATTTGCTTTTCAGCTCCAGTGATCTAATGTAGTTATTCTCTTGAATATCTGGAGAGTTGATTAACAGTATTTATCACTTCATAATATGTAGAGCAGGTGTGTTTATGGGTATATGAGCTAGAGATAGAAGAGCGTGTCTAAATGCTAAGTCAATTAACATCGATTTGGTATATAGTGAAGCATAGCATGTTATAAGAAAAATAAATATAACTTAAAGGCAAAGAAACACTAAACACCCAGTTAATTTATGATGAAGCATACTTAGTTTATGATTTTGGTACATACTTTAACTAGAACAGTGTTCTGTGCTCATTTTTATTAAATACTGTAGGTGTTTGCTAGGGCATGAGGTAATAACCCAAATACAATTAAAATGACCATAAAATTAGGGTCTCCACGTAGGCTCCCAAGGATGGGTCTGTTTGGAGCTTCTAGTCATCAGCATTGGGTGGTCTGCTATTGGTGCATGATACTTAAATAGAGCTTTTTCCCCCTTAGGTCTGTAAGGTGTTAAGGTGTTTTTATAAAACCCCATAAACCCTTGTTAAACACTTTTTTTTCATAAAGAAAACTTAAATCTTTATTTCACATGTTTTCTGTGGCACTATTTTGGCATTTTAACAAGTCCTTTAAAGAATGACTCTAATAATTGCATACACCTCTGGGGTGGGAGTGGAGAAGTATTTATTCAGGTTTTTTTTTTTTTTTTTTTTTTTTTTACATCAAACTGCCTGACCCACTCAGCAATAAGCACAGCATTTTGGTACATTTTAATTTAATAAGGAAAAAGATCAAAAGATTCTCCAGGTGGAGAAAGTTAGGCTAATTTGGATATTGTATATTAACTGATTGAAAGGAAGGTTTAACTACTGACAGAACTGACTATGATTCAAATATATTAGATGATTTACTGCAGTGAGAGTTTCCCTAAACACTACAGAAGAAATGGCAGTGCTTTTACCACCCTGACACTCTTCATTCCTTTTCCCACTTTATATTTTTTCTCCATAGCACTTACCACCTTTGAACATACCATATAATTTATTTGTCATGTCTACAATTTTTTGTCTAAGTGTAAACTCCATTAAGAAGAGACTCTGTTGGGACACGTGGATGGCTCAGCAGTTTGGCACCTGCCTTTGGCCCAGGGCATGATCCTGGAGACCCTGGATCGAGTCCCATGTCAGGCTCCCTGCATGGAGCCTGCTTCTCTCTCTCTGCCTCTCTCTCTGTGTCTCTCATAAATAAATAAATCTTAAAAAGAAAAAAAAAAGAGACTCTTTGTGTTCATTGCTTATTTAGTGTCTTAAAACAGTGCTTGGTACATGATGGTATACAATAACTTTCTTTAATGATGGAAGGAAGGAGAGAAAGGAAGAGTGGAGGGAAGGAAGGAAGGAAAGGGAGGAAGGAATAAATTATGTTTCATTTGTGTTCCAATATATAGCATGAATTCAGCTCTCTCAGAGTCCAGATTTTACATGTATATAAGTTTCTCTTACTTAAAGATCTCATTTCTTTCCTTTAACTCCACATCTTGAACAAAATCTTGGCATCATTAAGAATAATATTCATTCTAAAAAAAAGAATAATATTTGTATGTTATGGGAATCATGTGATGTCAGACCATGTTTTTTCTATGATGTCATGAGGCAGTATTCTATATAAATGCATTAGCACTCCAGAATTTCTTCCAAGCAGAAACAGGTGGTTATGTTAACTTTTTCTTTCTTTCTTAATTTCTTTCTTTCTTTTTCTTTCTTTCTTTCTTTCTTTCTTTCTTTCTTTCTTTCTTTCTTTCTTTCTTTTCTTTCTCTTTCTTTCTTTCTTTCTTTCTTTCTTTCTTTCTTTCTTTCTTTCTTTCTCTCTCTCTCTTTCTTTCTTTCTTTCTTTCTTTCTTTCTTTCTTTCTTTCTTTCTCTCTTTTTCTTTCTTTCCACTTTAAAAGAAAGAAAAGACTTCAGTTCACAGCAATGTTGATATTTGCAGACTCTATTTCTTAAAAATATTTAGCGGGGCAGGAGGATTCTGGAATGATGAAGTAGGAAGCACCAGGAATCTCTCTTTTCACCTAGACAATAATCACACTACAAAATCTGTCTGGTGTAACTATTTTGGAACCCTAGAGTCTATTAAAGGCTTGCAGCTTCCAAAGAAAGACTTGGACATTTCATTTCAATTAATTTTAACTCTTAGCACAGAGGTAGCTCCCCTATCTTCCACTCCCTAGGCCAAGGCAGGCAGCTTGGTACATGATCCTATAGTGGCTTACATGCAACTTACGGGAGCCAGGGTGGGCATTAAGGACTCTGTCCTTTAAATATTGAAAGTCTGGTATTTAGTTCTGATTCCTGCTTTTACTCATGGAAGTGCAGATGCAGAAGTGGCCAGCCATTGTTGCACCATTCCTCTCCATTGTTATAAGCCTTTCTCTGCCTGGCTCAAGTGACTTCCAGGGGCTTTGATGAGCTGGCACCCCCTTTCATTTACCTCTTCCTTTTCCCCCTTTTGGGAGCCGCACATTAAAGACTAGGACATTCAAAAACAGCTGCAGATCCAAGGGAAATGAGAAAGTCATTGCACATGCCTAAGAAGAGGTGCAGGCTCAGAAAAGATCTGAAAAGACCTTGTTTATATCCCAGGGTTATCCTCAGCAAGGAGATAGTGTACAAGGATCAAAACAAACAAACAAAACCAACAAACCCTTGAAGGAAGAGGAGAATCTGATCTCAAGAGATACCACATTAGTAGATTCAAATGTCCAGTTTTCAACAAAAATATCTCAAGACATATAAAGAAAGAAAGTAATATTGCCCATTCAAAGGAAAGAAATACAAATAGAAACTATTCTTGAGGAAGACCAGAAGGCGGAACTACTAGACAAAACAAGTATCATAATAATGCTCAAAGAATTAAAGGAAGATGTGGAAAAAGTTCAAGAAAAATGTATGAACAAAATGGAAATATCACTGAAGAAATAGAAAACCATAAAAGAAGCCAAAAAGAAGTTCTATAGTTGAGAAGTATAATAACTGAAGTAGAAAATTCACTAGAGGGATTCAAAGAGTAGAACAGGCAGAAGAAAGATTCAGCAAATTTGAAGATAGGACAGCTGAAATTATCCAGTGTGAAGAACAGGAAAAAGAAAAGATAAGAAAAGTGAAGAGAGCCTAAGGAACCTGTGGGACACCACCAAGTGGACTGTACTATACATTGTGGGAGTCCTAGAAAGAAAAGAGAGAGAGGGAAGGAGAGATCATTTGAAGAAATAATGGCTGAAAACCTAAAAAATTTGATGAAAGACATGAAGATAAACATCCAAGTTGCTCAATGAATTCCAAGTAGGATGATCAAAAGAGATCCACACCAAGACACACCATAATCAAATTGTCAAAAAGTTAAAGACAGAGAGTCTTGAGAGCAACAAGAGGAAAGCAAATGGTCATACACAGGAGATCCTCAATAAGATTATTTGCAGATTTATCACCAGAAACTTAGGAAACCAGAAGGCAGTAGGCCAATATATTCAAAGTGTTAAAGAACTGTCAACCAAGAATCTTACATCCGGCAAATCTGTTTCTCAGAAGTAAGGGAGAAATTAGGACATTCCTTAGTAAACAAAATCTGGTACAGTTCCTTACCACTAGACCTGCCCTACAAGAAATCTTAGAGGGAGTCCTGAAGATTGAAATAAAAGGACATTAGATAATAATTTGAAGCTGTATGAAGAAATAAAGTTCTCAGTAGTCTATAACTCCACTTTTTATTTTTCACATGACTTATATGAGACTAATACTTTTAAAAATTTTATTGGCTTAAAAGCTAGTGTTACTGTAACTTTTACTTATAACCTCATGTTTTGTTTTTAACATAATTTCAAGAGACT
Source organism: Canis lupus baileyi (assembly GCF_048164855.1). Taxonomy (NCBI): domain Eukaryota; kingdom Metazoa; phylum Chordata; class Mammalia; order Carnivora; family Canidae; genus Canis; species Canis lupus. The sequence continues at coordinate 44,928,677 of NC_132850.1, read as the reverse complement.
AGTGCATTTTTAAAAACAATTATTAGTTTAAATTCTTGGACATATAATGTACAAAGACATAATTTTGTGACATCATTAACCAAAGAGATAGGGATAATATATAAAAGGCAGAGCTTTTGTATCTTTTTGGAGTTAATCTGGTATAAATTCAAATTACAGTGTTATAACTTTGGGATATTAAATGTAATCTCCATGGTAACTACATGAAAAATAGTTATAGAATATACATAAAAGAAAATTAGAAGGGAATTAAAACATTTTACTCCCCTAAAACCAACTATATAGAAAAAAGACCATATGTAGGAAACGAAGGATAAGAAAGCTGTAAGAAATATAGAAAATAAATAACAAAATGACAGAAGTAAGTGCCTCCTTATCAACGATTATTTTAAATGTAAATACATTAAACTCTCCAATAAAAAGACAGATATTGGTAGAATGGTTTAAACAACAGATCCAGGGGTGCCTGAGTAGCTCAGTCAGTTAAGTGTCCATCTCTTGATTTTGGCTCAGGTCATGATCTGAGGGTCATGAAATCAAGGCCTGTGTCAGACTCTGCACTAAGTGTGCAGCCTGTTTGAGATTCTTTCTTTCCCTCTCCTCTGCACCTCCCAACTTGCTCTCTCTTTCTCTCTCAAAAACAAAACAAAACAGATCCAACTATATGCAGTCTACAAGAGGCTTATTTTAGATCCAAAGATACAAATTAATTGAAAGTGGAAGGATGGAAAAAGATATTCCATGCAAAAAGTAACCAAAAGAGAGCAGAGGTAGTTATGCTAATATCGGACAAAATAGACTTTAAATCAAAAAAGATCACAAGAGACAGAGGAGGACATTATATATTAATAAAAAGTTTAATACAGTAAAGATAAAACCATTATAAACACTTATACATCTAATAATAGACCATCAAAATTTTTATATTTAGCAAAAATTGATAGAATTGAAGGGAGAGAAAGATATTTCTACAATAATAGTTGGAGACTTTAATACTCAATTCTCAATGATGGACAGAACAACAAGATAGAAGATAAGTAAAATTAGAGGACTTGAACAACAGAATAAACCAACTAGATCTAATAGACATATATAGGATACTCTACTCAATAACAAAAGAATACACTTTCTTCTCAGGCGAACATGGAATGGTCTCTGAGATAGACATATGTTAGGTCATGAATTTTAAATTTAAAATAGATTTTAAAATATAGATATCATACAAAGTATCTTCTTTGAGCACAACAGGATGATGTTAGAAATCAATAACAGAAGGAAACTGGAAAATTCACAAATTTATGAAAATTAAACAACCAGTGGGTCAAAGAAAAAGATACAAGGGAATTAGCAAATAGTTAGAAACTGTTATGGACTGCATGTTTATGTCCCCCTAAAATTCATATATTGAAAACTTAACCCCCAGTATGGCTATATTTGGAGATGAGGTCCCTCAGGAAGTAATTAAGGTTAAATGAATTTAAAAATGTGTAGCCCTAATTTACCAGGGTCAGTCTCCTTATAAGAAGAAACACCAGAGAGGACTCTACACACCCACCAAAGAGAAGCCATGTGAAGACACACTGAGAAAGTGAACATCTGTCAATCAAGAAGAGAACTGGGGATCCCTGGGTGGCGCAGCGGTTCAGCGCCTGCCTTTGGCCCAGGGCGCGATCCTGGAGACCCAGGATCGAGTCCCACGTCGGGCTCCCCGTGCATGGAGCCTGCTTCTCCCTCTGCCTATGTCTCTGCCTCTCTCTCTATGTGTGACTATCATAAATAAATAAAAATTAAAAAAAAAAAAAAGAAGAGAACTGAATCCAGGAAACTTAATCCTGCTGGACCCTGATCATTCTAGCCTCTAAGAATGTGAGAAAATGAATTTCTGTTATTTGAGCCACACAGTCTGTGGTATTTTCTTATAGCAGCCTGAGCAGACACATTTGGTACCCTGAAGTAGGTATGCTGCTATATAACAAATACCAAAAGATATGGAAGTGGCTTTGGAAAGGGCACTGGGTGGAGGCTGTTGGAGATAAGTGCTTTAAAAATTCTAGATTTTCATGAAGAGACTGTTGGTCAAAATATGGATGTCAATGGTGATTCTGGTGGGGTCTCCTAAAAAAGAGAAGAGAGATGGAGAGAAAGCCTCCATTTAAAAAAATAATCATGAATAGAATGTTGGCAAAAATATGGATGTTAAAGGCTACTCTGGTGAGGTCTTGAATGGAAATGAAGAACAGTTATTGGAAATTGGAAGAAAGGTGATCTGTGTTATAAAGTGGCAAAGAAGTTGGCTGAATTGTGTTCTAGTATTTTGTGAAAGATAGAACTTGTGAACAATGAAATTGGATATTTAGCTGAAGAGATTTCTAAGCAAAATGTTGAAGGTGCCACCTGGCCCAGGAGCAGAATGTTATGGACTGAATGTGTCTCCCCAAAATTCGTATGTTGAAGCCCTGACTCCCAGTGTGGCTGCATTTGGAAATGGGACCCTTAAGGAAGCAATTAAGGTTAAATGAGGTAATAATGGTGAGACCCTGAGTCAGTAGGATTAGTGTTCTTGTTAGAAGAGACACCAGAGAGCTCTTTCTGCCACTACCTCTTTCCCTTGTCCCACATGCACAAGAATTTATGTGAGCACATGATGAGACAATGGCAGTATACAACTCAAGGGGAGAGTTCTTATCAGACATCAACTCTCCTGGTACTTGGATCTTTGACTTCCAGTCTTCAGAACTGTGACAAAAGTAAATTTCTGTTAATGTACCCAAACTATGATATTTTGTTATGGTGTCCCACACTAAGCACACTAAGACAGAGACAAATTAAAATGACAACATGCCAAAACTTATGGGGTGCAGTGAAAGCAGTGCTAAGGGAGAATTTATGGTTGTAAATACTTATACTAAAAAACAAAGAAGGTCTCAAATTAACATTTACAACTTAAGGAACTAAAAAAAGAGCAAACTAAGCTGAAAGTTAGTAGAAGAAAGAAAATAAAAATTAGAGCAGGGATAAGTGAAATAGAGAATAGAAAGGCAATAGAGAAAACAATGAAACAAAAAAATTTTTCTTCAAAATAATCAACAAAATTGACAAACATTTAGCAAGATTGACTAAGAATATAAGAGAAGACTCAAAATACTAAAAAAATGAAAGTGGCGACATTACTTCTGATTCTGTAGAATTTTTAAAATATTTTATTTATTTGTTCACGATAGATATAGAGAGAGAGGCAGAGACACAGGCAGACAGAGAAGCAGGCTCCATGCCAGGAGCCCAACACGGGACTCAATCCTGGGACTCCAGGATCGTGCCCTGGGCCAAAAGCAGGTGCTAAACCGCTGAGCCACCCAGGGATCCCGTGATTCTGTAGAATTAAATGGATTATAAGAGAGCACTATGAATGATTGTATGCCAACAAATTGCATAACTTAGATGGAATGGACAAATTCTTAAAAATACAAAACCTATCAAGACTAAATAATGAAGAATTAGAAAATCTGAATAAACCTACAACTAGTAATGAAATTGAATCTGCAATCAAAGATCCCCTAACAAGGAAAGCTCTGGACCTGGGGGCTTCCTTGGTGAATTCTATCAAATATTTTTTATTTATTTATTTATTTATTATTTATTTATTTCAAATATTTAAAGAAGAGCTAACACCAGTCCTTCTCAAACTTTTCCCAAATATTGAAGAGAAATAAACACTTCCTAACTCATTCTGTAAGGCCAACATTACCCTGATAACAAAGCCAGATAAAGAAACTACAGGAAACACACACACAGACAAACAATGACAGGAAAAAAAGTACAGACTAGTATCTCTTATGAACATCGATGCAAAAATTGTCAGCAAAATACTTACAAACTGAATTCAAACAGTGTGTTAGAGGGATTATACACCATGACCAAGTGGGATTTATTCCTGGAATGAATTATGAATCATCCAATGATGATTTAACGTACAAAAATCAGCCAATGTAATATACAACATTAACAGAATGAAGGAAAAATTCACGATCATCTCAATTAAGGCAGAAAAAGCATTTGACAAAATTCAACATCCTTTCATAATAAAAAACCTCAACAAACTAGGAACAGAAGGAAACTACCCCAACATAATAAAAACAATATCTGGAAAACTCACCATGAACATCATTCTCAAGGTGAAAGGCTGAATATGTTTCCTCTAAGATAAAGCAAGCTTCAATTTAACATAATAATAAAAGTTGCAGCCAGAGCCATTAAGTAAGAAAAAGAAATGAAAGGCATCCAAATGTGAAAGGAAGTAGTAAGATTATCTTATATGTAGACTCTGTTTTTGCCCAAGGCTTTAGGAGATACATTTTTATTTCTCTAGCTCAGTAATGGAATTTCTCTAGTCTCTTTTTACCCACAAAGAAGCCTTCCTAGATTCCTGGCCTTACACAGTAGCTCAACTTTACCTTCCTGGGGCGCAGGATCTACCCTGGAGTCCCCTTCAGTTCCCAGGCATAAAGCTCTAGCTCGTGGATGGTAAAGCTCATCACTGGTCCTGATTACCCAGTAAGCCCCATATCTTTGGCTTCAGCTCACCACTTGTATTAGTTTTCTGGGACTCGTGTAGCAAAGTAAAAAAAAAAAAATTGTGTGGCTAAAACAACAAAAATTTATTATCTCACTGTTCTGGAGGTTAGAAATCTGAGATCAAGGTGTTAGCAGGTTTGGTTCTTCTGAGGGCTATGAGAAAGATTCTATTTCATGCCTCTCACCTAAGTTTTGGTGTTTTGCTGGGAGTCTTTGGTGTTCCTTGGTGTATAGGAACGTCTTCCAAATCTTTGCCTTCACTTTCACATGACATTTTTCTGCACGTGTGTGTGTGTGTCCAAATTTCCCCTTCTTATAAAGATACCATCATGTTGGATTAGGGGCTCACCCTACTCTAATATGGCTTTATTCTAACTTAACCATTTATATTTGCAGTGAACCTATTTCCAAATCAGACCATATTCTGAGGTACTGAGGATCAAAACTTCAATATATGAATTTAGGGAAGGATGTAATTCAACCCATACAGTCTTCTTTAAGTTCCTTCTTCATTTTTAGCACCTGCACATTTCTTTTTTAAATTTATAATTCAACTATTTAATTTTGTTTGTGCTATTTTATTCAGCATAGGTATGTATTTGAAGTGAGAGGGTAGGTCCCACTTCAGCACAATCTGCTCACTGGCTGGAATGTTGTTCTCCCATGATTTAAATGGTGAGGAAAAAAAAAAAAGAATAATCAAATAATATTGTAAAAGAAATTAAATAATTTAGGCCACAAAAGAAGGACAAAAAACAATTTTAAAAGATTCTATCATTAAAGAAAATGTAAATTTGAAAAATAACTGAAGAGAACTTTTAGAAATGAAAAATGTAGTCATTAGAAATGCAAAAAACAATGGATAAACAGAAGTTTATGTTATGTTAGGCACAACTGAAGAAAGATTAGTAAATTAAAAGATCTGAGAACATAAGAATGCAGAAAATAAAAAATGAAAAAAAGTGGGGCGCCTGTGTGGCTCAGTGGTTGAGTATCTGCCTTTGGCTCAGGTCATGGTCCAGGGGTCCTGGGATCAAGTCCCACATCAGGCTCACTGCAGGGAGCCTGCTTCTCCCTCTGCCTGTGTCTCTGCCTCTCTCTCTGTGTCTCTCATGAATAAATGAATTTTTTAAAAAATGAAAAAAGTAAGAAAAGTGTTTAAAGCATGGATTTTAATTTAAAATTAATCTAATTTTAATTTAAAAATTAAATGAGGAGGTATAATATTTGCTTCATGAGAAGTTGTAGAAGAGGAGACGGGAGGGACAGAAAGAACTGGTGATTCCCATATATGAAGAGAAAATGCAGAGAAATTTTCAGAAGTGAGAAAAGCATTGATTTATAAAAATACTGACTGTGGTTAATTCCTGATTATTCAAGAGTTGACACAATAGAGTCTTGCTTCTTCCTACCACCTAGGGAGGGAAACTCTAAGGAGGATCCTTAATTTTGTGTTGGTATTTCTGGGAAAAGATTTGCTGGCCAAGATGTTTAAACTACTGGCTAGGAGGTAAAAAAGACTTGTCTGAAGACTTCTCCCATTTTTCTCCATTTCCAAATCACATTATGTTACAATAATCCAAATTTCCCTTTTAGTTGTTGGATGGTGTATTATCAAAGTGAAATTTAGTGTATTTGTTATACTGGGCGGTTGAATGAATTAAGTAATATTATAAATTGAACTATTTCACCAAAGAAGATTTAGAAAATGAAATTTAGACTAAAGCTATGGCCATACATACTTAGGGTGTGTTTCATAATGCTTAACTAGTATGTGGTTCTTATTCTGAATGTAATACTTGTTTTGAAATTTAAATAATAAACAATACTTTATACATATTTTGCTAAAAGTCACATTTTGTCATATTTGGCTGCAAAGCATATGGTGGAATCAGCACAGTGCCCAACCAATGGAAATATGAACAGGACCACACAAAATGGTTCCACTGTGTCATTTTGTTCAATGTGGCTTCACGAAAATAAACTCTTCTCACCACAAAAACTTGCTTGTCATTTCCCACTTTTTAAAATGATCTCTTCTAACTTCATTTCCAGCACCTTATCCCTTTTCTAACCGTTGTCTACTCTAAAGTGACTTGAAGATTTGTTTATTTTGATTTGGAATCCCTCATTCTTCATTTTTACCACATTTCTAGCAATAAAATGCATATTATTAAAACATGTTGAACCTTTGGGATAGTTTGATGCTGGTAATGTAAGATTTTTGGCTCATTCATTTAGAGTTTTGTGGTATTTGTATTTTTGGTGTATTTAATATTTTTCTATGTATTTTAACTTTTAGAGATTTTCTTTTAGCACACAACTGAGAACTGACTTTATTCTCCAGAGCATTCAATTTAAATTTTACTCAGATTTCTTTTTTAGTCTGTTTATCAGACAGTATATTTGTGAGTATTTTTTTATCCAGAAATCTGAGCTTTCTTGATGCTAACCTATGACATGGAATTCAGTTTTAAAATGGGCATAAATTATTTTCACATCTTCTAAATAGATGGGAGACAGAGTAATAACATAATGCATTATGTTATAAGCAGACGTGCAAGACATGGGCAATTATAGTAGAACCTATTTTTAATAATTCACAACTTACATTTTCTAAAGGGTCATACCCTAACTAGGATACCATGTTCTAATAAGGATTTGGTACAGAATATTGTTGAGGGGAAACTTTAAATGCCTATTATCATTTATTTTATTATATTTCTATATCACATATTTTAAAAATTTGTTTCTCAACTTAAACATATTGAAAATTTGGGTCAGATAATTTTTTGTTGTGGTGGTGAACTTTTGTTGTGTGTAGGATGCATAGTATATCCCTGGCTTCTATCCACTAGAAGGTGGTAGCACCTTTCCCCATCATAACAGTGAAAGATGTCTCCAGATGTTGCCAGATGTGTCCAGTGGGGCAAAATCATCCCTGGTGGAGAACGACTGGTTTAGGACATTAGGTTACTAACCCATTCTGCTCACACTCAAATTTAGCCCCTTATGTTCCAATTGTTTTCTTTTGTACCTAAGGTTTATCTGTCAATTATACTTTATTCTACATATGAATTATTTATTTTGGTTTCAAAATATACACATATTTTGTTTCTTCTTCTTTTATTTAATTTTATAGGAAATTTACCCATTTAGTCAAAGCTATTTAAATTAATCATTTAAAGCTTTTATTTATTTATTTGAGAGAGAGAAAGAACATGAGTGGGTTGGCCAGGAATGGCGGAGTGACAAGCAGACTCCCAGCTGAGCACAGATCCCGACACAGGGCTTTACCTCAGGACCCTGAGATCATGACCTGAGCTGAAATCAAGAGTGGGCTGTTTAACTGATTCCCTCCAAGTGTCCCTAAATTAATTTTTAACAGAGAAAACCAAGTTTTTAACTCCTTTATTCTGAACATTAATAATGATAAGAAATATAGTGCTGATACCTGTGAAACAACGTGGAAGGTTTCTCCAAATTGATTATATACACTGATAGTTGCCCTCTGAATGTAACCCCCATGTCAGTCATTCACTTGTTTAATATACTCATGACTCAAAACCTCTTTTTCTAAATGTCTTTAACTTTGTTTTGTAAAACAATCAAAATACCTTATCAACATCAGGAGAGATTACATCTCTCTTTGGTAGAAGAATATTAATTAAGTCTCTCAAAGTTTCTTTTTCACAGTCACATCGGTTGCTCTCTAGTGACTGAGTGGAATCATTCTTGAATTATACAGCAGAACACTGTATAGTCTATGATCTTCTGTGAAAATGGAGCATGCTGAGAATGGCCGGGGTGTGTCAATAAATGCCCTTTTTATAAGTCATGGATGGTAGCAAGTGGCATTTCTTTTATAGATGTAGAAAACCTTTATGGTTGAGCTGTGAATAAGCATTATTAAGCATCTTTTCTCCCAGATTTATTTATTTATTTTTCCTTTCTCTCTTGTTCTTTCTCTCTCTCTCTCTCTTTCCCACTTACCTATTTATTCAACTAACATTTATTGATCACTCACTATGTGTCAGGCATTGGGAGTACAGTGAAGAAAACAATAGGGACTTTGCCTTCAAGTAGCAGGAAAACTAATTTGGAGAATAGAGTAGAGGAAGAGAAGAGAACACTTATTTATGCTATAATGTGCCACATGTAGTGATAAAAGGAGCACACCATTATAGGAGTATCTAGAAAAGGTGGTGCCAGAGTTTACTTCTCAAAGTACTTAGTATTAAAGAGTAGGAATTATTCTTGGGAAAAGTGAGAGAGATGTTCTAGGTGAAAGGAGTACAATGAAAGAAGGCATGATTGGGGAAACTCAAATGGTTCAGTTTAGATGGAAAGTTGTCTGTGACCAGAACAAAATCAAGAAGGAGACACTGAATATACTAGATGACCACCCATGATTTAGATAAATACAGTAAGTGTCCACAGCACATGACTATTTGTTTATTCCTCCCAGATTTATACTGGTAATGGGAATATCCAAAAATTGCCACATCATTTTTTTGAGTGAACATTTCTTAATGGAGACGTAGGTAGTTTTTCTAATGGAATATTAGCAAAAAAAGCTGTTGCCTCATATAATGACCCAACAGTCAAGTTTGCATTAATTTATTCTCATATTCCCTTATGCTTTCAATACCATATTATGCTATTTTATACCAATATTTCAATTTAAGTCATACCTTGTGAAAAAATAAGGCAGCCACCATGTAACCACTGTTTAAATTACAAGGAAATTAGTGCTCCCTCTCATTTATTTGTAATAGTTTTAGTCTCCTTTCTTCCTAGGTTTTTCTTCCTTTACTGATTTATTCTTCCTTTTTTTCTTTTTTGTACTTTAGAACTCCTGCCTTCATCCTACCATATCTTATATATAGTTATATACTGGACTAGACCATGTTCACTGTTGTCTAAGAGGATAAACAGATCACAAGACATAAATAATCCTTATGTCTGCTTACAAATGGGCATATCATTTTTGTGTCAGTTTATTATAAGTTAAAAGCAAAGACTAATTATTGTTCACCTTTTTTAGTAACTTGAAAAAAATTAAACCAAGATATTGATCACTACCTCAAAATAAGCAGCAATTATTATCATACACTTTGCAGGTAAGGAAAGAGGTAAAAACAAGGACTTGAAGAGGGTTTGTGGTATCAAGGAACCTATCAATATTCAAGCTTGATGCATTGAATTGACTGAGTGTAGCTTATCAAAAATATATAAAATATTCCAATTATATTCTTTCAAATGATCCTTCTTATTGTCAAAAAAAGAATGTGATACATTCTTTTCCATTTCAATGATGATATGATAGATATTTCTAGAACTTGCATTGGGAAGATGCAATTTGCCATCTAAAAAAATTCTCCTTGGTATCATAAGCATGTGCTGCAAAGTCTCTCTTGGGAAGAATTGGTTCACATCATTACACATCAGTATTTAAGGTAGTCTGAGAAAAGAGATGAGATGGCCTAGATTTTGTGATTGGCAGAATTGTGGCCTCCCAAAGATGTCCATGTCCTAATCTCAGGAACCTGTGAATATGTTATGATATACGGCAAAGAGGAATTAAGGTAGGAGACAGATTTAAGGTTCTTAATCAAGTGACTTTAAATAGGGAGATTATCCTGGATTTGGGTGAGTCTGATATAATCACAGTGGTCCTTAAAAGTGAAAGTGGGAGGTAGAAGAATTTGTGCCAGAGTGATGTAATGTGAAAGACCAAACAGCCACTGCTGGCTTTGAAGGTGGAAAGAAGCCACAAGCCAAGGAATGCAGGCAGCCTATAGAAGCTCAAAAAAGCAAGAAATGGAGTCTTGCTTAGAGTCTCTGGAAAGGAATGCAGCCTATTGACACCCAGTGAGATCTATTGGAGGCATTTGACCTCCAAAACTGTAAAGATAATAAATCTGTATCATTTTAAGCCACTACATTTGTGGTCATTTGTTATAGTGTCAACAATAAACCAATACAGAATTATAGAGAGGAATTTGGGATAAAATGGAGGATTCATCCTAGTGGATTCAGTCATTACACGAATTCATTTAAAATTTAGGGGAAGAATATAAGAAGAATTAAAGCATTTAAGTATCAAAGAAGATCTCTTCTAGACATGTATACCCTTTGATAATGGTAAAGTCAGACTTGATGGAAACTAAATACACCTGAATAAAGGACTTATATTTTGCTAAATTTAGTCAACTATTGTCAATTATTTGCTAAATTTCCTATAGTCAACTACCTTTTTGCTGTTCTTTCTAGGGGGAAGAAAAACCTAACCATACTCAAACCTATTTATAGCTGATTTTTGATGATGCCACAGCATCTGTTGGGTCCATCATCACACACTCAGGGCACATTATGAGTTCAATATTTCCTGTTTGGAATTTTTAACATCCTAAAGTTTTTCTGTGCTTTCTGGAAATAGTGTTTTTTAGGGTTCTGGTCTAGTGGGAAATGTTAGTGCTATTTACTCTAGAATCCTTGAGGAAAGACTTGAAGTCCCTACTTGATAGAGTTGGACATAAAAACTGATGCAGACATTTAGAATATTCAGTGTCATTTTTCTCAGTTGGCCATCAGTATTGCTAACATTCATTCCACTGTGTATATGTGTAATCCATGATGTCCTGTTTCAATAACAAAGTGAGAACTTTAAGTTGTGTGGAGCATATTTATTTCCTAACATATCTTTCAGAAAAGTATTGAAGATTTCTTGCTTGCCACTAGGAAAAAGATATTCTGTTGGCTCTGGACTGGACATAAGGGCACTTTCTGGAATGTCAAGCAGTTATTGATTTCTGCACTTATATATCACGGTAAAAATAAACTAATGCTTTTTCTTTTAACCCTATTACTTTGTTTTCATTGCAGAAAATTATTAACTTAGGTTCATGACAGGTATGGTGAATTGATGGAAAAATTGGCCCCGATTCTCTATCCCTTCCTGTAATAATACCCTTTGCAATATAATTTTATAACAGCTTACATTAAGAGGTAGGGTCTATTTCTAGCCCAATGAGTTTGGGCTGGACTCGTGACTTGCTTTAGTTAAGAGAATGAGGCATAGCACCAATTATGAGATTTGGCTTTAGTTGGCTTTAGGAGGCCTTGAGCATTTCAACTGTTTCACTTGGACACCTGTCTCCACCATGAGGATAAGTCCAGACAAATTTGAGGATGACAGACCACATGGGACTTTGTTAGATAGAGCCAAGGTGTCCTGGCCTCCAGGAGCCAGCACCCAGAAGCATAAACAGCATCCATAATTGACCTGTGGCTCACCAGAAGTGGGGGTAGGGAACCCAGACAAGACCAGAAGAACTGTTCAGCTGAATCCAGCCTAAATTGTTGACCCAAAGAATCCTCAGGTAAATAGTATTGTCTTACACTATTACATTTGGGTTGGTTTGTGATGCATTCAGTAATAGCTAACTAATCAATAGATTTTATGGTAGTCTGTGAACCATCTGAAATTTTTCATAAAATTGATGTGTATGTATGTTTTTCTGGGAAGAACTTTTAGTGTTTGGCAATTCTCAGACAATTATGGCCCAGAAAAGTTTTACAAATTGTTACCCCATTGGTTTATTGATAGGTTTAAACATGTGCCAGATATCAGACCCATTCACCTATTGAATGAAACTGCACAGATTCTGATGAAGACAAGTTGTTAGTGTTAAAAAACAAAGCCATTTCATATGTGTGTGTGCATGCACACTTTTGTCCATTGAACTGGAAATCTTTAGGTCTCTTTTCTAGGTATATGCTGGCATACCTTGGTATTACCTGTTACATAGAACTTAAGTCTTTTGTGCACTGCTTGTGATTAAATGCTAGAGTATTAGATTAAAAGATCAATATCAAGTGCTAATACCCCAATCAAATTGCTAATATATTCTTCTTTGGAGAATTTGCTGTTAAAAAACTTTTATAGTCCATGACTTAGGATAATTTCTTTCAACTCTTGCTACTTCCATCCTCACTCTGAGCTGATAGCCTCTCCTCCTTCTTTAGAGGAAAGATAAATCATCAGAGGGAGACCTTCTCAAATGTTGTTTAGGACAACAGTTATGTGAATTAAATAAATCTTATAACATATGACCAATTGCTTAGCAAATGTAGCTAATGGAAGCTTTAGCAATTGTTTAATTGTTTTAACATTGAAAAGCTAATTTATTTTTTTAGAATTTTTGTTCCCGAGGTTGTAGGGTATTTTTGTCTGTGGTGTCCTTTGGTGAGCTGATGAGGCCAACACACAAGGCTTTGCTTGAATGTGTGGTATTTGCTCTGCACTTATCTATCATGTGCCAAGGCTTGAGAACTGTGCATTTTCCCCAAACTCAGATCTTCTGGCTCATTGTCAGTCAAGTCATGCCAGAGCTGCTAGCCAACAAAAGCATATAGGGAAAATAAATTTGTCATAGGAAAAGTACAGAAAAGTGATCACTTTCGGGCAAGACTACAGTAAGAACACTGTTAGGCTGCATTTCACTAATGTCAAAAACAAAATGCCCTGCCAAATATCTTAAAAAAATTTTTTTTTGGTATGTGTCAATTAAAGTACAAGTGTTTGGTTATTTTCACCATATAGTTAGACCCAAATTTAGTTATGCACATAATACCATCGACATTTGCAAGAGTTGTTTATCCAGGAACCATATTTTAACCCTTCCCCCACTTCCTACCCATATGTGGTTTTGCTAGCCAGCTCCCAGATGTGAGTGGTTGAGAGATGGGGGTCTGGGGGAGTGGGAGGTTTGAATTTCAGTAAAGCATAGCAGGTGTAATGGTGGTCTCAGAGAAACACCTTCTTTCTTTTGACAGAATAACAGGTTATTTCACTGAGGAAAGAGCTGGGTTTTCTCCAGCACTTGCACCTTACAGCTTCAAATACATACCACATGGAGAGGATTTACAGAAGAGTATGGAATGGCTGCTATAAACACCAGTGGCTAGAAATGGAGGTTTCTATCAGTTCTTTGTCTTTTCTCTAAGGTACACCATAATAGTAATAATGTCTGCCATCTTTATGGCTCTGGAATTGCTTTGAAATGCATATAAAAAGATAAAAAGCAGGTAAAGCAATCTACCAAAATTGATGTTCTAGGTATTTAAATACTCATTTTCAAAGACAACATTGTCTGCTTTGTGTGCATCTGTCAGATTCTAGTAGATTTTGTCACCCATAGATGTAGAATGGAATAGGTACAGAATCTGAGGTGTCCTCCACATGCCATATTTACCACAAAAATAATTTCTGATGTTGCTTAAACAGGGATTCATCAATTTGGTGGGCTCAAATGCTGATGCTGTGAGAACCAGGCATCTGAACTTCCTTAGGAAGGTAATCATAGTGGACAAAGGAGGTGGTGCCTACCACCCAGTGGAAAAGAAAACGAACCACACATAAAGTTCATACAGTTCAGAAGTAGTTATGAGAGTCTCCTTACTGCTTCCATATTCCCTAAGTCACATGCTCTTCTGTTACATCTGCATCTTTTTTTGTCCCCAGCAAGGTGGCCATTAGTGTTCATTTTCACTAGATATTATCTGTATAAACATTTAGGATTTTCAGGATGGGAGTGTTTTGCCCTGCCCCACATGTTAAGGAAGGCTATGTTTATTACATATTATCCTCAGAAGATGAACATGATTTAGGGATTTCGGCCATGCTTGTCCTGGGAGGTGCATGTTGGAATGAAAAAATCCCACACAAAGAGATTAGGCACAAGTTGAGCTCCAAAGTTCCATGCTCTGTTTCCTTTTATTATTTTTTTTAAAAGAAAATGTTCTCAGATTTTCCTCTTACATCAACCCAAGATAGTCTTTTGAGCAACTTTTAAATTTTCAGCTGCCTCCACCCTCTGTTTTTGGATTGCTTTTGTTTTCTAACTCTTGTGGGCACTTAGTTATTTACTAATGGTTCAACAAGTGTCATTAAGCAGAAAAGTGATTTTGTTGCTATATGTAATTAGTGACATACACATAAAATATGTGCCATGTAAATTTATCTCTAAATGGATTCTAAGATGGCAAGAAGATAATCTTCAGTTGGCATAATATAGCTAAACTTGTTTTGACAATTGTTTTCTTTAGTAAAGAGAACTTTTAAAAAGTTTCTATAGTAGATGAACTTTGATCATTTTTTCCTTCCTCCCTCCCTCCTTCCCTCCCTCTCCTTTTCTCTTTCTTTCTTTCTTTCCTTCTTTCTTTCTTTCTTTCTTTCTTTCTTTCTTTCTTTCTTTCTTTCTTTCTTTTCTTTCTTTCTTCTTTCTTTTTCTTTCTTTTTTTCCTTTTTTTTCTCTCTCTCTAAGTATAGTTGACACATACTGTTATGTTAATTTCTGGTGTACAACATAGTGAATCAACAAGTTCATATATTGTGCTATGTTCACTACCAGTATAGCTACTCTCTGCCCTGTTTCATCACTATTACAATATCATTTACTGTATTCCTTATGTAGTACTTTTATTCCCATGACTTATTCATTCCCTAACTGGAAACCTGTATTTCCCATTCCCATTCACCCATTTGGCCCATCCCCCACCTCCTCCCCTCTGTCAATCATGAGTTTGTTCTCTATTTCTAGATCTGATTCTGCTTTATTTTGTTTCCACTCATGAGTGAAACCATATGGTATTTGTCTTTCTCATTCTAACTTATTTCACTTAGTGTAATACCCTCTGGGTCCGTCCATGTTATGTCAAATGGTACAATCTCATTCTTCGTTATGGCTGCGAAATATTCCAGTGTGTATGTGTGTGTGTGTGTGTGTGTGTGTGTGTGTGTCTTATAGTGTATAATCTTCCTCATCCGTTTGTCCATTGATGGACATTAGGTACTTCCATATCTTGGATATTATAAATAATGCTACAATAAACGTAGGGATGCATATATCTTTTTGAATTAGTAGTTTTTGTTTTCTTTGGGTAAATGCCCAGTAGTAGAATTGCTGGATCATATGGTAGTTTTATTTTTATTTATTTGAGAAACCTCCATTCTGTTTTCCACGGTAGCTACACCAATTTACATTTCCACCAACAGTGCAGTGCATTTCCACCAACAGTGCATTTCCACCAACAGTGCTTTTTCTCCATATCCTTACAAAGCTTGTTATTTCTTGTCTTTATTTATTTTTGCCATTATAAAAGGTATAAGATGATATCTCATTGTAGTTTTGATTTGCATTTCCCTGATGATGAGTGATATTGAGCATCTTTTCATGTGTCTGTTGGCCATCTG
The DNA here is from genome assembly GCF_048164855.1 of Canis lupus baileyi. Classification (NCBI taxonomy): domain Eukaryota; kingdom Metazoa; phylum Chordata; class Mammalia; order Carnivora; family Canidae; genus Canis; species Canis lupus. The sequence goes on along the minus strand of NC_132850.1, from coordinate 44,912,845 downwards.
TCTGTCTTTATTGGAAAAATGTCTCTTCAGGTCCACTGCCCATTTTTTAATTAGACTAGTTTTTGTTTTGTTTTGGTGTTGAGTTGTATAAGGTCTTTATATATTTTGGATATTAACCCCTTATTAGATATATCACTTGCAAATATCTTCTCCCATTCAGTAGGTTGCCTTTTTTTTGTTGTTAATGGTTTTCTTTGTTGTGCAAATGATTTTTATTTTGATGTAGTCCCTTGATATTTTTTTCTTAAAAGTATTTTGTACTGTACAAATATAGTCAACTATATATATATATATATATATATATATATATATATATATATGTATTTCTTTTTAAAAGAGAGAGGGAGAGAGAAAGTGAGTTGGGTGTGGGGGAAGGAGCAGAAGGAGAAAGAGAGAGACTCTTAAGCAGACTCCACACCCAGTGTGGAGCCCAATAAAGGCTCCATCTCACAACTCTGACTGAGATCATAACCTGAGCCAAAATCAAGAGTCAGAAGCTTAACCCACTGAACCACCCAGGCATCCCGAATATAGTCAACTATTTTTAAAATTTGCCTTATCTTTATTTCAACTCAGGAGCTATAGAAACTGTAGGGCTCAAGTTTTTCCCTAGTTTGTATGACAGGTATCTACAACTTAGAAGCAAGAGTGCAGGCAAAGCTCGAGTCCTCAGTATAAACTTAGGTCTCTGAATTGTCACAATTAACTCTAACTTGATCTGAAATCCTGGGATATAGAAATGTTCATATTTATGAAAAGTTGGGAGAATCAAATGTTCATAACTTGAGCTATTTTTAAAATGTCATAGAATTTGATATTTAAAGGAATTTTATTGTGAATCTTGTTTTTTTGTTTGTTTTGTTTTGTTTGTTTTTTGAGTCTTTTTGGGAAAGAATTATCTTGTAATCTATTTTCTGTATGGATCCAGACCTTGTATTTTTGCCTTAGGTGATACACACCTCCCTTCATCCTAGCTAGTAATATCTGTATAGTGAGTTCCATTTTATTACTTACCATAAATGCTACACTCTACCATTACTTCTGAAACTTTTTCACTAAATTACTCTCAGTGGTAGAGAATATAAATTCTAAACTCATCTGCCCTGGGGAAGTCTAAGCCTCAGTCTAAAATGTTCCAAATCATGTTTGAACTTTCTTTGACCATTTTACCTTCAGTATTAATCCTCTGTGTTTATACTATGATTTGTAGTAAGTCTTTGCTTATTTTAATTTAAAATATTTTCACTTACTTGCCATTGTATAAAAGTGAAGCAATAAGAAGAGGTGTCATGTGCATTCTGTCTCACTCCAGCACCTGCTGCATGGCTTTAAGGCAGTAAACTGGATTCACATTCTTCATCTACTCATTCATTAACATATTCAGGAAGCTTTTTTTTTTTTTTTTTTTTGAGTGTTTATTCTGTGTTCAGCACTGTGCAAGGTGTTAGGGATAAAGACGGCAGATTCTTTCTTCCATTATCTAACAATTTAGTGGGAAGGATAAACATGGAACCTCAAGTGTAATAAAGTCTATCGATGCTATGATTGAACTGTGTGCAGAATACAGTTAGGGCCCCAATGCACAAGAGAAATGATATCAAGAAACTTCATAGAGGAGATCATATTTGAGGAATATTCTGAAGCCAAGTCAAATGTTCAGCAGGAGAAAAAGAAAGGACATTTAAAAAAAAAGATTTTATTTATTTATTCATGAGAGACACAGAGAAAGAGAGGCAGAGACACAGGCAGAGGGAAAAGCAGGCTCCCTGCAAGGAGCCCAATATGGGACTCGATCCTGGATCCCGGGATCACACCCTGAGCCAGAGGCAGATGCTCAACCATTGAGCCACTCAGGCATCCCAAAGAAAGGGCATTTTAGAGAAAGCAGCATGAGCAAAGGCATGGAGGTATGGAAGGGGTTGGGGTTTTGGAGATATTTCAACATGACTGGTACTTGGGCATGCAGTAAGAGGGGAGAGAGAGAAGGTTAGAGAAAGAGGTAGAAGCCACACAGTTTTCCAGAGTGGCATGCAGATTATTTTAAAAGTGTTTACTTGAAAAGAATACAGTGGTACAGAGTAAAAAAAAAATAATAATAAGTAATTTTTTTTTAATATGAGAGAATATTGCAAGGATGTATGGGCTAAGGGAAAAGTGGCAGTAAAAGATTGAAAGTGTAGGAGAAAGAAGAGCTAATTGATATGGCCAGATCTTTCTGGCAGGGAAGTTATATTCGTTTCCTATGGTTGCTATAACAAATGACCAAAAATTTGGTGGCTTAAAACATCAGAAAATTTTTTTCAGTTCTGGAAGTCAGAATTCTTCTGAAATCAAAGTGTCAGCAGGGCCACCTCTCTCTGGAGCCTGGGGGATTGGGAAGACCCCTGCTTCACCTTTTCTAGCTTCTGATGGCTGCTGCCTGTCCTTGGCATCTTTGGTTATATTTTTCATCAGTAGTATGCAAAACAACTACAACAACAAACAAAGCAATGCAAAACAAACACCCATGAAAATAAAGCATCAGTCTGCTAACTCAGTCTAGACTAGTCCAGCAAATTCACTTCTTTCTCATCATGAAACCTAGGGAAACACTGATGGTGACTAACGCACAGCCAGAATTAATGTGGGAGAGAAGGGAATGAAAGCCTTCAGTCATTGGGAGGTCTATGGGGAGCAGGGCAAATTGAGCTGAATTTTCTTTGGCTTCTGATCTGAAGTTTCTCCAGAAAAGTCTTTTCGAGGAAATGAGAGAAATGCCAAGAAGGGGAGTGTGCTAAATGTGTGGTAGATAAGCCTCTGAACATACTGTACTTGTCTAAATGATCAAACCATAGGAACAAACTTCAGTTTGTAATTTTAGCCTTATTATCACTTAAAAAAATTAACATGGGGGTATTTATTGGGCACCTGCCATGTGTTGGCCTCCATATTACCTTGAGTCTGTATTTGGTGGAAATAGTGCCAGCATTTATCTAAATGACTCCAAGCAAGTTCTGATCTTTCGTCTTTCCAGTGTGTACCATGAAATCCATGTGTAAATGTCGAAACTGTAAAAAATAAAATAAAATAAAATAAAATAATAAAAATAAATTAATGAATAAATAAATGTCGAAACTGTTTTAATGTGATCAGAAGAAGGGATCAGACATTTTTCTGGCATCCTTCATATTTAGATGAATGAGTAAATGAAGTCTTGATATTAGAATTTTACTTTTGGAGCCCATGATGTTAATTTCTTGGTTCCTCAAGTTCCATGCTAAAATAGGTTATATTACCCTGTATTTGCTGTATTTCATATTATGTATAGTATCCCCCAGGCACCAGGAGCCAAGGAAGTGACTACATATACCTTGTGGTAGTGCTTCTCAGACTTTAATGTGCATATTAATCTCTTGGAAATCTTGTTTAAATGCAGATTCTGTAAGTTTGAGATGGGCCTGAGATTTTGCATTTCACACAAGATCTCACATGATGCTGATGCTTCTGGTCCAAGGAATATATTTTGAATAGCAAGATGTTAGGCTATTTAAAAAACTTGTAAAATACTTACATGGGATCCCAAAATATGTGGATCAGTAGCTATAGCATCAGAAAAAATCATAGATCACAACAAACTGGAAATGTTTCCTATATCTTTTGAGAAGATCCATAATTTTTTAGCCTCTCAGCAAGTCTTTCTATTGACCATAAATCCATACAGCTTTCTCTGTGGTGAGTATTCGGCAAATAAAAGGAGCCAAAATATCTATTCTAAAGATAGTGAGTGTGAAATTTCTTAGTTTTGAGGTTGAAAAGGCTCAATAAATCTCTAAGAATATATAAGATTTTTATTTTCTTCTTCCTTTCCTTTCCTTTCCTTTCCTTTCCTTTCCTTTCCTTTCCTTTCTTTCCATTTTTTCCTATTTTCTTCTTCCTTTCCTTTCCTATTAAACCTCATGCAGAAACTGGAAAATCTTTGGGGCACCTGGGTGGCTCTGTGGTTGAGCGTCTGCCTTTGGTTCAGGTTGTGATCCTGGGGTCCTGGGATCAAGTCCTGTATCCAGCTCCCCTCAGGGAGCCTGCTTCTCTCTCTGCCTGTGTCTCTGCGTCTCTCTCTGTGTCTCTCACGAATAAATAAATAAAATATTAAAAAAAATAAACTGGACAGTCTCTTAAAATCTAAGATCTTTATGTTTTTATAATCAGAACTTCAGTAGTAGTTTGGAGACACTAAAATGTCTTAAACTCCAGTCAACCCTTGAATAATGTTGGGGTTGGGTCAATGACTATCTGTATGGTTGAAAATCCCTGTGTAACATTTACTCCCCCGAAATTTAACTACTAATAGCCTACTGTTGACTAGAAGCCTTACTGATAGGATACACAGTCAATTAACACATATTTTGTACATGTATTATATGCTATATTCTTACAGTAAGGCTGGAATAAAGAAAATATTGGTAAAAAAAATCATTAGGAAGAGAAAATACATTTATGGTACTCTACTGTATTTATCAAAAAATATCCATGTATAAATGGACCCAAACAAAGCAAACCATTGTTTTTCAAGGGTCAGATGCACTTCCAGATTTAGCTATCAGAGAGATTTATATTGGTTCCTCATTTAGTATCCATTTTCTCTTTCTTTTTTTCTACCAGAAACCCATTTTTGTGAAACTATTGCCTCTCTCTCTCTCCACTCCCTCAACACCATGGAGTCATGTACCTGGGACTAATGGATGCCTCCTCAGCTCCAACAGTAGGGCTGATTTATTTAAGGATAATTTCATTGCCTTTGCCAGTGGTGATTTAGTAATGAGATGTAGAAGCTTTGAGGAGAGCCTCTGGGACACATTTTCTTGTTCCTAAGAGAGATCCATACAAGAGAAAAATATATCATCTGTATTTTATCAGGATATGAGCTCTGGAACTACCAAAATCTTGTAACCAGCCTGAGAATAAAGCTAACCACAGTGGAGAGAAGGATAGAACTGATAACGTTGTTCACCACCGACTTAGCCATCTTATAGCTCTCTCTACTTCTGGACCTTTTATTATGTGAAATAATTTATTTGTTTGTATTTTGAGAGCCTCATTACTTGTAACTGAAAACATCCTCCTTTTTATCTTCACACTAAATAAAGTTGAGAAGGACAACACTTGGAGAGCAGTCATCTCTGGATAGTTGCCTTTGGAATCCCCAAGAAGATCACAATGCAGTGAAAATTTCTAACCATCTTATTAAAACCATATAAACTCAATTTGGTTACATTGAAATAACCAACCATATTGATTCTCCTCAACTAGGTGAATAGATGAGTATCTTTAATTTTAACAAAGTTTTTCAAAGGGTGTTATTTAAAAAGTCAACTTTCAAATTACACTGAGCAAATTAGAACTGAGCAGGTTTTTAAAACATTTATTTATTTATTTTTATTTTCTATTTTATGTACTTTGTGTGGCTTCTGATGAGTGGTCCTAGATTATTCATGACTGCTTCTACTGTGAGTAGATATATTTTAAGAAAAACAAGTCACCAGCCACTCTTTCTGCACTCCGAACACACACATTGCCAGAGTGGATACTGTACAAATTTGAAAAATTAGAACTCATATTACAGTTCAGGCAGCTGCAATGCTTTGACACTGGCTTCTCCAAAAGTAAATAGTCTTAGTTTGTTGATCATTTTTTGTTAAAACTCCATTTGTGAGTGTTGTGAAACATTAAATAATCCTTACATTTGCACTGCTGAGTATGATGCTGTGTGAAGCAAAGGAGTTGAAGAATGACTTCTTTATAATAGCATATGGCAAATCTCTCTAATGAAAGGCCATTTACAGTACAAGTCTCCTACATGTGGTACTTGATAGCAGGTGTCTGGAGAAAATCCTGTGAACATTTTCAAGTATACTGTTATTGGCGATTGGTAAGAAAAGGTAAAGATCTGAATGTGGAAGATTGAACCAAAAAGGAGAATAAAATGCAAAACAATAATGAAAGAGAGAGAAAGAAAGAAAACCTAAAAACCCCACCTCACTAGCTTGTTTCTGCATTAAGGAAGTGTATAAATAACTCCATTAGAGGGCACTAAACATGACATATTACCTACAGCGAAGAGAAAGGTCTTATTGTACTCGAACCACTAAGTTACCTAAGGCTCCTTTCTCAATAGAGAATGGATGCTAGTGACTGGCTCACGTCAATGTGGAGTTTAATTAAACCACTCAACACTAGTCTGCAGAAGCTGAGAATGAAATTTATTGGGGAAAAATATTCATTTGGACAAGTTTTACATGAGATTTTTGCATCCCATGCTTAACGTCAAATGCAGGGCTGTCACTCATAATTGTGTGTTTGTGCACTGAACAAAGGCACCTGGTCCAAGAGGTGAGTGGGGGCTTCAATCAAAGCCACATTGCACTTGCCAAGCTGAAACCTTGGCTAACAGACTACATTTGCTGGGAGCAAAATGCATTTTTTTTTTCATCCTACAAAGGTACTTTCTTTAGTTAAGCCATGTGCTCTCCTTCAGGGGGCATCTTTAACTAACTCACCATGTGGGAGGAAGGGGAACTTTTTATAATGATATTTTCCTAATCTGTCCACCAAGGGGAGACACCTTTTTCATTGTTAGCACAAAAGCCTGTATAAATTAATAGATGCCCTGTTCAAGAAGATTGAGTCTCTGCTCCTGAAATTGGACCATACAAAAAGAATAATGTAGAGTATATTTGAGCATTTAGCTAGTGATCTGTAGCAGATTTTTCTGATAGTTTGAGATCTCTTATTAATAAAGGATAGATGTGGCCTTATGATTTACATGCTATTCTAGGAATTGGCCTACTCTGCTGGTGAAAGTTAATAAACCAAAGGAGGGAGGAATACACCTCTGTCCCTGAAAGGTGGAATCTGTAATCCCACCATTCCACTGCCACCCAGTGTCCCTGGTCTCAGCGGTCTTAGTGATGGAAAGTGAGCAGAATTAATGGGGACTGGTTTGTTTGTTTGTTTGTTTTACATAGTACACTTTATGTATAAGTAGAGAGGGAGTGAAAACAAAGCATTCAAGAGCAAAAGGAAATCACACACACAGTCCGTTTTTTCTTTTTCTTATAAAAGTTTTAGTGGGGATTTTTGACTCATTTATTAATTCTCTTGCTTGTCAAGATCAAGGGAGAAAAATATATTTCTTTAATAGTTCTATCCTTAACCAATGTAGTTGATTTTATGATTTCTTTAATTATTTGCTTCCTGTTCTTGTGAGATTATACATTTTTACCCTGCAGTTCTCATCCATTAAAGAGTATTCTTTTTGTACCATTGATATCCAGTTTTACCACGTGACTTCCTTTGGCTAGGCCTATCTGAGCAGATGTGGTAAATGCCATTAAGCAGTTGACTATACCACATAGTCTTTTATAAGCCACAGAAATTCGGGGGATCATTTGTTATTACAGGAAAGCTGACTGGTACCAGAAGTGAAATGCTGCATAACAAAAATCCTAAGAGATATGGCCATTGGCTTCTGGCCAGTGTGTGACAGGAAACTTTAAAGACAGGGGGAATAATGGTAATCTATGACATTGAGTGGTATTTGTTATAATGGCTGTTCAGAATAATTTGAAGGTAGATAGTTTTATCTTAATATACTTGTGACTTTAGGTTAAGATGTGATGAAACAGAATGTCACTAATGTGCTGCAATGGTTACTAGGTGCATTTGACAACTATAAAGAAGAAATGAACTCAGCAAGGAATTAGCCAAGCAGGGATGAGAGGAAAGAGAGAATTCAGAAGTGTTGAGAGTTGTAGGGTTGAAATATGTAACTGTTTTTCTTATCTACCAATAAAAGATAAACTTTAGGAATGCTTTCAGGAACAGAGGCCAATTCAAACTTAATCTGGGCAGAAGAACAAATCAAGGGGCATGGTTACCACATCCCTTCTTAAAATTTCTAACTGTATTAAGGTGTCTCCCTCTCTCCCAAATAAATCCTTTAGCTGAACAGGAGAAAAGAGATGGCTCAGAGAAAAGAGATAAGGGCCTGTCTATCCAATAAAAGACCAATAAACTCAAACTACTTATGGTGGAGAAGAAGTCTTAAAAAAATTATAGTGGCTATTGTCACATGGACCTAACTGGAATCAAATAGATATGAAAACAACAACTGTGTGTGTGTGTGTGTGTGTGTGTGTGTGTGTGTGTGAGAGAGAGAGAGAGAGAGAGAGAGAGCGAGAGAGAGAGATTCTCAAAAGAGCCACCACTGGCTTGAATTTGAAAAGACCATGACTGCAAGACATAAGAGCAAACTTTTCAGTCCCTGCATATCTATAGATAGAAAGCAGGCTGTGAAAGATGCTGACCCTTAGGAGCCCTCTTTTCAACTCCTTTTCCCCTCTGACTCCCATTCTAGAATTCCTTCTACCCTTGATCTCTGGTCCCTAGCAGATTGCTTGCCTTCAGCAAGAATCCCACATCTTCTTTATTCACCTATCGATAGACATCTGGGTTCTCTCCATATTTTGGCTATTATGGAATATATACTATATATATGATATTATATGTAGCAGCAATGTATATAATATACACACACATATTATATGTTATACACACACACACACACAATGGAATATTACTCAGCCATCAAAAGAATGAAATCTTGCCATTTGCAATGATGTGGATGGAACTAGAATTTATTATGCTAAGCAAAATAAGCCAATCAGAGAAAGACAAATACCATATAATTTCACTCATATGTGGAATTTAAGAAACAAAACAGATGAACATAAGGGAAAGGAAGGAAAAATAAAATAAGACAAAAACAAAGAGAGAGGCAAACTATAATAAACTTAACTATAGGAAACAAACTGAGGGTTGCTGGAGGGGAGGTGGGTAGGGGGATGGGGTAACTGGGTGATGGGCTTAAGGAGGACACATGATATAATGAGCACTGGGTGTTATAAGCAACTGATGAATCACTGAATTCTACTTCTGAAACTAATAATACAGTATATGTTAATCAAATTGAATTTAAATAAAAAAAAAAGAATTGCTATTATCATGTTACTGCTGTGTATCTCTCATTCTTCCCCTTTCTGAAGAATGTTTGTTGCTGTTATCTTATTCCTGAGCTACTATTATAGCTTAACCACATAACTTGTGTTTTAGTCCATATATCTCTGAAGAAAGAGTACTCATACCCAGTTGCAAAGTAGAGACTATCAGGAGATCCTTGGACTTCAGATGTGCTTTCATAATTCATGAGATTTTGCATGTGGAGAGGATGAAAGCAACTCTTCATGATCCAGAGGGTAAACTGTGGCAAATTGTGTATTGTCCCCCCTCTACTTTTTCTCCCCTTCCCTCACAGGGAATTATTCATACTCACCCATTGCCATATGATTTGCGGTAACCCTCCCCACCTGACCCTCCCAGCATGGGAGGGGTATATTTTGTGGAAACAAGCAAAGACCACCCAACTGAGAATAAACAGAAGCTATTTATTCAGAGTTTGCTACATAGCAAGGCAGTCAGCCTCCATCACTAGCATTTGGCAGAGATTCAAAGGTATGCAGGGGAGTAGGAGAGCGATTTTATGGAGAAAGAAAGGGAAGGCTTTGGGTATGCTGATTGGATGTTGTTGGCAAGGGGAAGCTGGCGGCAGATCTAACTGGAAGTGGGGAATGTAATGTGATTGGTTTGGGAGCTTGCTCTGCTTGATGCTGAGTTGGAAGCAGGGGCAAACATTTCTGGCAGTCATCGACAAAGTCCTGATCATTTAGGGCCAATTGCTAAAGATGTTGTGGTTTGGCTTCCTGGGCTGGTTGCTGCCCAGGTTATGGGTCTGAGTCTTATTGCATAGGTTTGATCACTGTTCACTTGTATATTCAGTCTCTCCACTTTGACTCATTGATATTGAGCTTAGCTGTGGGACTCTTGGGCCAATAAGGGGTAAGTGGGCATCATATATGTCATGTTTGAACAGGAGGTTTGAGAGCCATGATGTGTTTGACTATGGCTCTCTTCTCCATCTGCAGTGAGAATGGCATGCCCCACACGGGGGCTGCTTCTTTAGTCTATGTTCTAGAATGTGAAGACTCACAGAGCAGAACCACAGCCTGCACATTGTCAAAAACAGCTGTGGTGGACCTGAAGTCCAGGTGAAATGCTAGTGAAAAAATAAAACTTTGTTTTAAGCTACTGTCAATTGAGATTCATTGTTAATTTTTTTTGACTTTGCATTTTGGTTTTATTTATTTATTTTTATTTTTATTTTTATTTTATTTTTAGTTTTTTTTTTTATTGGAGTTCAATTTGCCAACATATAGCATAGCACCCAGAGCTTATCCCGTCAAGTGCCCCCTTAGTGCCCATGACCCAGTCACCCCCATCCCCTGCCCACCTCCCTTTCTACCACCCCTTGTTTGTTTCCCAGAGTTAAGAGTCTGTCATGTTCTGTCACCTTACTGATATTTCCCACTCATTTCTTCTACTTTCCCTTTTATTCCCTTTCACTATTTTTTATATTTCCCAAATGAGTGAGAACATACACTGTTTGTCCTTCTCCGATTGACTTACTTCACTCAGCATAATACCCTCCAGTTCCATCCACGTTGAAGCAAATGGTGGGTATTTGTCGTTTCTAATGGCTGAGGAATATTCCATTGTATACATAGACCACATCTTCTTTATCCATCATCTTTCAATGGACACCGAGGCTCCTTTCTCAGTTTGGCTATTGTGGACATTGCTGCTATAAACTTTGGGGAGCAGGTGTCCCGGCATTTCACTGCATCTGTATCTTTGGGGTAAATCCCCAGCAGTGCAATTGCTGGGTCGTAGGGCAGGTCTATTTTTAACTCTTTGAGGAACCTCCACACAGTTTTCCAGAGTGGCTGTGCCAGATCACATTCCCACCAACAGTGCAGGAGGATTCCCCTCTCTCCACATCCTCTCCAACATTTGTTGTTTCCTGTCTTGTTAATTTTTACCACTCTTGCTGATGTGAGGTGGTATCTCATTGTGGCTTTGATTTGTATTTCCCTGATGGCAAGGGATGTGGAGCATTTTCTCATGCGCTTGTTGGCCATGTGTATGTTTTCCTCTGTGAGATTTCTGTTCATGTCTTTTGCCCATTTCATGATTGGATTGTTTGTTTCTTTGCTGTTGAGTTTGATAAGTTCTTTATAGATCTTGTATACTAGCTCTTTATCTGATATGTCATTTGCAAAATCTTCTCTGATTCTGTAGGTTGTCTTTTAGTTTTGTTGACTGTTATTTTTGCTGAGCAGAAGCTTTTTATCTTGATTAAGTCCCAGTAATTTATTTTGCTTTTGTTTCCCTTGCCTTCACAGATGTATCTTGCAAGAAATTGCTGTGGCCAAGTTCAAAAAGGGTGTTGCCTGTGTTCTCCTCTAGGATTTGATGGAATCTTGTCTCACATTTAGATCTTTCATCCATTTTGAGTTTATCTTTGTGTATGGTGTAAGAGAATGGTCTAGTTTCATTCTCCTGCATGTGGATGTCCAATTTTCCCAGCACCATTTATTGAAGAGACTGTCCTTTTTCCAGTGGATAGTCTTTCCTCTTTTGTTGAATATTAGTTGACCATAGAGTTGAGGGCCCATTTCTGGATCCTCTATTCTGTTCCATTGATCTATGTGTCTGTTTCTGTGCCAGTACCACAATGTCTTGATGATCACAGCTTTGTAGTACAACCTGAAATCTGGCATTGTGATGCCCCCAGATATGGTTTTCTTTTTCAATATTCCCTTGGCTATTTGGGGTCTTTTCTGATTCCACACAAATCTTAAGTTGATTTGTTTCAACTCTCTGAAGAAAGTCCGTGATATTTTGACAGGGATTGCATTAAATATGTAAATTGCCCTGGGTAACATTGACATTTTCACAATGTTAATTCTTCCAATCCATGAACATGGAATATTTTCTCATCTCTTTTGTGTCTTCCTTAATTTCTTTCAGAAGTGTTCTGTATTGTTAGGGAATAGATCCTCTGCCTCCTGGGTTAGGTCTATTCCTAGGTATCTTATGCTTTTGGGTGCAATTGTAAATGGGGTTGACTCCTTAATTTATCTTTTTTCAGTCTCATTGTTAGTGAAGAGAAATGCCACTGACTTCTGGGCATTGATTTTGTATCCTGCCACACTGCCAAATTGCTGTATGAGTTCTAGCAATCTTGGGGTGGAGTCTTTTGGGTTTTCTATGTACAGTATCATGTCATCTGCAAAGAGGGAGAGTTTGACTTCTTCTTTGCCAATTTGAATGCCTTTAATGTCTTTTTGTTGTCTGATTGCTGAGGCTAGGACATCTAGTACTATGTTGAATAGCAGTGGTGAGAGTGGACATCCCTGTCTTGTTCCTGATCTTATGGGAAAGGCTCCCAGTGCTTCCCCATTGAGAATGATATTTGCTGTGGGCTTTTCGTAGATGGCTTTTAAGATGCTGAGGAATGTTCCCTCTATCCCTACACTCTGAAGAGTTTTGATCAGGAATGGATGCTGTATTTTGTCAAATGCTTTCTCTGCATCTATTGAGAGAATCATATGGTTCTTGTTTTTTCTCTTGCTGATATGATGAATCACATTGATTGTTTTACGAGTGTTGAACCAGCCTTGCATGCCGGGGATAAATCCCACTTGGTCATGGTGAATAATCTTCTTAATGTATTGTTGGATCCTATTGGCTAGTATCTTGTTGAGAATTTTTGCATCTGTGTTCATCAGGGATATTGGTCTATAATTCTCCTTTTTGGTGGGGTTTGGAATTAAGGTGATGCTGGCCTCATAGAACGAGTTTGGAAGTACATCCCTTTCTATCTTTCAGAACAGCTTTAGTACAATAGGTATTGTTTCTTCTTTAAACATTTGATAGAATTCCCCTGGGAAGCCACCTGGCCCTGTCCTTTTGTGTTTTGGGAGGCTTTTGATGACTGCTTCAATTTCCTCCCTGGTTATTGGCTTGTTCAGGTTTTCTATTTCTTCCTGTTCCAGTTTTGGTAGTTGGGGGTTTTCCAGAATTGCATCCTTTTATTCTAGATTGCCTAATTTATTGGCATATAGCTGCTCATAATGTGTTTTTAAAATCGTTTGTATTTCATTGGTATTGGTGGTGATCTCTCCTTTTTCATTTGTGATTTTATTTTTTTATTTACTTTTTTTTTAGATTTTATTTATTCATGAGAGACAGAGAAAGAGAGAGAGGGAGAGAGAGAGAGAGAGAGAGGTAGACACACAGGCAGAGGGAGAAGCGGGCTCCATGCAGGAAGCCTGACATGGGACTCGATCCTTGGTCTCCAGGATCATGCCCTGGGCTGAAGCCGGTGCTAAACCTCTAAGCCACCGGGGTGCCCTCCTGATTTTATTAATTAGAGTCATTTCTATTTTTGTTTTTAATAAGGCTGGCTAATGGTTTATCTATCTTCTTAATTCTTTCGAAGAACCAACTCCTGGTTTTGTTGATCTGTTCTACAGTTCTTCTGGTCTCCTGAGTTCTGCTCCGATCTTTATTAACTCTCTTCTTCTGCTGGGTGTAGGTTTTATTTGCTGTTCTTTCTCCAGTTCCTTTAGGTGCAAGGTTAGCTTGTGTGTTTGATTTTTTTCCCAGTTTTTTGATGGATGCTTGTATTGAGATGTATTTCCCTCTCAGGACCGCTTTTGCTGTATCCCAAAGATTTTTGAATGGTTATATCTTCATTCTCATTAGTTTCCATGAATCTTTTTAATTCTTCTCTAATTTCCTGGTTGACCCTTTCTTCTTTTATAGCAGGGTGGTCTTTAAACTTTCTAGTCATTTCGCTCAGTGCAGAGTGGCTAAAAACGAGTTTCACTGGAAAAAGGAAGAAAAAAAAAAACAAAGAAAAAACAAACAAGTAAACACTGGAAAAACCCAAGGGTCAGTATCCTCTGGTTCTACATACTGTAAATCCCTTGACTTCCCCTGGAGCTTTCCAGCACTTGCTTGGTCAAGAACTTGCTCTTCCCCTGTCCTTCCAGCTGGTCTTCTGGGGGTGGGGCCTGCTGCGCTCATTCTCGGGTGTGTGCACCTGGGGGAGCTGCCCCGCCCCCTGCCAGGTGCACGGCTTGGTGGGAGATGTTGACCCTGTGAGGCCTCTGTTCCCGGCGGCTCCGATCCTCTCAGGGCGACACTGGGAGGAACAACAGCACTGGCGGCGGCCAGCTCTCCAGCCCTAGAGTCCCCTCCCGCAGGAACTACCGCAGCTCCCAGTCCGCAGGGGCCTGGATGCTCCGGGAGCGGGGGGCGCTGACCTGCACCGTTGGGGGCTCCCGGCGGCAGGAGCGTCCTCGCTCTCCCGGGCCCTCCCCGCCTCTGCCTGTCCTGAGAGGAGAGCAGGATCCTGGGCTGTGTCCCCCGGCGCCCTGGGCTCGCTGCTGGAATCGCGCTCCCGGGGCCGCGCAGCCCCCTCCGCCGAGGAGCCCCCCCGAGCTGCTCCCGAGGCTCCCCTGGGCACGCTCCAGGCTCCAGCCCTTTCCAGCGCTCGGCCCGCGGGTGTGGGGCGCTCTCCCCCGGGCGCCCCTCCTCTGTTAGTGACCCCAAGAGCCTGGGGGCTCCACGGCCCCTCCTGGGATCCTGCCCGAGCTCCCTGCGAGCGCCTTTCTGTCCGGGAAGAATTCGGTGCGGATTTTTAAAGCTCCTGCTTCTTGGGGTTGGGCTTTCCTGTCCGGGAGGCTCTCGCCGCCCCCCTTAGCCCGGCTCCTCAAGGGACCCCTCCCCAACTGGATATTTATTTATTTATTTATTTATTTATTTATTTATTTATTTATTATTTTTTCCACCTTCCTCCTTGTTAGAAGTGCAAACTCTTCTCTCTGTAGCACTCCAGCTGTTCTCTCTTTAAATATCAGGTCGAATTCGTAGGTTTTCAGGATGATTTGAAAGTTATCTAGGTAGTTGGTGGGGACAGGTAACCTGGGAACCCTACTCTTGCGCTATCTTGCCCCACCTTCCGAGATTCATGTTTAGGCAACACACTAATACTGTTATCCTTGGTTCGGATAAGAGAGATTTTGATAGGCGGGTGGTTCTGCCTTAAGGAAAATCTAAATAAAAGGTCAAAGGCATGTTTTTCTACATACTAAGAAACAGTATGTCTGCACCAACAAATAATTGTAAGACCGATAATAGCAGCTGATGGAGCCTGGCTGGGTCCGAGGACCCAGAGAGGATCCCACAGGACCAATCCAAGAGGAGGTGAGAGCGAGTTTATTGAAGACACAAAGAGAGTGCAGATGCAGACAAAGCATCTGGGAGACTTGGAAAGAAAAAGAAAAAGAGTCTTGTCTTTGCTTGGGGCCTGGGGTTTTCAATGAAGATTATGGTCTGGTGCACATGTCTTCTCAGGCATCCAGGAACAAAGATACGTGTTTAGGTGTCCTCCCTAAGTCACTTATGCCCTGGAGCCAGGGGTCTTGGTGAGTCATTGGTCTTGAAAAATGTTCATGACATGACGACCCGGGTCACTCCTTGGATGTTATCTGTTGTCTTGGAAGATGCCAAAGAAATCATTAACTCCTTGACCTTTAAAAGGAGGACATACATTATCAGTTCTATAAGCCACATGTAGGGTAGAGGTGCAGATCCTTCGAAGAACAGAAGCAGGAAAAGGAGCAAACAAGCCGTCCTTCATGGGGTCCTTTCTGTTTCCCTGTCCCACAGCTACCATCTATAGTTAGTGATTTTGAAATCTGCATGTAATGATATGAAGACAAAGTTTTTCACCATAATTCCTCTTAAAAGAGGAGAGCTGTTTTTGCTAGGGAAATACTGTGATGACTGATAACGTGAGATTGTGAGGATAGAGGCATGGGCATGGTCACTCTTAGTAAGTGAGGCACTGTTTTGGTTGTTGTTGAGTGAGACAGAAAGGGGACCAGGAAGAGAGGAAGACAGAAGATGGAATCGATGAGGTGATGGAAGACTAGCACCCCACATCATCATCTCATCATCATCCTCCCTGGGAGCCCTGAAATTTATGCAATATCTGAGTCCAGAAATTTGGTGAGAATGTGAAGGGGCCAGCCTTCCCTTCATATGACTATGCAGAGGTAGCTTCGTGGGTGAAATCTAGAAGTGGGGATCTTCCAAGGCCCTGAGCCATGGGAAGTTACAGGAAGTTGTAGGAAGGGTTTTAATTATGGATTAGAGAGTTAAGCCAAATTCAACCAGACTTCTAAGTTTTAGAGGGCTCCTGTTGGTAGGTAAATTGTAGTAAGAAATGCCTGTAAGTAAATACTATTCCCATTTCACTGATGAGGAAGTTGAGACACATAGCAATGATATAACTTTTCTTGAATCACATAGTAATTTGAACGGTGGAGATGAAAGTATGATATGAATTCTCCAAATGCTATGCTCCTTGGTCTCTGTTTTTTTGGTCCATGCTAAATTTAGGTTTTGATGGTAAATTTATAGCATTTCAGAAAAAAATTTTTTAAAGGTTATTATGGAAATATTTACATAGACTTTTCCTTTTATTAATGAAATTCTAACAATATACTTTTTAAAATTTTTTAAAAGATTTATTTATTTATTTTAGAGAGCAAGCCAGAGCGAGTGAGTGCACACACATGAGTGGGGGGAGGAGGGGCAGAGGCTGAGGGAGAGAGAAAATCCACAAGCAGACTTTCCACTGAGTGCAGATCCCAATGCAGGGCTCCATCCCAGGACCCTGAGATCATGATCTAAGCTGAAAGCAAGAGTCAGCTGCTTAACCTATTGAGCCAACCAGGTACCCCTGCATTGTACATTTTTTAGTGTGTTAAACTCATCTTCTTTAAAACCACTGCATTGTTCATGTTACTTCTGGCTTAAAACTCTTTGGAGGTGAAGGATCAAGTCCAAATACTTTGCCAGGGCACCCATCTGACCTGATCACCAGGCCACAGCTCCAGTTTCAGCTCACACCACACTCTGCCTCTGTCTGAATTCCAGCTGCACTGGCTTCTTCAAAGGTACCACTGTACACTTGCATTCGCCTCCACCCCCTTGTTGGAAGAGAAGAGAAAAAGCCTTTCACAGAACTAAATGCTGCTCATCTTCCAGAATTCAGTTTAAATATTTCTTCTTCATTACAGCCTTTCCTAACTACCTGCCTGTTCCCTCCAGATTAGGTTGTGTCCTCATGTTACATATTCTCATAGCTCCTTGTCCTCCTCCTTTGTAAGTACTTGTCTTGGTGGTAGCTATAAATCTCTGGGTTCATGATATAATCTCTTGTTGGTTTAGTGAGAGGTAGTGGAGTTATAGGGGTTTTCAGAGAGAGTGATGGAGCTTAGGTTCAAGCCTCAGTTGTGCCATGTATTAACAAAGACGGCCTGGTCCAGTTACTTAAGATCTCTATGTCTTGCTTCCCTCTTCTGTATAATGGGCATGGTACAACAGGACCTACTTCTGGGAAAAAAAATGTTTCTCTACACTCTTACACAGAACGCTTCTGAGACCAGGTGTGTGTGTGTGTGTTTTCCACAAGAGTGCAATTCCCTTCTCTGTTGGACATCAACTGGATGTCCTACAATTTAACTCAATTGTGACACTAACTGCTTGGACTTAGAACAAATCTCACAACATCAAATGTTCAGTCCCACAAGACTGATTGCTGCACTTCAGATACCAGTTAAAAACAGTGGGTTCCCATGTTACCTACAACTTCTGTTGGACTTGGCTACAAACAGAAGTGCCCACGACAGTCTCCTCAGGTTTGATATTTTTCTAGAATGGCATACAAGACTCCAGGAAACATTTACTTAAATTTCCTTATTTATTATAAAGGATACAGATGAACAGCCAGAAGAAGAGATACATAGGGCAAGGTCCAGAAGTTTCCTTAGTGCAGGAGCTTTTGTCCCTGTGGACTTGGGTCTGTCATCCTTCCAGCAAATGGATGAATTCAACCTGGAAGATCATCAAGTCTCATCCTTCAGGAGTTTTTATAGATATATATTATTCAGCTCCCACTCCAACCTTCTTCCTGAAGGTCAGTGGCTAGAATTTCCAACCCTCTAATCATTTGGTCTTTCTGGTGACCAACCCTGTCATGAGGCTATTTGGGACTGCACCCTAAGTCACCTCATTTGCATAAATCTGGTGTAAATAAAATGAATTAGGGATAACAAAAGATCTATCACTTAGGAAATTCCTAGGATTTTAGTGAATTCTGCATAAAAAACAAGAATTTATACAATTCTGTATAAAAACAAAGTATGCTCTAATAAGCATCCTGTATTACTCAGGATATTATAAAGGTGTTTTTTTTTTTAATTGGTGTTCAATTTGCCAACATATAGAAAACACCCAGTGCTCATACCATCAAGTGCCCCCCTCAGTGCCCATCACCCAGTCACCTCCACTCCCCGCCCACCTCCCTTTCTACCATCCCTTGTTTGTTTCCCAGAGTTAGGAGTCTCTCATGTTCTGTCTCCCTTTCTGATATTTCCCACTCATTTTTTCTCCTTTCTCCTTTATTCCCTTTCACTATTTTTTATGTTCTTCAAATGAATGAGACCATATAATGTTTGTCCTTCTCCGATTGACTTATTTCACTCAGCATAATACCCTCCAGGTCCCTCCACGTCAAAGCAAATGGTGGGTATTTGTCGTTTCTAATGGCTGAGTAATATTCCATTGTGTACATAGACCATATCTTCTTTATTCATCATCTTCAATGGACACCAAGGCTCCTTCCACAGTTTGGCTATTGTGGACATTGCTGCTATAAACATCTGGGTGCAGGTGTCCCGACATTTCACTGCATCTGTATCTTTGGGGTAAATCCCCAGCAGTGCAATTGCTGGGTCGTAGGGCAGGTCTATTTTTAACTCTTTGAGGAACCTCCACACAGTTTTCCAGAGTGGCTGTACCAGTTCACATTCCCACCAACAGTGCAAGAGGGTTCCCTTTTCTCCACATCCTCTCCAACATTTGTTGTTTCCTGCTTTGTTAATTTTCCCCATTCTCATTGGTGTAAGGTGGTATCTTATTGGGGTTTTGATTTGTATTTCCCTGATAGCAAGTGATGTGGAGCATTCTCATGTGCGTGTTGGCCATGTCTATGTTTTCCTCTGTGAGATTTCTGTTCATGTCTTTTGCCCATTTCATGATTGGATTGTTTGTTTCTTTGCTGTTGAGTTTAATAAGTTCTTTATAGATCTTGGGTACTAGTCCTTTATCTGATACGTCATTTGCAAATATCTTCTCCCATTCTGTAGATTGTCTTTTAGTTTTGTGGACTGTTTCTTTTGCTGTGCAAAAGCTTATTATCTTGATGAAGTCCCAGTAGTTCATTTTTGCTTTTGTTTCTCTTGCCTTCATGGATGTATATACATTCTTCTCATGTGCACATGGAACTTTTTCCAGAATAGACCACATACTGGGTCACAAATCAGGTCTTAACCAATACCAAAAGATTGGGATTGTCCCCTGCTTATTTTCAGACCATAATGCTTTGGAATTAGAACTCAATCACAAGAAGAAATTTGGAAGAAATTCAAGCACGTGGAGGTTAAAGACCACCCTGCTAAAAGATGAAAGGGTCAACCAGGAAATTAGAGAAGAATTAAAAAGATTCATGGAAACTAATGAGAATGAAGATACAACCATTCAAAATCTCTGGGTACAGCAAAAGCAGTCCTGAGGGGGAAAAACATTGCAATACAAGCATCCATCCAAAAACTGGAAAGAACTCAAATACAAAAGCTAACCTTGCACCTAAAGGAGCTGGAGAAAAAACAGCAAATAGATCCTACACCCAGCAGAAGAAGAGAGTTAATAAAGATTATAGCAGAACTCAATGAAATAGAGACCAGAAGAACTGTGGAACAGATCAACAAAACCAGGAGTTGGTTCTTTGAAAGAATTAATAAGATAGATAAACCATTAGCCAGCCTTATTAAAAAGAAGAGAGAAAAGACTCAAATGAATAAAATCATGAATGAGAAAGGAGAGATCACTACCAACACCAAGGAAATACAAACGATTTTAAAAACATATTATGAGGGGATCCCTGGGTGGCTCAGCAGTTGGCACCTGCCTTTGGCCCAGGGTGTGATCCTGGAGACCCAGGATCGAGTCCTACGTCGGGCTCCCTGCATGGACCCTGCTTCTCCCTCTGCCCGTGTCTCTGCCTCTCTTTCTCTCTCTATGTCTATCATGAATAAATAAATAAAATCTTTAAAAAAAACATTATGAGCAGCTATACGCCAATAAGTTAGGCAGTCTAGAAGAAATGGATGCATTTCTGGAAAAGCACAAACTACCAAAACTGGAACAGGAAGAAATAGAAAACCTGAACAAGCCAATAACCAGGGAGGAAATTGAAGGGGTCATCAAAAACCTCCCAAGACACAAAAGGCCAGGGCCAGATGGCTTCCCTGGAGAATTCTATCAAACGTCTAAAGAAGAAACAATACCTATTGTACTAAAGCTGTTCTGAAAGATAGAAAGGGATGAAGTACTTCCAAACTCGTTCTATGAGGCCAGCATCACCTTAATTCCAAAACCTTAATTCCAAACCCCACTAAAAAGGAGAATTATAGACCAATATCCCTGATGAACACAGATGCAAAAATTCTCAACAAGATACTAGCCAATAGGATCCAACAATACATTAAGAAGATTATTCACCATGACCAAGTGGGATTTATCCCCGGCATGCAAGGCTGGTTCAACACTCGTAAAACAATCAATGTGATTCATCATATCAGCAAGAGAAAAAAACAAGAACCATATGATTCTCTCAATAGATGCAGAGAAAGCATTTGACAAAATACAGCATCCATTCCTGATCAAAACTCTTCAGAGTGTAGGGATAGAGGGAACATTCCTCAGCATCTTAAAAGCCATCTACGAAAAGCCCACAGCAAATATCATTCTCAATGGGGAAGCACTGGGAGCCTTTCCCGTAAGATCAGGAACAAGACAGGGATGTCCACTCTCACCACTGCTATTCAACATAGTACTAGATGTCCTAGCCTCAGCAATCAGACAACAAAAAGACATTAAAGGCATTCAAATTGGCAAAGAAGAAGTCAAACTCTCCCTCTTTGCAGATGACATGATACTGTACATAGAAAACCCAAAAGACTCCACCCCAAGATTGCTAGAACTCATACAGCAATTTGGCAGTGTGGCAGGATACAAAATCAATGCCCAGAAGTCAGTGGCATTTCTCTACACTAACAATGAGACTGAAGAAAGAGAAATTAAGGAGTCAATCCCATTTACAATTGCACCCAAAAGCATAAGATATCTAGAAATAAACCTAACGAAAGAGGTAAAGGCTCTATACCCTAACAACTACAGAACACTTCTGAAAGAAATTGAGGAAGACACAAATAGATGGAAAAATATTCCATGCTCATGGATTGGCAGAATTAATATTGTGAAAATGTCAATGTTACCCAGGGCAATTTACACGTTTAATGCAATCCCTATCAAAATACCATGGACTTTCTTCAGAGAGTTGGAACAAATTATTTTAAGATTTGTGTGGAATCAGAAAAGACCCCGAATAGGGGATTTTCAAAAAGAAAACCATAGCTGGGGGCATCACAATGCCAGATTTCAGGTTGTACTACAAAGCTGTGGTCATCAAGACAGTGTGGTACTGGCACAAAACAGACACATAGATCAATGGAACAGAATAGAGAACCCAGAAGTGGACCCTGAACTTTATGGTCAACTAATATTCGATAAAGGAGGAAAGACTATCCATTGGAAGAAAGACAGTCTCTTCAATAAATGGTGCTGGGAAAATTGGACATCCACATGCAGAAGAATGAAACTAGACCACTCCCTTTCACCATACACAAAGATAAACTCAAAATTAATGAAAGATCTTAATGTGAGACAAGATTCCATCAAAATCCTAGAGGAGAACACAGGCAACACTTTTTTTGAACTTGGCCACAGTAACTTCTTGCAGGATATTATAAGGTTTTAGGAGCTGTGTGACAGGAACTGGGGAAGAAGACCAAATCTATATATTTTGAAGCTTTTATTTTAATCTCTAGATGCTCATCAAAAGTGCCCTCCTTAATCCCCATCACCTATTATTTCACCCAACCCCCCACCCACCTCCCCTCTGGTAACCATCTGTTTGTTCTCTATAATTAAGAGTCTGTTTCTTGGTTTCTCTCTCTCTCTCTCTCTCTCTCTCTTTCTTCTTTGCTTGTTTTGTTTCTTAGATTCCACATATGAGTGAAAGCATGCAGTATTTTCTTTTCTGACTGACATTTCATTTACCATTCTAGTTCCATTCATGTTGCAAATGGCAAGATTTCATTCCACTTTTTTATGGCTGAATAATATCCATAGTATACATATACCACACCTTCTCTATCCATTTATCAGTTGATGGACACTTAGGCTGCTACCATATCTTAGCTATTGTAAATAATGCTGCTGTAGGGGTACATGTACCCCTTTGAATTAGTATTTTTTTATTTTTTGGGTAAATACCCAACAACTGCATTGTAGACTAGTTCAATTTTTAACTTTTTGAGGAACCTCTGTACTGCTGTCCAGAGTGGCTGCACCAGTTTGCATCCCCATCAACAGTGCACATCCTTGCCAAAAACTGCTGTTTCTTGTGTTTTTGATTTTAGACGTTCTGACCAGTGTGAGGTGATAACTCGTTATAGTTTTGATTTGCATTTCCCTGATGATAAGCAGCTTTTCATGTGTCTGTTGGCCATCTTTATGTCTTTGAAGAAATGTCTGTTCATATCTTTGGTACATTTTTTAATTGGATTATTTGCTTTTTGGGTGTTGAATTGTTTAAGTTCTTTATATATTTTGGATACTAACCCTTTCTCAGATATGTCATTTGCAAGTATCTTCTACCATTCAATAGATTGCCTTTTAGTTTTGTCAATTGTTTCCTTCTCTGTGCAGAAACTGTTTACTTTGATGTAGTCTGATAGCTTATTCTTGCTTTTATTTCCCTTTCTTCGGGGGATCCATGTAGAAAAAAAGTTTCTATGGCCAATGTCAGAGAAATTATTGCCTGTGCTCTCTTCTAGGATTTTTATGATTTTAGGTCACACATTTAGTCCTTTAATCCATTTTGAATTTATTTTTGTGCATGTCGTAAGAAGCTGGTCCAGTGTCATTGTTTTGTATGTTGATGTCCAGTTTTTTCAGTGCCATTTGTTAAAGAGAGTGCTTTTTTCCCATTGGATATTATTATATTATTGGGATTACTATTAATGGGATTATTAAATATCCCATTGGATATTTTTATAAGGATTGCATTAACATCATAGATTGCTTTGGGTAGTATAGATATTTTAATATTTGTCCTTCCAATCTATGAGCATTGGATGTCTTTCCATTTTTTTGTTTCATCTTCAATTTCTTTTTTCAGTGTTTTATCATTTTCAGAGTACCAGGTGAAAGCACCTCTTTGGTTAAGTTTATTCCTAGGTATCTTATTATTTTTGGTTCAATTATAAATGGAATTATTTTCTTAATTTCTCTTTCTCCGGGTTCAATATTAGTGTATAGAAATGCAACAGATTTCTGTAGATTGATTTTGTATCCTGGGATTTTACTGAATTCATTTATCAGTTCTAGAATTTTTTAGGTGGGTCTTTTGGGTTTTCTATGTATAGTATAATGTTGTCTGCAAATAGTGAAAGTTTGACTTCTTCCTTGTTGATCTGAAAGACTTTTATTTCTTTTTGTTGTCTGATTTCTATGGTTAGGACTTCCAATTCTATGCTGAATAAGTGGTGAGAGTGGATGTCCTTCTCCTGTTCCTTACTATAGAGGAAAAACTCTCAGTTTCTCCCCATTGAGGATGATGATAGCTATGGGGTTTTCATGTATGTCCTTTATTATGTTGAGGGATGTTCCCTCAAATTTACTTTGTTGAAGGTTTTTATCATGAAGGGCTGTTGTACTTTGTCAAATGCTTTTACTATATCTATTGAAATGATCATATGGTTCCTATTCTTTCTCTTACTGATGTGATATATATATCATGTTGATTGATTTGCAAATATTGAACCATACTTGCAATCCAGAAATAAATTTCATTTGATTGTGGTGATGATTTTTTAAAATCTATCATTGGATTCAGTTTGCTGTATTTTGTTGAAGATTTTTGCATCTATGTTCATCAGAGATATTGGCCTGTAGTTTTTTTCGTGTGGCGTTTGTTTTTTTAGCAGGATAATGGAAGTTTTCCTTCCTTTTCCATTTTTTAGAATAATGTTAGAAGAATAGGTATTCACTCTTCTTTAAATGTTGTTAGAGGGGTGCCTGAGTGGCCCAATCAGTTAAGTATCCAACTCTTGATTCAGCTCAGATCATGATCTCAGGGTTGTGAGATTGAGCTCTATGTTGGACTTCATGTTTGGTGTGGAGCCTGCTTAAGATTCTCACTCTCCATCTTCTGCCTCTCCTCTATAAATAAATAAATAAATAAATAAATAAATAAATAAATAAACAAATAAATAATAGAATTCACCTGTGAGGGGCGCCTGGGTGGCTCAGTTGGTTAAGCGTCTGCCTTCAGCTCAAGTTATGATCCTGGAGTCCTGAGATGGTGTTGGCAGGGATTCTGCTTCTCCTTCTGCATCCCTGCACCCCTGGCTTGTGTGGTCTCTCTTTCCCTCAAATAAATAAGCAAAATCTTAAAAAAAAAAAAAAAAAAAAAGGAATTTAACTGTGAAGCCATCTGATCCTGGACTTTTGTTTGTTGAGAATTTTTTTATTACTGATTTAGTTTCTTTGCTGGTTATCAGTCTGTTCAAATTTTCTGTTTCTTTTTGTTTTAGTTTTGATAGTTTATATGGTTTTAGGAATTTATACATTTCTTTTATATTGTCCAATTTTTTTTTATTGTCCAATTTGTTAATGTATAGTTTTTCATGATATTCTCTTATAATTGTTTGTATTTCTGTGTTGTTCGTTGTTATTTCTCCTCCCTCTTTTGTGATTTTATTTATTTCAGTCCTTTCTCTTTTTTTCTTGATAAGTCTAGCTAGAAGTTTATCAATTTTGTTGATACTTTTGAACAACCAGCTCCTAATTTCTTTTTTTTTTTTTTAAATTTTTATTTATTTATGATAGTCTCACACACACACACACACAGAGAGAGAGAGAGAGAGAGAGAGGCAGAGACACAGGCAGAGGGAGAAGCAGGCTCCATGCACCGGGAGACCGACGTGGGATTCGATCCCGGGTCTCCAGGATCGCGCCCTGGGCCAAAGGCAGACGCTAAACCGCTGCGCCACCCAGGGATCCCACCAGCTCCTAAT
The DNA here is from genome assembly GCF_048164855.1 of Canis lupus baileyi. Taxonomy (NCBI): domain Eukaryota; kingdom Metazoa; phylum Chordata; class Mammalia; order Carnivora; family Canidae; genus Canis; species Canis lupus. The sequence continues at coordinate 44,887,568 of NC_132850.1, read as the reverse complement.
TTCATTGATCTGTTCTATTGTATTTTTTTTTTTTTAGTTTCTATTTATTTCCATTCTAATCTTTATTATTTCCTTCCTTCTGCTGGATTCAGGATTTGTTTGTTGTTCATTTTCTTGCTCCTCTAGGTGTAAGATTAGATTGTTTATTTGAGATTTTTCTTGCTTCTTATGGTAGGGCTGTAATTGCTACAAAATTCCCTCTTAAAATTGTTTTTTTTTTGCTGCACCCAAAGGTTTTCAACCATTAGGTTTTCATTTTCACTTGTTTCCTTGTACTTTTTAGTTTGTTCTTTTATTTCCTGGTTGAGCCAGTCATTGTCTAGTAGCATGTTTTTTAGCCTCCATGTATTTGTGATCCTCACAAACTTTTAGTTTCATAGTATTGTAGTCAAAAGAGATGCGTGGGGGAGATCCCTGGATGGCTCAGCGGTTTAGCGCCTGCCTTCGGCCCAGGGCATGATCCTGGAGTCCCGGGATCAAGTCCCATGTCGGGCTCCCTGCATGGAGCCTGCTTCTCCCTCTGGCTGGGTCTCTGCTTCTCTCTCTCTCTCTCTCTCTCTCTCTCTCTCTCTATATATATATATATATATATATATATATATATATATCATGAATAAATAAATAAAATCTTTTTTAAAAAAAGAGAGGGATGCATGGTATGACTTTGATCTTTTTAAATTTGTTGAGGCTTATTTTGTGGCCTGATACATAATCTAATCTGGAGGATATTCCATGTGCACTTGAAAAGAATGTGTATTCTGCTGTTTTAGGATGGAATGTTCTGAATATATCTGTTAAGTCCATCTGGTCCAGTGTGTCATTCAAAGCCATTTTTCCTTATAGATTTTCTGTTTAGGTGATCTGTCCATTGATGTAAATGAGTGTGAAAGTCCCCTACTATTATTGTGTTATTATTGATTAGTTCCTTTATATTTGTTTTTAACTGTTTTATGTATTTGGGTGCTCCCATGTTGGGTGCATAAATATTTACAGTTGTTATATCTTCTTATTGGATTGTCCCCTTTATTATTATATAGTGTCCTTCTTTGTCTCTTGTTATAATTTTTGTTTTATTTAAAAAAAATTTTTTAATCTTTGTTTTAAAGTCTATTTTGTTCTATATAAGTATTGATACTCTTGCTTTCTTTGACATCCAGTTGCATGATAAATGTTTCTCAGTCCTCTCATTTTCCATCTGCAGGTGTCTTTAGGTCTAAAAAGGGTCTGTTGGAGGCAGCATATAGATGGGTCTTGTTTTTTATCCATTCTGTCACCTTGTGTCTTTTGATTAGAGTGTTTAGTCCATTTACATTCAAAGTAATTATTGATAAGTATGTATTTATTGGCATTTTAGTACTTGTTTTGTGGTTGTTTCTGAAGACTGATTCTTTCTTGTCATTCTCTCTTTCATGCTTTACTGGTTTTCTTTAGTGATATATTTTGACTTCTCTCTTTTTATTCTTTGCATATTTATTAGTGGTTTTTGATTTATGGTTACCATTGCAGTAGTATATAACATCTTCTGCATATGGCAGTCTATATTGAGTTGATAGTTGTTTAAGTTTTAATTCCTTACTCCTTTCTCATGTTTTAGATATAAGGTATGATATTTTACATCTTTTTATCTTGTGATTCCTTGACTGATTTTTTTACAGAAATATGAATTTTTACTGCTTTTTTTGTTTCCTACCTTCATACTTTTGCTTTTGGCCCTTACTTTCCACTCAAAGGGTCCCCTTTAATATTTCCTGCAGGTGTGGGTTAATATTTCCTGCAGGTGTGGGTTAGTGAGTTTCTTTAGTTTTTGTTTGTCTTGGAATCTTTTTATCTCTCCTATTCTGAATAATAGCCTTGCTGGATAGAATGTTCTTGGCTGCAGGTTTTTCCCATTCAGCACTTTGAATATATCATGCCATTTTATTCTGCCTTGGAAAGTTTCTGCTGAAAAATCTGCTTATAATCTTATGGGGTTTCCTTTGTATGTAACTGTCTTCTGTCTTGCTGCTTTTAATATTTTTTATCATTATATTTTAATTACAAATATGTATTGATGTGGATCTGCTTTTGTTGATTTTGTTGGGGGTTCTCTGTGCCTCCTAGATCTGGATATCTGTTTCCTTCCCCAGATTAAGGACGTTTTCAGTTATTATTTCTTTAATTAAATTCTCTGTCTCCCTTTTTCTCTCTTCTTCTTCTGGGACTCCTATAATACAAATGTCATTATATTTGATGGTGTCACTGAGTTCCCTAAGTCTATTCTTACTTTGCATGATTCTGTTTCTCTCTTTTGTTCAGCTTAACTACTTTCCATTACTCTGTCTTCTAGGTCATGATTTGTTCCTCTGCTTTTTCCAGCCTGCTGTTCATCCCTTCAAGCATGTTTCTCATTTCATTTACTAAACCTTTTATCTCTGCTATGTTATTTCTTATCTCTGTCTTAATGGTCTCACTAGAGCCCTCTACTCTTTTCCTCAGTCCAGTCCAGGATACTTATGATCATTACTTTAAATTCTCCATCAGTAATGCTACTTATATCTGTTTCACTTGGATATTTGGCCGTGGCCCTGTCTTGTTCTTTCATTTGGGACAAATTCCTCTGTCTTCTTATTTTGTCTCTGTCTGTCTCCTCTTTCTTTGTGCTAGGAAAGTCAGCTATCTCTCCTGTTCTTGAAGGTTATGTTTTTATGAAGAAGAGGTTCTGTAGTGTCCTGCAGTATATTGTCCCCTATTCCCCAAGGTGCTTTTGGGATTGTCTTCCATGTGTGCTGTGTGACTCTGCTGTTGTGTCTTGGCTTCTTTATCCTTTAGGCAAGTAGTCTGCAAAGGTTCTCTTTGCCTGTTGTGGGTAGTGTTTGGTCCCTATCCTGAATGTGGCTCATTCTAACTAGGTGTGCTCTGATCTGCTCGTAAAATGAGACCTGTTGCCACTGAGCCAGAACTGAGGCTTTGCAAAACTCCCTGGTCAGGACACATGGTGATGGCAGGAGTTTGAGCTGGTCTTCTGAAGGACAGGTCCCACCATACTGGGACTGAAGCAGGTGTGACTGGGAAGGGTGTATGCAAGTTAGGTAGCAGCTGTGCTGGTTCCTGAAGGTGGCTCTGTGTTTATACCGAGGGGCAGGGAAGGGAAATGGTACCAGCCAGTTCCCATGTTCCTGGAATGGTCTTTCTGTGAACACTGCCTCTCTGGGACATGCTCCAAGAAGAGCAAATAATCTCCCCACTGTGTGCTCCAAGCATTCCTCAGATCACTGTTTCCATACTGTATGTCTGTTGGATGTTTGCCCTGTGTTTTCTCCAAAATTAGCCTCAGTGCCCTCCAAGCTCCCCCAGAGCCAAGCATGGTGACCTTTAAAACTCCAGGCTTTAAGGCCCCCTGGTTGCAAGAACTGAGGAAATTCAGGCTTTCTTGCTTTCCAAGCCAATTGCTATGGGCAAACATTTTCCTTGTGTGCTCTCCTGTATGTCAGTTTGTCTTTCACCCTTCTCTGTGACCATAACTCCCTCCCCATTAGAGTGGCCATGATCCATTTCTCTCCCAAGTCTCATCTCCATACTTCCTACTTTCTTTGATGTAGCTTCTTCTCTACCTTTAGTCATGGAATTTGTTCTGCCAGTCTTCAGATCAATTTCTGGAGTATTTAGGATGATTTGATAATTATCTAGTTGTATTTCTGGGATGAGGCAAGCTTAGGGTCCTCCTACTCTACCACCATCTTCCTTCCCTAGAATCCAAATCTGTATTTCTTATTAAACACTACTTCATATGTATGTTGTGAGGATTAAATGAGTCAGGTCTATGGAATGCTTTGTATAGAGAGGATCACTCTTAAATTTAAATGAAAAGCAGACTGTCAAAATAGGTTACTTGGAGGTAGGGAAAATTGAAAGATGAACTGGATATGCACAAATATATACATGTACACTTCTTTTTAGTATCAAAGGAAATTAGTAGACCCAGAGATAAACAGATTGGAAATATCATTTTATAATTGTCTTTGTGGCTGAAGAGTATGGTAATTAAAGCACAAGTTTAAAAAATGGGTTTTAGGATCCACTGATCTACTTGATGAATTATGTGTAATTATTCCTAGTTAATCAGAATGAACAAAAGGTTATTGAAGTTGAAGGTCAAAAATTTAAAATAATAAATTCAGTTAAGGGAAAACATATTGATAGAGTCCAGAATGTGGTATTTTATCTGTTTAAAAGTATGAGTCACATGATACACCCTAATCTATCTGTATTGGTTAACTTCATTTCTTGTAGTCCACAAATATAGCCTTTTGCCTTCCCAGAATAGCCAAAACAAGTTTTAGCAAAAATGCTGTGAGGCTTACTCTACCAGATGTCAAAGCTTATAAAAATTAAATCTGTGGTACTGCTGCAAGCTTGAAAAAATAAGCAGTGAAACTGACTAGACCCAGAAAAAAACGTGTGAGTATGTAGAATCCTGGAACAGGACAGAGGCAACATTGCAATTAGTGGGGTAAAGACTAACTACCTAATGGTTCTGAAATAACTACGCAAAACATAAAAATCACATTGCTATCTCATATAGCTACAAAGATAAATTCCAGATTTCTTACAGAGGTAAAAATGAAAAAGTTCAAAACTTTTAAAAGAAGACATAAGAGAATATCTTTATGACATGTAATAACAGATTTCTTAGATAAGACACAAAAAGCATGGACAATGAAACAAAAGCTTGATATATTTAACTACATTAACATGAAGATTTTTTTGTGTAGCTATAATAACCCTAGTAAAATGAGAAAGCATGCTACTAGATAGAAGATATTTGGAATTGCAAAACTATAGTGTACATAATATATAAAGAATTCACAAATCAATACAAATAAGCAGTTCAGCAGAAAAATGAACAAACCATATTACCAGGCAATTCATTAAAAAAGAAAACTGAATTACCAATCAACATATGAAAAATCATTAATTGCAAATTAAAATGAGATCCTTTTTTGTACCTATCCATTTAACAAAAATTAAAAGTGTCATAATAACAAATTTTGGTGGAGTTTTCTTATGAGAAATGCAAATTGGCACAGTAGATTGTAGAATATTTTGGCAATATATATCTATATCTATCTATCTATCTATCTATCTATCTATCTATCTATATCTAATAAAGCTAAGAGTGTTTATACTGTAACCCAAGAATTACACTCCTGGATATATACCCTGGAGAAACTTACATGCAGTTGGTATCAATCTCAGTTCCTCTTCAAGGAATAGAATCTATTCTAGCTTGTTAAGCAAGAAGGCATTTATTAGAAGTAGTTAAATGGCTTTAGAATGATTGAGAGGGCTGAAAAACTCTAGGTTGTGATTTCAGGAATGACTTCCCAGGATAACAGAACCAGATCAACATGGGAGCTGCTGCTCCTCTGCGATCAGGAAGCTGCTGGTTCCAGAACCAGATTGCCACTGCCAGGTTCAATAAGTTGTCACAGCAGGTAACTGTCATGATCAGGAAACCACCGTGATCAGAAAGCTGCTGCTGTCACTGCTGGATCCAGATCAGTGCCATGCCTACGATGATCACATCACCAAAACAGATAACTTGCTCGGGCTCTTGACACCTACAAAGCTCATGACTAGCTGCTGTGATTTGGCCAACACACAGTCCATGATCACTCTTGCCAGAGAGCACAGAAGCAGTAGAAAGCTGTGCCTTTTTAGATTATATTTTAAAGAAGATTTTATTTTAAAGAAGGGCTCTGCCTCACTTCTACCTCCTAAATCTAGAGTTCATCTGATTGGAACAATCTAAATCACTTCCAGAACCTAGTTGTAAAGGTGAGGGGGAATTGTTTTTATCTGTCTAGTGTCTGCATGTGTGAATCTCAATCTGTGATATACCACATTGTACCTCTGTGGTTTATCAGCGCACCAACATGCCCTTTTTCTCTGACTTAGGTTTCCAAACGACAACAATATAAAAGCTTAACTTATTTTTTTCTGTCACTCACACAAATAAGAACTTGCTTATCTCCACCAGAGTAGGGGAAAACTAAAGTCCCATCAATCCTTGCATGTAATTTTGCGAGTTATTTATTCCTTCTTTATTTTAGTTTATAATTCTATCTTGATATCCAGTGACATATGAACTGAATTGTCAGGACTTTGAACTTTTATGAGGTTTATCTTCTATGTACATCTTATTTTCTAACATGCATCTCCTTAAGGAAGAGATTCAGGGTAACTGCTACTCCTTGCTCACCAGGTCCTATCAGTCTGATGTCATCAATTTAATCACCACTGTGACCTCCTGGGGAAAGTAAGATGATAAAGGACGCTGTGACTAGAGCTGGAGAGTTAATTAGCCTTGTGGCAAGATAGTAATGGCACATGCCTATCCCTGCCATGTGCAATGGAAGGGCTTCTGTTGTTTTCTGCTTACTAAAATAGGGATAGAGAGTCGCTAGATCTATAGCTGCTAATCAAATGCTTATCAGAGTCATTCCAAAATGGACTGAATGGCTATATCTCCCCAATATTCATATATTGTAACAATAACCTCAATATAATGGTATTAGGGAGTGGGGCTTTTGGGAGTTAAATTTAGATGAGGTCATGAGGGTGGAGCCCCAAAATGGGATTAATGCCCTAATAAGAAGAGGAAGAGACTAGAGGTCTCTCCCCTAATCTGAGGATCCAGCAAGAAGGCATCCCTTTATAAACCAGGAACAAGGCTCTCCCTAGACCCTGAATCTATGGTCACCTTGATTTTGGAATTCCCAGCCTCCAGAACTACAAGAAATGAATGTCTGTTGTTAAGCTACCGAGTCTATGGTATTTTGTTATAGCAGACCAAGCCAGTTTGGGATAATCCACTATTGTTCTCCAAGAATGTCTTCTGCACAATCTAAATAAGAGTTAAAGGGATATGTGATAAGAATCACCATCCTTATGTCTTTTAGATCTTTGATGATAGCACTAATCTCTGATCCCTCTTAGAGATTTGATATTACCTTTTGTTTTCTACTGTGGAGAGAAGTGGTAATTCCAGAAACTTCCCCTTGGCTTTCCTACATGTATAATAGACATCAGTCCACAGATCAGGAAGCTATTGTGAGAATTGATTTAGTTGTCAATCTTTTCTTTATTAAAAAGTTTTTTTTAAGTAATCTCTGTATCCAATGTGGGGCTCAAACTCAAAACCCTGAGATCAAAAGTCGTTTGCTCTTCTGACTGAGCCAGCCAGGTGCCCCTAGTTGTCATTTTTTTTCAAGTCTGCATTACAGGAATAGGAAATAACTACAGGATGTCTTCAAGAACACGCTGGGCCCATTGTGAGATGGACTTGGATCAAAATTCCATTTATCACTTGACACCAATAAATCCCCCTTCTTAATAGTTGATTACAAAGGCAATATAGGGCCCCAGGGATTAGCATGTACTCAGAGCCCCCCATATTATAATTCTTTAAGTAAAGGTATGGGTAGTTCTCTTTTTCCAGGGTGCAATTATACTATTAAATGTCCCCAGGAAGGTGAGGTAGAACAATGATAGTAGGGGACTTTCAGCAACATTTTGACTTTCTTCCTCAGGTATTCCTGGTTTCTTCTTCAGTCATGGGGCTCTGGTGCTTAGATCTAGGAATTGGGGAGCAACCTTCATTGTCTATCATTTTCATTCAAGTCAAGCCTCCATTTACCAGCCAAAGAAGTTTTTTGCTTTTGGTGGAAGGTATATAGAATAGATCAAACCATTCTGACTATCCCTGATTTCTATTCAATAGGTCTATTTCTTTGACTTTACTTGCTGCCACATGGTTTCTGCTACTCTGAAATGGCCTCATCCTTATTAAACTCAGGATTCTATTTCTGGGAAAATGTCTGCTATCTTGATCTGTAGCCTGCAAAAGAATGACACTGCAGTGATTTTTCAATGTTTTGGTAAAGAGAGGGTCCTCCGAGTCCTTTCAAGGCTCACAGATAATGGGTGGGTAAGTCAGTCATGCATGTTAAATTTTCCCAACATTCCTTTCTCCCAAAATCTCTGCCTTTTTCAAGGAATTCTTGGTGCCTAACTTTATTTCGTGAGTTCATTTTCAGTTAACTAATTGAGCAAACACTTTAGATTACTTCCAAACCCTACGAACTGGAATACTGAATCCAGAATCTCTAGTAAATGCTCCATGTTGATAAATTTAGCCTGAATGATCATTCTCAGAATTTATTCCCATAAATCTCCAGATTTTTATTAATACAATTTAGCAAAATCTTAACACTATTTTGTTATCTAAGGTTTCTCCTCCTTAGTCAAACTTTGTACTTGCGTGGTATCTTACTCCTTGACCAGAGTGAACAAGAACTAGCAGGATGAACCATAAGAGGAATTAATATTTCCTACAATTGCAGGTACAGTTGCATTGGGTCTTTAAGTATGACAGATTTATCTGACAGAGGTGGGAGTGTGACATTTGCTAGCCTGGAGAACTCAGCAGGGCTTGTACCTTCAGACATTTAAATCCATTCAAACATCCCATCCTTATTTATAGTGTCCCACTCTCTCCAAACTAATGTGTTTTTACACAAGAGGCTAAGTGAAACTGAATTAACCTAAGTTGTATTTTGGCAACCTGTTGCATCTGCTTTTTAGTTATATCTGTCCTGCAGGTAGAAGAGGTAAGGTGTTCATTTAGGGCCATAAAACCAAACCACCCACTATCCCGAACAGGAAGCTGCCACAAACAGGAAGCATATCATGTCATCAGGTCCAATTCCAAACCCTCTGTGCACTGAATTAAGAACTTAAAATGTGGACTTTGTCCTGCTCCTCCTCCTCCTTAACTCTCTAATGCAGTTAGAATTAGCCAGCTCACTCCCCATTTCTTTTATTCCTCATTCTTACCAGAAGGGTTGTGCAACAGCCAGCTGTTCTACTAAGCCTTCCATTTGATAGGTATTTCATTCTTGGCAAACATAATTCATCATCTGTTGCAAATGTCATAGCTTTCAAACCCACCCAGGTGAGATAACTATTTCCAGCAGACCATTTCTTTGAAAATCAGTTACATGCAACCATACCTGATCCTAATTAATTACTCTTTTAGAATTCCATTGCAGGGAATAGAATCCACTTTAGTTAGTTTAAGCAATTGATTTATTACTGACAAAGAAAGACCTAGTTCTTTGGGGACATGAATTTAATACAAAATTTGGCAGCTTCTTTAGGAAAAAAATACAATATCACAAAAACAAAATTGGGTATGAAATTCAAAATTTATTCATAATAAGAAAAGAAATCACCACAAATTACAAATTCTAAAAAGCTGACATTTACCACAAAGAACACAAAATCCAGTAAAGTAAAATAATATTTTACTAATCAAATACTTAACGTATCTTTACACTATTTTTCCTACATTTTTTGCCTTTTACATGCTTTGATTGCCTCTTGATAACTTTATATTGTCACTTTTATAGAGAGAATAAAAAGACAAGTTAGTCTTTCCTTTTTTTGTAACTATGGTTTTATTATCCATAGTTTAGAAAATTTCTTTCATCTTTACAACTCATTATTGATAATGACATGTATATTTTTAGAATTATTGTCAAAATTGGAAAAATCACTGTCAAGTCTCTTTCTTATATGAACTATAAAATTTGGAAGTTTTCTACCAATTATCTTCTTGCTCTGTCGACTTTAAACTTTGTTACTCCTCCAGTACTCACTCTTATGGTGGTAGCACTGTAGGATACCTTCTGACTGTAATATGATCTCCAAATCTGTCCCTTCCTGTCACAAAAGTATATCTTTTAACCCTATCTAAATATATACCCTTAATTCCTCCTTAATTGGATCCCCAAAATGCCTAAGGCCACTCCATCAACCCTAGAAACAAATGTAACTGAGGGGAAGTTTGAGTGGGAAGAGATAATAGCCTTAATTTAGAGTAGTGAAAATATCTTACTTCTGCAATTTTTATAAAAACACATACCAGCCATGGGCCCCACACAGTGAGGATCTCTGAAGCTTAAGCATAGTAAATCCATCTCTAATGATAGGGATTCAATTAAATCATTAGTGGTATGAAAAAATAGACTCTTGGTTGAGCTCTCAGGTATGACATCCAAAGTCACACTACAGAATTGGCTCCTGAGGCCAGCTTTTTTATGATCAGAAAGCTGCCAGCCATAGAACCAAACTACCCACTACCCTGAGCAGGAAGCTGCCACAAACAGGAAGCTATCATGTCATCAGGCATCACTTGCTGCCAGTTCCAAACCCACAGCAGGTCTGCAACGATTCACATTGACAGAATGGATACACTATGCCCTGCCTCTCAAACCTCACAAAATGGCTGTACACTAGGATTTCTGCCATCTCTATGTAGAAAAATTCGGTACCTCCATGACATGTGAATAAACAGCAGCAGCAGAAATGGTAGGCATTTAGCGTCTATCTTACTTCCAAGCTGAAAACTTTTCATGATTGCCTTTGATTAGCTAAACCTAAATCTCTTGCTGTAAGGGGAACTGATAAATGTAGTTTTTAGCTTTTTAGATACTGATTTATAGAAGGACACACAAGAAGGAGCATGGAATAGTTGTTGTTCACCAGTGTATTGAATACAAAACAAGACATGTAATAATAGCTAACATTTATTGCATATTTACAATGTTCTCATAAAAAAAAAAAAGCAGAGAGAGAAAAAAAGCCGTAACTGTTCCTCAAAAAGGAGACTCGATAAATAATTACATTGGTTGTTCATATATTGAAATTCTATTCAGCAGTTAAAAATGGATGAACCGGGTCTACACCAGTCAATTGGACTATCTCTTACAAGTATAATGTTGAGTTTATAAAAAAGCAAGTTACAGAATGATTTGTAAGAGTGATACTGTTCATATAAAGCCCAAAGCAGAGGAAATCTATACAAATAGATACATATGTAATAAAAGTATCAAAATGGGAATAATCAACACCAAATTGAGGATGCAGGCTCCTGAATGATACATGGAAGTAGTAGTAACTGGAGGTCTGGGATTGTGTTCAGGTTCATTGTTGCATAGCTCAATCCTAGGGGACACCCTTCACATAGAATACATTGTAGTAACCTCCACGGAATCATTCATCCACATTGTAGGAAGTACAGTGCCTTCTGCACAGTAGTTGCTGGACATGCCAGCCCTGAGTGTACTGGGAATGTATACAAATCTGTATATAAAAAAAACAAAAAACAAAAAAAAAAAACCCAAATCTGTATATATAAGAGTTTTATAATAAAATATTCTATAAATTATAATTGAAAGTTCTAATTCCATCTATGGAATTCTATGTAACCTGATCTGGGGAAAAATAATCTTTCAGACCTATGAATTTGATAGTCAAGCTCCACTTCGCAGTTCTTATTCTTAGGATTTTACGCTAGGAAGACTAGGCACATACCTTTTATCAGTGCTAGTCCTCATTTTGGCAGTTTTCTGGTACCAATAGGCCAAAAGAGGCTAAGAGAGCTAACAATAAGTATGTGAGAAGTGATTCAGCTTCTAATGAAAATTTTTAAGAACTGACTCATGGCACATTTACTAAACACTTTGAGGTCATTGAGTTTCACTGGCATTGCTGCTTGGACTCAGGATTCTGATGATTGAACAATAATTTTTTTTGTTGAATTATTGTTTTTTGCACCATGACCTAAAATATAACTATGATAATCATTACTAACATTTATTGAGTACTTATTATGTTCTAGGCACAATTCTAAGTGCTTTATATATACAATGATTCATTTAAAACTCATACCTGTTTTTGGAGATAGGTACTATTATTATCTTCATTTTACAGATGAAGAAACTGAGCAATAAAGATGAAGGAATGTATCACATGACCAAAAAAGTGATAGAGTTGAATCCAGGTAGGGTTGATCCCAAAGCATGTAATGTTCCACTTCTAAAACACAGTTCTCTAAGTTCTCTTTGATAGCTTTTCACTCAGATGGTACAGAAGTAGATTCCCTTCTTCCCTCTAACCCCCACTTTCCAGACTTACACGCCTTAAATATTTAATACTGTAGAAGATATAATTTCCATCCATGGAAGAGAGCCATTCTAGAATATCAAGTTGAAGATTAGTCAGTAGATGGAAAGAGGAAATTCTAATGTTATTCTGGAATTCAATAAAATTTACACACACCCACACATATTAAATTCTCCTTCAAATGAAGACTTCTGAGTATTAATTTCATATTATTGTGCCAAATAATATGAAATTATTCACATAGTCTGGTGAATATAGCCTTTTAAAAATTCCAAACCTTTCTCTCATTCTGTTTTGTGGTTTGTATAGCTGATTGTTCAACTACTTCTGAAATTATTCCCCAAAGCTACCTTGGGTAGCCCATCTCAAACATTACCATCTAGTACATTTGTCAGAGAGAAAAACTTCTGGCAAGTAGCAAAGTGTGTTCATTGAAATATGTTTTCAAAAACAAATATAAGCAGTGAGACCTTGGGTCCTAGGTCAAAGACTTGAGGTATTTTGAGCATCATTTTCATAAGTGTGGGTCAAAGACTTTCTATTTTAATAGCTCATTTTAGAGAGGTTAAAAATGATTTCTCTGAATGCTGACAGAGAAGGAAAACTCACAGAGGCCCTTTACACACAACCTTGGCCCAGCGGCAGTAGCCAGGGAGAGGGTTAGAGGTTGCTGTGGCAATGACCTGTATTACATAATGCCTCCCATCAGTCCACAGATGTGTGAGTTTGCTCACATGTTTTATTAGATTTTTATTACATTTTCATGCAGCTCCAGCCCATCTGCATTCGCCAGCCTGGGTGCAATTTCTAAAATACCTAATCCATTAGTTATTCAATATATGCAGATATATATTGAAATATGTTCTCTGACCAAGTCCCTCGTGCCATTTGAGTAATACTAACACCCATTTTATGGATATAATACATAGGATTGGTCGGGTAGGGATTGCAGTCCTCTTGATGACTCCAGTGATGGTGACAATGATGACCGTGATGACAACGGTGATGTCTGTCTGGATCAGCTCAGTGCCAAAGGCTCTAAATGAGAGTTAGTGTTCTGTGGTTAGTAACTTTAATCTTACTCCAATCCACTCATGATTGGGTCTACAGAGAGAGGAGACAGAGGACACAATAACAACTGCAATAAAAACAAAACAAAAAGTTCATAATAAATTTTAGTTTGTTTGGATTTCTATAACAAAAATACCATAGACTGGGTAGCAAAATGGAAGGGTTCTGGTGAGAACCCTCTTTTGGGTTGCAGACTGCTGACTTCTCTTTCTACGCTCACATGGTGGAGAGCTGAGGAAGGAAGCTTTCCTAACTCCTAAGAGTGCTAATCTCATTCACAGGGACTTGACCCCGTGACCTCATCTAACCCTAATCAGACACCAAAGGCCTCACCTCCTAATACCACCACATTGGGAGATAGAGATAGAATTCAACATGTGAATTTTGGGAGGACACAAACATTCAGTCTATATAGCAAACTCTATGTAAATTTTTAAAAAACTTATTCCTTATTTGACAGAGAGAGAGAGAGAGAGAGAGAATGAGAGAGAGAACACAAGCAGGCATAGCAGGCAGAGGGAGAGGGAGAAGCAGGCTCCTCACTGAGCAGGGAGCTCAATATGGGGCTCAACCCAGGACCCTGGGATCATGACCTGAGTGAAAGGCAGATGCTTAACTGAGCCACTCAGGTGCCCCTATGTAATTTTTTTTTTTAACTCGCAGAAGTGTTTTAAGCATATTTGTTCTTTGCAACCCCATCAGTAGTTTGGCCTGGAGGAAGCTGGAGCAAGAGTTCTCCCATTCTGACACCAATGATAATAGCTCTTTCATCAATCTGAGATGTCACTACCATTTATAGCTTGGCAAGCCCAGTATTGGAGTGAGACCATTTTTACTCTACATGAGAAGAGCACTATGTCTATCTTGCTCACACCCCAGCTCCCAGCACAGGACTGAGTGAGTATGTGGTAGGCCCTTAATAAATATGTCCTGAATAGATGATGGAATAGATATAGATTTTTATTTGGTGTGTCTTTTCCAGTTGGCTCATAGTTACTGAATGCTTGCTGACTGAATAGATTTCTAGCCTACTGTCAACTTTAAATTTTGTGGTAGAATTTTAGTTAGTCATAACCATCATTTGTCATGAAAATGCAATCTTGGAACTCCTCTGAGAGCTTGAGAAAACTTTCTGTTGCATATGAGAGATTCCATGCTGGCTAATAGTGGCTTTCTTAGGCTGAATTGTTCATATGGTTAGTTGGAAAGGTCTGCATACTAAAGCTGAATGATTTTCATCTTTTGATTTAGGGGTAGGATTTGTAGGAAACTCATTTTTTAAAATTTATTTATTTATTTATTTTTACTTAAACTGAGAAAGCTTTTGAGTTTTTAATTTCTGGCAGCTCTCTATTAATAGATGGAGTGTCTCTCACCTCCCATAAGCAACTGTTTCATTCAGATGCCATTTGTGAATATAATACACTTTCAGGTTGTTTATTCCAGCTAAAAATGTGTTTCACATATATTGAAAGGTCAAGAAATAATGCCTTCTCTTTTCTGTTTTAGCATGTGTGAAACTCATCTTGGTGTTATTTCACTTTTGTTTAAAAGGAAAACAACAACATCGAAGACATCATGAAATAGCATTCATCTGGCACGTAGGTCCTGGACTTTCTAGTTCCAATTCCATCCCTTTCTGTGCCAAATTCAGTAGGGGGGTAAAGATGGTTTGCAGGTGTAATGGAATTCCAGTGTCTCACTTGCATTGGGTAACCCTAGGAAGGAGAATTTCCATACATGTAGCCAATGTTGATTTGTCCAAAGAAAGCATCCTTGAATCTCAGGCTGAAAATAAGGTATTCGGTTGTATGAGAGGATGAGCTCAGCAGTTGGTAACCCAGCGGGCGATTCTTCCCTGAGAAATTGTGATTATTTTCACATGCAAAGAAAGAGACAAATGAATATCATTTTCAAACCTCTATCAGACTAAACACACTAACCAGAAATGCATCTACCTACATCATTTTAAAGGAAATCCAGTGGGGCTTTGACAGCATATGAGCTACTTCCACTGACCTTCTTTCACTGAATGTTTCTCACACTTATTTGCTCTCTATTTTCATGTTTATAAAACGTGTTCCCAAGCCCTTTAGGATAAAATCAACAATAGTGCCCAGGGCTCCTGCTAAAGATTCCCAGTAGGAGGGTCTGAGCCTTTTGTTCTGGAGGATCTAATAGAGTGCGAAGCTGACACAAAAATGGGAGGACCATTCAGTGAAAATTAAAGTCTTTGTCCCTTCATTAGTTGAACGTGAACTTCACATTTCTGAAGTTCTGCTAGGTTACTTTCTCTAAAATTCTGATTTAATCAAGGTGAACAGGGAAGCTCATTAAAAATTCTCCCTTTTAAAGAGATTGCAAAAAATCCCATTTGTCCGGTACAGCTAACATTCCAGTATTTTTCATGAAATTTTTGAGAAATTGACTTGACTCTCAAGTGTACATTATTCTTAATCATTAAACACGGTTGTTGTTGCTGTTGTTTTTTTTAAAGTTCTGAGAGAGACTTCATTTTATTTATCACTTTATTGACTTTCTCAGCCTTATGGGAAAGGTGGAAAGTCAACACCTGGGTCTTCATGGGATTAATGAATTAATGTGATTAAATAAAATTTATTTTTATTATCTTTCATTTTCATGGGAACCATGAATGTGGGAGGAAACTTTTGACAGTAAGTTTTCTGATTGATCCCTTAACTTTCATATCAGACTTGCTGTATCCTATTTTTAATATGAGCTCATTTCTTGCTTTCTTCAATTAGCAGAAAAAAGGTGAGAATTATTAAAATGCAATGACTGAGGGTATGTTGATAGGTGGCTTTGGCATTTCTATGACATAAATTCTTTTGTATTTCCATAATGCAGCAAAACTTATTGCCAAAGCCAGTGAGACTTTGTGAGATCCTGATATAACAGATTCTAACCATGAGATCCTGATATAACAGATTCTAACCATGAGTATTTTTTAGTTTTATTTTTTTTCTTCTCTTTGAGAATGGAAATTTTGGGGATCCCTGGGTGGCTCAGCGGTTTGGTGCCTGCCTTTGGCCCAGGGCGCGATCCTGGAGTCCCGGGATGGAGTCCCACGTCAGGCTCCCGGCATGGAGCCTGCTTCTCCCTCCTCCTGTGTCTCTGCCTCTCTCTCTCTCTCTCTATGTCTGTCATGGATAAATAAATAAATCTTAAAAAAAAAAGAGAGAGAGAATGGAAATTTCTTTTGTTTCTCCCTCCCTCACTCTGCCAATCATCAAAACATGGTCACAGTCAGTCCTTCCCTATTCTCTTTCTAAGTGAAGAATGATATTCTTTGAGCTTTTATTGTATTGTTTACATAATACAGAACTCCCTATATTAATTGTCTCTGGATGTGCAATTTCTTGTTACTTATAGTAGGAGGTAATAAAAATTCCACAAGACCCTCCGATTTTAAGCGAATTAGGCATGAAATAGGCAGTTAGCGTTTTTTACTCTGATCACGGCAGATATTTAAGGTAATGACAGTGAAAGGGTGAGTGAACTATGGATGTACCATTGGGTAAATCGACATAAAATTCAGATTTTAAAAAGTGCAATGATATACAAATGCTGATTTATCCTAAGCCAAAAGGAAAACAAACCCCATAAAAACCTCAAACCAAAAAGCAAAAAGCTTCAGAAAATGCTTGGGGGAATACCTATTATCTACCCATGGCAGAGTGCTGTGGGAATCAAAAGGAGAATAAAGCCTAAGGTCTCATATCAAAGAACTTCCTTTTAATGAGGAAGAGAAACTGGGTTATAAGCAGCTACCGCAGAAGGCAAATTCTTCCATGTCTCTGATTCTACCCAGGAGGTTACAAATTCAGGTGCCTACAGGGAGCAGCAGGTAAATAAGATCAGGGAAACCAATGACAGGGCCCCCAGGGTGGCTCAGCAGTTGAGCATCTGCCTTTGGCTCAGGGCGTGATCCCAGGGTCCTGGGGTGGAGTCCTGCATCGGGCTTCCTGCATGGAGCCTGCCTCTGCCTGTGTCTCTGCCTCTCTCTCTATGTCTCTCATGAATAAGTAAATAAAATTTTATTAAACAAAAAAAGAAACCAATGACAGCAGTAGCTAACTGAAGGACCAGTGGTCATTCTAAAGGTAGCCATTGCTTCTCAATTCCTTCTAATTATTGCCAAGGGGAAGCACGAGACCAGTGTTACAAAGTCTTCTAATTTTCAAATAAAGCTAAATTGATTTTTTTTTTGGATGAAATTTTTGAACCTTTAAGTGTCATCAGATAGCACTGTTTTTAAAAACATTGGGTGGGGCAAACAAAACTCCTGTGTTGGTTCAGTCCAGAGCAGGCTGCCATTGGTGGCCTCTGCTTTTCTCCCTGTCTTCTTGTTGGCCTCATCCATTACCATGGGCTTTTTTTTTTTTTTTAAGATTTTATTTACTTATTTAGTTTTTTTTTTTATTGGAGTTCAATTTGCCAACATATAGCATAACACCCAGTCAAGTGCCCCCCTCAATGCCCATCACTCAGTCACCCCAACGCCCTGCCCACTTCCCCTCCACCACCCCTTGTTTGTTTCCCAGAATTGGGAGTCTCTCATGTTCTGTCACCCTTGCTGATATTTCCCACTCATTTTCTCTCCTTTCCTCTTTCAGCATAATACCCTCCAGTTCCATCCACGTTGAAGCAAATGGTGGGTATTTGTTGTTTCTAATGGCTGAGTAATATTCCACTGTATACATAGACCACAGGTTCTTTATCCATCATCTTCAATGGACACCGAGGCTCCTTCCACAGTTTGGCTATTGTGGACATTGCTGCTAGAAACATCGGGGTGCAGGTGTCCCGGCGTTTCATTCCATCTGTATCTTTGGGGTAAATCCCCAGCAGTGCAATTGCTGGGTCATAGGGCAGGTCTATTTTTAACTCTTTGAGGAACCTCCACACAGTTTTCCAGAGTGGCTGTACCAGTTTACATTCCCACCAACAGTGTAAGAGGGTTCCCCTCTCTCCACATCCTCTCCAACATTTGTGGTTTCCTGTCTTGTTAATTTTCCCCATTCTCACTGGTGTGAGGTGGTATCTCATTGGGGTTTTGATTTGTATTTCCCTGATGGCAAGGGATGTGGAGCATTTTCTCATGCGCTTGTTGGCCATGTGTATGTTTTCCTCTGTGAAATTTCTGTTCATGTCTTTTGCCCGTTTCATGATTGGATTGTTTGTTTCTTTGCTGTTGAGTTTAGTAAGTTCTTTATAGATCTTGGAAACTGGCTCTTTATCTGATATGTCATTTGCAAATATCTTCTCCCATTCTGTAGGTTGTCTTTTAGTTTTTTGACTGTTTCTTTTGCTGCGCAGAAGCTTTTTATCTTAATTAAGTCCCAGTAATTCATTTTGCTTTTGTTCCCCTTGCCTTCACAGATATATCTTGCAAGAAGTTGCTGTGGCCAAGTTCACAAGGGGTGTTGCCTGTGTTCTCCTCAAGGATTTTGATGGATTCTTTTTTAAAAAAATATTTTATTTATTTATATGAGAGAGAGAGAGAGAGGCAGAAACACAGGCTGAGGGAGAAGCAGGCTCCATGCAGGGAGCCTGATGTGGGACTCGATCCTTGGTCTCCAGGATCATGTCCTGGGCTGAAGCCGGTGCTAAACCGCTAAGCCACCGGGGTGCCCTCGTGATTTTATTAATTAGAGTCATTTCTATTTTTGTTTTTCATAAGGCTGGCTAATGGTTTATCTATCTTCTTAATTCTTTCGAAGAACCAACTCCTGGTTTTGTTGATCTGTTCTACAGTTCTTCTGGTCTCCTGAGTTCTGCTCGGATCTTTATTAACTCTCTTCTTCTGTTGGGTGTAGGTTTTATTTGCTGTTCTTTCTCCAGTTCCTTTAGGTGCAAGGCTAGCTTGTGTATTTGAGTTTTTTCCAGTTTTTTGATGGATGCTTGTATTGCGATGTTTTTCCCCCTCAGGACTGCTTTTGCTGTATACCAAAGATTTTTGAATGGTTATATCTTCATTCTCATTAGTTTCCATGAATCTTTTTAATTTTTCTCTAATTTCCTGGTTGACCCTTTCATCTTTTAGCAGGGTGGTCTTTAGCTTCCACGTGCTTGAATTTCTTCCAAATTTCTTCTTGTGATTGAGTTCTAGTTTCAAAGCATTATGGTCTGAAAATTGCAGGGGACAATCCCAATCTTTTGGTATCCTAAAACCTGATTTGTGACCCAGTATGTGGTCTATTCTGGAGAAGGTTCCACGTGGACTTGAGAAGAATGTGTATTCAGTTGCCTTTGGATTTAAAGTTCTGTAAATATCTGTGAAGCCCATCTGGTCCAGTGTATCATTTAAAGCTCTTGTTTCTTTGGAGATGTTGTGCTTAGAAGATCAGTCATTTGCAGAAAGCGCCATGTTGAAGTCTCCCAGTATAAGTGTATTATTATCTAAGTATGTCTTAACTTTGGTTTTTAATTGATTGATATACTTGGCAGCTCCCACATTCGGGGCATAAATATTCATGATTGTTAGGTCCTCTTGTTGGATAGACCCTTTAAGTATGATATAGTGTCCCTCTTCATCTCTTACTACAGTCTTTGGGATAAACTTTAATTTATCTGATATGAGGATTGCTACCCCTGCTTTCTTTTGAGGACCATTTGAATGGTAAATGGTTCTCCAACCTTTCATTTTCAGGCTGTGGGTGTCCTTAGGTCTAAAATGAGTCTCGTAGACAGCAAATAGATGGGTCTTGCTCTTTTATCCAGTCTGAAACCTTGCGTCTTTTGATAGGATCATTAAGCCCATTCACGTTCAGAGTTACTATTGAAAGATATGAATTTAGTCTCATCATAATACCTATTCAGTCCCTGTTTTTGTGGCTTATTTCTTTGGGCTTCCTCTTTCTTTTACAGAGTCTCCCTTAGTATTTCTTGCAGAGCTGGTTTGGTGGTCACATATTTCAGTTTCTGCCTATCTTGGAAGCTCTTTCTCTCTCCTATTCTGAATGAGAGCCTTGCTGGATAGAGTATTCTGGGCTGCATGTTCTTCTCATTTAGGACCCTGAATATATCCTGCCAGCCCTTTCTGGCCTGCCAGGCCTCTGGAGAGGTCTGCTGTTAATCTAATATTTCTCCCCATACAAGTTAGGGATCTCTTGTCTCTTACTGCTTTAAGGATTTTCTCTTTATCTTTGGAATTTGCAATTTTCACTATTAAATGGTTTTTATTGATTTTAGAGGGAATCTCTCTATCTCCTGGATCTGAATGCCTGTTTCCATCCCCAGGTTAGGGAAGTTCTCAGCTATGATTTGTTAAATACACTTTCTGGTCCTCTGTCCTTTTTGGCGCCCTATGGAACCCCAATTAAACGTAGATTTTTCCTTCTGAGTCTGTCATTTATTTCTCTTAACCTTTCTCATGGTCTTTTAATTGTTTTTCTCTTTTTTCCTCAGCTTCTTTCTTTGCCATCAACTTGTCTTCTATGTGCTCCCTCTTTCTTCCACCTCATTAACTCTCGTCATTAGGACCTCCAGTTTGGATTGCATCTCATTTAATTGACTTTTAATTTTGGCCTGATTAGATCTAAATTCTGCAGTCATGAAGAATTTGAATCCTTCATGCTTTTTTCCAGAGCCACCAGTAGCTTTATAATTGTGCTTCTGCATTGGCTTTCTGACTTTAAATTATAATCCAAATTCTGTAACTTTATGGGAGAGAGGACTGTTTCTGATCCTTTCTTTTGTGGTGAGTTCTCCTTTCTATTCATTTTGCTCAGTGCAGAGTGGCTAAAAATGAGTTGTACTTGTTAGCAGCGCAAACTCTTCTCTCTGTAGCATTCTAGCTGTTCTCTCTTTAAATCTCAGGTCGAATTCGTAGGTTTTCAGAATGATTTAAAAGTTATCTTTTGGGCAGCCCCAGTGGCGCAGTGGTTTAGCGCAGCCTGCAGCCTGGGGTGTGATCCTGGAGACCCAGGATCAAGTCCCACGTCAGGCTCCCTCCCTGCATGGAGTCTGCTTCTCCCTCTGCCTGTGTCTCTGCCTCTGTGTGTGTGTGTGTGTCTCATGAATGAATAAATAAAAATCTTTAAAAAAAATAATAAAAGTTATCTTTTCCTGTTTCCTGAATCCTCGTCCTGGTTCACCTGGCAGGAGAGCCGGAAGCCATCCTCACCTGGTCCCATGCTGCCCACTCATACCAGCCCATGACGCAGGGAGAGAGAGCTGTGTTACATGGGAAAACTGGATCTGAGTCCTACCTCTGCTGTTTAAAACCAACAAGTGATCTCCAACAAGTTACTTGACCCTTCTGAGCCTGTTTTATCATCTGTAAAACTGCAGACTGGGGGTGGCCACAGTTGTCATGGTCCCATGCGGGTCGAGGTGGCTGTGGGGGGAGTGCGGGGGTGCACTCCAACATGGCACGGCCTGCTGGGCCGGTGTCTCTTGTGCTGCCCACGCTTGTCGCTGGTGACACCTGGCTGGAGCTGGAGTGTAGGACGAGATTTTATTTATTTATTCATGAGAGACACAGAGAGAGAGTCAGGGACACAGGCAGAGGGAGAAGCAGGCTCCATGCAGGGAGCCCAATATGGGATTAGATTCCAGGACCCGGATCACTCCCTGAGCCAACCAGGGAGATGCTCAGGTAGATGCTCAAACACTGAGCCATCCAGGTGTCCTTCCCATGGATCTTATGCCTAGAACTTCACATCAGATATATCTTGATAGCCATTGTTGCTAGCTGATCCCACTCAGGTAGCTCTTGGGGATATCTCGGTGTCTCCCCACTGTTATCCTTCCTTCTGAGGAAGTGTTGGTTTAGGTAGCATTGCTCCGTGATGAGCTGGTCTGCAAGAAGTATGTGCAGGATATCCACGGTGTAGAATGGAGACTCACCAGCATTTGCATTCCCAGTGACTCTGACCTCAAGCCCAGCTTGGTCTCACAGGACTTGGCTGGGAAGGGTACCATTCTTGTTCCAGGTACTGAGGAAAGATTTGTGGTTCTTTAAGCACCCTCTGACCAAAGAATGCATTCCTAAGATGGACCTCAATATTTTCATGGTTAGAACATGAAAGACCAGAGACTTCTTCTAAGATGCAGTTCTAATTATGTTTTGCCCTTGCTCAGAACCTTTAGGGGTAGATTCTTACAGTTATAAAATTCAAATTTCCTAACTTGGAATAAAAGCCCTTCCCATCTTGATTCCAGTTTTCTCCAGTTGTATCTGCCATACCTTAACCTTAACTATGTATCTCACCCTCCAGCTGCGCCTATTTGCTTTTCTTTACATAAATCAGGCATTTTTAACATTTCTGCGTTGTTGTTATCCCTGCCATTCCACAGTCTGAAAGACTCTTTCTGTTTGTGGGGCTTCCTCTTGCATTGGAAGAATAATTTCTTTGAGAAAGCCTCTGCATTCCTCAGGAGACTTAAAATTTCCTTCTCTGTTGCTATACCGCCTGACATGTGCTTCCATTATTGGATCTGATGCATTATATTATAATTCTTTACAAATGAGTCAATAGCTTCCATGACTGCACTGTATTAACCTTTTGGGAGGAGACCAGCTCCTTGGAGAAATTGATGAAAACTATGAGCTCCACTTTACACATAGGGAAAAAAAACGCCTGAGTGTCCATGCCAGATATCACATACCATTTCGGAGAAGTCAAGGTCTCTTTAAATTCCTCAGTGGGCCCCCAATTAAAAAATTGTGTCCCCAGAAGATAAGTCCTTGAAGGGAAGAAATGACCAGTTTCCATCTCTTTATTATACCTAATACATAATTGTATTGTACCCCAAAACTGCCTAACAAAACACCTCGAAACTTAGTTGCTTAAAACAATAGCTGTTCATTAGCTTATAATTCTGTGAGTTTCCACATTAGAGTTCAGTTGGGTGGCTCTTCTGCTCTTAGCTCATGCTGTCATCCATGTATAAGTCTGGTCGCTCAGCTTCAGAGCATTTGTGAGCCATCATTTGGAGCATGTCAGCTATCTGGCATGTGGACAGTCATCTAGCCCTCCCTTATTCTATGGTCAGGGTCCGAAGTGACATATTACAAGTAGGCAAGACACACTATTACCTCTGCTACATTTTATTGACCAAAGAAAGTCCCAAAGGTCATCCACATGTGAAAAGTGGGAAAGTAGACTCTACTCCCTAATGAGGTGAACTGCAAAGCCGCGTTGCAAAGAGCTTATAGGCATAGGAAACAAGACCATTTTTGCAAGTCATCTATCATAGTCATATCTAACACAGTAGTATCCCCAAAAAGTTGCTGAATGAAACTTGGGTATGGACCCCAAAGGACAAAGAAAACTCAGGTAAGATGGAAGAAGGTGAGATAAGGCATTCTAAATAATGAGAATATAATCTGTTTTGTGATATAAGCATAATGTTTTTCCCTCTGTTGTGTGTTTATGTGAAGAGAGAGGTCAGATAAAAAGAAAATAATATAGTGTTTATTTATGTAATTATTTACTTAAATACGTCTCAGCACATTCCAAAACAGATTTGAGAACCTTATTTATGAAAGTAGAAGTATATTGAATATTATATAGGTAAATCTACATGTACAGTGTTATTTCCCTAAGAAAGCATATTCTTGACTGCAGATATATACTCTGAATTCTTTCATGGACAACATTTAATACAAAGAAGAAAAGAGCTACATAGTATTCCTTGAATAAATGAACTGATCTCTCTATTCTGAGGAAGAATAATACCTAAATCATTCCGATGGATGAGGATTTATTTTGTGTCTCCTTACCTTTACTATAAAGAAAAGTCTTCCTCATATCCAGTTTTGGCCATTTGCTATATCAGTTTTATCAGTTTTAGACCATTTGCTTTTATAATGAAGAGTAATACATTTCTTCCCAACTGGTTTCCCAGAATTTTTACAACAGTGTTCTCTCAATTTTGTATGCCTATCAGTGCTTGCTTTGGCAGCACATATATTAAATTTTATATCCCTATCCCTAAAAACAATTTTATGTATGAACAAAATTAACTCATTCATGAATTATATCCATATACTATTTATTGATATGCACATTATAAAATGTATAAAAGAGACATTAACATAGGCTTAAATGAAATGAAAAATATTTTTAAAATTATTTTACTTTGGGTGCACCAGGTGGCACAGTTGGTTAAGTGTCTGCCTTCAGCTCAGGTCATGATTCTAGGGTCCTTGAGATTGAGCCCCACGCTGGGCTCCCTGCTCAGCAGGGAGCCTGCTTCTCCCTCTGCTTGTGTTTTCTCTTTCTCTCTCATGCTCTCTCTCTCTCGGTCAAGTAAATAATAAAATCTTTGAAATAATTATTTTCCTGTTTTATTTGTTGTACCAATCCCCCTTTTGCTCTTATCAGTGAAGGTTATGTGAATTAATATGCTTCATTATTTTTCCTAACTTATGGTTTAATATTTTGTAATGTAGTGAATCCAAAATCTCAGTTTTGAATTTTTGATTATCTTATCTTAAAAAGATGCTTTATAAATATTTGTAGATCCAAATAAAAAGAACCCATTATTGACTAGGCTTACTAAATGATAATACTCCTATTTTTCAATTTTGCAAAGATTTATGGAAATCTGGGTAAAAATTTTTCATCTTTCTTAATGTCAATCAATTGTTCTTACAGGCTAATTGGAAGTTACTATATTGGCATTGTCTTATTAATCAGATTCTAAATCATTAAAACTCTTTGATAAATTATTAGCTTAAATACTAGATTTTTAAGTGAAATTGTTCTGTTATAAAAATTTACATAGGGCTACATTTGTATAATTATTTGCAACAACACCTACAGTGATAAGAGTACTTTTAAGTATGTTTTGAAATATTCTCACCATAGCTTGAGTTCCCTTAAAGAACAGTTATTTTTTTAGCTATTGTAAAATATCATCCTTACTTTGGAAGCAGATTATGTGTGTGTGTGTGTGTGTGTGTGTGTGTGTGTGTGTGTGTTCTTTGCTCTTTAAAAAAACCAGCAAACTTCTGAGTGGTAGAAAATATTTTCATGGTTCCTCCATATCTCACTACAAAATATTGTTAAGACTCCTTTGTTTTTAAAACAATTTTAATTATAATAAAATACATATTGCAAACTTACCATATTACCCACTTCTAAGTGTACAGTTCACTAGTGTTAAGCACATTCACATTGTTGTATGACCAGTCTCCAGAATTCTTTTCATCATGTAAAACTGAAACCCTATAGTGATTAAATAACAGCTCCCCATTCCTGTTCCCCAGCCTCTGGCAATCTCTGTCTCAATTTGACTGCTCTAGGTATTCATGTAAATGAAATCATCCAGTGTAAATGTAAAAAATCGTCTTTTTTATGGCTGACTTATTTCTCTCAGCATAATGTCTTCAAGGTTCATCCATGTTGTAGTATGTATCAGAATTTTCTTCCTTTTAAGGCTGAATAATATCCCATTGTATGCAGATACAACATTTCATTTTTTCATTCATCTGTTAGTAGACACGTAGGTTGCTTCTACCATTCTGGTTTTTGTGAACGATGCTGTTATGAATCTGTGCATACAGATAACTCTTTCCGACACTGCTTTTTGGGCACCTGGGTGGCTTAGTCAATTGAGCATCTGACTCTTGGTTTCAGCTCAGGTCATGACAACCCTGCCTCTGGCTCCATGCTCCGTGGGGAATCTGCTCAGGATTCTCTTTCTCCTTCTCCCCCCCACAATAAATAAATCAATCTTTAAAAAAAAAAAAAGACATTGCTTTCAGTTATTTTGGGTATACACTGAGGAGTAGAGTTTCTGGGTCATATGGTAACTCTATTTTTAATTTTTGAAGAACTGCCATATTGTTTTCCATAATGGCTGCACCATTTTATATTCCTACAAACAATGCACAAGGGTTCCAATTTCTCCATATCCTCTTCAACACTGATTGTCTGTTTTTTTGATGTAGCCATCCTAATGAGTATGAGATGATTGACTCCTCTATATTTTAAAGGTCTAGTTTTTATAAAAGTAACCATATCCATGACATTTTATAGCATTTTCTTGCAGTAGCTTACCTATGAATGGTGGAACAAATACATTTCACTTGTGCTACTTCAGTAAACTTATCCCAGAAACCTATTAAAACATTGAGTCAAAGAAATTGTCCCATCAGTGGCTATGCTTACACAGTACAATTTTCTCTTAAAATACTGGTTTTGCTAACTTTACTATTGATACTTTAATGAAAACTCCATTATGGTAAGAGTAGGTGCTTAATAAGTACTGGTTGAATGACTGTTGAGAAGATACATTCTCAAGTATATAAATACTGAAATGTATTTGAAATGAAATAATATATATGAAATATATATATATAGTGAGTGTGCAGGTAGGCACAGATGTGCAACAGACACCTACACACAGATCATTGTATATTGATAAAGGATCTAGCAAGTGCTATAATCTGGGATATGTGGAAATAACTGTACTTTCATTCATTTATAAATCAAACCCCAATATTTAATAGAATACTTTAATTCTTATTTCTTATAATCTTAGCATTTTTTTCAATGTTGACAAAGGAATATGCCTTTATTTGATGCCAGATTGTTTCACATTTATTTCACATTTATCTTGACATTTTAATACAAAGGAAAGGAAAAATGAGGAGAACCCAGTGCTATGTGGCCTTTTGTATTTTGTTATTAAACAAGAAATCTCAAAAGAAGCTTCTACACATCTATCAACAAGGTTAAGAAAACTTCTCAAAATAATATATTAAGTATATTATTACACTAAACTGTAACATAAGGGGCACCTGAGTGGCTCAGTGGTTGAGCATCTGCCTTCAGCTCAGGGCATGACCATGGGCCCTGGGATCAAGTCCCGCATTGAACTCCACACAGGGCGCCTGTCTCTCCCTCTGCCTATGTCTCTGCCTCTCGCTCTGTGTGTGTCTCTCATGTTCATTTTGTGAGATTAAATTTCATTACAACAGTTAAACCTGCATAAGGGGAACACGTAGACTGTGACATGTTGTGATAACCAGATGGCTGAGGGTGCCTATGGTAGAGACTGCCGGCTGCTCCCCATGATCCATTTTCCTCTTCTTGGGCCCAGAACCAAGTTCCATTTCCTGGCCTCATTTGTAGTTAGGTGTGGTTATGAGACTAAGTTCTTACCAGGGAGGGCTGAAATGTGTGCTTCTTCTAGGCTGGGCCTATAAAAAATCTCCTAAGACTAATTCTCCACGTCCCACCCTTCTTCTGTTGGAAGAAATGCAGATGGCCATGCTGACCGTTGGTGGAAGTTCCTGTGTACCTTGGGCTATCCTGATGATCACCAAAACTATTACCTGAGCAAGAAATAGATTTCTATTGTGTTGAGCCATTACATGTTTGGTCTAGTTATTACTGCAGCCCATCTTACCTGAACTGACATAGCACCTGTCATGCCCTTAACACTGTTGACCCCAGCTTTCTTTCAGGAAGACTCAACAGTCCACAGTGATATGTGACCATTTACATCTGACGAAGTGAGGATACCTGGTGTCGTTCTGATTTTAATTATTAATGAGGCTTTCTTTTTTTCTTATTGTTTATGTCAGGAGTCAATAGAAATAGAAGTTCTAATATTTCTTCCTGCATTCTGAGAAATGACTTCACTTAGCAAACTATAGCTTTAAGAAACTTGTGTCAGTGGGTGTCACATTTCTTCATTGAGTCAACTATACAGTGACAATGGGAGGAAGAGTTTGGTGTTGTCAGGAATGCATTATTTTGCAAAAAGAGGAAAGGAGGTCTGATTCTGATTCTGTAGTCCTGGCTATAGAAACAGAAGCAGCACGAAATGTGGCTTTGGTTTATCTTCCATTGTTCATGTGCCCTTAATGGGATTTCCTGACTGCCCCCTCTTTATTCCATAATGTCATCGGTTGTTAATTTGCCATATGTGAAGAGTTTGGGTATTGCTAACCATTTTGTTTCTTTTCCTTTTTTATTTTTCTTTAGCAAGTGATGGGAAATAGAACTACACTTGAGTTCCAATCCCATTTGGTGTGAGACTGGGCGACCCCATCCAGCCCAGATTTGTCTCTCTCCTCGAGATTAGCTTTTGCTTATGAAAGCATGTTCCTTCAGTTAGCCCAATCCCTGCCCTCCCACCCATGGAATAAATCACAAATGTAGAAGAGAGCTGAAATCCAGTTGATCCACTGCCATTGAATAGCTTCATCCGATTTTCCTGGCCCCTGCCCCACCTGCCCATCTTCATCTTATATGAATTGATATTAAACAAATGTACAACCACCCAAAGCAGACAGCATTTTTAGAATGACTAGGGCAGGCTGAATCTCAACACCCTGGTTGACAGAATTAAAACTGATGAGAAAGTAAAACATTACTTCAAATGTTTGCTTAAGGATCGGGAAGTTGGGCCCGGCCCCTTTGTATTGCCAAATGTTACATGGAGCATCGTAAAATCAAATTCTCACATCTTGTTGTCCTCCCATTAGATCACATTAAACTCTGGCAGCGAGGCCAGCCCGCCTTGGTGGTTTTCTGATTTGTGGTTTGCACTTGGCTCTCCTCTCAGGCTTTAAAAATGGTTTTATTTTGCGAACAGTCAGTGATAGACTCTAGAGTAAACTTGCCTGGGCCAACATTCACAGTAATAACACTTCACATTATCAAGAGTTTCCTGAAGGACTGCAAAGAATGAAAACAAAGAAGAGCTTTTCTGGTAGTGGTTGTTTTTCTTGAGATGCTGGTAACCTCCTGCATGGTGGTGGGGCTGAAAATTTAGGCTTTCAAGGGCTTCACACAAACATCCACAGTTCCCTGCTTTTAAGGTGAAACTAGAGAACTGGAACAGATTTGAGTTTTCTTATTCCCTGAGTTGTTGAATATGTAACTGATTCTCCCTTTTTCTTTTCTTGGGTGGTTTTTCTGATTATCTCATTCAATCTTTTTGTGGCTTTTTGTGGCGTGGAATATGGAGAGTGGTGGGCTGGGGAGAGAGGTTGCCCTGGGCAAGGGGAGTTAATGTGGAGTTCAGGCAAATCCATCTAAATATTCCAAATAAGGAATCTCTTGATGTCCTTGTTAGAGTTTTTCACCAAAAGCCATTTTGAATGTACAGTTCAGTGGGATTAGGTACATTCATATGGGTACAACCATCACCACTATCCATCTCCAGAACTTTTTTCATCTTGCAAAACTCTGTACCCTAAACAATAACTCCCCATTCTCTCGTCTCCTCAGCCCCTGGCATCCACCATTCTGCTTTCTGATCTCTATGAATTTGACTATTCTAAGTACCTCATATGGAATCAGCTTGTTGTGTCCTTTTGTAACTGGCTTCCTTCACTTAACGTAATGTCCTAAAGCCTCATCCATATTTAGCATGTGTCAGAATTTCCTTTCTTTTAAAGGCTGAATAATATTCCTTTCTCTGTAAACACCATAATTTATTTATGTGTTCATCCATTGATAGACACTTGGGTTTGCAGACTCAATTCTATCAATGGGATTTGAATGGCAAAGACTGAAGTTTTGGAGAGAACTGAATAGTCATTCAAATTATATTGGTTTGAAATTCTTATAAGCCAAGTCAAATGGACAATACTGTATCAATAAATTCACTGATGTGTATTTGCCAAATGTCATAAGTGACCTCTCTCTCTCTTTAAAAAAGAGTTATAATCTTTTATTATTACAAAGATATGTCATTTTTAGAAACCTAGAAAATATGGAAAAGTGTGAAGACAAATATAAAGGATACTTCTAGAACTATAGCCATCTTAGCACTGTCAATATTTATTTGAAAAATAATAATCTAAATCTAAACCTAAGTACTGTAAATATGAATATAGATAGAGATTTTGTATTTTTACAGAACTGGAAACATGTTCACATGCTTGCAAACTGCTCTTCTTAATTTGCAATATATTGGAGACATACATAAATATAGTTTTACTTGGTAGTTTTAAAATTCTTTAAAATAGTGGACCTTCCTTCATATGAACTCTCAGAATACTAATTTATAAGGGAGGGAACTTTTCTACTTAAAATGAATAAGAGAAGTCCAGAACTCATCAGCTCAGTACCCACAGTTCCTCAGTAGTGGTTTTTGAGGCACTTCGCAGAAAAGCTAAGACTCTGTTGTGCATTTGAATTGTAACTCGCAAAAGATGTTGAAATCCTAACCCCAGATACCTGTAAGTGTGACCTTATTTGGAAATAGACTTTGCAGATGATCAAGTTAAGATGAAGTCATTAGGGTTGGCCCCAACCCCATATGACTGGTGTCTTTATCAAAAAGGAAAATTTGATCACAGAAAGGGAGAAAATTTGATACACACAGGGAGGACACCATACAAGATGAAGGCCAAGATCAGGGTGATGCTTCTACAAGCCAAGGAACACCAAAGATTGCCAGCAGACACAAGAAGCTAGGAGAGAAGCATGTAAGATGTTCTCCCTCACAGCCCTTGAAAGGAACTAACCCCCTGGACACCTTTACCTAAGATTTCTAGTCTACAGAACTATGAGACAATTTCTGTGGCTCTAAGCCACCCAGTTTTGTACTTTGCTATGGCAGCCCTGGAAAAATAGTCCAGCCTCTTGGAGCATGATTTGGAAACCACTACATTATATAATTATTTTATAAGCCTGCAGGTATTCCACTGTTAGGAAGTACATAATCTACTTAATCATTCCCTTAGTAATGTATATGCATAGCACAAGTATCTCAATATTTTAAAGAATGAAGCTTTGAATAGTTTTTAAGGTGAATCTTGGCATATCTGCTGTGTTTTCCTGAAAATAATTTGCCAGAGGAGGAATTAATTGGGCTAAGAGAGAGAAACATTTGAAATTTTGATACTTACTGCCAACATGCTCAACTGAAAAGCTTATAATAATTTATTCTCTCTCTGTAGTGTCCAAGTATATATATTTCTCCACATCCTTAGTAGGTATTGTCATTCTTGCTTTCTAAAAATCTAGAGGTCACACACACACACAGAGGAATATTACACAGCCATAGAAGGATGAGATCTTGCCATTTGCAACAACATGAATAGACCTAGAGGGTATTATGCTAAGTGAAGTAAGTCAGACAGAGAAAGATAAATACCATATGATTTCACCCGTGTGGAGTCTAAAAAACAGAACAAGTGAATAAATAAACAAAAGGCAGAATCAGACCTAAAAATACAGAGAACAAACTGATGGTTGCCAGAGGGGAGAGGGTTGTCGGGGGGTGTGGATTGGCATAAAGGGAAGTGGGAGATACTTCAGCTGTGGAATAACTAAGTCATGGAAATAAGAGGCACAGTGTCGGGAACGTAGTCAATGGTATTTTAAAAGTGTTGCACGGGGACAGGTAGGAGCTATATACGCTTGTGAACATGGCATAGCATACAAAGTTGTTGAACCACTGTGGGTACACCTGAAAGGAATGAAACATGTGTCCACTATACTCAAATTTAAAAAACATAATACATTTAAGTTTTTATCAGAGTAATACATGCGGATATTTAAATAAATGAATGAGTTTTAAAAGTGAACAAGCCTGCAACAAAACCCAGCGGTCCTAGCTGCATCGCTGTCTACCCCTGCACTCCCCAGTAGCATCACTTTCGGTTCTTACAGCTGCTTCTTCTGGTTTTCACGTTTATACTTCTAAATAATATGCTTCTGCTAGTGTCTTTTTTTACTTTTAAATTTTAGATATTATCTAATGACTTCCGACTATGGAAGATAAGGAATTAGCTTTCTTATACGAATGGCCCCTCCCACCATCCCACTCTCCCAGAAAGGTTATATCACAATTTTGGTTAAATCAATATTCAGGGTTTACATTTATGATTATATATATATTATTTGCAGATAAGATTATTTTTCTTAAATAACTCTCCCCAGAGTTAATAGTTTACTACTTTTTGTTTAATTATCTAGGTACATATTAGTAATTCATATGGAAATTCTGCCTGAAGTCTACATCTCTTCTCATTATATTCTAACAGTGTTTTATCAGTTTCTGTCTTTGCTTTTCTTTCCTCTTTTGTTCAAATTATCCTGCCTGTGGCCATTCAGCTTCCTACCCCTCACTCTCTAGATCTGCTGCTGCACATCTATCTGGCTGGCTTTTCTTTCACCACAATTCTGGGGCTTTCATTTGCCTTTCTGCTGTGTTGCATTACCTGTTTCCTGGGTCATACATCTCCCTGTTCCCTCATTTGCTGCCTTGTTCTACCAGAGTAGTTTCTGCTGACAGTGGCAAGACCCTTCACTCTAGTGGAAATGCTCTTTATGATTCATTGAAAACATCATGCAAGTGTCTGGTAGCATCTTCTATCAAGTTGCTTAAGAAAAACTGTTCTTATCAGGAAAAATTGCTAATTTTAGCAAATGCCTTCTCATATGTACTGAGATAATCAAATAATTTTCTCTTTTAAGCTCTTAGGCTAGTGAATTACACTAAAAGACAGACTAATGAGAGACACACACAGAGAGGCAGAGACACAGGCAGAGGGAGAAGCAGGCTCCCTGTGGGGAACTGGATGTGGGACTCGATCCCAGGACCCTGGGATCATGACCTGAGCCAAAGACAAATGCGCAGCCACTGAGCCCCCCATGTGCCCTTATCCTAGGCATTATTGTGAAAATGACTACTAGTTCATGATATAATTCTCTTTGTGAAGTATTGCATTAAATTCCCTAATATATTATTTGGGATTTTTGCCTCTATTTGTCTTTGGGTTTCTTGTTTTGTTGTGGGTGGTTTTTCTCTCTATTTTTATCTGGTTATGATTTAGTGTTATGCTGTATTTGTATGAACTGAAAACTTTCCACCTCTTTCAATGTTCTTTAATAGTGTAAATAATGCAGGAATTATCTATTCTTTGCAGGTTTAATACAATGTGCCCAGAAGGTTATCTGGGCATTGTGCCCTTTTTAGGGTTTTTGTTTCCTCTACGGTTATTGGTTTTTTCAGGATTTCAGTTCTTTTTTTTTTTTTATTTTTTTTTTAATTTTTTTTTTAATTTTTATTTATTTATGATAGTCACACAGAGAGAGAGAGAGGCAAAGACATAGGCAGAGGGAGAAACAGGCTCCATGCACCGGGAGCCCGATGTGGGATTCGATCCCGGGTCTCCAGGATCGCGCCCTGGGCCAAAGGCAGGCGCTAAACCGCTGCGCCACCCAGGGATCCCAGGATTTCAGTTCTTTTTGAGTCAATTTCATTATTTAGTTTCTCCTACAAAAATAATCTATTTCAACTAATTTTCAAGTTTTTTCCACATTTTTTTCTCAGTCCTAATGTTGATTATTTTAGTTGTCTTCTTCTTCTTCTTTACCATGGTCACATTTGACAGTCTGTTTATTTAATTGCTCTTTTTAAAGAACTCATCAAAAAATTATATTTTTCATTTGATTAATCATCCACTTATTTGTGTTTTCTAATTTTTATGATTATTAACTTATTTTTTAGCTTATTTGGTTTTCCTCCTTCTTCTATCTCCTCCTCCTCCTTCTTCTTCTCCCTCTCTGTTTCTCTCCTTCCCTGTCTCTGTCTTGCTCTTTCTTTAGCTTCTTGAGTTGATACTTAGTTCATATACTTTTTAGGATTTTGCCTTCCACTCTCAAAAGGCAGGTTTTGTGCAGTATTTGCATCATTTGGTAGATTCTGCAAGAATATCAATGTAATTTATGACAATATCAATGTAAATATTTTTCTTAATTATATCTTTTCCTGTTTTTTTCTAATATTAATATTAGTACTCCAGCATTATTTTTCCAGTACATCTTCCTAGTTCTTTACAATAAACCTTTCTGCATCATTTTCCTTTTTTAAGATTTTATTTTTAAGTAATCTCTATACCAAACGTGGGGCATGAACTCACAACCGTGAGATCAAGAGTCACATGTGCTACCAACAGAACCAGCCAGGCTCCCCTGCATCATTTTCTTTTACAATATCTATTATATAATCATCATATAGCTGGTTCCTGCCACCTGTCTCTGCAATCTGAGTTTTGTTATCTTTTAATATTATGATTAATAATTGTTTTGATTTATTGTTTCCATTATATTTACTCCGCATTTTTTTCATTTTCTTTCTTACTTCCTGCCATTGTCTTCCAGCATCCAGAGTTGGTGATGAGAAAGTGAATACCAATCTGAATTTCACTTATTTGTGAACAGCTCCTTATTTTACTCTGGCCATTTTTAGGATTTGTACTTTATGCTTGGAGTTCTGAAATTTTACCAAGATGTATTTAGTATTTTTTCTTTACTAATTCTGAAACTTTTAAATATATGAATTTATTACTTTGAGTAACTTCTTTCTTTTTTATTTCTTTTTTTTTTTAATTTAAATCCAATTAGCCCACATACAGTACATCATTAGTTTCAGATGTAGAGTTCAATAATTTGTCAGTTGCATATAACACCCAGTCCTTCTTTTATTCTTAAATAATCACTTCTATTCTCTGTTTCTTCTGAAATTCCTAATTCCTATCATCTGTCTTCCATGTCTCCATTTTTCTGTGCCATAGCCCTGTGTTTGGGGATATTCTTTCCTCTCAATCTTCCAGCTAAACTATTTAATATTCACTCATATCCATTTCCCCTCTTCAGTCTCTATTTTGAATTATTTAAATCAATAGTTATATCTCAAATTTCCAATTATTTCTAAAATAATTTTAGACTATTTTTCATATCATACCTGTTTTATCTTATGGATGTAATATTTTCAAATCTCCCTGAGAATGAATGAATGTACATTAAAAAAAAAGTTTTCTGATGTTTCCTCACGGCAAGGCATTTAGTACAGCATTTTCTTTATCTTCCCTAGTGAGAGAAAGTCCACATTGCTGAGCTGCACATCATTTCCATCTCTATCAGGCCGAGGTGATGCTATGCCGAATGTGCAGGCTCTAGAGAAGGTAGGAGAAGAGGTTGACTGAAGTTCACAGAACGGGTTTTCTCCTCCTAAGTGGGCCTCCCCATCTCTCTGCCATTTCTGAAGTCTGTGCACAGGACTTTTCTCTAGACCTTCTCATAATCAGTCCTCTAATTTTGTTCCGTTTCTACCCATGACTGTCTGGCCAACCATATTCTGTTGCCTATGGAGCACTATAGACCCACACCTCTCTGTCTCTCCTTTCAGTCAAAGTGGAGAACTGGGTACACAGCTTGAGCTTTTGCCCATTGAATATATTTCTCTTTCTGATTGTCTTTCTGCTGGGCTGTGTCTAACTGGGGATTTCTTGTGCAGCAGTTCAGTTTTAGCTGGTGCTGGCATATCTTGCAAAGCTATAAACTGGCCTGACATTTTTTCCTTCTGCAGCATGTTGGCTATAGGGAACTCCTCATAAAGCAAGGCTATTGGTTTGGAGAAAGATTGCAGTGTAGTAGGGGTGGGTGCCATGGGCACCTGAGTCACTTACTTACATATTTTTTGTATCTGCTTGTACCCAGTGGCCTCTTCAGTTTGGGAACCTTATAGTTCTGGTATCAGATAGCACCAGCTTTTATTGGCCGTTCAGATCTTATGCTCACTCACTTTTTCAAGAGCAAACATTTAGTCACTACTAGTACTTACTTGGAAAACCTATTGCAGAGGGTATATCTTGCTCCAGAAACTTTAGGATTTTCCTCTCAAGGCTTGCTGGAGGACTCATGTTGTGTCTGCATCTTTTGTAAACACTTTAAATAGTATTGGGTTTACTGGGTCATAAAGCCAGAGCCGCTTCAACTGCAGCCTGGACTAGTAGCAGAGCCTTCTCTTGCTCTGGGCCCTACTCAAAACTGGCAGCTTTAAAATTTATTCAGTTTAGAAGACCATTATTTTACTAGCCCCCAACTAATGGCCTGCATGTATCCATATACTTGGACTTGTAACTTTGTAGTCTCTTCCTACTCTGACTCTGACTGGGCTACCAGATTTGTCTTGGTCAATAGGATAATAGATAACTTGACTCAGGAAGAAGCTGGAAAGGTCCTCATGTGTTTCTGCTTCCTCCCCTGAATCCTCTACTAGGTAGGCTGCTGGAGGATTTGAGATCATGTGGAGGAGGGCTGAGTTTTCCCAGCTGGAACAGCCAATCCTCCGTTGACTGATAAGAAATGATAAATGAGTTTTATTTTCAGCCACTAATTTTTGGGCTTAGTTTGTTTTGCAGCATTACTGAGACTATTGATAACTTATGCTCTTGGTTAAGTGGATAGGAACAGCACACTTAAAGTTGGCACCTACATACATCGCCTCTAAGCCTAAAAGAGGCTACCAAATCCCACCTTTTTCATAATTCTAGGGTTTGCAAGGTGCAGTGACTTATCTTCACTTTGGAGGAGTGATCCCTACCTGACTTCAGAAAAATAGACTCCTGAAAGCTTCCCTGAAATGTCCTCCAAATTTTCAATCTTGTCAGTGGATACTGCTGTTGCACAAACCTGGCTTCCATCTTCCTTCTGCTTTCCAAATTTCACAAGAGTACATCTCACCAACAGAATCTTTTATTTTATTTATTTTAAAGATTTTATTTATTTATTCATGAGAGACATAGAGGGAGGCAGAGACACAGGCAGAGGAAGAAGCAGGCTCCATGCGGGGAGCCCTATGTGGGACTCGATCCTGCAACTCTGGGATCACTCCCTGAGCCAAAGGCTCAACCACTGACCCACCCAGGCGTCCCTCATTGACAGAATCTAAATCGTATATAAAATCTTAGCTGCATAGGAGCCTTACAAACATAATATTTAACTTTCTAGATCCTGCTGTATGAGAGCAGGGTATAGGATTGAAAGGGCTGTGAGTACATACCAAGTACCAGTAGGAACTATTGCAGGCATTCGTACCCTGAGCCTGGAGAAAACACTGATTGAATCTACCTTTCCAGCCCCAGCCTTCACTTTTCTTTTTGTATCTCCTTTTCCCCAGCCAACAGGACAACTAGAGAATCTCTGACTGCTCGTTTTCTGTACTCATACCAAGCAGTTTCCTCCTTTTAGCCCTGCAAGTTGAAATCCTGTTGATCTGTCACTGCTGTCTCGATCACCATTTCCTCTCATTAGACTTTCTGCAGGCCTCCAGAAACAGATGCTTCCTTCCTTCTTTAAAATTCCTTCATGTTTGTGGCACCCAGGTGGCTTAGTTGGTTAAGCATCTGCCTTTGGCTCAGGTCATGATCCCCGGATTCTGGGATTGAGCCCCTGCTTCTCCCTCTCCTCTCTGTCTCTCATTCTGTCAAATAAATAAATAAAATCTTTAAAAATAAATACAATTCCTTCACATTTTGGTACTTCTCTCATGACACTGCTCTTACTTTACATGGCCTTCCTGTATAATCTATCTCTAATTCCCTTCCTCTGCAGGACAAGGACCTGAGAATAGGAGTCATCTCTTAGCCTCCTTTATAACCCATGTAACACTAATAAAGTATTTTGGACAATGTGTACTCTCAGTAAATATTTGCTGATGCAAATTGAAACAGATCCACACACACTCTGGTAGATCCTGTGCTAAATACCAAAAAGAGCATGGACGGCACTCTTCAGGGATAGACTGCTGATATCGGACATCTCAGTCCTGTGGCTTAGAAGAGGACAAAATTTATAATGTTTTGCTTGGGGCTACAATTAGTAGGTTGGGTTCTCTCACAACCTACTGGGGCAAAACTCAATTAGAGAAGTGTGGGGGAACTTACTCCTTTCAAGCTTATTTTTAATGAATAAGGTCTTGCCTGGGAAGTACTTGAGCCATAACAAAGAGTTAATAGCCTAGTCACAGGTTTGCTTTACTTCCTAGCCAGTCCTAGCTTAAGCATAGTGGGGGAAAAAAAGGCCTTTTGGCTATATTCATGGTCATTGGGACATACTCTGTCTCTCTACAGTTCCGTGTATGTGCAATTTCCTGATGCAGGTGACTGTCAAGTTCCATGACCAGTAACTGGTGGCGTCCCTCTCAACTCCGCTTCCTCCTGCTGCTGGAATGGACCCCCGATTGCTTTGACTCCAGATGGGCCATCGTTAATTAGGTCAGCAGGTGAGTTGACTGTCACAATTTTTCCTCTGCCATGTTCTACTAACGGGGGAAAATGGGAGGAGAAGAAACCTCTCCTGGCCTCTTCTATTCAGCTGCTGGTTGGCTTTGGGAAATGCAGGAAGCCCCGAAGGAAAGGGAGAGGTACCGTCTGTGGTGACTTTGAATCCACTAGGCTGTGGGTATAACTTTCTCCACTCTAAGCCTGAGCGAGACTGATGTTTTGCAGACTCACAGAAGATGATCGTCTCTATATGAATACATGGATGGCAAGTGTCATGTTCAGACATGAGTGATGACTGCCCTCTATTGTTCCCATATTAGGAAAGTGGAGCCTCCCAAAGCTGGGTGCCCGTGGAAAAATGAACAAGTATACCTGCCACTGAGGAAAGTAGTTCAGCGAGATTTTGTTTTCCCCTTTGCCCACCTCAGCTCACTAATGTGCAGGCTACATATGTTTAGAATTAGCAAGTAAGGTTCTTATCCTTCATTTCCCTGTTTCCCATCCCCCCACTTTTAAGGTTGCTTATTCAAAATGGAACTAAGCTTCCAGGCTCCTTGGAGGTCACCCATCTCTCAGTACAGGTGCAGTGGAAACCTGTTTACTGAGCTCTCATTAGGTCTGGAGCTGTTTTACTTTCATAGCTCTCTGGAGGGCTAATGAGGTTTTAAGAACCACTTGCAGCAACTCCAGATTTTACACAGCAACCTAATTTTTCAGAGAATGTTTTCAAGAGTACCTTGTGGGGGGATACATTCTTTGCCCAGATAAATGCAATTGCGAATATGAGAGAAGTTAATCCAACATCCACATTCACTTCCTTTTTTTAAAAAACTGATATGCCCAAGCTCTAATACCTTCATTTCCCCCTTCATTTGTAACGGCAAAGCCCTTGACCAGAAAAATGAATGTGCAGTTGGCAAGAGCTGAAAAGAGGTCTGCTTAAATGATTTTTAATTTATGTTAAAATGCTAAGGGCAGTTTTCCAGGTCCCTGTTGAATACCTCACAAAATTAAGGTTTTTGAAGCCTACCTTTAAAAGAAGAACTAAAATATTTTAAAACATTCCTTTAAATTTTAGCTGCTCCAACTATATCTTTTATTCTTACCCTACTGGGATGCAGCCACTAGTTAGGAGTGGGTCTTAGAGCTCTGGTCTGGAAGTTAGAGACCTGTCTTCTACTCTTGCCCCCAAAACAAAAAGTGGTGTTAGTGTGAACTTATGAAATGGTACCCCTTCTTCTCTTCTTCTAAAGTGAACACTGACTTGATGTGAAGAATCATAAGCATGCCTTTCCAAAATACTTTTCATTTACTGGTGTTTTTATGTTCGCAGCATGTACTATCTCTTTGGATTGGTGTCTTCTTGGAAAGAAACCACAAAATAGTTGATCATCTAAATTGTGAACTCTTGATACTGTTGATTATTTGGCCTAATTTTTACAGGAGGCTGACTTTTCATTTGCCACTTAACGTATCAAAGTTAAAATTGTAACAGTATTTCTTTTTTTTTAAGATTTTATTTATTTATTAATTCATGAGAAACAGAGAGAGAGAGAGAGAGAGAGGCAGAGATGCAGGCAAAGGGAGAAGCAGGCTCCATGCAGGGAGCCCGACGTCGGACTCAATCCCAGGTCTCCAGGATCACGCCCTGGGCTGAAGGTGGCACTAAACCACTGAGCCACCAGAGCTGCCCTGTAACAGTATTTCTTGAACAAGATACAATCATGCAGATATACACCAGGAGATAAATGCTTAAAAAATAAGAATCACCTTAAATGTTGAAGCTAGGTAAAAAAAGATGCCATTTTAAAGAAAATTTGTAAGATGCACCCTCCAAATAAAAAGAGATACCTTTTAAAATGATCTTTACAGTGACACCACATCATTATTTAGGATGATAGTCATTGATTATTATTCTTCACTGAGGTAGTTAATCATCACACAATTTTCAGGGTTTTTTAAAAATTCATTTTTTAGTTTTTTAATTTAGGTTTTTGCCTATCACTGTGCTAAGTTCCATAGGAGATATTAAAGACACACAAAGTCTTGACCTCATGGAATTTATAGTTTAGGCCACACGATTACTGGGTGGGTGGGGGTGGGATGTGGGTATAACATAAATGATCAAGGTTGAATGAGGCATGCTAATCCTAGATGCAAGCAGCTCAAAGAAAGGAAGCACAGCAATGTAAATGATCAGAAGGAGCGTTTAAGACATTGGCTAGGTTGGGGGGGTGGGTAGTTTCAAATATGAAAACAGATGAAAGGCACAAGGGAGGTTTAGACAACTGTCCCCTAGGTATGGCCACCTAGAGGGCTCAGATCTAGAAACCAAACCCAACTGAATGTAACCATCTTCTCTCTGAAACCCTCTCTCCTTTTGTGTTCCTGAGTCAGCAGACAGTACCAGTGTCCTCCCAGTTCCTTAGACTAGAAAACTGGGACTTATCTTAAATTCTCCCCTCTCTCTTTCCTCCCACATCAGTTCTGTCATTTTCTCTTTGGGGGCCACCTTTCGAGAGCTCCCAAGATGCCCATTGCCACAGAACTGAGACCAGTTTGATATTGTCACTACTCTGCTCCCCCCATTCATTGCAATCTTCTCTTCCATTAGCTCCTTTTCTGAGAGGTTTATTCTTGTATTTCTCATCTTGCCTAAAATTTTCAAATCAGTGAATTGATTTAGATTGACTTCCCTGTGCCAGTCAGACACTTCCTGAGTTAAAGGTTCTGATCTAGTTTCTTAGTGTCCTGACAAGGTTCATCCCTGCCCATCCCACCTCGTTCCAGCCCCCAGACTCTGGTTATGGGGTGTTTCAGCTTTCCTGACTCCCTCTTGTCCATTCCTACTCTGCCTACCTTGGTTTAGGTGTTCATAATCTTTTCTTGGTGCGGTAGGTTGAGTTAATATGTTCAGCAAATATTTACTGTCCCCTTTTACCCTATGGGTAGAGAATCCTACTGTGTCCTGTACCTGAGGTTGGCCATGTGACTTTGGCTGGTGTAGTGTGGGCAGCAGGGATAGTTTGCTATCTCTGAGCAGGGGCTTTAGGGGACATCACACATTCCTACCCACCTCCCCTGCATGCCTGTCATCCATCAATAGAAGAGCATGGCCCACAGAAGTCATTGCTCCTTCATCTTGTGTCCCAATGTGGAAGACCCACGGAGCACACATGATCTGCCATGTCTGGAGCCAAGCCACACTCGGTCCTGCACAGCCCAGCTGAATTAATACCAACCTACAGCTGACCAACAGACCCCTGAGTCTGTTGTTGTAAGATACAAAGGTTTTGGAGGAAATGAGTATTTGTTGTTGTATGCCGCTAAGATTTTGGATTGTGTATTACTGTGGTAAACCTGACACATACATCTGAATTTCAGCAAAAACCTCCTACCTAATCTTCTAGTCTTCAGTTTTACCTTCCTCCCATTTATCCTTCACACTAGAGTAAATACAAATTCTTCAGTAGCTCCCATGTGCCACAGGATAGATATCCAAGATAGAGTAAAAGATTTACCTGCCCACCTTCACCTGTTCTCGATCTTGCATTTTAAGCTCTAGCCATGTCTACATACCCAATGTCCCTAATATTCACAGTACTGTCTCTCTGTGCTCTCTTTGCAAATGCTGTCAATTCTCAGGCAAATACTTCTCCCAGACCCTCTCCCTCTACACCCTCCATCCAGCCCTTTCACCTGCAAAACCCTTTTGAGGTTGAAGTTTGCCACCTCTGGAAATCCTTCCCTGGTTTCCCTAAACTCTCAGAACAGTTTGCACCATTCCATGATTACACACTATGGTTTGAAATCGATTATTTTTATACATCTCTTTCAGTTAGGTTGTAAACAATTTGCTGACAGGAAGTTTGTCTTTTCATCTTCTTGACTGAAGGACTTAGCATTTTTCCAGGCATATTTTAGATACTCAAAAAGTGAAGCAATGAATGTGTAGTTGATATTGCAATCAATTCTGCTTAATGTCTTTCTCATCTGGTTGAACCATGTTCACTTATTGTAGACCATGAATTTGGATTGGCCCACATCTGTCACCAAGGTGCTCCTTCTCAAACTATACCTGAAACACCAAGTGAATACTCTCATGTGACCAATGACCAGGTCAAGAAATGAAGCATTCCTGGCACCTTTCTTTTTCTGCAGTCACTGCAGCTTCCTCTCAGATGTAGGTGGTGTTCTGCCTTCTATCACCATAGATTTGTTTCGCCTGTTTTAAAACAATATATAAATGGAATCATAAAGTATATGCTTTGTGTCTGGCTTCTTTTGGTCAACATTATAAGTTGTGAGATTCATTCAAGTCATTGTGAACAGCAGTATTTCATTTTCACTGCTGTATAGCACCTCATGGTATAAATATAACACAATTTATTTATCTTCACTGTTAATAGATATTTAGATTGTATCCTAAATGAATAAGGATGCTATGCACATTTTTGTTTGTGTCTTTTTGTGTCCATATATAAATTTCTGTTGAGTATATACGTAGGAGTAGAATTTCTGGGCCACAGAGTATATAAATGTTCACTTGTGGCAGATGCTTCTAGACTCTTCTTCAAAGTGTACCAATTTTTGCTCTCATCAATAGTGTGTGAGAGTTCCTCTTATTTTACATCCTCATCAACTCCTGATATTATCATCTTTTTCATTTTATTAAATCTGGTGGATATGCCATGGCTTTAATTTGCCCTTCCCTGATGACTAATGATGTTGAACATTTAAAAAAAATATATGTTTACTTACCATTTGGATTACTTCTATGAAATCCCATTTTTCCATTTGATTGTCTTTTTCTTAAGAATTCTCTGAAATCAGATGCTAATATTTTGTATAGTATGCTTTGTTTCTATCTTCCCAAGAGAGATTGGCTGATAATTTTCCTTTTTTGTAATATTCTTCTCAGTTCAGAGCGAAGAATATTTTGGTCTTATGAGATAAGTTGGAAAATGTTCTTTTTCTAGTCTCTGGAAAAGTTTAATGTAAGAGGGTGTTATTTCCAATGTTTTCTTTAAGAGTCCGTATACATAGTGCTTAAGTCATATGAGCCTTGAAATCAGACTGCTGATTCCAGCGTGAATCATGGCTTTGCCACTTTCTTAGTGTGTTGACCTTGGGAAAGTAACATAATCTCTTTGTGCCTTAGCCTTCCTACCTATTGAATGGGGTAATAAAAGTACCAGCTTCATTAAATCATTGTCAGGATCTCACGGGTTTTATATGTAAAATTCCTAGTACTGTGTCTGACACGTTAGGAATTTACTGATTATTAGCTATAGTTATTATTTATCTGTCTAATCTGTGCTTTTGCTCATGGCATAGTGTTTCATAGAAACAGAAGCTGGATTCTTTTCATGGTGTTGGTTTGACAATAAGCCTCATATGGATTGAGGAAGTAAGTAGAGATTTTTAAATGGGATGCTGAAATCAAATTCTTCTTCACACTTGGCCTTTTCTCAGGCATATTTTTTCCTTTCCTTTTTCTCTCTTTTGTGAAATGTCAGGGAAGAGACATAAGAAGCTCTCTGTGGAAATAGTACCCAGGGAAAGACACGGATCTTAGTCATGGTACTTTCTTGGGGTTTTGGCAATATCCTAGGTGGGTGTAGGTCCACATGGCAGATATTCCGTGGTTAGAGGACCTCAGAGATCTTCAGTTTTTGTTCTTAACAAAAGGAAGCCCAGCCTTCCCAAGGTGTGGTTTGAATTCTTGATTTGGTGGTTGTTAGGGTCTCTGAAAATACCATGCAGCTTTAAAGCAATGATCGAGTCATTACTATGCAAATCTTTTCTTTTTTTTCTCTTTCAGCCTTTGTGTCACTAAAATACCACTTAAGTGGGATGGATGTCTGTTTTCATCTGGTTTATATCTGAGATTGAAGACACATGGCTCTCTGATTAACTCTGAAACCATTAACACCACATCTTCATCAGAAAAACCACAGAAATTAGGGTTAAATGGGTCCTCCTGTGATTTTCTCTAATCCTTGTCCAGCTTTACTGGCTTCTCTCTCTGCTTCCCTTATGTCTTCTCTCTGCTTTTTACTTTGGATGGAATTACCCATCCCAGACCTCCCATACCTACTCCTACCTTGACATTTTCTTCTTGCACAGTTCCTGCCTTCAGGATGCAGACCATGCTCCTCTCATCCTTCTTTATGAGCACTGAGAAAACAGAAAGATAACAGCTGTGGATTCCTATTGTTTGCAGGTGTCTGGTCTGAAGATAATCACTGTATTCTATGCAGCCACAAAAATATTTGCCATTGAAAAAATAGTTTTAATAATTCTGTGCTTCTGTTTAACCTCAGTTGTTTGAAATCCTACTCATTTTCTGTAACATAGACCAAATCAAACATTGTGTTATTTATTTGTGGTGTTACTCTGATGTCAGGATGAGATGCCAGACTTCCTTCGCATTTTGTTCGTACTCTTATTTTAATATTCTTGTCTGCGGCAGGTATGAATCTCAGTTCAAAATCCTACATGACAAAC
Organism: Canis lupus baileyi; assembly: GCF_048164855.1. Classification (NCBI taxonomy): domain Eukaryota; kingdom Metazoa; phylum Chordata; class Mammalia; order Carnivora; family Canidae; genus Canis; species Canis lupus. The sequence goes on along the minus strand of NC_132850.1, from coordinate 44,842,960 downwards.
AAACAAAAAAAAAAAACAACAAAAAAGAGAGAATACTTTTTTATACCTCACTATGTTCTTTGAATATGTAAAAACAAACAAAACAAACAAAACAAAAAAAAGAGAATACTTTTTTATACCTCACTATGTTCTTTGAATATGTAAAAACAAACAAACAAACAAAAAAAAACAAAATCCTACATGTGCAAGCATCAAGAAAAATGTGATTTTATTTTTTTTAATCACAGATTTTTAGCTTTTTACAGTCCCATCATTGTTTTTTCTTCCTTCTCTTTCAGGGGCATTATTTAATTTTAGATGTGGCAGAGACAGAATTAATAGCCTTCATTCCCTACCATTCCCTTATCATGTAACTTTGTATTGCCCTCCAACTATGGACAAGATTATCCACAGCCCTTGACTCTAGGACCTGCTTTAGTCAGTGGGATATTGGCAAACATAAAGTGATCAAAAGCTTGAAACATGTATGAAGAGTTGGACTTGCTCACTCTTGAGCCTCCACTGTCACTGTTAGAGAAAAAAAAGCCTAGACTAGCTGACTAGTTCCAGGAAAATGGTGAGAGACAGGTAGAGCCGAACTCATCCCCCAGTTACAGCAACCTAGGCCAGTGAAACCCAGCTGATCTGCAACTAAGCAAGTGGTTGTTTTAAATCATTGTGTTTTGGGATAGTTATGCAGCATTTTTATAGCAAGAGATGATACATTAAGTCCATTAGGCTCAAGAGAGTGGCATCTTGGTAAGATTCTTTGCTACATCCTTGTCCTCCTCTATACTTCGATCATAAATCCATTGAAATCATTGTCATGTTTTTCTTATATTGACCAGAAGGTCCCTAGAATTCAGATCTCTCTCAGCTACTTCTGTGATTTTCTCATGCCTTACCAGGGTGTGGGAAACTCAACCTATTGAGGCAGGTCTGCTTATTTCCCTGGGCCATACTGAGGCAACTCTGAAGGACGTGAACCTCCCTGGGCTCCGCACGAAGTCTAAGGTTTCCTCTGCTGTTTTACCCCCTGACTAACATATCTGGGATTTCTGTTATTTCCTCTTCCTCCCCTAAGACTCAGCCCAGGGTAGGTAGAGCTACAAGGTGAGGAATAGGTTTCTTTATCAGAGAAATAACCCAAGGCCAAGGTCTGTTATTTCTCGTTTATCCAGCCCTTCACTCAAACCCTTTCTCTTTCCTGGAGCAGAAAAACTAATCAACTGGTTGTGTATTCTTCCAAATCTATTGTTTGTTGTGCAAAGTTTGGACCTTGGTATCCTTCAAAGCTTTTAACTTGGAAGTCTAGAATTTGACTCTTTTGTTCTTTTCATGCAATTAATGTCTTATGGTAAAGTTTTGTTGCCTGAATGGAGGATGGTTATGGGGTAAAATTCTGAGGGGAAAAAAAAGTAAATGTTAACATGGTACAATATTACCCTACTGCACATTCTGTTATCAATAAAAAGTAGAACTGCTAACACGCTATTGAGGCCTCTCTCCTAAATTTCAGATCTATATATCCAGTTGTCTACCTCAGACCTCCAGACCTGGGTGACCTGTAGAGATCTCAGGCTCAACACGACCAAAGTGAACACATCTTCTTGCTCTCATGTAATCACTTATTTCAGTAACTGGCATCATTATCCACCCAATTGTTTGGGAGGATCCTTGGGAAGCCTTCTCTGACGTGAGGCTTTCCTTCACATGTGACATTCAATCATCAGAGTACATCCTACATTTTTTTCTCTCTATTCCTTCTGACCAGACTCCTGTCACTGTCATTTCTCACCTGTGCTACCACAACAGCCTCCTAAATTGTCTCTCCACTCCAGTCTTCTTTCCCTTTCATGAATTCTCCACATGGTAGCCATCTTCTCATAATATAAACCAGGTCACATGAGTCTGTGCTAAAAGTCCATCTATGCATTTCTTATGTTCATAAGATGGAATTCAAAATTCTTACTGTGGCTTTGAAGACCACACTCTATCTGTGTCTCCAGCTTAGTGAAGCTAAGCTTGTCACTTGTACCCTAGCTCTCTTTGCTCTTGGCAGTCACCTGTCAATATCTTGAATAAGCTATGCTTTTTTTATGCTTCCAGGATTTTGTTCAAATTGTTCGTTCCCTGGAGAAGTCTCCTCATTATGACTCCTCACACACCACACACCCTTCCCTGGTTAATTCCTATAGTTCAATTTAAATATTATGTCCTTGAAGACACCTGCCCTGACTTCATCTGTACTCCATGATGTACTTGTATATCATCCTATTTTCTAAAACTCTCATCAGACTTACACTTACTGATTTTTCCTTTTGAGTGATTTTTTAAAGATCATTTAATTTATTCATTCATGAGAGACACAGAGAGAGAGAGAGAGAGAGAGAGAGAGAGACAGGCAGAGGGAGAAGTTTATAGTGCACCCAGCATCCCCGTTGAGTGATTTTTTAATTGAAGTATACATCATACAAAAATGTGTACCGATCTTGGGTATATAATGATGAATTTTTACAAAAAGAACACACCCATGTTATCACCCACCTAGATCAAGAAATCAGAAATTACCAGCACACCAGAAATCCACTTGTGCCTTCTTCCAATAAAAACTGCCTTCAAGGTAACCACTATCTTGATTTCTGCTGTCACAGATTAAATTTGTATTTTCGTTAATTTTATATAAGTAGAATAAATAGATATAGTATGTATTTTTTAAGGTCATCTTTTGCCCAGTATTATGTGTGTGAAATTCATGGTATGTGTGGCAATGATCTTTCTTTCTCATTCTTCTCAATGAGTATACCACAATTTGTTCTCTGGTTAACTGACATTTGGGTGTTTCCAATTTCCAGCTGTTATGAATACTACTACTATGATCAATATTCTCACATCCTTATATCCATTTTTGTTTTTGTCTTTTTGGGAAAGATTTCCATATTTCTGTTCTACATATAAGTAAGAGTGGATTGTAGGGTCATTGGGTGGATATATGTTTGTTTAACTTTAGTAGATACCATCAAACAATTTTCCAATGACATTGTACTTATTTAAACTCCCACCAGAAATGTATGAAAATTTTGGTGGTTTTACATTCATGCTAACATCTGGTACTGTCAGTATTTTTTATTGAGTCTTTCTTGTGGGTGCATAGTGGTATCTTTATTGTGTTTTATAATTTGGGTCTAATGGCTAATGAAGTTGAATATCCTTTTATTGTCTGTATATACTCTTTTGTGCCATTCTTTTTCAAGTCTTTGGGCTATCTTTTTTTTCTTATTGATATGTTAGGGATTTTTGTGTGTGTGTGTGTGTGTGTGTGTTTAATATATTCTGTACATCATCTCTTTCTTTTAATTTAAATTCAGTTTGCCAACATGTATCGTTAGTTTCAGATGTAGTGTTCAATAATTTATCAGTTGCCTGTAACACCCAGTGCTCATCACATCATGTGCCCTCCTTAATACACATCACCCAATGTCCTTAGCTTATCTTTCATACTTCCAAGGGTGTCTTCTCAGAACAGAAGTACTTGATGTTATTTTATTTTTTTAAAAGATTTTATTTATTTATTCATGAGAGACACAGAGAGAGAGCCAGAGACACAAGCAGAGGGAGAAGCAGGCTCCATGCAGGGAGCCCAACATGGGACTGGATCCCCAGTCTCCAGGATCACACCCTGGGCTGAAGGTGGCGCTAAACCACTGAGCCACCCAGGCTGCCCTTTTGATTTTAATAAGGTCTAGTTTATCAGTATTTTTCTTTGTGGATTTTTGTGTCTTATTTAAAAATTGCTCCCTATCCCAGAATTATGGGATCAATCCTTGCCTGGGATTTGATTTTGAATGTCACTGGATCTATAGAAAAGTTTGAGGAGAATCAAATCTTAATAATCTTGAATTCTTCCAATCCATTAACATGTTCCATGTCTCAGTTTATTTAGGTCTTCTTTACTTTCCCTTTAATATTTTGTAGTTTTCAGTATATATTGCTCATATACATCTTTTGTTAAATTCATTCCTAGTTATTTTATTTTTTATGAGATTATATACAGTATTTTTTTAAAATTTCAGTTTCCAGTTGTCTTTTTGTTAGGTCATAGAAATGCAATTAATCTTTGTATATTGATTTTGATATTAGTGATGCTCTAAATTCACTTATTAATTCTAATAGTTTGCAGATTACTTTGAAGTTTTTATGTATATAGTCGTGTCTTTTGCAAATAAAGCTAGTGCTTTTTCTCTTTCCTATCTTTTTACCTTCCCTTCTTTTTCTTTTCTATTGTATTGACTAGGGCTTCCCATACAATGCTGAGAAAATGCATTGGTGGTACACATTGTTGCTCTTAGACATTACTGGTTGTCGCCACTGAGGAGGTGGTGCCACTAGCACTAGTGGGTACAGGCCAAGGATGCTGCTAAGCCTCCAAAATGCACAGGCCATACTCCTACAACAAAGGATTATCCAGACCCAAATCACAATAATGCCTAGTTGAGAAATCTTGATGTAAAGGAAAGCAAACTAACATCTCATAAACCTCAGGACATGGCTACTGACATTCATAACCTTGACCCTGAATCATTAGGAAAACATTAGATTATGATCAGTATACATAAATATATGTATACTGATGCATATATCCTAAAATATAATGCATTCTAGAAAGATTTATGTAAAAATAGTTAATATTTGCAACAATTTGGGGCCTTACGACATGTTTTAACTGTCTAAAGAATTAATTTATGTGAAAGATCTCATTTCCAAATAGTGCCAAATGCAGGAAGTATTACAGAAAGTCAAGACCTTTTTACAATTTTTGTATTGTTCAAGATAATTTAAAAAACATTTCTGGCTTACTGGATTGATATTTACACAAAGAGATGATTTTTTAAAAAAAATTCTAAAACAAATTGTGGTTTGGACTTCAGGGCACCAGTGAACATTCTTCCTCTCTATAGAGACTTTTTAGAAAATAGTCGGCCTGGACCTCGGACCTCAACAGCATTTGGCTATCAGCTGGGAGCTCATTCAAGGGAGTTCCTCCTGCAGACTAATCATTCCTTTCTCTTTCAGAGCTGGTGCACATTCAGTTGGGGCATGGAAAAGCCAACTGAATTTGGTGTAATTGCAGCAGGTTTCTGGAATTCATCTGAATGGAGTGGAGGAGGCGCAGGAAGGTGTCATGGGAGAGAATTATGCAAAAGTTCAGGAAAGGATAAAATGTGCTGGAAATAAAGTGAATAAGAAATGACATCTGGAAATTGATTGAAAAAAGGCAACAACTGAAAGTACATCTGGGGAAGAGAAAACAGGATCCAGATTGCCACAGATCTGGAAAGATCAGGAGTCTAGAGAAAGTTCTATTAAAAACAAAACAAGACATAAATCCCCGTGGCCTGGTGACATGCACTGGGCAACAAACAAACTTGGGTTGACTTTCTGACCAAGATATCTCTATCTGTATTTAAGATGCTTTCTGAGCTATGAAATATGTGCAGAAAGGAAGCCCAGAAGGGCCAGAAATTCCAGTGGTAAGGAAAGATGGCACTGTTGTGGCAAAATACAAAAACGTGCAGTTGAGTGGAGATGGTCTTTCTAACCGATAGGTCATGTATTAGGCAGCAAGAAGCCAATTTTGTTGCTTCTTTGATCCCTGCATTTATGTCTCACATTCCACCTGTCTCCTTAATGAAATACTTTGCTGAGTCCTGGATCATAATATCATCAAGCTGCTCAGATGACATTGGCTTGTGATGTGACATGAGTGTATTTCTCAGTGTATTTATAACATAATACTGAATAATAGCCACATTGGCAATGCTGGTCATAAATCATGCTATCATCACAGTCTCCAATCATGCAGAGCCAATCGTAATTTCCCCTATCCATCTACAGGCTGAAGAGAGCTTAGCATTATCCACTGGACCTCAATGTCCTCATTTAAGTCACAGAGGAATGAGTGTGTAATGCAATCTCAAGATACAAAATAAATCTGTCATATCAAATCTTCAGGGGTGATGAGGTGAAGACCACCAGAACTTCTGGCTAGTGATTTTTGTGGAGACTTGAAACCAGGACAGAATCCCAGCCTTTCACTGCGGGGATTGTGATAGGACTCTTCATCAAGTAACAGTCAGTCATGTTACTCAGGAAGCGCACAGATTCCTTCCTGCTGTATATTTTGGTTTTCAGTATCTCTTCCCTTTAGTTTTTTTGGTCCACTCTGTAATGCTAAGCGTCAAAGTCTAAACAAAGGACACTATTTTGTGGTATGCATTATACTAATCTGTGGAGAAGAGTGTGACAGGGAAATCATCTATCCATTTTGCCTCTAATGACAAACATGACACAATACACAGATACCTCCTGTTATGAGTTGAATGCACCCTCACTTCATATATTAAAGGCCTAACCCCCTGTGTCTCAGAATGTGACTGTATTTGGAGAAGTTAGTAAATAATTAAAGAAGTAATTAAATTAAAATGTGGACTCTAGGGTAGGCCATAATATAATATGTCTTGTGTTATTATAAGAAAAGATTCAGGTCCTCATACATGCAGAGGGAAGACTATATGAAGACACAGAGAAAACAGCTGTCTACTACCTAAGGAGAGAGGCCTCAAAAGAAACCACTGTGCCAACATCCTGTTCTTGGACTTCTAGTCTCCAGAACTGTGAGGTAACACATTTTTGTTGTTTGAGCCACCCAGTTTGTGGTACTTCGTTATGGCATCCCTAACAAATGAATATATCCACATACAATTTGATGTATTTTTCTGGATAAATATTTTCTTCAAGTTTAAGTATTAAATAAATACTGAGTGTTCTAAAGAAAATGAAGAGATAATGCCAAATAGCCCCTACAGATTTTTTTTCACATAAAATGGACAGACAACAGTATGAATTTACCCTCCATGATACATGTCTTTTTTTTTTTTTAATACAGATTTTATTTATTTACTCATGAGAGACACAGAGAGGCAGAGACACAGGCAAAGGGAGAAGCAGGCTCCCTGTGGGGAGACTGATATGGGACTCGATCTCAGGGCCCCAGGATCATGACCTGAACTGAAGGTAGACACTCAACCACTGAGCCACCCAGGTGCCCCACCAATGTTGTCTTAATTTGAGTTTCCATAAAATCAGATCCACAGACTGGGATTGAAGTGTATATAGGCTATTATGGGAAGTGACAACAGGAAACCATTGTAGAGAAGTAAAACAGAAAAGCTGGGTTAAAAAGCAGGCTATCATTTTGGGCAAATGGGGCTTAATCCTATCACAGAACTCTGGGAGAAGGTGTAGAACATGCCTCAAAACTGTTGCTCTTGAAGAGTGAGGTGGGTGCAAACAGCAAAATAACTAGGAATAAACTTAAGTGAAGACGTGAAAGATCTGTACTCTGAAAACTAAAACACAGATGAAAGAAATTCAAGATGATGCAAAGAAATGGAAAGACATTCCATGCTTATGGGTTGAAAGAACAAATATTGTTAAAATGTCTATACTACTCATTCTATACATTTAATGCAATCCCTATCAAAATACCAACATTATTTTTCACAGTACTAGAATAAACAATCCTAAAATTTGTATAAAACCACAAAAGACCTCAAACAGCCAAAGCAATCTTGAAAAAGAAAAACAAAACATCACAATTCCAGATTTCAAGTTATATTACAAAGTGGTAGTAATTGAAACAGTATGGTATTGTCACAAAAGTAGACACATGGATCAATGGGATAAAGCAAAAAACCCAGAAATAAACCCACAATTATATGGTCAATTCATCTTTGACAAAGCAGGAAAGAATATCTAATGGGAAAAAGACAGTTCTCTTCAACAAATGGTGTTGGGAAAACTGAACAGCAACATGCAGAAGAATGAAACTGGGCCACTTTATTATACCATACACAAAAATAAATTCAAAATGGATTAAAGACATAAGTGTGTGACCTGAAACCATAAAAAGCCTTAAAGAGAACACAGACAGTAATTTCTCTGATATTGGCTATAGCATCTTTTTTCCAGACAGGTCTCCTGAAGCAAGGGGAATAAAAGCAAAAGTAAACTATTGGGACTACATCAAAATAAGAATTTTCTGCATAATGTCCACAATAGCCAAACTGTGGAAGGAGCCTCGGTGTCCATCGAAAGATGATGGGTAAAGGAGATGTGGTTTATGTATACAATGGAATATTACTCAGCCCTTAGAAACGACGAATACCCACCATTTGCTTTGACGTGGAGGGACCTGGAGAGTATTATGCTGAGTGAAATAAGTCAATCGGAAAAGGACAAACATTATATGGTCTCATTCATTTGGGGAATATAAAAATTAGTGAAGGGGAATAAAGGGAAAGGAGAGAAAATGAGTGAAAGTATCAGTGACGGTGACAAAACATGAGAGACACCTAACTCTGGGAAATGAACAAGGGGTAGTGGAAGGGGAGGTGGGTGGGGGGGGTTGGGGTGACTGGGTGATGGGCACTGAGGGGGGCACTTGATGGGATGAGCACTGAGTGTTATGCTATATGTTGGCAAATTTAACTCCAATAAAAAGAAATTAAAAAAAAGAATTTTCTGCATAGAGAAGGAAACAATCAACAAAACTAAAGATAAGAAGAATATATTTGCAAATGACATATCTAATAAAGAATCAGCATCCAAAATAAATAAAGAACTTAATTCAACACCCCAAAAACCAAATGACCCAATTAAAAAAATGGGCAGAAGATGAACAGACATTTCTCCAAAGAAGACATAGAGGTCACCAACAGACAAATGAAAAGATGCTCAACATCACTTATTATCAGAGAAATGCAAATCAAAACTATGGTGGGGTATTACATTACACCTATCAGAATCACTTAAAAACAAAAACACAACAAACAACAGGTATTATATGTGAGGATGTGGAGAAAAAGGAACCCTTTTGCACTGTTGGTGGGAATGCAAACTGGCACAGCCACTCTGGAAGACAGTGTGGAGGTTCCTCAAAAAGTTAAAAATAGAGCTACCTTACAATCCAGTAATCACAGTACTGGGTATTTACCCTCAAAATACAAAAACACTAATTCAAAGGGATACATGTATCCCTGTGTTTACTGCAGCATTATTTACAATTGCCAAAGTATGGAAGCAGCCCAATTGTCTATCAATACATGACTGGATAAAGATGTGGTATATATACAACGGAATATTATTCAGCCATAAAAAGAATGAGATCTTGCCATTTGCAACAACATGGGTAGAGCTAGAGAATATAATCCTAAGTGAAAAAGTCCGTCAGACAGAGAAAGAATAAATATCATATGATTTCACTCACATGGAATTAAAAAACCAAACAAATGAGCAAAGGAAAAAGAGAGAGAGAGAGAGAGAGAGAGAGAGAGGAGAGAGAGAGGCAAACCAAGAAACAAACTCTTAACTACAGAGAATAAATTGATGGTTACCGGAGGGGATGTGGGAGGGAGGATGAGTGAAATAGGGGATGAGATTAAAGAGTGCACTTATCATGATGGGAAAAAATTAGGTCATGACATCCAAGTGCTTAGCCCCATGCCTGGAACAGCATAAAACAATGGTTGCTCACCATCAATATCATAATTGTTAAGGTGGCTACTATTACTCTGGTGGATGGCTGGGCTGCTCTGGGGGCCTGGCCCTCCACAGCTCAATGGTCAACCGTAGTAAGTTGTTTTGGTGGGGAGGCATAGATGGCACTCCCTGCCAATAATGAAACCAGTCTTTCCTACTGTGTTTATAACAGCGTTGTAAGTGTCAGTATTTGTATGGTGAATAGGCCCATGATAACCATGTTTTTACCCAATTACAATTCAGTTTCTATCTCCTCTGACAGGAGGTTATGTTAATATTGAATCAATTCACTCAAACATAATCTTTAGAAAGAAAAAAAAAAACCAGTCTTGTTAAATAAAATGCCCAGGCCACCTGTCCTGTGGTTCCTGGCTTGGGAGAATGTGTTATTCACTCACACAAAAACTCCCATCAGAGTAATTTTCCCAGAATGTGTTAATTATTTGCAATGTCTCATGCAAGCGTTGGTGACACGTGATGACATCTTGGCTAAATGCACTAGGGATGAATCAAGGCTTCTCAGTCTTCTGTGCGCTGGCACGGGGACCTCGTCTGTTACCTAACCATAGCTGGGCCTTCGTCCTGTAGAAGACATGCCAGGCCCAGTGGGCCCACCTGAATGAGCCTGAACCCCCAGCAGAGGGGCCCACTGGAGCATTTGGGGCTTCCTGAAGAAATGTGAGGGCCCAGGGGTGGGAAAGCACCAAAAGAAGATAGTGGTGGTGTGGGATAGCACTTATTCAGCTCCCAGTTGAATCCAGACTCTGTGGGTTCAAATCCCACCTTCATCCCGTATTACCTTGTGACTTTGGACAAGTCTCTTCATATATTTACTTACTCCAGACCCCGCCTTTAGGAGTTGGAAGGTAAATGGGGGACACAGGCAAGTAAGGGCGGAAATTGCAAGAGAATGTCATGTAAACCCAGGACATAGTGAGAGAAAAGAAAAAAAAAAAAAAAAGGAAGAAAGAAAAAGAGTGAGACAGGCGCAGGATTTCCCCCATCAGATCCATTTGTCACTGGCTGAAAGCTTCACATCCCCGGGAGGCCTGAGCGCTCTGCTCAGGGAGTCCCCAGTCGGAGCCTCAGCGGCGGCGGTGGGCAGCCGGGCTTCTGGGGAGCAGCCCCCGGGGACCGTCCCCGTGCGCCCGGCGAGCCGGTGGCCCTGCGGAGGAGGAAGCCTTCCCTCGCCCTTGGGCCGCGAGCCTGGGCCGCCTGCAGTCCCGCGCTGGTCCGGCCTGGGCCTGCGGTTGTGCGGTTGCAGAGCGCCTGCGGGAGCCGCCGGGCGGGGCTGCCTGGGCCCCGGGGTTGTAGGCTGCGGGCCGCCAGCTCTAGCCCCAGCGGGGGTGAGGCCCTGCGGCCCACGGCGGCCCACGGCGGCCCACGGCGGCCCACGGCGGCCCCTGCTTGTGCGCGCTCTCGGTCTCTCCCTCTCTCTGTCAAATAAATACATTAAATCTTAATAAATTAAAAAGGATACATCCCAGGATCCAGACTTAAGCTTGGGCCTCGTAGGTACACGCATTCATCAATTCCCTTTGCTCAAATTATTCATTTCAACTGGGTTTTTTGTTTGTTTGTTTGTTTTGTTTTGTTTTGTTACTTTGAACTGGAAGAGGCTCATCTTACCATTAAAAATACTTGTAAATCATATATTACTTTCACTTTTCTTTCTCGGATTTTAACATTTTAGGATACAAATTATTATTATTATTTTTAAGTTGTAGTAAAATGTACTTAACATAAAATATACTTTTTGTCTTAGCTCAGGTTGCTATAACTGAATACCATAACCTGAGTGGCTTAAACAGTAGAAATGTATTTCTACTTTTTTGGAAACTGGCAAGTTTGAGATCAGGGTGCCAGCATGGTTGGGTTTGGGTGCAGGCTTTCTTCCTGATTTATAGATGGCCACTTTCTCGCTCTATCCTCATGTGGCCAAAAGAACAAGAAACTTTCTTCTGTCTCTTCTTAGAAGGGCTCTAAGCCCATTCATGAAGGCTCTACTCTCACGACTTTAATTAATTCCCAAATGCCCCACCTTTGAGTAGGATCACATTGGCAATTAGGGCTTCAACACACAATTTTGGGGAGGACACAAATATTCAGTCCCTAGCACCATTTTGTCCATTTTTAAGTCTTATTAGTTCCTCCACATTGTTGTGTAACCATCACCATTATTCATCTACAGAACTTTTTCATCACCTCAACCAGAAACTCTGTGCCTATTAAACAGTAATTCTGGGGGCACCTGGGTGGCTCAGTGGGTGAGCATCTGCCTTTGGCTCAGGTTGTGATCCCAGGGTCCCGAGATCAAGTCTCACATCAGGCTCCCTGCAGGGAGCCTGCTGCTCCCTCTGCCTGTGTCTCTGCCTCTCTCTGTGTCTCTCATGAATAAAAAAATAAAATCTTTTTTAATAAACCCAATAACTCTGCATTACCCCTTTTCCTTGCCCCTGTTAACCACTGTACTACTTTTTCTCTGTGAATTTGCCTCTTCTAGATACCTTATATAAGTGGAGTTGTACAATATTCCTTGTTTTGCATATGGCTTATTTCACTTAGCATAATGTCTTCAAGGGCCATCCGTGTTGTAACATGTGTCAGAATTTCATTCCTTTTTCAGGCTGGCTACTATTCCATTGTATGTATATACTACATTTCGTTCTTCTGTTTATTTGTCGATGAACCCGTTGGGTGGTTTCCATCTTTTGGCTATTGTGAACAATGCTGCTGTGAACCTTGGGGCATGAGCACATTCTGCCAGTAGGAGCTCAGATCAGTCCTGAGGTGTCGTTCAGCGTACTCTGTGGGCAGCTGCTTCCACAGCCTCAAGATTGGCTAAGAGCCCCAATATCTCACCCTCTCATATTCCTACCTATTGCCTTATCCCTTTCAAAGTGAATTATATAAATGAATCCTGTAGTCAGACAGTTCTGTTTGATTCCTACCTCTTCCACTTACTAGACTGCTATTTGTTTATTTTCTTCCAACATTTTATTTAAATTCCTGTTACCATACAGCATCATATTGGTTGCAGGTATAGAATTTAGTGACTGAGCACTTCCATACATCACCCGGTGCTTATCACAACAAGTGTGTTCTTAATGCCCATCACCCATTTAACCCAGCCCACCACTCTCCTCCCCTCTGGTAACCAACAGTTTGTTCTCTATAGTTATGAGTCTGTTTCTTGTTTGCCTCTCTTTTTTTCCCCCTGTTCATTAATTTTGTCTTTCTCTGATTGACTTGTTTTGATTAGGATAATATTCTCTAGCTCCATCCACATCATTGCCAATGGTAAGATTTCATTCTTTTTATGGCTGAATAATATTCCATTGTATTAGATACATCACATCTTTATCCAGTCAGCAGTCAATGGACATTTTGCCACTTACTAGCTTTGAACCTTTGACTAGTTATTTAACAATCACAACTATACCCATTAACAATTATTTTAATATCTACCAATATTAAAATAGGATTTTGTGCAAGCACCAAAATCCATCTCTGACTAATATATACAAAAAAAAAAAAAAAAAAGAATAAAACAAAAGGACATTTTCCCCAAACTGATGGGGAAACAGACTTGAAAAAAGGAATATTTAGTCACTAGGGGGCTACTCCTGGAGTGACAGAAACCAGCAATTACATCTCTCATTGAGTCATTTCCCTTAAGATTTTAAGTTGCAGAAGAGGGAGTCTGATAGAGTTGATCCTATACCCATTCATCTGTTGGCTGGGGTCAGGCTAGAGTGAGTGGGGAAAGGAGTGGTCATGAAAGGCGGGTGGTCAGTAATAAGAGAAAGGATGTTCCAGGATCCCTTTGACCTCTGAAGACCAATCAGAGCATCTGAATTTACCATCCCACTAATATGGTACACAGTTGTAATCCCCCAAAGGAAATTAGAGTGCTTCTGGGACACCATTTAATTTTTTTCATATATACCCTAAAATAGAATGAAAACTCTTAAATTAGAGTGGTGTTTCTCAAATTTTAATGTGCATATGAATTACCTGGGGATCTTGTTAAAATACAGATTCTGATTCAGTAGATCAGAGGCAAGCCTGAGATTTGCATGTAACAAACTCACAGGTCGATGCCTTTGGTGCTGACCTATGAACAACATTGTGAGAACAAGGCATTGGAAAATTGTGTGTGGAGCAACAGTTTGATACTAATAATCATCTTTTTATTTTTATGTTATATATAATTCAAAACTTTAAATTTCTTTTATTGAGATACAATTCATATACTATAGAACTTATCTGTTTATACTGTACAGGTCAATGGCATATTGTGTATTCACACGGTTGGGTAAATACCACCACTATCTAATTTCAGAACATTTCATAATCCCCAAAAGAATTCTCCCATGAGTAGTCATTCACCACTTCTCCCTTTCCTCAGCTCCTGGCATCCACCAAACGACCCTCTGTCTCCATGGAGTTGCCTATTCCTGATATTTCATATAAATGAAGTCATATAATGTGTCACCTTTTATGTCTGACTGCTTTAAGTTAGCATAATGTCTTCAAGGTTCATCCATTCAGGGCAAGCCTGAGCCTTCAAATCTTTTTATGGCTGAACAATATTCCATTGAATGGACATCTCACCTTTTGTTTATCCTCTCATCATTTGAGGTTATTTCCATTTTTTTTTACTATTATGAATAGCGATGTGACATTTGTGTGCATATTTACGTGTTTACATACTTCAGATCTCTTACATATATCTAAGAGTGAAACTCTATGTTTAACTTTTTGAGAAAGTACCAAACCTTTTCACACAGAGCTGCTTCATTTTACACACCCACCAACAATGTCTGAAGGCTTTCATGCTCCACATCCTCATTGACACTTGTTACTATCAGTCTTTGATTATAATTATTCTAGTGAGTATAAAGTGGTATCCTACTGTGGTTTTTGCATTTCTCTAATGACTAATCATGGTAAGCATTTTTTCATGTGCTTATTGGCCATTTATGTATTTCCTTTGGAAAAATATCAACTAAAATCTTTTGTCCATTTTTAATGGTGTTATTTAATCTTTTTATTATTTAGTTGTAAGAATTCCTTAAGTCTGGATACTATTTGTTCAAAAGACCATTCTTTTCACCCATTGAATGTTGTTGGCAGCCTTGTCTAAATCAACTGACCATAGATGTGTGGGTTTATTTCTGGACCCTCAATTCTGTACCATTGATCTATCCTTATGCTGGTACCACAGAGTCTTAATTACTATAGCTTTAGAGTAAATTTGAAATTAAGAAATGTAAGTTCTCCACCTTGGTTCTTCAGTAAATTATTTTGGGTATCCTTTTGTCCCTTGCATTTCCATAAGACTTTTAGAATCATCTTGTTAATTTGTCAAAAAGGAAAATTTCTTTGGGTTTAGTTTTCTTTCTTTCTTTCTTTCTTTCTTTCTTTCTTTCTTTCTTTCTTTCTTTCTTTCTTTTCTTTTCTTTCTTTCAAAGATTTTATTTATTTATTCATGAGAGACACACAGAGAGAGAGAGACACAGGCTGAGAGAGAAGCAGGCTCCATGCAGGGAGCCCGATGCAGGACTCTATCCTGGGACTCTGGGATCATGCCCTGGGCCGAAGGCAGATACTCAACTGCTGAGCCACCTGGGCATCCATTAGTTTTCTTTTCTTAGGGTGGAAGAGTAGTTATTAATTTGAGATCATCTATCTTTCTTTAAAAAAAAAAAGGTTGTATTTATTTATTTGAGATAGAGAGAGCATGAGCAGGAGGGAGGAGCAGAGGGAGAAGAAGCAGACTCTCCACTGAGCAGGGAGCCTGACATGGGGCTTGATCCTGGTATTCTGGAATCATGACCTGAGCTGTAGGCAGATGCTTAACCAACTGGTGCCCCTGAGATCGTCTTTCTTAATATAGGCATTTTACGGCTATAAATTTCCCTCTAAGTTATGGTTAACTTAGTCTCATAAGTTATGGTATGCTCACCTCGTAAGTTATGGTATGTTGTGTTTTAACTGCATCTCATAAGTTATGGTATGTTGTGTTTTAGGTTTATTCATCTCTAAGCATTTTCTGATTTTCCTGCGATTTCTTCTTTGAAGCAGTTTCTTAAGAAGGTGTTTAATTTTCACACTTTTGTGACATTTTCAAATTTCCTTCTGTTATTGATTTCTAATTTTATTCTTTTGTGCTCAGAAAAGATACTTGGTATGATTTTACACCTTTCAAATTTATTGATATTTGTATCAATAAAAACATTGAGAGCCTGGAGAATATCTCATGTACATTTGAGAAGAATGTGCATTCTCCCATTCTTGAGTAAAATGTTCTCTCCATTAGGTGTGATTGGCTTAGAATGCATTTCAAGTCTTCTATTTAATTGTTGATTTTTTTTTTGTCTCTTGTTCTATTATTGAAAGTGGAGTATTTGAAGTCTTCAACTATTATTGTTGAATTGTCTATTTCTCCCTTCAATCCTGTCACTTGTTGCTTCATGTTTTTTTGGTGTTCTATTGTTAGGTGCTGTTGTCTTTTAAATCAGAGAGGAGGGAAAAAGAAGAGTTATAAACAAAATTTCATTTATTCTGTCTTTTATTTTTATCCATATACTTGCCTTTATAGGCCCTCTTTTTTCTTTATGTAAATTTAAGTTACTGTCTAGTGTCCTTTCATTTCACCCAGAAGGACTCTGCTATTTTTTGTAGGGCAAGCCTCAGGTTCATTTACTGGCTTCTTATTTAATTTTTTTTAGAAAGAAAATGATGTAACCATAGAAGTGGCTATGAAATCTTTAGAGATAACTGATTAAATGATAAAACAAAAATTAGTCCTTGTTATAAAAAATATTTTGCATTCTTTGGAAATACTGTAGTTCTTTTATTTTGATCCAGTTCTATAGGTTCTCTTGTTTCTAAAACTGAAAAAAAAAATTCTGTAAGAGTGATGGAAAAACCTTTCTTGAATGTAGCAATACTAACAATTAAATTATGAAAAGCACTTCAGTCTTCAATTGTGAAATAAATTCTTCATGAAATCAAATCTAAGTCGGTAAACAATGGTGTTTGTTTTAAAAAAAAACCTGAACAAATAATGGCAAGTTTGGATAAAGACACAGAACATAATTCTCGAATATTGAGTGGTAGGATTGTCTTTCATAACTCCTTCCAAAGTGTTTTATACATATTAATTTAAACATCACAAGTGTTCACTGGTAGATCATTTATCCACAAGTGTTTGCCAGTAGATCGTTTGTCTCAGAGATAGAGGATGGAATTGAAGATACAATTAATATTGGAGCCTGGAATCATAATTTTTTTTACCAGAAGCAAATGTTGTTTCTCTCAGAATAGCCCTGGACCTTTGGAGAGGGCTAGTGGCCTAGTAGCGTTTGCATTTAATCATGGACAGAGAAGAATCTAAAATCGGCCTTGGCAAATGGCAAGTGTATTTAGTGGCCTTGCACCATAGAAACATGTCAATTTGCGATGTACAGTAATCCCACACTATTTCTGATCTTGCCCATCACAGACTCTCTTGTTTCCTTAGCCAGGTAGACAGGGAGGCAAGTTCCCTTCTTCAAGTCACTGAGGAACTGACTGCTGTCATAACACATCTGTTGTTATCATTTGGGCCAAGCAAGCATTGTTGATCTTATTCATGAATACTACTATGCTCAAAGTTCTTCTGGAGAGCTCCTTCCCAATGTGACTCATCAGGAAGTTTTCTCAGAAACTTAGTGGCTATCTGTGAGGTCCAGCCACTAATGATCTACCTTCCTGTTCAGGCAGGATATTTTCCTTTTGCCAAATAAAGAAATTCTTTTTATAAAGAGTCTTCCTGCTGAGCTTTTGGAGGATTAAGTGCCTAGTTGAGTGCCCTCCACCAGGAAAAGCTGGAATGGATTTGGTTTATTTCTTAACTTTGTGGATTCCACCCATAGTTGAGGGCTTGATCTTAAGTCTTACGTATCTTGAATGTGATGCATTGAACAGGAAGAGTAGAACAACCCTTTTCAATAAATCTTGATACTTTATGAATATCAGGTCTAATGCTAACCCAATATGATTATTCAAGTGAAGTCTTGTTGACAGAGGAGCTATTTTTCTCAAGGTCTCTCCATCTAGCAGGGTACCAGAGGTCTAGTTTATTTACTTCTTCCACTAGGTGGCAGGACTTTTAAGCAATGTTGGTAATGTGTCCCAGAAAGTTCTCTTGGAACAGAGAAGTTAGAATTGTCAACATTTGATGCAGGTCAAGAAGTTTAACTGGATTATGCCTCTGGGTTTCTATGATTACCTTGCTCTACATTCCTCCCTGTAATGCAGTTTATTTTTCCAGACAAACAATGCATTAGAATGTGTTTTTGCTTTTGGCATGATGTCTCCATTGCAGAAATTATTTTAATCACAGAAATTTGACTGAAACATCTGTGGTTTCTTGTTTTCAACAGGAAAGAGGAGTGCACTCTGGACTCTGAAATGATAAAGGATAGAATCTTTCATTTCCATCTTGAAATTTCAAGGGAGGAGGATGGAGTGTTGGTGCTGGTGGGAGAAGGTTGGAGTGTTTGGGTCTGAATAGAATGAAACTACATAAAAGGAAATAAAAGGTATGATATTTAAGATGTGGCAAATACTACAAATGTAACACAGAGTCAGTTGCTTCTATTAAGGAGTATCTCATGGATTATTGGGTTCAAATTATGTTTTGGACATTTTGGCCCATGATTCAGTGTGAGTGGCATTTGGGGTGATCCTGGCTAATTGAGAAATTAGTCAAGATATGTTAGAAATCATGTCATCGAATACAAGTGAAAAATATTTTCCCAGCTATCTGAAAGCAAACTGGTGAAAAATGAAAAAGTCAAATTACCATAAACGCTTTAACTTTTGTTATGGGCAGTTGTGAATAGCATCACTCACTCTCAGATAACTGAAGCTTGAGTTGCATGAAATAAGCTTTTGGAATTAAGTTGATGGGTGGTCTTTATTTTACTTTGTTACTCTGGCACTTGGGTACCAATACTTAATATTCACGATTAAGTCCAAGGAGGAAAATGCTTGAAATTACAACCTTCTTTTGTGTTTGGGGAAGAATCTAGTTTCAGCCAAGCTTTTCATTTAACCAACATGTTTTAACCTTCCCTAACAGAGAAGGAGTAGAGTTCCAAGTACTATTAGATGTTTACCTTTGGTTCACTTGCTGTAGAATGCAACAGGTTTACGGATGTGTCTCCAATACGAAGACAGGGAACCTGTTCCTTTCTCTCTCCTGCAACACAAACGTCACAAAAGCCTATATAGGCTATTATATAATGCAGATCCAGCTGTTGGGAAAATTCAGGCATAAACACTACCCAAACATATCCTCTATTGTCTCCTTGGCTGCTCCCATGAATGTCTGGCTCTCACAGCAGGTGCCCTTATTTATAAACACCCTCCATGAAGATAGCCAAAGGTGTAAGGTGTGCCTGTCAGGGTGAGTGATGGGTGCGGTAGGGCCGAGTAAATGGGTGGGACGGTAGGGAGTTGAAACATGATCTCTTCTAATCTCTTGGCCTAGGACACCTGGAAGCTCCTCCTGCCACTTCCCACTTACAGTCCCTGTTTTTTTCAGATCTGGGAGGTGGAGAGAAGTAAATAAATAATCTGTGTCTGTGGAGGGGGGAAGGGATGAAGAGACATTTGGGGAGTTTAATCCCAGTCAGTGAATTTCAAAAAGCCTCTCAGGCGTGAAAACAAAGCTCTCAAGGGGTGGTTCTTTGAGTTTCACCTTGGTGGCCCTTGCAGCACTGCAGGTCCTGCCTTTGACCCACTGCTCTGCCAGCCATGCTTCTTTTGCCTCTTGAAATTCCCTGGGTGGTGGAAGCTAGGGTGAGGTAGGGAAATACTTGAAAAGAATGACCACTATGAAATCTTCTTAGTCGGCTGTGTAAGCCGATCCCTTTGGTGACTTTTGAAACATTGGTTGGATCCATCACACACTGGTTTTCAGACCTGTAAAATGCAATTATTCTCTTATCCTCTATTTTGATTTCATGTTAGTACTCATTGAATTCAATAGTTTGTGCCTGATAAAGTGTTATGATCTCATGACTCTGCATGCTTTTGTCTTGAGCGAGGAAACTTGGGCAGCCCCAGTGGCACAGCGGTTTAGTGCCGCCTGCAGCCCAGGGTGTGATCCTGGAGACCCGGGATCGAGTCCCACGTGGGGCTCCCTGCCTGGAGCCTGCTTCTCCCTCTGCCTGTGTCTCTGCCTCTCTCTCTGTGTCTCTCATGAATAAATAAATAAAATCTTTAAAAAGAGAGAGAGAGAAAGGAAACTTGACTTTGATACCATTAATAAGCTAAGTTTTTTCTAAGAGGCAAAACCTTGTACAAACAAGTTCATCCGCCATAAAGGCAAGGCTTTGGAACTAGGCACATTTGATTTAAATTTCTAAGTCAGCATTTATTACACATAAATGACCCGGGACAAGTTATCTTCTTTGTGCCTTAGTTTCCTCCCTAAGAAGGGATACAATCTCCCTCTTTAAGTGCCGTGGCTGAGTGCCTAATATTAAGTGTGGAGCATACAGTCTCATGCAGAATATGGGCTCGGTGCCTGCCAACTCCTGATTTGTGACAGCACCTGTTTTAAAACAAGGATCAATCATGAAGCAGCACCTCTAAAATGTTGTCTTCTTGGTCAAATTTTAATCACAGGAGAAAAGGTTTTCCTGGATGTATTGGAGTGTTCTGTTTTCCCTCTCCTGGAAGAAACCCTAGGTACAAGAAGGGCAGTTAAAGACAATGTTTGGCGAATGGGAAATGAGTAGAACACAACTGGTGTCCTAATCAGGAAGATTTTTTCTTCTTCTGGTCATAGAATTTTCATTTGCCCCTATTAATACCATTTCAAGAGATGAAAGTGTGTATGTGCCTTTCTCTACCCATGTGACCGCATCTTGGAAGATACTTATGTACTCCTACCTGTTTGACAAGAATCTCATTCTGAGGTTTAGAAAATATTAGGACTGGGAGAAACTATCCTTATTTTAAAAACAGAATGTTGAAAAAAATAAAAAATAAAAAAATAAAAAAAATAAAAACAGAATGTTGGAGGACTTAGAAGGAGTTTGAGAACCTGGAGATGCCAGACAGTGAGTTCACAACAGAGCAGGATTTAAAATCCAGAGTATTTGATTTTTAATCCAAAACCCTGTATTTCAGAAAGGGTGATTCATTGCAAGTAGTTGTGTGTTTCTTCTCTTAGCTGCTACTCTTGGTTGATGAGAAAGATGAAAGCTGACATTAAGAAGGTAGGCTTGGGACGCCTGGGTGTCTCAGCAGTTGAGCGTTCGCCTTAGGCTCAGGTCATGATCCTGGGGTCCCAGGATTGAGTCCCACATTGGGCTCCCTGTGCGGAGCCTGCTTCTCCCTCTACCTGTGTCTCTGCCTCTCTTTCTGTGTCTCTCATAAATAAATAAAATCTTAAAAAAAAAAAAAAAAAAGAAGGTGGCCTTTTTTGCTTGTCTTCAAACAATCCTTTATTGACTTGAAAGAGAAGAGGCAGATGGATTCCCAGGGCCAAAAAGGCAAGAATCAAGAATGGCTTTTCCAGGCTGCAATCACCCTGGAAGTTTCTGTTTGGGGCAAATATTGGAATATTGAATCTCAAGTTTGCCATTTATTCTATCAATTAATGATAAGCACAGACTCACTGATTTGAGGAGCATCTAATTAATATAATTTGTGGGAAATCAGAGGCATATTTATTAAAGATGTATGAGGAACTATCTCACATGGGTATGTTTTGATTAGTGTCTGAAACTAAATCATAGTGAGATTTCTCAGGCTTTACAACTATGCATTAAAAATTAACAACGAATCTCTGGCCAAAATCTTCTCTCTAACCTGTGTTCCATATCTTATTCCAAGAGCAGCATACTTGGCCAAGCATACCGGATGGGACATCTGCAACAGGGATTGGAAAGGAGAATTTTGCCCTCAGTTTGAAGGTGTTATTTTTCCCATGGTTTGATTTGCCTGGCATTCTTTGCCTGGCATTTTTTTTTTTTCCTTTGCCTTTGCAAGGAAAGGGAGAAATGAGGAGTGTTAGTTGCTGACGAAGTCAAGAGGGCGCTGAGGCTGGCTGGGTTTATTACTTTTGGCCGATAAATAGTGTGATGTGGTTTTACTTCCTATTTGTAGAGCCTTTCTAGAAACCTGGGCCCTGTTCTTCAGTGAGTCCTTCTTGTCGGCTTATATACATATTAAAAGAGAGAGAATGAAAGTCCAAAAGAAGGAAAGGAATTTTAAAAAGCAGTTTCTTCAAGAGAACAGGGAATCCCACGGGGAAGCAATGGAATCAGAAGGGATAGCACAGAAGATGATTATCAGCATGTCAAGTGTGCCTGTCTTTCCAGGATAGAATTTGTGGAATTTGCATGCGTCATGTCCCTCTCCTCGCCCACTGGAGGTACTAATAATGAAAACAACAGCATCAGAGAGGACGTTTGTGCACATCCCAGTTCATCAGTGACTTGTTTGCACATATTATTTCATTTAAATGATGAAGGTATGGAGCACAAAGCAAACTTTTTGAGATTTTGTATTGAAAGCCCCCAGGGCTTAGGCCCCAGGATGTCACTCCAGTGCAGCACAGAGCGGGAGTACGTGGCCCCGGGATCTAGGTATCTGGTTTTGGTTCTGCTCTGTCATCAAAGCCTTGAATACAGCATAAGCCCCCATCTGTTTTCTCATCTTTATTATTATTTTTTTAATTATTTATTCATTCATGAGAGACACAGGGAGAGAGAGAGGCAGAGACACAGGCAGAGGGAGAAGTAGGCTCCATGCAGGGAGCCCCATGTGGGACTTGATCCCGGGTCCCCAGGATCACGCCCTGGGCTGAAGGCGGCGCTAAACCACTGAGCCACCCGGGCTGCCCATGTTTTCTCATCTTTAATACAATAAAATTACATGAGATGATCTTTAAGAATCCTTCCAGCACTAACAGTCTAATTCTATGATCTGTTTCCCTTGATGGGGAGAAGTTTTCATCTTAGACAAGGCATCATTAGAATGTTGAAAGGCTATCTCTGGAGAGCCTGGGTGGCTCAGTTGGTTAAGCACCTGACTCTTGATCTCAGTTCAGGTCTTGATCTCAGGGTCATGAGTTCAGGCCCTGCATTGGAGCCTACTTAGGAAAAAAAGAAAAAAAAAAAAGAAAAAGAAAGGCTGTCTCTGCTCTTGGAGGAAACTGTATTGCAGCCAGCAGTTTGTTCAGAGGTTTATACTTGGTTTACAAAACCATTATCTTTTCAAGCATGCAACTAGCTAAAAAAATTGCCTTCATCACCACCATTCTATTTTGAAAGAGAAAATTCTCCTTGAAAAGATTTAAGTGGGAGTGTGTACTGCACATATTGTGTAACTACCCCACCGTGTAACAAGTCTAACAAAAACAAGGATCATTTATTGGATGCTGCAAGCCAAGTCTTTTTGAATGTAATTCTAAGCCAGGAATATCTTCAATCTGCACACATAAATACTTATGTTACTTAAAAAGAAATTTCTACATGGCTAGGCAAATATAGGAAAATGAAGAGCATGTGTGCATACACGAAAGGACGAGCTAACTGTGTTTCAGCAATGTTCTGGGGTGTGTGTGTGTGTGTGAGAGAGAGAGAGAGAGAAAGAGAGAGAGAAAGGAAAAGAGATTTAGGGAAGGTGGCAATGAATAAAAGAACGAGTATTGTAAATTCAGAGTTAAAAAATAAAATTGTAAGAATCTTGCTTCTTTAACCTGGAATGTAAGATTCCACTACATACTTGTTCATTTTACACAAGCCTTGAAAGGTGATCTTAAAACCAATGAGAGCAAATTCAAAATAGCATGAGAGAGGGAAAAGTCCAGTCAGAGTATTGTCTTTCGTAGACCATCCGTTTCCAAGGTTTGGAGTTTTTACGTATATTTCTCCTTAGCTTCAGAAAACTTTGTATTTTGTCACTGGGAGCTAGATGGTTTCCTAACACCAACTATGTGCTCTTCTTTTTTAGTAGCTTATTATTCATTTTAAGGATTCTTTTTCATAAACAAACATTTAAAAAATAAACTTATTGGGCCACCTGGGTGGCTCAGTTGGTTGAGCATCTGACTCTTGATTTCAGCTCAGGTCATGATCTCAGGGCCATGGGATCAAGCCCTGCATCAGGCTCCACACTTGGCAGGGAGTCTGCCTGAAGAAACTCTCCCTCTGCCCTTCTCCCCTTGTGCACATGTGTGCTCTCCTGCTCAAGTAAATACATCTTCTTTTTTTTTTTTTAAGATTTTTAAAAAATATTTTATTTATTTATTTATTCATGAGAGAGAGAAAAAAGAGAGAGAGAGAGAGACAGAGAGACAGAGACACAGGCAGAGGGAGAAGCAGGCTCTATGCAGGGAGCCCGACATGGGATTCCATCCTGGGTCTCCAGGATCATACCCTGGGCTGAAGGTGGTGCTAAACCGCTGAGCCACCCAGGCTGCCCTCAAGTAAATACATCTTTAAAAAAAAATGAAAATAAAAAACAAATCTATTATTTTGGCATAGTCTTAGAATCGTGGAAAAGTTGCTAAGATAGTGTGATGAGTTTCTAAACATCTGTCCCCGTTTCCCCAGTGTTACATCTACACTGCGATGCACATTACACAAAACTAAGAAATCGATATTGGCATGTTGTTATTAACTGAACTCCAGACTTTGTATGGATTTTACCTTTTTTCCACTCATGGCCTTTTTCTCTTTCAGAATCCAAACCAGAATACCATGCCGCATTTGGCTGGCCACGTTTCCTATGGGCAGGCAGAAGGGTCCACAGATTCCTCTAAGAAGCATTGCCTTTCATCTAGAGTTCCCCTCCACACGGTTCTAGAGGCACAGTGCTTATCTAGCCACCGATTGCCCCCAAAGTGGCTTTGGCTGTCCCCCTTGCCGTACCATGTGCAGAGCCCAGCCAGGGCGCTGGCTCATCAGGTTGTATTGCAGGCCCCCTGGCAGGGGATGGAAGTCAGTGTGCACCAAAGCCGTGTGTCAGGGACAGGAGCGACGCTGCACGTTCAACTGGTGTGCTGTGTTTCGCATGGGTGCATGGTAGCGACTGAAGGAGCTCTGAGGCCTTTGTTCATAGCTGGTAGGGCTGGGCCCGAAGCCATGAGCCCATGAGGCAAAGGTTGATTCTGTGTGGGTAACCACGGTCTTTCCAGGCCCACCTCGTGCCTGGCACAAAGCGGGCTCCTAATATTTGTTGACTGGATGAAGGCACAGAGAAGTGAGCCGCTGCAGGGCTGCAGGAACACCAGCAAAGCCAGGGAACCCCGCGGTTGGCCAAGGAAGGCATCTGGCGGGCTCCCTCCCCACCCAGGCAGCCTTGGCAGGGAGCAGGAAGGAATCCTCCCCAGCGGGGGGCAGTTTGGAGCTCCTCAGCTGTTCCTAGTTGGAAGGCTCCCTTCACTACATCACACCTGGCTGTATTTCAAAGATTAATGAACAGCATCTTGTCAGATTTAATATATTGCATTTGGGGAGTTGACTTTGACGATGTAATCATAAATTCCCTGAGCTGCGAATTATACCTTAAGGACTTCAATGAAGTTCTAGTGAGAACCAAAGAAACAGGAATCACTATAAAATGTAAAAAGTGCCAGTTTTGAGAGAAAACTGTAAATTTTCTAGGACATTAGGTTTCAAAAGAAGGATTACACACAGACTAAACAAAGTAGAAGTCATAAAAATTTAAAGACACCACAAAACATAACAAAAATAAGATCCTTTTTAGTTATGACAGAATTCTAAAAGGAAACTTACACCAAATTATGCCACCCAAGCAGAGCCATTAATTAACCTAATGAGAAAATATGTTCCATTTCCATGGCCAAAGCATGTCAGGAAGTCTTTGACATTTTAAAATAGGAAAGAAAGAGAGAGGGAGAAAGAGACAGAGACAGAAAGAAAAAGAAAAAGAAGAAAAAGAAAAAAAAAGGAAAGAAAGGAGAGAGAGAAGAAAAGAAAGAAAAGCAATCACAGCATTCTAAAAAGCTTTAGATATTAACTTATCAGTTCAGAAAACCTGAGGTACTTTTGATAACATCCTCAATGACCCCCTTGGGGAAATTTTTGTAATTGTTGCATAAATAAAATGTGGATTACAAAAGTGGTATTGGGAAACTCATAGGGAACCATCAGGAAACCAAGTATCAGGATCTTAAGTGTAAGCTTAGCCACTGACCCTCAGGCAGCACATCACAAGATGAATTTGAGCAACATGGAGAGAGCTGGAACCTCCCTTCAACCCTGCTCCCCTCAAACCAACACCGACCCCGTCGAAAGACTAGCACAGGACATGAAGAGAGAAAAATACACATTCTGACGCAAAAACAACATTTCCGGAAGCCTGCCCTCTTTCTGTTGCCTGGGAATTCTGCTGGTTTCGTGATTAATGTCGCTTACATCACAAGCAGAGTTGTTTCCTCTCAGGATGACCTTTTTCTTTTTAATTCCCCTCTTCCAGAGCGCCCTTGGGCACCCAAATCTCTCTTGGTGCGCTGAGCCCTGAGCCCAGTCAGAAGCTCCGATGAGGCCTGGGCAAACACACTCTCTTCTCTCTCGTCTGATGAGGATTGGAGACCATGATGTTTCTGTTTCACTGAAGTTGTTTGAAGGAGTGGAGAGGTCGTGCGGGCTGGTGCTTTGAGGGCTTCAGAGGCCAAAACGGGCTGTAGGAGCCTAACATCCTGTTAGTCAGCACTATTCTGCTGCAAGGTCTTGTGCTCCCACAGTTACAGTTGAGGAGGCATTGGTGAGGGGTTTATGTATTTCTCCACAAGATCACTCTTAAAACTGAAATTGCAAAGTGATCCCAGTTGTGAAAGCTGAAATCAGAGTAGGTATGAAGGCTCTAAGCCTGATTCATGGGTGTCTCAGGTGGTGGCCTGTGGCCTGGACAGGCTCCAGATTTCACCTTCTCTGGTGACCTGAGAGGTAACCTGCCCTTTCACACTCTCAGAGGTGATAGACAGTTAACAGGGTCTTGGCAACCCTGGAAATTTTGCCTCAAGGTCTGGGGTCAGAGGTGTTTTTCCAGCCTACGCAAGGAGGGCGGTCTAATTCTTGCTAGACTACTGATCCTGCCAATCATTTTAGGAGGTTGCTACATTTGGCCTACTCCGTTGGAGTAAAAGAAATGACTCAAGTCCACCACTTTTCAACCTGAGATATCCCTGAGCCATCTAGTCACCTCCCTCTAAGGATAACCACCAGGCCCCCAGAAATGTTCAAAGATGTGCCTAGATTCCAAGAACTCCAGTGCTCCTTGGCTTGGCGTCTATACTTGGGCATTAAGAGCCTGGCTTTCAGGATTTTGGACTTGTCCCGAGATCATATTATTTTTAAACAATTAATCTTTTTAAATGTGAAAAATGCTGAGGATTTTTATATGGAAATTGCATTCTGGTGATGATGAAACATTTTGAAATGATTTTCAACTCTAAACTCTAGATTTGTGTTAAATACATCAAACTTGTTGATTCTAGAGTTGTTGATTATTAGATCAAAGTTTTGAGAGAGGGGCTAAAAATTCTTATGTCCCCTTGAGTGAGGGAATCATGATAGTGCCTTAGGTCTCACTCTTTTTTGTACATCAGAATCCCCTGTGTGCTCACTAACATACTGAGTGAGGAGCCTTGCTGCTGAAATTTCAGATCCAGTAGGTGAGGCCTGTGAATTTGCATTTTTAATAAGTTCCCCAGTGATGCTGCTGGTCTGGGAACCATGCTTTGGGAACCACTGTCCTGGGGCATGGGCTGTAGAATCTGGAGTCTAAACTAGAATCTGGAATCTAGACTCTTCCTACCTCAAGTGTGCTTCTGGACAATAGCATCGACATCCCATGGAAGCTTGTTAGAAGCTTGTTAGAGTTTTGGGTCCCACTCAAGACCCGTTGTATCTGAATCTGCCTTTTATAAGATGCCCAGGCAATTAGTACAGAAATGAAAATGTGAGAAGTGCCATTCTCGAGGTTCCTGTATAACTGTTATTATCTAGTAACCTGTGAGTTGTTCTGGATTCTCAGAATGGAAAGCTCTCTGAGTTGCAGAACTTCCAGTTTTAATACAGCTCTGATAGAGTATGTCCAAGGACTCCCTGAGAATCAGCGTAGCACAATGTAGTCTAGGTTTTTCTTGTCTTTCACTCATGTCTCCTTAAAGAGTGAATTGAGACCTGTAAAAATGATCAATGAACAAAATCAAGTAGCCTAAGTGTGCTGACAAGCTTGCTTTTACAACAAGCACTAAAAGCACAAGTAGAGAGTCTTCTCTTCTATAATCATGGATAAGGTGACTCCTCTGGAACCGGAATCCCATGAAGCAGATGGGAGCTTGTGGGTGTCCATCTTTTAGCCCTGTTACACAATTCTATGGAGCAGCAGTGTCGATGCTGCTCTTGGCAGGGCTAGCTGCAGCTCTCCCTGTGTGAAGGCAGGTGTTCAACATCAAATAACACTGCCCTGGACCTGAGAAACCCAGAGAAAAATGTAAATGAAACTAAACAGTTATGATAAGAACCAGTTGACCACCCGGTCCACCCTGCCCAACTCATCCCACTCCCCCTCTACCTCCCTTCTTTGCTCACAGAACTCTGATGTCTGGGAATGTCTCTAAATTCCAAATGCCATTTAAAAAACAGACTCCACAAAAACAGAAATCAAGGCAGATTTATTGAAGGCCCTTAGCACAAAGGACTTCATCCAGAAGAACCCATCAAGATAAGTTAAGGATGGAGTTTGCAGGGTTAAGAGCAGGGTTTGCAGGCTGCATTTTATTGCATGCACAGAGTTGGCTACTAAATCAAACATTTGGTGTGTCTTTAATGGTTTTGCATTGTTCTAGCAAGTCATTCATTCAACAAGTCTCTACTCAGTAGGAGGGTCTGCAGGGAAATGCAAAAATGAAATTCCTTGTCTGGAAATAAGTATGAAGATTATGCACAGTTGAGAGGGTTTGAAACTGGACATCTTGGTCAGCAGGAAACCCTGTATAGAACATAGGGTGCCAGTCTCTGAGATAAAAGAGACATCTGCCATTGCATTATGAGCAGACACTGCTGATTGAGATGGTGGATGTATTGTTTATTGATGTCAGTCAACTTCAGTTTCCATAGGATACCGAGGCCCATTTTTGGGACAGGTGGCCTGGAGGGAGAGCCTTGGAACTAAGGCGTCTGTAGTAATGGTTTGGACTGGTGTTAGTTAGTGGCTTCAAATCACCCAAAGGCTTTTCAACGCACTTAAAAACCCATACTGCTTCTCAGGTGCCTACAAGACCTTATATGATTGTCTCCTAACTACATGCAACTCATTCTTCCTTTTGCTTCCAATACTTCACCACACTGACCCCCCTGACCACGACTGGTCTTTTCCTCCTTCAAGATCTTGGGTGTTGCTTCTGTCTGGATGGCCTTTTCCAGATGCTTCACATCCTCCTCTTGAGACGTGATTTCGGTGACCTCTCCATTTCAGGTAGCTCTCACTTCCCATTACTCTCTGCCATCACCCCGTTCATTTCCTTTTAACTGCTTTATTTATCAACTACTGTACAACAAATCACTCCGAAACTTAGAGGCTTAAAGCAAAAGCAATCATTCTATTAATGTATCTCTAAGTTTCTTTGGGACAGGGATTGAGAAAGGCTTGGCTGAGTGGCTTCTGTTCAGAGTGTCTCATGCAATTGCAGTTAGGAAGTGACCGGAGCTGGAACAGCACGGGGGCCAGGAGCGTGGGCTCGGCTGGGCAGCACTCTCCTTCATGTAATCTCAAGGTCTCTCCAGGCAGGCTAGTTTTAGCTGCTTCATAGCATAGTGGCCTCAGGGTAATCCAGCTGCTTACATCATGGTTGAGGCTTCAAAAGGGAAGTGTTCCTGTGAGCAAAGTGCAACTTGCATGACCTTTTATGACGTGGTGATACTGAAGGGCTTGCAGCTTCACTTCTACTTCTTATTGGCCCCGGTTCAAGATCAGGGCAATAAGTCTTATGTCTCCATGCGAGCTGACCCCAGGAAGGCACGTGGGATAGGAGATCTTGTTGCGGCCACCTTGGAGGATACAGCCAGCCACAATGCCATTTGTTACAATATATAACAAATCACTCCGAAATTCACTGTCTATTGTGAATTTCTCTACTATGTCTCCCTCCTTAGTAGGAAAGTTCTTCCAGGCTTGGATCTTTGTCTGTCTTTGTACAGAGCCCAAAGTGAGTGTGCAGTTATTGTTTAATGGAATTTTGAATGAATGCCCCAAAGCCAGGATAAACCGATGCTTTAACTCAATTTTGTTAAAAACACAGAATTTGTGCAATATCTTTCCCCTTGACCCACAAAGTCTCTAAAGAACGCAACAATAGGGCAGCCCCGGTGGCTCAGCGGTTTAGCGCCGCCTGCAGACCAGGGCGTGATCCTGGGGACCCTGGATCGAGTCCCACGTCACGCTCCCTGCATGGAGCCGGCTTCTCCCTCTGCCTGTGTCTCTGCCTCTCTCTCTCTCTCTCTCTCTCTGCATCTTTATGAATAAATAAATAAAATCTTAAAAAAAAAAAGAACGCAACAATAACCATACAGCAGGGTGAGAAGCCTGCCCTACCCCCTTCTTCCTCCCAAGTCAACATTCCTCCAGTGGTTTAGTTCCTATTCGGAAGACACAGACATTCTGACATGCCCTGCGTTTCTGGGCCTTCCTGTCCTCGAAGCCCACCACCCAGCCCCACATTGCAGAAATGCAGGCTGTGCCAGCAAGGACCTTCCTTCCCTCTGGTCTGCTGCCCTGTCTAGTCTTTCCTGTAGCCCCCCGAGCCCCCAAGGCAGGCCAGTGGGTACATCAAGGGAGTTCTCTGCTGCAGATACTCCACTGACTGATCACTGGATCGCATTTTACCTAGTCAGATAGTGAGACGTTTGGCTACTCATTAGCTTTCCATATAATGTTTTATATCTGGGTAAGGAGCTATTTCCTGAACAGTTTGGGCTCCCTTTAAGTTTTTTCCCTTAATTAGCTCTACTTTCACTACACATGCTACAAGTGTTTTTGTTAAATTGCTTGGAAAGGAATTTGGGGACAAGTAGAATTGAGGTTGAATAGATTCAATCAAAGTGTTCCAAGTAGACTTTTTTGGGGGGGGGATCTCAAAAGCTGCTTTTTTTTTTTCGTATGTGAAATGCACTTTGTCTCCTAAAGGAAGAGTAATGATGTATCTTCACATGGTGGTTTTCAGATAAGAATTCCTTGCAAATATTAGCCTTGCTGTTTCTCTTCCCTACTGAGTAGAGAAGCAAATTAGATAATGAAGAAAGACTGGTAGTATGAAGTTTTAATATCAAAAAGTTCCATAATCTTGTTTCACTTTTATTGTGATGTTCAGGTGGTATCTTTTTGTTAGGAAATTTAACTTCATAGAAACATTAACTAAATATATTGTGTTTGTAGCAGTCTGACAATGCCACATTTATATTGGCCCAGGCTGCCTGCCTGTGAGTAAACTTTTCTGAATCTGGGCATGTACATGTCGTGGCTGTCTCTGCTTCTAGTAAGGTAGCTCATAAACGCAAAAATGAAAGGAAGAGTATCCATCCTGAGGTGGAGTTGAATTGACAGGCTGATCAAAGAGGCTGAAAGCAGGAGCTTATGACACTTACGGTGATGGTGGGAAGATTGTTTGGCTGGCCTGAGGGTCTGGTCAGTCTGGATATAGGCAAATGGGAAGAGCAGGGAATCTCCACGGTGCCCAGGGTGACAAATGATGATGGGTTCATTTAATGGACTGAGTGAAAAATCTCATCTGGAATTTTAATTGTAACACAAGATCTCACCCTTCTCTCTTCACTCAGGCCCCAAACACAGGCGAATAATCGAAGTGGGTTGGATTTAAGCCTAAAAATTTGCTTTGCCAGGTAAGTACTTTGAGATACAAATAATATTATCTTTTAAGTCTGCATATTTTCCCTTCTCCCACAGTCTCTCAGCATTTTGAGAAAGAAGAACTTGCCCTCTACACCTTTGTCTTCCCAACAGGGCCTGGACTGCTCTTCAGTAACTATTTATCAATTGGTGCATTGTTGTAAATGTTCTTAACACCATCATGTGATTAAATCAGTGTTTTCTGGCCCTAATGTCTAGTTGTTTTATATAAATGTGAAAGAAAGAGGCACCTGGGTGGCTCAGTGGTCAAGCATCTGCCCTTTGGCTCAGGTTGTGATCCCAGGATCCTGGGATTGAGTCCCACATCAGGCTCCCCACGGGGAGCCTACTTCTCCCCCTGCCTGTGTCTCTGCCCCTTTCTGTGCTTCTCATGAATAAATAAAAAGCAAAAAAATCTTATAAAAAAAAGCAAGAGAAAGCGTATAGCAAAGAAACCTCCCAATTTCTTCCCCTCTCTCTCCTTCCTTCTTTTTTCTCCTTCTTCTTTCCCTTCATCTCTTGTACCTTCTTTCTTTGATTTTCTCTCATTATAGAGATGCAGGGCTGGGTTTATATTGTTTTGTGGGACCCAGGAAATTTAACAAAAATCCCCTACCCCTGGACAAGCAGAACAGTACTAACTCCATTTTGTGCTGCACCTGCCACCTCCTGTATTACCCCCCCCATGACTTGCTTATTGCTTAAGGCGCTGCCCCACCCTAGTCAAGCTGCTAGGCACACCCAAATCGGAAATCGGCTCATAACAATGTAAACCCCCCCGCCCCGCCCCCGCTTGTGCCCACCAAAACTGCCCACCGATTCTGGCCAAAATAATAGGCCAGCTCAAATGGATACTATAGGGTAAAATGTAATTCAATCGGCCACCTGCATGTGAACCGACATGACTGTGCAACTTTCTGCGTATGATACAATCCCATTGGCAACTGGCCCCTATAAAGCTGCTACCCCTCTTAGTCTCGGGGTCCAAGTCCCTGCTCCGCTGCGTTGGGTACACTTGGACCCAAGCTCGAGCTTGTAAATAAACCTTCATGCACTTGCATTGGTGTCGGCTCCTTGGTGGTTTCTCGGATTCGCAATCTTGGGCACAACAGTTTTTGGTTCTTTTTCTAAAACTTTGGTAATCAAACTTCTTTCTCATTTTATGTTGTAGTAAGTACAATACATTGATATGAATGTTTTGTTGATTTCTCATGTTGTAGATGGGATCAATTAGGGGGAGCACATTAATATGAGATCCTAAGTCAGAACAAGTGGGAGCAAAACACTTTAAAACAAGCTTCTAAGAAGCCAACAGGAACAAATCAAATCATTTCTTACGAAGAAACAAGGAAGTACAGAGGCCAGTCTGCACATATATCTTTGGTGGGAACAGGGGTTGAAAGTAGGTAAAAAAAATGTGAACTCATGTCCAGAATGATATCACGGCACTTTGAGATAAATGCTATAGGCCCCCCATGTGATTGCCATGTTTGATACTCAGCATGCCTTTGAAAAATCCTGTGGACTTTGTTTTTACCAAAGTTGGTAACATAGTGAGTCTGGCTAGACAATGAGCAAACTTACCAACAAAATATGACTGTATCATGGTGTATTAAACTCATCATCGGAAATAAATGTTTGAAAACAAGATGAGAATAAATATTATCATGAATTTGGCAGTCACTTGTGGGAGGCAACACAAATACCTAGAAATTTGTAGTAATTAAGTCATTGTAACCCTAATAAGGTTTTCAAAGAAATAGACACATTTAAGGAAACCCCAATCTCCCTTCCCCCTTTTCTCCTTACCAGACAGAAGAACCAAACGGTGTTGTCTATTATGCCAAAGAGATAATGGCCAATTTTGTCTGTCAGACTTCAAATGAATTACATCTATATGTGTGGAACACTATTTTTGAGACACTTTCACAATGTTACCTTATTTAACATTTGCAGAAATATAGCAGTTATCCTTATATCTATTTTACCAAATATGAAATAACAAGAGATCATGACATCTTCCAAATGTTAACCTTCCAGTGTCTCTTGAATATGGCACTGGGAAGACCACTGATCAGTGACTTCTGACTTAATTTCCAGTGCTGGTCCAGTGATCCCAGCACTATGTCATTATCTACTCCAAGTTACCCTGGGCCTCGAACTATGAACACAGAGTAACTCATTTAGTCATCATTAATTCATAGATTTCCAGTTAGAATAATACATGATCTTGAATTACATTCTGAAGTCAATAGAATAAGCATTGCCCTGGGGTCCATCCACCCCCATCTTCTCTTGCTAAGAGCATAGTTCTTAGAAGCCATCCTTAAAATTCAGGTGTTTCTCAGCTTCCGTATTCATTTAAGGCTTTTCCCCTTGCACAGGCCTACAGGAGAAGAAGACAATTTTTAGTTTATTCCTGTAGTTTTTTAGTCGAACACTTTGGAGGTTACTTTTGAAAAAAAGTTGGAATGTGAAATAGAATTTCCAGAAATGTTGCTACACAGAGAGGAGTTTATGGGGCAGCAACGTTGGAATCAGAATCTGCTTAGAAACAGACTCTGGGCAGCCCGGGGGGCTCAGCGGTTTAGCGCCACCTTCAGGGCATGATCCTGGAGACCCAGGATTGAGTCCCATGTCCGGCTCCCTGCATGGAGCCTGCTTCTCCCTCTGCCTGTGTCTCTGCCTCTTTCTTTCTCTCTGTGTCTCTCATGAATAAATAAATAAAATCTTAAAAAAAAAAAAAAGAAACATAGACTCTCAGGTTCCACTTCATACTTAGTGAGTCAACTGTTCTTCACAAGACTAGCTGGCAAGTGGTAAGAAAGGACATTAAAGTTTGAGAAGCACTGGCCTAAAAGCCAGCATACTGTTGAACAGGGCCAGGGCCTGGGGGACCTGGAGCCAACCAGCATCTGAAGTTGAAGTAATGAAGGCATCTTTTCTGAGGTTTGGTGTTCTGGAGGTTTGGTATGTGCTGCCTGCTGTTCAAGGTTTCTGGCACTAGAGGGTGACATTGGGCCACGTCGCTGAGGGAACAAGGCCTCTCTCCAGGAAGCAAATGGGCATCGTAAAATGAGGTACTATTAAACATTTTTGGTGGCGTGTTAAATTTTCTCTAGTTACCAAACAATGACTGACATTTATTTAGCATGAATTACGTGCCAAGCACTGGGCCAGGCCCTTTATGTGAATGGCTTCATTTAATCCTCAGAGGTGTTATTGCCCTACTTTAAGGATAAATTGGGGCTTCAGGAGGTCAGGAAATATGTTGATTGTCACCCGAGAAGTGCTAAGAAGTGATGGGTCGAGCTGAGCCGTCTGACCAGAGCCTGTGCTCTGAGCTTCCCCACTGCACTACCCTCTCTTTGCTTCTCCCAAGGGCCCTGCAGGGCTTGCAGGATGAAATAAACTGTGACTCTGTTAAATAATGAAAATAGAAGAACAGAGAATTAAGTTAAAGTTCTGTACACATTTAATATACTTTGTGAGGCGGGAGAGCACAGAGGTTATGTCTATGGGCTCTAAAGTCAGTCTGTACAATATGGGAGCCACTGTGTTGTTCACTAGCTGATGAGCACTTGGAATGTGGCTACTGTGACTGAAGAAATGAACGTTTAAATTGTTTCATCCTGATTAGTACACCTTCAAAAACCAAGACTTGATTCAGTTATTGGAAGCTTTTAAGTCTACTTGCCACAAATTGGGTACGTGAATCTACTTTTTCAACTGTCAAGTAGTTTTGATAAAAATTTCATGTCTGAATTACAATGTATTGTACGTGTAGAGTACACACTAGTTTTCAAAGACTAAGTGTAAAAAAGAATATAAACTATTTCATGAATAATTTATATATCGATTACATGTTGAAATCATATCCTGGGTACATGGCGTTACATAAAATATATTATTAAAAATAGTTTCACTTGTTTCTTATTTTACTTTTTAACTGTGGCTACTAGAACATGTTAGGTGATACACAGGGCTCACGTAATGGTCCTGTTGGACAATGCGGCTCCTGGAGCCCAATTGTTGACTTCAAATTCTCATTCTGCCATTTATTTTTATTTATTTATTTATTTTTATTTTATCATTCTGCCATTTAATAGCTGTGGGAACATTGTGTTCCTCTATTTCCTCATTTGTGAAATGGCGTGAGAACACCGACCTCACACGGCTGTTGTAAAGGTTAAGCGAATTAAAAATATTTGTGAAGTGTTCATTGGGCGACAATCCTTCATGGGTCTTCCACGTTTCTGCACATCTTGTAGAGCAGAAGCCCCGAAAGCCTTTGTTCTGAACGTTCTTTTCAAGGATGCTTATGTAGCAAACAGCCTTGGAGAACAGGGGTGGCTTCTCCCTCTAACAAAATGATCAGGTAGGTTTGCCTACTGTCCATCATAAAGAGTTGGCATTCCTAAGCTCAAAGTTCCTTTTCTGCAACTCAACCCACTGTGTGTGCAAGTACCACCTGGCCTTTCCTGTGTTATTTTATAAAATTGGGAGCTCAGAAAACTAGATGCTGGTTATGGCTATCGTTTTGAGTAATAAACTGTCCTTTGTCTCTGAGCCAGGAGTGTCGTGTCTCCTGCCAGCGTTCATGAAAGTGTGGCAGGCTAACTTGTTAGCTTCTAAGGAGAGTGAAATTCTCAGACTTCATGGTCTTGTGGTACTTAGAACAGGTGCCTGGCACATAGCATTATGTAAGGATTAGGTATTATTATTTTCACTCCCACTTATTTCCACTTGGTTTAGCTGAATTGCTACCGTCTTGTGCCTTTTGTGTCTATTTTCATTTAGGGAAAGATCTTTTCTTCACTCCACTTTCCACTTCCTTTGGGTCCCAGACCTTCTGCTTGGCCATACCTTACATAGTGGCCCTGCAGGGCTTGCATGATGCAATAAACTGTGACTCTGTTAAATAATGAAAATAGAAGAACAGAGAATTAAGTTAAAGTTCTGTACACATTTAATATACTTTGTGAGGTGGGAGAGCACAGAGGTTATGTCTATGGGCTCTAAAGTCAGTCTGTACAATATGGGAGCCTCACAGGCTCATGCCTCACAGGCACATCAGGTTGCATGTGGTAAAATTGTTAGAACTGAATCTTACAGGCAGCCTAACGGATTTGATTTTCTCTCTCTAAATGTTGATTATTGCTCCAAAATTCTTCTTTTCCAGGAGAATTTTATACAACCCAAAATAAAAGCACACAGTTATACTCTCATGACCCTGGTTCCTCTGTCTGTGCTTTGGGAAGTTTGGCACATGACAAGTGTCTGTCCACCAGCACTCTGTGTGTGTGGTGCTACTTCTTCACTTGTTTATACTCAGAGATGTGCATACACATTATTACAGTGCATAGTTTCCACACATGCATAATGGTTAACTGTACTATAAAACTATACCTAGAGTTAAAAATTTTATTGGTTTTGGTCCAAAGCCAATGTAAAAAATCTCAGAGTGAAGAGTATACAGTACTCTTTGGTACTGCAATAGTACAGTATGCTATTTCGAATAAGCTACAAGATCAAAACAGAACAAAGTTACAGGGAATACGAAACATTTCAATGTGAATAATATATATATATAAGGGATTATGAAACAAGCACATCACCAAAACATTTAAACTAACCTGTCTGAATTACCTTTAGTTCTAGCTTTTGAAGCAGCCAATATAAAAAGACATTCTATTTCATATTGGTAACTTAAATTCAAATTTAATTAAAACTAAATAAAATTAAACATTCAGTTCCTCAGTCACATCAGCCACATTTCAAGGGCTCGATAGCCACATGTAACTGGCTAGTGGCTACTATAACAGACAGTGCAGACCTAATACATTTTTATCATCACAGAAAGTTCTAGTGGACAGACCTGCGCTAAAAAGTGCATAAATATTTGAATCAGATAGTATTATTCTTTAGTGAACAGTGTTAAAAGTTGCTTCCAAGGCATTTTGATATAATTCTTTTATGTTTATAACTCTAAGTAACATGATTATATCTTGGTGTTATGATAAAGGTATAAAACTTTATCTCTGAAAACTCAATATAACACAGAAGTTATTTTCTATTTTTTCAAGTCTATATCTTCATTTAAATATTTTTATTCATAGTGATATTTTCCTTTTTAAGGTTTTTTCTCTTGATAGGAGTCTTTCACAGTTTCCTGTTATTATTACATACTATCTTGGCACAATTTCCACAGCTTTAAACTAACATAGATTTTATTTATGGGACATACAGCCTCAGCAGCCCAGTTTAAGTTTATTTTGAACAGATAGATGAATTCCAGCATACATGAAAATATTGTACTTGTTTGTGCGATTACAATGCCGAAAATGAAAACAGTAACTGTAGTAACAACAACGGGCAGCCCCAGCTCCACATCGTGGGAATGACTGACTGCCACGCATGAATATTTACTCTGTGCTCTGGTGCACATTCTACTCCATTAAGCACAAGCCTGGTATTAAGATGTAAGACATTTGCTTCTTTCCCTTTTGGAGACAGAGCCATGTTTCCATCGAGGACAGTGATACTCTGCTGTCCTTAGAGTGAAAACAGCCTATGGACCATGCTTTAGATCCTCGCCATTCAAAGTGTGACCTGGCCTGGGGATTTATTAGAGACACGAAATCTCAGGCCCCACCCTGGATCTACTGAATCAAAATTGTACTTTAGTAAAGTCCCCGAGTGACTAGAGGCACAGGGGAGCTTGAGAAGCACCTACCTGTAAGACAGTGGAAACGGGGCCTCAGTAAGTGTGGTGCCATTTCTGGAGCATGGCATTATGAGTTGAATTGTGTCTCCCTCACAAAATTCCTATGTTAGAGTTCGAACCTCAGCGCTTCAGAACGTGTCCTTATTTGGAGATACAACCTTTTACAGAGGTCATCTAGTTAGAATGAGGCCACTAAGGTAAGCCCAAATCCAACATACTGAGACATGGCTAAAATGTTTTAAACAAAAGGTATAGGGTCTCTGGGCCTATTTGTATGTTATGTATGTTATGGATATGTGGTATTTTTCTACCTGTAGATCATATTGGCAAAATTAATTTGTAAAGAGCCCTATTTAATTGGCTTAAAGAAAAATAAGCACTTATGTAAATTAACAAACCCAAATATTTTTTGAGTTCACATGAGCTGAGATCATCTTCGATAAATAAAAGCTCCTTTTAAGTTGTTGCTTAAATAAAAATAGGCATGTCTTCAGAGTTAACAGCATTAAATACAATGCCAATAAATAACTGATTCCACCTGGGTTTACTAGTCAAATAAATTCATGTTCCGTTACAAAACTTGTTAGCAAGAAAATCCACTTGAGATGATGACTAACTTTGCCTAATGTCTCATAATGTTTTTGTGAGTAATGTAAACATAATTGTTGGGAACGAATGATTAAGACAGATAAAAATGGGATAAGAGTTTTTAGATGCCATAATTATGTTTTATGGTATGTGTAGTTAAAGAAGTAGCTTCCACAAATCTTTTTGGTAACTTGAAACTGTCGAGTTCTGCTAAGTTAAATTAAACGTTGGAATTTCATTAAATATCTGGATCATTTTCCAAGGAAGATAAAACACTAAAACATTAGTCACTGAACAGAGGTTTATCTACTTTTGGCTTCTTATTACAGAGAAACTAAAGTTAAATTTGGGACTGCAAGTAATCATGTCTTGTGCCACACCGAAAGACCGTACTATTGAAAAGGGCATATGCTTCTAGATATCATAAAATGTATTTATAAATCTGTCAGTCCACAATTGCTTACTTCTTAATTTTCACTATGAATTAAGGATTCTAATGGTTAAGAATTCTAATTAATCTATGTAAAAATAAACTCGTAGGGACAATAAGGAGGGAAGAGAATGACCATATATGAGAAGGAGGCAAAGAAAGTAAGATGTGCATTGTCAGTAAGAGAATAGTAAGTTCTAGAAAGTTTGCGGAATAGACATCTTTAAAAAAGAATTTTAATATGTGGTCAAGCTGGCTAAGATTAAAATGAACTTATTTAAAAATCAGCTTTAATATTAGAATACATTCATGCAAAATTAGAATTTCTCTCTGTTAAAAGGATGACTTTTTGTTGTGGATTTGTTTGGATTATTGGTCTCTTAATAAGAAATTGTAAACAAAGTTTATTTATCTTTAATGTAATTTGTCTAGCAAACAGAGATTCTGTGTTTTTTCTTTATCGGGTCATTGATTACTTAGAAAAGCTGAGTTTTCTCTATTAAAAGAACAAACAGACAAAACCCCCAGATTCTTAAATACAGAAAATAAACTGGTGGTTGCCAGAGGGGAGGGATGGGCAAAACAGGTGAAGGGGATTAAGAGTACACTTCCCTCCATGAGCACGGAGTGATGCATAGAAATGTTGAATCATTATGTTGTACACCTGAAATTAATATAGCACCACATGTTAATTGTACTACGATTATAAAATGAACTAAGGCTTTTGCTGTCATGCCACCTTTACTTGTCTTTGAAATCTTTTGGGCACTTTGGTTAAATGAATAATTAAATATTGTTTTATAATTTCCTGTGATCCTATTTGGTCAACTGTGCAAAACATTTTGATATTTTTCACAAACTTCCCCAAACCAAATTCCAAGTCTTTTAGACTATAGGGACTAGGTTGGTTTTTTTTTCAGAGGACCCTTAGAACATCTCAAAGGATTCATTCTCTTTCCTTATAAAAAGGGAGATGTTAATCCAATGAGGCTTATTTGATATGTTAAATTACATGGGAAACATTGTCAAAAGTAACACTAAACCTTCTTTACCTTATATTTTTATAGGCATGTGTTCATATAAGTGTCCCACAAATTATATACAATTTCTAAAATTCTCAACATGTCCTGAAATAATGTTATCAGTCATCATTTTAAAATGTATATCACAGGGATCCCTGGGTGGCGCAGCGGTTTGGCGCCTGCCTTTGGCCCAGGGCGCGATCCTGGAGACCCGGGATCGAATCCCACATCGGGCTCCCGGTGCATGGAGCCTGCTTCTCCCTCTGCCTGTGTCTCTGCGCCTCTCTCTCTCTTTCTCTGTGACTATCATAAATAAATAAAAATTAAAAAAAAATTTAAAAAAAAATAAAATGTATGTCACAAAAATAAGAAAAATAAACCTTTTGCCATTTATAGGCAGTTATTGCTTTACTCAATGCTTTTACAAATGTGTTTCATCTTGGGGTGCCTGAGTGTCAGACTCTTGGTTTTTGCTCAGATCATTATCTTATGGCTCCTGGGACTGAGCCCCAGGTTGGGCTCTGAGCTCAGAGGGGAGAGTCTGCTTGAGTCTCCTTCTGCCCCTCCCCTCACACTCTCTTTTTCTTTCTCTCTAAAATAAATCTTTAAAACAACAACAACAAAACCAAATGTGTTTCTCCTTCAGAGAAATTCATAAAAAGGACTCTGACAAGTTCTTTTGAATACAGATCTCTAGTAACTTCATACCATTGAATTGAATTAAAGGAAACTTTTCTCAAACTATCTGTGAATTGCAGCAATTTGGTAAAATATATCTTTGTGAACATACATAAAACAATGACTTTTTCTCCCTATCTGATACCTCAAGAATTCAAGAACTCAATGAGTATTTTTATTTTCATGGTAATAAAACTATTTGCATAAGTTTAATAAGAGCCTGTTCTCCTTGTGGACAGGCTACTGCTTTCTCCATGGCTAAAATTCTATTAGAAAGGATCCTTCATACTTGGAGAACCACCCCCCAACTTTTGAACTACATGGTGATTGGGGAACCCACTTGACTGGCCAGGTACTTTGACAAGTTTGCGCTGTTTGGCCAGTTCTACAGCATTTTCACTGAGATTATCACCCTCAACTTCCAGGACTAATGGGATTATGAAGACTTAATTGACAGATTTGTAGAAACTCTTCAAATACCCTGGCTAAAAGCACCACCGTTGCTTCTTCTGAATCTTAGATCTCCTTCTTTTGGAACCCGTATCCTCTCTTCTTTTGAGATACTCCCAGGATGCCCACTGCATCCAGTTTACTTTAATCCACAACTGATAAAAGGGGGTAGTTTCAGTGTGGTTAAGTCCAACTGCTTCTGTTGGAAAGAACTGTACTTCAGTAGAGTAGACTTTCCAAAGTGCACTCCCAGGAAACAAAAACATCAGACATCATAATCTAAAGAGTATGATGAAGATTTCATCACTGGAAAGGATGCCTTCAGAAAGACTCCCTCCCTGAAAGGGACTTACCAGGAATTGGAGCAGATGACAGCTGAAGCAGACAGCTTTCCCAAGGTGACTGGACTAGACTTTTATACCTTTTTTAAGTTAGCTTTTTTTTTTTCTTCAGACCTGTATACCTTTTCCCTGTTTACCTTATTTTTCTCTTTCTTTAAGACAATGCTTTTATTCACTTTCCCCAATCTGTTGCAAAAGGGGAAAACCTTGGGGCACCTGGGTGGCTCAGTCAGTTGGGTGTCTGACTTGGTCTTAGCTCAGGTCTTGATCTCAGGGTTGTGAGTTCAAGCCC
The DNA here is from genome assembly GCF_048164855.1 of Canis lupus baileyi. Classification (NCBI taxonomy): domain Eukaryota; kingdom Metazoa; phylum Chordata; class Mammalia; order Carnivora; family Canidae; genus Canis; species Canis lupus. Next base: position 44,800,902 of record NC_132850.1, on the reverse strand, counting down.
CACATTGGGCTCTATGCTGGGTGTGGAGCCTGCTGAAAGAAAAGAGAGAAGAAAAAAAAGGAGAGGGGTACCTTTCTGATGGTTGGATATGTTCATGATATCTGATTCCTCTTGGTCTTAACCTGTAACAATCTCTTTAGTTCCCCTTGCCACATCAATTATACCTGCAAGATTACCAGTGTAAACTATTGGCTTAGGATATTAGAGCCAGGTGTTCCCATACTGTACTATCTCAACTAAACACTTCCACTTTTGAAAATCGTATGCTATTCAGTTCCCCATGTTTTTTTCCTTATTTAAATATGATCTGTCCCCCTGCACCCAAGGGAGATGCAAAAGGTTAACTCTTTCTTCAAGGCTTTTAAAAAAGGCCTCTTTAGGAGTGGATGGTACCTCACAGAATGTTGTTCTTTGCCTAAAAGGTCAATCAGGACATTTCAGCTAATGGATCTTTCAATGACCAGACCTTATCTAGAGCCTCTGTGCTCCTCCTGGCTTCTTTTTTGTCTGTGGTGGATGGTATTTTCACGGGCATATGAATGTTAGATAGTTGGTGAATTGGAGGTCAATGTTTATTAGGACATTTAACTGTCCCTTTTGATATCCATAACAACTTAGAAGCTTTCCATTTGTCCTCCCATTGGTTCATCCCATTAAGCCTCCATGGCTATCTTAAACAGCAACTTCCAGGAGCCACACATGACTCTGAGTTTGCCTCAGTAGGGACAGCCTTTTTCCCTTGGGTCACAGTAAGTGCCAATGAATGTCCATGATCAGAAATCTCTCCCCATTGTTAAGAGATTCACAGCCAAAGCAGTAGCAGCCCAACAATGATCACTTGACTCACTGGCTAAGGTAGTTTTGGACAATCTTATAGGCCTTGATTACCTACTTGCTGAAGAAGGAGGCATTTGTGCAATAGCCAATACCACCTGTTGTATCTGAATAAATGCCAGTAGAGAGGTAGAAGCCCAATTATACAAGATCAGGGAACAAGCACACTGATTATAACAAATTTTGCCCAACTCTCCCTGATTCTTTGTTCAGTTGGCTACTTTCAGGTCTTACAGTCATGGTTTAGAACTGTCCTATAACTTGGATTTGACATGTTATTTTTAATTCTGTTTTGCATAATTATTTTTAAACTTCATACCTATTGCCTGTCAAATCTCTGCAGAAGTGATGCACTAAAAATAGAATGATGTTAGCTCAATGCTTTGAGATGATTTCCAATGCATACAATCTAGACAAGGTATGAATGTGAGGGTGGAAAATGCTTAAGAGCTCTGCCTTATACTTTCATTGTTGTTCAAATGTGGCTTCTATAGTTTCCATCACCACCTGCTCTCCTCTGCAATATGGGACATAACTCTCAGGAAAGGTCCTTCCTGGCATCAAGGAACATAGACAAACATTTAATAAATAAATAACCAGATACTTGAGTACTGATGCATTTGAGGAAAGATCTAGATCCAAAGGGGCAAATGTGAAAATAAAGAAAACCTAATTCAAAATAGAGTCAGAGAGCAAGGAAGGGAGAGTTCTCACTCATGTACCATTAATCACAGCTTACTTTACATCCCCCAGCAGGAAGAAGCTTACTTTACATACTCCAGAAGAAAGAAGGAAGATTTTCCTCTTGCCTAGCAACACCCCAGCCAATGAGAAACCACCACTACCTGAATTCTTGCTCTCCTCCAACAGACTTTTGTTTAAAATAATCCCTCCCTACTCCCTTCCTTCCCTTATAAGAGCAAGCCCCTCTCCTTTATTCTTTGGATTTGCCTATGGTTCACCATATCTTGCATGTCCCAAATTGTAATTCCTTTGCTATTCTCAAATAAACTATTTTTGCTGGTTAAATAACTGGCTATTTTGTTTTTAAGGCTGACACTTCTGTATCATGAACTGTCCACTTTTTAGATGGTATGTATCAGGCATTTATGCCCTGCATCTGGCTAGAATATGGTACTATCTGTCAGGTAGGGTGCCTAGAGCAGTCTTTTTGAGAATATAGTTCGTGGAAGACAAAATAATGTTCCCGACAGGTTCTGGTAGCAAAAGTAAACATTTAGGGTACTGGAGGGAATGTAGCCTCCCCATAACGGTGTATTTCTTCAGCACAAAAGAAAATGATTAGATAGTGTGGTAGAAATTTAGAGTGAGAACTGTAGGAAACCTGAAAGGACTTAAGAATGAACCATGCTCAGATGGAAGGAGCAGAAAAAGGAGATTCCAAGAGCACATCAGAGAAAACAATAGAGAAGCCCAGAAGGTAGGAGAAGAGGCTGGGAGACTCCTCGAGAAAAATGAGTAAGACTTTCTTTTCTAATTATTTAGCCACCACAAATAAATGAAATGGGGTAGTTAACAGACTCTTAAGATGTGCCAATTTCAGATCTGCAATCCACACAAATCCTGGGATTAGTAACATCTAATAGCAATACCTGTTAAGGTTGAGTCTCTCATTTTCTACATAAGGAAACTGAGTCCTGGTACGTTGAGAAACTTATGCAGTATCACCTGGCTTATGAGCTAGAGACATGAGCCCAGGATCCACATCTCACAGCTACAGCCCAGAGTTGCTGCCAATACACCTGGCACACATGGCTTTTAGTAACTGCAGATCATAGAACACACTATGATAATATAAATTGCTTTACATGAAGCACACGGATTTTGCATCAAGTAATTTTAATTATAAAGCTAAAAATATGTCAAAAGAATCTGACAACATCTTATTAAGTTATAAGAATGAGCTCAAGTAGTTTCTGATGTGGGCATGTCCCCAAGAAGAATGAGTTTCAGTCAGGAGCTACTCAGGCTTCTCACTCCCTCTTCCTGCCCCTCTTTCCCTTTTTAAAATTGTTTGTTTTAATCATCAAAGATATTGCATGGAAATCAAACATAAATCAAATTATGGAAATGCAGAAGAAATATTTCATCCAAGTTGTTTTTCTTCCTTTTATCTTCTCATTTCTTTGAATGATGATAGGATTTAATCTCCAGAGGGACCTGTTTGGGACTCCAAATAGGAAAAACTGTGTTTTTTTTCTGATGAGATACTAGGTGTAGCTGCTATTTTAGGTTGTACTTCCTTTGGAAATCGTACATTAGCTTAAAAAAATCTTAAAAAAAAAAATGTGAGTGCAAAGAAGCAAGTTCAAAGAACTATCTCTTACATTAGCAATCAGATTCCTGGACAAAATTAGAAGCTGATAGTTTTTCATTTTGTTTTGTTTTAGAAACTGATAGTACATATGTGAGGTATGAAGATTCTTAATGTCAACTGTTGAGTATAATGGCCTTTTCCATCGGTAGCTGCCTAAATAATTCAAGAGTTTGTATCTGGTTTAGGTAGGATCTCACTGATTACATCTTCCTGTGATCACGCTGGGATTCAAGGCAATGATTTCTGAATGTGTTCTCCTCCGGGAGATCTCATCATGTCCCTTTGCAGTTCCACTATGTTCTCTCTCCTCATCTGTGTCTGAAGCACTTTTATGAATACATGTATCAGTTTCTAAAAAAAGGAAAACAGGAACCATTTCCAGTGTTCACAACAAAGGGAATTTAATGCAGGGGAATTTATTACATTGGTGATGGCAGAGTTCAGAAGCCAATCCAGGGAGACTGAGGGAACCCAGAGAGATTAGCAACAGCAAGAAACACTTGAGTCTCTAGTCTGTTACATACATAGGATTATCATTTTCTTTATGGCAATTATTCAGAAGCTGTTCTAGGTCTGTCAGGGATTATAGAAGTGAAGATATCGGGACTCCTGGGTGGCTCAGTGGTTGAGTGTCTGTCTTTGGCCCAGGACGTGATCGAGTCACGGGATCAAGTCCCACATCAGGCTTCCTGCATGGAGCCTGCTTCTCCTTCTGCCTATATCTCTGTCTCTCTCTCTCTCTCTGTGTCTCTCACTAATAAATAAATAAAATCTTTGAAAAAAAAAAAAAGAAGTGAAGGTATCCTCAGGAGATTTATAATCTGGTGGGAAGACCAGCTCTGCACAGGAAACACAGGGTGATTAAGTGCTGAGTGGTGGGGATGCAAGCTAAGAACCAGAAGGGCCGTGCCTGAGGAATAGAGCACTCTGGGCCTTCCCAGATCACTGTGAAATGAACTACAGGATACTTTTCATGGGGTGATTTTGCCTAACTTAAAACTTTTAGAGACTAATCTGGCCTCAGGGACTATGACACTTATAATGCTTTTTATTCCCTTTGAAATAAACATGTTTTAGGGAGAAACAGCTTTTCTTCTCAATGAGTCAAAAAGATGTATTTATTCAGGAAGAAAGGAGACTCAGGTGAAATAATTTTGCTTTCTAAAGAATATTGGCAGATTTAAAATTTACGCTCAAAATAGCTTATTGACCATGTTTAAATATTTTGATATGGTCATATATATGCAATAACTGACCCTTAACATTGGCATATACTTTGGGGAATAACGTTTTAAAATTAGAACATGAAAAGTGACAAAAAGCAAGAATATTTTGAAGAAGTCATTTGAGTATAGAATATTTAAAATAAGCATTTATATAACAATATGAATATTTAGGAAATACTTTTAAATACCAAAATAAAAAAGAAATTTAGAATAGCACATGTACATCAGGTCATAAGATAAAGTTTAATACATTTGATCATGTTAAAGGACACAAAACACAGCCAATCTAACCAAATTTCAGGCATGCATTTACATAAATATATTAAATTAAGAAAAGAAATTGTACACTTAAACATCCTTTTCACCTAAAAATCATTAAATCCACAGATCAACAATAAAAACCAATTCTCTGCATTTACCACTTCAAGATACAATCGTTCTATTTTAAAGATAACACAAATACACTTGTTAGAATTTATATGCATTATACATATATTATATATTACATAGATAGTGTGTATACATATGTAGTGTTTGTACAGATAGATAAATATATATACATGGGTGTGTGCACACGTACAGATACACACAGATGTACTTTAGGCCATCTGTACTATTATTGCTGGATTCTACAGTTGAGCTGAATTGGAGCTGGTTGGGTGTGATTATTGTCTTTTGCTTCAAACATGTTCATCATACCCACTGGGCTCACAATCCCCCACAGTAAACGTCCTTGCCTTTTCTATAGCACATAATCATCCTAGGCACTTCAATAAATATTTGTTGGATTAATAAGTGGAATGATAGCTGAATAATAGAGGATTGATCAAAGAGAACTGCATATTATAATAACTGGGTTAAATACATCAGATTAAGTCAAATTTAGAGGGATTATCTGAGCCAATGGCTTTGCATGTTACTCTTCCTAAGAACATTTATAGAAGTCCCAACTAGTACCTGTATTAACTCGGCTCCCTCAAACACATACCTGCTTTTACTACTTGTTCCCATAGCTTTCCACCTCTTAACAGAAGTTCAAGCAAGGATTTGTTATGGTATCTTTTGTAAATAAGGTTATGGACAAATTGTCCTATTTATCCACAACCCAGAGGAAAATGAACAGCTAAGAACACTAAACTATGTTGGAAGAATGATAAAGTGAACAATTCTTTAAAACTGGACGAAGTTAGTCACAGATAAAGCCAGGAAAGACACAAGAGTTTCTTTTCAGATTTCTTCTATGCTTACTGATGATAATGATTTGATAATTTTTTCTTTGAATTAGATTCCTTTCTTTCAAATTAATAGTCTTCTTTAACATGTTCTAGGGAATCAAGCCTCCCAAATTCCATAGTACTTTTGTATCATTTACCTTGCTACTACATGGTTCTTGGTGAAATTCATGTCCATAAATGTCTTATGAATATGAGATATGGGAAACACCTGACTTCCCATAAGGTTGTCAATTCAACTTCTCAGTATTATGAATAGAATGCATTAATGTATTAATACTATTAGGTTCTACTTACTATACATGAAATCTTAATCTACTCTAGGAAAGGCATGTCTGAGATTTTAAGAATGAGGTAAAGAAATATCCAACATACATTTGGGGCATAGGCTACACCAAACCTGACAACACATTGTTCAAATGAATGGAAACTGTTGGCTGGTTGTTGTTTAGTGCAAAAGGAAATATATAGGAATTAACTTCTAACTGTGAAGACAAAGCTTATTTTAAATTTATCCATTATGAATTTCCCATTACTGTTAATGTTCTGCTTTTTCTATCCTATGTGTTAAAATGTGTTTTTTTAACTTAAAATATTATAGTCATTGAGATAACTCACCAAACATTTGTTAATTTGCATGTATATGTATACATGTATTTTGATTTTAAGTAATATATGATCAACACATGAAAAAAATATCCCTACTGAAACTTGATGTCTGATTTTGTGATATGCAATAAGATGTGACTTTAGAATTCATGCTGAACTGAAACTTTTTTTTTTTTTTTTGTAAGTCAGTATGTACAGTCTGGCTATAAAAAAGGCAATAACAAGTTTTAGGCCTAAGACTTTATGTTGATACAAGGAATCTATTACTTATTTTTTATTTTTTCAATCCACTTACATATGATCTTTATAAAAGAAAGCAAGGTAAATGACAGGTGTCTCTTGGGTTCATATTTAATTGGAGATTTTTAGAAAAGTGCTAATCTGATAAAGGAATACATCTTTTCATAGCAGCCAGGGAAACTACCACTCTGATTGAGAAGATTATGGCACTACAGCCCTCAAGCTCTCTTGAATAGAACTTACTCTCCTAAGCAGCTATTTTAAAGCAATTTCCAAAACTTAGCAGAAGACATTTAAGATAAAGAAGTGTTGAAATTGGCTAGGATTAGTGTTTGACAGGTCTTATGGTCATGTTTTTAGTAGTTTTAATATCGAAATGCTTCTAAGGTTTCCACCTTTTCTGACATTGTTAATTATTGGAGGCATGACTAATTTGGGTTAGTGTGATGAAAGAATGTAAGGTAGTAAATGTATTTCTTTAGATATTCTAAAGAAGAACTTTCTGAAAGTACTGCCGGCATTCACAACAATGAGCTAACTAACTTCCTACCAGTAATACAGAAATATGTACATTTTCTGGGCATAGAACTTTGGTCTAATTTCTCTGCAAGTTCAAGCCTCATCCCAGAGGTGGGGAAAGAAGAGATTTGGAATAATCCTTTTCAAAGTAGATTACATAGAGATCTGAATAACTATTCAGGTATTATAAGAACTATTCCTAATAAATAGGAATATTTCCTATTCCTGAAGAGGAAATAGCTACTAACTTTTCCTATTGTTAGCTCAAACTCTTGACTGGAATATTCTGTTTTCCTATATGAATGATGGAATACAAGTCAACCTGGAGCATCCAGGCTGGTAGTCATTTATGCTTTTGGTTTTTTCTTTCAATAACTGTAATATTCAATCTAATATTTTCATATTTGTCTACTGTTCTTCATGATAGAGAGTCTGAGCAAATGTGACCCTGGAAGAGGGCATTTCTTAGGAAAATAAAAGAAAAGGTCATAATGAGCAAAAGCAATAGCAAACTACCCCACAACATTTTCATTATGGGTGTACTGAGAACATATCTGTTTATGAAATATGGTAGAGAAGGAAGAGGCTGAAAGAAAGAAGGATACATAGGAGATGGGTGTGAAAAGAAAGAGCTAGAGACAGAGGTGGGGGCTAGAGATAAATACTGTAGGTAACATTCTATAGAGATGTCAGAAACTTTAACTTATTGATCAGCCAACTACATCTGCCTATTGTATACCTTATTTTTCCACTTAAAAATTTTGGGTTTGGTTTCTCTTTTCTGTTTCAGAGTTAATAATGTTAGATTAATAATTAAAGTTAATGTGTACTTTAAAAGACCCTAGATGCAGCATCTAACCTCATGTCTTACACCTGGTAGGCCTGTTACAGTTTATGATTCAGAAATAAAAGCAATATCAAAAGAAATATATTAAAGTTGTTAATTCATTGGTATGTGATCATTTTCAAAGAAATCAAAAGAGAAGAGGTGCCCCCTTTGAAGTATATAAATGGAAAAGAGAATGGTTTTCTATTTAGATTGTGTGTATATGTTATAAGTGTAGGGTTCTCTGCTCTTTCTTTATAATATAGTCCATTATATCTGAGAAAACTTCTGAGTCTTCTTTGTGATAAAATATTTTATAATAGCCACACTGAAACAAAATTCCAAGAAGAAAAGGTATGGATGGAACTTTTTATCATCACACAAGTTTTTTTTTTTTTTTAAATCCTTCCTTTCTCTGTAGTTTAGTGATTCAGTTTTCTTCTCACTACCTTAAAAACTGGCAAGAAAAAAGGTTCTATTAACCAGGACAAGAGTTTGGCAAAAGCAGTGGTAGAAAGCTTTTTTTTCCAGCTCTTTATAACTACCATAACAGCATTTCACATTAAATCGACACCCAAAGTTAAGCTCCAGTATGGACAAAGGGGTAATAATATATATTTTTCTATTTCTTTATTTTATCTTTATCTTGCAAATCCACATTCATGACAAGAACATTTTTCTCCATTCTACTTTAAGAACCAAGTAGATGTTGCCATTCACATGATAAAACAATCAACTTTTCCCTAGCTCATACTTGAAACCAATTCCAACGTGTCTACCATGGAGCATTTAAGATAATTCTCCAGTCACACAGGTTAAAAATCTCATTGAAAAAAAAAAAAAAGGTTAAAAGATTTTTTTTTTTTTTTTAATGATCAGAGGGTTTAAAGTTTGTAGCCATCAATTAGCCACTGCTCTTTATGTCTCTCCCAAGAACAGAAAGAAATGACTCCAACGACTTGACTGTCTTTGCTCAGATTTAATACCCATGGATCTTGCTATCTTCTCTTTTAGAAGATTTTGGTCTTTTATTCTAATGACTCATGATAAAAAAGGCTGTGACACCTGGGGTACATATGTTTTTCTAAGACATTTGAAACTCTTTCATCTGGGAATGGTCTGTGTAAAAAGTCTGGGCCTGGTCAACTGAACAGAGATATTTTTAAATAGGAGGATGAATGGCACTATAACACCTTTTCTTTTGGAAGAGATGGAAAGATTAAGTGTGTAAGAAGAAACCTTGGATTTTTCAGATTTTGCTGAATATACAGCAGGGTCCTTATTGTTTTCAGTGAAACTATGAACAGGAGAATGTGTAATAAAACTGCACAATTTGACAGATTTAGACAGCTGGCTCCCTCTCCAGAAGTTCACATTTTGTTAATGTCACCCACGTTGAATAAGGGACGATTAGATGGTAAGGTCCATTTACAAAAATGGTTGTCAGGACATTTTATTTTTAATTGTAAAACTTTCTGTGATGGAATTCAGTAAAAGGGCTATGAAGAGAAAGCAATGGAGACAAAAGACTGCTATTAACCTCCAGATGCAGGCTACTGCAGGTTCATGGCAAGATTTGTCACACTCTTGGGCCAATGAAGTGTTAGTGTGACTAGAAGGGACCACCCCTTTTCTGGGGTAAGAGGGCAATTTGGTCTCCATGCTCATTTAATCCTGAGACTTCTTTGAATAGACTGTCAATTGAATCTAAATTGTGCAAAATTATGCATGCACTTTTTAATGCAGGCTATTGTTCACTAAGCACTGAAGCAAGGTTTCTCAACCCATTTCCATTTGGCATGAGGTCACTTGAAACTTAAGTAATCATATATGGAAGACAAGAGCAGTGTACTTAAACAACCTTTCTACATAAATGCTCACTGTGCTTTAATTGCAAATCTCTCGCTTTAAAACAATAGAGAAATACAGGTTACACGATTTTATTCTTTTTTAATTGAGGTTCATATTCCTCTAGGTATGGAGCAGGTTTGAGAAGTCAGCCTGTGCTGCATAATCTATACTAGTCTATAATTCAGATTCTGGAAAAACAGATGTTTACAGAAGGACAACCTATAGCGGGTGTGTGCACGTCAGAATAGATGTTTTCTCAGTAGTGCAAAGAGGCCTTATAATATTGTTCTAATCCAAATGTGGAGAACTGGCCTCAAAAACCATTAAGAAAAATGTCTATCAGACTTTTTTTGCTGTTTTAAATCAGAATATGGCGTTTCTATAAAAACCTGAACAGAACACTTACAGAAATTTTTCATACATTAACCAAAGAGGATTTTCATTGAGTTCTAAAGGAACATATACATTAAAACTCATATTTGGCAAGAATTATTATTTAAAACATTTGTACAAGTGACAGCTTACATAGCCAAGGTTTGTTAAAAATGAGTGAGCTCTTCTCCAGTGAGGTTTCGTTCAGTGTGAAATCTGCAACGTTCTATTCACATATACACTGACAGTCTTGCTATGGTGAAAAGCATTTTACATATGTTTAATGCTGGAATTTATAAGGATTGGCTGTTTTCTTGCTTTTTCATCCGTCGTTAATGATTACATGTTGGCACAAGGATACATTGCTAGATTAGATCCACAGCACATTAAAGACTGTTTGCTTTCTCACTCCCCTTCTTTCCAATTAAGTTGGTGAAAAATGTAACTTTAGTATTTTACAGGACAGGGCAAAGGTGTTTCATCTAGGTGATGTCTATATTATAAAAATAAAATAAAAAATATAAATAGGTAACATAAACCCAGTGCCTATTGTTAGATACAATATATAATAAAAGCAGACCTTTTAGGAAGATTGATTTTAGAATATGCTGTTATGATTTAATTATAAAACACTTGAAAACAATCTTGAGATTAAACTAGAGTAACCAGATTTTTCCACCAATAAAAAGGTATGTGGGTAACATTCTGTAATTGGATACATCGATACAAATGAAGATTACAGTTTTATATCAAATCGCCCATTTAGAAATTCATCAGGGAGTTCTGAAACATTTTCTCACATTACAATCCTTTAATATAAAAATATTGCCTTTTTTATTAGGTCCATCAGATTGCACAGCAATGTTTCAAAACTCCATTAAAGTTGACTTTAGTTATTACAGACAGAAAATTTCTGGGAAGTCAAATAATCTCTTTTGGTGACATAAAAATTCCGTTATCAATTTACAATGGAATTTCTGTGTAAATTACTCCACACAAGGAAATATGTATTTTTAAAACCCATCTGTTATGCAACCACGTGTATAGGGGTTGTGAGTGTGCGTGTGTACGTGCATATGTGAACAAACGTGCCAACATACACACACAGGATCTGCACATTTCTGGAAATTATTTTTAAATTAAGAAAAGAAAATGAAATCACAGGAAGTGTGTAGCAGGATAACAGTCTTTCTTTTTAATGACAAGATAGAAAATAAATGCCCATTGGAAAGGAATATTCAAACAGTCCCAAACAGAAACTATACAATGTAACTTGTTAGATCCAGCAAATAAGATGTCATGTCAATGATCTGATCAAGAATACCTGCCCTGGTCACTCGGCGGATGTTTCTGTCCACTTGTTCACACTGAGGACCAAGATATCCTTTTTTACAGAGGCACTTGTTCGGTCTAACACAGACACCTCCATGACGACATACTGGCTCACATTTTGCTGGGAGGAAAAAAAAAATCAATAAAATCACACTTTTGTTTTGTATGTCAGAAACAGTACCAAGTATGAGGCCAACAAATATTTGATGAGTAAGGGAAGGAAGGGGAAGAAACAGGTAGCCAAAGGTTTCCAGAGCCATAGTTATGTGGGGGCTAGAACTCAGTAGAGAATGGGAGACATTTGCAGGGAAGCAGAGATCATGGCACACAATTTCAATCCCTTGCAGAACGACTCTATTTAAAATGAGGATTTCAGGTCTTTCAAGCCTCTGTTCCACTAGGCTATTTCCAACAGAGGGCCTTCCAAGTAACTCTCTGTTTCCATCCCTCCAGGGTAAGACCTTAAAATGTGGGAAGGGCCTGGCCCGAGACGGAGACCTAGCGGCTTCAGCATCTCCAGTGCAGTATAAAGGAACAGTCAGTTCTCAATTTTGGTTAGATGGGATATCTCCCATGTGGACTCCCTTGGATTCCCCTTTCCCTTTGCTCCCAGGGGGTGCAGTGCATTGCTTCATCTCTGATTACACTTTGTAGCCCATTCTTGGGTCAGTGCAGTTGGCCAGGGAAGGACATTCTTAGCAATCCTTTTCAGTGTTACTCTACACACAGAATCTCTTCATATGAGGCTTCTTACCACTACGATATAGGTAGGAAATGTAAAGATATACTGCTGGGGAACTCAGTCAGTTATGTTTCTGACTCTTGGTTTCAGCTCAGGTTGTGATCTCAGGGTCATGAGATTGAGTCCTGCCTCAGGCTCCATGCTGGGTGGGGAGTCTGCCAAAGATTCTCTCTCTCTCTCTCTCTTTCCCTCTGCCCCTCCCCCAGCTTGCACACACCGTCTCTCTAAAAAATAAGTAAATAAATGGTTTCTAAGAAAAAAAAAAAAGATTTACTACTAAGATGAGATGTAGAGATGAAATTGGTTGTATAAGTTAATTGTGTTTTAGTGATGGGATAAAACTGGGATGTGTAGCCACTGTAGACAGAATCAAATTCCTTGAACACGTTTTTTTATCCATTCAGGAGACAGGGTTATTTAACCTTTTCAAGTGCATTTATCAAAACCCAGGGGTCTGTGGCTGATAAATGGAAAAGACAAAAGCAAGAGAAAAATTAGACAATTTAAAAAAACTTCTGGGAGATGAACTATGTCAGTATATTAATAGAGTTCTTGCTTCATATATAGATATGATTAATATCTAAAATGGCATATATAATGCCAACTATATTCAAAATAACTTGTTTACTCTCAGTTTAAACATACTATTACCAGAAGGCACTCAGTAAATTTTTGTTACTTGGTAACTTGAGGTGACTTAAGAGGTCAGGCAAAATGCAAAGTAAGAAGTACAACAGAATGGACACTATATAAAAGAACTAGAGAGAATAGGTATTGTCAGGCATTAAGGAGCAGAAGGAAGATATTAAGAATTAGAATATTTCTGCATTTGAACACTGTCTTTTTTTTGGCCAACTAAGGAAAAAAGAAAACAGGTAAAAGGTAAGTATTTGTTTTAACTGCTGTAATTACTTAATTTTTGTAGAACTTTAATTATGATAGCTCTCTCTGAGATATATATAGTATTAATCAACCAGGTAGAGTTATCTGTGCCGAAGCAATTTAAGCTTAAAATGTATACTGTGTATGTGACTAAATGCTGGCTACATTGTGTTAGACAATATATAGACAAGTTGTGATTATAATTTTTGGAACAAACATATGTTTGGAATAAAGAAAATATAACATTTAGGCATTAAATATTAATATTAAATATTAATTTGAAACAAATTTTCTTTGGCAAGAGAAGCTTTAATATTGAAGATAGCAGAGATTGAATTCTTTTGTAAGAATATGTATATGCTGGTTGTTGAAAATGCATTAAAAGTGCATTTATTCTTATGGCAATCTTTTCCAGTTTTACTGATAAATAAATGGCATACACAATGATGGTTTAGTTTGCATATGCTGTGAAATGATTCCCATAATTGATTTAACTAACACCCATCATCTCATCTAGATAAAAGAAAAAAAAAATTTCTCCTGAAAATGCATTTTCAACACGTACATCTTAAACCAGGTATCTGAATTTACCTAATTTTCTTCACATTAAGTAGAATTTAAACATCATTGCATGTAATTGAGGAAATCCCTGGTAAAAGGATAGAGTAACCCTGGAATAAATCTCTTTTGCTGTCTCTGAGCAGCTGCACACCTAGTTGATGGTTCACAAGGGAGTGGCAAAAAGAATTAAAAAATCTCATAATGTGCCTCCAGATAATTGCATTTTCCCCTTTTATTTAATAACACCCCCTGAAAAACCCTGTTTTTAGTGCACTGTAGCAAGAAAGCAAGCAGTAAAGTTAGGGAAGGCCTTTATGGGGTGTCTGGAAAATGCTGGCACTTGGAGAGGGGCTTTCCAAACACTAGGTCTTGGCTGGTGTGAAATCTCAAACCTAGGACTGAGAGCGTGTACAGAGGATTGAGTTGTACTGTTTTCATTTTTGACTTTTTGAAAGGACTCAATTCTTTTATGTTTATGTTGACTTATATAAGTGAATTGTTTACAATAAGAAAATGGGAAAGATTTCATTGACAAGTTCAGAAACAGCACGTTAATATTATAAATGGCTAAATTTTGAACATTAGATAATTCTAGAAGAAATAGCTAACATTAAGTTCTTGAGTTCCCAAGGACTGTCCTCTGCCCAGTCTTTCCTGGGGACAACAGAAATACTAACCAATTCTGCAGAAGTCCCCTTCCCATCCTGGGGTGCAGCAGCACTTGCCCGTGGGGGTACAGTAGCCATTCCGACAGAGTCGGGAACACTCCGAAGTCAACACCTGTGCAGGTTGTACCGTGGCTCTGCATTCCTCAGGCATTAGAGGTCTGCATCAGAAGACAACAGTTCAATGTGTATTTTGGTTGAAAATCAACATGAGAATGAAATTTAGTGGTCTTGGAGCGCCTGGGTGGCTCTGTTGGTTAAGCATCTGATTTCGGCTCAGGTCATGATTGCAGGGTCCTAAGATCGAGTCCTGTGTCAGGCTCCCTGCTCAGTGGGGAGTCTGCTTCTCTCTGCCCTCCTGTCCCTCTCCCTACTTGTTCTCTCTCAAATACATAAATAAAATCTTCAAAAAGAAATGACAGAGAGAGAGAGAAAGGAAGGAAGGAAGGAAGGAAGGAAGGAAGGAAGGAAGGAAGGAAGGAAGGAAGAAAAAGAAAGAAAGAAAGAAAGAAAGAAAGAAAGAAAGAAAGAAAGAAAGAAAAAGAAAGAAAGAAAGAAAGAAAGAAAGAAAGAAAGAAAGAAGAAAGAAAAGAAAAGAAAAGAAAAAAAGAAAGAAAGAAAGAAAGAAGAAAGAAAGAAAGAAAGAAAGAAAGAAAGAAAGAAAGAAAAGAAAGGAAGAAAGAAAAGAAAGGAAGAAAGAAAGAAACCGTGTGATCTTACAGCTTGCAAAGCATTTCTTTTGCTAAGGAGACTTATTTTAAGTGACTCAAAAAGACAGACAATTGTCTGAGAAAGAAAAATCCACACCAGTGAGGAAAAATCTAACTAACCAGTTTTGAACCAGAGAACATGGTAAACATTATAAGAAACTGTAACATGATCAAAATTCATTGATTAAAACTGTAATTAAATTGATATTTTCCATTCAGTAGCTAAATATCTCTAGCAATTAAAATTCTTAAAGACATATCAACATTTTTCCTACTATTTTTAGGAATAGTATCTGAGATAGTTTTTGCTTGTTTTGGTATATTTGGTAATATTACAGAGCTGAAGGCATTCACCTAAATGAGCAGTTGCAGCCTAAAATACCTTGGGAATCCATTTTTGTTTCATTTTACATTTCTCTTGAAATACCTATCTCACACTGATTTTTCTGGAAGGGGTGTGTGTGTGTGTGTGTGTGTGTGTGTGTATACTATTGACTCCACATTTTAGCACTTTATGCAAAAAATTATCCATATACATATGCATTTTCAGATTTTTTATTTTGTATTGCTATGAAGAAAAAGAATGTTATTAGCAAACAGAAACATAGTATCTAAGTAAAAAGTCATAGACTTTAACTTGCTCTACAACTGCCAGCATTGAGAGATGCCTTCACAGATGTTTACAGTGCTTACTGTTTTTGAAATAAGAGGTTGTCTTTCAAGTGAGATGAGGCTGGAAGCAGGGTCACCACTGCTTATTACCTAATCTTAGAGAAACCATGCACAGTGGCACTTCTCTATCGGTCACTGTTGCCTGGGCCACAGTGTGGTGAGAAGGCTCTTTCCAGTTCAGGAATGTAAACTAAGTTAGGTCAAACACCAGTAGGATGGCCAAGGCAGTTGGACTCCTTAAGTATCATAACAAAGAAGGTGATAATTATAGGTCAAAGCCACTAAAATAAGTACATGATAGAGCCTTCAGAGATAAGCAAATAATTTGGCCCTGTAAACTCCAGTTCCTTGAGATAGGTTATCTTGTTGTCTTTCTGGCAATATGAAGTGATAATAATTTAGGGCCTGACTTCAGGCTGTTTCTTCACTGACTCCAAACTGTATTCAAAATACAGTGTCTTCTTTGGCTCCTCTCTCCAGTAAGAGTCTCCCTCTATGTTGAAAGTACTGTGTTTTGCAACTAATGGGACAATTCAGAAAACTCCCTTAAATTTATTCGACCTCTTATTTAAATCTAGAAGAATTACATCTGTCAATTTATGTGAAAGGTTCTCAAGGCATTCTATGAACTGAGCATATTTTCACTCAGACAACATTAATGAATAATTTCCATGTGTTCCCCAAGGCCATCTTTCTGGGGGTAAGAGAAAGAGGGGTTGAAGTGGAGAAAGAGTGAAATGGGTATGCCAAGGAAGGTGGGGGCATTGACTTCGCTTTCCTTTTATGTTATTGAATAACCCAGGTTGGCTCTAGGTCTTCCTTGATAAAATTCTTACTTTGTGAAACAATGGTGGCATTTTTGATCATCAGAAGAACCATTTTTCAAAGGTTATGAAACTCTTCTGTCACAGGCTATGGCATTCAGTGAACAGGTATTTTACTGGAAATGGAAATTCTGTTTAGAAATTGGATAATTTCTACTGATTACTCAATTATCCTCCCTCTTTCTGACTCATTCAAGAGGAGATTCTAAAGTAGAGCATGTCAAAAATCTATTACATGTTGGGGCGCCTGAGTGGCTCAGTTGGTTAAGTGTCCAATTCTTGGTTTCAGCTCAGGTCATGATCTTGGGGTCTTGAGATCGAGACCTGCATTAAGCCCTGCATCAGGCTCATCACTTCATCAGGGAATCTGTTAGAGATTCTCTCTCTCTCTCTCTCTGCCCCTCCAGCTGCCCCCCAACCCCATGCTCACTCTCTCCCTCTCTAAAATAAATCGTAATATATATATACATATATATATACACATATACATATATATACATCATATATACATATATATGTATATATACATATATAAAGATACATATATGTATATATATATTACATGCTATATATGATGCAAAATATGCAGGTACATAGCTCATACACTACTTGACAATATGGTTTATGCCTGAGCAGATGAATTTAAAGAGGAGAGGACACCATTTAGATCAAGAACGTAAGTGACCTGTTAAATAACAACTACCAGAAGATGTTGCCCATTTGAGGCAAAGTGTAAGGACACCGATTCATGTGCACTAGGAAAAGGAACAAGGATATGACAATTAAGGACCCATTAGTGAAGTACAATTCTTCAGGGCAGCGCATCTGCCTCTTGTTTCCCTGCTGATCCTCTAATTAGATGCTTTGACTATTTCTCACCAAACATTCAAATATGTGGAAACTCAGATGGGGGGGTGGATTCTAAGTTTTTTTGCCTAAAGTTTAGTAAATGCTTATCTATCTGTATTATTTCACACTTGGGCTTGTTTACTCTAGTTTATATAGAACTATGTGGCTATCATATATGAACATGATTCCCTTAAGTTTTTATTTAAATAGCAGGAAAATAATCCTTTTTTTCTTTAATGAAGTGGCCAACTGACATTCCTCACTTAGCATGTTAAAGAAATCCTCTCTCTTTAAACTGTTATTCTATTGGGGATCAATTAGTTGAAAGTTTACATGAATGACAGCCCATCTTTTTTTTTTTTTTTTTTTTTTTAAGTCATTTTCTTTCTTTTTCAATATGGGACTTGAACTCATGACCCTGAAATCAAGAGTCCCAGGATTTACTGACTGAGCCAGCCAGGTGCCTCAAGGATAATCATCTCTTACAGAACTTCACTTCTCTCTCTTTTTTTTTTTAATTTTTTTTTTTGTTTATTTATGATAGTCACACAGAGAGAGAGAGAGGCAGAGACACAGGAAGAGGGAGAAGCAGGCTCCATGCACCAGGAGCCCGATGTGGGACTCGATCCCGGGTCTCCAGGATCGCGCCCTGGGCCAAAGGCAGGCGCTAAACCGCTGCGCCACCCAGGGATCCCCAGAACTTCACTTCTCTTAATGAATGGGTTCCCCTATCTCCTTTCCTATCCCAATTGAAATGAAAGCTTTCTGACATATTCAATCCTCCTCAAGACTAGTCAGTCACTCACTCAGGCAAGTGCTATGCTCTTCATGGGGTAAGACATAAACAAAACAGGGTCCCAAACCTCATGGAGATACCATGGGGCAGACATTAGAACACAAAAGTATAATGCAGTGTAACTTTTGTTATGATATAGGTGCATGTGAAGTAACACAAGAATACAGACAAGGAAGCAATTAGTTTAGGACTGAAGGATGTTTTAGAAGATGACATTTAAACCACCAAAATATTTTATCTCCTTCAATTACTTATATTCATAGTAGTTAGGAAAACACTAGAAACTTTCTCAAATGCTTTTTCTGAACTATAAACTCCATGAAGACAAATGTTTCCCTGTCTTCTTTTGTGTCCCCCAGGAGCTAGGAAAATGTGTAGCATATGGAAAATAGTCTGTTGAATGAATAAATAAGAATATGGAGTTTTAAGAGAGTGTTTCTTTTCTGTGCTGAGTAAAGATATTAGGAATATACAGACTATTTAGGGGAGGGATATCATTAAAATCTAGTTGTTATACTTTTATATCATAAGTTTAAAACTAAAAATACTTGCTATATTTCTCTCCATTGCCTAAATTAACTCAAGTCTTCCAAAATTCTTTTAAGGCATGATCAAATTCATTTTAAATGAAACTGTTTTCTTTATATTAATTATAATCATGGTAAATAAATAACAGACTAATAAGTATTCATGACACTAAGATAGGATTATTTTCTCCTCCAGCTGGGAATTAAGTCAATGTTGAAATTCATTTTTCTGGTTATATATTGGTAAAGTCTAACAAAGAGTTTTGGTCTTCCCAATCATTCTCCTCCACTCACTCTCTGTTCTAGTGATATTTCTTCCTTCCATTGAAAAGAATAAAGTTTCTTACAAGCAAAGAGGAACCAGAAAAGGGAATAAAACAAAGAAATTTGAACTTAATTATTAGTGTCACCTAGAAATAGACCATAATATTCGTACATAATTATTACATATACACACTACATGGAATCTAAACAAAAATCTAGAGTATATACCTGTAGTAGGTTTCCCCATTTTTCATTCTTATTTTTATTGGCCTGGAAAATTAGGTGTTTTAATGTAGATATACTAAGATATCTTTTAAACAATTACTTTTTAACTTTAGGATCCTTACCTCTCCTGAATAAAGTCCAAGGTAGCTTTCAAAGCAGGAAACTTACACAAAAGGATATTTAGGTTTATAATAAAGAATGTATCAGACCCATTTGTTGACAGTTATTTCTATAGTCCTCAAACATAATTTAAATCAGAAAAACACACTTTATAAACCTTGTACCTGACAATGAAACAATAAGGACTAGTGCCAAAAATTGTCCAACATTCTTTAATGCATAAAGCATTGTTTCTGGAATTTAAGATGTTTTTTTTTAGAAACCTTAGAAAACCAGAACCCCTTTGTCTGGTTTTGAGTAGAGGCATAAAGGTTTTAGATACTTTCTTGAATTAAAAAGAGTTGTAGGGTAGCCCGGGTGGCTCAGCGGTTTGGCACCTGCCTTCAACCCAGGGTGTGATCCTGGAGACCTGGGATCAAGTCCCACGTCGGGCTCCCAGCATGGAGCCTGCTTCTCCCTCTGCCTGTGTCTCTGCCTCTCCCTCTCTCTCAAGAATAAATAAATAAAATCTTAAAAAAAAAAAAAAAGTTGTAACATATCCCATGTGATGACTTTTTGTGATTAGCTAAAGCCAACCCAGTGAATGTCTCTAGGTAATGAGATTATAAATATTTTTAATTTTATGATATTAAATTAATAATGAATAAGTAAATCAATAAATGAGAAATATTCTGTATATCCATACAGAAGCACAGGATAAATCCTGTCTGAGTAGGCCTGCTCTTCAGATTGAGAGTGTTAGAAATCTTTTGTGTTTTTTATAAAAAGTAAAGAGATTTCATTCTGAAATTTTTGTTAGGGTCTTATATTTTAAATTCATGTTATTGTAAACCAAGGTAAATAAACCATAAGTAATACTCACTTATAAAATCCTGACTCATTAAGGGGTTTCAGAAGAAGCAATAATTCTATAGGTTCTCTTAATCAACCATCTGCTTAATGGTGGAAGGTGATGTAAGAACTGTCTTACTCTTAGGGCGCTTCGGTGGTTCAGTCGGTCAAGCAGTTAAGCGTCTGCCTTTGAATGGAGTCATGATCCCTGGGTCCTGGGATTGAGCACCGCATCAAGCCCCCCATCAATCCTCCTGCTCCACAGGGAGTTGTCTTCTCCCTCTCCCTCTCCCTCTGACCCACCCTGCTCTCTCTCTCTCAAATGAATAAATAAAAAATCTTTAAAAAAGGAACTGTCTTATTCTTTTATATATATTCACATTGAGACACTTGGAAAGGTGTTCCTTTGCAACTGTAAACTTTGCAAAACTGGTTTTCTTCCATGTTTTTCCTATTCTCATGAGAAACAACAAAGTGCTAAGTCTAAATCTTTACCACCCATAGCATGGTGCCAGACCAGAAGAACCAGCATCACCTAGGAAATTGTTAGAAATACAGACTATCAGGCCCCTCCATAGACTTACTGATTCTACACTTTCGTCAGGTGATTCACATACATATTCAAATTTGAGACCCACTGTTCTAAGTTAAGGCCATTTCCCAGCCAGTAGCAAATAATGTGGCCATGAATTAGTGTGGCCAGGGGCCTCCAAGTAGAGAATGCTTTGAAATTGTATGCTTGGATGGAAGTCTTCACCTCTACACAAAAAGGCAGGCTTTGGAAGCCACCACAGATTCTACGGTTTAACGAGTTTCCTCACTGTGAACATTTTGACATGCAGCAATAATCTGTAACCACTGCTTATTTCTAAAACCAATACTCAGCACTTTACGTTAAAAAAAAAAAAGGTAAGGGGGTGGATACTTCTCATGATGGGATAGATTTTACTGTTTTCCACCTGTCTAGCTTGGTAGGACTGCATGGTCATCTCTCACATACTCCTTTCAATGCTTTTCTCCAAGGTCAACACATAAATTGATTTTTCTTTAAGTCTGGATGTTCACTAAATTCTTTTTGTTTACGTTGATATTTATCTTTTCAGAGTCAGTTTACCTACAAGGAGTAGAATTTGGGATTCCACTGAATTTGCAGCCTGTTTTAGGACTACAGATAACCATTTTGTGGCAGCTAGTACATGATACAAATTCCACTTGGTTGTACGGAATCTTACACATTCATAATACAATCATATTCAGGTAAAAGAACAGCGAAAATGGAATCTATTTCTGCATAACCATGCAACGTTTGTCTCTTTGGGACGTCATGGCAGTATAGATGGCAATGCCATTTCCTAATAGTATTTTTCAAGTACCATTTGAGGTATTATTTTTAAAAATTATTTGCTTATTTAAGTCATCTCTATACCCAACGTGGGTCTTGAACTCACAACCCCGAGATCAAGAATCTTATATACTCTTCAGATTGAGCCCCAGCCAGGTGCCCCTATTTGAGGTATTCTTAAGGAATACTGTCCTTGACATTATATCACATGTAGGCTGCAAAAATCTTTTTACATACATCCCAAGCAATCTTGATACTGGAGTAGAGGGAAACAGTTCAAATTCAGGAAGAGCTCTGAACTTATATACATTCTGTGTCATATTAAAATTTTAAATTTGTATTGTATATTTATAGAATTTCAATTTAGGATGAATAAAGCCAGTGTTTCGTCTTCTTTCCAGATATCACTTTGAACTACTATATTTCTCTTTTCTGCAACGTGCTGAAAAAGTGGACCTGGGTCTCGACCCTTTTTTCTGAGACCAATGTTGTCTTCATGTTGAGGTCTGCAATTTAAATGCTAAGCATGTGCTCACTCAAAATAGTGCTGATTGGTGGTTAGGCTGAGACTAAGCAAGCTGTAAATTCAAAGGGGAAACATGCACTGATGATTTGGTGAAGGGGACTGTGGGTCTAGAAGTATCTACTAGCCCAGTGTTTTTTCCAGTCAACTGTCCCTCTTTAGGAGAAAGGCACCCATATTTAAGGCCTTGTTAATCTCACTATCCAAACACCACCACCACAATACACAAGTATGTAAAAGGGTGTGTGGATGTCCTTCATTCAACTTTTCAGGTTAACTCAATGTATATATATTTCCATGGGAAAATGAGGAAATGAAAAAGTCATTATTTCCTTAAAGGGAAAACCTAGGAAAAATAATTAAGGAGACTGGATGATAACGTCATTTGCTTTTACAAACCAAAAAAAAAAAAAGTTCACTTTTATTAAATTGCATTCAATGTCCGTTGCATTTTTCAACGTCCTCAATTCAGAAACTAGACTACCCAATTATTAGCAATGAATGTAGAAAAACAGGCATTTCCATTTTAATTTAATGTACACATTGCTGAAAAATCTTGTATGCTACATAATTGCATACTAAAAATAACAGGGCTTATGGGAAAAACAGGGATGGGACAGACCCCTGAAGATGTGTGCAACTTTGTAACTAAAACACTAAAACAGCAAAACTTGGTTCCTAGTGGGAGAGCTGGGGCAGCCCTGGGAACGCCCCCAGGAGCTGGAGGTTGCCTCAGGGGAGTTCAGGAACACCCAAACCCAAAGTGGAGCGGAGGTGGGCTATGAACACCAGGGTCAAGTAGCACCTGTAGAGAGCCCAGGCTTCAGGAAGGCCCCACTGGGGACAAAAATCCAGTGCGGACACTTGTTTTTCATTTTACCCCTTAGCTAACAGCTGGGCTGAGGGGTTGTGATTTTTCCTGTAATTCTGGCCATACTTGCTTGAAAAGCTACATAATTTCCATGTTATGGAGTCATCATTCTCTTTTATATGGGAGCTAATTAGTGTTAAATGCACAGTGGAGCAGAACGGACTGGGCCGCGGAGCCAAATCATGGCAAATTTTACCTATCACAGTTTCCATAGCTTTCTGGACCATTAATTCGGCAATTGACAGCATATAATATTCTTGCTTAATATTTTTGTCCCAAAGTATTATTTATCTCAAACAATATTTATGTTTTTGATAACATGTGTGATCTCCCACTTTAGAGTAAAAATAAAGTCCTCAGAGAATGGGACTAAGTTCTCACTTATATTTTCCCATTGTAGCAGATAATACATTATCTTGAACACGTGAGCAGATAAAAGATTCTTGTAGATTGATAAAATCTCCTGATTTAAAAATTAAGGTACATTTAAAGTCAATGCCACTGCTTCCTAATATAAAGAAGGAAATATATTCTGTTCAGAATTTTATGTCCAAAAGCAAGATTTGAACTTAAAAACTTAATTCATAAGCCATAATTGATAAAAAATAATGTTAGATACTAAATAAGAAATGTCTATAATTGGGAAAATAGGCATTTTTAAAAAACCACCTTGGTTACATCATAATTCAAGATTTAAAAGCCTACGGTATTTTTTTTTAAAGAAATCACCGAAAAAATATCTTTTTCCACTTAAAGTTGTAGAAGTACCAGTGTTTTAATTTTACATCATAGGAAGTCAAAAATTTTAAATAACACTAAATGCTTTAAATGGGAAACAAAAATTGGACACAAGTTTCTTCCCTTTAAGAGAACACAAGAATGTTGGTTTAAATTCTCTTTCAAGACTCTTAGGGTGACTAATTCCCAAATTTTGATGTTACACTTTTTGATTCATTTGTAAATGTTGACAAAAACAAGTCACATAAGCATTTAACTCGACTACGATGGATTAGTTAAAAAAAAAAAAGCTGCTAAGATGCTAAGATGCAGTTTTTCCTTTAAAAAAAATAGAGCTTCCAGGATGCATGAGTGGCTCAGTAGTTGTGCATGAGGGTGTGATCCCGGGGTCCTAGGATCAAGTCCCATATCAGGCTCCCTGCATGGAGCCTGCTTCTCCCTCTGCCTATGTCTCTGTCTCTCTCTCTCTGTATATCTCATGAATAAATAAATAAAATCTTTTAAAAAAATAGAGCTTCTTCCACATCCCTGGACCCATTGGTAGATCATGTGACTCTTGGTCTTGAGGTTGTAAGTTTGAGCCCCATGTTGGGTTCAGAGATTACTTAAAAATAAAATCTTACAAAAATAATAAAAAAGAATAAAAAGAAAACCTTCCTGTAGAAAACATCTTTCTACAAATTTATGTAGCGTTTTATGCAAGGTTAAATCTATTTTTATTTCGAGTATTGCAATATCTGATGATAAATTGCCTTACAATCAAATTATAAAAAATTCAGAAGATCTAATAATATCTGACTTTTGTCCCAGGCTAAGAAGAAACATGGTAATTAAAAAGAAATGCTTTTAAGAATTTTTGACTCTTAACAAATGAGTCTCATTTTGAAAAAATATACGCTTCATTATTCGTATTTTTCAATTTATGTCTTTTTAACAAATGCTATTTGTAAGTGGCAACTCAACCAAGTCTTCATTGCAGTCTGTACAATTACTCTAGGAATTGATAATCCAACATTCAAAGTTGATAGTTTAAGGGAGACTGTAATTAGCATAAAACAGAACATTCCTTTGAGTGCCATGGTCATATGCCACATGTCCAGGAAATGGGATATATATATATATGAAGCCTCATATGGACATCTTAAATGACATGGTTTTTAGATACTTTTTTTCTGTGAATCATTATATAATATTTGCTACTCATTTTGAAATAGGTGATGGCTCTACGCAGCAGGGTGTGTGTGACCTGAATATGTTTAAATGTGTGTGCAGATATCTACATATGCAAATCCTGGTAAAGTAGGACTAAAATTCCAGTTACACTTAGGCCATTACCATACATTATGTACGTATGCTCGTTCATTCATTAGAAGTTTCTACTTTGATCTTATCCCATTCTTTTATAATAAATCCTCAAAATTTCAAATGCTATATGGCAGCTTGGAAAGGATTTATTAGTCACAAATGTACTAACAAATGCATCACAACATAAAATATAGTACATTAAAACTAAAATGTAAGCAGCAGATAAGAATATAACCACTTTCAGTTATTGGTATGTAAAAAAATAATAACAGCAAACAT
Organism: Canis lupus baileyi; assembly: GCF_048164855.1. NCBI lineage: Eukaryota > Metazoa > Chordata > Mammalia > Carnivora > Canidae > Canis > Canis lupus. The sequence continues at coordinate 44,775,797 of NC_132850.1, read as the reverse complement.
GTAGAACATGCTTCCTGGTCTTTTGGACTTCAAATCCACCATGCTGAATGGATTTTTATAGGGCATATACTTGTTCATGACCTCCAGTGTTAAGAAATTCTGTCATGTTTGAAAACTAGTCCCTAGTGGAGCCTGTGTCCCTGTTAATAGCTGAAAGGTCAATGGAGCTGCTAAACAGTTTGTATTACTGTCAGGGTGGCCATGAAAACACCGCCTGCAGCAAGAGGACTTGGCAGCTGGGTCAACAGGCACTGTGGGGATTTATCAACCTAGGGGGGCCACTTGCATAAAACTTTGACTGATGAATTGGGACTAGACTGGCTTATTGGGCTAAAGCTTCTCTATTATGTGTGACTTTCTTTAGGATGGCAGAGCTGCCTGCTGGCTCCCTGAGACATATGTGAAGGATAAACAGAACTGATTTCCTCTTATGAAGTGATTTTTTGGAAAAAAAAAAAAAACACTCTTTAGCATCCAGTATAATAAGGAGTAGGATGAAGATATTAAGAAAAAAATAAACAAAAGGCAGTAAGTAGGGCCATGGAGGGGAAGAGTGGGGAGGAGGCTGGGGGGAGCTGTTTTTGATACTGGTCACACAGGAGTTTGAGGATACACGTTTCTGTAAAATGACCTCTCAAGCCAGGAATTTGCATTGTTAATTTATAGACCTCTTAAGGGAATGGTCTGTGTGACTTGGTTAGATTACAGATAAATGATATATCAAAATATAGTGAGACTGGGTACACAGTAATTAAATTAATATGATTAAGAATAATTTTGTTTTACAAATTCCTGGAGAAATAACCCTGGAAACGTTTCAAAAAAAAAAAAAAGCCATTTGGTGTAAGTTCATCTGATACAAAAATTAAAGAATCTTTGGCAGCAATGTGAAAAAAAAATTGTGTTCTATAAAAATAAAGCTTAGAAGGTACATAACTGTTAGAATTCTTTAATTTCTACCCCACAGGAGCATTTGTTCGATTCTGAAAAGATTTAATTAAGAACACGCATCCAGGACATGATTCGGACATTTGGAAACTAAGTATTAAGAGCTCTTGAAAGCTCCACAGATATTCTTACCCCAGTTTTGGAAAGACAACCTTAAAAGTTGAGAAACCACCTGAAAATAACTCTTGAATGCATAGAATGAATGCCAACAATATTAAAGAACTTACTATGTTTTAAGTGTATTATTTAATTATCTTCAAAAGCGCTCTGTGGAAATGAGGAAGGGGCAGAATGATCATCTGCAGTTTGCTCATCGGCAAAGAGCACAGTAGGGTGAAGTAACTTGATGCAGGGTCTCCCAGTAAGGAAGATTCCGGACACAAGACCAGTTGACTCCCTGTCCTTCCAGGATGCCCCTGTTCCTAGTCTTGATTAGTCTTAGATGGCACAAGTAAATGAAACTAAAATTACTGCCCACCTCTTGTGCTTACTAGAGCAGACAAGACCCAGGACTACAGACTTTTTGAGACCTAGTGAGTTGACTCAGCAAGCTGGATATTGGTATTGACTGGATCCTAACTGCACTCTCTCATGAGATGCAGCTGTTTTACCTTTGACAATATTCCTGAGGTGTTCAATATTCTAGCATGGAGGAAAATTTACTCCTTCTTTACTTTTTCCTTAAATGACTCCTAGGTTTTACTTAAGCCTTAGGAAAACCTGGTTGCAGTCTTACTGCATTTTCACTTTAAAAAATTATAAATAATGATATTTGAATTTTTAAAATATTTTATTTATTCATTCATGACAGGCACAGAGAGAGAGAGAGAGGCAGAGACACAGGCAGAGGGAGAAGCAGGCTCCGTGCAGGGAGCCTGACGTGGGACTCGATCCCAGGTCTCCAGGATCACACTCGGGGCTGAAAGCAGCGCTAAACCACTGGGTCACAGGGGCTGCCCCTTGATATTTGATTTTTATAAAAGGTTATCTTGCCACCCTTTTCTGAGATGGACACTCACTACAAAATGATTTTACACTCATATAAGTGATTATGTAACATATAACTTTAGACCAAATTGCCCTTACAGATTGAGGTGGTAATGCTGTAACCTAATCTACTTTTGCAAGAATGACTTCAGAATATTGCAGATGGTTTTTAAATTCCCTTGTCTTTTTTATATGTGAATGTGTGTGTGTATGTATGTGTGTATAAGGAAAAACAGAAAAAAAACATAAATCCTATGGTGAGAAAGAATGTCACTTCTATTACATGTAATATAGAATATAATTTTTTTAAGTAGGCTCCACACCAAGCATGGAGGCCAACATGGGGCTTGAACTCACAACCCCTGAGATCAAGACCTGAGCTGAGACCAAGAGTTTGATACTTAACCAACTGAGCCACCCAGGTGCCCCAACCACAAAAATTTTATGATTCTTTGTTATTCTCTTCCAGGACCATGAGTCAAGTGCTGTTTGAAAATAAGTGATTCTAAAGACAGTAGATCTAAAATACAATTAACCTAAGATTGAATTTGAGTTAGATTTTTGATATAACAAGAAATGTCTATAACAAGAAATGTCTTTTCAGTTGATGAGGCTCTTTCTTCAAATTCTCCCTCAAAAGTTTTGGAGAAACAGTTGGGCTCTGAAGCAGACATTCTGAACTCTGTTACGCTAGTAATTAGCTTGTGTTTCTAAAATAATCCTGTTCACATACACTAAAGTGTCTGCTTATATAAAACTTCAACTCATCTAGGGAGAAATACTATAATAATAAACGTTGGCATCCAAATTGAAACAGCATGAAGCTCCCAACAAATGTTTATGAAAACATTTGTTTTCTTATAGTCAGCTTCATTTTGAAATTTATGCCTATGCCTGTGTATGAGGACAGCATGTTTGGGACTGTTACTCCCCCCACCTTCTGAAAACCAAACACACATCTTAACCCTGGCCCCACACGTGACAGGACTCACCAGAAACAGGCACCATAATGAGAAGTCAGGCCTTTCAGGTATGTCACTCTGAGACCACCCTACTAGAGGAGGCCCCAAGATCACAAAGCCAAGGTCCCTTATGGAAACTCTGGTAATTAGACACTAATAATGGACTGAAGGTGTAAAATTCACCTCAATTCACCACCAGCAGACTAAACAATCCAGATGAAGAGAGAAAGATTTTGTGAGAAGACGGAAGAATTCATTCTAATACTACCAGGAAGCCTGTAAAAGCAGATCAACTTTGACAAACATAATGGACTAACGACCACTATTTGGAAAGGAAGAGCATTCGATCTGAGTAAAATCCCTAGCATTATTTTTCATCATGAGAATGCTGCTACTTTGTTTGATTTTTGTTTTAATATTGCCAACTTCAACCGCACAGAAGTGTCTGATATTTTTTTCATTCATTACTTTGCTTTTTACAAAGAGGGCATTCATTTCACACCCAAGGAGGAAAAGGTCTTCTACAAGGCATAGATGGGTACTTCTTTTTCTTTGGAGGAGAATTTGGATTGTTACATAGAGGAGGAATGTGATCAGGGTGTGACAGGTGAGTATATGGGATATGCCGAGAGACCGTGTAGAATTGATTACTCCTCTTTTTATTCTGTAGTACCAACACCAACTTACAGTTTTCTCAAGAAACATCATGTTTTGTGGTATGGGAAAAGGATGAAAATCTCTATTTTGTTAGTCTGTGATTTTTTTCCAGAAAAAAACATATGCTATGACTTATAAATAATATTTTTAAAGTGGAACTAAATTCATGCTTCTAGGAAGTTTTTTAGGTTATTAGAATTTATTCTTCTAAAAGAGACTTGAAATATGGGAATTTAAATATGCAAATAGGTTCACAAAGATAAGTTAGTACAGAGAGAATTTGAAATTCACAGCATGCTGTACCTACAGTCTGACAACAGGGGTGGTATCTGAGAACTTAGGTTTTGGTAACAGTCATTTCTAAGCTTATGACTAATACATTTTTGATAGTATATAATTTTAGCAGTTGCTGACAGTTCTGCCTTTATTCATGAAATATTCTAATTATGGTTCAAGATAATGCTGTTGTGACGGGCAAGTGGAAAGGAACAGGGGACCAAATGTATTTTTTGAAAGATTCAACATTCAAGTCTTCCTCTTGCTGAGGTAAATGAGGACATTTCTTCAGTTTCCATTTGTTCAGTCACAGAAGCCTGCATGAGAGCTGTGAGCTGCCAGACAGTTTTGAAATAAGGCTCAGATGTTGAACTGCCAAATAGCTTATCTTGATTACCTGATGAAAAAATCATACTAAACAGCTGTCACTTCTGCTAGTATGTTTCCAGTTTTCTGGAAAAAAGAGGAGGGTTTATTGTTTCCAAAATGAAAGCCGAAGCCACAGTCCTACATGTTAGGTCCTCCTCTGGAGTGTAACTGGGCTTGCTGATTCCACAAATAGAATTCGCTCCCTGATAGCACAAAGAATGACAGGAATATGTGGACACATTAAAGCTTTAGAGTCCAGCAGAGTCAAGTCTAGCCCTCACAGCCTGGAGTTGAGGGTCCTCCCAGGCAGCACTTGGCATACTGGCCAAGGCAGAAGCATTCATGTTGGTTGACTGGTAGTTACAATTCATTACCAATTTGAACACAGTAAAACAACTTGGAGAAACACTACTTGACTTAAAGGAATGTAAAGAGATCTCACCTTTTGGGATCTACAATTTTGTAGAGTTTTCCATTGTGAGTCTGGGTCATACTTTTACTACTCGACAGAATGTAAACTTCACCTGTGAAGACAGAAATACAGTATGTTAATCTATAGTATTATAAGGCCTTCCTTCCTATTGCCTAAACAGATATTTTATATAAATAGGTAGATGGGATATTTTACATTTATTTTTATATCTATTTATATATCTATGTATATATGTATGTGTAGGTGTATGCATATTTGTGTGTGTGTGTGTGTATCTGTATGCCTATGTATCTCTGTATATCCTCAGGAAATCACTTGCCTGAAGATGATGAGAGTTGCACAAGTCTGCCTTACAGTGCATCCAGAATCCAATCACTTCTTTCCACATCCTGTCCACTCCTATTCCAGAGCAAGGAGACATCCGTCCCTCCTGGATTAAGGCAGCAGCCTCCTAACTTATCTCCCTACTTCTACCCTTTTTCTTCTATGTTTAATTTCAATGTATCAGCTATAGAAATTCTTTCAGTCAGATCATTTAAGTTGGGTCATGCTCCTTTGTTTCAATACTTCCAATATCTCTTAGAGCAAAAGTAAGTCCTGACAGTGGCCTATGATGTCCTCCCTTATTGCTCTAACCTTATCTGCATTTTTTAAGGTAATCTCTATACCCAACATGGGGTTCAAACTCATAACCCTGAGATCAAGAGTTGGATGCTTCACTGACTGAGCCAGTCAGGCACCCCCATGTGGCTCTTAAGTAAAGCTAAAGAGTTTCACATTAAAGCCATAATTCAAGGAAGATATGTTTAATTTTAATTATAAAGTATACACAATGCTATAGCTTTTGGACACTAAGGATTGTATATGCTTCATTTGTTAGTTCTGCTCCCAACATAGTATTATGTGCAGATAGATGTTTGGATATTTTAACCAATGATGGTGACACTAACAGGATGATTGACAGTGAATCATTTGCAGTAAGGTCTGGGGAAATCAGAATGATTCAGTCACAACATCTAAATATTCATCTCTAACTCTGCCACAAACACTTTAATTCTCATTTATACTTTAAAACTAGAGTTTGCCAGTGAAATTTAAATTCTATAATAGAGGATTTCAGCGAGAAAGAGTATCTCTTGGTACTTTTGAGTGAGCTAGGAGATGTATCAAGGGAAAATTAATTGTAAATGTTTCGATTCTGGAATGAGAAAAAAAGGGATTGGAGTTCTCATCTTTAAGTCATTACAGTCCTATAGCTCTGAAATACACGCTAAGTCTCTTGTTAACCTAAATGAATGGCATGGAACTCTTCCTGATGAATTCTATATTTGATTAATAAAACCCAAACTGGACTTCTAGGGAAAATATTCTGATTTACATGGGAAACACAACTCTTCTTTTTTAACACCTAAAATTCATCCTAGAGGCGAAAGGAGCATAGTGGCCATGGTTTGTTTGGACGCTATTCTTTAGATTGAGTCATTATAAAAGCTACATTTATCTCTATAATTTAAAATTAGGAGGATTTTCACTCTGTGATAGCATTCCAATATCAGCTTCTTTTTGCTTATAAGCTGCATACATTTTCATAACACACCAGCAAATGTATGTTAACACAGATCATCATTCAGAAGATAACTTTTATTCTGTTGGAAAGCAGATCTACAAATTTAGCTTATCATGTACAAACTGCGTGCCTCGATGGACCAAAAAAAAAAAAAGTTTAGAAATAGAGGATAAGGTGAGGCTGAGATTATAACAAATTTTTTACTTATTCCAAGAGACATGGACAAGTGAAAATGCTTTCAGATAGAGAACAGAAACCAATGAGCTCAGATTTTCTAAAATATCAGTAGACATTTAAGATTTTCTCTTTTTAGGACTAAAAATTTCTTTTTTTGTTGCCTTCATTACAAACAACTGCTTTGTTAGTTTTATATTTTTGGAGTGGAAATAAGATTTAAAGACCCCCCCCCCCCCCCCCCCCCCCCAAGAAAGGTCATTGGGAGAGAATAGGTAGCTGGGCCGTCTCTAATCTCCATGGTAGGTCACCCTTGCTGCAGGTACACTGCCAGCAAATGGAGGATGAGATTGTTACACTTATTCTTCAGAACAAAACAAAGCCTCTTGGGCAAGGGAGTGAGAATGGAATTTCATAGAAATAGTGTGTACAGTACCTAATTCATCTTCTCCAAATCCCAATATGTGACCTGAAAAGTAACCTCTACAGGAACCACTGTTGCCGAGACAGAGTGGTTTTTCTTGCCATTGCTTGCTCACAGGACTTTGCTGGAGGGTTAAGAAATTCCTACAACAAAGAGATACCGTAAACTTACAATGAAAATAAGCTTTAGCTTAAAAAAAAACCACAATAAAATTCTTAAAATAAAACTCACAATGAATAATTGTGCCATAAACCTGGCTTCTAAAAGGAAAAATAAAATAGCCCATAATGTGTGCGAATACTGTGAAATTCTCATGTGGTGAGAAAGTACTTAAAGATGGTATTTTGTTTGGAGGGGGGCACTAAAAGTACCTGAGTATGAGAAAAGCCCTCCCCTTCATCCAGAGAATGATACTTCCTCTCCAGGACTAGACTCCATGCTGTGCTATTAATCAGAGAGAGGGACAGGGGGGAGATCATGGGGTCAGTAAACTTTTCTGGTTCCTTTTAGCGACCAAGCATATCAGCTCTGCCATATGCCTGAATGCCAGTGACTTGGGAAACAAGATTCATAATTTGGGTTTCATCACAGAGTTCCTGAAATCGTCCACAAAGTGACCTCGAAAAATTAGGCTAAGATTTAATTTTGTAGTTTTCTTATTGACAGAGACAAATTAAGTTCTCTAAAACTCCTGAAAGTCTGGCAAAAATAAAGGTTCTGAGCCTTCCATTTCCAAATAATTTGGAAAATATTCACACAACTCATGTATAACAATAGTTTTCAAATTACTCATTATCATGGTAAAATTATGTTAAGGATGAAGGGAAAAGCCTACATGATATGAAAAGTCCACCTGAAGACTTCTCTGCTCCAAAAAATTATTTTATGAACTTAATCAAATTTGTTTAAAGAGCATCTCTTAGGAAGTTCTTTAATTAAACTGTCATACATAATGAAACAATGAGAAAATAATAATCTTTATGGGTGTTCCAGACCTGACTCCCAAAGGGAGACAATCATTTAAATATTTTATGGTAGTGTGTCCACTCATCAATGGATATGTCATTTGATACATCAAATTGTGGTATCAGGAAACCTACCCATTACGATCTCCAAACACATAGCTTCCATACAGTCTTTCAGACTGGCAGCCTCGGTAAACAAATCCACCAACCAAAGGACCATTACTGAATGGCTTGAATTCTAAAAGTGATGGCTCACTTTCTGGAAAGAAATAAACACAACATTAGATCAAATGAAATATTTTTATGAAATAAAAGTAACACAGGCTCAGTAATATTATTATGGTAATTTACGTTAAATTTGAAATGTGTTCCATGATGAAATGTGTTCCATGATGAATACTTGTTATAGATATTTAATAAATATAATTGTCTGTGGCTAAAATAGTATGACATATAAAGAGCTTCCCTGTGCAGCTTATTGAAATGGGGATGCTCTGCAATGCTTGTTGTTAAAATTGCCACACATACCAAATTTTCAATAAAATTAGAATCTGAGTATTTTGGAAATCATGGTTATTTACTTAAGAACTAAAGTATTTTATTTTATTTTTTTTTAGTTTTTTAGTTTTTGAACTAAAATATTTTAAAAAATAATAATTTTGGGGCACCTGGATGGCTCAGTAGTTGAGCACCTGACTTTGGCTCAGAGTATGATCATAGGGTCCTGGGGGCCAGTCCCACACTGGGCTCCCTCAGCCTATGTCTCTGCCTCTCTCTCTGTCTCTCATGAATAAATAAATAAAATCTTAAAAAAATAATAATTGTTTTAATATTGATTTTTTGGTAGAAATGCTTCTGCATATGTTTAGTAAATTAAGCCAGACCTCTGTCAAGTCATATAAAATGTTTGAAAGTTCATATTTTAATGAAAATAAAAGTATAGTACATAAAAGTTCTTTGAACCACATTTGTATATTTTAAAATATCATCACTCAAGTAATATCTTCATTTAAACCATTTTAATAGTTTTGTTTATAGAGTTGTATGATTAACAATGTTATTGCAGCCATTCTTTTTAATTACATGTGTGTAGTCAAATATCTCAATCTTTCCACGCATGTCATTATATACTTGAATACATTTACACTAATTGCAATGGAAAAGATTGAAAGCCAGTTGCAAATTAATCTGAAAATTTATTATGTGCTTCATGTCAATAAGTCAGTATCAATAGGCAGTATTTTAGGCAAAAGCTTTTGTGGGAAGATGGTAATTTTGAGTAATTCTCCTTTCCCACGTGGTTATGGTGACTGTATTTTAAAAAGTAGAAAAGATTAAGTTTTAACTAGTTCACTGAAAGGCAGCATAACTGAATGGTGAAGGTCATGACCTCTGTAATGAGTCATCCTGGGTTCAAATCCAGGCCTTGCCACTTTGTGTTGTATGATAATTAGCCTCTCTGTGTCTCAGGTCCCTCATCTGTACAATGTGGCCAATAGCAGGACTCACTACACAGAGTTGTTTGGTGAATGCAATGGGTCAAGTTTATAAAGTTACTAGGGGGCTGGCATGTAGTAAGTCCTGTGGATGTGGTTATTTTGTTTTCTGCTTTATTGAAGTCAAGATGACAAAGAAAGTTGTAAAGTATTTAAAGTGTGCATCATGGCGATTTGATATATGTGTTTGCTGTGAGAGGACTCTGCGGATGTGTTTTGAAAACATAAATGTAACGTTATCAATAGTGTAGCCAGTTTCTGCTGAACCCCAATGAATGTGATCGAGAATTTAGTTTAATCTACAAATATAGCCAAAATTCCATCAAACCAGTGACTCATAAGATTTTTTTTCAAACCACATCATTCTTTGGTTTGGCTTTCAGAAGATGCACACACACACACACACACACACACACACACACACAAATACCTGAAAAAAAATTAAGTAAAATAACTGAATACCACTGAGCTAACACAGCTGCTTCATTCCTGGCGCTAAATAAATATCTGCATTGAATGAGTAAATAGAAGGAGCATTCAATTTAATAATCCTAATCTACTGTGTTCTCTGAATCATAATAATCTATATATTGCTTCCTCCAAAAGAAGTAAATAGGAAAACACCGAAAAATATTAAGCTTTTTGGCCTTCATTATGCAACTTGATTTTGTATATATATCTCTAAAACTCTTTAGGAACACCTGGGTGGCTCAGTGGTTGAGCATCTGCCTTTGGCTCCAGGCATGATCCCAGGTCAGAGGTCGATTCCCACATCAGGCTCTCTGCAAGAAGCCAGGTTCTCCCTCTATGTCTCTGCCTCTCTGTCTGTGTCTCTCATGAATAAATAAATAAAATCTTAAAAATAAAAATAATGTCTAAACATCCCATTTTCATGACATGGGTAAATAACAAGTCTATTAGGTTGTTTTCTCTAAAATAGCACCTTAAAAATTACATTCTTATTTGAAACACATAATTTTTCTAATTGCTGAGACTAGCATATTGGGTATTGAAAAAGTTCTTACCTTTAACTTGTTTTTTCCTCTGTATATAAGATGTGAAGACAAGTTCTCCTTCATGTATCAAATAAAGAGAACTTATTCATTTTGACTCTCAGATGAGCAAAATATAAACAGCTAATTTTTTAAGATCCATTAAATTTTTGGACCTACAGAGCTCACTTCAACCCATGGGAAAGGTAATTCCCCAAACTGAACTCTTGGGGCTTGTAAGTGTCACTGGACCTTTAGACTTGTGCAATTTAATCCCTTACCACTGTTAGGTCAGTGTTTTTATGCTTTCCCAAATTTTGCAGAAATCCTTTTCTCTTCAGTTAATATAGTAAAATAAAACAAAGCCCAAACTGAAGCCAAATCAACGAATTATGCTCTACTTACCATAATCTTTCCCTTTTATTATCTGTAGGATTCTGGCAGATGATCTGTTCTTTCCATTGGAGTCTGAACAAAGTATTGTTAAATTGATGTTTATATCAGTGGGGTGTCGATCCACAGCACATCTGCATAACACATGGGGGACATCCATGAATTCCTACCAGGGTTTTTTTCTAAACTCATACTGGAGATTCCTGACTTAGGAACCCTATTGTGGACTGGCAAGAACCTTGTAAGCTATTTCATTTGGATCCTCAACAGAAACATTCAGATTTTTTGTTTACTCTGCTGAAGCTAAATGACCTCTGGAGAATATTTCCTTATTTCCCTTGGTATCTCCCTCTAATATGAATGTGCACTGTGACTTAAAACATTTGTTGGTTTGTTATGAGGTATGAGAACCAGCAGCAGCAGCAGCAATTCACAGTTGCAACACACAAATCAGAATTAGTTTTGGCATTAGTTTTGTGTTTTTTACATGGGATTGCTATATTCTAAAGCTCAAGCTGCTCTAGCAAAGGAAAGAAAGTGAGCACTACAATTTAGAGAATAAAATAAAGCTGGTCCTCATGACCACTGCACTCTTCTACACTGACTTTGTTTTCATCTCACCTGCAATCTGGAGCTAGAATATTTCTATGACGTAAGCCATTGACTGTGAACTCCATGAGCACAGGGACCACTTCCAGCTTCTTTATCACTGTATTTTTGTTACCTAATTCAAACCCAGGAACATAAAACGGGTTCAATATTTGTTGGATGTTTAAGTTCATGAGGGAATGGGCATGTGAAGCTTGGGTTGGGGAAAAAATTAAGCTGTATAATATAATTTTTGAAGTTCTCACAAATGTGGAAAATAGTGTTAAATTGTTTTCAGGTTTCTCAACTTTGACATTATTGACATTTTGAGCCAGATAATTCTTTGAGCAGGGGACTGGAAGGTGGAGGAGAGGGGAGGTTCTGTAAGGAACACTAGGATGTTTAGCAGCACCTTTGGCCTCCAGCCACTAGATGTCAGTAGCCGAACCCCTCCAAAAATGTTTTTAGACCCTGCCAAATGTTCACTGGAGGCAAAATCAGGCCATTGGGAATCACTGTTTTAGATCAACAAAATACATTAATGACTTGACAACCAAACCAAACCATTTTGGGGCTATTAAATAAAATAGAAAAAAAAAAAAAAAAAAAAAACAACCTGAGAGTAAGTTCTGGATCTTAAAAGACGTTAAGAGTCATATGTAGCAATCATCTCAACAGTAACAACTACAAAACAAAAACTGTTACATCCAAATGATCCCATTCATAATAGGGAAACTATAAGCCTGACCTGCCAAAGATGAGTTAGTTGTTCTGTGGCAACAGTCCCTTTATTGTCCTCTTTAATTCAATGATTCACAGAGTACAATGCCTGGCAGGGAACATGACACAGACATGATGTGACTTAAGGTGGAATTAAATCCATACGGGGGGGCAGCCTGGGTGGCTCAGCGGTTTAGCACCTGCCTTCAGCCCAGGGTCTGATCCTGGAGACCCCGGATCGAGTCCCATGTCAGGCTCCCTGCATGGAGCCTGCTTCTCCCTTGCCTGTGTCTCTGCCTCTCTCTCTCTCTCTCTCTCTCTGTGTGTGTGTCTCTCATGAATAAAAAAATAAAATCTTAAAAAAAAGAAAAGAAAATATATAAAAAAAATAAATCCATACAGGGGGAGAAATTTTCCCTGTATTGTCTTTCTTGTAAAGATGGAGAAACCGAGACAAAAGAAGGTCTGACCTCTTTCTATCCAGAAAAGAGTAAATCTAGAAGAAAAGGCCAGGTCTCCCGAAGGTGGGGAAGCCATCAGTCCTAGCTCAGGATGAATATTATGGCCACTGTGAACCACCTGGCCCTTCTAACCTTTACTTTCTTATGGAAAAAAAGAGGTCAGACAGTGAAGCTTCTCTGTATGATACCATGTGGTGGGTACATGTCATTATGTATCTTTCCAAATCCATAGAGTGTACAACCTCCAGGCAGCCCTAAGGTAAACTCTGGACTTTGGGTGATAACGAAGTGTCAGTGTAGGTTCATCCATTGTAACAATGTCCCACTCCAGTGGTAGATGTTGCAAATGGGGAGGCTATGCCTGCGTGGGGGCCAGGTGGTCTATGGGAAATATCTAGGCCTTCTGTTCAATGCCAGCTACCACAGAGTCCTGCTGAGGGGCATAAATGAGATAATGGGGTAAGATACTTAGTACAGTACTCTGCACCCAAGTGCTTAATACAAGCCAGTTTTACTTTTAGCCAATAATTGTTTTAGTTTCCTTTCTGCTTTATTAAATCTTTCTCTGCTTGAAATACTCTTGGAGGGAGGCACGACTTCCCTTTAGCCCGCTGCTGCCAGCAGGTAAGACTCCACAGCACAGGCATCCCGCCACTTGCAAGACCTGTCAAGCGCCTCACCCTGTGTTTTTGCAGTGAGGGTCCAGGACCCCCGGGAAGGTTGCATGAAAACCCCAGTGAGATTGTGGTGACTCAGGCAGCTTCACTTCAAAGTGCTGCTTTGCGGTGGTATCTGTGAGTTCTGAGCTATAGGAATGGAATGTGACAGTTTCCTCCACATCCTGAACCCACCTTAAGTATTCCCTGTCGCACAGATTTTAAGATCTGCTGAGATGCCAAAAAGGAAATGAACTGTAGACTTGGACTTTGATGGAGGGGAGATGAAGGGCATGAGGGATTATAAAAATAAAAAGTTTGAGAAATACTCACCTTGCACATAGTGAACACTCAATAAACATTAAATAGCAATAATAACCTAGCCAGTAAATGAATGAATATGGCCAAATATCCCATAGTATGAATAAGAGACCACAGATTGAATCAAGCTTTCATCATAGAATTGCTATATTATGCTTCATAGCATTTTTAAGTGTACCCCAAATTTCTCACTCTATATACATCTTAGTATTCCTTTCTTTATAGTTCATTATAGTAAACAGTCCATATGAATTACTTTAGTATTTACCATTTTTTTAAGTGAAAATATGTTAACATTGGGCTCAACTCCTTACAAACTGACACTGATCATCATATATTAAGTGAAACTATGATAAGAACTATAATTTATTTAAAACTACCAGGTGTGTCAGGCCCTTTGTGCTTTACTTCTAGGTTTGTATTAAATCATTATAGCACCCTTACAAGATAGCTATTACCACCTCCAGTTAATGTATATGGAAATGGGGCACTTCTTGGTTTTGGCTCAGGGAGGGATGGAACCCCACGTGGGGCTCAGTGCTCAGTGTGGAATCTGTTTAAGATTCTCCCTTGACCTCTGCCCCTCCTCTCCTCTCTCTCAAATAAATAAATAAATGTTTTTAAAAACTAAACTTAAAAAATTACTGTGTATGGAAAATTTCATTTAGAAGGGTTTTTTTTTTTTAATTTTTATTTATTTATGATAGTTACAGAGAGAGAGAGAGGCAGAGACACAGGCAGAGAGAGAAGCAGGCTCCATGCACCGGGAGCCTGACGTGGGATTCGATCCTGGGTCTCCAGGATCGCGCCCTGGGCCAAAGGCAGGCGCCAAACCGCTGCGCCACCCAGGGATCCCCATTTAGAAGGGTTTAAGGAGAAAATTTAAAAGGTCTGTTATCTCTCTCAGTTTGAACAACTGAAGTCTTCATTACACGAGTCCAACAGTGTTGATCTAATAACACTCTAGAACCTTATGGCAATTTTTCTCCATGAATGTGTTCCTTTACATATGTCTACTCTGTCTCCTCAATCTGCTTCACACATTAATAGAAGAAAGAGTGTTCAGATAATGAGCTGGTGATTTTGGAGGCGCAGCCTTGGATGCCACCCATGGATGCTCCTCTTTCTTCTCCCAGTTCCCGAGGCCCGGCCTGTCTTTATGGCAGGCAAGAGGACGAGATTGCTTCTCACCTGCCTGGATCATGCAGGCCGTGTGCAAACACTTCTGGGGGCTGGTTGGTGCTGTTGAAATGCGGATTGCTCCTCGGTATGGAGTAAGGCACATTGCACATATCCGTGTCCACGTCCAGTCGGAGCACTGAACCTGTGAAATCACTGAGAAATTGTAGGACAACGTTCAGTGTGTTCTGCTTCCGTTATGTACTTCACCTAAACCGAAATGTGGGGAGTTGCTCTATGGTCAAAAGAATTCCCTCCCTCGAGACCGAAGTATTAATGCTACATCTTCCATATTGCGGGAAATGGAAGCAGGGGGAGTCTGGTTTCAGACAAGCGGCACACCGAGACGCAGCCCTCGGGGCCAGGCTGCAGCACCCTTACTGAGCCGCATCTTGCAGCTGCTCCACAGCCTTAGCCCATGCACGCAGGGTGGCAGCCCAAGGGCGCGGGGGCTGTGTGTATCTGGGGGCGCAGTGTAAACCTGGCCCCGGATAATGCACTTTACAACTCTGGCTACGAGGCCTTCCCAAAATACCCTCCAGCATACGACTGAATTCTTCTTCTCTACTTTACAAATGCACTCATAACCAAAGTTAAATATTTAACCAAGGCCACCTAATTCAAAGATAGGTTTTGTTTGTTTGGTTTGTTTCTTTCCCCAAAGACATTTCTTGACTGACTGGCTCTGACCCCTTTTCCCTGGCTGACTCTTAATATTTTAACATCATGGGGAGGGGAGGGGTGGTTTTTTTTTTTTTTTTTTTTTTTTTTTTTTTTTTTTTTTTACCTTAACCCATCCATTTCTTCCATATCATCCAGCGTGATCATTCCGTCACCAAGAATGACGTATAAAAAGCCCTCCGGGCCAAAGAGCAGTTGCCCTCCTAGATGCTTCCGGTGGAGTTCTGCGACTTCAAGAAATACTCTGGCTGTTCTCAAATCAACTTGATGGGGATTTTTTCTACATTGTGATGAGGAAGCAACACCATAATTGTTAAAGATGGAACATGAGCCCACCAGAAAGTAAATGGTACACAAATAGGGGAGCAGACACTTGGCATGTAAATTAGGAAACATACACTTGAAATGGATCTAATAAAAATTACCGATAAATGACATTATTTTTTGTTTCAGAAGTAGCATGTAGGCTGAAAGAGCATTGAGTGCCAAAGCTACCATTTCTCTCAATTCTCCTTAAGTACACATGTGCGGTTTTCAGCAAGATGGGGATTGTGGTTTAATTACTGTCACCTTCACGTCTAAAATAATTAGGAAGAGATCATGAGAAAATACGGTTGAAGAATATTTATGCCGCAGGGCATTTTAGTGATACCTGGATACTGTGTATTCCACAACTCGAAGAATGTGGTCATGAGGCCCGATAGCCCACCGTTCTTGGTTGGTGGTATAAGACACATACAGCTTTCCATTTTTCTTGTAATTGGGATGGAATGCAAGGCTTAGCAGACCTCTTTCATCTCCTCCCTGCAGTCAAATGAAAAACAAAGAATTGTGAAGTTAATTATGTTCTTTATTGTGTTTCAACTGGAACCCCAAAAGAGTCTTTCTTTCTTTCTTCTGGATAATCTTTGCCCAAACTCTTTTCTTCCTGGGCTACTGCACAAAAAAGGATTATAAAACATTTCACTTTGTAGCACTCCTTAAGGGTTAGAACAGGACAATTGTCTTGTGTGGTTATCTGTGCACAAGACCCTTACACCACTTTTGTCAAGTGATTTGTGTATGCAATCTTGGGAAGCTAGGAAGACAAATTTAAGTGCTGTGAAGAATTCTTTGCTGGGTTACTAGGTTGCTTGTAGTTCATAGAATACAAATAAAAAGGTTCATAATCAGCAGTCACTTCTAATCCAAGTCTCCCAAACCTAAAACACAGTGTGGGCTGCCAACTCCCACTGTCTTGGCAATATGTTTAGAAAACAGTTAAATTGCTTGTGTAATATGTAAACCTTTGTTTTACCCTGGAGGCATCTACATCAGTTGTCACAACGGTGGTGGTCTGTTCATCATAACTAGGTAATAAGCAGCCTTGGCCCATCTACATAGGAATGAGGTATTTTTACGTGTGTCTTTCACAGCATAGAGCTTTCTTTATAGAAGGATGGAGAAATAGGAGGAGAGCTAAAAACCAGGGCTGGCACGGGGGTGAGAGAAATACCAGAGAGGAAAGGGGACACTAGGAAATAAAAGAAAGATTCCCAAACAACTTTCTTTGTTATTGTATGAATGTCAAGGATTGTATACATTAGGCATGCCAAATGCTGTAACAATTAAAACATCATCATGTTCTTAAACAGAAAGGCATTTTATCTTTATTTTCTGCTAACTCAGCTAGATGAAACTCAATATGGTTGTAGCATTTGTTTTATCCCACAAGTAGTCTAAGAATTTCTATCATGAAATTAAAGTATCTGAAATTATCCAGATCAGAGACTAAAAGTTCAAATTCTAGTGAATCAGGGAGCGCTTTCTCTGTAGTCTGAGGAATTATCCAAACTGGTGAAAAACGTGACATGGAAACTGTATGAAGCAACTGCTGCTAGTACATCACTTTGCCCAGGGGATTTCATTACACACCACATCTCCTGTGGCCAACAGCTGGAACTTACCCTCAGAAGTCTTACAGGAGGGCAATAATCTCCAAACCCTGCGACTTCCTCACAGGGTATACTCAGTAATGGAAGCACCCTTATGCTCTTCTCTCCCCAGAAGAGCATGCATTACTACCAAAGCAAAGAGCTGTGCGTGGTTTGGATTCTATATGGATTGAAGAGTTTGAAGTTTTAGGCGTAAAAGCTCACTTTAAGTAAACATCGTTTGATTTATCTCTTGGATTAGATAAAAACTGCTTCAGATATATGCCATACAAAGTGGAAACAACCAAATTTTAAGAGTGTATAAATACTAAAGTGGATGCAAATCTCCCAGTACTACTACCAAAGCATTATTCAAACGTCAAAAAAGTCAACCTCTCCATTTGTATGTCATAATATGCATAGTATGAATTTCAATCAAAACAATCTCATTGATGGGTATAGATCTAATGACTATGATTAATGAAAAATGAACCTCTATTTTTCAGGTCATTTTATAGTGATTTTAATATTGATTGGATGTTATTTTTTTATATCTTCATTAAACAAGTATCTTATCTTATGAGACAATGAAAGCTGGAATGCATAACTAAGGACTGCTTGCAGAAAAGCACATTTAAACCTCTTTGGCGAATGGATAAGAAAGCTGGGGGGTGGGATTTAGTTTGTGATTAATTCCTCTTCCGAATGTATTTCACTTTAAAAGCTGTGAGTGCAGGGTAAGTACTTTATGCCTACTTCACAAATATTTGTGTTCCACTATAAGAAGCTTTTGCTTAAAGTAGTTCTTTTGTAGTTTTTAAGCAAATCATCTGAAATAGAATTTGAGTTGGAGAGCAACATGGCTTAAAACTGTGCTAACTGCTTCTCAGGAATTAGGAACGTAGAATTCATGCACTGTAGAAAGATGGGGAAAGATATTTAAATGAATCCACAAGTGACAGAAGACAATTATTCACTTTAGAGATTCACCTATCCAATGAATGAATTTTGGGGCATCAGTGGCATTTATTGAAGTGCCAAATATGGAAACAGAATGAGATATTTGGATGACAAGAAAATAAATTTAAAACACAATTTTAAAAAGCCCATAATTCTGAAATTTTTAGCTTGTACGTTTTGTTTAATTGTTACATATGATTTCACATTTTTAAACTTAACTTCCAGGTACAAGGTAGTGATCTGGTTGGCTTAGATATAGGACTAATGACTCTTAAGTTATTCCTGAGAAATACTTTCATAACTATATTGATAAAAAATGTAATGTATTATATAAATATGCTAGAGTGTCTTTCAAAATTGGCTTTGTAAACTACATGGTATAACATGACTCAGGGGTTGAGAAGGGGGGATATACCACCAATGTCAGGAGTATCTATAGACTCACATTTAGCTTGAATTGGGTCTTCAGAGTTACATTGTCTATTTGAAGTATATGACTGACGAATCATGATTTACCTCTCAAATGCAAACCCATCTTTGAGGTGTGGGCCATTTTTCAAGATCTATATGGAGAAATATGTTGATTGAGCTTAAAGGTTTAATTTTGGAGCAGCATCTATTAGAGGCTACAATACCAGAAACACTGTCAGACATTTGAGGCCTTCAGGGCTCTCTGGCTGCTTCAACTAGTCTTCACCAGAAAACTGCCCAGCCTGAAATCTTGAGCATTGGTGCCTAGAGGCATGGCAGGCCAACAGAAACCAGCTTTCCAGGCTCAGGGGAAAGCCCTGCACTAATGTTATTGACTCTTCTTCTTCTCTACCCTTTCCCCTCAATTATGTGTAGCTTTATGGAATGAAAATCATGGATTCCTTCCAGAAATGTCAAATTATCAAATTGTTTCTAGTGAGCATCTGGGGAGAATGAATCTCTAGTGATTAGTTTAGCCAAGCTGGCAAAAATGGGAAAAAACAATTAATAGAATGGCAAATGGAAAAGTCATGGTCCAGGGAACCATTCCTTTCAAAAAGATATTAACTTCTAACATTATACTTTTGGAAACATTAACTAATGTCCAAAATGCTTATCCTGACTTATGTGAAAAACAGTGATTTATCAAAACATTCATATTATACTCTGTAATTCATTATTAATACTGAATCCTTGATGTGCATATTATGCTTCTGAGAATGTATGTATGGTAGAGATGGGCAACAGGTAATTTACAAATAATGCGTTAGGGTTTCCTCAGTTTGAGAGTAATGCTTTTTTTTTTTTTTTTTTAAGTTTACTGACTGAAATGTCACCCAGGCATCATAAGGCCACCTACCACAGGACCCTTTCTTCCCTTTGCTCAGCTTTCTCAAACTGCATCAACTTCTGGGCAGTGCCATGCCAAGCTCAAATGATTTTTAAAAATCAAGTAGTTGAACGATTTGAAAATAATGTCCCTGTAGACTTTAAATTGACCCATGTTTCAGAGTAAACCATAAAACCCTCCTAGAGACTTTAAATAATTAATTAACTGCCATTCTAGTTATCATTCAGCTTTCAGGAGTAATTTCACATGGTCAACAGAAAAGAAACAAAAGCCCCAAAGAAAGAGTATTGATGACTTCGATGTGAATACAAGATCAGATTCTGTCCTTTAGTTTTGGGACCAACTCTTCCCTGAGGAACACATCAAAGTTCTAACCAACTGACCAAAAATATTCTTCTTTGAAGACAATGGAGGGATCCATTAGAAAAAGAGACATAATAGTAAAATGATTATATAATATACATGATATATAATACATAGAATATTTATATTATATATATAATTATTCTTTTTAAGATAAATTGTAGGCATAATCATTCATTATAATTTTTAAGGAAAATACTCTCTTCATACTTCCAATGTAGTTAGTTAATTTTTTTCTGATTTCAATCTTTAAAATGTGCTTTAATTTTTTTCAGGGAATGCTGACTTCTATATTTTACCAGACAAGACTGGGCAGCCCTGAACGAGAAGCATCATTTCTCTCTCTCTTTTTTTTTTTTAAAGATTTTATTTATTTATTCATGAGAGACACAGAGAGGCAGAGACAGGCAGAGGGAGAAGCAGGCTCCTCACAGAGACCCCGATGTGGGACTTGATCCCGGGACTCTGGGATCACGTCCTGAACCAAAGGCAGACACCCAACTGCTGAGCCACCCAAGCATCCCATCGTTTCTCATTTCTACACAGTTTTTCTTAGTGACCCTTTGCAAATGACTAACTTCAAGTTTGGAGTCTACAGAATGGCCTTACGGTATTGAGAAAGCAATGAAATGTAAATTAAACTAATGCAGTGCTAAGCTCAAGATGTACCTTGTTATATATAGTGTTCATAAAAAAAAGTTTGTATTTGACATTCACTCAACAAATATTTATTAAATACCTACTATGTGTTAGGCATTATGCTTTGTACCAGGGATAAGACAAAACAATTGGTAAGAACCAATCTCTATCCTTCAGAAGCTAATAGTATATATGAAAACAAATAACAAAGTCAGATAACATAGTAAGTTTTTAGTTGTTTCACTCATCATACTTTGTGCTGCTGATTTTTGGGTGCGAGGTTGGGAGAGAGTTAAACGTTGCTACATGGTTAGATAGACAAGTGCATGGCCCAAAAAACAAGTAGTAAACGGAATTTATATTCTGGGAAATTTTGGACACACAGGCTAATTAGCATATTAGCACCCAAAGTTTCTCCACTCTAAAACTTGGTAAGAAAAAAGCTTGGTTTTATGAAATCTAAATTACATGAAGAATATTAGGTAGAGTTTCTGCGAACAGTAAGATCATCTTCCAGTTTATTTTATGCATAGGACACAGATATGAATCAAGACCTTGAGTCGAATTGGTGTTCTCTTAATAAGGAAGGAGTTTCTGACAATTAATATAAGAAGAGAATGGTGATATTTTTAAAATTTTCTATAAAAAATATACTTTTTTTTAGGAGGCAGGTTTCCCTTATTGTCATTCATGTATCTACAGTTTGTTGTCACACACCAGGAAAGGAACAAGAGAACTTGGAAATCAATGTGGGCTCCTCCTCATGCAAAAAACATTGCTTCTCTTAGACTAGAAATTTTTGCTATTCAGAAATGAGAAATAGGTTTGTCTGAGAATTGTTAGTTCAAAGACAATACCAGATGTATTCATTTTTTGTTGTTGCTGTAAAAAAATTACCACTAAGTGGCTTGAAACAACACAAATCTATTATCTTAAAATCTGTAGGTTAGCATCCAACATGGGTCTCACTGGGCTAAAATAAATGTGTCAGTAGGGCTGTGTTTCTCTCTGGAGGCTCTAGAGGATAATCCATTTCCTCTTCCTGTCCAGCTTCTTAGAAGCCATCTGGCTTGGTTTTGTCCTCCTCCCTCTGTCTTCAAAGCCAGTAATGGGGATGAATCCTCCTATGGCACCACTCAGACCTCCTCTGCTTTTTCTTCCACTTTTAAGAATTTATGATGCCACTGGCCTACCCAGATAATCCAGGATAATCTCCCTAGGTGTGGTCTAGCAATTCAACACCATTGCAACCTTAATTCCCCTTTGCTATGCAAAGTAACATATTCTAGGGATTAGAATGAGGACATCTTTTGGAGAGGGACATTATTCTGCCTACTACATGGATATTTTAATCTGTTTTTAAAAAAGAATCAAAAGAATTTATGACCTGAGCCGTCTTGGCCATGCCCTACTGGGAGCATCCTGAAAGAGGAGACAAGTGAAGTTCATCTATAAATTCACAGAGAGATACTTAAGGGAAGCTTTGTCACAGCAAGCACTCTTTTACTGTCAGTGATGAAAGGGCAACCACCACCCTTCAAAATGAAGTAAGAACACCTTTCAGAATTGAGGAGGAGGAGAAAGAGAAGACTGTCAGGTAACATATGGACATACATGAACTCAATCATGAGCAATACTACTGTGTCAATCACAGGATGCAAAGAAGGCAAAAATTAAATGTAGACAAACCACTTCTACTAACTAGAGGATTTTAAGCTCACTATACCTGTATTACTTTGTTTTGTTCATAAGTTTCGAAACATCCTATAGAGCATTAATTTCTTCACAACTCCTGGGAAAAATGAGAAGCAATGCTTTTCAGTAGTTCCAAAAGTGTAACTTGGTCTCAGAAGGAGTCAATTCCCTGAGGATCCTGGGTTAGTTTATGGGAGGGCCTGCATCATTTGGTTCTATGGTATAATGAAAAATATATTTGTGGTCTTTGTCCTGGGTTCCTGGCTTGGAGCTCCTAAAACCCCTGGAATTTCCTGAGTGACAGGAGTATCTTTTGTTATTCACAATAAACCCCTGTCAACCTTACCTGAGTCTTGGCAGACTTGGCAGTCACTTGAAGTGACTCTTGGCAGGCCCCTGGAGAGCTTCAGAATGAGGGCTGATAGCCAGAGGAACCAAAAAATGTGATTTGTGGATTGTAACTTTGAACCCCCACCCCTGCCAATCTCCAGGGAAGGAAGAGAAACAGAAAGTTGAGTTCAATTATCAGTGCATAGGATTTAACCAGTCACATCTAATGAGTTAATCAGTCAAACATAATAAAGCCTCCCTAAAACCCCTAAACAACAGAGTTTAGACAGCCTCATGGTTGGTTAACATAATAAGGTGCTGGGAGGGTGGTGTGAAGCTCCACGTCCCCTTCCCCCATACCTTGCCAGATGCATCAATTCCATCTGGCTATTCTTGAGTTGTAGACTTAATAATAAACCAGTAATTGTAATTAAAGCAATTTCCTGAGTTCTGTGGGGTTTATGGGAGGCTTACGGGAACCCCTGAATTTGTAGTCACCTGAGTAGAAATGTGGGCAGCCTGGGCACCCTCTGTGCAACTGGTCCCAGAAGTGGAGGCAGTCTTGTGGTACTGAGTCTTGTGGTACTGAGCCCTTAATCAGCAATCTCTAGGCTAACTCTGGCTAGTTAGCATCAGAGCTGAAATTGATGGACACCCAGTTGGTGTTGGACACAACTGGCTGGTGTGAGAAAAAAAACTCTCTCCCCTGCTGTCAGAAAATACTCCAGAAAAAAATCTGAGAGGTTTATTAGCCCATCCTCCTTCCTGGGGAGAAGGAGAGCTTGATCAACTCTATCAAAGAAACTGAAGTTAAAGAGTACTTGGGAAAAATTTGGTAGTTTTCCTGTCATACATATCTTACTTGGAAATTAACATTTTTATAAATTAAAAGAAATTAACATTTTATTATCCACTCTTTTGGCTTTTCTTACCTTTATTATTCTCTGAGAATGAAACAAGCCAGAATATAGTGAGGGCCAATTATAATAGTACTTGTTTTCTTCTTGTTAAAATTGCCTCTATTTTTCCAGGTTTGGCTTTTCTTTTAGATACATCTTTAACTTACTCCAATTATTCTCTTCATTTCTTGATAACTGAATGCTCTTCAAAGCACTGTCTTGTCTCTTCAAGGCCTCATTTTTGCCTAATTATATTCACCCACTCTTCTAGTTCTTCAAGAACCTATATACAATTTTCAAATTCTTGCAGTACCCAAGCTCACCTCTACCACACTCCCCTGACAAAGAGATCTGTCCTGCTTCAAAGGAAGTTGGAGAGCTGTTGCTGGACACCCAACAATTCGGAATTTTTAGGAAGTATTTTATGAAGTGTATGATTTCTGTTATGTAGCAATTGGTCCATGTCAAATCTGTGTTTAGGACTCTACATTTTATCTTCTGATGCAAATGCAAAAACAGACTTGAAAAGTACAAATGGCAGCTATTGTGGATGAAAATCACTAGACCTCTAGCTTCCCTCAACAATTCTCTTCTCCACTCTTTTTAAACATAAGCCATATAGATCAGTCATGCTGGGTTTAAGTTATGACCTACACAGAATAAAGTTATTAGAAGTGGTTCTTTTCTAGAAATCCAGCTTCCCAGTTGCTCCTTATCCCAAATACTAATGTTCTCTTGATAATTCACATGTATGGGGAAAAACATAAACATACTCATTTACATACTTAAAAACTATTATGGCCATAATAGTACATGTATATATATATATTTGATTTATTTTCCATAAACTTTCTATTTGTCAGATGGAATGAAATCTCATATTTCTATCTTCCCCTAAGCTTTTTACCTATTTGAACTGTGGTTTTTGATATAGTATGGCATATTAGATAGTGGACTGACTTGGACCTTTTCCTTTGTCCAGGCAGTGTTGAGCTGCCATAGAACCTGTAATAGATGCTGCGCAAGGAATCCAGTATGATACCAGGGAATGGCTTGAACACTGGGGACTATTTGTTTCAAAATGTGTCAAAGGATAGTAATATCTGTGATATTCCAAATTTCAGTTTTCCAAAACATCTTCTCTAAAGGAAAAAAAATGCTTCATTAAAATTGTGTGAAACACCTATTGGAAATAGCAAAATAATAAAACTACAAAAAGTATAAATTCTCAAAAGCAAAATACTGGCCTTAAACACTTTTTGAAGAAAGAAAATTTATAGAGATGTTGGAAGCATCTAGAGAAAGCAAAGCTTTTATGCTATGTGTTTAGGTGACATAAAAATAAATTAAGAGTTTGACAAAAACTGTAAGAATATTCATGGGAATTAAAAATGAATAAAAAAGATAATTTAGAAAAGTTTTGTAGCTACACTAAACTTTGCTATTACAACTTAGAGGCTTAATACTCATTAGACCTTACATTTGAAAAAGTATACATTTCTTGACCAAACTGTAAATGGATAAAATATTGGGCAGCCACCTTGTTAGACACAGCAAAATGTCAGATATGTAAATTAGGAACTAGATCATTCTCCACTAGCCTGTAAGCTTCCTGAAGGCAGGGATTTCTGGTCTTTCTGGTATCTTATGAAGAATTTTATCCAGAGTCGAAGCCTTGTTCTAAAAGATAACTACTGAATTCTTACTATGTGCCTGAGACCACGCTAAGTAATTTGCAAGCATTATCTTGCTTAAACTTTATAAAAACTTTAGATTTTAACACTATTTTGTCATTGTCTTTATTTTCTGGATAAGGATGCAGAGGCATAGAGGAATTGAGTAACTAGCCCAAAATGAACAATCAGAAGTGGCAAAGCAGAGACTGTCTGTGATTGGAGGACAAATAATGTAAACTATTATGTTACACTGCCCCACCAACTATTTCCTAAATGAAGAAATGAACAAACAATGGATAGATTGTATTTCTTCATCAGTACCCATTGTTCATGGCTTGAGGCATGACTGAAATGGTCTTAACTTTCCAAAGCTTTATGAGGGAATAAAATGAAGATTATATATCAGTTATTTTAACACAAATGTTAACCTGGTTTTAGGGCAATGTGCTGATAAATTGACTATCTGGAAAAAAAAAATTCCTGATTTGTGTATATTTCCATGGTGTGAGTACTCCCACCGTGGCCCATTTCAAACTGGCAACTTGATGTCACTGACTGGTATGTGAAGAGATGAACACAATTAGCTCCCAATGACTACCATTGTTGAATACTTCTATTCTCCTTCAAATCTCTTTTATTATTTCACTCCATTATATTGTGCTTTCTATTTTTTCCTGCTTTAAAATTTTAATTTACCTGTCCCTTTCAATGTGAAGCACCCAAATATTTTTGTGAGTTAAGCAGGGGTTTAAAATAACTAAATACATCATTATTTAAACATGAGGGAGGAGGTATTTCTTACTGGATTTTTATTCATTTTATTTTTCATTTATTATTCTTCTTACTGGATTTTTAAATGAAACATACATAAAAACTAACATACCACCAAAAAATAGAGCAGAACACTCAAGAATCCTTTCAAGGCGTTTACTTGGTTATTTAATGGGGCAAGTAAAAACTTTTTAGTAAATATCTTTCCTCCCTCTCAGAAGGTTGCTTTAGATAATCAAAGAATGTAAAATAACTTTGTAAATTCCAACAGGCCCTTTGAATAAAAAAAAGCTACTCCAAATAGATAGAGGTCAGAGCCATCCTCAAATTCAACGGGCCCGTAAAATAGTGAAGATTTTAGAAGGTAATGTTATTTTGAAACACAGAATGTGTTTTATTTTAATCGGATGAGGAATACATTTAAATTATGTACAAGAAGTATTATCTTGCTGCCTACCATTCAAAGAACTTTCAGACTTCAGAAAATTACAGGAATGGAAAGGCACATTTATACTTATATTTAGCACCAAGCTCAGCACATAGTTTTGATAAAGATCATTCCACATCTTTTCAAATGATTTAGATAGTATTTATTACCAACGGCTTATTAATAAATGATTTGCAAGACTGGAGGTAACCTGATTTTATCTTTGAGTTGAAACATACATACTTTGGCCACTGTGGAATTATTATAATTATTTTTTTTTCTTAGTTAAAAAAATACATATAGTATTCATATACTCTAAAGTTAAACATAGAGTGAATTTTTAGAAGTCAAGTCCAACATTTGAGTGTTCTCTAATGATACTGATGCAAATCACAAGCATCTCTCCTCTATACTAAAAACAAACTATATCTAAAAATACACTTCCAAGATTTATGACAAACACAAATGCATTCTTGATATTGACAAACAGCTGTGACAGTGACCTCAGAGCAATATTGAATAGTACAACACATTTATCTGAATAAAAGATACTGAATTTAGATTCAAATTTGCATATCCAATTAAAGTAAGGGAGAATTTAAGATTATTCAAAAAGTGTATTAGACAATGCACATCCATTCAAAAATATTCATATGCCCAAAGATTAGGTGATGCTATAGGATAAAGGAAATATTTATGTTTGGGGAGTTTCATTTTTCCATCTCATACTCTCTCAAAGATTCCTTTATAGGATCATTCTTAAATATATTATTTTTAAAAATTATTAAGTTGGTAAGTATTGGCAAATCTTGTTAGTAATTTCTACAAAGCCCCCAAATTTATTTTACTTAATGAGTAGGAAAAAGTAGATGTCCTTCTATTGTCTTGCAGCTTGGAAATTGTTTCTTTTTTTTTTTTTTTTTTAATTTTATTTATTTATGATAGGCACACAGTGAGAGAGAGAGAGGCAGAGAGACACAGGCAGAGGGAGAAGCAGGCTCCATGCACCGGAAGCCCGACGTGGGATTTGATCCCGGATCTCCAGGATCGCGCCCTGGGCCAAAGGCAGGCGCTAAACCGCTGCGCCACCCAGGGATCCCTTGGAAATTGTTTCTTAGAATGACTTGGTCTATGATAATGAAGAATAATTTTCATTTTATTAATTAAGGTCTTAAGAAAATTAATAGTTCTTATGTTTGTAAGAATGAAAGTAAATTTTTATGGAATTATTAGGAATATTAAATGTTTAATTGGAAAACTTATGAAATAAAATGGACTAATACAAACTCCCCATCCTTAAAGCTAAAATCTTTGAGGCATAAAGTCTGACCATTTTGTTTTAAACATTAAACCTAGAAATATAAAGCATGCTTCCTTGATAGTTTTATCTGGTCTATGCCTTTGTAGTTTGAGAAGTCCTTTTTGTCCTGTCAGAAAATGGAAGATTCAGGGTCCTTTCAATAAAAGAAAATCACAATATTAAAAATAAATGCTTAACTACAGGAAAAGGTACAAAGTTGTTTTTAATGAATTTGACCTCTTGCTTTTATCAAATTTGTTGTTTATGATGTGTGGCTAATATGGTGGTCATGCAGCTAAAAGCATTATCCTCACATCATTATATAGAAATATAACACTCGGATTCTTGAGTTTCATAGCCATGTTTCACTGCTTTTGGCCATTATATATTTCCTATTGTTACTCTAAGAACTCAAATTGACTTATATGAGAACAAACATTAAACGATTAAGTAAGATTATTGCTTTGAAAAGAGACCTTGAAAAAACCCCCAACCATTTAGACCACCAAGGAACACTAATAAATTTAAGAAAATATGAGGTTTCTTCTATGTGACTTCTCTTCAAAAGTTATGCAATAGATTACTGCAACCTCAAGGTCATATAAAAATTATGGTACTTTAAAAATTTTTTTCTGAGTAGGGTTTGTATTCACATGATTTATATGTCAATTAAACTCACAATTTATCAAAATGGCAAAATCAAATTCTTTGAATTGTTGATACTTTTATTAATTACTATCTTGCAAAATGATCAAATGCAGAATTTTGGCAACACTAAAAGACTAAAAAGTGATCAATTAAAACATTTTTATATTGAAAAACCATCCTTATTTCAAAGTATCATTAGCTTCAAATCAACATTTAGAAAACAAACTTTTGCTATGTGTCAGATATCCAAATTCAGCAGCTCTTTTTGGTGTTTGACATATTACATATCTATACTAATTCTGAATAAAAGCAATTGATATATACTTCTGAAAAATGCATCCTTAATGTTAAATTATGTAACAATTTAAAATATAAATTTTTGCAGTCCCATGTTTTCTGTAATCAGGAAAGTATGATACTATTTCATTGGGATGGAATAAGTGTGGAACCATATATTATAATATATAGATACGTATAATATACATAGATACTTATAGGTATCCAAAAAATCTGAAGTCCACATTAAAAGACAGGAAGCCAATTATAAAATCATGAAGGAAGACTAAAGGGAGGGCTTGGATATCCTAAGTTCAGAAAAGAAAAAAAAAAAATCTGCGAACGCATACACATACATGAAGAACAATGCATGTTATTGCCTCAAACATATGAAGACCAATCTTAAGGAGGACAATGTCTGTCTGTCCCCCTTTTCCATGCAAGTGTCACAGTAGGGCAGTGTTCCATGCAAACGAAGCTCTGTTCTCTACAATTCTTAATACAATGACAAATTTACTTTAAATATCTATGATAATATAACTTTGGGCCAAAAGACAGAATTTGGGGAAACTTCTGATATTCAAACTGCATAAGATAATGTTCTTAGTGAACTGAGGTAAGAGCCAAGGAGTGAAAGACAGATGAGAGTTTTTTAATGTTTAGAATTCAACATATGTAGCAATTTGGACAAAACTGATGGCATGCAAATGCTTCCCATTTTAATGCACAGAATCCCCATGCAAAGAAACGTTTCTGGTTCTAAATCAAATGAAGTGTTTATAAAGGTTCCACCTTCCTGACTGGCGGCATCCACTCTCTTCAATACCTGTAATGTCATTACCACTTATCCTCACTTACTGCCCAGCCCTTGCTGAGATTCCCAGCACCCCATTCAGTCATCAGGGGTAAATATGGTAAGCCAGTTGCTTCCATGTCATGGTGCATCAAATTCCTACTCATTCGTGTTTAAGAGCATGAGCTCAGGGGTTCAGATTGCCTGGGTTTGTAACTTGGCTGCTTCACTTGTTAGCTTTTTGACTTAACCTCTCTGTGTCTCCGTTTAATCAACTTCAAAGGACACTTTCTGTCTCCTAGGTTGTCCAGGAGGTAGTTAAGGGAGAGGTGTAGAGTGGGCCCTCACAGGCAGTTGATACTCAGTAAAGTGAGCCACTGTTACTAGATGCCATGGCTGGGGCTATTTTATTCTAGTTGGAGAAGGACACTTTAAACAAGTAAGCTCTCAAATTAATACATAATTAAATTTTTGAAAAGGACTTACAAAAGGACAGGATGTTCAGGGAGAGCATATCAAGGGGAATCTAATTTAGACTAGGGGGCCAGGGAAAGCTTCTGTGAAGATGTACATTCAAGCCAAGACTTCAGGGAGGACAGAGAAAGAGAGGGAAGAAAAATCCAAGGAAAGAAGAACAGCATCTCCCAGAGAGAAATTTTATCAACTTTAATTCTTGAGGAAAAGAGAAATGCGAGGGAAGAGCACAAGAGTAGAGACACTCTCCCACATGTGCCCTCTGGCCATGGCAGTGTTAGGTGTCTGAGGGCACAACGTTAATGGAGTGGAACAAATGAGGGTTCTTCGACGTGAGAGGCAGGCTTGAATCCTTGCCTTGCGACTTACAGGCTGTTTGACTCTGGGAAAGTAATAGAACACCCTTGAGCTTCAAGGTTTTTTTCTACTTAAATGAATTACAACTTCTACTTCACAGGGCTTCTTTTTAAATGGCAAATACA
This sequence comes from Canis lupus baileyi, assembly GCF_048164855.1. Classification (NCBI taxonomy): domain Eukaryota; kingdom Metazoa; phylum Chordata; class Mammalia; order Carnivora; family Canidae; genus Canis; species Canis lupus. The sequence continues at coordinate 44,745,581 of NC_132850.1, read as the reverse complement.
CAAAATAAAAGTTTACAGTTACTAGCACTCAGCTGGCACCTATTCGATGCTCACTAATCAGCTCTTTTCTTCCTCATGCTAGAGGGCAGAGAGGTGGGCTTATGGTTCATGTAGACAGCAGAAGGCAACTGGAATACTATCCTTAAATGTAAGGGAGGATTCAGAGTTGGAGATTATTACCAAGGATGAATAATCATCCATTCATTCATTGATTATTCTGTCAGAAATATAACCTCAAACTAAGATGCCACTTTTGAAAAGTAAAAGGTCAGCTTCAAAAGAGAGGATTGAGGCACCTGGGTGGCTCAGTCAGTTACGCATCTGACTCTTGGTTTTGGTTCAGGTCATGATCTCAGGATTTTTTCATTTCAATAGGGAAAACTATTTTTTCTACTTTGATGGTTTCAAGGGGAAAACTGCAGTTAGATGAAATGTTTGATATTTTTTCCTCATTTGATGGTGTGTGTGTGACAAGTGACTTTAAGGGTGAGGGCCTTGAAAGGGGCACTGATGAGAACAATTGGTTTTCTCATGTGTAGCATTTGCAGTAAAGCTGCTTGTTTTAATGTATATTTGTAATTACTTGAAATCAAATAAAGGAACCAATTTATAAAGGGCTTCTTATATATGAAATCTCAATTTACATAGGCTCATTCAGTTATATAAGATACTTATATGTGATGTGTGAATATTAATAAAGAAAATATAAACACAAACACATTAACAAAAACTATAAAGATATTTTAATAATTATCGTAAATGTAAAAAAAGTAAAATTCTAGAAACAGCAGTTGATCAGCTAAGTTTTGGACACAAATATCATCAATATTAAGAAACTACTTTGTTCTTCTCTTTTTTTAAAAAAAGATTTTATTTATTTATTCATGAGAGACATAGAGAGAGGCAGAGACACAGGCAGAAGGAAAGAAAAGCAGGAAAAAAAAAAAAAGAAAAGAAAAGAAAAGAAAAGCAGGCTCCCCTGCAGGAAGTCTGATGTGGGACTCGATCCTGGGACTCCATGATCATGCCCTGAGCTGAAGGCAGACGCTCAACCACTGAGCCACTCAGGTGTCCCTGTTCTTCTCTTTTTTTAAGTATTTCCAAACACAAAATATATTGCCTTTTATATTCCACCTATAAGCCTGGATTGTGGGAATCAGGAATGCAGGAAATGTGAAATTACTTATCAGAATTAATATGCATGATATAAAACTTTTTTTTTAGATTTTTTTTTTTAAATTTACTTATTCATGATAGACACACACAGAGAGAGAGAGAGAGAGAGAGAGAGGCAGAGACACAGGCAGAGGGAGAAGCAGGCTCTATGCCGGGAGCCTGACGCGGGAATCGATCCCGGGACTCCAGGATCCGCTGAGCCACCCAGGGATCTCGATATAAAACTTTTAAAGAAATTTTTTGTCTTACTCTTATAACCAAAATGTAAGGTCCTGATGATGTAAATATTAGAAATCCAGTATCTGGAAGCCCACATTTCTTATCACTATAATAATAAAGTAATTTATTCCTTTTATTGAAAAACAGCAATCTTGCCATTGCATGATAAACAGCAGACTATCACAGAAACATGTGAGATTGTCTAGAGAACTCTCAAATGTACGGTGAATATTATTTTGTATAATACCATATATCATTCCAGAACAGTCTAGAAGCAGGAAATGGCCCAAGACAGAACTGCCTTCATTAATGCTGGAGTAACTTGCATCAATGCTGGGTAACAGTGCAATGGCATCTGTCCATTGCACTGGTCAAAACACAGATAAAGCTAAGGTTCCTTTGAACCAAGTAATTTTCTTTTTTTTTTTTTTTTAAAGATTTATTTATTTATTCATGATAGACATAGAGAGAGAGAAAGAGGCAGAGACACAGGAGGAGGGAGAAGCAGGCTCCATGCACCGGGAGCCTGACGTGGGATTCGATCCCGGGTCTCCAGGATCGCGCTCTGGGCCAAAGGCAGGCGCCAAACCGCTGCGCCACCCAGGGATCCCCTGAACCAAGTAATTTTCTAATACAGGTCAAAATGGAGTTAAGAAAAGCATGGACAGGATAAAAGATGACTCATTGTTGTTCTTTAGCTATGAAAGTTTTTGTTTCTATTGGCTGTGTCAGATGATTAGAAAGGCTGTACCCCACCTCTTTCATGCAGGTTTGTGAAAAATCCAATTATTTTACTTGTCTTCTTAAAACATTAATGAAACTTTCTCACTCTCATCACCTAAAGAACTAGTCCAAATTACTTAACAGGAAACACAAGACCAATCACAAAACAGTCTTAATCTTTTTCTCTGGCCTCAACATCTTCTGCTCTATCTCATGTTCTTCCAATTTCAGCCAGTCAACTTCACATCCTGATGCCTTTACTCTTGGGTATTCCCTCTGCTTGGAAGACCACCGCCATCCAGTTGCTCTGGAGGAATGTACTGATCTTTAAGTTCCAGATCCAGCTCTTCTACAAAGTATTCTCTGACTCCAGAGTTCAACACACCTCTCTCTTTTCTACCTAGTACTTTCTACATATTAGCAGAACACCACACCACACAACATCACCATCGTATCATTTGGTGTTGATTGTACCTACCAGTCTCCTTACACCATAAAGAAGTCTTCAATGGAAGTCTTTTTTTTTTTTTTTTACTGTACCCCAGCACTCAGCCCATGACTGATATCTAATTGGCACTCAACTATATGTTGAGTATATGAAGACTATAAGACCTATAGCTCTATCCTTTGTATTATGTATATCTCTACCCTATACTCTTTTAAGACTTAATTGTATCAAATAAATGATTTAAAGAGATTTATCTAGGGAATGTATGACTTCCACTTGGTATGAATAGGACAAAGAAGCTTATTGGTAACATATATGATAAATAGTTATGAAAAGCTTTTCTCTGATACCAGTAAGTAATAGGCTATAAAATACTAGTCTAAAATTGTTTTTTGAGTTGTAGGCTAAGTGAAGCAGTAGTTCAGACAAAAATAAAAGGTAATTATTTCCCATTATGAGTTTTAACAAATTTTGTGCTCTACTACCATGTTGTTTTTTGGGATAAATGGGTAAAAGACAACTAATGATAATATAATAGTCCTGGAATCACTTCCTAGGATTAATGTCACTAGAAAACATAAGGCAAAGTATTAGGGAGTAACACTAGACAATTTGTTTTTCCTTATAACTACTTGTCTAGAGCTTCAGAGCACAAACACCAATAAAAGTCAGTCATCATTATGATGTCATTCTCATAATTTCCTTAGAAATAAACTAGTGAGTACAAAAAATATTTATAATGTACGACATCATCTATGTGCCTTTCCATTGCTTAAACTTTGGGTTATATTTAGTGAGGTTTCCTGTTTGTTACAAAGAACACCTTCTGGGTGAAATAAAATACATTAATAAAAGTTTTCTGAAGTTAAACTATCTTTTCAGATCACATATGTGCAGGTGTAGCTTAAACACTATGACCTGAGACAACTGTATGACCTAATCTGGCGTATTAGGAAAATAGTTTTTCATTTTTGCAACCCAAACTCTTTGGAAGGAATTTATCTGTATTTTTGGAAGGTATTTATCTGAAATCACTGAAATGATTTCAATTTTTAAAACCAGCTCCCAAATGTTATCTGCATAGTGGTGTGGCATGGGCTCTGGATGACATTAGCAACACACCAACCTTTTTGGAGAAATGAGTGCTCCAATGACATTTATAGTTAAGAGTTTTTGATGTTCCCACTGTAAACCCATCAAACATCTATGCCCTGTACCCACATTCAGTTTACAAGTAATTACATCTTGCAAAGAATAGGAGATACAAGAGAATTGAGAAGTTTTGTCTGTATGAGGATGAATTTTCAACCTCTATTCTTGGCAAATAACTTCCTGGATGATGCATTTCCTCACTTCCCACTCTACAAGTGTTTCATCTGGCAGAATTAATTAATATCTACCATTTTACCTAGCTTCTTTGACATTTAACATGCTCCCCATGACATGTGCCTTTTGGAGTATAAAATGGACTTAGGAAAACAAAAGAACAAAAGAACCTTGGGTTTCTTTAAATAAATTAGAAGGGCATAACCCTTCCCCATAGTTCTAATATTTAGACTCTCAATTTATTTTGGCAGAAAAATCAAACTTCCCACTCACTCAGGATAGGGGTAGGCTTATCTCACCACAGGTGAACCTTTTCCCTAATACCTGCAAGAGCATTTTCACCTGTTAGCTGCTTACGACTTCAAAAAAAGAATCTATAATTAATTCTACAGAAGGGCACTCTGTCAACCAGTATCAAACTGGGACTCTTCTAGCAAGCCACACTTGGCTTCCTTTACAATTTATACTGCTTAAGGCCAGATCAAATGGAGCCATTTTTTCTGCTTCAACAAGTTAGTCCAAGGTTGGCCTTTACCTGAAAACAGGCTGCTTGGAGCAGGAACTTGCTAAGTGTAGCTTTCTATTAGTTTATTATGTAATGCGCAAGAAGACAGTCTTATTGGAAATCAGTGCTGATTCTGGAACAAAGTTTTTTCCAAATGTTCACAGATTGGATCTTAGACAGTTACTGAATGAATTTTGCACAACTACCAGAGTCAGACAGCATGAATTTGAACCGTAGTTCTGTCATTTACCAGATACATATCATTTATAAGATTATGTAACTTTTCTGAATGCGAGTTTTCTTATCTATAAAATAGGATAATAATGCCCAGATTATAGGACTATTGCAAGGATTAAATGGAAGTGTGTTTTGTAACATCTCTGAAATGTAGTGGATTTTTAAAAGGTGCATCCCCTTCTCTAAACCAAAGATATGTAGAAGACTGGCTGTATAAAAGATGAATTTGCCAGAGACTATATTAAGCCCCTTGATTTGTTTGGCCAGTGTCATCTGAAGGGTCATACTTTACATTTAGTAGCTGTCCTTCTCTACCCCAAAGCACTATGCTTTTATGAAAGCAATGTTTATTGCAATGTCACTAGGCAGGTCACATGGAGAGAATATTATTAGGACATTGAAGGAGACATAAGTAGGATTACCTGCTATATTATTCAGTTGCAACCAATGGATGATAAGAGGACTGGCTAAATATAACAATTCTATAGAATGACAAAGCTGTGGTATATTACCAAAGAATAAATCACCCTTGCCCTGAAGACCTGATCGTCTATTTTAAGCCAATCTGTCATGGAGCCTAAGAAATAAAGAGTAATGTCTTGAACAACAATAATTTGGAAAGAAATCCAGGCTAAGCATCTTTCTTTTCAGTGTTTTGTGATTTCATACATATTCTGAGAAACTTTGTGTCCCTGTGACTGTTGAGCCAGACTAAAGTCTATTGGGAAGCTCTGACAACCACACAAGCTGTTTTGCCGAGAATGCTGTGGCCTTATGACAAGCCAGTAAATAGCTCTACTATCTCATTCCTTTGTCCCCTTCTTTCCACTCAGAATCATTTACATCTTTAATAACCTTTTAATAGTCTATGTGAAGTCTGTAACTTACTAGTATAAATTATCAGAAATTTTATTTTTAAGTACAATTTAATTTGGATAAGCAGAGAGCAAATGTCTTCCCAATAATTTCTTTTAAGAATATTTCCTATTTTTATTTGTTTTCAATATTTGAACACATCTTTAATTCCCCATCCCCCGCCCCTCATTCTAACTCCAATAGCATCTTTAACCCAAGACATCTTACTCTTTTAGAAAGATACACTTAATGCACTCAGGATCACGGATAACAAAATTTTGCATTTTAACCAGCCTTTTTCCTTGAACAACTTTTATGCTGTTTCTACTGATTTTTTTTTCTACTGATTTTTTTAAACCTTGCAACATTTCCCCAAAGACTGCTTCTCACTAATTTCCTGGCTCTTAAAAATTCCTTTTCTTTAAGTTTGGTGTCATAATAATACTTCTCAGAGCCTCCAGGGAGGATACTGAACTTAATTATATTATGGCCACTGTAATTTGGTGGGTCAGCCACACTTACTTCCTTAACCAATTCACATGCTACTCAAGGCTAAACCAAGAGTAACCTCTCTTTATGCTTCAGCAACAAGCTGTTCCAAGAAAGCCGTTGTTTATAGTATTGAGAAACTGTTCCTCCAAGCCACATCCCAGTGTAATGTTCAGTTGGCAAAAAGAAGGTTGTATGTTGTTCAACACGGAAATCTGCCTCATTTGACCACCCAAGAGGGCAGCAAAAATAAGTCACCTAGTAAAGGTGGTCTTTTTATACAAAGGTCAAACAGAACTTTACTGGAAACTTTGGGTGGACTGGAAAGTCCTGGCTGAATATAGTGAACTGCATAATTTAACATGTGCTCAAGTTTTACTGTATAAGTGAAGCTTATTCCAAGATTGATGCATGCTTGATTACATTTTTTCTTTAAGAAACTGATTTAAAAAAGAAAAAAAAATGAAACAAGATTCCTTGTGCAAGATATTGTTTCCTAATCCTGACACAAGCCTAGATCAGCCCCCTTCTTAGTCCTGTTTTTTTTTTTTCTTTTATTGGCAATTGTCTGTAGTGACAGCCACCTGCTTTTCCTGCTCTTCTTGATGACTGCAAGGAGAAGACACTAGAGAAGTAGGAGAGCAAAAGAAGGAGGCTTGGTCTTTGTGTTGCTTGCATCAGGCACAAAATACTGGGTTAAAGTCAACTGACATTATCTCAATTTTTAAAACATTTTGTTTTTAGTCATTTTATTGCCATTATCAAAGTCATTTTTATGCCTATTTTATGTAAAGAGTTAGTGATCGGGTATGGTATAGTCAAGGACATTTTGTAACTTTAAAATAATGAAATTTTAGGGTGACCATTTGTCCTGGCTTGCTTGGCTACAGTTCTGGTCTATGTTCTTATAAAATCAGGAGGCTCTCCTTTCACTCGCAAAAATATACCAGTTTGGGGATGCCTCGTGGCTCAATGGTTGAGCATCTGCCTTTGGCTCAGAGCGTGATCCCGGGGTCCTGGAATCGAGTCCCACATTGGGCTCCCTGCAAGGAGCCTGCTTCTCCCTCTGCCTGGGTCTTTGCCTCTCTCTGTGTCTCTCATGAATAAATAAATAAAATCTTTTTTAAAGAAAGAAAGAAGGAAAGAAAGGGTGACAACTTGTCATCCCAACTGGTATTTTTTAAAAGATTGATCATTCATTCATTCATGAGACACAGAGAGAGAGGCAGAGCCATAGGCAGTGGGAGAAGCAGGCTCCCTGTGAGAAGCCCGATAAGAGACTTGATCCCAGAACCCTGGGATCACACCCTGAACCAAAGGGGGACACTCAACCACTGAGCCACCCAGGCACCCCTGTCACCCTTACTTTCATACCTATTTCATCTGCTAAACATGAATAAAGGAGGAAAAATTTAAAAGTATGCTTTTAGATAAAAGTATAGGTTTTGTTTAGTAAATGATTCCAAAGGCTGGCATATAGGAAGATGACATCAGTATGGTCCTTGTCTTCTAGGAGCTTATGGTCTACATGGAGAGATAATGGCAGTGTAATGTGGTTAGTCTTACAATAAAGGATGTAACTCACAAAGAATGTTCTTAGGCTATTTTGCAGAGAGCAGAAGGATGGAATTATATATAGACAATATAGACAATGTTCCACGGTTAATGGAAGAAAGCAGCAGCATATCCAGGGGGTCAAGACAACACATTTAGGATCTGAGACATGTATAAAATCCCAAGGTGTGCCAATGACTGATGGAAATCCAACATAAGTCATTTAGAATAGGAAATAGCAGAATGCAATCAAAAGCACCTATATATTTTCTTTTCAGTAGTACCATACATAGAACACTTAAAAACAGTTCTTGGTAATGGTATCTTAAACAGTGAAAAACTCTAAGAAATATAAACCATAAAAAATCAGGTTTTTCAGATAAGACTAAAATGTGCATTTAGACAAATACAGGAACTTTTTAAAGATACCCCCAATTTTGTTAAAATATTGTACAAATGATATTCTAGTGGTCTTTAAAGATTTAAAGCAACATAACTTCTCAGAGAGGAGTGTACTGAGAATAACTAATTGATCATCTAAATTTGAGGTCAGTCAACTTTTTTGTAATGGGCAAAACAGTAAATATTTAAGGTTTTGTGGGTTGTAAAAGCTCTGACAACTACTCAATTCTACTGTAGGAGCACAAAAGAAGCCACAGATAATATGTAAACAAATGGTATGGCTGTGTTCCAATATAACTTTATTTATAAAAACAGGCAGCGGGTCAGATTTGGTCTGTAGTTTGCCAACCCCTAATCTAAGTGATTATTATATAGTATGCCTTAAGTATACTGTACTCTGGCCTACAAACTATATAATATCCACGTATGTTGATAGTTGGTATAATATATTACATACTTTAAATTCAATTATTTAACTATAATCTTAAATTTATTTTCCAATAACCAACCATTGAAACCACAGTGATCTTTTGTTAATATTTTAACACTACTAGAACAAAAAGAAATGATGTGATTAGCTCCAGTTTTTTAACAATGGGTCACCTTTTACATTCCAAAACTCATAAGTATATCATACTTATTCTTTATTTCTTCTATAAAAATGAAGAATAGAGTAAAAGCATTCACTTTGGACATTTATCCTAAGTGAGGATAGAGACTGAAAAGTATTTTATCTCTGTTCAGTCTGATCCAACTTCTTTAAGAAGAAAATGAGGAACGTCACGTTGCATATGAATAGCCTAAGCAAATTAATAAGCCTTCAAAATTCTTAGACAAGAACATAACCCCCCTGCCCTGCCCCCCCCCCCCCCCCAAAAAAAAAAGGATGCCTGCATGGCTCAGTTGGTTAAGCATCTGCCTTCAGCTCAGGTCATGATTTCAGGGTCCTGGTATCCAGCCCCATGTGGGGCTCTGTGCTCAGTGGGGAATCTGCTTCTCCATCTTCCTCTGCTCCCCACCCCCTACTCTCTTTCTCTCAAATAAATACATGAAATGAAAGAAGAAAAACACCTTAAAATCCTGAGATCTGACAATGGAGCATAATTCTGGAAGGTACTATGTTAATGTGGGTCAGATTATAAAACTAGAGATTTGTTTCTCAGGTTTCACATTTTTTATTTCTTCCTCTTTGAACCCCAAACATTCTCAAACTTGCTTAACATCAAAATCTGCACTTAAGAAAAGAGCTAAAGTATCACTAAACTAAAAACACTGGTAAGATTAAGAGTCAGTTTTCTCAGGGCCATTTGCAGTTTAAGAGAGCAAATGAATAAAATTTTTTTCTGTTGAACTTTTTTTTCTGTTGAGCTTTAAAAAATATATTTCGTACATTCTTGCTTTTGAAAATACAATTTTAATGCCTTAGTGTCATCCTTTTAAAGAACGATCTCATCTGTATTTTGTTTCATACCTGGAAATCATTTTCCTGAAAATAACTCTAATCATCAATAGCATTAATAGTGCTGTTTCATGTCTCTCTTCCCTTAAGAAATTCCATTTAACTGAAATATCATTGAAAAGTGAATACAATTCCTTTTTTCAATTTTGACATTGGACGATGTTTTAAAAGAAATAGATCTAACCCGGGGTGCATAGGTTGGCAACAAGTAGTGCCATGTTGACCTTCACTTTGTGTTCATGAATAAACATTATTTTCTTTTATAAGGAGCACCCAAACAACTCACAGGTATTGTCATCCGGACAGGACTCTGTTATGCTGTCTAGACTCCAGGATAGGTTATGGTACATTCTATCAGTTTCCACTTCTTGTAAGTCAGCCCCTAGAGTGCCCTCTAGGTTCTCCACATTTCTAATCCACTCTTCACTGTCACTCAGAAACAAGGACATTCTGGGAAAACTAGCAGAACATCAGACTTGTTAAATAATGAAGATAAATTTTACATATAATTCAATGTCAGCATGACTCTGTGTGGCTAACCAACCTCAAACAAATTATTTCATTTCTCTAGGCTCTAGTTTCCTCAACTGTAGAATGTAAGTGATTCCAAAGGTCCCTTTGACTTCTAAAAGTTTTATGATTTTATGACTAAAGCACATGGTGGTTAGTGACAGCTATTTTCTTTGAAGCTCAGAAGCCATTTTTGCTTAATTTTGCTTTTCCGGCTCTGTCCCTAAGAGTTGATGTTGAACCAACTGCCAGACAAATAGACGCTAAAGCACAGTACTATGATTTGAGAGGTCCACTATCTCTTCTAGGCATTTTTGCAATCCAAAAAGCTTTATTTGCCAGAAAAACTAGACTTGAACTGTTGTGAAGCATTTTATAGTCTTTATTCCACTGAGTTTGAATATTCAGATGTTTTTCTGTACATTTGTTTAAAAGTGCTATCCCAGATCCACTAGGGTTGTCAGGTAATACATAATATGTGAACCATATTGATTTAGTATAAGTCAGAAAATCCTAGAATTCTGAAAACTTATCTTGTCTCAAGGGTTTCATGTAAAGGACGGTAGGGGATGGCAAACTTGATATATTTCAAAGGATGACCTTAATACTACAATGTTTCAAACTTTGCATCTAAGGACAAATGATACTTGGCATTATTTTCATGTTTTTCATGACACTTTTGTGTGTATTCTTTGAAAACTAATAACTCTCACCAGGCAACTTTTAAATTATTAGCTAATCAAAATATTCAGTTAATAAGAAGTTCCCATTTCCTGTTATGGATAAATGGGAATTTTATGCATTTTAGTATTTGCAGGTCAATATTGGGAATAATCAGCCTCATGCCAAATAAGTGAGCAAATAAATGGGGAGATATTTGAACCTGCTTGGAGAGTAACCCTGGGACACAAATCCAAAACTCTTCATTCCCTCCATCTTTTTCTCTAACACTACCAGTCTCTATCTGAATGTTTATAATTAATTCATTGTAATCCATCAACATACAAAAAGAACATTTCTGGACTTTTCCCAGTTCTTCTGGCTCAATCCAAAGAAGTGCAATAAACATTAGCTTGATGAATGAATCCATCAATGAATGAATGACATACCTAAAGCCATCTCCCCCCATGTGGAACTGAGCCATATGGCTTTTGCAGATCTACAAAGCACAGGGGAGACATTCCGTAAGTTCCTACACAGAAACCCAGTGGAAAATAGGTTATTCCTCTGAGCTGAATTCCATAGCCTTGCTTTTCGAACAAACTGAAAGTAGCTTTATTACCAGCTTCTGGTTGATAATCCTTTGGCTGGATTGCACCTGGACCTTCTAAGAGTGAAAGGCCACTTTCAAAGAAAAATGCTTTCCCATCATATGACAGAACCAAGTGGCAGAATGAACAGTCTGACAAGGGGTCAGAGTAGTGAAATAAAGCAGAAGGTCAAGTCATTTCAACTTGTACATGAGCAAATTAAACATTGCTTTAGAAGGAATGAATACAATGGATATAACTGAGAATGGTATAATATGTGTTATAGAAAACAAGCAAACTTTTTAAGTGAAGGCTAGTGAGTGCTTAGGCATGATTCAGGCAGAGAGAACAAAAGGGAAAGTCTGTCATACACTTGTGTAGTACTATTCCTATTTAAAACTCAGACATACAAGGTATAGTTTTTTTCATCAAAAAGAAATTAGCTTTTTATTTTTGAATGCTTATGGTATGTAGTTAGCATTAATATGAAGAACATGTTTAAATGTGACAAATGCTTCCTATGAGAAAACAAATGACTAAAGATTTTCTTGTTAGAGATAAAAGCATACACATTCTTGGGTAGAGTCAGGATCTGTGCTTTTCAAACTTCCTCTTGCTTTCATTTAGGTAAATAAACAAGAACAGATTTTAACATGCATATTAAATCCCTAGCAAAGGCACATTAATGGACTCATGTAAACACTGAAAGTATAAAAAAAGTGACAATATTACTCTTTAGGCACATTAATCATACTATTATGACTAAAGACAAATTAAAACATGTCATACTTGTTTACCAAAGTTAATTAAATTGCACATAATGGAGCTCAACATCAATGGAAAGAAAGTGTGAATTTTACAGCTCTAGGGTGCAAAATATCCCAAAACTATATGTTATAAAAATACAAAACCTTATCATTAAATGTTTCATATTCTCTAAGCATGTTGGGGCAGTTCCCTACCTACATCTGGTATCCTTGTAGATTTGGATGCAAACTCTATAGTGACTTATTAATAAATATGATTAATGGATGAAATTGAAATAGAAGTTTTACAACAGAAGACTTTGAAATTAAGGAGGCCTGTGGGTTGTGTAGATGTGCCTCCTAAAGGACCTCATCTATCCTTTTTTGGAGCAGCCATATTTTGCAGCTTAGAAGTTATTCAGTCTCTTGGACCACATTGTTTCTGGTGATTCACCAATGTTTCCTGAGGGATATTTTACTGATCATCAAATATAGGTATCTTGGTCTATATGTCTTAAAAATAAAAGTGGACATAAGCAAAAAAATAGTATGAAGTTAACATTGAGAAAGTACCACCTAATTAGGTATATTGCACCTAAAGAAAGATTTAGTTGGGCTGCTTAGGGACTCTTGAATGTCCCTAAGATATGACAGATGAAAGCTCAGTAATAAAGAAGCATGGGGAAGAGGGAAAACAGAATTAAATATTAAGAACCTGGACTCTGATTCCGAGAAGGCTTACTTGCCCCATGAGCAGTGAATGTCAGCTGTCTACACAGGGGGCCCAACATCCACACCCTCTTCCCTTAGTTAGAACACTTCAACTTTCATCCGGGGCACTACTCCTTTTACGCTTGGGATTCAGTGCTTTGGACTATGCTGATCTCTGCCCCTAGCTCCAGAGAAGGGCAGGTGACCCACGCCTGGCCAATCACAGAAGCAACATGTTCTGAAATCCATGAGTGGCATCAGTTTGTGAGACACATGTTGGAACTCTTAGGAAAAAGCAGCTCGTATTCCTCTGGATTTGCTAAACTAGTGAGCCTGAGGCTGCTACAGTCTGTGCCACGGGAAGCAAGTCTGCCCAAGCATGAAGCTAGCATAAGGGAAAGCTCCAAGTCAAAACAGGGGAAAGCAAAGCTGACAGTTGTTTTGTTTTGGTTTTGGATTAAGCCCATTTGAACTGAGTTTCTGTTTTTCCTAGGATCTTCTCCCCTTGCATGCAGTTTTCAATTCTTTCTAGATTCAGTTCTCAAGCTGCCTTGCCCTCTGGACTAGGAAAAGTTCCCAAATCCCCTACAAGGGGAAATAGAGCAGTCACAGCACCTGAAGAAGCCAGCTGGTTCCACAGAAGCCTACCACATCACTGGGGGCTGGCCATAACTGTCCGTATTGTCTACCATAGTAAGAAACTCAGAATCTTTTGCTTAGTGCATAAGACTCTTTATGGGTCCCTTGCCTCAGTTTACATGTCTAGTTTTATCTCAATTCTTACGATGTTTCCTGAATAAACGGCTCTTGTCTCTTTTCTGCCAATACCCTTTAAGAGTCATTTCCTATGTACCAGCTAATTTGTTTCCTTTCCCTCATTAAATTTTTCTCATATCCCTATTCCTTTTCCTGCCCACCATCCATTCCTTGTGGTCAGAGCACTCTGATTTTCCTTTAGGGGATTACCTTCCATACTCCAAGTCCTGTGTTTTGGGTCACGTTCCAAAGATAGATCCTGTTTGGTACCTAATGCATATTATGAATTGTCTCCTGGTCCATGTTTAATGGTAATTGAATAGCAAGACTCCAGACAATGACAATATGGAGTAGGCTGTATTGATTAAAATCATCAAGATGCTTTAACATAAAATTTTTGATGAAGCAAAACAAAAACAAACACACAAATTAAAACCACCTAGCCATATCTCAGCAGGTGTAGACATGATGAAAAACGAATGCTTTGGTAGGATTAAAATAAGCAAATAGCTTAAGACAGAATATTAATGTCTTTACACGTATCATTTTATTCTCTTATTTCCAAATTTGGTTCAAAACTGTGAGTTTGCCATTTTCTCAAGTAAGATCTTCTTAGGGTTATCAGCAGGTTACATCTACATTCTACTTTACTATTATACTTCCCAGATCCAAAAATAAACAACTGGGGGTGGGGTGCAGGGAAGAGGACATTCTGTGCTGAAATGTTTGGAAGCACATGCCCCCTTGTACTCCTAACATTAGTGTCACCAATTTAATATTGTCTCCATCATTTAAAGATTCCTTTCTGTCTGTTGACAACTCTTTTACCATTGAGTTTCTCTCCTGGGTGGCATTTAAGCTATATTTAAAACTTACATCTTGTTTATATATGCTCTGAGCCAGAATCTTTGATTTACAGGAAGGAATTTGCTGATCTCTTTCTTTCCCCACTGAAAAATTACTGTTACAGTAAATGCGTCTATGACCGTTATTGTTGTTCTCCTAAAGGGTTGATACCAAATGCAAAGCTTAGATAGCTATAATCCGAAATAAAAGTCAAAAAGATTATAGAAATATTCTACATTTAGTTTATGCATTTACACTTATACCTAAACTGTGTGATTCAAAATTAGGTGTGCCATGTTGGGGAAAAACTTATCTTTAGCAATATTTCATTCACCACACAGGGTTCTGGTATATACATATATGTGTAAATATGTAAGTATTACATTTTTTAATAAGATTTTATTTATTCATGAGAGACACAGAAAGAGAGGCAGAGACACAGGCAGAGGGAGAGGCAGGCTCCGTGAAGGGAGCCCAACATGGGACTCGATCCCGGGTCTCCAGGATCAGGCCCTGGGCCAATGGCAGGCGCTAAACCGCTGAGGCACCCGGGCTGCCCAAGTATTACGTATTTTTAAACCATGTAATACTCTTATAGACAATAAAACCGAACAATGAAATATTGGCCCATTAAATGTCATCCAAAACTAATGGGAAAAGAAGAGAAATTAGACATTGAGGCAAATAAAACATGAACATCTGGATCAACAAAGTTATGCCCTGATTATTAACGAGAAATTAATGATCACTTTGTATTTTCTATCTCATAAGAAGGCATTATTTCCCAATGTTTTCAGTCTAACATAGCCAAGTAAAGGTATGTTTTTTCATCCAAAACTTGAATCTAAATTTGTTTGATAATGTCAATGTACATTATTATTCCAAAAGCACAATAAAAACTTTCTCATGATGGAGACAACAAAAAAACTGACAAGACTTGTTTTCAATAACTAAATATTTTGTGAAAAATTAAATGTATTCTGATGCAATACTGTCATTCATATTTAATATCTCTTATAAATTTTCAAGTGCCCAATAAATTCAAATTAGCAAAATTATGGGATTAAATTTTCTACAGTGTTTTCCAAATGTCACCCACGGCAGTCGTAATTTAACTATGAATCCGTTTTGAACTCATTTATACTTTAACTCATTAAATGGCATTTAAAATTCAATTGTAATGAATTATAGAAAGGGAAAAAATTAAATTGTAGAAATAAAAACTTGACTGGTATGCTTCATCTGGAAGTTTCACAACAAATGTGTAGTTAAGCCTATCTTATGGGTACAGGAAAGGTCTCACTTTTCTTTCTTTTTTCTTTTTTCACTTTTCATATGATATCCAACAATGTGACTAAGTGCCTCCCAGAAATTTAGAATTAGAAATGCAAAGGTTAGATAAAGTTAAAGGTCATCCCCCTACAGGCAAGAGGGGGCCAGCTCCCTACCAAGTTTCTAGCAGACCTGCTTCCCTAGGGCACATCATAAAAGTAATTTACTGACAACTCACCTTACCAGGGGTCACTGGGGGCCTCAAGTCTTCTGGAATTCACTTTTAAGAAGCATGATTAAGTGGGGACAACTATTGGCCCCAAAGTATTTATGCTGAGAACAAATGTCTGTCAGAATTAAATTCTTTGTGTGTGGTGGTTTCAGACTTAAAAAAAAAGATGTGTGGCCTGATGAAAAGCACATATATTCTATTCACCAAATTAAATCTTAGAATGAATATTGCTTAATTGATTTATTAGGTTTAAAAAAAATACCCCAGAAATCCAAATAGACAACACAACCTAATAAAGTGGAGAACGGATTTACTAAGTTAGTTAAATCCTTTTCAATCTTTTCTAGTCCAGTTTGTCTTATGCTGGAGGAACAAAGGCATTCACATCATTTCAAAGAAAAAATGAAAATGTCATTTAAACCAAGCCAAGAAAGTTGACTTACTTTAAAATTTTTGCAAGAAAATCGATTTCCTGACTAAAACAAATCTCCAGCTTTTCGTGTTTTTGATAGTGTTGACATGAAATATTTGATTTAATATTAGGTTGAGATGGCTTTTCCACATTAAAAAAAATTACTAAAGGTTAAAAGTGTGCATTGAACAAAATTAAAGCAGATTATCTGACACTGTGTGTGGGATACAGCTCTAATCTCTACAGCGCATGGAAACGAAGCTGGTACTTTCAATTGCACAGCACACATCTCAGTAATAACAGGGGATGAGGCATACAATTTCAAGGAACACCCACAATGAAAATTATTCTTTCCAAACAGAGAATTGTTTTGGAATAAGTTAGGTTAATTGGCACCATGGGATTTCTCTCAAAGAAACACAGTGCACTGAAATCCTTACAAGTGCAAGTAAAATGATCAAGCACTACCCTCTTTCCCTTTTCAATTTTTCACATCTAGTTTATTCTATCCACAACCAAATTAACTTCTGTAGATTCACAGGCAGGTAGAAAAGGAGATCGTTTTTGGCAGCTGAATTTATACTCTGAAGGACTGGTTAGTTAAATGAGCTCCAGTAGCCAACAACAAAGGAGAAATTCACTGAGTATATTTGGGAATATTGCACTTTTGAGATTGAATTATGAGTACTGTCTAAATCAGGTCATTATCTTATATTTTATATAAATTATATTGTATACGGTATATACAATTATATGTAGTATATGTAATTATATAGTATATTATATAACATAATTGTGTATACTATATTATATGTAAATATATATAATGCAAATATTATATAATTAAATCGTTAGAAATCCCCTGCAACATTTGAGTATCCTTATTAGAAGTCTATAGTTTTGTGTTCTGTCATCACTTTAATCCTCTCTGACTTCACGATACCTGGATTTGGCCTCTTGTATGCTAAATCCAAGTATAATTATACTTAAAAAAGATAATCCTCTGACCCTTTCTCTCCACTTAAAGTTGCGTTTCCTAAGGAGGTGTATGTGTGTGCACGTGTGCACACATACAGTATTTCACTGTGGTTACTATTTTCAGGAATTATTTACAACTAGTGTGGAGTGAGCCCTCTCCTTTATATTACCATGACTGATATTTTCCTGTCATTTACAACCTTTCACTGGAACCCATTAAATGTTCAACGTTGTTAATGTACCGAGTTTAAAAATTTGTACTTTAAACCTATAGGAAAGGAGGTACAAATTCAGTAAGCAGTATATGTAAAAATGCTTATATTTAATAGGGTAAATTTTTTCCTTTCTTTAAAAGATTATTTATTTATTCATTTATTTATTTAGAGAGAGTGCACACAAGCAGTGGGGGGGGGGGGGGGACGACAGAGGGAGAAGGAGAGAAAGAATCTTAAACAGGCTCCATGCCCAGCTTGAAGCCTGATATGGGACTCAATCTCATGATGCTGAGGTCATGACTGAACTGGAATCAAGAGTCAGATGCTTAACCAAGTGAGCCACCCAGATCTCCTAATAGGGTAAATTTCTGAATATTCCTCCAAGTATTCACCTACTAAAAGTTGGAACTGAAAGGAACCTCAGCTATCACTGATCCTCTCAATTTACAAGTGAAAAAAATTGAAGCTTGAGTAGTCAATGACTGGCCCATGGGCACAAAGCACATTCACAGGAGAGCTTGTGCTAGGAGTCAGTGTTCTATATCCCTGCTTCACCTATACCCCTATACACCTCTCTTACCCTTCCTGGTCTACTCTCAAAAAGGCTGCTATTGATCTTGTTGAAATCGTTAAAGTCAGATCATATCACTCTTCTGTTGAAAATCCTCCAATGATTCCCCATTTCACTCGACGTAAAAGCCAAAGACCTTGGAACATGTTAAGACCCTCCACTAAACAATGCAGGCTTCCCACCCCCACCAACACACAGATGTGCAACTCTGTGACCTTGCCTTCTTGGACTACGTTTCTCTTCCTTCACTCAGCTACAGACTGGTCTCCTCCTCAGCCCACTTTAAGGTCATAATACATCTTCACCTTCATTCTTGGAGGTTTGAAAACTTGCCACCCTGTTATCCCTACACACTAAAGACGTTATCCTGCCATTATTAACTGAAACTTGATGTCTCAGTCCATGCTGACTTTCATAGCTTTTAAAAGTTTAACTGGAGGGGATCCCTGGGTGTTTCAGCGGTTCAGCGCCTTCCTTTGACCCAGGGCGTGATCCTGGAATCCCGGGATCGAGTCCCGCATCGGGCTCCCTGCATGGAGCCTGCTTCTCCCTCTGCCTGTGTCTCAGTCTCTCTCTCTCTCTCTCTATCATGAATAAATAAATAAAATCTTAAAAAAAAAAAAAGTTTAACTGGAGTGATGAGGACCACACAGAAAGGCGAGGGCACTTCTTTGCCAGTGTGGTAGGGTGCTCAGTAAGCCCTGCACTGGCAGACACTGGCAGGGTTTCTGCATCCGGACAAAGGAGGAAAAAAAAAGTCAGAATAAAGCGAAGTAAGCCTCACACTCTCTGAACCTGGGCAAGCACGAAGTGTCTAGTGCCTGAGTCCCACTGATTGCTTCCCCCTGGAAACAGCTGGAGACTTGTACTGCTTTCCATTTCACAGAATTTGGAGCTAGAAAGGACCTAAGTTTCATTTAGCCTACTCCTCTGACTTCAAAGATGAGGACGCAGAGATCCCAGAAAGTTAAGCGGACTGTTCCAAGTCCTATAACCACTGGCAAAACTGGTACCCTTATCTTGGCAGTGGATGAGTGCTATGGCCACTAGTGATTTGTTCTCACACATACCCAGGTGAGGTGGGATATGACAGGAATGTAACACTTTAGGGATCAAAGGTGTTGAAAATGGATGCTGTCAACACAGGTTTCCTTCCCTTGGTAGGTGCCTGTAATAATTATTTACAAGGGTAGAAGCTCACCTAGTCAGTCATGTCCAAAAAGCTATGTTTTGTTTTTGTTTGTTTCTGTGCAGAAGTTTTTATATGTATTGACATTTAATCAAAGCCAAAATCTTAAAATAGACACAACATGCTTATGTGCAGGCGCACGCGCACACAGACACACACACACATACACACATTCATACACAAGCTTCCTTGGACAAAGAGACATTGTCTTTAGGTTGCAATTAAAGATATGCCAGCAAAAAAAAAAAAAAAAAAGAGAGAGAGATATGCCAGCTATTGGCTAAATCTTTTTGGAGCTAGCCACATCACTGTGAGTCACAAAATCCTGAAATCAGCCCCAAGTGATACACACAGAGACCCTGAGTGTAAATACATTATTACTGTCATGGGGTTAATCTGATCTTCCAAACCCCTGGAGACTTAAAGAGAAGTTTTAATGGTGGTTAAACAGGGAAAACCCACAGCAGACTGGATAAGAGAGTACAAGCTGTGTGGCTTTTTCAACCTCAGTTCACAGGCTTGAGTCTGGTGTAAGGTTAGGAACTGATCACTTTTAACAGATGGCTGGTGACCTGCGTGCAAAAGGAAGTCAGTTCAAGTTTTATTTCACCTTTTCTGAACAGGTGTGTTCACATCCGTCCAAGAAACATGTTGGAATTGTGAGAACTTCATCGCCATTCTTTCATAAAAAAGCCCAAGATTTAATGGGAATTAAATTTGGTTATCTTTTTATCCTTTTTACAGTAGTGCTTTCCTATAGGAATTTTTTTGAACAGTTTCAAACTGTTGGCTAAGAGTTCTTAGAACAGATGTGTTTTCCATATCTAGAAATAGCCTATGGTCAGATGTAATTTTATTTGAGTTTGTGATCCATTTGGATCAAAGGTGCTTTAGGGTAAGAGGCTGGTTTAGAAATAGCTTATTAAATTTCTTTTTTTAAAAAACTAAGAATTTAAAGAGAAAGCCAGAATATTTTATATTTGGGCATTTGAAAGGAATATTCTTCTCTCAAGAATTTTTTAACAATATGTAAAATTTTAAGATCCTTTTGTCATAATGTTTTAGCTTCAGTTTATTGGGTTCAGATCACAATTAGATTGAATGACTTTAATTGCTAACAATGATGGTATTAATCAAATTCATTGATGTTATCTTTTTCTGTTTTTGTCCTACTACATATACTTTGATAGAGTAATTAGCACATATTTTATCTTAAATAACTTCTTTTTTACAGATTTTCTGTGATTTGGAATTTAGACCTGTGGAATTACACAATATTTTTAAATGAGTGAATGGATGAACTTAAAATTAAATTGTACATGTCATGTCCAGATAAAGTAAAAAAAAAAAAAATCACTCACTAAAGGATTCAAATTTTACCTCCCTTTTGATGGTAATTCCTGAGCCACTCTGACCACATGTGTTGTCACCTGGTATCACAACATCATGCTGAGATAGAAAATTAGATGGTTGAAAGAAAGAGTTTTTCAAGCTTTTCTTATTATATTACATTACAGAATGGCCTCAATAAACAGCATTTTGTTTTTCAAAGTATATTTTGACTGCAAAGTCCAAAGCTGATTTAATATCCAGGCAGTGATCCAAGTTTTAAAAACACTTTATAGGGGCGCCTGGGTGGCTTATTCAATTGAGTATCTGGCCCTTGATTTCAGCTCAATTCATGATCTCAGGGTGGGGAGATAGAGCCTCGTGTGGGGCTCTGTGCTGGGCATGGAAGACTACTTAAGATGCCCTCTCTCTCTCTTATCCTGTCCTCCTCCCTTTCTAAACCTCCCCCTCAAAACAAATAAAATAAATAAATAATAAAAAATACTTTATACATGCCCTCAGTTCTGGTCATCTTGACATTATGATAGCTCAACATAATCACACTCTTTACGGCTTAAAAACTAAAAGCCAATTGATGAATACTACCGAGAAATAAACTAAAATGTAATTGTAATTGAGAACATAGTTATTGTATATGATTATTACATATTACATAACATAAATAAATCTATCTATATATTTATTATAGAAATGTAAACATTAATGTCTGTTAAAAGAAAAATGCTACATAAACAAGAAGGAGATAGTTGAGGTCATTCCATTTACATATTCTTGAAACTGATCTCCAGCACTTTTCACTGTGGTTGCTCTTGTTTAACTTTGAAGTTTTCCTTTAAAGTTCTCTCATCCCTGACTTCATGGTATGTTTTACTAATCTCTGTTTTTAAACAAATATTTTGTTGAGTAATACACTCTCTTTGTCATGACATTACATGTTAACTTCATAGCAATTTGGCCCAACGGCTTGCCTCCCAAATCCTGAGATTTTACAACTATGCTTTGGGCAATAGTTGCTAGTGGGCAAAAATATGTGCCTTCTTAGTTTTCAGTCCCAGTATATTTCCTTTGCAAATCCTACAATTTATTAACTCCATGGCAGATTGACACAAACCATGTTCCAAAATAAACACACAAAAAGACCTTCATTACTATAATATCCAGGTTGAGAAAAACTAGTATGGAAGCACAGAAATTCTAAGGAAAGGCTGCTGCCATGCTTAGGGGTCACTGCTCTGTGCTTAATCATCCTTAGCCATGTGTTCTGAGAAATCCCAGAACTAGGGACTTTTGCATCATGAGGCAGGGTAGCAATGCCATATTACCTACTATCAAGACACAATGCTATAAAAGTGAAGGTATTGTCTTTCTCTAGTTACACACTTAAATAAAAATATATTCTAGGTTTATCTTTTTGAATTAAAGAAAATTCACACACATACCTCAATATAACTTTGTTTCCATGGGTCTGTTATATATCTTTGGGGGAAATGCTAATACTATCACAGAGCTCCCACTAGTTAGCATTCAATCCCATATCAAAGGGTCTGTAACATGCCAGGGCATAAGGTTCACAGTAGCCCCTGGAGCTTGTGTGTCATTCTGGGGCTTGTCTTGTTTTCTCTCCTCCACCCCCTTTTCATGTTAGTATGATAGATGATAAGAGCTAATACTTACAAAGTATTTCAGATTCATGTGAGATTGTACATGGAAAGTGTTAGACACCACCTTTTATTATCCCTGTTCTACAGACAAACTAAGACTAGAGAGATTAAATCACCTTGCCTAAGGCCAAACAAACAAGCAGCACATGGTGTGGATGCAGAGACTGGAACCCAAGTTTGTATGCTTGATGCTAGGTCTAGGCTGTCAGCTTCCTTGGGCAAGCACCAGAGCCAGAGGCAGAGAGCGGGAGAGCATAGCATCAGAACACTGCCTTGGAAATCTGGCTCTGGTGCTTGCTAGCTGTGTTATCCTGGGAAGCTTCTGGGTCTCAGTCTCTCCATCTGTGAAATGGGATATTAATATGTGCCTCACAGGGTCACTGTCAGGATTACTGGGGTAATCTGTGTCACGGCTGAGCAAAGTAAGTGCTTAAAAAATGGTGAATATGATTAGTAACGAAGACTGCAGGATACTTGCTGACAACAAGGCTTGCCTGAGGACTGTAGTTTGGGGAAAGAAAAGCTATTGAATGTCTCTAAAACAGTGCTATGCTACTTTCTTCCATTTACAGCTTGTTTTCTGATGCCCGCTATCTTCTTTTTGTGAGATAACATAGCTACTGGGCAGCAATGACAGGTGGTATCAACAATAGCTCTTCTTTCTTCTCTTTCTAGTCAGATCTGTGAGGTGGTGGCAGCCATGTTCAGACAGATGCTTTTTAAGAAGTGGCAGGGTCCTTCTCTAGGGTCCCGATTTCTTAGTTTTTCACCTGTTTTAATGATTACCACAGACTTCTGAGATTTATAGGCTCTATTTCCTCTGCCCTTTAAGTCTTAGATAAATATAGAGACATTAATGTAAAAACTTTCTTCACCTCAGCTGTGACTTATGGGATCTAAAATGTAGGAGAAGGGGCCTTTCTCTACTCAATGGAGGGACATTACATCTGCCACTTCAGTTTCTGCTTCAGTAAAAAACAGGATGCATGATGAAAAATAATTTATAGATTAAACTGGCTTATACTGGCATGCACTATATATATGCACATTTATATTTATTAAAATGCTTTATCAATAGGATTGCAAATGCCAAAATAAAGAAATAAGGACACCAGAGATGAATGATACAGACATTATTTCATAACACCAGGGGACTTTTTGCTTTACATAAAATAATTGCTCTGTGGACATTTCTAATAGATTTGAAATGAGATTCAACCTCTTTAAAAATTACAAACAACATTTTTCACAGAGTACAGGGCATTCTGTTGTAAAGTGTCAGTGACACTCAATAAAAAAAAATGGTTGTGTTTAATACCATCTCATTACTACCTTGATATAAAAAAAATAACTGTGGCCCCAAATTTTACTTGCAGATCTGTTTTGCTTGCATTTTAACTTAATGGTTTGGAACCAGAACGTTAAACTACAAAGAAAGGGAAGGCATTAAAAAGTTTTTATTTGAGGGCAGACTATTTAATTAACTTTCTAATCATTTTTAGGGTAAAGTTATCTCATGGTTATTTCCACCGCTGTAGCAATTCTCTTCTAATGCAGTAATTTGATCGGTCAGGAACTTGAAAAATGCCATATACACAAAAACATTTTAGGATGGTGATTATCTATTGTAATATTTACCAAATATATTTTGCAGCTTTCTTTCAAGGGAACACATACTTTCTTCCAACCTAAAGTATGCTTAAAAGCAGGCTTCTCATGATTTTCTGAGGAACTATTTGACACATGGTACAATCATTGACATATGCATTTGTGTGCATTCGGTTTTCCACTACCACTTTTGATAAGTAAATTGCTTTCCACTTCTGCTCTTATTTCACTCCAGCAAAAAATACTAATGTTTCATGGGCTGCCGTAAGACAGCAATTTGAAGGCAGAGGAAAACGTGAAAAGTTAAGTCTCTGACAAACTTCAGTGAAATAGGACATCAGCCCCAATGGGTTGATGAGCACTTGGATTTCATTAAACTTTCGATGCTCATAATTATGCGTGTGATTTACAAGCATGTGAAATCACAGGCTGCCCCACTGGGGCTTGCCCCGGCACACCCTGCGTCCTCCTCCACATGCTCCCGTGGCTCCCGGGCGCCCAGGCCACTGTCTCTCAAGAGTCCCACCTCAATGGGTTCAGTCACCCGGACAATCAGCAGCTTTCAGCCTTATGTCCTCTCCTCCCCTGGTAAAAGGATTGCTTCAAAAAGCATCTTTTGAAATGAGGATCCAAGTAGATAGAGAGGGACAGGAGTCCAGTCACACTTGTTCCAATGATAGACAAGTCTTTTGGCTTTGTCTGCTGCACGTTGCTAGCCAAAAGGGCTGTTGTGGGTGTGAGCCTCTCTGTCTTCTGGCCGCTCATGAGAACTGAGTGGCAGAGAAAGCTGCGTGTTGGTTTTCTTGAGAGGCCACCCTGTAGGTAACAGGTGCAGGCTTGTCCTTACTGCACACACACAGAGCTAAGACTGACTTTCAGATCCGCGGTAGTCAGAAGTTTGGTAAAATTACCCTAGAATAACTTTTGGTGTCCTTGTCATTTTTAAAAGGGTTTACAGATATAAATGCAAACTACATACTTTAGGAACAGGAACAATAATGTTTTGCCAACTAGCTGAATACTAGGTTCCAAAAGGAACAAAAACAGGAAAAATTTAACAGGCAAAGCAACTGTCCAATTAGAATTGTTGAGATTTTAAAATATTATTTTTCAAAACTTTATATCAAGAATCTTACAGGGCAAAAGAATGAACTCATCTTCTCACTCAAAGTGGACAAGCAGTATGTATAGGCCAAATAAGTGACAAAAGGCATAGGTTAAATGACAACTAGGATCCAACCATTTGCTCCCAGTGGTCATTTCAGTAATAGCACTTGGGTATACTCTGGGCAGAGAAAACGCGTCTCATTCAATGTGTAACTGACCCAGGGGTTTGGTTCTGTCTAGATCAGCGCCTCTCATATTGGCACACATTGAAATCGAGAAAGCTGTAAAATCATACCAATGCTTAAGTTCCAATCCCAGACATGCAATTTAATTTGAACAGCAGGATTTCTGAAAGATCTTAGGCAATTATACTGTGCAGCCATTCTTGAGAACCACTGGTTTGTCATTCCCTAGGACTTCAGATAGATGAAGCTGGTTCTAGAACTTGCTGCAAGGTCTGACTCAGGATTCAGATATAAGCTCAATTTAAAGATTTCAAACTACCAGTATCTTAAAGAAGTTTTTACCCAGGGAGATAGTATAATTTTAAAAATTTCTGCCTTTGGGATAAAACAACAACAAACAACACATGTGCAAACATATACACACATACACACCCACAAATGATGATTTTAAAGATTGCACACCAGTTGAGCACTTGGATCATTCTTCAATGTACTAATGGTTAATTTACACGGTGCACTATAATCAAAAGTCTATCAAATCACTGCACACTCTTAAAACATTTTTCTGACTCACCCTTTACAGGGCAATTTCACAAAGCTCAGTCTTCTAGGGTTTGAGCTGTTGTGAATGGAATCATCTCTTCCCAAATGAATGGCAGTTTAAATTCATATGGCATAGGAATTTATTGCATTCAATCCAACTCAACAATTTATTTCCTGTAGGAAGGAAAGTCAATTCTTCAGCTTGTGTTTTGCATTTTTGCATATAACTTTGGTTTGGTGAGACATAGACAATTACGTGTGCTGAAATCTCCTACAAGTATAGGCAGCACAATATGGGTGTTTAAAATAAGACATCATATTTTTAGCTTCAGATAGGACCACTTAGGGAAGAGTTGTCGAAGTTCCCTGGGTGATCGGCTATGCTGATGGCACTTCTCTGAAGTAGCTTGAAGAATTTCAAGAATTTACCAGCTTTACTAGGGCTGGTAAAGGTTTGAGGATATCAACCAAGTCCAGTTTCTTGCCACGAAAGGGTCAATCCTTTACCAGGTGACAGAAATTCCTGCTGATTCTTAATTGACAATTAGCAGAAATGGAATTCCAGTTTCCCTTATAGCAAGCACTAGCTTTTAGAAACTCTTATAATCAGGAATTCCTCTTTATGTTTGACTCAAACTGGTCATTATTTAATATTCATGGGGGGGAGGAAACCTTCACTGTGGTTTGTCTTGCTTCCGTTTCAAACATATGAAGGTTAGGTTTTAGTATACATTATTAATTTCTGTGATCTGAGTATTGCAATCAGCATTTTAGTCAGTGGAAAAAGCTTTATGTCCTCTCTTAGAATTTTAAAACTGAAAGAACAGAAGTTATATACATAATAATTTATGAAAATGGTATTTGTGTTTTTATGTAAAATGATTGTTGATGAGCACAGAATACTGCCACAAACACACTAACGTTACCCATATATCAAGAAGCCTGAAAAAATTACTGTGAAATAGGTGTGAAAATATTTTTACTGCAGAAGTCTCTGAGGGGCATATCACAAAAATCAGTGGTAGGATCACTCCACAATTGTGTTGGCATCTGCCCCAACATACCAACAGTGGCCTCTTCTAACACTTCCAATTCATGACTTGTGATGGAAGTTTCATGGAGCCTAAGATAAGGGACAGTCATAGCATCACCTGCCTGAGGGAACAAGGCTGTGGTCTCATTGCTCACTATACAGTATGCACTCAAATATCCATGTGATTGGTTCTTATCTTATTGACATCACTAGTCCCAAACTCCAAGAGAATTCAAATATTGCACTTTAAAATATGTCATATTATATATTCTACAAATGTTGAATAATGAGCTTGAAGTTTTTTAAGTCCTAAAAGCCCTGGAACTGTCCTAGGAAACAAGACACAAAGGGTGTTCCACAGAATTTCCAGAGGCCTGCAGAACATAGATACTCTAGAACCATGGCACTGTCATAATCTGGCTTGTGCAATTTTATTGCATGATGAAATGTCTCAAAGTCGGAGAAGATAAACTTTCATTCATTATCACAATAAATGGGCATAAATTGAGGCATTTTGAAGGAGCCCCAATTAAAAGAGGCATTTTGAAGGAGCCCCAATTAAAAGGCAGTCATTAATTAGCCATTTAAATTGAAGTAGAAACAAGAACATGAGTTCCTTACTTCGTACGACAAAATTGAGACCATTTCTTATACCTACATTTTATCATGCATTATCTTTTTAAAACCAATACTGTTATTCAAATAATATTTAGAAGCTATATATTATTCTTTCAAATACTTGAAAATATATTCCAAAGCCACTGGCAATGTGTATCACGGTTTATGTCCTTCATCTCAGTAATGCTCCTTCTATAAATGGACATTAAGAAGTCATTCATGAGCAGGTTAGACAATACACACGAGAATGATAAGTCATATTTTTTACACTGATAAAAAGAAAATACTGGAGTCACTCTAAATGTCTCGTAATTAGGAAATGGAATACCCAGAAAAGATAAAAACTAAAGTTTTGAGAGAAGTTTTCAACTGTTAACATATTCATGACAAAGTGTTATGTCAAAAAAAGAAGGCTAAAAAGATGTATATACAGTTTGATTTCAATTTTATTTTAAAGCTGCTTAGGAGAAAAACAACAAGAAAACATGTTCTTGTGTGTTTCCACATTTATTAATATGGACCTGTATTACCTGTGCAGTCAGGATAAGTTCATCTAGTTTTAATATAAAAGCTGGAAGTATATCAAAATGTTAGTGGTGGTATCCTTTAACTGATGAGATTATAGGTGATGATTTTGAAAATACATTCTCCAAATTTTTTCCTTCATAGAGAGTATGCTTAACTTGCACAGTAAGAAAAATACACTGCTAGTGAGTAATGTTCTTGCTGTTGTATCTTAATCCTTGCTCCTTAGGTACCACTGGCAGTGAATTACCAGAATACATTTCAAAATGTATTTACTGAAGTCTCATGTGCAAAACATTAATGCTTCATTTTAAGAGACTTTTGGTGATTTGCTCTGAATTCTAATGAAAATTTTTACTGGGGAAAATTGAAACTACTGAGTTAAACAGATTTTCCAAATGATCTGTGTGTTGGTGTTAAAGTCCTTTTCCAAAAAGGACCATAAGTACCACAAAGTGCTTCTCTTATGCAGAATGTCTTGGTGACACTGTCACAATGCACACCTGAATTTGGGTGGTACCAACAACATGGATTTTAGAATCCCTCTATTCTAACTGAATCATTCTAATTATTTTACATGGTAGGTAATGAACCGATATCAGGAATATACCTCTACTTTTTCCAACTTGTTTCTTCTGGTTCTGATGTTCTTACCTTTGAGAAGAGCTCAATACAGCAAGGAGGAGTTCATTTCCATATGAGTAGAAGAGTATAAATCCTCCTTTGACTTTTTTCCCCAGGTAAAAAATAAAAAAGAAAACCAGTTCTTCTCAAATCATACTGTTTCTTTGTTTCACTCTAAATTAGTCATGAGCTCTTGAGTGTGCCTTGATTGATTTTAAAATGCCACAATTTGCTTTATAGCTTAGCACTGCTCATAGTAAAGTATGTTATGCTCTTGTCAAACACACTTGACAAACATTTATTTATACACTACTAGATTATTTAACATGAGAATTCAAATTGGAGAAGTCAGAAAGAAGGCAGTATATGCGCATATGTAATATAAAAATGGCCAATTATAGATGAAAACATTTGACTTACCTGTAAAAACATTGTACAACAAAGGCACAGTAAAAGTAGCATTTTTTTATGACACAGACTCAAAAACAGATGTGGTAAGAGAATGCTTTGCTATTGCCAAAATAACCGAAAGACCTCTTTGTGTCTACTAGCAAGTGCTGATACACAATTCTAAGTATTATGCCTGTTAAGCAACATTTAAACACATACTTCATAAAATCAAGAATTATTTTAAATGTGTAAATTACATAAGGAAAGCATGTCAAGATATCAACCTGATTGCACTGCTTACCAAATAACATTTAAAATTTAATGTCGCCGTCCCAATTTAGTTGCCATAATTATTGTCCCCTTATGTTGAATCCTTATTTTCTCCTTAAATATTATTTCTTTTATTACAAATACTTTTAATGAGAATGGTAACAACTAAAATAAAATTAACATAGCCAGAACAAAAATAAATAAAATTTAAAAAGCCAACCTTTATTCCACTTTGAACAAGTTTGTGAATGTCCAAATAAGGCTCCTTGAAAATTTCTCCTTCGGGGGTAAGGATCTTCACGTATCCTTCTTTTTCCAGAATGAAGAGACGGTGAGAGCCATCCCCACTATGCAGGGCGCCGACAGGCTGGCGCAGCCCACTCACAACCTCCTGAATACAGAAGCAGTTGTGTTTGTGCTTTCTAAACAAATTAAAGAAAACCGGTAAGCTTTTCTTGAGGTGAAGGATGTAAAGAATGCACTTAGCATCCTTTTCAAAATATATTTCCTCTAGGTACCAATGGTTTTGAGAATCGTGACATGCTGTTAACCCAAGTCACAATATGAGTCTTTTAAATTCTTTTCAGTGGAACAAATAAAACAGCCTCTATCAAAAAGTCAAAGAGAAATTTAAAATAAAAATTTTACATATTTTAAAATTTAATATGCTCATCATCTTATCTTTCACTGACTATAATTAAAATTTAGCTTTACTCTAATAAAAGGCCTTCAGAGAGAAAGCTCTAAGATCTATTTATAAAACTCTGATTTGCTAATAATAATTGTGCTGAATATTTCCATAAGCTAACAACAATCATAAAGGTCAAGCTTAAAACTATAATCATGAAGTTCACATGAATCACAGAGAAGCCAAACTTATAATAAAAGATTAGTCTAAGCATTAAAAGCATTTAAGCAAATATGATATTAGAGAAGCAAACTACCAAAAAGGAAAAAAAAAAGCATCTGGAGGATATAGCTGCTGGAATCAAGCACAGACAGTTGATTCACTATCAAAACCACAAGATTTGTCAGTTGGTTTTTTTGTTTTTGTTTTTTAAGATTAAAGAGCATTTATCTTTATGAACCTGCTGATCTCTTCCACTTTGTCATATTCTTCCATCTGGTCCAAGTAGTTAGATGCTGGTCCTCTGATTTGTTTTCTTGGAAAATCTGGAAAGCACAACCCACCATCTTTTCTTGCGTAGTAAAAGCAAAACTCTTCAGCAGTAGTTTGAATGAAACCTTTAAAGAAATGCAAAAAGACTGATGAAAAATATTTAGCATCACAGTAAAAACATCCTATTTAAGAGATAAAATACAGGAAAAAATTTTTTAGAAACAATATGAATATCCTAGAAAAATAATGAAAGAAAAACTTTTTTTTTTTTTTGGGGGGGGCTTGGGATTTCCATTTTTAACCAAAAGTTAAGAATTTCAATTAAAATGAAACAATATTGCATTGGATATTTCAAAAGACTCAAACAAAATACACATAATACAAATCCAGCATTAATCTTGTTATTGCATTGGCTCTGTTTGCAAGCTTCTTCAGTTACCATATGTTGTACTTATAAGTTTATCTGATCACTATTCAGCACTTTTTCCCCCTACAGTAATAATAAATAACTTCTTAAGAAGAACACATTAGAATGAGAAAGAGATGGGCCATCATGGGGCCAAGTTGGGTCATTTTATAATTCTTTTTGTACTGTCACTCACTCCTTATATGCTGTAATAAATGTCTGGCTCACTACAATGGTGCTAAGAACAGAGCGTCCATTTTCAAATACATATGTGATATGCCCTTTTCCTATCCCTCTTATAGAAAATCCATGATTATTTTCTAAGACAGAAACTGTATTTAAAATATCCCTTCAAAAAAAATTAAAAAAAATAAAATATCCCTTTAGTCTTCTCAATTAGAAAGCTGGTAAGCCACCCACACCAAAAAATAATAATAATAAGTCAAAACAAAAATGCAAAACAGATACTTAAAGAGATCTGAAAGATGTTTTCTCTTTTTGTACAAATTGACAATATTTATCAAATAAAAACAGCTATATTTGACTAAAAAAGAACAGGACTTTATGACAAAAAAAAGAATTTTGACATTATTTTCACAATTGGATTAATAAGGTATTAGGTGTTTTGGGGGGAGGGCATATTACTAAGATTCCTTCCATATTCTGATGATTTCTGCTCTCAAAATATGATATTGCTACCAGACTTGACCTTGTATAATGTCCTAACTTCCTGCTGCAGGTCTCACATCTTTATGGATAATGTTTTGATTTTTACCTAACAAATCAGATTACTGTACACCTAACAGCTTTGTGATAAAGGCACCTTGTAACTTAGCTGATGTTTAGAAGTTGTATGATTCACCCAGGATTCCAAGGATTTCCAAGAACAAGAATTTGGGACAACCAAGTGACACTTACCGGTAGAACATGGTAAAACTCTATTTTCTATGAGCTAGACCTACGGCCCCTCAAACCTAAAACTAATCTTAGAATTCTGAGGGTCTTGAGGTACATTTTGACCTAACTTTTGGGTAAAATGTATCACTCCTAAATTTCCGAGACAGACTCTTCAAGGCTAGTATGTGATTAGGCTATTGGGAAACATCTTCTTGGAAATCAGGCAAGTGAGAGCAGATGTCCTTGGGAGAGAGACAGAGAGAGAGACAGAGAGAGAGAGAGAGAGAGTGTGTGTCTGGGTGGGGGTGGGGGTGAGACTGAAAGGAGGCATGGCAGCTGGGAGGGGTGCTCTATGGGAGGGACAAGGCAGCTGGAAGGAGGTTATCTTTCTTTGAAAAAATTCAGGGATTAGAAATTGGGGAGAGGAATGAAGGCTGCAGCCGCATTCACTCTTCTTCAGCAATTCCCTGTTTACAAAAGATAACTTTTTCTCCCCCATTCTTTCCCAGCTAAGCATATAGATGAAAACTGCCCAGTAGTGTTGAACAAGTCTATTTGATGTAAAAAGAAGAAAAGGAAAACTGCATTGCTAAATCAAACTTTTTGCAGTTTTGGGCTAGATCTTTTTTTGGGGACACACACAGAGCTCCCATCAGGCAGCAAGATCTCCATGCCAATATTATGCATGCAGAAATACTGTCATACTATGGATATATTTATAACTGAATGTGTAAATGAGAAATTTTGTTTTAATGTGATATTTACCTGAAGGATCACAAAAAAATTTCAAAGTGCAACTGAGAAGAAATTTCAAGTTTGCTTTTCAAAAAGTAACTGTATTCCAGGATTACAGTATGCAAAACCATGCCATTTTAAGAGAAAATTAATAAACAGTGCTGATGGCTGATTCTATTTTACAAGGAGTTATTAGCTGGAGACAAACATGCAGCAGCGAGAAATCATTTTCAAATGGAATATCTGAGAATTAATGACTACAGATTAATAAACTCTATGGCTCCAGAGGTGTTTTCTTACCAAATTAAAACAAAAACAAAAAGGCATTATTAATGAATTACTACAAATTTTTTACAGAATCTAAGCAAACGGAGTTAAGTGTGAAGGAGGGAGCTAACTCAAAAGACTTTCTCATAAAAGTAAGGGCATTTTCCTCATAATTACAATATTTGAATTGCAACATCTGATACTTTTATTAATACTTTAACTTAAAGAATCTGATTTTGTGGACAGTGATTAGTAAGATATATTTTGCTGTGAAGAGCTAACAGGGACCTGGTTTCAGGACACTGGGCTTACATTTATTGCCAGGGAAGTTATAATTTACCAAATGGCACCTGTCTATTTGGAACAATACCCTGAAGAGCATTTTACTGAAGGTGGGTATTTAATTCACCCTGGATCATCACAGTATGATCAAGTCTACTAATGATGGAAATGCACTGATTATTCCAGCAGCTGCATTAAAAAAAAATTCCTGATAATTTATCAAATATCGTTGACCTAAAATTATTCTCCTGTGTCATGATGAATCCAGTCCTACTATGCCACAAAACACCCTGTAACATACTGATGTAAATAAATATTCTCTGTGGAATATTCTAAGCTCTGGCTTTTCTCTTGGCCATGTATGCTAGGGAAAAGCTACTTTTCCTCATTGTATATGCTGTTCACCATGATAAGGAAAAAACAAAACAAAACCCATGGTCAGTAAGGCTGCATTTGGCAGCATTTTCTAATAGAGGTAGTGGATTTTGATGTATCCATCCATTCTGTCCTGTTTGCTTTCCTGGGGACAAATAAGACACATGTGTAAGATATCTGACGGGGGTCAGGAGTGGCTATGGAATCAAACCCTTGACCTTGGCCTCATTAGCAACAGGATTAAGCCAACCGAACTAATTGTATACAAGCGTTTCACACTAAATAACCTACAGCTGAAGAGATGGTGGTCTAGGAGTGATAAAAACTATACCATGATTCTCATGGTAACAGGTGAAGACGCAAGGCTAATTTAGCAGGTCCGTTTATATGCTTCCCACACAGTGTACTATGCCATCACCGAGTTGAATAGCAAAACATTTACCCTGCTCCCATACTGCAGGCAAAAAACAGGACCAGTGGTGCAAGCAAGGAGCTCCTGTGTGCGTGTGTGGTTTGTTTTTTCGAATGCAATTTGGTTATTCTTAGAAGCTTTAAGAATTTACTTCCCTAAGTCAATTCACAACTGGAGAATACTACGACTAATAAAACACTAGTGTATCCTCATGATGGACTTAATTTCTTATGTTTTGAAAATAGGCAGACTGAATATTTCTGAATTAAAGTTTCTAAAAAGCAGTTATCTTCCAGATGTGCATGTATCCCGAAGTGACTGGTGTTTTCTTAAAGTCATGAAGGTGAAGCAAAGGGATAGAGCATTTGTATTTTTATTTCTTGGCCTACTGGGCAATTGGGGAAAAATGAAGATGCCTCTGAAATTTCTTTTTTTCCTCTCTCAACTCCTTACAGCATTTGCCTTAGTCATGTATTTTCAAGTTTTTGATGTGCAGAAAGATGAGGCTATTAATGAGAATAGTCAAATATATTGACTTCTTATAAGAAAGTATCACAAAAAAATCTATTTTTCACACTTTTGAACTCCAGAGAAAAGTAAACCGTGTCATTAAGTAGACTTAAGAAGTTGAAAATATTAAAAATTTGCTTTGAGGGCAATTTCTGAAAAATAAGTGTTCTATAATTGTAAAGAGCCTCTGTGTTGGGACAAGGGCTGTGGGGAGGATTACCATCTTATCTATCATACTTTAGAAAATGGTCAACTGTGTGCCAAGGATCAGTCTGGAAACAAATCAATTAACATAAATTAACACAAAGTGTGTTTTTACAACTTACTTTTGGGACAAGTATTTAGGGTGATTATTAGCATTTGACAGATGCAGGGGAAGTCCCCTCTGCTGGTTGCTAAAGCCTGTAGCCTGTCCCTGGAAAGCACCCTTGCTGCTCTATCCACCACTGGAGTGGAGCTTTCATCTGGTTATCTTTCAAGGCAGCCTGGGTGGCCACCAAAAGCACTTGACATCTTGATGCACTTCAGCAGTTTTACATATATACAAACTTTGTAGAAAAATAAATTTGTCATTCGTCACCACATATGTTGATCCTGGGGAGCGAGGTGCTTGCAGTTCTGGCTTTTGAGCTATTTGCTGCGCTCTCTCTTTTGCTGGATACTGCTTTTTGTTGTTTGTTTTGGAAGCTAAAATAACGTCACATCTATGGAGAACTTATGGGTGAGTCCTTAAATCCACCATAGTTGTATTTATCTCAGGTAGATAAAGGTAGGAGAAAATGGTTAAGTGTCCATATTACTTTCAAATTATATTGGTAAAGCCGAACCTTGGAGACTTGAAATTTGCAGTAAACCTTTATGGTAC
The DNA here is from genome assembly GCF_048164855.1 of Canis lupus baileyi. Lineage (NCBI taxonomy): Eukaryota > Metazoa > Chordata > Mammalia > Carnivora > Canidae > Canis > Canis lupus. Next base: position 44,710,717 of record NC_132850.1, on the reverse strand, counting down.
CTAATCTGTTATCGCTTCTCAGCAGGACATCTAGGCTACCCTGACCTGTCCCACTCTGCTTTGGGGAATGTGATAAAGAGGAAGAAACAGCTGGTTTAAGAAAAGCCTTACAAACATGGCTGTAGTTTATAGAAACAATAATAATATTTTCACATGAATGGGTTTAGATACTTGTCATGGTACCCCAGAGGAAGCAAGCAATCCTAGTCAAAATGTTTTCTTAGGTTATTAAGGCAACTCTATACAAAAATTAAAAATGTACACTTTTCAAAAAAAATGTACACTTTTCTGGATCAGAGAAAAATGTAAAATATGCATAGCAGTTAAAAAAGTTCTCCAAGTGCATCCTACAGTTCTTAAAGCTTAGCCTTCCCTGAGTGTCATTTAGTTGTAGAAACTGTTAGCTTCAGTAGATTTGTTTGTGTGTGACTTTGCCTAACTAAACAGAATCTGTCTCATTAAATTCTTTTGTATCTCTATGTTGACTCTTCCAACTAGAGCAACAACAACCAAAGTCTATAAACTTTTGATGGTAAAAGTAATCAAGGTCCAGGGACCTATGTGTATATTAGGGTCCAAATATGGTAATGAGGTATATTTGTGACACTGTCAGCCTAAGAACTTCTCTAGCTATCCTATCACTTCCTCGCCACACAGCTTTGGTTAAGGCATTTAACTTCTTCCGAGGTTTGGTTATCTTCATTGGTCAAATGGAGAGGACTCCACGTTTCCTACTTGCAGCACAGAGTTTTTGAGGAGCAAATTAGGCATTGTACATGAAGGCATTGTACATGAAGGTGCTTTGTAAGATGTTACTTTGTTTGGATTTCTAATGATACTTTATTCAAGGAAGAAAGACCTTAAGAGTCCAAGTCCAAGTCCGTGGACAATCTGCACTTTTTTATCAGCTAAGTAGAAGAGGAGGCTGTCTTGATATTGATGCTGATGGATGAAGATGACACCAACAAGAAATTTGTACTGAAAATCCAATGTGTGTAAAGATTACCAATGTATTATCGATTTAGCAAATGTAAAACACCTCATCAAAACGAACATACTGTTTGTATACTGAAATAACAGTAATTCTAACAGCAAGGAAATGTTACAACTTTGTAAATGGTTAATTGTGAGGCCAAAACAGGTATATGGGAAGGTGAGAAAATTTTTACCCTCTTAGAAGTGAGCATGTAAGAACAGGTATCTTATAAGGATATTCTGCAGTAGTTTATTTAATTTATCCATTTTATTTTATTTTTTACCTGGAATATGGCTTCGGCAAGTATAAAAGAATTCTTTGCAATAGTCTTTGCAGAGCAGGGGAAGTACAAGGTCTCTTTCCAAGGCTTCTCTTTCAGGTGAGTGAAACAGGCTCTGGGAATATGGAGAGCAAAGTGCACATTTGATTTCCTCCAGTAACTTCCCACATTCTGTGTTGTTGGTCATAGAAAATATCTGAAAGCCATAAATCAGAAACAAACTTCTTTTTAGTCAGGTGACGTTAGGTTTAGTTCTGTTTTGTTTTGTTTTGTTTTGTTTTTGTAATCATATAAGTAGAATCACGTAGTTTAGCCAATGCTGTTGTCTGAAATTACCGTGTCACAAATACAGAATGCTTTAAATAAGGATGTAAGTAAGGTCTCTTGGCCTGGAATGGGGAAGCAGAGGGTAAGGATGCACAAAAGTGCTTCTTACTCTTGCAAATCAAAGTCTATTTATCTTTTGGGGTATGAAAAATTAAATGACAACTGTATTGAGACGCTTTACCATTTTACTCTGCATCAAAGTGTATGGTGACTGATATTTAACTTTAAAACTATAAAACTTTAAAACTCTTTAAAACTTTATCCAACTGCAAGCAAAGCAGTTTTTAAGACATGGTTATTTGGGTCTTAGGTAAAAATATATTTCACTCCTGATATTCCTAATATGATATTCTCAGGGATATTACTGGAATTACATTTCTCTAATTTCAGTTAATTTTCAGTCTACAGATTGCACAGGCAGAGTTTCCTAAAGTGGGGGAAATACCTCCTTTTCATGTTGCATAAAAATAGTATATGAAGCTGAATAAAACTGATTTAAGACCAATTTTTATTATTCATTTTATCTTAGCCAGGAAAAACTTTCTAACTAGCTCCTCAGGTATGTTATATGCATGAATCAACACAGGAGTTTAATAAAAGTGCTTTTGTATAGGATTTAGTGAATTTTAGTAAAACAAGGAATATCTTTATCTTTATCTATACAGTATAATGTCTTTTATTCCAGTAAGACCAATTTGGGAGTTACAAATTCAGTACAGTTAGTAATTGGTTGATAAAGTAGGTCTTGATGTCTAGTACTAACTTAAAAAAATTATTTTAAGAGCTCCTTTAATAAATATAGAAGACAATACCAGCACAATAGTGAGACAATATTTAGACGGCACTGGTTTTTCATAATAAAAAACATAATGGGAATGAATTTTATACCTTTTTTGTTTATGTATCTATATTTATACTTTATTTCTTTAGAACTAGGAACTGAAATTACCATCTGAAACTTCAGATCATTGTTTAAGGCAAATACTTCATTCACAAGGAGATTCTGATCTAAGTAAATGTGTTGGCTTCTATTTTTTAGGATAAACATATTCTAGTTGATCACAAAATTTGGACCTGAAAGAACAAAGCAACTAAAAAATATCATTGAATATAAGCATGCTAAAATGTTAGCATGCAGGGATTGAAAGTTCCTTCTATGTTACCCTATTTCAAAAAAATATATATATATGCAATGTGTTGTAACTCTCTACAACAGTTAGAAAAGTTATTATTAATCACAATTATATTTACATTTTGATTTTTATCAATTTATTTAAATGACAATTGCTTAAATGGTTAAAGTTTTCTAAAAGGAAACATATGCCAGGCACTTAGAATTTGCATTCCAAGAATGTTTTAAATGTCTTTTATTGTCCATACTCTGGCAGACCTCACCAGATCTATTCAATATTAATACTGTTCAACTTTGTTCTGTTTGCTTATCGTATAGCAGTCCACTAAGAACAAAACAACTGCAGGATGCTGAAGCCACCTTTTTTGCTGGCTGAAAAACTGGAATGTAACTACCTTTAGTTTTATGGAGAATATGCATGCTTCCATTTTTTTACAGCTGAAACAAAATGATTCCCATATACTCTCCCAGCTGCTGTCCAGGAAGAGCTTGATTTTAGTACCTAAAGAATTTTCTCTTTTACAATTTTTGGAATGTGTCCTGGCCACAAGATCTCTCATGAAAAGTTTCAGAAATAAGACTCAATAAATTATCTGAAATCAAGTATAATATTATTCTTTGTAGAGTTTCATGCTGTTCTGGCCCAGCAGGATGGTAACATTTTGCTCTGTGTGAGGTCTGCAGTGTAAATACCTATTTGAAGATAGATAGAGCCATCATTCTGGCTTTGGTTTCAATGAACCAATAGTCTTACTGAAGTCAATTAAACTGACTCAGTCCAAGATGCAACACTGTTTTAGACAGATGAGTCTTGGTGTGTGTAGGGAAGTTTTTCTTTTCTCGCCTATGTGCTCCTGTCGATATAGGTCCTTAACTTTATGTCTGACAACATCATCAATCTTAAGAAGAAATTTAAGCTAATTTCCTGCTTCGATTTTAAAAAGCCATATATGAAACCATCAAATTATAGTGGTTTAAACTAAACATACTTTGAAAGTCATGTAAAACTTCGAAACATTATTACAGCATGCCTAGTAATGATTGTGGCTGTTGCTGACTAATTTATAACATCTGGCAGGTCATCCTTTAATCTTTAGCCACAAGAAAGTAAAATCCATAGAAGAAAGGTAAGATAAATACTGAAATACACAGTGAAGCGTGTGGCCTACCACTATAGCTTATCAACAAATAGTAAAATGGGTGACAGAGACCTTCTGTATTTCTCTTTATTTATCAAGTAACTGAACAAAGAAGATAAAAAGGCACCCACATGGGTTCGATGAGCAGACAAAAGGAGAAAATACATGACAGTATATTAAGATGTCGCCTTAAGATCACTTGGTACACAAAAAGTTATTTCTAAAAATCATATGCCTACAAGGTTGTTCAGCTGTTGGGTAGAACACATGCGACTCTGGACTATAGTGCTGGATTATGTCATTAAAGAGTTCAGTTTCAATTTTAGGCTAATATGTAAATAGATCATTGTACTAAGGCAGCTGTTAAAGGGACCCCAGGATGAGTTATTTGTTTAGTTGGATGTGTTCAACAATAGCCTTTGTCCCTGAAAGAGCCAGAGCAAACAAATGATTGTAAAAGGGCACACTTGAAAACAATTACTTTTCACCCATTCCTTGACAGCTTCGCTGTGAAACCACCCAAGGTAGAGAGAGCGTCTATGCCTCTGTGGCTACAAGTTAAGTTTTAGAAATGGGGGTATTTCAGTTGGCTGCAGATTCAGTTTGGCTAATGGGAATTAGATCCTTTTAGCATGTTGTGTTTAGAAGCTGCAAAGATATTGCCAAGACAATATAACCTCCTAAATTTTGGTAGTATTTATTTATAATGGTAGTTAATTATCTCGTTACAATACATAAAATTACTAAAATATACCCCAAAATTAAAATATAAAGGCGTGATACCACGGCCAAAGAATTGAACTCAATGCTAGTTCATTACATTAAAGAAAATGTGTTAGTTCAGAAACTGGATTTAATTGCACAGTTGAGCATGCTCAGTATTCCTACCTCGTTGGCTACTATCTATGAAATTTCTTCCTGTAGGAGAATGCTATGCCTGTACCTTCTTGAAAAGTTGCAGAAATCCTTCTTGGTATTTTTTTTTTTCATAAACGAAAACGGGTCCTTTCAAATAGCCATCATCTCTCCTGTACACACATTATGAAATAAGACCCTAACATATATTATAAGCCAGAAAGGCTTAGGGGAAAACAGGGAAACACTGAAGTTTATTATAAAATAACATGTTTTAAAAACTATTAAAACTTGAGAACTAACACAGGTCAAGAATGCACATGCACAGCTATATCACTCTCCTGGTTTGAACAATTTGAGTATTGTTAGTTTATAAAGCACTTGTAATGGAACCAGCAAAGTCTAGTGTACCAAATTTAATTCAGACACATTTTCCAAATGAGTAGGGGTTTGTTGGAGATTGGAAGCACGTAAAACGGAAAGGAATGTGGATAGCTAACGTGGCAGATTTCTTCCTAAAGAATGATTTCTTGAAAAAAAATTTATATAACTCCTCTTAAGGGTTATAACTCCCCTCAGTTCCTCCCCCCACCCCTCCAACTCCCTACTATATTTAGTTAGCAAAGTTTTCATTCCTCATGTTCCTGGAAGAGTTCAGTATTGCAGGGGTCTGCAGATCATTGGTATATTCACAATGCACACTGCAAACAGGGAGACTTAATGGCAAATATTTCTAAACCTTTCTATGAATTTCCTGGTTCCTTTGGGCTCCTGGTAAAACCCTGCAGATGATATGAATGTAGCTTTTTTGTAATTTAATTCAATTACCACACAGGAGCTTAATGACATTGTTTTGAATCAAATGCTGGAATATCTGTTCCCTGAATCTCAAGACTACTGCTGCATATGGTAAGAATAAAGAGAGAGTTGCAGCTGAAAACCTGCAGCAAGACAGTTCTCACTCATCTGGGAATAGAGGGAGTTGGACAAATGCTCCCTCAAAAGGCATGAACATTTGGACAGAGCTGGGGACTGAAAGAGAATGATGTTCTCTAGTTTCACCCATTAGTGAACCAACTAACAAACACAATGGTGTTGTTGTTATTCTTTTGCCATAAGCAACAGGACTCTGTGTGTGGGCAGCAGTTTAGTGGGGAGGAGGATAAGTCGACCCCTTTTTGTCCTATTGATTTTTTCCTATTTGCATGACTTGAGCAAATTAAATGATGCAATATGGCTTTTTGTTACAAAACAAAGTGAGAGATACCACCCAGACACATATGTTGATTCGTAGGAGCTGTTTACATGAGAATAGAGTGAAATCTACCGTGAACTGAGCATAAAAATTAGATTCAGCCTGGGTATTTTTTTTTTTTTAAATGCCTGGGCCAGCAAGACTGAAGCACAAGTTTTCCAAGAGTCTCTCAGACCTTGACAACTGCAGTGTTGTAACGGAGGAATTCTTAATTAAACCTAAAATGGGGAAAGGGAGGGGGAGCAAAGACACCTGATTGTTTATTTCACGTGCAGTGATTGTTAATGACGTGATTCTCCACCCCCCCTTGCAGTACAGTGGATAGCACACGTTGCTGCATCCCATGACAAGAAAGATGTTGCAAACTCAAAGATAAGCTTGCCTTTACGCTCAACCAACACTGTTTCATATTTGTTTAAACTTAAGAACACAAGGAAAGTGTAAATGCATGACTCCTTAAACAAATTTCTAGAGCAGATCTTCCTGGACAACTAACCTGACACCGAAAGCCTGAACTTATAATGTTTCAAAACATTACAAACGGAGGCGGAGAACAATCTCAGTTTTAGGTGACAAATATACCCCAGCAAAATCTTTCCCCAGTTTTTCGGGTTCTCAACTGGAGTACCAGGAGTTCCTTTCCGCAGCGTTTAACTATTGTAATGCAAGACAATCCCTTCTGACGGGGCCGGGGGTGGGGGGGGTCTTACCCCAACCGAGCTTCAACATCCTGTAAGATTCAATCCTCTCCCTAACCGAGCACGTGGAGAAAACTGCACAAATCCTGTTACCCTAGAAAAATAAACCGGAAACCACAGCCACCTTAATTTACAGTTGCGCCGCAGCCAATGCCCGATTCGATCCCAAACACAGTGTTAATCGCGATTCTTTCAACTATGTACCCCAGCCCAGAACGCGGGTACCACGGGAGCGTCCCTCTTCTGAGACAGGCAGATTTTGCACAGCATCCCGACCACGGACTCCTGGGGCTGGGGGAGCTCTCTGTGCACCCCAGGGAAACACACAGCTCTGATCACGCCAGCACTCCACAAAAGTCATCCAAAAGGACTCTCTAAACCAGCTTCGCCCTTCTCCCAGCCGCCAGCATCTCCGGAGGCACCGGGAACCCGCAGCCAGCCGGCCCGGACGTCAACCTCGCGTCTGTGAGGCGGGTGCGCGCTTACCTTGGTGTCCAGGCGCCCTAGCCCCGGGCTGTCACTCCGCAGGCAGCAGGACAGCCGCGGGTAGAAGCCGCCGCACAGCACCTCTCCCCCACTCAGCAGCTCCAGCTGAGACATCAGCCGCCTGTCTCTCCGTTTCAGGCGCTTCGGGGGGTTCCCATTTAGGCACCTTCGCCTCCTCGCTCCGCTCCCTTCGCTTCTTTCCCCAAACTTAGCATCTCCTTCGAAGAAGCCCAGAGCCACGGCCAACAGCAGCAGCTTAAAGGAGAGCATCTTCAGCATCGTCTGCCCGGAGCGGCAGGGGCTGGGCGCGCGAGGCTGGGGGGGAGCGCCACTGCCCAGCAGGGGCACTAGGGCGCAGCTCCAGGAGGAGGCTGCGGGGGACACTCGAGAGGCAGAGAGCGGTGGCGGGGGCGAAAATAAGTAGAGCGATGCGACTTTGCAAAAAATAAAGGACAAGGCGATGTGTCCGGTGCCTTGGGGGAGTCCGAGGAGCAAGATAAAGTTGTGCGGATGGCACCGTTTGCAGCTGTGCCAGTGTCAGCTGGGTTAGGGGTTTCCTGCCGCGGCTGGCAAGTGGGAGGAGGAGAAGGGGATGGAAAAGGAGGAGGAAGAAGAGGAGGAGAAGACGGCCACAGAGGTTCACTTTTCCGTGTAACGGGAGTTGTTTAGGTGAGACAGTAGCAGGAAGAGAAACGGCGGCGGCGGCGGCGGCGGCGGCGGGGCAGGCGCGGGCAGGGCCAGCGCTGGGCTCCGGATGATGCTGAGGTCTCCTCTGCCGGCGGCTGCAGCTTCTCACGCAGCCTCTCATGTTTCGCTCCCTCTTTTCTTCTTCTTTTTAACTAGCGCGCGGGGAGGTGCTGCCACCGCGCGCCCCTTGACGTCACCGCTCCTCGCGCGCCCCCGCCCGGGCCGGGGGGAGGGGACGGGCGGGGAGGGGAGGGGAGGGGAGGGGGCGGCCCCGGCGCAGGAGCGTCCCCGGGCCCGACGGCCTGGTGGCCGCGGCGGGGCGGGGGCGGGGTCGCGGCCGACCGGGGCGGGACGGAGCGCGCGGGCCTCGCCACGGCGCGCGGCGGGGGGCGTGCGGGGCCCGGGGCGAGGGCGCGGCGCGGAGACGGCTCTTCCGCCCTGTCGCCTCCCCTCAGCCCCCCGCGCTCCCGCTGGGTCAAGGCGGCCCAGCCGAGGCAGGAGAGCGAGCGAGTGAAAGTGGGCCGCGGGAGGTGAGAAGGGGGGGGTCCTCCAGGCTCCCCCGCCCCCGGCCCCCGCCCGCCCCTCGCCCCGCGCGCGGGGAGGACGAGCCGGGCGGGCTGGGGTTGGCGGGAGGGAGTTTTGCGGCCCCTTTCCCGTCTCCTGGCCGCACGGACTCCCCCCAGCCCCCGGATTTTCAACCTGAATTTCGAGTCGGTAAAGAGCTCCTTTGGCTTCTGATTTAGAGGCGGGAGGCCAACGCAAATGCTGCGAGCCGCCGAATAGGTTAAGGCGTTCAAAGACTGTTCGAGAAGAAGTTTCCATCCCCGGCCGGGGAGCTGCGCGCTCCCGAAGTGGAGCGGGCGCGCGTGCCTGCGGGGGGCGGGGGGGGGGGCGCGCTCCCGGGGCCCGCCGGTGCGCTGGAGACCTCCCCGAGCGCGGGAGCGCAGGTCCGCCCCGTCAGGTGGAGGAGAGAAGGAGCTGGCCGCGCCTTGCCATCAGCGTTCAGTTTAAACGCGGAGAAAAAACCCCTGGGGAGACTTCCCCGGGAGTGTAGATACCGAGGCCACTACGGAGGCGTTAGTTCTGGAGGAAGAATTAGTAGCAAGATGCGGGCATCCAGAAGCGGGATGCCCCGCGCATCCCAAGTACCCCAGTACAAACCTTTCCCCAGAGAGACAAAGTCTGTAAGCGTTTCTAAAAAGATCTGCACGTTATCGAGAGTGCTGACTTGGTGTTACCGGGATCCCCGCAAGTTGACGCGAGGAGGAGCCAGTACAGGGTCGCACGCTCAATGTGCTTTCTGCCCTTGTGAGCATTTAACAGGGGAGGAGATTTTCTGGTAGGTAGGATTTTGGAGAGCAGATAAGGCAGTTGTCCCATTTTGGCAATGGAAGAATAGTCCCCATATTTGGGTTGGCTTCGCTTCTCGGGTATAAACTTCGCCCGGCCCACGTGAAAGTTGGTGATGGTGGATTAAGCTAATTACTGTTAAAGTGGCCACAGTGCCTAGATAAGGCTGCTTCTGCGCCTTTCGATTTCTGGACCCAGGTTTACCAGTGGAGCGAAGATTTTTCCACGGAAGTGATGACCGATTAGAATAACCAAAAAAAAAAAAAAATCTGCTGCGATATTTGGTCCAGTCCTGAGCTCAGTGCAGGTCCGGGATGACATACTTAGCATTTCTCTCAGGGGCTCTTGTATACATGGCTTCTTTATGTGTCCCACAGACTGCCGTATCTGACATTCTTCCTGCATTGAGGACTTTTAATATAAAATAAATCATAGAGCTAAAAGGACTTAAGACTTTAAACTCATTTAATAAACGGGAGAAGACAGACATTCCACCAAGATTAAATCACTTGCATAATCTCATGTAATTAGGTAGCTTAAAAACCAGGACTCGGGGGGCCCAATCTAGGTTGTTTTCCACTATCCAATACTTTATTCCCAAATACCCAATTTTATGTTCTATTTCCAAAATAAAAATCCTTTTAGAATTATATTTCAGTGGTTTCAGCTCCCACTCTAAGTGATGAATTCATCTTAGTAGTTTTGGAACAGGCTTTCCTTATGATTTGTGCTTCGAGACTAAAGACATTGAAAAGGTAAATTAATTTGGTTTTTGAAAATTTTGTGGCTTTTATAATCTGTGACCCTATGGTTTAAGAATAGAGTTTATAAAAGATTACTGAAATGAGATAAACATGTTCTTCCTTGATACATGGGAGCTAGAATTGATCCTATACATTGTTAGTCATGACGGTATCATGACGGTAAATAAATGGAGTCAGTGATGAGATAGCTGAGCTTATTCTCAGTGCCACTGATAAAATTTCCAAAAAGTCTATGAGCAGTGCCATAGAAGTTAACTAACTTCTGATTCTTTCTTTCTTCTTTCTTTCTTTCTTTCTTTCTTTTTTCTTTCTTTCTTTCTTTCTTTCTTTCTGCAGGGGGGAAGTTGCATAGTTCACATATAGCCAACTTGACAGCAGAATATTTAGGAATCAAAAATTTTGTTTGTTTCTTAAGAGTAATCCTTGAAGGTCCACTTGGATATAGTGAACCATGTGTACACTCGAATGTGAAAATGATCTTCCATCAAAGAAATCTGTCTCTTCAGCGAAATCAACAGAAGTGGTTCAAAGAAGAGACCCTCTATCTGACCAAACTCAGCCAGACAAATTAAATCAGCCTTTTTGAGCAAGGAGTAAAGCTGTGCAAGGGTGGCCTGATCACCCCTTTCTGCCTGCACCAGCACTGACCTGCCCCCTCTAGTTTTGCCCCCTATGTGCAAATCATGCCCTGTACAAGGGCACCTCGCTGAGATAGCCAATGAGACCTGAAATCCTGCCAAGCTCCACTGATCAAGCTCAGTTTATGGGTATAAGGCTGTGTCTACTCAGGCAGTGTGGCTCCTTTTCTAAGTTGTACCAAGGCACTCTGTGTGGGCCGGGGGCAATTCTAACCATACCAGTACCATATCCCAGTTCTACCCAGGATTCCTTACCTCTGACAGAATGAAGACTCTCATGAACAGATTAGGTTTATCGTAAAAGATGAATTATTTGACCCAAATTGAAATTAATTTCATAGATAAAGCTCAAAATATTGCTATGGATATGAATTGTTTATATGTATTTATATGTGTATGTATATATTACTATGGATGTGAATTATATTTGTAGGTATTTTTATGCATAAAAAAGTTATGTGGGTACACATTTCTATGTGTCAAAAATTAGCACAACTTAAACTTAGTAAATGTTGAAAATAAAACTATTTTAGGTATTGGAAATGGATTTCTGGTCTTCACAGAAATACATACTATTACATTTCAACAAATGTGTATTAAGTGCCAGGTACTTATATACATGTATACAGTCATGACAAATAATATACCCTGCTTCTAGATAATTTGTTCTCTAGCAAGGAGGACAAAAGATAAGGTCACAAAATAACTTATGATTTTATAAATTGTGGTGAGGGCTGTGAGACATGCCAAGATGGAGAATAATAAGCACACTTACCTCACATTAAGTGACTGGAGAAAAGTCTCTGTGAAAATGACATTCAGTTGAGACCTGAGGTGAGTTGGTATGAGTTTATGGTGTAATTCCACCTTGACGTTTAAAGTATAGAAGCATTTGAATTCAGAACAGAATATGAGACATTTAAGGGAAAGCACAGAATAAAGACGTAAATAAGAAAGGTGAGAGATTAAATTCATAGTTTAGTTTATAAACTCTAGGTAACTAATGAAGTTATATTCATGTATTTTTCGTTTCCTTTTGCGAGTACCTAGTTCTCATTTTTTGTCTTTCTTTAAATTGTGGGTTTTTATTCAACTTCTAGGGATTATTGTAGTTTGAATGGCCATGCATGATAATGGCCATTGCATCTTACCTAACCAGCACTTAGGTGTTATGTTTTTGTTTTCATTTGTGCCTGTTGATAACTGTCAAGATTTTTTTCATTTGTGGAGTTAAATATCCATGAGATTTTAAGCTCTGTGAGGGTAGGAATTATATTTCCTTCTTGTTTGGCTTCCCAGCGAAGAGTCTTATCAGTGTTATACATTTCATACTCATCAACCTACTCATACAGTGTCATACGCCAGCCTCACCGTGCCAGGACCAGTCTCTTCGTAAATTCTGCTGGCTGACCAGTCTTGCTCGACTTAATACTTTTAAAGGTTTAAAATGGAAAAATATTTGGATTATAAAAAATCCAAGTTGTTAAACAGAAGGGAGCGCACAACTTAAAGCACACTATCATGAAAGAATTTCAGGAGATGCCACTACAAAGTGTGGCTCCATGGAGGAAAGGCAGCCAACAAAGCCAAAGAAAATCACATAGCTTTTTAAAATTAAAGATTCGTTATAGTTCAAGCACACTGATTCAATGGTAGGGCTGCTAATAATGGTTTTTCTACAGTTATTCAGTCTTCCTTTCAAAAATTGGCACTCTGCTCTGGGCACTGGGCATTTAGTAGTCAACAGTGATTCTCTTGGGAGCTTGTATGCTACTGGAGAAGGCAGTAGATAACAAATGGATAGAAAGTATGCCATGAGGTGATGTGTGCTATAGAGGAAAGGGATTATGGGGAAAGACAAGGCAGGAGTTGAGAGAAATAATAATTAGGAAAGTCAGGAAATAATAGGAAAGATGTCTTCAGAGGTATGGGCAGAGACTTGAAGTAGTGAGCCACATCCGCGCAGATGTCTACAAGCATAGGGAACGGCAAGTCAAAGACCAGGAAGCAAGCATGCTTGGTATGTCTAAGGATTAGCAAAGAGACCAGTATGGCTGGAACAGAGTGGGTGACAGAGGAAATGACGAGAAGTAGCAAGGGCAGGGCAGACATCACACAGGGTTTTGTAAGCTGTGTTTCAGACTTTGGCTTTTACTCTGAATGAATGATTATCTCTGGGGGTCCTCATCAGAGGTAAAGAAACTGCTGGTTATTTCCTGTATCTACAGAATGAATTAAATATAAGGCATTGGTTAAATGGGTGTCAGGAAACTGAAAAAAGCAAAAAGGGAGCACTGAAGTAAAAACAGTAACTGCAGGGAGCAGCTCCCATCCTTAGGGAGTGAGGAACAAAAGAGGAATTGGGGTTTACAGAACTCAGAAGCTGACCTCTTTATCCATTCATCTTTCGATGGACTGTGTATACAATGGAATATTACTCAGCCATTAGAAACGACAAATACTAATTGCTTCGCGGTGGAGGGACCTGGAGGGTATTATGCTGAGTGAAATAAGTCAATCAGAAATGGACAAACATTATATGGTCTCATTCATTTGGAGAATATAAAAATTAGTGAAAGGGAAAGGAGAGAAAATGAGTGAAAATATAAGTGAGGGTGACAAAACATGACAGACACCTAACTCTGGGAAATGAACAAGGGGTAGTGGAAGGGGAGGTGGAGGGGGGCTTGGGGTGACTGGGTGATGGGCACTGAGGGGGACACTTAGCGGGATGAGCACTGGGTGTTATGCTATATGTTGGCAAATTGAACTCCAGTAAAAAAAATTAAAAAAAAAAAAAAGAAGCTGACCTCTGAGATCCTGAGGGCACCTTGGAGATAGGGCTGCTGCCCAGCTCCATGGGGGGTACCATCCAGAATGGTGAAATGAGGTTGGTTCTGGGAGTGCTAGAAGAAAGCTGGGGACTGGAGCCGCATGCCACTAACAGGATGTATTTGTTTTGTAAGGCTGCCATCACGAAGTACCACAAACTAGGTGGTTTAAAACAACCAGCTCTGGAAAGCTGTTAAGTCTGAAATCTAAGTGTTAGCAATGTGCCACTTGTAAGGGCTATGAGGGAGAATCTGTTCTGCACCTCTCTCCTAGTTCTCATAGGCCCAGGAGTTCTTTTCCTTGGTTTGTAGATGGACTTCCCTTTATGTCCTCATAGCATATCCCTATGTCCATATCTGTCTGTGTGTCCATATTGCTCCTTTTTATAAAACACCAGTCCCTGGATGAAGGTCCACCTCTTCTTGATCATCTGCAAAGACCTTATTTGAAAATAAGGGCACATTCATAGATACTGGGGAGTAAGCCTTTAATATCTTTTGAGGGGGGACACAATTCAGTGCACAACACAATATAAAGAAAGGGTCATTGCCAGGAGGATGCAGACAGGAACATGCATCCTTCCTGCCATCCTTTTTTTTTTTTTTTTAAGATTTTTTTTATTCATGAGACACACACACACACAGAGGCAGAGACACAGGCGGAGGGAGAAGCAGGCTCCATGCAGGGAGCCTGACGTGGGACTTGATCCCGAGACTCCAGTATCACACCCTGGGCTGAAGGCGGTGCTAAACCTCTGAGCCACTCGGGCTGCTCTCCTGCCATCCTTTTACCTTCGATAGCCATGTATAACTTCTGACTCCCCCCAAACTTAACTATTAATATAGCCTATTGTGACTAGAAGCCTTACCAATAACATAAACACTCAATTAGCACATATTTTGTATGTTATATGCATTTTATGCTGTATTCTATTTATGCTTATTCTTATAAGCAAGAGAAAATACAGTACTGTATTGTTTTCACTGAAAAAAAAATCAGTGTGTAAGTGGACCTGCACAGTTTCAGCCCATGTTGTTCAAGAGTCAGCTGCATTGCCTAAATGTCCTTTTATTATGTAGAATCTGTAGTAATGTCACCTCTCTCATTTCTGATATTGATAATTTGTGTCTGTCTTGCTTCAGCGTAATCAATGTGGCTGAAAATTTATCAATTTTATTGGTTTTCTCAAAGAATCAGACTTTGGTTTCATTGATTTTTCTCCATTACTTTGTTGTTATTTGATTTCCCCTTTGATCTTTATTTTTTACTCTGTTTTGCTTACTTTGGGTTTTTATTTGCTCTGATTTTGCTGGTTGCTTAAAATGGAATCTGAAGTCATTAATTTGGGACCTCTCTCTCTAAATGTATGCATCTAGCACTATACATTTCCCTCTTTGTACTGCTTTAACCACATGCTACAAATTTTAAAATGCTACGTTTTCAGTTTCAATCAGTTCAAAATACTTTCCATTATTTCTTTTGAGTCTTTTTTTTTTTTTTTTTTAAGATTTTAATTTATTTATTCATGAGAGACACAGAGAGAGAGGCAGAGTGAGAAGCAGGCTCCTCGCAGGGAGCCTGATGTGGGACCTGATCCCAGGACTCCAGGATCACACCATGGGCTGAAGGCAGGCGCTTAACCGCTGAGCCACCCAGGCATCCCTACTTTTGAGTCTTTGAATCAGAGGTTATTTAAAATTTTTTATTTCGTTTCCAAATATTTGTGATATTTTTGAGGCCTTTCTGACATTGATTCATATTCAATTACATTGTAGTGAGAGGATATAATATGCACAAACTGATTATTTTAAAAAAATCTTGAGACTTTTTATGGGTAGAACAATGTCTATCTTGGTAAACATTCTGTGTAAAATTGAAAACAATGTATATTTTGGGTGGAGTGTTGCATCAATGTTTATCAGGTTGATTTAGTAGATAGTGTTGTTCAGTGTTTTGCCTCCTTACTAATTTTCTGTCTACATGTTCTATTGGTCATTGAGAGACAGAAATATTGACATTTCTGACTATGGTAAGAATTTTTATGTTTCTTCTTACAGTTCTATCAGTCTTTGTTTCATATATTTTCAAGTTCTGTTAACTGAGTGTATAAATATTTAAGATTGTTATGTCTCGGGATCCCTGGGTGGCGCGGCGGTTTGGCGCCTGCCTTTGGCCCGGGGCGCGATCCTGGGGACCCGGGATCGAGTCCCGCGTCGGGCTCCCGGTGCATGGAGCCTGCTTCTCCCTCTGCCTGTGTCTCTGCCTCTCTCTCTCTCTCTGTGACTATCATAAATAAATAAAAAAAAAAAATTAAAAAAAAAATTGTTATGTCTCTCTGATGAATCATCCCCTTTGTCATTATGAAATGTCCTTTATCTTTGGGAATGATCTTTGCTCTAATATGTACTTTATTACTAATACAACCACTCTTTTTTTTTCTTTTGATTAGTATTAATAGGCTTTCCCCCATCCTATTGTTTTTACTTTATTTCTGTCTTTATATTTAAGGTGCATTTATTGTAGGCAGCATATAGTTGAGTTTTGTTTATTTTTGCCAATAAGGCAAACTATGACTTTTATTTGAGGTGTTTAGACCCTTTATATTTGATTTAAGTACTGATTCAGTTTGGTTTAAAATCCTTTACCTTACTATTTGCTTTTTATTTGTTCTATTTATTCTTTATTTGCTTGTTATTCTTTTTCTCTTTTTTTAGATTGAGTATTTTTATTTATTCCCTGCAGGGAGATTTGAAAATAAGAATAAAAGTTTTATCTTCACACATATACCATTTCTGATGCTTTTCATTCCTTAACATAGATCCAGATTTTTATCTGGCATGATTTTGCTTGTGTCTGAAGAACATGTCTTTTTTTTTTTTTTTTATGATAGTCACACACAGAGAGAGAGAGAGGCAGAGACATAGGCAGAGGGAGAAGCAGGCTCCATGCACCGGGAGCCCGATGTGGGATTCGATCCCGGGTCTCCAGGATCGCACCCTGGGCCAAAGGCAGGCGCCAAACTGCTGCGCCACCCAGGGATCCCCTGAAGAACATGTCTTAACAGTTTTTGTAAATAAGGGTCTAATTGTGATTATTTAATTTTTAGTTTTGGGCTGTCTGGAAAAATCTTTCTTGTGCCTTGGTTTTTGAGAGGTATTTGTGCTGGGTATAGAATTTGGGGCTGACTATTCCACCCCTCACTGCCAGTACTTTAAAGATACTGTTTTACTGTCTTAATTTTATTTTCCAACAAGAACTCATTCTCATTCTTAACTATCTACTTTTGTATATTATGTGTCTTTTTTCTCTGGTTGCTTGTCACATTTTCCCCTTTTTTAGTGAGTTTTAGCTCTTTAATTGTAATATATCTTGGTGTAGTTTTCTTCATAGTTCTTGTGTTTGGGGTTTGTTGAGATTCTTAGATTTGTTGGTCTACAGTTTCATCAAATTTGGAAAAATTTCTGTCCATTATGTCTTCCAATATCCAACCCCCCTCCTCTGGGAATTCTAATTATATGTATATTAGACCAGTTGTATTCTACAGCTTATTGGTGCACCTTTATTTTATTTTATTTTATTTTATTTTATTTTATTTTATTTTATTTTATTTTTAGTCTTTATTCTCTCTGTATTTTATGTTAGGTGAATTCTATATATTTAAGTTTACTAGTCTTTAATTCTGCAATGTGTAAACTGCTATTTATCCCATCCCAGATATTTTTTATTTCAGGCATTACACTTTTCATCTCAAAAAGTTTGATTTCAGCCTTCTTTTTTTTTTTTTTTTTTCAGCCTTCTTAATATTTTCAAGTTTGTAGAGGAAAGATTGAGCAGGTAAAGTACTTTCTTGAACATATGCAATATAGTTGCACAACTGTTTTGATGTCATTGTTTGACAATTCTATCATCTGTGGCCACTTTCTGGAACTGTGTTTACTTAGTGATTTTTGTCTTTGTTATGGTTTATATTATCCAATTTCTTTGCATGCCTGCTAGTTTTTTATTTAATCCCAAATATTTTTTACCTTGTTAGATGCTTAATATTCCTATAAACATTCTTGAGCTTTGCTCTGAAGTACAGTTAAATGACTTGTTAACAGTTTGATCTTTTTAAGCTTGCTTTTAAACAGTGTTAGGTGAAGCTAGAATTACCTTTAATCTAAGGCTAATTTTCTCCACTACTGAAGTGATATCATTGTAGATGCTCTTTCTGATTTTCCTTTCATTATGAAGTTTGTAGCTATTTGGAGCATGTACTATTCTTGGACTTGTCTGAGTTCTAGGTATCTGCTCCTTTCAAGTGGTTCTTTCCCTTTCCTCTGGCAATTTCCCCATAGTCATATGCTACTAAAAACCCAGCTGAAGACTTGAGGGGTATCCTCTATGGATTTGCAAAGCTCTCTTTCTGTGCAGCTGTCTCATCTCTGGGACTTGGCGTTTTGAACTCCACCTCTTGGCCTCTCTAGATTCCATGTGTCTTTTCTGTCAACTCAAGGCTATTGCCTGCTTCTGTTTGGATTCCCTCCCCGGCACTGCAGCCTGGAAATTCTGTCTAGGCAGTATGATGGGGATAGTCAGAGAGCTCACCTAGCTCTCAGAGATCAACATTCTCTACTTACTTAGTTGATATACAATACCTGAATATCTTGTCTGGTATTTTCGTTTTCATGGTTATAACATTATAATATTACCTGTTGAGTTGTTTCAGGTGGTACAGTGAATCTGGTCCCTCTTACTCCATCTTGGTTAGAAGCAGGCATCCAATGGTATCTTTTTTGTGTGTGAAAAAGTTTTTGATGACCAATTTTTTGATTTAGAAAATAATGGTAACCAAGTTAGTGGAAGATTCATTTCAGTTTCTTATTGCCAGCCAATGTTCATGTCTTTCTTCCTCCTTAGACCTATAGCTTTATATAATCTGTACCCTCATGAAGTAATTGGCAAGAGTTTATTTCAGTCTTTTACCATTTTTGCTCTTCATTATAGCTAATGATCCTAACTGTATTTCTCCTTCTATCAAGCCCTTTTAGCTCTGTCTACCATCTTTTTTGTTCAGACTCATGCCAGACCTTCTTCCTGGCTCTGTTATTACCCTGGGGAACCCTGACTCTCAGAATGTTTTTCCTGTATGCTCCAACAGCAGCAGTTATTTATTTTGTTTATGCTGAACAGTGTATTAAATTTATTTAGAAAACACACAAAAAAAACTTCGCTTACTTTTTTTTTTTTTTTTTCTGCCTAGAGGGTAACACCTGGCTGCTGTGTATTCTGAATATAAGGATGAGGAAATAGCAGACTTTAAGTACATGCTTCTGTTTTCAGCCCTCTGTTATACTCTGCTGCCATCACACCTGGCATCCTTGAGTCAATAACCCCTCATAAGTTCTAAAAGGCAGGATGGCCCCTTCGTTGGCTGCAGCCTCTTTCTATTTATTCTGGACTGTGTCTTTTCCTAGCCTACTTAACTTTTCCTCTCACTTTCCACCTCCCATAACTGTGTTGAAATAGTTCATCCATTGGTAACTCCCTCATGTCCTTCTTCCTGCTCTGTGTTTACCTCTTCCTTTTAAACTGATATATTCTAATTTTAATGGGTTCTGAGGAATGAGGGGAAACGAATTCATATGCTCAGTTTGTAATCTTGAACGGGCACCGATTGCTGTTTAGTTACTAAAGCTAAGGATTAGTTTTTGTTACTTATAGGTCTTTCACACTACTGACCAATTCCTTTCCCTGAAGCTGTGTCTTTCCTTATTTTAGTAACTCCAATCTCAAATGATTTTCCTTTTATTTACCTGGATTCTACTCCTCAGTCTTCACTTCCTTTCTACACCTCTTACATGTTTCTATACCCTGGACTTACATTCTTGATCCTCTGCTCTGCCGAGTATACCTGTTGAACACTTGCACTTTGATATTTCAAACTCAGCACACCCCACCCAGACCTGTCAACTTCACTCCTAAATCTGCTCCTCATCTGTACCTTCTACTTTGGTGAACAGCACTTCTATACCTCTAATCACTAAGCCAGAAACCTAGGAGCCATCTGTCCTCCCTCTTTCAAATACAACATCTTGCCTGTAACATCTTGCCTCTATCCCTTTACCTTCTGCCTCTTTTATTGCCATTATTCTTAATTTTTACTATAGGAAAATTTAATCATGGTAAAATGTGTCTATCACTCAGTTTCAACAATCACCAGAAGTTGGCTAATATTGTTTCATTTCTATTCCCTTCTTATTTTGTCCTTCCGCTGGATTATTTTAAAACAAGTACCAGGTTGTCATTTCATTTATCAGTAAAAAATTCAGTTCATTTCTAAAGGGAAAAGATTTTTTAAAACCTAGGCACAACACCTTTATCATCATAAAATAATAACATTTCCTTAATAATATATTTATATATCCAGTAAGTGTTTATATTTCCTGGGTTGTCTTATAGTTTCTTGTTTTTACAGTAGATCGGTTCAAATCTGAAACTAAGCAAGTACCACACATTGCATTTGCTTTATATTTCTTTATCGAGTCTCATTTAGTTTAGAGATTCTTCCTCCTTTTTGTTTTTCCTTTCTATTTGTTTGCTGAATGAATCAGGTCATCTTTCCTATAGAATTTCCCACATTGTGGATTTTTCTGATTGTATCCTCATGGTATCTTTAAAGATATTTCTCTATCTCTATAATGTCTATAAACTCATATTTAGATCTAGAAGCTTGATTAGAATTTTTGTAAGAATGCTCTATGGATGGTTACTATTTCGTCATTTCAGGGGGCATATAATAAACAAGCTTCTTTTTTTTGTTTTTTGTTTTTGTTTTTTTAATAAATTAATTTTATATTGGTGTTCAACTTACCAACATACAGAATAACACCCAGTGCTCATCCCGTCAAGTGTCCCCCTCAGTGCCCATCACCCACTCACCCCCACCCCCCACCCTCCTCCCATTCCACCACCCCTAGCTCGTTTCCCAGAGTTAGGAGTCTTTATGTTCTGTCTCCCTTTCTGATATTTCCCACACATTTCTTCTCCCTTCCCTTATATTCCCTTTCACTATTATTTATATTCCCCCAAATGAATGAGAACATACACTGTTTGTCCTTCTCCGATTGACTTACTTCACTCAGCAGAATACCCTCCAGTTCCATCCACGTTGAAGCAAATGGTGGGTATTTGTCGTTTCTAATGGCTGAGTAAAATTCCATTGTATACATAGACCACATCTTCTTTATCCATTCATCTTTCGATGGACACCGAGGCTCCTTCCACAGTTTGGTTATTGTGGACATTGCTGCTAGAAACATCGGGGTGAAGGTGTCCCGGCGTATCATTGCATCTGAATCTTTGGGGTAAATCCCCAACAGTGCAATTGCTGGGTCGTAGGGCAGGTCTATTTTTAACTCTTTGAGGAACCTCCACACAGTTTTCCAGAGTGGCTGCACCAGTTCACATTCCCACCAACAGTGTAAGAGGGTTCCCTTTTCTCCGCATCCTCTCCAACATTTGTTGTTTCCTGCCTTGTTAATTTGCCCCATTCTCACTGGTGTGAGGTGGTATCTCATTGTGGTTTTGATTTGTATTTCCCTGATGGCAGGTGATGCAGAGCATTTTCGTGGCTTAGTGTGTTATCACACTAATCCAGCCTTTAAAAAAATCCCTATAGTGTTTCATCTAGTGGTTTCTCCAGTTATTGATAAGTATTGTGTCGGTCCATTATTTATTAGGAACCCATCATTTCTTACCAGATTTACTTCAACAATTTCTTAAGGTTTCTACACTTATAATTTCTTTCTCTAACTTGTCTTCTTTATACCCACTGCGACTAAATGGATTTTTGTATGCTACAAATAATTTCATATGATTCCCCTGGATAAAATTCTTCAGTAAATTTTTAGTGAATTCAGAATAAAATCTATAGTAAGATACACAAAAGACTTTACCTCTGGTCCCTGCTCCATTTATATTCCATTTATATTTAATTTATTCATAATTAATTTTAGTTATTTTGCTACATATCATTTGTTGTAAAACAACTTTTAAAAAACCACAGGTTAATTAGGTCTTTTTTCTTATACATTACACATTATACTTACTTATTTAATTTAACTGAATAAAGTTTTATTGCTATATATAAATTCCCTAAGAGCAGGAGCACCAGTTAGCAGATGGCATTTACATGTGTTTCTTTACAGATAGTTGACCTTTACTAAATACATACAGTTGATTCTTAATCATGTTGAATCACTGATGGAATGATGGAATCATGTCGGAGTCAGATGGATTCTTTTTGATTTTTAAAGATTTATTTATTTATTTATTCATGATAGACAGAGAGAGAGAGAGAGGTAGAGACACAAGCAGGCTCCATGCTGGGAGCCCGACGTGGGACTCTATCCTGGCACTCCAGGGTCGCCCCCCGCCCCCCCCTCCGGACCAAAGGCAGGCGCTAAACCGCGGAGCCACCCAGGGATCCCCCAGGTGGATTCTATCTGCAGCATTCACGGTACTTCATCACAGCTGCAAGGACTGTAACCTGCCTTTATCACCAGGCTCTTTTATGTAGCCAGCTCCACATCTAATTTTTTTTTTTTTTTGTCTCCAAAAACTTTGCTCATGTGCCCTTGAAAATCCTCAATTCACTGATTTGCTCTCTGCTCATTGAATGGAGTAGGTCTCAGAGAGAGGGACTATTAGAACGGAGGTCCATGGGTGCCTGCAACAGGAGTTTCTTGCATATATTTCTCATGATGGCTAGAAGTAGAAGTTATGTCTCTTGGAATTGTTACTGATTCAAACTTATTTTTATTTTTTAAAGATTTTATTTATTTATTCATAGACAGAGAGAGAGAGAGAGAGAGAGAGAGGCAGAGACACAGGCAGAGGGAGAAGCAGGCTCCATGCAGGGAGCCCGACGTGGGACTTGATCCCAGGTCTCCGGGATCATGCCCTGGGCTGCAGGCGGCGCTAAACCGCTACACCACCGGGGCTGCCCTCAAACTTATTTTTAAAAAGCAGTTTTATTTAACGGTAGTGACTTAAAGTGTTATTTTTATAGTATATGCTAGACTTTTTCTTTAGTAAATGTCAATTTCTTAAAATACCTGAATCAGCTGCAGTGTTATAATTTGCTAATACATTTTACTTCAATGGAATTGGAAGGGTGAGCTAATGGGACCAGAGGGTGTTCAGAAATGGTACTTAATTATAAAATAATGGAAAATAGTCTACATCATGAAATGACCTCATAAACAGAATTACAACTGAGATGATTCAGTAATTAATGATTACATCAAGTAAATTAACTCATTTGTATCTCAACCCTACGTAAATGATGTAAAAAAGTATACCTTAACTATGTAGACAATTAATAAAATATGTAAGACATTATAAATCCACAGAATTGAAAGCCCACACAGCTATAGAATTCTTTTTGTGTGCATTAGGTGTTTTGGAAACTTGAGCATTAATTTTCTGGCTTTGACTCATATCAAGACCACCCTGTAGCAAAATTTAATTCGTCAATGAGTATCTATTTATCATTTAGCTAAATGTTTGGCAACTAAGCCACCAAAATAACATATGCAAATGAACTTTACTAATTATTGAATGAAAACATGCTCTATTTCTAGATGTGTTTAATTCAAGAGTAATGTAAAAATACTAAGACTTACTTATTCAAAACAGGCTACCTTAATCAAGATGAAGACCTAATTCTCAAAGATGCCAAGCTGTGTACAATTTTCTCAATTTGACAATCTGGCAAAACATTTCTTTAGAAATGAGAAATATGAATCTAATTAAATCAAAGTTAAATATGTAATCATTTAAACATTTTCAAGTAAACATTTAAAACATTATTTATCTTAAACATAATTGTCCTGGAGAAAATTTATGTTATAGAAACCTTTATCATATAGTTTAAAATGTGGATTTGCAGTAGTCTTGTGGTTATTGGTCTGGACGGGGACAGATACATTTATTTGTAAAAAAATGTTCTAACTAAAACAAAAACTTAGCATTTAAATTTTAGGGCCAAAGAAATCATTACATCTAAGGCAACAATATATCAAAATTTGATAGAATATGATATAGTTAAAAAATTATTTGTGTGGGGTGGTTTGAGACCACAAATTTGGCCTTATTCTAAAATTCATGAATTGCATGTACCCTTTTATTTTCAAAATGGGTGGTTTACTCATCAAAGAAATCCTTCAGTTCTTTGTTGGAAATGTGTCTAAATGTTATGTCCTGGCCAAGGGCATGAAGTTCTGCAAACATTTTCACTTATTAATAATTATAAACACCTGGGCATTTTGTAGACATTACAGATATTTTTACATGCACAAATTTAGAATAAATGTTGGATGAGAAAGAAAGCTTTCTAACTTTAAAATCTATTTGTATTTCATAAGACCATAGGTTCCACAAGATTCAATCTTTTGGTGTTTTGGTTTGTTTACCTTACATAAAATGTGATTTTTCTATTTAAAATATCTGAAATATATATTCTCAAATATCAACTAGTTTTTGAAATATGTTTGGATAATTTAAGTGTAAATTAACCCAAATGTCAGGATTTCATATCCTTTAAAACAGATGACTTTTCCCCCCCTTTTTGGTAAAGAAATGGAGAATTGTGGGTTTATTCTTGGGAGCATGAATTTAAAACATACTGAGCTAGACTTCATTTTCCTATGAAAAATAATTCTATTTTAATCATCAAATGTACATTGTTTATTGCTTTTAAAGAATAACTTAACATGAGGAAGAATACGCACCTGAGGAAGTATAATTTTATTTTACTCCTGAAGAAGTGAGAGGCTCTGCATGTGAAACCAACACAAAGGCCAGCAGTACACATGGAGATAGTCCTAAAATGAAGTCTTTACTCACAGGAAAAGAAACGTTTAAAAGTGTGTTGATCTTGTGAAGTATGGATATTGATTCAGTGTCTCTTCAGGAAAAACTTAGATCATATTTCTGAAGTTTTTGTTACATTCTGTAAAATTTTAACCCATTATCTCATTTCTTTAAAAACTAGGATTTTCCTCTTTCTTCATCTTTGGTGAGACATAATGAATTTCTCCATTCCTTATGTGCTATTCTATGTATACAGATGAGTGGCTATTTTTTCATATTGGTTCTTCTAAGAGCTTTCTCTCTTTAACTGCCTATGTGACATTGCTTTCTAGTCCATTTGATCAATTACTCTTGTGAAATCAAAGTTTCTTGAAGCAAAGAGTTGTATTTGAGCTATATTTATGCCGGGCACAGCAGTAAGTGTTTTGCATCTATCATCTCATTTAATCATTATAGCAACCCCACACTGAAATAAATACATTTTACATGAAAGAAACAAAAACTCAGTGACCTGAGGATAATTTCTAATGGCCATATACCTGGTAAATCACAGAGCTATGGTACAAACACAGACATGTCCAAAGACCATGTTCATGATGGTGCTTCCAAAAGAGCTTGTGGTTTGTATTATCATTTTATACTAAACACAGATGTCCCAGTATGGTGCTTATCTTCTCATTATTTTTTTTTAATTTTTTTAATTTATGATAGTCACAGGGAGAGAGAGAGGCAGAGACACGGGCAGAGGGAGAAGCAGGCTCCATGCATCGGGAGCCCGATGTGGGACTCGATCCCGGGTCTCCAGGATCACGCCCTGGGCCAAAGGCAGGTGCCAAACCGCTGCACCACCCAGGGATCCCTTATCTTCTCATTATTGATGTGAGACTACGTCTTTCCGTATATGCACAGCTGAGGATTCTTGGTACTTATTTTCATCACATGTTTTTAAAGTCTGAAGCTCATTGCAGATATAAGTTCTTGGTCATTGTGAAACAAATAACACAACTTGTTTCTCTAATTCTCCTTGTTTCCACTGACCCCTTTCTTTACTTCATGTCCTCTACCTCCTCTGGAGCTAATACCCTGTGCTTTGTCATCACCTCTGGTTTGATATTTTTCCATTTGACTACATCTTCTCTATTAATTATATATGCTTTGTGATAATATCATTACAAACTTAAAACATATTTATTACCTCATAGTTTCTATGTGTTAGGAGTACAGACTCAGCTTTAGGGTCTCTCAGTGTTGCCAAAAAGGTGTTGACTGGGGATCCAGTCTAAACTGAGGCAAGACTGGAGAAGGATCTGTTTTTAAGCTCATGTGATTGTTGGCAGATTGCAGTTTTTTACAGGCTGTTGGATTGAAAGCCTTAGTTTCAGGGCTTTTGGGTGGCTCAGTCAGTTAAGTGTCTGCTTTTGGCTCAGGTCATGATCCCAGGGTCCTGGGATCGAGCCCTGAGTCGTGTGGAGGCCGAGAAAATTAGGGCCATTCAAGTTTAACATTGGCACGAGTATAGCCATTGTAGCTTCGGCAGCCATCTCAGGCCACTGTGACCAGGCCACTGTGACCAGGAACTGAACTCTACCTTACCTTGGCTACAGAAAAAAACCACAAAGCATGCCCTTATGGGAATAAGGAAGCAAGAGCTTGTGAGACCTCTTTACTGGAGATTCTCACACCCCCACCTTACCCTTAGACCAGCCCATAAAAACCCAGCTGTAACCCATCTCAGGGTCCAAGTCCCTGCTCCGCTGTGTCGGGTATACTTGGACCCAATCTCGAGCTTGTTAATAAACCCTCATGTACTTGAATCAGTGTCGGCTCCTTAGTGGTTTTCTCGGATTCGCAATCTTGGGCACAACAAGTTGGGCTCCCTGCTTGGCGGGAAGCCTATTTCTCCCTCTCCCTCTGCCATTCCTCCTGCTTATGATCTTTGGCTCTCTCTCTCTCTCTGTCAAATAAATAAATAAAATCTTTACAAAAATAAAAATGGGTGATGGGCACTGAGGGGGCACTTGATGGGATGAGCACTGTGTTATACTATATGTTGGCAAATTGAACTCCAATAAAAATATATATATAAAAGATATGTATATAAAAGATAAACATGGTCATGTAAAAAAACGAACAAAAAAAAACAAAAAAAGAAAGAGAGGAAGCCTTAGTTTCTTGTTGACTGCTGGCAAGAGGACATTTTCAGTTACTTATTACATGGCCCTTGACATGAGTGCATGGTTCAGCTCACAACGTGGCAGCTTGCTTCTTCAAACTTGCAAAGAAGACAAGGTTCCTCTTAAGATGGCCATTATAGTCTTGTGTAATGTAATCATGTTCATCTTGTTACCTTTGCTGTATTCTATTGGTTAGAAGCAATTGATAGGTCCTACTTACTCTCAAGTGAAGAGAATCACACAAAAGTGTGAGCACTGGGAGGTGAGCATCATGGGGGTCACCCTAGGGTCTGCTTGTCCTCTTGTCCTCAAGGCTTCCTGCTTAACTATTTCTGCCCTGTTCTACCTCATTTGGTGCTCTAGGCCATTGATCTCTCTTCTTTTAAAAATTTATTTATGATAGTCATAGAGAGGGAGGGAGGCAGAGAGATAAGCAGGCTCCATGCACTGGGAGCCTGACGTGGGATTCAATCCTGGGTCTCCAGGATCGTGCCCTGGGCCAAAGGCAGGTGCCAAACCGCTGCACCACCCAGGGATCCCCTCTCTTCTTTCTCTTGATAAATCAGTTTCCTCCTATTTTTACCTCTCTCATTATCCTCCTTAGATTAGATTCCTTGCTCCTGTGGTAGTTCAACTATCTTGCTAATGATTCCCTTGACCTTTTGCCTATTGGCCACATTCACCTGAAAAGCCTTCAACTCTAGGTTATCCCAATAATCCCTCTCCCCCAGTCTAAACTCAAATGGCACTACTATAAAATTCATGCTCACAAATTCAACTTGGTTCTCAACAGTGCTCAGCAATTTTACCCAGCTTCCCAACTCAGTTTGCTTTCCCTCTTTCCATAACAACTATTCCAAACTTTCTTCACTCTCCTGAAATCTCCAAGTCTCACTTCCCTCATCTCTTTATTATCAGCATAACAACTACCTCCTGTATTTTGCATGTAAAGAGAGAAATCATCATATCAGATCTCCTCTGACTTCTTGCCACTAGATTCACAAATATTCCTGCATCTGCTGCTATCTCTTCTTCCCCCCCCCCCCCCACTCTCTGGACAAACTGCTTTGTCTCCTATAAACAATCATCTCCTCCACCTGAATCTCATCCCTACTTTAACGTATAGCTTCAACCTCTTCATCTTTATTGGCTTCTTCTCGTCAGTATTAAAATATGTAAATATTTAAGCCATTCTTTGACCCCATGTTTCCCTGTGCGGTCACATTCTTATCTTTCCTCTCCTATTCACAGCCTGATATCTTTTTGTTTTTTATTTTTAAAAAAATTTTATTATTTATGAGAGAGAGAGAGAGACAGAGGCAGAGACACAGGCAGAGGGAGAAGCAGGTTCCACACAGGCAGCCTGACGCGGGACCCGATCCCGGATCTCCAGGATCACGACCCCTGGCCGAAGGCAGGCGCCAAACCCCTGAGCCACCCAGGGATCCCCCGTCTTTTTGTTTTTTAAAGAATTTTTTAGAGAGATATAGAGAGAGAATGTGTGAGCAAGAGGAAGAGCAGAGGGAGACGGAGAGAGAGAATCCCAAGCAGATTCCAGGCTGAATAAAGAGCCCATTGCAGGACAAAATCCCATGACCTGGAGATGATGACCTGAGCTGAAATAAAGAGCCAGAGATTTAACCAGCTGAGCCACCCAGGTGCACCTTCACAGCCTGACTTCTTGACAATGTTGTATACACTGTCACTTTTACCTTGTTTTTCACTGCCTTTTCACTCCATTCCATCCTGGCTTCCAACTGCAGTCCTCCTCTATAGTAATATCTGCTATCTCATCCATGGCCTCCCAGTTACTATATCCAAGTAAGATATTTCAGTCTTCAGTTATTTTAGCCACTCAGCAGCATTCAATAGAGTTGACCATTTTTTTCTTAAAATATTCTTTTCCTTTTTTTTTTTTTTTTTTTTTTTTACATTAAGACACATTCTAGGTTCCCATTCTGGTGATTTTTTTTTCTCAAAAATTTTTTAGATAGATTCTCCTTCTCTGCTAAACCATTAAATGTTGTCATTCCTCCAAATTCTGTCCAAAGTCTTCCATTCTTCTCCTTTTCACTATCTACTCTCTAGGCAATCTCATCTACTCCTGTGGGTTAATTTCCATCACTATGCTAAATAATTCCAAATTTATATATGTAGATAAGATGTTTCATGTAGCTCCAGAATTATCTTTTTGCTATTTTTACTTTAATATTTCATGAGCATTTCCAATCTGAACTGACAATCTTTATTACATAGACCTTATCTACTTTTCATGTTCTTTACTCCAGTAAATGGCAGAATTATTTACTGAGGACTTGCTCAAGCTAGAAACCTGTGAGTCATCCTAGATCATCCTTTTTCCCTACTCTATAGTTTTAATCAATTACCAAATTCTGTCCTTTCTGTATCTTAGCTAACTAATCTCTCTTCTTTATGTCCACCGGTATCATCTCAGTTTAAGTCACAATTATCCCTCATCTGACTATTGTGTCAGTCTCTTAACTCATCTTTCAGTGTATATACTTACCCTTTCCAATCTATTCTCCACATTGTAACTAGAACAATCTTTTAAAAATGCAAATTGAATTAATTAGCTCTTGTTTTAAAGACTTTTAATAGTTTTTTTTTTTTAAATTTTCCTTATGACAAATCAAATTCCTTAGTATGGCCAATAAGAATGTAAGCTCCATCAAGGGCAGAGACCTTGTGTCTTGGATACTGGTGCATCTCCATTGCCTACTTAACCACTGTCTGATATATAGTTAGTGGCTTAATAAATATGGGGTGAATTAATAATAAGCATAATCATATATCTGTCCTCTACTTGTATCAGTTAGCATTTGCTGTGTAACAAACCATTCCAAAACATAGCAGCTTATTTTTTTTTAAGATTTTATTTATTTATTCATGAGAAATAGAGAGAGAGAGGCAGAGACATAGGCAGAGGGAGAAGCAGGCTCCATGCAAGAAGCCCAATGTGGGACTTGATCCCGGAACTCCAAGGTCATGCCCTGAGCCAAAAGCAGACGCTCAACCACTGAGCCACCCAGGCATCCCCAAAACATAGCAGCTTAAAACAATTTATTTGCTCATGATTCTGTAGGTCAGCTAGGCATTTCTCATCTGGGCTATTTTGGCAGATCTCTGTGGTCATCTTGCAGCTTTGCTGGAGGTTAGATACAGCCTCACTCATTATGGTTGGTTTATCTAAAGTTGCTCAGCTGGGACTATACATTTCTGCTCTACATGGTCTCTCATCTTTCAACAAGCTA
This sequence comes from Canis lupus baileyi, assembly GCF_048164855.1. Classification (NCBI taxonomy): domain Eukaryota; kingdom Metazoa; phylum Chordata; class Mammalia; order Carnivora; family Canidae; genus Canis; species Canis lupus. Next base: position 44,680,995 of record NC_132850.1, on the reverse strand, counting down.
GCTCAGGCTTGTTCACAGGTGGTAGTTTCAGGGTTCAAAAGAGCAATGTAAAAAAAAAAAAGCAATGTGAGGGAGAAAACGTTATGTATAAGCACTTTTCAAGTCTTTGCTAACATTCTTGGGTGCTGTCTAGTTAGCCAAGGGAAATCACATGGTCAGGCTTAGATGAATACTTGGAGACACTAATAAATTGGTGGTCATTTCTACAACAATCTGCTATAGCACTTTTACAACTTCATCTTGATAAATCTGCCTTTATCTACTTCCATTCCAGAAATATTGAATAAGTTTAGTTTCATGAATGAGTTCTGCATAATTATCTATTTGTCTAGGAAGCTGTTCTCTTCTTCTGGTTTATGTAGCCTGTTCCTTCAAGACAGTGTTAACATATATGTACAACTGTGTGTGACAGAGAACAAAAATAACAGTGATTTAAATAAGACAGGTTTATTTAAGTTGGTATGATTACTATACTCTTAATATCAACAGAGGCCCATACTCTTTTCTTATTATTTTGCTATCCTCATAGGATTTCCCTTAATCATGTTCTCTAGGATGCCTTGTCTCCATTATCATATTCTAGACAGTAGAAAGTGAGGAAAAGAGAAATAAGATCATATACTTTCCCTCTGAGGGTACAAAAGTTCCATACATTGTCTCTATTCATATTTCCTTTGCCAAAAATTAGTCATTTGACTTCATTTAGCTCCAAAGAAAGGAAGGAGTCTTTGTTCTGAACCTCTATATATCCAGGTAAAGTCCTATTACAGTGGTATAAGGAGAAAAATTTTGGGAGATAACTACCATTAGGTCTCAGCCTAAATGTAATTTCCTCCAGAGAACCTTTTCTAAAACCTCACTCAATATTAATTTTTCCTTATGGGATTCCATAGTATTTTGCACTTCTTCTTAGAACCTGTTTTGCTTTGTTTGGTTATTGTTGGTTGAGTAGCAGTTATTCCCATTACATTATTGGTGACTAGAGATAATAGTCTGCTTAGTCATACCATTATTTACTTAGCACCAAGCATAGTGTTTGGAACATTGTATGCAATTGATGGATATTAGTTCTAGAATAATTGTGGCCAGGGCCAAACCAATTACAAACAGCTCTAAGAGAAAGGAAAGCTGACTGCTTTTATAATTGTATTGTCCACATTAACTTTCTGAAATTTAAATGAACTGAAAATAACATTAAAACATGAACTAAAAATCAAGACTTGGTTAACAAAAAGTAAGAAGTGCTTGCAAGTAATTGGTACACCATCCTAATTACCTGTAATTAAAAGCAATTCCTAAAGGGGGCACATGAGTGACTCAGTCAGTTAAGCATCTGACTCTTGATTTTGGCTCAGGTCATGATCTCAGGGTTGTGAGATGGAGCCCTACCCCAGGCTCTATGCTGGGCATGGAGTCTGCTTAAGATGCTCTCTCTCCCTCTCCTTTCAGCCCTCCTCCCCCAAATCATGAACACATACTTTCTCTCTCTCTCCCTCTAAAATAAAGCAATTTTTGGAGATGGGACTTCCTTGGACAGAATAACTTTGACCACAGTTTGGAAAACAAAATATTTTTAAACAATTTTCATAAAATGTATGAAGTAGAGATAATCTGTAAACTGCAGAGAAAGTCTTTGCAAATCCAATTCCCACATCTTTTTGAAGGAATTCCATAATGTAATAATATATATTTATCCATGAAATTAAAAACAAATTCTTGATATCATAGACATTCTCAATAAATGGTTATTGTGCCACCCATTCAACTATTATTTTAAAAAAGATTTTATTTATTTATTTGAGAGAGAGAGAGAGAGAACAGAGGGAGAGAGAGAAGCAGACTCCCTGCCGAGCAGAGAGCCCAATGTGGAGCTTGATCCCAGTAGTCTGGGATCATGACACGAGTCAAAGGCAGACACTTAACTGGCTGAGCCACTCAGGAGCCCCCCACTCATTCAATTATACATTTCTACAATATTTTAAAATACTGAAACGGGTGTCTGGGTAGCTAAATCAGTTAAGTGCCTGACTCTTGATCTTGACTCAGGTTATGATCTTGGGGTTGTGAGATCAAGCCCTCATCAGGCTCTGCACTGAGCATAGAGCCTGCTTAAGATTCTCTCTCTCCCTTCCCTTTCCCCACACTGCCCTTTTAAAAAATGCTGAAATTTATAACCTATCAAAACTGAAGCCAAAAGAAATAGAAAATTTGAGTACACCTATTACCAATAATAAAATGGAATTGGTACTCAAAAAACTCTCAATTAACAAAAGTCCAGGACCAGATAGCAACACAGGAGCAGTCTATCAAACATTTAAAGAAGAGTTAATAACTGTTCCTCTCAAACTTTTCCAAAAAATAGAAGAGGAAGGGGAACTTCCAAATTGATTCTATGAGGCCAGTATTATCCTGACACCAAACCCTGATAAAGACACCACAAAAAAAGAGAACTACAGGCCAGTGTCTCTGATGAATATAGACATAAAAATTCTCAACAAAATATTAACAAACTGAATCCAACAATACATTAAAAAATTATTCACTGTGATCAAGTGGAGTTTACTCCTGGGATGCAAGGATAGTTCAATAGTCACAAATCAATCAATGTGATACATCATATCAATAAGAGAAAGAATAAAAACCATATGATCATTTGAATAGAAGCAGAAAAAGCATTTGACAAAATACAATATCCATTTATGATAATACCTTCAACAAAACAAGTTTATTTTATTTTTTTTAAATATTTAATTTTTTAATTTATTTATGATAGTCACAGAGCGAGAGAGAGAGAGAGAGGCAGAGACACAGGCACAGGGAGAAGCAGGCTCCATGCACCGGGAGCCCGACGTGGGATTCGATCCCGGGTCTCCAGGATCGCGCCCTGGGCCAAAGGCAGGCGCCAAACCGCTGCGCCACCCAGGGATCCCCAAAACAAGTTTAGAAGTAACATACCTCAACATAATAATGGCCTTATATGAAAAGCCCACAGAGAACATCTTACTCAATGGGCAAAAAACTGAGCACTTTTTGCCTAAGGTCAGGAATAAGACAAGGATATCCACTATCATCACTTTTATTCAACATGATATGAAAGTCCTAGCCACAGCAATAAGACAACCAAAAAGAAAGAAAAGGCATCCAAGTTGGTAAAGAAGAAGTAAAATTTTCCCTGTTTGCAGGTGATATTATCCTCTATATATAAAACCCTAAAGACTCCACCAAAAAACTACTAGAAATGGCAAATGAATTCAGTAAAGTCACAGGATATAAAATCCATGTACAGAAATCCATTGCATTTCTATACAGTACTAATGAAGCAGCAGAAAGAGAAATTAAGAAAACAATCCCATTTACAATTGCACCAAAAATAGTAAAATACCTGGGCATAAACTTAACCAACAAGGTGAAAACCTGTACTCTGAAAACTATAAAACATTGATGAAAGAACTTGAAAATGACACAGAAATGGAAAGACATTCCATGCTCATAGATTAGAAGAACAGATATTGTTAAAATGTTAAAATGTCTGTACTACTCCAAGCAATCTACAGATTTAATTCTCCATCAAAATACCAACAGCAATTTCACAGAACTAGAACAAATAATTCTAAAATTTGTATAGAACCACAAAAGACCTCAGGTAGACAAAGCAATCTTGAAGAATGAAAACAAAACTAGGGGAATCACAATTAAAGATTTCACGTTATATTACAAAGCTAGAGTAACAAAAACAGAGTGCTACTGGCACAAAAAAAGAGACACATAGATTAATGGAACAGAATAAACAGCTCAGAAATAAATTCATACTTATATGGTCAATTAATCTATGACAAGAGAGGCAAGAATATATAATGGAGCAAAGACAGTCTCTCTAACAAATGGTATTGGGAAAACTGGAAAGCTACACACAAAGGAATAAAACTGGACCACTTTATTGCATCATATTAAAAAATAAACTCAAAATGGATTAAAGTTCTAACTGTGAGATCTGAAATCACAAAACTCCTGAAAGAGAACATAGGCAATAATCTCTTGGACATTGACCCCAGCAACATTTTTCTGGATATGTCTCCTCAGGCAAGAGAAACAAAATAAACTGTTGGGACTATACCAAAATAAAAGGTGCTTGCACAGTAGAAGAAACCGTCAACGAAACAAAAAGACAACCTACTGAATAGGAGAAGATATTTGTAAATGGTATATCTGATAGGAGTTAATATACAAAATATATAGTGAACTTATACAAGTCAACATGAAAAACTCCAATAATCCAATTAAAAATGGATAGAAAACATTAACAGATACATCTCCAAAGAAGATACAAATGGCCAAAAGACACATGATAAGATGTTCAACATCACTCATCATCTGGAAATGCAGGTCAAAACCACAATGAGATATCCCCTGAAACCTGTCAGAATGGCTAAATAAAATACCAAGAAACAATAAGTGTTTGGTGAGGATATGGAGAAAAAGGAACCCTCGTGCATTGTTGGTGGGAATGCAAACTGGTGCAGCCACTCTGGAAGACAGTATTGGAGGTTCCTCGAAAACTTAAAAACTACCCTATGATCCAGTAATCACACTATTGGGTATTTATAAAAAAAAATACAAAAACATCAATTCACAGGGATGTATGCACCCATATGTTTATTGCAGCAACATTATTTACAATAGCCAAACTATGGAAGCAGCCAAAGTGTCCACTGATAGATGATTGGATAAAGAAGAGGTTTTTACACACACACACACACACACACACACACACACACACACACACACAGGAATATTATTGAGCCATAAAAAAAGAATGAAATCTTGCCATTTGTAATAACATGGATGAAGCTAGAGAGTATAATGGTAAGTGAAATAAATCAGTCTGAGAAAGACAAATATCATATGATTTCACTCATGTGGAATTTAAGAAACAAATAAACAAAGGGAAAAAAGACAAAGACAGGCCAACAAAACAGCCTCTTAGCTACAGAAAACAAACTGAGGGCACTTGTGATGAGCACTGGGTAATGTATGGATGTGGTAAATTACTATACTGTACACCTGAAACTAATGCAACACTGTATGTTAACTACACTGGAATATAAGTTTAAAATGCTTTTGGAAGTTTTCTTTTTTAAGAAATGTACTTTTATTTGAGGAACCAAGAGATTTGTGAATCTATGTACATTTTTTCTTTTTGTTACACCTTCAAAGTAATATTATAATATTAGAACCTTGAGAACTCCAAGTAAACCAAAGGAATGATTTTTAGGAATTGTGTCTTTTAAACTTGTATTAACTCCTTCATAAATAAAGAAATGGTACCCCCAGTGACTGTATTTTACCTTATCTTCGTATTTTGCATATGGATATTTCTTTCTTTTTTTTTTTTTTAAGATTATCTATTTATTCATGAGAGACACAGAGAGAGAGAGGCAGAGACACAGGCAGAGCGAGAAGAAGGCTCCATGCAGGGAGCCCAATGTGGGACTCAATCCTGGGTCTCTAGGATCAGGCCCTGGGCTGAAGGCGGCACTAAACCGCTGAGCCACCCAGGCTACCCCTGCATATGGATACTCTATCTATGAATACTCTATCTATGAATAGAAATCTAGTGAAATGAGATGAGCTTGAAATGTTTGCAAAAAAAAAAAAAAAAAGATGTCTCTGGCTGCTAATATTTTCTTAACTGATACCATTTCACACTTGCTTTGAATGGAGGTTGATGTCCAGGTACATAAAGAAAATAAAATGGACATTGAGTTGCCTTAAAACATAGAGTCAAAAAACAAAAACAAAACAAAACAAAAACCCAGAGTCAAGTAAAGCTCAGTAGCTAGTGTCTAATCCAAAACAAGACTGGAAAATTTGTTTTACTTCTGCTTCATTACTGAGTGAGTATCCACTGGCAATATCAGATTTTCATATCTAGTCTAGAGTCATGCTGAGAATAACAACACATGTCAGAGGGCAAAATATAAATTCTATCTTTAGAGAAATAAGGCTCATTGATTCCCTAATAACAATTCCTTATGGAACTGGAAGAAAACTGTAGAAACCAGAAGAATCTAACTTTTAACTTTATTCATCAGTATATGACAGTTAAATCAGGTTTTCTATTGTTACCTGAACCAGAAGGGTTGATGTGAATAAGAATAAAGAGGAAAGACCTTAAAGCAGTTAAAAAGTTGGGATTTTAATTACACTACAGAATAATTTTTAATTTAAAAAGAACCCTACAAAAAAGAAAAAAAAAGAGGCTTGCCCATGTCTAAGTTGGACACGTAACATTACTCAAGATGAGAAGAACAAATGAATGGGTAAAATATTTCTATTTTCTCAAATTCTTTGTGTTATGAAACCCCTCTGCATGCTTTTTCTCTAAATGAAGTCCTCCTTAATTTAAACCTACTGGCATCTTAAGGAAAATTCAATAAACAAATGCTTCCCTGGCCCAAAAGAATTCTGGGCTATGTAAACAATGAAGAGAACCATGACAGAAGATGCTGAGTGCCTGCTGAGCCAGGTTTCAGTTCCATTCCCTAGATAGCTTGTTCACACACAGAACTCCTTGGAAGTCAATGAGAGAAAATTAATGTGCCACCCAGAGCAGAGAACATTGAAATAATGTGTTGAATTAATATTTGGGATCATAAAATCCACTCAAAGAAAATTCTTTCAATAGGGTGCCAACCAGAGTCTGGTTATATAATTCTTATATAAACCTTATTTCTTCTTATGAAAGGAAATTTTGGTTTTTCTCAGAAGGAATAATGGTACTGCTTAACACCCTCCGCCCCCCCAGAGTTCAGTATGAATAAGCTTACTTTATAAATAATTCTTAATTTTTTCTGATTATAAAAGAAATACATTCTCAATGTAGGAAATATGGAAAATACAGAAAGCCATAAGGAAACAAAAACTATAACAATCACACTCTGTCCCCTAGCCTGAGATGAAAACTGATATATTTTGGTGTATTTTTTATAATTGTATTGCTTTAAAGCTAATAAAGTGGACACAAATTATTATTGAAATATATGAGAATATTTTATCTGAATGATGAATATATATTCATATTTATATTGATATATATTTATATTCATATATATTTTTATATATCTGAATATATAAATATATATATATATAAAACCATTAAAAAGCAAGATCAACTTTTTTCAACAGAAACCTCTTCAAAAAAGAAGGAAGCATAAAGAGAAGGCAGCACTGTACCCTTGAAAATTGTTACCTTGGAAAACTAGACACTTAACTCTCCTGATGATTCCTTAGCTCCAGCATTTTAACATCACTTTCTCAGAGTTGTCCTCAGAGCCAGTTTATGAACCACAAGAAAAAATCATCTTGTAATTTTACAAGCTAAGTGCTTCTTTAAAAACTGTTCTTTTTCTTCTTTTATTTTTCAGGTCATCTTTAACTAGAGAAGCAGAGTAGAGTTACTTGTAGATCATTTGTGGGAAATAAATATCTGAGTAAATTATTATAGTTTTTATGTATATTTAAGGTAGGTTCAAACTCAAAAATTTTGGTTAATGTGAAGTGACACCTTGCATAAATACTGCAAAATTTCATATTAGTCACTGGTTTCAAACTGTGCAATGTATCTGTTCCTGTTACATTTGCTAAAGAGCAGTTCAGCAGTCACAGCACCAACAAATTTAAAATTTAGTTTTAGTGATATACTGATGGAGGCAAATTCAAACTCCTCTAGAGCTTAGTCATTTCAAACATAGGAGTTGCAAGAATTCCAGAAAAGACTGAGGATACAGGAGACTGCCTTAGCATGTCTTAGTTCACAACCTTGTTGGGATATAGCTGTGGCTGTGAGGTAGAAAGACTTGATATGATGGGTGAATAGTAGAAGTATAATCACACTATGTACCAACTGTCCAGTGGATATGGTGGTTGAGTGGTGGGGAGTTTTAAAGTCTGAAGTTACCTTTCAATGGAGAAAAAGGTGGGGGATACAAAAGAGATTTAAGAGCACTTTGAAAAATGAAGCCTTGAGTAAATTCAGCATTCAAAACTTCTGATGACTGCCATCTTGAAAATCACCTTGTTAGGTGTTTGTGGGACCATTACATTCAAATTCTTTTCTTATCTCTCTGATTACATACAAATATATTTTATTCCATGGATCAAAGATTCTCTACTGGTTTTCCTGAGGAGTGTTAACTAATTAGTCATGTCTCTACCTCATGAAAAGCACTGTTCCACATTGTTCTTCTTCTGTGATAGGTGGGTGTGGCAATAGGAAGAGGGGTGGTGTTAAGGTCAGAAAACTGAAGTTCAGTACTCCCACCTTACTTACTAACCTGTTTCACAAACAGGAAACTCCTGCCTTCCCTACTAGTAAAATGACCTCAACTACTCCTTAGTTGTTCATAGAAAAATCTTCACTTTGAGAATAGGTAGATTTGACTAAGACTCACTTTTACCTCAGGGACCACCACCTTTAACACCACAAATGTCTCAGGAGTACATTTGCTCTTTGCAACTCAGCACTGAAGACCAATATATTCAGCTAAGATGTTGAAAGTTGGGGCTGAGTGAGGACAAAAGGGAAAACAAACAAACACAGCCAGAAAATACCATGAATTGAGGATAGTAAGGGTTACAAATGGTTTACGTCCTCTGGGACTGGACAACCCTGTCCCACTCTGAGGACCTGGCCAGCCACTTTGTGGTGGGTGGACATGTTCTATATCAATTATCAGGAGTCTCCACCCTCTTTGAAGAATAAGATCAAGACACTGAGGCCCAAAGGAATAAAAGCTCCTTCTCCTGCAGGCTGAATGTAAAAGTTTTGGGTTCTTGTTTGGAGACCTGCTTGTTTTCCAGATGTTCAACTCTGGTAATACCTATGCCCAACAAAGGAGATCATGACAACCTATGGTCTTAACCTGGTCCTCCGTATCTTAGTTCTATCTAAACATAGCACAATAACTCAACGACTGGTAAAAGAAAATATCAGGAAAGCTGCCTCATTACTAGAACTGTCAGAAAGTGACTTTGAAATTGCTGAACCATTGGACTCTCATCTGTAAAAGAGAGACAAGACCAATTTCTCAGATTGATTATCAGGATTAAATGAGACTATGCCAGTGAGAATTCTGTATACTGTTGTACTGTGCTTATGTAAATCTCTATTATCCTGTAAATAAATGCTTTCCTTACTACCATTGGTAAATTTAACCATGGTTTTGTTTTGCAAATTTTTATATGTCTATGGCTTGTCTTTGGAACTGGTTTACCAGTTTCTTGAAGATAGAGATTTTGTAACCCTGCACTTTGTGCCACACACAATAAATACTTGGCACAAAGATGTCCAGTTGTTTTTCTCCGATTAACTTTGCCATTGCTGTTTGGAAAGGACCTGCACTTATAATTTATAATCACTGCTACTTGAGCTGTGCTGGGGCATCTGGAGAAATGATAATCAGCTGTAGCAGCTTTTCTTTCCCTCTTGACTGTATGACTCAATCCTGTGCTGTCATCATTCCCATTAGCAGCCACTCCACATGACTCAAAGGGAGAGATGGAATTGAATTTCACTCAAGACAACATAAAAGCAAAGATAATATAATAAATTAAGACTTCTGTTAAAACTACGAAGGAAGAGTGGTGGTTCTGAGAAACAGAGATGTTCACTTTTTCGCAATTTCTTCCAAGTACTGCCTCAGCCCTATCACTCATTTTTTTATTTACAGGAGCTGTTTTCTGAATGAAAAGATGGAGGTACCAGGATAGTTTTTTTGGTGAGTGATGGTTGTGGAGCTGTTATAATAATGACACTGCTATGTGTATGTCTTCTGGAATATCCGTTGGAAATTATGATACTATTAGCTAAGAATCTCCTGCTGATGCAAGAATGTCATGTTTGGGATAGGTCATCTTGTTTAAATTAGCAGCACTCTGACACAATTAAATTACTTTATGAATGAAATTATTGCCAAGCATGAGTATTTCCGGTTAATTTACGCATAACTCACTCAAAAGATGTACTGTTAAATTTTTTTATTGAATGTACCAAAAATCATCTATCAATTTAAACTTAGAAAGAATACTAATGCTCATGTGCTTTACCAAGGCTAAATCTTAATTGTTTCTTTACCATAGAATTCTTTAATATACAAAGAGAAAATTCAGTCTTGCAATCACATGTAACATTCTAGAGAAGCCATTTTATTGTTTAATTTTGGTTGCTTGAACTTTTTTATCCACAAAATACCAACAACTGCTGCTTTCCCTTTGCTGCTTTCTAAGGATAATGGCTTTTTTTTTAAAAAAAGGGTATTATTTTATTTTATTTTATTTTATTTTATTTTTATTTTTATTTTTTATAAATTTTTATTTATTTATGATAGTCACAGAGAGAGAGAGAGACAGAGACACAGGCAGAGGGAGAAGCAGGCTCCATGCACTGGGAGCCCGACGTGGGATACGATCCCGGGTCTACAGGATTGTGCCCTGGGCCAAAGGCAGGCGCCAAACCGCTGCGCCACCCAGGGATCCCAAAAGGGTATTATTTTAAAGATTTTATTTATTTATTCATGAGAGACACAGAGAGAGAGGCAGAGACACAGGCAGAGGAAGAAGCAGGCTCCATGCAGGGAACCCGATGTGTGACTTGATCCCAGGACCCTGACATCATGCCCTGAGCCGAAGGCAGATGCTCTGGCTGAGCCACCCAGGTGTCCCCTAAAAAAGGTTGTTAACATGAGTTGCTGATTTTCTCCTCTGTGCTGTCAATTTTTTCTACGTGATTGTGTTTCTGATAGTGTTTTGTAATTTTTTGTTCTTTTTGTCATTCCTCTACTAATGAAGGGGAGTGACCATATTTTATTTTTCTTATATAAGCAGTGGCTGGTAAAGTCTCTGTCACTTTTTATCTGAAACTACCTGTAATAAGCCAGAGGGAAGGAAAATGCCAGCCGCCTTCAATCCCTGAACTTGAGGCGGAAATTTCAGGGTTTGATCCAGATGCTGCTCAATAGGGATAGGCTACAGGCAAGAATTTGGAAGAAAGGAGCTGTGGAAATCCTAACTCAGGACTTGAAATCTGTTCTCTTTCTACCCCATGGTTAGGCCCTCAGAGAGTTCATAGAGGAAGAATTCAAAGGAGCACAGAATTTCACAGGTGTGGGGTAAGGATGGAGGAGTAATAAGTTCTTGAATACTTGCCCAAATTACAATAACGTCTTATTCCCTCAGAATTCAATATGATCACACACCTGTGGAGGTGCGCTGTCCTGCTCCTTCAAGTCAGCTATATTTGGTTGGGCTACAGTTAATTGGAGGAGGCAGGTGAGGGGAAAGAAAGGAATAGGAATATATCTAACCCAAGCTATACAAATTCATTTCTCTAGCACAGGAGTCTGGCATTTGGATTCAGAGGGCTGTGTTAGTCTCTGCAGTGGCTGGAAGTGGGGTGGTGTAAACTAGGGAGCTCCAGGGCAGCCAACTTCTGCATACTGAGAAGCAGAGACAGCATGTAGGCATAGAGAAAAAAAAATGAGTTTGTGAAGAGAGTTGAGAGACTGAGAGAACAAATATTTTCTTGAATTATGGACACTTTTCCATTTCCTGGTTACATCCCTTTATATAAGAAGCCCAACTACCCTTGAGTTCCATAAGATATGTCTGTCTCATTTTAGTAAATTGTTTCTTTTGACTTATACTATTTTAAGCTGGTGTTTTGACTAAGAAAAGAAGCATTCAGGGCCTCTACAGAACCTCTGCAGAACTGAAGGACTGCAGCTTGATCCTTCCGATAGTTTTTGTTTCCTTTTATTTTTTTTTAAGATTCATTTGTTCATTTGAAATAGAGAGCTCACAGAAGTGGGGGGAGGGGCAGAGGAAGAGAATCTCCAAGTAGACTCCCCACTGAGCACAGAGCCAGACACAGAGCTTGATCCCAGAGCTCAATTCCACCAACCATGAAATCATGACTCAAGCAGAAACAGAATTGCACACTCAACTGACTGAGCTAAGTAGGTGCCCCTACTTTTGGTTTTCTTTCAATTCTTTATTCTACATTGATTTAGCATTCATATAGTCAATTCATAGCCTGCCATTTTTGCAATAACTGTTGCTATAACTTTTCAAACCACTTTCTATTACCCTTGTATCTTCTAGAGCATTGCATGTCTAGTACATGATTCAGGTTCTTAGAGTTCATTATAAGCTCAATAACTACCCCAGGGGGCTGGGATCTACTGTTGCTACTATTCTGAGGTCTCTTATTATCCACAGGAAGCTCAGGCTTATAAGAATCCTGAAGCAGAAATGAGTTTAGAATCTTGTTCCAGGGCAGCCCTGGTGGCTCAGCGGTTTAGCGCTGCCTTCAGGCCAGGGCCTGATCCTAAAGACCCGGATCGAGTCCAACTTCGGGCTCCCTGTGTGGAGCCTGCTTCTCCCTCTGCCTGTGTCTCTGCCTCTCCCTCTCTCTGTGTGTCTCTCATGAATAAATAAATAAAATCTTTGAAAAAAAAATCTTGTTCCAAACCTGCTCCTTTCCTAAGAAAGTCCACAGTCAGGGTCAGTCTTTGGCAGGATTGAATCTTGTTTGTCTGTCTGGAACTGAACTAGAAGAAGTGGTAAGTGATTATATTTTTGTAAGGTAAAGTGCCAATAATTAGATCTCATGAATTCGTGTTGGGATGAATTATTTAATTTTTTTTCTTTTAGTGATGTGGAAGAAAATTAAATGAAGAGACCTCCAAGTTTTGGATGAAACAAAATTCTTTTAGACAAGAAGTGGCAAGTTGGAACATTGTGAACTTCAGGTCTGTAAGCCACAGCATGGTAATACATCTGGGAATAAATATTTTTCTCCATTCTGAGGGTCTGAGTTCTCAATTACAACTCAGGAAAGATATCTAGAAATATTTGGTCCTTAATGGAATTTGGCACTCTTCTAAATTGGAGTTCAAATTTGTTTATATAGCCAATAGTTCATTCTAATTCTATGCTGGGCTTTGTGCTAAATGCCTTCTATACAGAGTCTCATTTAATTCATGTAACTATCCAGTGAACCAGGTGCGACTATTCCTATTTTTTTTTAAAGTTTTTTTATTTATTTATGATAGTCACACAGAGAGAGAGAGAAAGAGAGGCAGAGACATAGGCAGAGGGAGAAGCAGGCTCCATGCACCGGGAGCCCGATGTGGGATTCGATCCCAGGTCTCCAGGATCGCGCTCTGGGCCAAAGGCAGGCGCTAATCCGCTGCGCCACCCAGGGATCCCCGACTATTCCTATTTTATTCAGAAAGGTTCATCAAGTTGTGTGTTTCCATGGTTTGTATATGTTAAGTGACACGAGAGTTAAAGCTAAGTGAATGATACTATATTCACCTATTCATCATTCAGTATATTTAAGCGCCCACAATGTAGTAGACATAGTTTATACTTGATACTTGAATATATTAATGAACAAAACAAAAAAGATCTCTGTCCTTATGTCGCTTATATTTTAATGAGAGTAGACAGAAAACAAATATTATAAATTATATGGCATATTGGAAGGTGAGAAGTGCTATGGGAAAATTTAAAAAAAACATGGTGGGTAAAGAGGAACAAGAGAGTGAGGGTGGTGGGAATGTAAGTAGCCATTCCTAAAGTGGGTGGTTAGAGTAGGTTTCAACAAGAAAGTAACATTTAAAAAATATATTTTATTTATTTATTCACGAGAAACACAGAGAGAGAGGCAGAGACACAGGCAGAGGGAGAAGCAGGCTCCATGCAGGGAGCCCCACGTGGGACTTGATCCTGGGTCTCCAGGATCACACCCTGGACCAAAGGTGGTGCTAAACCACTGAGCCACCTGGGCTGCCCCAAGAAAGCAGCGTTTGCTCAAAGGTTTAGGAAAGTGAGAGTTGCCCATATAGATGTTTGGGGGGAACAACAATTCAGGCACAAATAACAACAGTGCCAAGTCTCCAAGACAAGCCTTGTGTGTTCAAGGAAAAACCAAGATGTACGTGGGGCTGGACTGGAATGAAGTTTGAGAGCTAGTGGTTGAGTAGGTGCAGATCATGAAGCTTCCTGAAGGCCACTGTAAAGCTTTTTGATTATAGTTTTAGTAAAATGGAGAGGTTACTGCAAAGCCTGACAACTCTGCCTTTTCTGCCTTAAACATTTTTTTCTAATATTCTGGTGATGCAGACAGAGAGAGAAGACCAGATTGAAAGAAAGACTGTGACACAGAACAATGGAAATCCTTCTCATCTTTATCCACCCTATGCTTCTACTGTAGAAAAACTTTTCCCCACTTTCAACAATTAGAAGCTTATTTGGACTTATAAATCATCTTGAACATATTATCTTTGCACTATTGGTTTTGATATCTTTTTTGTGAATCATTTATATAAGATTGATCTCTTTTCAATATCTAGCTGAGATGTACTCCTTTTTAAAAAATCTCATCCTTTATTATCAATAAATAGGTTATGAGTGATATGTCTTTGAAGGATAATATTCTATTTGTTTTCTGGAAATAAAAGTGTTCAAAATCATATGAACTGTATTCCTAAGTAACCAACCTTGAAATGTTATATCAACAATCCCCCATTTTACAATAGCTCTAAATATTAGTCTATAATAAGTTTAAAAGGAAAATATAAGATTCTTCATAGCAGACAAAAGGTACCTATTCAATAAATATTTAATGCTTCTTGCTGTACTAATTATTGAGTCATAGTTCTCCATTGGTCTCTTGTATTACTGTAGGTTTTGAGAGCAGAGACACTGAGTACCTTTATTTCAGACTATCTTGTCAACAATATTTGTAGTGAACAGCCTTGGAAGATATACCTCCCTCTTGAGCAAAGGGCGAGTTTGTTTACTATCTGTAAAATAAAGATGATATCTCTTTCTAGGGCAAAGGTCAGGCAAGCTTAATGCTCATTATAAAAGATTTTGGTTCCTTTCTCTTCTGTAACACACCCAGTGTATGTGTCAGTGTCAATTTACTCTGTGGGAACTGGGGCTTGGGGAATCTGGAAAAAAAAAAAAAAAAGCTGATATGAGTAATAAACTGTCCTTTGTTTCTGATCTGGGTGTGTCATGTCTCTACTAGCAAACATGGCAGGGTAACTTGTTAGCTGGCAAGTAGGGCAAAATCTCAGCACTTTCACACTTCTTGACATTGACTTCCCGTTGAAAATTATAATATAAACCTTAATTCATTTCAGAAGCATCATACATGTGCTTCATTTGTTGTGTTTTTGAAAGAAGGTAAAAATATCTACTTACTGCAATAGGCATTTCCTTTTTTAAACCAACTACTCCCTCATACCAGATGTATTAGTTGCAATTCTTGGTTGCAGGTGTCAGAAACTAACTTAATCAAAGAAAATTTATTATTTATATATCAAAGAAAGATATGTCTAGGAAAGATATTGGGTTGGGCCTGGTAGAAATCAGTGGTTGAAGGATTAGAACTGAACGTGCAGCATGTCTGAACTTTGTGTGTTCTCTTTCTATGTTGGTGCAATAATACTCTCCTCCTTTCTATGGCGGAAGGAATATTTTCAATGGCAGCATTAGCTTAATGACCTGAGAGAAAAGAGAATTTGTTTGTTCTTATTGATCTTTGTAATGTGCATTCCTATAGCCAGGGTAGGCCATTAGAAATGCTAGAGCTGTGATTCACTGAAGAAAGAGATGCTGAGCAGAGAAAGTAGCTATACCCACCACAAAAGTGGGTTTACTGCCTGTAAGTTAGATGCATTTGAGCTTTGCCTGGAAATGTCTATGTAGAGCCAGCAGCTCTACATACTAGCAATTGTAAGTCATTTGAGAATTATAAAGGACTTCAAGGCAATGAAATGTCATACATAGCATTAATATATTAATTTACTATGCAAGATTTTTAAAATTTTAGCTTTCAGAGTGCAGTGTCTAGTTATTTGACAACTTCCTAAGGATAGCAGATAAATATTATTATGCCTATTTTATTTTATGGATGAATTACCTGAAATTATAAAGAATTTAGTAACCCATTAAAAGACCACATAGAAAATCAAGAAAAACAGGGATAAATATTCATAATTTCTAGTTTCTGATCTGTTCTTGTTCAATTAGGGCAGAAATCTTTGACTTTAGAATGCTGAAGCTTGGGATCCCTGGGTGTCGCAGCGGTTTGGCGCCTGCCTTTGGCCCAGGGCGCGATCCTGGTGACCCGGGATCGAATCCCACATCAGGCTCCCGGTGCATGGAGCCTGCTTCTCCCTCTGCCTGTGTCTCTGCCTCTCTCTCTCTCTCAATCTGTGACTATCATAAAAAAAAAAAAAAAAAAGAACGCTGAAGCTTAAGCACAGAGTCTCAGAAAACCATACAGTGCCTCTCGTTTCTTGGGATATTAATTTATTATTATTATTGTTATTATTATTATCATCATCATCATCATTTATAGCATTAGTAATATATGGCGAACATAATAAAAATGAGATTCCAAATATTTCATATATCATTTTTATGCAAGGTAGGTGACTAGGAAATCCATTTAACTATGTGAGAGTAAAGATGAGCTTTTGAATTTTGTACCTGTACTTATAGAATTTTTGTCATTAGCATTCTGTTATACTTTTGCATTAATGCATGGTAGTGGTGACTGAAGTGCTGTAAATTAATCTCCCCATGTTACATTTATTTATTTGTTTATTTAAATTTAAATTATTTAACATATAGTGCAGCATTGGTTTCTGAAATAGAATTCAGTGATATATCACTTACATGCAACACCCAGTGCTCCTCACAACAAGTTCTCTCCCCAATACTCATCACCAGTCTAGTCCATCCCCCACCCACCTCCCTCCATCAAACCTCAGTTTGTTCTCTATGGTTAAGAATCTCTTATGGGTGAGATGTCTGGGTGGCTCAGCAGTTGAGGGTCTGCCTTTGGCTCGGGGCATGATCGTGGGGTCTTGGGATCAAGTCCCACATCAGGCTCCCTGCGTGGAGCCTCCTTTTCCCTCTGCCTATGTCTCTGCCTCTCAATCTGTGTCTCTCATGAATAAATTAATAAAATATTTTTAAAAAATCTCATATGGTTTGTTTCCCTCTCTCCCCCTTTTCCATTTGTTCATCTGTTTTCTTTCTTAAATTCTATGCATGAGTGAGATCATATGGTATATATCATTCCCTGACTGACTTATTTCCCTTAGCATAATACACCCTAGCTCCATCTACAGTGTTGGAAGATCTCATTCTTTCTGATGGCTGAATAATACTCCAGTGTGTGTGTGTGTGTGTGTGTGTATCCATTCATCAGTCTAATGGACATTTGGGCTCTGTCCATGACTGGCTATTGTTGATGATGCTGCTATAAACAGTGTTACTTTTAACATAGTGTGAGGATTGACAGGTAAGACAATTCTGATTGTTATAGTTTGTTTTTAATTTGCGACTGTACATTTGACTTGGCTTTTTTTTTTTTTCCATCTGGTTTTGTGCAAATATTTAAATCTTAATGGCTGTGTACTTCATCATTGAGACAAAAAGAGAAAACCGGTCAGGTTACTTTGTGATGTATCTTGAAAATAGGGGAACACAAAGAGAAATATAATGGTGTACTAGAGCCAGTGCTTACTGACTCATGAGAAGCAATCGTTAGCTTCCTCTTCCATGGTAGACAGAATAATGGACCTCCAAAGATATTCATGTCCTACTCCCTGAAGCCTGTGAATATGTTACCTTATGTGGTAATAAGCAAAAAGGACTTTGCAGATGCAATTAAGGTAAAGGACCTTGATTTGGGAAAATTATCCTGGATTATCCAGGTAGGTCCATATAATCACAAAGATCCTTAAAAGTGGAGAACCTTTCCTGGCTGGGTGTCAGAGGGGGATATAGGATGGAAGAAAGGTCAGAGGGGTGCAATGTAGAAAAGACTTGACCCATCACTGCTGGTTTTGAAGATGAAGGAAGGGGCCATGAGTCAAGGAATGTGCCTGGCCTCTAAAAGCTGGAAAAGGCAAAGGAAGGAATTCTGACCTAGAGATTCCAGAAAATAGTGCAGCCCTGGCAACACTATGATTTTAACCTAGTGAGACGTGGGTCAGAATCTCAAGCTGCAGAACTGTGAGATAATAAAGTTGTTTTGTCTTAAGCTACTATGTTTGTGCTAGTGTTTTAATGACTGCAATAAAAAACCAGTGCACCACCCAAGTGTATATTCAGTGACATCATGCTGGTATCTTGAAATTAGCCATAGTGGGAGTAGTTACATTGCTAAAATTGGCTAATGCTACAAAATAGGGATTTATTTCTTCAGAGAGCCAGTTGTCCAACATTTTATAGCACAACCTGGAAATAATTCCTTTTCAATAAACCTACCCAAGCAAAGTGAAATGAGTTGAACAAATATCCAATAAACTCAGTCACTTCAGGAAATCAATCTGTAATTTGAAGATAAAAATCACTGTTTATTAGTACAGAAATATATGACAGAGTAAAGGAAGCATCTTGCAGATTAGAGTAGGAGATGGGTAGAAGGAGAATGGTGATAGGTCGGAAAAGGATACTTACTAAAATCCCATTTCATTTTACTACTGTTAGCATGACTTAAAAGATGTAGGCTCATTCCCGTGAATTCTTTAATAACTTGTACAAAACTGGGAACAGATAATCCACAAAATGATGTGGGACTGACCAGTAAGTAGATCTTCAAGGAAGCTGCTCTGGTCATGTTACATATTTGATAATTGGATTTCTTATCAAATGTCTTGCTATACTTTATTTAACACCTTAAGTGACTAGAAACCAAATTTTTGTTTGTTTGTTTTTCACGGCCACCCACATCTTTGAATAGCTGTTAATCCTAGTTTTGTTTTAGACTGAGCTATAATCTGATTTGCTTTAACTAAACCATTCCAAACCATGGGTGAACTCTGGGAATTTTTTGGCTTACAATTCTCTAGTAATTTGTTTTTTTTACCTAGAACTTGTTTTTGCCTGGCTTTGTGGAATTTCACCCTCCACATGCGCATATTTAACTAAGAACTCACAGTATCTCTGTATAGATTTGTGGAGCTTTTCCTGTATGGAGTCTCTCCTTTGGTACTCTGTTTTTCCAGTTCTAATCGATTCCTATGGCTGCTCTCTCAATGTAACTGTACTGCCAATTTGTTTGGCTTACCCTCCTGTGTCATGGCCCAAAAATTGTCCTCAGTTAGAAAGTTGGTATAACCTTAGGGGTCACTTCATTTTTTTTTCCCCTTCTCTTTGTGATCAGTCTTATGTTGCCTATATTCTAATATCTGAAACTGTTGTTTTATATATATCGTTCAATTTTCTAGTTGTTTATGGTGGAAGAATAAATTTGGGCTATGCGATCATCTCATGGCTAGAAGCAGAATCTTCTATGAGAGTAATATTTTAGATAATTAAATTTGATATATTCTTGCTAATTGTTATATATTGGGGTCTTCGGATAAGATCTTAAAAATACAAACAAAAGGGTAGTTACCCCTATATTGTTTTTCCTATTTGAAACTTTTCCTTCAGGCTTTTATAATTATAGAGTATATATTTTCTAAAGATGATTCTTAACTCTTTAGCATATTTTTATTCTATTCTGCATCCACAATTAAGTAAGCAACATATCCTAAAAGTAAGAAATCACAGGAACAAGTGGTTAAAATTCTGAATTTTAATTAAAAACTTAAACTTCTAACCTAGAATAGATTTTGGAAAGGTCTCACATCTTATTGAAATTATTATAAATTTTACTTATGAATATAGAATTATAGAGAGTAGGTCATGGGTTTTTTATTTTTTTTGTCTTGTTTTTATAAATGTTGTCATTGATGTAAGACATATTTCTGTGTAAAAGCCTCAGAAAAATTCATCAGCAGTCTGAAATTTTATGTGTAAATCAAAGATAAAAATTACTTTTTGTTTCATACATATTTTCTTTCCTTTATGTGCTCATTCTTATCTTTCAGTGGCAGTTTTTGTCATTACCATTCAGAAGTACTAACTGTAGTTTTATTTTATTTTATTTTTTCAAGATTTATTTATTTTGAGAGAGAGAAAGAGAGCATGCACACAGGTGCATGAGTGGGTGGGGGGAGAGGTATAGGGAGAGAGAGACTCTCAAGCCAACTCCTCACTGAGCTCAGAGCCCGATGTGAAGCTCAATCCCATAACCTTGAGATCATGACCTGAGCCAAAATCAAGAGTCGGGCACTCAACTGACTGAGCCACCCAGGCAGCTCCTAATTGTAATTTAGAAATCTTAAAAAGACATAAGTTTAAATAGATTCTGTTAACGTTTGAGACTTCATTTATGTTTCTGCTGATAAGATTAGCATGCTTGTATATGATACAAATCTCAGCCAACAAACAAATGTAACAAATGTATGCAAAAATGTAATCTTTATTTTCCATAATTTACTGTTTATTTTGGACTCCTATTCTGTAGGAATGAATATAGTCCCAGTAAATTTAGGGTTGCTAAGGTGTCAGAGCTGTGAGTATAGCCAATTCATGGTGGCATTTTCAGTTGATCCATCTGTCCCTGCAGACTGTTGTGTTACATGCATATATCAGTGTCCATCTTGGGTGCAGTGAAAACATTCTGCTCCTCCAGGGTTTTGTTGAGCCATGGAAACTCCCTGTTACCCCTGTGCTGTTCTCGGGTGTATAGGATCAGAACTCTCTGAGGCTCTCTTAGGCCTGTCTGTGTCAACACATCACTCAACAACCACAATTTTGGGGCAAGGCACAGACTGTTTTATTGATTCCTCCACACTAACTGAGGCTTCTGGCAGTTCCTTGTCTTCTTATTCCACTCTCTTGTCCAACAATTAATTTAGGATGGAAAGTAGAGTATAGTGCAATGAAAGTCTTTCAGTCTAGGAAATAGTATCTAGATTTGGGGGTTGGGAAGATTTGCTCTACTTTATCACGTAATCTCCTAAATCTCTTTCTATATACTAGCAGCTAACATTTGCTGTGATGAATACCATCCCAGAACTCAATGGCTTAAAGTGTTTCTTATCACTCTTGTGTCTGAGGATTGGCTGATATAAACTGGGTTCAAGTGGGATTGCTCAGCAGGATGTCTTTGGTCCACATTTCTCTAATCCTCTTCCTTAGACCTGTGGGATGGCCAAGTGTATACTTAAGGTGATAGCAGGAACATAAGAGGGCAAGTATAAATATACAACATATGTAAACAACCTACTAGCGCTTCTGCTTCATTCTATTGGTCAGAGAAAGTGAAACGTTTGGGCCTAAAGTCAAGTGATGGGGAAATAGACTGTGTCTTTGTGGAGGAATTTCTAAGTCCTGATGAATGGTATAAGTACAGATTGGGAAGAATTAGGGTCAGTAATGCCAGTCACCAGAGTCATTTCTGGTTCTCCAGGCTTTGGAATTCAAAAGACAGAAGCAGCTCCATTTTCCTGTTTGTGCTGCCTCATCTCTTTCTTTAGGTGGTATAGTTAAAAACCACTTTGCTTGAATGGAGGAAGAACCAATGTGTAAAAATGCTGAGAATTAATTAATGCTTTAGAATGCTTTCCCGTTGTATTTACAGTCTCTCTGCTGAGTTCTAGGATAGGCAATGGGAGAATCTATGGTATACAAGTTCAGTGTAATTCATTTTACAAGGAAAATCTAATGCAGTATGATATATATAATGGGTTAGCTTAGCCCTAGAACCAGATCTAAGATGGATCCAACTGTGCCTTGGGTGTCCCTAAGCCTTGGGAAAGTCACGTAACTTCTAGTTAGAATAAATTAAAGTCTCAATGCATTAGTTTTCTCAACTGTAAAATACAAATAAAATAGTACTTTCCTTATATGGCTGTTGGGAGTTAATGTATATAAAATATTTAGAACAGTGCTTGTTCATGAGTTCCCCAAATGGATTATGCATGTATATATTATGTATCATTATTTGGGCTCTTTCTCATTTATAAAATGAGGATAATAATAAAGCCTCCTTTGCCTATCCCAAATTAAATATATTCTTATTTGTCAAATCTTATACACATGCACACACAAACCTCTTGGAAAATATAATTCTAAATATATATGTATATATGTAAAATTTGACAAAAAGACATGAAGAAAATTAAAATAAATGAGAACTGTTTCACCTATAGAAAAGAAAAAAAAAGGGTAAGTTAGAGTGCTTATTATAGAAGTTGGTAATTAGGTGTTCTTTGTCTACTAAGAATGGAAAATGGAATTTAATTGTAGCATGAAAAAATTAGATTGACTTAAGGAGTTTCTTACAGTGAATCATTAGTATGCATTGCTAAGGTTGCTGTTAAATTTACATGAGATTTTTAAAGAAATGGGCTGATGATTTTTTTTCTGGGGTTTTTGAATTCTGTTTAATTGTGGGAGAAGAGTTGAAACAACTTGTAGAGGTTATTTCTGTCTTTATGATTTTGACTTATTTGCTTTACTATTTTTGTCATCATTTAAGTTATGAATATATTTACTTCTGCTAGCTGATATAGATAAGTCAGTTTCTTGAGTTCAGCTTTTTAATGTTTTAAAATGTTCTAATTTCTGTTTTTCAACAAATTTCCTCCAATTTCTTCTTGCTGTAAAATGCCATATTATTATATACATTGCAGTCTGTTTGTATTACACATAGTCTCTGATTAGGATTTAAACCAACTTAACTAAAGATGTTTTTCAATTTAAATGACTTAACATTTACATAAAAATACTGTGGTGAAGATTTTCTTTAAAAAAAAAAATCTTAAAAAAAGATTTTCTTTAAAAAAGAAAGCCTGACATTAAAATAAAATCCTGTGCATATATTAAATGTTTTAGAATATTTCTATTCTTAATATTTGAAATCATTCTGAAAGAGTTATTTACTTCATTTTCAGTTAAGAGGACTCAAAGAAGATAGGAGGAAAAGAACCATAGATAATTATAAACTTACATTTTTGGATAAATTATGCATTTATTTTCTAAAAAGTTATTTGGTAGAATAAAACATCTCCTTTTAATTATTCAGTTAAGTGATTTTCAATTGTTTTTCTTTACTAGATATCTGAAGGATGTATGTGCCAAGAGGCTATGCTATAATTTACTAGAGATATTATTTCTTCTTCAGACTTTGCTAGACATGTGCAATATAAGATATTTATTCATTGGTTCAGCAAGTGTGAATACTTTGATCCACATCTTTAATATATTTAAGTTATTTGGTCATCTATATTACATGTATTTTTAAATGCATCTTATAAGAAATAGCTTAAACTTAGGATTTTGGGAAACTACTAGCCACACTTTTTATTTTAAAAAAAAGATTTATTAATTTTATTTTAGAGACAGAGAATGCAATGGGAAGGGGCAGAGGGAAATGGAAAGAGAGAATCTCAAGCAGACTCCCAGCTAAGCATAGAGCCAGATTCTGGACTTGAACCCAAGACTGTAAGACTGTGACCTAAGCTGAAATCAGGAGTTGGACATTCAACTAACTGAGCCACCCAAGTGCCCCCATTTTTGCTGATTTTTAAGTCACTCAATAATGCATGAAGCTGGCCATGAGATAAAACATGTTTATTTTGGCAATAGCACACTTAAGTACAAGATTAAGAGGTATCCCCTTAAGATCTCTCCTCTTAAGGATTTTGATTTCAAATTCTCCCCATTTCCCAGGCAAATCAACTGCACAAATTTCAGAGATCCTCACCTAGTGAGTTTCATATTTCACTAGATTACATAACACTAGAAAGCAAAATTGCATTTGCTGGGGCCTGTCTGCCTTACTATATATGTGTGTGGGGTAGTGTGCATCTTTTGAATTTGTTCAGAGAGGGTGAGATCTGGGAGCTTATGTGTGGCATAGTCATGTCCTGGCGTCATGAAAAGCTCTGCTGGATGGCATGTCATGCCATGAATTTGCCAGAAACAACATAGCATTGACAGCTTTTCCTAAAAATAAAGTCTCATAAGGGTTACAGGCACATTATTCCAAAGGAAGGGATGATCATCATCATCAGGACTTAGCCACTACCATGTCATTCAGATTTTTGGCAAGGAATCTAGGGCCTCTGTTTTTTCAGGAATTATTCTGAGGGGAAAATCTTTGACTTTATTCCATCATTCTTAATCTCTATAAGCTGTCTCATTCATCTTAATTTTTCATAATTTATAATTGTGTTTTTGCAAAACTTTTGTGCATTATAAGTCCCAGACTGAGAATTTGAGTTTACTAAACCTAGATCATCTATCATCTTCCTCTGGACTGAGAAACTCCGCATTTTTTTTCCTTCTCTAAGACTAATTGCACCACCAGCTTATTTTTGATGTAATATGAAGTACCTGGCTTCAAAAAGAAATTCTTGACTTTTGTGTCATGTTGGAAGCACATGCCATGATTTTCTTTATACAGTATATACATGTTGCCATAAGAAAATAATTTAAATCTCTTTCCATTAAAGGTAGCTAAATAATGATATATATTTAAACAAACTTTCTATTGAAGAATAACAAGAAGAAGTCTCAACGATATGACTTAATGAATCACACTAGGTGAGCACATCTGTGTAATTACTACTCCAATCAAAAAATCAAACGGCAAAATACAAAAATCCTTCTTGTGCCATCTCTTACTAATTAATCCTCCAATTAACTACTATCCTGATTTCTGACATTACAGATTAATTTTACTTGTTTTTGAATCTTCTATAAAAGATTTCTTAGAAGAAAGATTTCGTGTTAGGTATTTTACTTAGCATTCAGTTTGTCAGATTCATCCAGGCTATTTCTTATAGCAGTAGTTTGCTCACCTCCATTGTTACATAGCACTCCAATCTATGAGCTTACCATTATTTATTGATTGATTCTACTGTTGGTAGAGATTTAGATTCTTTCCAGTTTTAGCTATTCTAAATGATACTGTTATGGATATTCTTGTACATGTCTTTTTGCATCCATATATATGCACTTCTATGTGGTATATATCTAAAATAGAAGTCCTGGAAGGGCCTCTGGGTGGCTCAGTGGTTGAGCATCTGCCTTTGGCTCAGGGTGTTAACCCCGGGGGCCTGGGATGGAGTCCTGCATCAGGCTCTCTACGGGGAGCCTGCTTTTCCCTCTGCCTGTGTCTCTGCCTCTCTCTTGGTGTCTCTCATGAATAAATAAATAAAATCTTTTAAAAAATAAAAAATGAAATTGAACTCCTGGGTTATATGGTATTAGTATGTTCAACTTTAGTAAATATTCCTAAACAGTTTTCTAAATGATTATACCAATTTATATGACAGTTTAAGTTGCTCTTCATCCTTACTAATTTTTGGTTTTGTTACGAAGTTTTAATTTGTTCACAATGACTAATGAGGTTGAGTACCTTTTCATGCTTATTGGCCATTTAGATATTTTTGTGTGAATTTATTGTTAAAAATGATTTTTTAATTTTTCTGTTGAATTATCTATATCTTTCAAACTGATTTGGAGTTCTTTATATATTCTAGCTATAAGCTGTTTTTGTATTGTAAATTGCTCCTCTCGCTATGTGGGTTCTTTTCCCTGTCTTAATGATGTCTTTGGATGAAGAGGAGTTCTTAATTTTAGTGAGGTTCAATGTCTCAATATTTTCCTTTATGATTAGGATGGATAAAAAAATCTTACTAAAGGTAGAGTTGTGGTTTAATTGATGAGGATTTAGAACACCATAATAAGGAATTAACCTGGCATAGCTGTAAGCAATAGAAAGCTTTTAAAGATTTTACTGGTAGTGATATATACAGTGGATTAAAAGACCGCAGAGGAAACTCTAGTCTGTTGGGGTTTTTTTCTTTTTTGAGAGAGAAAAAGAGTGAGAGAGGGGAGGGAGGTAGGCAGAGGGAGAAGGAGAGAGAGAATCTTAAGCAGGTTCCATGCCCCAGTGTGCCCTACCACGGGGCTCCGTCTCATAACCCTGAGATCATGACCTGAACTGAAATCAAGAGTCGGATGCTTAATGGATGAACCACCCAGGCGCCCCAGAAACTCCAGTCCTGAATACCAGTTAAAAGTTCTGAAAGAAAAAAAAAATTCTGAAAGACAGTCTCTTCAATAAATGGTGCTGGGAAAATTGGACATCCACATGCAGAAGAATGAAACTAGACCACTCTCTTTCACCATACACAAAGATAAACTCAAAATGGATGAAAGATCTAAATGTGAGACAAGAGTCCATCAAAATCCTAGAGGAGAACACAGGCAACACCCTTTTTGAACTCAGGCACGGTAAGTTCTTGCAAGATACATCCACGAAGGCAAAAGAAACAAAAGCAAAAATGAACTAATGGGACTTCATCAAGATAAGAAGCTTTTGCACAGCAAAGGATACAGTCAACAAAACTAAAAGGCAACCTACAGAATGGGAGGAGATATTTGCAAATGATGTATCAGATAAAGGGCTAGTTTCCAAGATCTATAAAGAACTTATTAAACTCAACACCAAAGAAACAAACAATCCAATCATGAAATGGGCAAAAGACATGAACAGAAATCTCACAGAGGAAGACATAGACATGGCCAACACGCACATGAGAAAATGCTTTGCATCACTTGCCATCAGGGAAATACAAATCAAAAACCACAATGAGATACCACCTCACACCAGTGAGAATGGGGAAAATTAACAAGGCAGGAAACCACAAATGTTGGAGAGGATGTGGAGAAAAGGGAACCCTCTTACACTGTTGGTGGGAATGTGAACTGGTGCAGCCACTCTGGAAAACTGTGTGGAGGTTCCTCAAAGACTTAAAAATAGACCTGCCCTACAACCCAGCAATTGCACCAAAGATACAGATGCAGTGAAATGCCAGGACACCTGCACCCCGATGTTTCTAGCAGCAATGTCCACAATAGCCAAACTGTGGAAGGAGCCTCGGTGTCCACCGAAAGATGAATGGATAAAGAAGATGTGGTTTATGTATACAATGGAATATTACTCAGCCATTAGAAATGACAAATACCCACCATTTGCTTCAACGTGAATGGAACTGGAGGGTATTATGCTGAGTGAAGTAAGTCAATCGGAGAAGGACAAACATTATATGTTCTCATTCATTTGGGGAATATAAATGTTAGTGAAAGGGAATATAAGGGAAGGGAGAAGAAATGTGTGGGAAATATCAGAAAGGGAGACAGAACATAAAGACTTCTAACTCTGGGAAACGAACTAGGGGTGGTGGAAGGGGAGGAGGGTGGGGGGTGGGGGTGAATGGGTGACAGGCACTGAGGGGAGCACTTCATGGGATGAGCACTGGTGTTATTCTGTATGTTGGTAAATTGAACACCAATAAAAAAATAAATTTATTTAAAAAAAGTTCTGAAAGTAGTCAGGGGACAGCAATAAGATTCGATTTCAGCTGCGTTGTGTTTGAAATTCTGGAAGGGTATCTAGGCAGAGATGTGCAGAAGGCACTTAGTTTTAAAGAGGGAATATAGGTGAGATGCTGAATTCAGAGGATGCTGTTTTTGCATTTGGTTGCCTTTAAAATTATAGGAATGTGGTGAGTATATCAGAGGAAGAATATAAAAGAAGAGGTTGGACAACATATATATAATTTGTTACTTTGAATAAAACTTGTATATATGTACTTATAATCTGCAATAATCTTTACACTTTTAAATGTCTTTAAATTATGTGTATTGGTTTCTGATGATAATATCACATAAACTCTTTGTAAAACACTGGAAAATATAAAAAGCAAATAAAAGTAACCTATAGTCCATCATTCAGATGTAGCTATTTTTAACACATTTTTCCCCCATTCCACTAAGCAAATTTTTTTTAAAGATTTTATTTATTTATTCATGAGAGACAGACACACATACACACACACACACACACACACACACACAGAGGCAGAGACACAGGTAAAGGGAGAAGCAGGCTCCATGCAGGGAGCCTGATGTGGGACTCAATCCCGGGACTCCAGGATCACACCCTGGGCCAAAGGCAGATGCTAAGCCGCTGAGCCACCCAGGAATCCCCAGCAAATAGTTTTTTATTTCAAAGTTAGGATCATTGTGTTTCAAACTTCTTATGTCTTGACTTTCATTTTGATCAGAGGTACAAAGTTGACTTATTTTATATATCAGTATATGTCTTACTGTGAGTATTGACCCATAAAAGTCTCCTTTTTATTTTTATCTTTTTATCTATGTACCCCTCTATCCATCTCTCTATTATCTACCTACTTACCTACTTAACCTACACATCTATCCATGTAATCTATCATCTTCTCCTTCATTCCTTCTTATTGTCTTCTTAGCTCAGACTGCCATTGTAACATATTTGACATATGCTAATTTTTGTATGGATTCTTTGAAAAATGTGTATTTAGTGTGTGTGTGTGTGCGTGTGTGTGTACATTCAACTTTTATTCTGAAATAATTATAGATTGACAGTAAGTTGTAAAAGATTGTACAGGGAAGTCCGAGGAATCCTTCACCCAGCCACTTGCAGTGCCATTGTACACCATATCCATGGCACACTGTAACCACAGGACATTATCTAAACCAGTAAGTCATAATTGACAGTTTACAGAGTTTATTCAGATTTTAGAAGTTTTACAAGCACTTGTTTGCATGTATGTGTGCTTAAAGTTCTATATATTTTATCACTTGTGTAGTTTCATGTAACCACTTCTACATTCCAGGTGCTGAATTACTCTATCAACATCTCCACAAAGGCTCCCTCCTGCTACCCCTCTATATTGACTCCACACTCTGCCCTACCAATCCCCAAATTCTGACAACCACTAACTCTTCTCCATTTCTGTAATTTTAGAAAATGTTACATAAATAAATTCATATAATACGTAATTTTCCAGATTGGCTTTTTTCACTTAGCATAATTCCCCTTGAGATCCATCCAAGCTGTTGCATGTATCAGTAGTTTATTCCTTTTTATTACTGAGTAATACTCCATTGTATGGATATACCACCATTATGGATATTTTACATTTACATTATGATATTTTTGTACAGAAATCATTCTGTCATTTATGCTTTTACCCTTCAACATTGTATATATTTTAAAATATTTATTTATTTATTTATTTGAGACAGGGAGCATAAGTGGAGTTGGGAGGGACAGAAGGAGAGGGAAAAGTGGTCTCCCTGCTGAGTAATGAGTTGATCGTGGGGCTTGATCCCAGGACCTCATTATCATGACCTGAGCTGAAGGCAGACACTTAACTGACTGAGTCACCCAGGCACCCCTCAACATTATATTTTTAAGACCCATGCAGGTTGCTTGCATTCTTCTCAGCTTTTCATTTTTAATCTCCACATAATATTTTATAACGTGTGTCTTTCACATTTTACTTATTCGTTCCATCAGAGATGGACACCTAAATCATCTCCAACCCTCTACCATCACAAATAACAGCAAAAGGAATATTATTATATTATCTCACTTAAAGTTACATGTAAAAATTTTTCTGGAAGTCTCATGCCCAGGAATGAGATTGCTGGGTTATAGGGATGTATATACTACATTTGGCTAAATACTGACATTGTATACACTGTTCTACTTACCCACAAGCAGCACACAGGTTCCCATATCCCTATGTCTCTAACATTACCAGGTATTAGCCTGCTTTGTGATTTTTGCCATATGCTAGATGTAAAGTGATACCTCATTGTCAATTTCATTTGATTTTCTGTAATTTTTAAATTACATTCTGACCATTTCTTCATATGATTGTCTATTGATTTATTTCTACCATAATTATCTTTGGGCCGTTTTGGGGAGTACTTCTTGTCTTTTTTGTTGTTATTTGTTGATTTGTAAGACTTCCTGACCTAGTTTAGATATTAACTATTTGTAAATTTTAGAAATTTCAAGCAATTTCTTTAAAATTATTTTTTCCATGATGTTATTCATTTCACTGAAATCCTTAATAATGATATAATTAAAGTTATCAATTTTTGGCCTTCTGTCTCATACTTCAGGACCGTAAGAAGTACTTTCCTACCATTAGCTCAAAATATATATTTTGACATGGTACTTAATTTGTTCAATTGATGGTAATTCCATCCTTCCAGTTACTAAGACCAAAAACTCAGGTCATATTAGCTTCATTCTTCTTCTCTCATACAGATCACTCCATCTATCAGGAATTCAGGTGATTTTAGCTTCAAAATGTGTTTAAAACTTGACTGTCTTGTTCCACCTATATTGTTACCATCCAACTACCCTTACCCTCTTACTCTGTTTTGCATCACAGCAGCCAGAGGATTCCTTTAAAGTGTAAATCAGATGATGTCACTTTGCTACTCAAAATCTGCCAGTGCCTTCCCACTTGAAGCCCCAAACTTAACTCTATTCTAGCCATGCTGACATTTCTCTTGTTCCTACCACATGATGGGCACATCTGCCTTTAGGGTCTTTGCACTCACTGCTACCTCTTCCTTTAGATACCTACATGGCTAATTCTCTCACCTCCTTCAAGCTTCTGTTCTTTTTTGTTTGTTTATTTTTTAAAAATATTTTAAGTAATTTCTACATCTCACATGGGGCTTGAATTTATAACCCCAAGATCAAGGTTTGCATGCTCCACCAACTGAATCAGCCAGGTGCCCCAAGCTTCTGTTCTAATATCACTTTCTCATTGAATCCTACCCTGAGCACTCCTTTTAAACATTGCGACCCCATACACTTGCCCTTCCTAACCACCCTTATTTCCTTTTGCCCCATTTTCACTTATTTGATTATTATTATTTACTTTGTTGATTCTTCACTATCTTCTTTTCTAGAATGTAATCTCCTCAAAGCAAGGGATCTTGGTCTGTTTTGCAAACTGAGATGTATGCTTAGTACCTAGAACAGTAGTTGGCATAGAGTAGGTACTCAATAAATGCATGTTGAATCAATGTTAAATAAATTAATTTTACAACATAATGTTTCACATTTAGGTTTGTAATTCAAGCAGGAGTTTAGTTTTATTTCTCCCCCTAAGCTTTGCCAGTTTTCCCAACATCATTTACCAGTTTATACTTTCTCCAGAGGTTTGTGGGTGTGAACTAAACTCCCTTTTATTAATTTTTTCCAGCTTTACAGATATATTATTCACATATAACTATTTAAAGTATAAACGTAAAAAAAAGTATAAACGTGATGATTTGGCAGACATATATTAAATGATTATCACATAAGGTTAGGTAACACCTCTATTTCCTCACATAATTACCACTGTGTGTGTGTGTGTGTGTGTGTACGCGTACACACATGTATGTGGTGGTAACATTTAAAATTTATTATCTTAACAACTTTCAAGTATATAACACAGTAATGTTAATTATAGTCACCATGCTATACGTTAGATCCCCAAGGCTTATTTATCATTAGCTGAAAGCTTGTACCATTTAATCAATATCTCCTCATTCCCTCACCCTCTAGCCTCTAGCAACCACCATGGTACTCTGTTTCTATGAGTTTGGCTTTTTTAGATAAGACATATAAATGATATCATAAAGTTATTGCTCCCTCTTGTTTATTTCACTTTGTATACTGTCTACCCATGTGACAAACGACAGGATTTCCTTCTTTTTTATGGATGAATGGTATTCCATTTTGTGTGTGTATGTGTGTGTATGTGTATGTAATTTTCTTTATCCATTCATCCACTGATGAACACCTAGGTTTTTCTATGTCTTGGTTATTGTGAATAAGGCTGCAATAAGAATGCAGTTAAATCTCCAAGATAGGGGATCCCTGGGTGGCTCAGTGGTTTAGTGCCTGCCTTTGGCCCAGGGCATGATCCCAAAGACCTGGGATTGAGTCTCACGTGGGGCTCCCTGCATGGAGCCTGCTTCTCCCTCTGCCTGTGTCTCTGCCTTTCTCTGTCTCTCATGAATAAATAAATAAAATCTTTAAAACGATTAAATAAAATAAAAAATAAATCTCCAAGATAGTGGTTTCTTTTTCCCTTTCTGTTGTATACTCAGAAGTGGGATTGCTGGATCATATGGTAGTTCTATTTTTAAATTTTTGAAGAATCTACATACAGCTTTTCATAGAGACTGTACCAATTCACATTCTCACCAACAGTGCACAAGTGTTTTCTTTTCTCTACATCTTCACCAACACTTGTTGTTTCTTGTCTTTTTGATAATAGCCATTCTACCAGGTGTGAGATGGTATTTTATTGTTGTTTTGATTTGTATCTCTCTGTTAAATCTATTTAGCTGGTGTTTGTATCCATGTATTATTTTAATTATGGCTCTGTTGTATGTTTTTATTTTTATTTTTTAATTTATTTTTATTTTTTATTTATTTTTAAAGATTTTATTTATTTATTCATGAGAGACAGAGAGAGAGAGAGAGAGAGAGAGAGAGGCAGGGACACAGGCAGAGGGAGAAGCAGGCACCATGCAGGAAGCCCAATATGGGACTTGATCCCGGGTCTCCAGGGTCATGCCCTGGGCGGAAGGCAGGCACCAAACCACTGAGCCCCCCAGGGATCCCCTGTTTTTATTTTGATAGGGTAATTCATCCTCCTTTTTAAAAAGATTTTATTTATTTATTCATGAGAGACACACAGAGAGAGGCAGAGACATAGGCAGAGGGAGAAGTAGGCATCTTGTGGGGAGTCTCATGTGGGACTTGATCTTAGGACCCCAGGGTCATGACCTGAGCCAGAGGCAAACAATCCAGGCACTCCTCCTTTTTTTAATTTTATTAATTTATTTGAGAAAGACAGAGACAGAGGGACAGTGAGCACGAACAGGGAAAGAGGCAGAGGGATAGGGAGAAACAGAATCCCCACTGTGCCGGGAGCCTGATGCTGGGCTCAATCCCAGAACCCCAGGATCATGACTGGAGTCAAAGGCAGACACTTAACCAATGAGCCACCCTCACCCTCTCACCCTTCTTTGTTAATATTTATTTCAAAGTTGTTTTAAATATTGATAAGCCTTTTTCCTTCCATATAAATATCAAAATAAGCTTACTGAGTTTCTGAGGAAAAGTGAGGTGAAATTTTGATTAGGCTATATTTATAAATGAATTTATGGATTTATTTGGGGCTGGGGGAGAAATGGTATCTTTATAATATGAAATCGTGGGCAGCCTGGGTGGCTCAGCGGTTTAGCGCCGCCTTCAGCCCAGGGTGTGATCCTGGAGACCAAGGATTGAGTCCCACGATGGGCTCCCTGCATGGAGCCTGCTTCTTCCTCTACCTGTGTCTCTGCCTCTCTCTCTCTGTCTGTCTCTCATGAATAATAATAATAAAAAAATCTATAATATGAAATCGTCCATTAAAGTACATGGAATGCTGTCTCCATCAGATCAGATCTTTGTTTATGGTTTTTTAATACAGTTTTAACATTTTTTCCTTACAGGTATCATTAACTCTTTGTTAGTTCCTAGATACCATAAAGATTTTTTTTAATGGTACTCTGAATGGTCTTTTAAAAATATTTAAAAAATATTTAATGGTCTTTTAAATATATTTAAGGTGCCTGAGTGGCTCAGTCAGTTAAATGCCTGACTCCTGATTTCAGCTCAGGTCATGATCTCATGGGTGATGAGATTAAGCCCTACAATAGGCTCTCACTCAGCAGGGAATCTGCTTGTGATTCTCTCCCTCTGCCTCTCCCCCCACTTGTGCTCTCTCATGCTGTCTCTCTTTCTCTAAAATAAATAAATAAATCTTTAAAAAATATTTAAAAATAATTACTTGCAATGTAGAGAAATGCTGATCATTATTGCATGTTGTAAGTTGATTTTAGGTCCAACAGCACTGCTCAACTTTCTTATTAGTGTAAATAGTTTACTCTGTAAGTTTTCTATACAGATAATCATATCATCTGAAAATAATCAGTGATATCTTTTCCTTACTAATGTTTATTAAAGCACTACTTCCTCATCTTTACTCATAGCAATGATAGTAGGCATAATCTTATATCATAAGCAGTTACAGTTTCTCTATTACGTATAATTCTCACTGTATATAATGTTTACCAAGTTAAAGAAGTTCAACTATTTAGTTTTGTGACATCAAGAAAAACTACAAAATGATAAGCTGTGTTGAAATATGTTGAAGTTTATTAATTCCCTAACCTAACCATTACTACTTTGTGAAGGCTGAGCGGCGGAGGGGAGTAAGAAGAAACCTAAGAACCAGAGGCACCAAGAAGCTGTCTTGATCTTTTCACTGAACATTATGACATTAGTTTCCCTTCATATCTTTGAACAGTCTGCAAAAGTATAATTTTTAACACTTAATTATGCAAAGTATCAAACAAAAGCTAGACTATATACCCATTTCCTTCTATTTGATAATTCTAAACATTTTCCTGTATTGAAAAGCATTGTTAGTGACATTATAGTATAATTTAGAACATTTTAGTGAATGTACCTCAAAATCTTACCTTTGTCATAATTGAAAAAAATACTAATAACGGGCCATAATTATTATAAAAATAACATCTCAAACTTAAGAATTATATGTGTTTTAGGATGTTAATATAAAAATTGTATTTAGAAATAAGGTGGCCTCCATAAGGCTTTAATCCAAAAAGTTATTGCAATCAAATTTTGACAATTTAATTCAATGGAAAAAATTCATTTATGAAGGTCATTTGTCTACAAGTTAATGGAACTAAGGAAGATAGGTGTCCGGCTGAACAGTTTGTTGGGAAGGAAAGGGAACTTGGAGAAAATGAGCAATTACTGGGATGTGGGTCAGTTTGTCACCGTCGGTGTGTTGGCCAATGATGTCGGGAAGGCGGTCCAGGCGGCAGAGAGGTTATTCAAACTGAGACCTCCAGTTTGGTGCCTCCGGTCATTAGTTCAGAACTTGTTATTAATTCAGCGCTTCATGAAATCCATTACTGAACATGCACCCAGGCAAGAACGGCTTAACTTCTGGTTAGATATGATTTTTGAGGCAACAAATGAAGCTACTAATGGACTCAGATTTCCAGTGCTGGTGATAGAACCAACCAAAGTCTACCAGCCTTCCTATGTCTCTATAAATAATGAGGCTGAGGAGAAGACAGTTTCTCTGTGGCATGTCTCACCCACAGAAATGCTCATGTCGTGGTCTTGGGATCCTGGGATCAGGCTCTGCACTCAGCAGGAAGTCTTCTTGAGATCGTCTGTGTCCCTCCATCTCTGCCCCTGCCCCCACTGACTCTCTAAGATCTTTAAAAAAGAAAAAGAAAGGGACACTTGGGTGGCTCAGCCATTGAGTGTCTGCCTTTGGCTCAGGGCGTGATCCCGGAGACCCGGAATTGAGTCCTGCATTGGGCTCCCTGCATGGAGCCTGCTTCTCCCTCTGCCTGCATCTCTGCCTCTCTCTGTGTGTGTCTCTCATGAATAAATAAATTAAATCTTAAAAAAAAAGAAACTTGATAGATACTAAAGATAAAATAAAATTTGAAAGCTCCTGTCAAAAAAAAAGTAAAAAAGAGTTAACTTCAAATTCAATTAAAAAATGTTTCAGAAAAAAAAAAAATGTTTCAGGAAGTCTCTGTAGCCATATCAGGCTAGTTCCAGTTAGAAGATTTTTTAGATATTTTGTGTACAGAATAGTGAATGTTCTGAAAAATAACTGTTTTTGAAAAAACTTTAGAGTGGATCAAAGAATTTTCTGGATTTTCATAGATTTCATCCTTCAGCTGTATGGGCTATAAGGCCAGAATCAAGAAAAGGACACACAGGCAGTTTAATTTTAAGATTTCAGGAACAATAAAATGGCAAATTCTGTAATTTTCATGCTGCTTTGCAATTTTCTGGTTTGAGTATTGGGTACCTATGAACCTCTGACTAGATGACATTTTTGCTTCCACCTGCACATGTGAAATGTTTATTTGACAGCCTGTTCTCCACAGAAGTTTGGTTTTCCTCTAAGAATTATTTTCAAAAGTACTTCAAGAAAAACTTCTTTTTTAAAAATTTATTTTTTATTTATTCATGAGAGACAGAGAGAGAGAGAGAGAGAGAAGAGAGAGAGAGGCAGAGACACAGGCAGAGGGAGAAGCAGGCTCCATGCAGGGAGCCTGAAGTGGGGGACTCGATCCCGGGTCTCCAGGACCACACCCTGGGCTGAAGGTGGCACTAAACCACTGAGCCACCCAGATTGCCCAAGAAAAACTTCTTTAATTAAGAATAACTTTACAATTATGAGTTGTATCCTCTTACAGTCAATGACCATTTCCTTTTATAGAATAATAGACCAAATACATGGGGAAACTCACAAAGTTTAGAGTAATCCTGTGTTATCTTCAAATGTGACCATTTTCTCTCAGCCCCAAACATTCAGTTTTGGGCAGAGGACATGGTAGTCAGGAGTGGATTTTGGAAATTAGAGAAATATTTTAAGATAAATAAGATGGTAAGACCATCTTCCTCTTAGGAGATAGGTAAGAGTTAAGGCACAAATGAAGGACAAAGGACTTGCTTTCTTCTCAAACATTGATGACTAAAAGAATTTCTTCATATATCATAGAAAATGTATTAGGTATGTATGAGTTTGAAACACATTTAAAGGCTGTTTCATCCTCCTACCTCAAACTTCCAGCCTGTGTGAATGTCTTGGCTCCAAACATCCATTTCTTATCC
Organism: Canis lupus baileyi; assembly: GCF_048164855.1. Taxonomy (NCBI): domain Eukaryota; kingdom Metazoa; phylum Chordata; class Mammalia; order Carnivora; family Canidae; genus Canis; species Canis lupus. The sequence continues at coordinate 44,644,421 of NC_132850.1, read as the reverse complement.
CAAAAGATAGGAAAGTAAAGAGAAATATGAGACAGAGTAGAAAGGCCATTGCTATGGGTGTCCCAACACCTGGACTCTGATACCTGCTCAGCTCTGAGCTCATTCTAGAATAAAGTTTAAGCCACTTTACTTTTCTGAGACTCATTTTACCACTTGTCAAGGGAAAACTAGATGGCTTCCATGTTCCCTTTTCATTCAGGGCCCTGGTGACTGTATGACTGATCTCCCAGTCGGCAATGAATTCCGGCCACTATTAGGACAATTCTTTGCCTCTGGTTCTCTTTCCCCTACATGATTTCCCTCAACACATTCTATCAGGACTTGAGGTCATCAATGGCTCCTTCCTGAGCATAGCATTCCTGAGTGGATTCTGGTAGGCAGCAAAGACACCATCAATGAAAGGGGATGTGCTTTGAAGTGAGAATCATTGGTAGAGACTTAAAAAAAAAAAAATCCCTAAGAATTATCAGAGGAAGGAGAAAACAAACAACTAGGCTTCCACCCTTCCCTTTGTCAACTGGATGATTTGGGAAGATTCTTGACCTGTTTGTATATCAGGTTTTCCCAACTGTAAAATGGAATAATCACCCTCCTTATCCTGAGGCATATATATATCACAAGGCATAATTAAGACTCATAAGTTTTGAGGTTTTGATGAGAAACACTTTAGGAGTGTAACGTATCATTAGAAGTAATTACAGAGCATCTGTACTCAAAACTGATAATATACTAACCTAGAGAAAGAGGAAGGTGGAGATGGAAAGTGAAATGAGTAAGGAAGGAGAAATAAAGGGAAAAAGAAATAAAGAAGTGTAACAGAATGAAGTAAGGTCAAACAAAAAAAATTTCAAAAAGTCAACTAGAAGAAAAGAGATGAGCTTAGTATCTTTGGAGAATAACTAAAGGACTAAGGTATTCAGAATTTATTAGGAATTTACAATAGCTATAGTAGCTATTAAAAACAATAATGCAAATAATAAGTAAAATATTATAGCCTGTGTGGCAGGCAGAGTTCTAAGATGGCTCCATGACCTCTGTGTTTTGGTGTTATTCCTGTGATTATGTTATCTTATATAGTAAAAGGATTTTGGAGATGTGTTTAAACTTACTGATCTGCTGATACTAAGACACAAATTATCTGAGTAGGCCTAACCTAATTACACAGGTTCTTTAAAAGCAAAGAGTTTTCTTTGGTTGGTAGTAAAAAAAGAGTGATCTAGAGATGCTCTCTGGCAGTCCTGGAAGAAAGCAAACATCATGGTATAAACTATCAATGGGGACAAGATGGAAAGCACCAGAGAGTATTTTCTAGGAACTAGCCAGTCAGCAAGGAAATGGGGACTTTAGTCCTACAACTGCAAGAAACTGAATTCTATCAATATATATATATATATATATATATAAGTTTGGAAGTAGAGTTTTCTTGGAACTTCCAATCTCAGATGACTAACAACTTGATTTCAGCCTTGGGATATACTGAGCTGAGAAGCTAGTCGTGCCATGATGAATTTATGATTTATAGAACTGTGAACCAATCAATGGGCATGTTTTAAGCTGCTAAACTTGTGGCAATTTGTCACTCAGCAGTAGAAGACCAATATAGAATGCATAATACAAAATTGAAATCACTATGCCATTGCTCAATCAGCTAAAAACTCTTATTGATTAGCTTCTAGGCATCTGGCAAGGTTAAAATTTATAGTCACAGTAGCAAAGTTGTAGGTTTTCTGCACTGACCATGACAGTCAAGGAGAACAAAGATAAATGAAATCTTAAACCCAATTGTGATCCCATTTGATGTAGTTTTAATATTAAAATGATAAGAATTGCATCACCATACATGTTCAGTTAACATTTTTGGGTTTGCGCAGTTGATCCTTGAATAATTCAGAGGTTAGGGGCACCAACCCTCTCCTCACCATGCAGTCAAAAAATACATGTGTGACTTTTTACTCCCTTCAAACTTATCAGGTAATAGTCTACCAGTGACTGGACACATTAATAACATAAATAACATAACGTGTATATGTATAATAACATAGTAACATAAACAGTTGACTAGCATATATTTTGTATGTTATATATATTATATACTGTATTCTTATAATAAAGTAAATTAGAGAAAAGAAGATGTTATTTAAAAAATCCTAAGGAAGAGAAAATATATCTATGGTACTATACTGTATTTACTGGAAAAAAAAATCTGTGTATAAATGGATCCCAATAGTTCAATCATATTGTTCAAGGATCAACTATATTTGTAAACAAAGCCGTATTAGGGAGAGTATTCAAAAGGGGTTTTGGGGTTGACTGTTTTGAAAGGAAGAAAATCTTTTTTCATATCATATGATAATCACTAGTTTATTTTTGAGGATTTCTATTTTCTTTCATTAGATTTCCTTATGGCAAACTTCTCCTTTAGCTGAAACTTTGTTGTTAAAAAAAAAAAAAAAAAAAAAAAAAATGCTGGGCAGCCCTGGTGACTCAGCGGTTTAGCGCCACCTTCAGCCCAGGGCGTGATCCTGGGGACCTGGAATGAGTCCCACATCGGGCTTCAGGTGTGGAGCTTGCTTTGCCCTCTGCCTCTCTCTGTTTCTCGAATAAACAAAATCTTAAAAAAAAAAAAAAAAAAAAAAAAAAAAGCTTTGAGTCAAGTAGCAAAATGGGCTTATTTGAATCATATCTTCTCTATAAGTTTTATTTTATCCACTGAGAGAGTAACTGCCAGACAATGAAGGGACCCAGGAAAGAAATCAAAGACAGACGGGGAAAGGTGGAAAACAACTAGCATGTCTCTTCTACAGACTTTACCACTTATCACTCCTGTTTTATGTTTCATCTGTGCTGAATATTAAGGTCCTGGTCAAGGACAGTTTTAAGAAGTTAGTGGTAAAGCCTTGCCCTTTCTCCCACCAGCTAAACAACAACTCCTCTTGATGTCCCTTCTAATGTGAATAATGCCTCCATTGGTCCAGCTTCCAAGACTTCAAAGCTCTGAGTCATCTTCTACCCCACCTCTCTCTCTAATCCCTCATATCCTACAATTAGTTGCCAAATTCCTAAAAAAACTCTTTTTTTTCCCCCTAGCTCCACTGCCATTAACTTAATTTGGCTCCTTTTTATGATTTGCCAGATTATTGTCATAGCCTCTTAGGTCATTCAGTTGTCTGATTTTCTATCATAATCCATTGTACAAATCACTAACAAGATAGTCCTACTAAAATATAGTTCTAACCTTGACCATTCATTTTTTCACTCAAAAAATATTCAACATCTTTTTTGTTTCAGAGAATAAAATCCAAACTCTTTATATTGGTATTAAATTCTTTCACAATACAGACCCAGTTATTTTCTGGTCTTATTTTTTCAGTACCCTCTGTCTGTCTACCCTATTCTTTTTTTTTTTTTTTTTTTACACTATTTTTTAGCTGAATTAGATTCCTGTGTTTCCTGAAATAATGACACACTCCACTGGAAATGCCCAACCCTTTATTTCTGCCTGTGTAATTGCAGACTATCCATTGTGATGACGCCTCCAAATCCTTTCCACTATCAAGGATGAGTGGTCTAATCCAATCCTGGGGACTCCCTTTCTTTTGCAGAGATGGGTTTAGGAAACTTTCTTTGGCCCAGTCATGGCCAATGAAATATAAAAGAAATCTGCTGGTAAAGGCTTTCTCTTTCCAACGAGGAGACTGTCCCTCATCTTTATTAGGCCATGGCTGTGTCTGGATATGGTGCTTGAACTACTGCAATTCAAGTAAGGATACACGTGAAGATGGAGGCTGAAAGAGGCGGGAGGAGATGGATAGAATCTAACGGACTTCATGAAGCTACTCATGCTGAACCTGGTGCCCTCTCTACCTCTGGTCTTCTTGTCATGTGAAACAAAAACCTTTCCTTATTGAAGCCAGTCTGAGATATAGCTTTCTTATTGCAATAAAAAAAATAGTAAGATATTCACTATCCTTCAAGGCTAAGTTCCAACGCTACTTTCTTGGGGAAACTGTCCTCAGTTTCTCTGGCAGAGGCAAATGTGTCTTCTGACAAGATCTCTGTATGCCCATTGCACATTGTTGGGTCTCTCTCTTGCAACTATCACAAGCCACCGTGGATGGTAGCCATGTCCTCAGGCATCTTGTCTTATAGGAGAGGTGTTTCACTGGAGGTGGTCAACTGCATTTTGATCTCTTTTGTATCCTCTGCAGTGTGTATCATGATGCCTTGCATATGCCATGGTGATTTGTGCAATAGCATTTGTTCAAAAAGATCATTTGTTTGTTATTTGTTGTACTTTTCTATTATGATTTGTATAGTGTAGATAAAATTCAGTGTTGTTTTTCTTTTAAAAAAAAAAAAAAAAAAAAAGAATAGTGGACCTGGAATACAGGTGTGTAGATTCCAAATTTTCTTGAAAAAGAGCGTTTTTAGAAATCAGCTTGTTTAGAGGGAACCCCAAATATACCACAGCTAGTGGCTCTCAAATAGAAGAGAACCTAACAGGTTAAGAGTTTAGTGGAGGAAGAGAGATGAAGTCTAAGTGCTCTGCTTAATGAAGGCTATTTGCCACCCCAGTGGACATGACTGAATAGACCTGTGGGCATTGTTTTACCAATGTATCGATGACTTTATTTGTGATAAAGGTGAATGGTTATCCTTTTGTAATGTATCTGAGCCATCTCCTTATTTTAAGTCTCCAAAGTCCCACTGATTGGGACTATACCAATCCTGGACATTCACATCCAGGAACACAAAAAATATATTTATAGGTTTTGACTTTATTGCCATTTAGCATTCATTCCTTAATATAAGTTTCTGATAACTTCTTAAACTTTTAATGTTACTCGATGTAACCAAAGACCACGTCATTGTCTTCTGGGATGAGAAGTAACCCACCCATCTCTGTCAATAACTTGAGTTATGATTAAAGATCTTGGAATTCCTGTCTCCAGGGCTTAAAATAAAATAGGTAATAGATTCTCCTCTTCTACAATTTGTTTAAATATTCCTGTGTCTGAAAATGGGAAAGATTTGGCTCAAATTACCTCTTGATGTTTCTTTTAGCCTCCGATGCTATGATTGATATGTCTGTCAGACTACAGGGTTCCAGAAGAGACTTGAAGGAATTCAAGTATGAGGAAACCTCAAAGTGGAACATGTAGGAGGAAGCAGGGAGACACTCTGAGGTGGCTCTAGGGAGGGGGTTTACTTATGTGGACTATTTGTCTGATGTAAGTTTTGGTACATGGATTTATGCTCTGAAGGAGCAATGCAATGTCTCCCCACACTGAGAAGGCTGGGGAGTTTAGCTGGCCCAAGGGAGGGCCCAAGAGCTGGGACAGAGAGAAGGGTGTGGGCCTGAGCTGGGGGGGAGGGCATGACTTATTAGTTATGACTGCATCTCAGCAGCTGCTTTGCTCTTTAGCAAACACATCTTATTGCCCCACGGGCAAGCATCCCAGAGGGAGGGCTTTCTTTCTTCAGTGTCTGCTGGTAGAGAGGCACTGCTGGTGATCCTTGTGAGTAACTAATGCCTCCCAAGTTTAGTGGACAAAACAAAATGATAGAAGTTGAAGCCACTGAGTGTCATTTTTACTAGCTTCCTCTATGGTTTTTAAGATCTTGTTCTTTATGTTACATATTGGTCTTGCCAGACCTAACACTTTAATAATTAGCTACTTTATTTTATTAATTCAATAAAATGGCTTCAATAAATGTTTTTTGAGCATCTGCTCTGTGCCAGGCACCTTTGTCCACACAGAGGACATTGCCAGAATGGACCAGAACAACATGATCTCCGTAGTTTGTGAATTTATGATCTAAAGTAGGAGGCACGGGATCGAGTCCCATGTCGGGCTTCCTGCATGGAGCCTGCTTCTCTGTCTGCCTGTGTCTCTGCCTCTCTCTCTCTCTCTCTCCCTCTGGGTCTCTCATGAATAAATAAATAAAAAATCTTAAAAAAAAAAAGAAATAAAGTAGGAGGCAGAAAATTAAAGAGTTAATTAAAATATAGCTTCAGTCTTTGAGGAGCTCTTCCAGGTTGGAGTGCTTTATCCCCAGACTTTTTCATGTCATACATCTTCATACACCTTTCCCATATCTGTTTCAATGTTGCTTCCCTAAGAGAGGCTTTCTTGGCTCACCCAATCTCAAGGCCCCCCTCACAAGCCTCTCTATTCCATCATCCTCATCTACAGTTCCTGAATGCAAAAATCTCTGAAAACGAAGAGAAATTTTCTCTTAATTTGAGTACAAATTAATTAGTACTATAATCTTTATTCAATGTATTATGAATACTTATATATTTTACTGCAGTCCCATTAATGTGTTTGATTATGGGGTGCTGCCTCAGACCTTGTTGGTTCAACAAATAGTATGAGCACTATATTACCTTTCTAAATTAAAAAAAAACCCTGAATTTGAAAATATGTATAGTCCTATGGTTTTGGGTAAAGGATTGTGGGCCTGTCCTAGCTAAATTTCTCCTGTGTACTAATTAGTACTTATTTATTAATTAACTAATTTATTTTCTTGTTCTACCAACTAGAATGATAGCAGAGACTGTGTCTCTCTTGTTCACTCTAGAATCCAGAGCAGTAACCAGATACTTAACAAAAATTTAAGTGAGTGTGTGAATGCTTTTATATAAAGTACCCCATATTCTAATATAGATTGGCTAGAGAAGAGGGGAAGCAATATCAGAGAAAGCTTATTGGGAAAGTTAATGTCAAATCTAAAATTTAGAATATATAATCTTTTAATTCATATAGAACCACAAAAAAATCCTGAATAATCCAAAAAAATCTTGGCATGAGAAGAACAAAGCTGGAGGTAGCTCAATCCCAGATTTCAAACTATACTACAAAGCTGTAGTAATCAAAATAGAATGTTGCTGGCACATGCAAAAAAAAAAAAAATAGACATATAGATTAATGAAACAATAGAGAGCCTGGAAATAAGCCCACACTTATATGGTTAATTAATCTATGACAAGGGAGGCAAGGATATATAATGGGGCAAAGACAGTCTCTTTAACAAATGGTGTTGGGAAAACTGGAAAGCAACACACAAAGGAATAAAACTGGGCCACTTTATTGCATCATATTAAAGAATAAACTCAAAATCGATTAAAGATCTAACTGTGAGATCTGACACCACAAAACTTCTGAAAGAAAACATAGGCAATAATCTCTTGGACATTGGCCCCAGCAACAATTTTCTGGATATGTCTCCTCAGGCAAGAGAAACAAAAGCAAAAATAAACTGTGGGGACTATACCAAAATAAAAGGTGCTTGCATAGCAGAAGAAACCATCAATGAAACAAAAAGGCAACCTACTGAATGGGAGAAGATATTTACAAATGGTATATCTGATAGAGGTTAATATACAAAATATGTAAAGAACTTAGACAAGTCAACTTAAAACGAAATAAATAATTTAATTTAAAAATGGACAGAGAAGCTGAAGAGACATTTTTCCAAAGAAGTCATACAGATAGCCAATGGACACATGAAAAGATGTTCAATATCACTCATCATCAGGGAAATGCAAATCAAAACCATGATGAGAGGGCTGCCCGGGTGGCTCAGCGGTTTAGCGCCACCTTCAGCCCAGCCCAGGGTGTGATCCTGGAGACCTGGGATCGAGTCCCACATCAGGCTCCCTGCATGGAGCCTGCTTCTCCCTCTGCCTGTGTCTCTGCCTCTCTCTCTCTGTGACTATCATAAATAAATAAAAATTAAAAAATATATTAAAAAAACCATGATGAGATATCACCTCACACCTGTCAGAAGGGCTAAAATCAAAAACACAAAACATAATAAGCTTTGGTGAGGATGTGTAGGAAAAGGAACCCTTGTGCACTGTTGATGGGCATGCAAACTGGTGCAGCCACTGTGAAAACAGTATGGAAGTTCCTCAAAAAATTACAAATAGAAAATACCATATGATCCCGTAACTCCACTACTGAATATTTACCCACTGAAAGTAAAAACACTCGTTTGAGAAGATATATACACTCTGTGTTTATTGCAACATTATTTATAATAGACAAGATATGGAAGCAATCCATGTCCATTGATAGATGAATGGATAAGGAAGATATGGCACACACAGACATGCACACACACATATGTTCATATGTTCATATTCACTGGAATATTACTGAGCCATATAAAAGGAATGAGATCCTGCCATTTGTGACAATGTGGATGAACAAGACATATTAACTATTACAGTTAGGTATAGTGAAAGGTGTGGGGGGACTCATGGGAGGCTTAGTGGTTGAGTACCTGCCTTCAGCTCAGGGTGTTATCTGGGAGACCCAGGATTGAGTCCCACATTGGGCTCCCTGCATGGAGCCTGCTTGTCTCTCTGCCTGTGTCTCTGCCTCTCTCTTTGTGTCTCTCATGAATAAATAAACAAAATCTTTTAAAAAAAGAAAATGAAGAAAGGTGTGGGACACTTGTTTGTCACTCCTGGAAATGGTAGTTAACTAGGAAGTAAATAAGAAATGAGCACTGTTAAAAAAATTTTAGACATCATATCCAGAATCTATCTCATTTATCAAATCTACTGGCCTTTACTTTTTGCCTTCAAGCTTTAAGAACCCATCCTGTAGAAGTACATGTTGTTTAAAACCTACCTGATGTGAGCATGGAAATGTGTTATTCCAAAAGGCAAAACAGCTAAGGTATATATATTTATCATAGTTTATGATATTCATTTTTGCTAGTGACTTAGATTTTTCAAATAGGCTTCCATGAGTAGCATATTTCATGGACTGCTAGCTCCAACAAAGGTCTAGACTTGAACTTTATAAGGGATTGGGTCAGCAGAATCATCCCTCACTTCAGAAAAGAAAGATAAAAACCCACAAGTTGGTAATGGCTCATCTCAGTGATGTTTTTTATGACATTTGGTGTGACCTTAAGTTTTGCTTTGTCTCTCTTTGCTCACTCTAGGAGCCCTTCCTTCAGGTAAAAAGAAAGTATGTATTTTGGCTTTTGCTGTAGGTCCTTATAAAGATCTAGAAAGGGACTTACTACCTGCCAATTTGACATTAGGAATGTGGTGAATCAGTGGCCTTGGTTTTGGAGTCAAAGGTCTGAGCTTGTCAACTTTATCACTCCTGGCTATGAGCTCTTGCAAGGTTATCTAAGATCTCTGACCCTTAGTTTTTCCACTTATAAAATGAGATAATAGTATCTAACCCACAGGGATGTTGTGGGTATTAAATGAGATTATACTTTGTGAAGACAGCTTTAAAAGAATGGTGTGGGGCACCTGGGGGGCTCAGTCAGTTAAGCATCTGCCTTCAGCTCAGGTCATGATCTGGATCCTACATTGGGCTCTATAAACCTACATGCTCAGTGGGGAGTCTGCTTCTCCCTTTTCCTCTGCTGTTCTTTCTGCTTGTGTTTGGTTTCTCTCACCGTCAAAAAAAAAATTTAAAAGAAGAATGGTGCAAATGCCTACTATTAATAGTTGATAGAGATAGGAGAACTCCAAGGGTCTTCTAAATATCAGGGTCCATACAAATTTGTCCGGATTGTTTATATGTGGAAATTGACATCATGGCCTCCCTGGAATGACTTCTAGTCTCATATGCACAGCTTTATGAAAGTTGTGCCATAAGAAGTACAGTTGAATTAACAAGGAATTTGAGCAAATGCTAAAGTGTCTTAGGAAAAAAACCCTAGAGCAATAATACCATGCTGAACATTTAGCATGTCAGGTAACATGTTTGAAATATTTTAGTGATGTATTTGAGGGAGTTTTGCAACTGTCAGGCAGTCAGTCTGTTGTAATGGGAGAGGTCATGACACTGAGACATGACAGGCCACAGTAGTCAACAGATGACCTCCCAATTCAGCACGTAGACCTTACATGGTCAAGGAGGGGCAGGAGCATGTCCCATTATCCTGGGGCTTTATATTACTCTATTAAAAATATCAGCAGTACAGATTTTTAAAAAAGATTTTATTTATTTATTTGAGAGAGAGAGAGAGAGAGAGAGGGGAAGAAGCAGGCTCCATGCAGGGAGCCCGACGTGGGACTTGATCCTGGGTCTCCAGGATCACACCCTGGACTGAAGGCAGTGCTAAACCGCTGAGCCACCCAGGCTGCCCCACAGTACAGATTTTTTTAAAAAATATAGAGGAGCTAGCAATAAACAAACAAATAAATAAAAGCTTGCAGCTATAGTGCTTTCAATTTTAAATGATCATTAAGATAACTTAGATAATATAAATTTGCCAGTAAGGAGAGGCTCTTTGGGGAGGAAGTTAGGAGCACAGGCTTTGGATTTAGTAAAATACATATACTCATATTTCTGCTTTGATATTTTCTCATTTGAGACCTTATGCAGGTTACTTAGTCTGAGCCTATGTATACATCTGTAAAATGGAGACAGTAACAATACAGTCATCAGATGATTGTATTGATTTAAAAGGGCAATGCACATAAGCCTGTAGCCAGTCCCTGAAGTGAACACACAGTAAATAATTAATTTATAAACCTACATGTATAGATTATTTCAAAGCTTTAAAAAGGCAACTTTTCAATCTATTTCTGCATCATCTTTTCCCCAAGGAAGAGAATTAATCAGACAGTAGCAAAATAAATTGCTGTGATTTTGGTTCCCTGTCCATTGCTTTCCTAATGAAAAAATAGATAAAAGGACTGGGATAGGCAATCTCTGCATAACTAGGTCCTCAGCCTGGAAAGAGCTCAGGCATGGGCAATGGTGGGACTTCTGTGCCTAAGGTTTTTGCAAGTGCTTGCACTCAAAATGAAATTAAAAAAAAAAAAAAAAAAGTAGCCTGACATTGCATGCCATCCAATAGCACTTGTGGTGTAGTGCTTTTTGGAAAGAACTCCCAAGTGGGGAAAAGAAATATTAAAGCAATGGAGTTTTACCAAACCTATGAGCGTGCATAGGAAATCCTTTGTTGAAGAAACGACGCTCTTACTTTTACAGAAATGGGCCAGGGGCCAGAGAAAAGAAGCAGGGAAAAAAAAACAGGTAAGGTATACTGTGATAGTAAGCAGAACCCAATGTGAAGCACACACAGGAACCTGCTTTCCACCTGCAGCAAGAAGCAATAGCAATAACTGGAACCTTTTCATCACAATTGACCTATTTACTACCCAGAGGGCCCAGCCAGAGACAACTGAAATGTTGACTGAGTGGGGAGACGTCTCAGTGGGGCCTGTAAAGGGAAGAAATCCAAAAAGACTTGGGGGTGGGAATGTTGTCCTTAGGACAGTAAAACACTTATGTTCAGAGGTGGATCAACTCTAGTTCTAGGCTCTGTTCCCTGGGGAGGCCTGGAGGAGAGACCACAGGCTTAGCTGCTATGGAGAGTGGTACCTCTGCTCCCTTGCTTGGCTCTGGTTGCAAAGCATGGTTTATGGATGGGCAGAAGGAGAACACAGTTTTGTACTTCCTGGCTGTGTCTGCAATGCCCAGTGGTCCAAAAGAGACATACACTCTCTCTAGAGATGAATGGGTGTGAAACTGTGAAGGTAAATACGACTTGTCTTACCCCTTTCTATTTCAAATTCTCAATTGAAAAACAATCTTATAATGGGACCTTTATTGTATAATAACCCTGAAAAAAAGCTGAGACCCTCAAGGGATCAGGCATACATAGACATTATTTATTTGCTACAATGCTGTTATTAAGCACTGAGGATAAACAGCTTTGCTTTAAGCATGGTGAATTGAATGGATCAAAGCAGCAATGGCAGTAAAAAGATGGATAAAAAAGATATGGCATTTGTATCTTGGAAAGTCTGAGTAGCCTAAACACTATCTCTGAAATGGCCAAAAAGACAGGGTGATGTTGAGAATCTTGGTTTTGAAATGATGGAGGCTACCACTGGAGCTGGTGTTAAGGGAGCCACTGGCTGCAGTCAAAGGTGGCTGGGAAGTCTGGTAGGAAGAACAGACAATGGTGCCCATGGGCAGGGCAGGAGGTATGAAGAAGCAGACTGGTTGTCTTTCTTCCCTTCTACCACCCTCCGTAATGTAGACTGTATCCCTTCGGTTAGATTCCCTAGGGAGGGGGCTTTGAAGACACAGTGAAGAGGAGACAAGGGAAGGGAAAAATGAAGGTCAGGTGGAGGACAGATAAGAAGGGCAATGGAGGGCACTTTGAAATCTTTTCAAATGCAGCGATGTAGTAACATTCAAGGAACTGCGATGTTTTTCTTCCTCTCTTTGCCCCACTTCAAGCTTTGATATTGCTGTTCTGTGTTGCAACCTAAGGTCCTATGACAGCTTTGGGAGTGAATGATTGACAACACTGGATTGTACCCAAGTACTGCCCGCAGCAGAGGGCCATGAGCTACCGCAATGGCTGCCTTAGGTCCCTTTCCACATCTTCCAGGGACAATTTTTCTTTTCTTCTCTTCCCTTCCTTTTCTTCCTCTCTCCTCTCTCTGTCTCTGTGTGTTTCTTTTATTGGTGTTGATTTTGTATTTAAGTATACTTTAATCCTACCACCCAAGGAGTGGTTATTGGTTTTCAAAATTGTCACATGAAGGCAGAGAAATGGGCACCCTGGCTTCTGGAGTATGGAGCAGCCACTCAGGGACAGAGAATTTACCTGAGCTAACCCCCTGGGCCACATTCTACCCTGTTGTTGCTTCCTTAGTCTTGATAAAAGTAAAAGCATTATTTACCACAGAGTTGTTAGAAACACTAGGCCAAATACTAGACTCTTTGGCAGATGTTCTTCTCAGGAACAACACAATTTTCTTTCCTTACCATCATGACTGCAAAAGAAAAGAATACAGGGCAGCCCCGGTGGCGCAGCGGTTTAGCACCGCCTGCAGCCGGGGGTGTGATCCTGGAGACCCAGGATCGAGTCCCACATCGGGCTTCCTGCATGGAGCCTGCTTCTCCCTCTGCCTGTGTCTCTGCCTCTCTCTTCGCTCTCTCTGAATGAATAAATAAATAAATCTTTAAAAAAAAAAAAGTACAGAGCCCTTGAATTGTGGGGCACTAGGGAAATGAAGACAGTTACGCAAATATTAGTTCATACGTGGTGATCCTCTCCTTTGTGTACACTTTGAACTAAAACAACAGCCTCTTAGCAGAGTGGTTGAAATTAAAGTGTTCTGACACACATGGAAAAAAAAGAACTTTTCAAGCAGCAGTCTGCCTCTGCACCATACAAGGCCTCCCAAAGGTTTAGAAGGATGAAATTAATGTGCTCTTATGGTGTCTGCTTCTTGCACTGGTACAGAATTAAGTAGACTATAATTAGTTATTCAGCACCATTGGAATTCCAAAGGTGATAAAAGAAAAGGAAATATTCTGGAGTCAGAGTGCCCCGTTTGACTACTGCCAGGACGTTAATACATTAACGAGGAAATACTGGACCTAAATGGACTAAATTCATTATTTTTTCTGCTGCTAAAATTTTGTTTGGATTACTGAAAAAGATGAAGTGGAAAAAGGAGACATTCATGTCTCCTATGGAAGGAAAGGCCTGGTTGTGTCTGATATTGGAGAACAAATTTTTCTAGGACTATTCATTCTAGTGAAAATATTACCTTTGTGTCTCTGCCAATGGGAGCGTTCTAATTTGTGATTCAGGATTATTTGTCCTGTTGTGGTTGTTTCATTCTCCTTTAAAATTCTTCCCTTTCTCTTTACTACTTGTTTTGCTTTCCAACTCCAGTTGATGTACATGGCTGAATAGTTTTCCAGAAGACGAAGTGAAAATGTCAGCTGGCCCTCAGCTATGTGACCATCAAAGTTGCTCTCTATTCCAAGGTTGCATACCACTTCCCCTTCCGAAATAGATTTGTGCATTTCTACCTGGCAGTTAGGCAGTTAGTTAACAAGGCCTCTTTCTTGAAATGGAGCCATAACTCAATGACTTTTGTTCTATATCAAGCTGAGGCATGAAAATGATGCCCAGCAACACAGAAAGGACATTTTGGCCCTGAGGTAATCATTGGGACTACCCTAGGGTCTGAGCACTAGAAGCTGGACCACTGGGTTCTCTTTGTAGTCAAATTGTCCAGCTCCAAGACACTCAAGGAATGTCTGTCTGGAATATACCAGATCCTTGGGGATTCCAGGATGCACAGCTGCTTTGGGGGCTTTGTTTTGATATTGGTCTTTTCTTCTTCCAAAACTATATCTTCTCCAGGTGTTCTGAAATGTACAGGAGAAAATACAGGGGCCCAGAGATTTCCAGTTATTCAGAGAGTCTCATAGGACACTAATGAAAAAAAAAATATTTTTTTTAAGATTTACTTTTTTGTTTGAGAAAGAGAGCACAAGTGGGAGGGGCAGAGGGAGAGGAAGAGAGAATTCCAAGCAGGCGTAGCTCTGTGGATTGTTAGTTTCATCTTACTATTAGGAATCAGAAATAACTGATTTTGCAGCCAAATTGAATCCTATGTTTATGGGTCTATGCTGCATATATTTCCCTTGTTAATAACCTGAAAGCTCACACAATTAAGACTCATAATAGAGATCTGACATTTGAAGTGAGATCTGAAGTCTAAAGTAAGAAACTCGTGTTTGATTCACATTAAATATCAAGACTACTGCTATATGTTTCTCTTGCATGTAGTTTTGAATTTCTGTATTTAATATCCTTTTATATTCCCAAAGAATATTTAAATAGTATAGGTGTTTGAAAAACAGCATATTTCCTTGTGGAAAATGGGGAAAATATTTCCTTGTGGGAAGAGAAATAACTCATAGTCAGATTCATGTACATAGGTGAGCTTGAAAACAGAGAGTCAACAAGAGGGCAAGTCATATCTTCTTGAATTAGGGATAAGTGTGATGGAACCGCCTATAAAATTGTCAAGTGGTTTTTTTTTTTTTAAGCATTTATGAAGGAAGAACACATGAGAAAAAAGAAAAGTCTATATCAAATTGATATTTTCATTTTTATCAGGATCAGATATGGATTACATGTAGTCAATGACTTTGGTTGGCAAGCAATAACATAGCAATTGTGGCATTTTGTAATTATTTTTCTAAAGTGATAGCAATTTAAATTTTCTCAGCGTCTAAAGAATGAAGTTCCACAGACACGATCATATTTTGAAATAAAAAACTCCAGAAATTTGCTTCGAACAAAGTTCTTCATCTTTCTGAGACTCAGTTCTTATCTCTAACATAGATAGAAATATTCCTTCACATCCTAGTTGTGAGAAATATATGTAGTATCATATGTAAAGCATTTGTTGCAAATAGCTGGATTTTCATGATGCCTGGTACATATCAGAACATAACAAAAGATAGTAGTTGTTTTTACTATTTTTACTGGCATTATGATCTAAATCTAGGTATCCAAGGTTTCTACGCTAGCTATTTTTCTAGGTATTTCTTCTCATACATTCTCATCTTCCGGGTTCTGAACTTTTCATTCTGTAGCACAGCCTCTTAAATTTCCCAATGCTTCCACATAGGAAACCTTCTTGACCCTTATTGCTTCTCAGGTATTTGGACCTTTGCTTTCCCAAAGGCTTTCTAGAGTTTCTAGAGTCCCCTGAGACTCCAGTTATCCCTGGGAAAGGTCTCAATGATGATGACTCTTGGTTTTGTATATATTTGACGAAGACCAAGGAATTTAGTATTGTAGAAAGTTGGAATTGCTAAATTCCTGTACAAGACATTTGTTGATTGTTTGGCATTTATTTCTTTCCTATCCTGGTGAAGGGTGTAAGAGAAGACATTTGTAAATATCTGGTGACTCCATCTCAGAAATATTTTTCAAAGTTGGCGTCACCTGCTGGTGTCTGAGGTGAGGGGGTCTATGGGCTGGGGGAGCACAGCTCTTCTGTTCCCCATGTCAGAATAGAGGAGTCTGGAGTGGAAAGGCAATGAGGGTGAGTGGCCTCCCCAGGGGTCTTTGGAGGTAGAGTGATCGCGACCTTACAAGCAAGGCTGATGCCAGGTAAGCAGATAAAGCCGGTGCCTTTGAAGGCTGGAAGCTTGCTCAGGCCCTGGGCCAGGATGCCCTCTGGACGGTTCTCTTGGAGGGGAGAAGACCCCTGGAGTTTTTCTGCTCTGCTTACCTGTCTGGGCTCTTGGGTGGGGAGATAGCAGCCTGTGTGGGGCTCCTGGTGCCAGGTCACTGCAAAGGGCTGGTGAGGTAGAGCAGGGGCTCTGCTGTCCTTGTGCTTCTCTCAGGGGAGGGCCTTTTGCTGGCTCATGCCTGAGCCTAAGCTTGACAGGGACAGAGACCGGAGCGGCGGACTTGTGTCCCCGGAATCTCCAAAGGGCAGAGAGGACTCAGTCACCCACCACGATAGAGAGGGCTCTGAGCTCACTCAGCCTGGCCTCATTATCCCTCTCCCGCAGCTCTTCAGGGTGGCCAGGCTGGTCAAGCTGCTGGGTCAGGTCTCCAAAGAGTAACGCTTAAGGCCTTTGAGGTGTCAGGCACTGGACTGAAGATAAGTACTAAATTAGTCTAGACCAGAGGCTTGGTCCCATTTGCTGGTAGTGCAAAAAGCCACCTCCCCCTCCCCACATCTCCATCTGCATCTTGATAAGGTTGAAGGCTTTGTTGCTGGTGGCAGGAGGGCAGATTTTATATGTATAAGGACCTTGAGGAGGTAGGTGATATGAAATATCATAGTATTTAGATCCTACCATGTCTCTTAAAATAAATGAACATCCATGGTTAGGTGAGAAGGAATTATTTTTTAAAAAGTCTCATTTGGTGCATTGTTGGGCATAGACAATTGTTTCAGAGCTCAGGAAACCAGGCTCTAAGTTAGTTGTGAGAGTCCTTCTCTCTGGAATCCAGCACCACTCTAGAGCTTTGCAGACCAGTGGCTTCTTTTCTCCATAAGTGGATTAGCCCTGTTGTAAATGAGGTTTCTATAAATAGCTTCTTGGGCTACTTATAGAAGGACACAGACAAGCAGAAGCCAGGGCAGAGGAGGAGAACATCACTGATTCTACTTAATGACTGGGGCAGACAGTCTGGTTTTCAACGTGGAGACCCCAGAAAAAAACTGGGGAGGCCTTGAAGGGTGTATATATGTAGAGGATAGAAAGCACTAGGATTTTACAGGGACTTGGGTTTCAGGGCCATTGTAATTTGGATATAAAACCACTTTTTTGGGGAATGATTGATATCCAAAAAGCTGTATATATGTAATGTATACAATTTGATGATATTTGGAGATAAGTGTATATATATGCAACCATCATCATAATCTACGCCATAAACATATCCATCACCTCTGAAGGTTTTCTCCTGACCTCTTTATTTATTATTATCATTTGTTTGTGATAAGAACATTTGACATGAGATTTGCTCTCAGCAAATCTTTTTTTTTTTTCAGCAAATCTTTAAGTATACAATACAGTATTGTTAATTATAGGTACTATGCTGTATAGTAGTTCTCTGGGACTTACTCACCTGACTTAATGAAACTTTGTACCCTTTGACTAATATTTTAGTCTGTTTCCCTTGCCCCAGCCCCTGGTAACCACTCTGCTTTTATCAGCTTGTTTTTTTTAAATTCCTCATATAAGTGTTATCTTGTAATATTTGTCCAACTATGTTTGGCTCATTTCACTTAGCATAATGTCCTCTAGGTTCATCTCTGTTGTTGCAAATAGCTGGATTTTCTTTTTTTTAAGGCTGAATAATATTCCATTGGATTTATATGTATATCACATTTTCTTTATGCATTTAACCATCAAGAGATTTTTAGGTTGTTTCTATATCTTGGCTGTTGTGAATAATGCTACAGTGAACATGGAGGTGCAGATAATTCTTTGAGACACTGATTTTAATTCCTTTGGATATATGCTCAGTTAATAGATTATATAGTAGTTCTATTTTTAGTCTTTTGAGAAACTGCCATATTGTTTTCTATAATGGCTACCCTATTTCATAGTCCTATCAATAGTGTATTAGGGGACACCTGGATGGCCCAGTGGTTTAGTGCCTGCCTTCCACCCAGGACGTGATCCAGGAATCCTGAGATCGAGTCCCAGATTGAGTCCCACATTGGGTTCCCTGCATGGAGCGTGCTTCTCCCTCTGCCTGTGTCTGCCTCTTTCTCTGTGTCCCTCAGGAATACATAAATAAAATCTTAAAAAAACAGGATTCTCTTTCCATTTCTCCATGTCCTTGCCAACACTTACTTTTTTTTTTTTTTTTAATAATAGCCACCTTAACAGATGTGAGGTGATACCACACTGTGGTTTTGCTTTATATTTTCCTAATCATTAGTGATGGTGAGTACCTTTTCATTTATCTGTTGTCCATTTGTATGTCTTCTTTGGGAATGTCTATTTAGTTCTTGGCCCTTTTCATCAGGTTGTTTGTTTTTTTGCTACTGATTTGAAGGGGTTCCTTATATATTTTGGATGTTAACCCTTTATCAAATACATTGCAGATGTTTTCTGCAAAGTGATCTGCAGATTCAATGCAATCTTTATAAAAATCCCAAAGGCATATTTTATAGAAATAGAAAAAAACAATCCTAAAATTCATGAGAAACCACAAAAGATTACAGATAGCTAAAGCAATTTTGAACAAGAAGGACAAAGCTGCAGGCAATATATTTCCTGATTTCAAAATATATTACAAAGCTTCAATAATCAAAATAGTATGGTACTGATATAAAAACAGATACACGGAGATCGCTGAGTAGCTCAGTGGTTCAGTGCCTGCCTTTGGCCCAGGGTATGATCCTGGAGTCCCAGGATCGAGTCCTGTGTCAGGCTCCCTGCATGGAGCCTGCTTCTCCCTCTGCCTGTCTCTCTCTCTCTCTCTTTCTCTCTCTATGTCTATCATGAATAAATAAATAAAGTCTTAAAAAAAAAAACAGATACACAAATCAATGAAACAGAATAGAGAGCCCAGAAATAAACCCACACATATATGGTCAACTGATATTTGACAAAGGTTACAAGAATGCCCAATGGAGGAAGGTTAACCTAAAGGAAATGGTATCGGGACACTTTGCTAGCCACATACAAAATAATGAAATTGGACCTTTATTTTACACCATACATAAAAATCAACTAAAATCAATAAAAAGACCTGAATCCTTAAAACTTCTAGGAGAAAACATAAGGAAATATTTCTTTGACGTAAGTCTTGACAACGATTTCTTGGATATGACACTAAAAGCACAGGCAACAAAAGCAAAAATAGACAAATGAGGCTATAGTATCCAACTAAAAAGCTTCCACACAACAAAGCAAACAATCAACAAAATAAGTTGACAACCTATATTAATTTATGAGGTTTGGAGTAGGAGTGCAGAGTACACATTTGTTTGTGAATGAGACTTTTGCACCAACAATGCACCAAATGAGACTTATAAAAATAATTCCTTCTGGCCTAAATTATGCTTTTAGACTTTTGAAAACTACAATCATGTTCCACTTCCCAAACAAAATATTTCTACCTGATTTCCATAGATCAAATCCAAACTTTCCAGACATGTGCATGTGGCTTTTCACAATCTGGCCCTAACAATCTTCTGTGGTCCTTTTGCCCCCACTCCGCCTTTTTTTCCCATTCAGTCTGTTCTCTGGCCACTTTCTTCCTTAAGGCCCCTCAGATTGATGTCTTATGCCTCGCTCTCTTTTTTATAGCTTTCCCACACCCATTTGTTTCTGATGTATTTATTTTCATAAATCTCTCCTTTGGCTGTTGAAATAATTATCTTATCTCTCTCTCTTTCTCTCTCTAACCAGACTATGATCTCCTTGGGGGTGGGCCATGAGCCATGATTTAGATTCTTAATAAATATTAAATAAATGCATAAACTTAGTGTAGGCCAAGGAAATTAGAACAGTAGAAATTAGAATAGTAGAATAGTAGAAGAATCGTTATCGGTAAAAAAACCTTATATTGGATGTTTGTTGGTTGTCTACATAGCATCCATTCTTTCTTACTCCCCTCTAACAAATGTCAGATTTTTAGGGGGCAGGCACACTTCTCCCACGCAGCTAAGGCACTTTTGGGGTAGTGGTCCCCGTTAGTCTAATCAGAAGAAAAATGCAAAGCAGTTTGCTTCAAATATGAGGCGGACATGTTGTCTCTGAATGTGTATCTTCAGGTGTTGGCAGCCATTTGGTGACCATGAGGGTGGACAGGCCGAGGATGCAGCCAACACCAAGGGTGGAGACATGAGGTGAATCAGTCCTTCGTAATATTACTGAGATGGAGCCTGAGTACAGCCCTAAAACCCTCCCTACCTCTGGACTCCCACACTCCCTAAATCAGAAAATCCCTTATCCTTTCAGATAATTTGAGCTAGATTTTTCTGCCCATGCGATATAAATCACTTGAATACAGAACATTATGGTCTCTCCCTCCCACAATGTTTGGTGAACAGGAAACTGATGGCCTGGATCATGCAGCATATTTGTGACTAAGTGGAAAATAGAATCCAGTCTCTGTACTCCTACAAACCTCATTCTGTTAAGTCATACTTTATCCCATACTTTCAAAGCTATTTCTTTCACTTCTTATCAGAGATGTAATAATTTCAAAAATCTTTTAGCACTCATGGGGTTTACTACTTAATGATGAATTTGAGTATATTGGCAATATGGCTCAACAACTATTTAAATTTATATAGATGAGTCTCATGAAAATAATATGCAGATTTATGCCACATATTTTTCAAATGAAGAGTTTGAGACTTTTTTGTTGTTGTTGTTGTTGTTGATTTTTTAAAGCAGGACTCTGGCCTTATTTTCTTTCTGAAAAGTACTGAGACCAATCATATGAATATTGTAGTAAGTTCGTGATCCTGGGTAGGAAATATCTGGTTCTATAAAATCTGATGAGAATAAAATATTAACTGTTGTATCAATACTCATTTAAAATTAAATGTGGTTATCATTGAAAGAGTATAAAAAGCGCTTCAGATAACTTTCTATGTAGTCAACCTTAATAAAAATGTTGACAGGCATCCAAAGTCATGTTATCAAAGGACTACAGAAGTACTTAGGCATATATGTACATATAATACCTATTTGGCCACAAGGCATAATGTAGCACTTTTACATTCTTTCTAAGGTTGATGCCTCCCACTTACATTATATTATTTAACAATATAATTGCACACTGGCCAGTCATCCTCTCATGAACCCAGGATGGCAAATCATACTCACCATGGTAAGCTGTGTTAAGTATCTGGTAGTGTAAATAAATTCCCCACAATGATTTGGGAGCCGCTATGAGACAAAGTTTATCATTTTTGGTTCCTTGTGTCAAATCAGTAAGAACATTCTATTTATTTATGCAAGGAAGTGCTTCTAATGGGCCAGATTCCTGGAGGCAGTGGGGAGTCCCAACTGCTTAATATTAAGAGGTCATGAATGTCTTTCTCTTACCTACACCTTCTTTATTGGATGCTATAATGCATCCCAGCTTTTCACCTCTCCATGAACAACAGCTGCATACACATCACTTACCCTGACACTTGGAAAACAGACAAATAGCCTTTCTATTACTGCCATAAATGCCACTCAATGAATCAGCCACTAGGTCATGCTCATGTGCAATGCAATCTATTTTCTCCCTCTTGGGCTCCAGCCTCACCTTCATGATGACTGAGCTGGAGCATCTCTTGGGGAATCTGTTGTCCCACATGTAGGCTTTTGGTGGCTGATAAACATACAGCCACTTTATTTTCCAAGTAAACTGGTTATATACAAACGTGAAATTTCCAGATTGGGAAACTGTCATCTAGGCTCAAATTCCGTTGATGGAATGAACTTCTTTATAATTTCTAAGAGAATATTTAATTATGGAAAATATTCTGGTGTTTTTATTTGCTAATATAGAATATAATGCTTTTAAGAACCTCTTCACCCCAAGTAAACCTCTTTTACATATTCTTAAGGAAAACCCAGGCTCTCTTCCCAGGGTCTATAAAGGGCATATTACAATAATCCCAAAGTTGAAATCATGAGAGAGATGGTGGAGAAACTTGGAGATACAGATTAGGAAGCATTGCCAATATGAGATAAATCATCATAGAAAACAGACCAGCTCTAAAGTTATTTTGTTAGCCACTGGGAATATAGGAATAAATGTACAAAAAATTCTCAGCAGATCTCATATTTAAAAAGTAGGCAGCATCTTACCATTCCAAAATTATGAACTACTGCTATTTTCTTCAAGTGTTCAGAAAACCAGACCCATAGTCCAAATGTTCCACCTCTCAAAATGTACTTGGTTTAAATTTAGGCAGAAGGACATGGGTCAGATTTGTGGTTTATCATGCTCACTATGCCAGTGAAGGAAAGGCTTCCCTTTTTAACCATGCTTGTTCTTTGCAAATTCAATATAAAAGAGCCAAGAATGTCCACTCTAAGCATTCCTTTCTGACCTTAGAAATTGATTGTGAATTTAAGATTCAGTGCTTAACACAGTGCTTGGTGCATAGTAGGGTCTCAGTAAATATTTGTTGAAGAGATGAGGAAATGGATGGATGAATCCCTTTCTGCGTTTGTTGTACTTCTAACTTCCTGGGGAAGGGAATTCCACTGGTGCCTCCATGAATCAGATTCCTTAACCTTGGGTTTTCCTTTTTGAAATTTTGCGGAGTGCCTTCTAGGTCTACTGTGTGGAAGACAAGTCCGTGTTGGTTTTTTGCAACTTAAAGATACCAACAGTACGTGCTTCGGAGTCAGGCCATTCTTGGAGGCCCTTCTCTGCTCTACCAGTTGTGATCTCAGGCCCTTAGACCCATCTCCTCACTTGTGGGGTGAGGATGGGAATACCTCCTTCCTAGGCTGGTTGGGAGGACTAAATGGGATAACATTGCAAAGATTTACCATATTGCCTGGCTTACAGTAAACATATAGTACATTTATTATTATTATTATTTTAATTTTGCACCTGTGAGGAAGAATCCTGCTTTCTAAAGTTTATTTTCATAGCCTCTCAATCCCTGAGATGTTTTATTTTCCTTTCTCTCTAGAGGGTCACTGACCATCAGTATTGCATATAATATTCCAGGGACTGTCCACTATCGTTTTGAATGCCGTTTCACATTTGATATCTGATATTTTATTGCTCCTTTTGTCCACAGCAGAATATTAGGTATCTTATATTCAGCAAACAGCATTCAGTGATTCTTAGAACTCTAATTTCTAACTGATAGTCTCACTTGTAAGTATTACATTTGGGCATTTCTTTCCAAAAGCAATTCTTCCCATATATCTAACCTATAGCTCACCTGACTGCTTGAATGTTCTGTGATACTATCATTTACCATCTCAGTTTTACATTTCCAATATTCCTTCTATCTGGAAACATTGAGTGGCATTTTCAGTGCAGAAGATTTTAAGAAAATACTGAATATGACCAGCACCGGTATTTGTTTTCTGGAAGAAACATTGTTAGCATGATTCCAGTGAAGTTCCTTTTCTATTCTTGGTCTTTAAACCTATTTCTGGTCATGGTGGTTAGGGTTTGGTTTTGGTTTTTATAAAAAAATAAATTTGTATATGATAAAAAAAATTATTGTCATTTTTGGCAAAATTTTCTAGTTTGGTTTTAATTTTGTTTATATACTTTTGATCTATAGAAGTTTTATGTTTTTATCTAGTTTATGCTGTAGTATATCCTCTTTCTTTGTGATTTCTTTTATTGCTCTTAAATTCAGAAGTTCTATAGGTACTCAGTTCAGATAAAAATTCATCAAAATTTTCTCCTTTTTTAAAGATTTTATTTATTTATTCATGAGGGACACACAGGCTCCCCATGGGGGGCCTGATGAGGGACTCAATCCCAAGACCCTGGGATCATGACCTGAACCAAACCACTGAACCACCCAGGTGCCCCCCAAATTTTCTTTTAGATATTAATAGTTGCCTTTAAAGAATTGATCACATAAAATGTATCACTCCATCCACTATTCTTTGGCTTTGTAATAGCTAAGAATATGACTTGAAAATATATTATAAGTTAACTTGGCACCATTTATTAATTCCTTCTTCTCCACATATTTGATTTGTAAAGTCAAGCTTATCATATACTTAATTTTAAAAATATAATCTAGCATCTGTTAATGGGTTATCTATTTACATAGGTCTAGTTACTGATCCTTGCACTGAACCAGTGCTCTACTGTTTGCTTTGGTTTTTGTGTGTTTATTTGTTTTTACAGCTTATTAAGATGTTTTACTGTCTTAGAGTTTAAGTTCTCCTCATTCATCAGCAAATCCTGTCAGCTCCATATTTAGGATGAATCCAGAATCTGGCACTAATATACTCAAGGTTTACTACTTCCATTTGTGACTACCCTGGTTTCAGCCACCATCATCTCTTGATGGAATTATAGCAATGACCTAGCTGTTCTTCCAGCTTTCTCCTTGTACCCCAGAGTCTATTCTCCACACTATGATCACAGTATGGATTTCAAGTGTAGGTTAGATTATGTCAGATCAGGACCACACAGTGGCTTCCTTCTTATTCAGAGTGCAATGCCTTGGAGGCCCACATGACCTGCCTGGGTCTTATCACTTTTGTCTGACTCATTCAGCTCCAGACATGGGCACACCTTTTACTACAGGGCCCTTTCATTTTTTGTCTTCTCTGAAACTATTTTTGCTCATTGTGTGTATTGGTTGCTCTTCATTTCTTCAGGGGTGCTGCTTAGATAACACCACAGGGACCTTCTCTGACTTCCTTGAGGAATGACTATCCATGGCTCCCTGCCCCTTTCCTCTCACTCTGTTGTAGTTTCATTCGCAGCACATATCAGCACCTGTTTGTGTGTTTATGTGTGTATGTGTTGATAATAGGAAAAGAATAAAACTTTATGAAGGCAATTATTTTGGGTGGTCATAGTTGCCTATTTTCAGTGTCTAGTATAGCTTCTGGCATATAGTATTGCTCAGTAAATATCTACTGAACGAGAGGGCTTGGGAATTTGAGATAATCCTTTAATAACATAAAGTATTCCCTTCACTAGAATTTTTGCTCTTTTTAGTCTCTATATTTCTCAAGACAAGTAATACTTTGTGGTAAAGTTTATGTATTCATCAAATATTTCTTGAAAACCTCTCTGTCTCAGGCACTGTTCTAGATGCTGTGGAATCAGCACTGAAAATTAAGATCCAAATTTTTATTAGGATAATTATTTTCTATAATTTTAAAATTAAAAAAATCATCCCTATATATTCCTATATGTCCTTTCTCATATTATTTGATTGAAGTTTTCCCTGACTAAGCTTTTATAGTTTTTTTCTATTTTTAAATGATCAGAAACAGAAAACAATATGATTTATAAATCTAAGAATTTCTTCTTTTATTTATTTTTCGAAAAGATTTTATTTATTTATTCATGAGAAACAGAGAGAGAGAGAGAGAGAGAGGCAGAGGGAGAAGCAGACTCCATGCAGGGAAGCTGTTGTGGGACTCGATCCCAGATCTCCAGGATCAGGCCCTGGGCTGAAGGTGGCACTAAACCACTGAGCCACCCAGGCTGCCCCCTGTTTTTTTTTTTTTTTTCCCCAAAGATTTTATTTATTTATTTATTCGAGAGAGAGAGAAAGAGAGAGATAGAGAGAGAGAGAGAGAGAGAGAGAGAGAATGTCTTCTTTTAAAGGAGCATATTTTTCAAATAGTTTGTATGCAAGTTTTAAAAAATTTATTTTTAGTCCTTATTTTTTAATAAAGGCATTTACAGCTATGGCCTTATCTTTACATAGAATTTTGGTGACAGTTGATAAATTTTGCCCTTGCTTTAGTAATATTTTAGTTACCCTCTAATTTTCTATCCAATTAGATCCAACATTTATTTGGAACTATCCAGCAATGTGGCTGGAGTATAGTGAGTGAAGGACAAGAGGTATACATATTGATTCAAATGACTTCACTGCATTATTCCAATATTCCATGAAATATATTTATTGAAAACTAAAGCTGTCAAAGGCTCTGAGAGGCATGCTAAATCTAGGATATGGTTGAAGCAGCAATGTGGGGCCAGAACATGCAGGACACATGAAGGGGTCAGCGTTCTATTACAAAAGCAGTGGGAAGCCTTTGGAGAATGTGAAAGATGGTGCTGTGTTTTATTGCTGGCTGAAGAGAAGATTAAAGGGGGCTAAGACAAAAGTTAGGGAGATCATTTAGGAAGTTACAGAGGCAGTCAGAGGTGGGAAGAATGGTAGTTACTTGCACTAAGGGTGTAACAAAGAAAAGAGCAAATTGGATAAAGAAGGGACATTTCTGTTGGATTAAACACAGATTATGTAGGAAGGGAAATAATGAAAAATAACTCCTAGTTTTTTGGCTTGAGTAATGGATGAAAGGTGTGAGTATTTAGGGAAATGATGAGAGATGGGAAAATAATGATTTGGGGGGGGGGGGAGAAGGAGAGGGAGATTTTAACCACATTTATCTGAACTATGTGTAATTCCCCTAAAGGATTTTACTACCCACTTTCTCTCAATTTCTGAGTTAAAAACATCTCAGATTTGTAAATTCAGGCTATTATATCCAGTTTTTAGTTATGTAACTCAGGGCAATTTACTGAAATTCTCTCTGCCTCAATTTTCTCATCTGGAAAATAGGGATAATAATGGCAAGCACTTGATAAATTTTCTTGTTGAGATTCAGTGAATTTGCACAGTAAAAGGGTGTCTGGCAAATACGAGCAATCAATAGAGGCTATTATTATTTTAGTTGCTTATATGTTTGATATTTCAAATTTTCCTGGGAAATTTGCATTCCGGTCTTTTATTTATTTATATTATTACTTAGACGACTATATTGAATGGAGTTCAGGGTGTTCTACCCCCCATGCTTTTATAGAATGCTTTCCAACTGGTAGGCTTTTATTTTTGAAATAAATCTTGACCACTGTGTCGTATAATTTTTTCCAGAAGAACATTTGACTTTTTGTTTGTTTGTTTTTAGGTCTGACATACCAAGAAATAGCATCATTCTGTTGCTTTCTCACACTGAAAACATCCTCACTGGGGTATCAGACTTTTACCTGAGTTTCTTCCTGTAAAACTGTGTGCAGCTATGTTTCTATTGTCTTCTGACTTTTCCTGTTTCAAAGAAAACCAACCTGATTTCAGACCTCTTGTAGTCAGCTTGCATTTCTATCTAGATTTTTAAAAAAAGATTTTATTTATTTATTCATGATAGACACAGAGAGAGAGGGGGAGGGGGTGCAGAGACACAGGCAGAGGGAGAAGCAGGCTCGATGCAGGGGGCCCGACGTGGAACTAGATCCCGGGACTCCAGGATCACGACCTGGGCCAAAGGCAGGCGCTAAACTGCTGAGCCACCCAGAGATCCCCTGTATCTAGATTTTTAATAGGATATTTTCCCTTTGTCCTTATCTTTCCACACTGATAAGTTAGCATGTCTCTATGTGGATCTTCTTTCATTAATTTTGTCTCAATCAACATAAGGCCTTGAAGAGCAGCAGAGTAAGTAAAAACTGCCAGGTTCCTCTACTGTAGACTGTTATTCCAGTTACTCAGCCAATGAAACCATACTGCAATCAGCTTCTCCCCACCTTTTTCCCCCTAGAAAGCAATGTGCAATCATCAGTATTTTTCCAACTTATTACTCCTTTATTTTCTGGGATATAGAGCCACAAAATGGATATGAAAAGTGTGTCTGGGAATGTAGTACTCTGCTGGACTCAGAAAACATGTTCTGACCCACAGAAAAGTGATGCCCCCTATTTCTTATTGGTAAAGGGCTCTGGGTCACTGACCTAGATGTCAATAAAAAGGTCTTCTTCCCTTCTAAGTAAAAAAGGCTGCTCTATTTCAAGAAGTAAAGCATAGCATAAGCAGTCTCTCTCTCTCTCTCTCTCTTTCTTTTTTTTTTGTAGAATTAGCTTCATTTATGAAAATACATCCCTAACTCTAGTAATAGATAATTGGCCTTCGTTTTTATTTTGTATGTCTCTGTGGGAGTTGAATGGGAGCTTGGGACAAATTGTTAGGAGGAGCTTCCTTGACATACCATTTTAAACTGCAAAATCTCTTCGATTTTCATTTATATTTTAGTGTTCTCATCTTATCCCATCCCAGAAAAACTTTTCTCAGCCTTTGCATGCCATTTTAGGTCTCTATATTTTTTTAGACTAAACATGTTTTCTCTATTTCTTAGACCTCAAACTGCAATTTACATTATCTGAATTGTTTGCCTACTTAGATCACATTCTCTAGACAGTGCTCAACTCTTTACAAGACTGCAGATAAATAGGCTTATATACAAAATCTTCTATTTATAAAGCCTCTCTTTGGGATAGCAGAGTGCTTTTTGTAATTCATAGAACTCTTTTAGATTCGAAAGCCTAATTTTGAATATTCTTTTTTTTAAATTTTGAATATTCTTAATTACAAACTTGACTTTTTCCCTCAGGGAATACCTATATTTATAGTGATATACAATATATACATATGTAAATATATTTTCATTTTTACTTTAGTTTTGTTTAAAAGAAATCTGCTCTCATATGTCCATCAATTTGATGACAGAGAAGTCTTTTATGCTACTAAGCTTTCACTGTAATGTGTATGAGTTCAACCCATTGTTCATTTCATCTCTGCCCAATCCTCTGAGTACATGGAAAGGAGACAAGAAGGTGAAGCTTTCTTTTCAACCAGTAGAATCCAAACTAGGCAGATTTGGTGCACTTGAGTTTTTAGCCCTTAACAAAAAACCCAAGGTTTTCCATTAGCAGCAAGGTGATAAAATAAGGGAAAACTGTGGCCCAGGGTAGAAGATCTAAAGTGCTGAAGGAAGACTCTGGAGAGGAGCCCCCTTCTTACTCTTAGCATGGACTATAGCCTTGCCCAGACTTAGCTGTCTCTCCTCCATTATCACCACCTCGTACTTCACGTCCCCATCTTAGTAAAAGCATGTGTATTGTTTGCTCTTCAAAAAGGGAGTTTATTTAGAAAATACACAGATAAGGCCAAGAAATTATTTTTCTCTTTTCAAAATTGTGTACAAAAAGTCCTTTCACTTATTCTTCTGGTGTCTTTTTAAACATATATATATATATATATATATATATATATATATATATATATTTAAAGCATTATATACATACATATAATGTGTGTCTTTGTCAGTCTTTCTGTTATCCATTCATTCTTTCCTTCAACATTTATTAGTCATCTGTAAATTCTAGGTGTGTCCTTGGCCTTAGAAGTTCCTTAATGAGTGCAACATCATTGCAGAACTTAAAGGCTTTGTATTTTTGAATTGAATATAAACATGTAACAAATTAATGTCATGATCTATCCAATAAAATACTACAACAAATATAACTGACTGATGGACAGGTATTGAGTATCATGGGACCCAAAGGAAAGGCAGTAAATAATATTAAAATGGGGGCAGAAAGAGGTTTTGAAATGTTGTAAGAGAATTCAGACGTCGGGGGTAGTTTTTGTATCACAGTACTTTTATGGGTGGGTGTGAATGTTAAATTTTAGTGACCCCATACTTAGAAAAAAATTGCTTGGATGTTTTTCAGACCCATCATTGAAGAAGAAAGTATACTCAGTTCACCATACTCTAGATGCAAATGTTGACAGATTCATGCCTCCTCCTCCCTTAACATGTTTTTAATGTATAGGGGAAACATTCTAAATAGTTGAGATTCTTAAAAAGCTGGTCTATGAAGTTAATCCATATTTTTCTATAAATATTACAAAATACAAAAGACAACGGCTATTTTGAAGAAAAAGTAGGAACAAGTGTGGTCATTTTGTGTAGCTATGAGGATATAGATACTCTGATCTATATAGAATATATTTCTCTTTCTTCACATAAAAAATAACCCAACATTATGAGAAGCCCTAGGAAACAGAAAAATTTTCTTTTGTTTTTTTTAACCCAATAATCATACTCATAATAATAATAATAAAAAACCCTTTCCACTTTGTTGAAAATTTCCCCTGAAAATATGCCCTTGAACACCAATTGCATTTTTGTCACACTGGAAAATAACATGATTTCACTCCCTCTACCCCAGGGGTTGCCAAAGTAGAAGCAGAAATTACTTTGTGGCCCACCACCATGGAGAGAAAATGGTTCTCCTCGCATGGCATAATGCAGGCCTCAAATCATTCCAACTCTCTCTTACCCTTGTTTTTAAGTATAGCTCAGGAACTCATGCTAGGTGGAGTTGTTGCTAAATGGGACACACTATTTTCCACAGAGAGCTTGTGGGACACCCAAGTAGGCCACCAGGGTGTTGGGGAGAACCAGAAAAACAAAGGTATGAGGCCTTTCCTGCCACTCCCACCCTTCAATTGCAGGGTTATCAAACCAGGGCACTGAGCAAGCTAGTGGCTGAAGAGTTTGGGGTTTGGATGAGAGAACAGGAGGGTGGGAAGCAACATTGCAGAAAACTGATCCGATTAAATACTCAAAGCAAGTTCAAGACATTTCAAAAGCTCTTCTGTTAAAAAGAAAATACTGTTTTGCTTTCCATGAAAAATTCATGAAACAAAACCTAGGAATTTCTCACAGTGCACGCAGGGGGATGGGTGTTTCCACTTCAGAGCCAGCAGAATGGGAGGCAAGTAATGGGGAATATTGTTTCTGCGAACATGAGTATAGAATATGCCTAAACACTTGGGAACTCTTTGTAGTCAGAGCCTTTGCTAAAATGCAGCAATCCCTCCTGCGTACTAAGGGCAGTTCTCTTAGTTCATTGTAAAACCTGAGGAGAGACTATCAAGGGGCTGACTGGAGCTTCCCCTTATCGGCGAGCCAGCCAGATGCTCTCACAGCTCAGAAAAATCCAACAGGCCTGCTGGCTCCCCTGGAGCTCCCTCAGTGCGCCTGAGGCCCACACGCACCAACTGGAGCTGCGTTAGAGCCCCCTCCTTAGGGACACAGCGTAGACCTTCCCCGGCCGCTCCCTGCCCCTTTCTCTCCACCAGCACCCCCGTGGGAGGCTAAGTGGATGGTTCAAACACACCTGGACGAACTCACAGGACAGTGTGGCTGTCGCATGGGGGCCGGTGGTAAGCGACAGATGGAAATCAGCAAGTGCACAGAGAAGATGTTTAGACGGTTCCAAAACTTCCCAACAGGCTCCGATCCCTTTCATTCCCTGTCGGGGCTTCCCCCAAGTGTCGGTGAGCCCAGGCAGCTCACCAGAGTTTTAAGATAATCAAGACACACCATTTGCGGAAAGAAGTTACGAGAACAGTTTCTGCTTTAATGTTATGGTCTGATTCCTCTGATTCTTAAAGTAGGGTTCATTCTGCGTGTTTTGAATCCCTTTTGTGCTTCTCTGCCCAACCACTTTTCACCCATTCAACTTCCTGTTCCTCCCTTGCATCCAGTTCTTTGTGTGACTTGGCACCTCAGACCTTCACATGTCCGGAATACTTTCTGAGCAAATATTTTATTGAACTTCCTAAAAATACACAGGTAGAATGAAAATATGGCCATGTAAATAAAGGTGATGGAGTGCTTATGTTTACTAGAAAACGTGCATAAATATGCCCATGTAGCATTCTCTGATCCTGCCTCCACTGTCATTCCTTCCAGTATTAAAAATGCCATTAAGACAGAAATAAACTAATGGCAATTTCCACATGACTTTCTGAACACCAATTTCCATAGTAATATGTTTTTGAAGTTCAGAACAGTCTGTTCTGCCATAAGGTGATGGTTGTGTTCCTCAAACATCCCCTGTTATCAAAAAAGAAAGAAGAAAGAAAGAAAGAAGAAAGAAAGAAAGAAAGAAAGAAAGAAAGAAAGAAAGAAAGAAAGAAAGAAAGAAAGAAAGAAAGAAAGAAAGAAAAGAGAATCACATGATGAAAAGAATTGCTGGAAAAGATATGGTTCAGAGCTAGAGCGATACAGGTAATTTTCTAGTGGTGATATGGGTGCCTGCTTTAAAAAGTAAACCTATAGGTACTTAGATAATACCACCTAAGTTTATTGAGCAAACCCAGTGCTTGATTATTTTCCTATTATTATTTTCTTATTATCACCGACACTGTCCTTAACCTAGCATCTTTACACATTTGATCATCATTACAACTTTGTCATGCATCAGAAACATAAATCAAATAAAAAATGATCTGTGTTATTAGGCTTTCTTCTTACCCAAGTGCTAATTTCTGTTCAAAATTATCCTGCTATTTAAAGCCGTCTGGTAAAAGCAAATCATGCTTCCTCATTAACAGGTTTCATTATATCTTACTGGTTTCATGGTAAGCTGTACTGCATTTGTAGAGGCAAAATGCAAGTAAGGAGTTAAAACTACATGTAAGTTGATTTTGGATCAAAACAAACAGCCTTTTTTGAGGTCGAAATATTATCTAACTGTTGACATTCGCTGAGAATCTTTTATTCCTTTGCATGCTGTAAACTATTGAGACAGGAGCCAAAAAAGTGGTCTTTTCTAAGGAGTGCTCCATGTTTCTCCTGAGACATTTATTGCTGTTTTGTTTTTGTCTATTCTTTTTAATGGCACTAAAACTCCAACTTTGTAGTTGCCTATCGTGGTCGTTTATAGCTACACACTAAAAAATAACGGGGCTTACTGACTATGTCTCAGATTCTGATGATTAGGATATATACTTTCCAAACACATTTTCAAGTGAGTTTGCTGTACCGCGAAGCTGCACAGATTTAATGAGGGCGAACCAGGTATTACTAAACAGCTTGCCCAAAGAGGGGAATTCTGAGTTAAAGGAAAGCAAGCAAAATCCCTTTTTTCCCCTCCTAACTAAAGAGACCAGTGAACTTGCCAAGTGAACACTCTGAGTCCCAAGAAATACCCTCAACACAGAAAAATAAGCACATAGATGAATGCCTCCCCTCTTCTTGTTGGTCTGAGGCCGACTGACAGCACCAGGTGGCAGCCCTCGGAGCCGCCGCTGCAGACGCCCCACCTGACAGCCAGGGGCTGGCGGGAGTCGGCGGCAGCATGTGCTTCCTGCGGGGGGCGCGGGGGCCGGGGGCCGGGGGCCGGGGGGGCAGGCTGCGCCCGGGCTGTCCGCCTGTGTGGTCATCTGGGCCGCGCTCCTCGGGGGCACGGGCGCCTGGAACACGGCATCTTCTGTGTGCTGGAAGCTGTTCAGATGCAATTATGCTGCGTGTCGTTGCCGAGTAGGTGACTCGGAGGTTCTGCACAAATTGAATGTTGAGGCCGGCTTAAAATCACATTAGATTTCGGGGCTTGGACCAAAGTGTCTGAATCCCCCCCGCATTCCCCTTAGGGTCATCTTTCTTTAATTGTTCACTAATGTTTTTCCGGTTGGGTCACTGATGAACGGATGACATAAATCTCCTGCTCCCATCCCACCCCCCCCTCCGACCCCCCCTTTTCAGGACGGTCCATAATGTTGCAATAATTTGTCCTTTTTGGCTCCTGTCAAGACAGCAAATATGAAACTAATTTCTGAGCCTCAAGAAATGGACTTTTCTAATTCCACTTTGTACCGTAAGTCTCAAATGCAAAGAGCTATGGCCAACATGCGATAAAAGCCGAGGTGTCCTAGCTCTCTGCAGTTGTCTGTAAGGACACTTTTACAAAGAGAGAGACATCAAGGGAATTAAACAGATTTGACTCAAAAATAATAAGAGCTTGCCCTTCAGGGCGGGAAGCACAAATGCCCACACTCAGAATGATATAGCATCTTGTGTCTCAGATGATTACTTCATTTTTCTTGATACTTCTTAAAGCAATAAACCGTGACTCTCAGAAAATTGTTTTAGGTGTAACAAAGCTAGAAAGCTTCCACCATCCTTACTTTGTCTCTGCGAAGTTCAGTACATCATTTAAACACATAACCATGCATGTGTTTGGTTATGATATTTCTCTGCTATGTTTCAGAGTTAGCTAGACTATGTACAGGTTTTGTTTTCATCTTTCAATCATGGAATCTACTAGAAAACTTTAATGAGGAAGGTGATGCTGTCTGCTTCCTCTGATCAGAAGAGCTACTTAATGATACCATAAAACCAGGGAAAGACAGTCAATGATTTAGGTGAAATCTGGCAGAGAATTCAGAAGACAGTTGACATAAACTATTGGGTGGCTCACTTGACAAAAACTGATGTTTCAGCCATCTTGGCATCAAAATGTATTTCTATGAAATATAAAGTAAGAGGATCTCATTTCTTACTCGTTTTATTTTGTGTTTATTCAAGAAACATTTCTAAGAACCCTACTATGTGCCAAGCTCTGCCTTGAACACTGGAGATTAAATGATAAATAAGATACAGTCTTATTTGGCTGTGGCCTTAAGCAGATTATGGCTGAGTAGGGAACACAAACATCTCAGCAAGCAATTTCGATGCATCGTGTTAAGGTGCCAGGATACAGGGTTAATTGGTAGCACAAAGGAGAGAGTGCCTGGGGAGCTTAGTACTTCTTAGGTCCTGATAGTTTCTTAATAGTTAAACTGCTCAAGACACCTATTTGCATTTAAAATTTTTCTGAAGTTTAACGTACACGCACATGCATACACATATGTGTGTATTTTTGAAGTGTAGCATGCATATATTGTTTGTATACCCATGTATGTATGTGTGTGTACACATATGTGCACATACTGGCAAATTTTCACTAAAGTGAACACACTCATGTGATCTGTCCCCAGAACCACATATAAAGCGCATGATCACTCTGGAAGTACCCTGGCTCCCTTTCCCATTACCAGCTCACTCGAAGGACAATGACTATTCCGACTTCTAACACCATAATTTAGTTTTGCCTGCTTTTAAACTTTGTGTAAATGGAATCATAAAGTACTCACTCTTTTATATAATGGCAACTTTTCTCAATATTGTTTGTAAGATTCAACTATGTTGTGTAACAATGGTTTGTTTGTTCTCTATGATATATAGCCTTCTATTTTGTGAATATACCACAATTTATTTACCCATGCTTCTGTGATGGAATTTGGGTTGTTTCCTGTTTGGACTGTTATAAATATTGTCCCTATGAACATTTCTGTGCATG
The DNA here is from genome assembly GCF_048164855.1 of Canis lupus baileyi. NCBI lineage: Eukaryota > Metazoa > Chordata > Mammalia > Carnivora > Canidae > Canis > Canis lupus. The sequence continues at coordinate 44,609,456 of NC_132850.1, read as the reverse complement.
CCTTTTGGTGAACATATGTATTCATTTCTATTGGGTATATACCTAGAGGTGGAATTTCTGGATCACAAAGAATGCATATGCTCAGCTCTCATAGATACTGCCAACCAGTATTCCAAAGTGGTTTTTAGTAGTTTACGTGACCACCATCTGTGTACTGGAGTTCCATTGCTCCACACCCTCCCCTGTGCTTGGCGTTGTCTATTTTTTTCCACTTTAGCTATTCTCATAGATATGTAGTGGTCTTCCATTGTGGTTTTATTTATGAAACCTGGGAGTTTTTAAATTATAAAATCAGAGATGTGTTCCCCTGGACAACTTCTCTGAATAGAGAGCTGGAAAATCTTGGAAAGGAAGAGATCCAGTGGTTTTATCTGCTACTCTGTGGAGCTTTTATATTGTGATGTTGCCATAACACTCAGAATTTTGAGGTATCTCCCAACTTCATACCTCTTCTGTTGTTCCTTTCATTCTATCCACCTTCTACCTCTGCAGGGCTTCCTCAAACTCTGGAAATAAGAATGAAAGTGATAGAAATATCTGATAATTATTGTGGGCTATTATTGGCTAGGCAATAGTGCAACGCACTTTACAGGTACATATTTATTTAAACCTCACAACATTTCTGTGAGTTGGATGGTGTTATTCCCTCCATTTTTTAAAAGATTTATTTATTCATGAGGGACACAGGGGGATAGGCAGAGGGAGAAGCAGGCTCCCTGTAGGAAGCCCGATGTGGGACTCCATCCCAGGACTCCGGGATCACTCCCTGAGCCAAAGGTAGATGCTCAACCACTGAGCCACCCAGGTGTCCCTATTCCCTCCATTTTTGTAGTTAAGAAGAATGAGACATATAGAGGATGAGCAACTCATCCAGGTTACACAGGCATTCATGAAGCCTTGATTTGAACTGAGCTGGACAGACTCTGAACACAAACTTTTGATCCTTATACTATCCTATGCTAGTGGAGTTTGAAGCCTGCCCCTTTTCTCCCTAGTGTGCATTTCTATTTTATAGTAGAAATAGATTAGAGAAACTCTGATTTCTTGATAGGTGTTCTTATCTAAAAAAGGTGCTCCATCAGTTATAAGCTATCTATTGAATGTGTGTCCTGAGCTATTGTTAGACACTAAAGTGAAGAGTTTAGCAACATTTTGTCCTTGAGCAGAACCTGTAAACTTCCAAATTCTTTTCCATATATCATCTCATTTGATCTTCATGAACATTAACTGAGGAGATCTAGGACTGAGAAGTTAATCAACTTGCTGGAGCTCAAATGGTGCTTTAGTGGCAGAAGCAGGATCTGAACCTAGATTCGGCCCCTGGGATTTCCTGATAAACTTTAGAATCTAATGCACAGAGAACTTGAGTACAAGGTTAAAAAAAGAGTGAAGGATAAAATTCTATATAATCCAAGCCAAAAGTTCCCCCAGGTTCTACATGTGAATGAATCTATTAACTCTGTGAGCCAAAACCATCCGTGTTGATTTTAATTTGTGTTTGCCACAGCATATTTTAATTGATTTTCTCCCCAAGTCTCAGATCTATTTTTTGGAGGGTAGGAGTTGTATTTTTAGTAATACAGATATCTAAATGGCTTCATAAGAACCAAGTACTTGAATCCCTAATAAATTTAAATACATATACAAATTTGACTTTATACTTGATGACAGCCAATAACCAAAAACAAATAGTGTAGTCCTATTGTGTTTTTTGAGTCATAAAAAATTTGTTATTAGTAACTTTTATGCCATCCAGTGGACAACACTGTAATTTTCCTAACACTTATTCACTAAAGAAAACAAACCTAATTTTCATGTGCCACCTTGTTGATAAATGTTGACTCTAAAAAGGGCATTAAATATTTCAGTGCCACCCACCATGTAAACACCTATGTCATATGGTACTTTCAAACATACATCTGTAATGTTGATGGATAAGGCAGGGTCAAAACTAAAATGTGGATCTTGCTGACTCTACCACAATAATATTCTCTGGGGTTTCCTTTTTGTTTTTGTTTTTGTTTTTTGCAAAGACTGCTATGAAATCAGAAAAGTAAGTCTTCCCATGCTTTCCCCACACTTTCCAAATTGCTTATAGACTTTTGTTTGAATTTGATAGGAATCTTTTTTGTTTGTTTGTTTCTCAACTAGATATACTTTGCCCCCATGGAGTCTAAGGAATTACCCACTCCTTTTATAGATTTGAGACTCTTCTAGGATGTTAGTGGATCATGAAATTATTGGGGGGGGGCTGTAAATAGCATTAAAAAATAAAATGGAATAGAGTATATTAGAAAAGAAAATCTAGTATATCCTATTGGTGCATGAGACTTGTTCCGAGTGGACATGCATGCAAATGTTGTGTACTTTCTGATGTGAATTATATTTCTTACTGGGTTTGTGTTTGTGGCAGAATTTGCCCTTTGTCTCTCAATTCCAAATCCACCCTTGTATATACTGCTCTGTGATTGGCATTGGTATTCTTCTGTGTCAGCTGGTTCTCTGTTAGGTTCTGCAAGTAGGGGAAGCCAGAAGGAGATAAGAAGGTGGGAGGAGGGGAGAGAGGCTTTCTGTTTGTTTTTCTGTTTCCCTTAGCTTGGCTCCAGCGACAGCACTGACTCCAAACTCCAGCTTCTTTCAGCTTCCTTTAGGTCTGTATCAGCAGAGTACCAGCCAAAGTGTCCCTTCCTCAAAGGTATGATGTCATCTCCTTGGAACCTTTTTTTAGGCTTCTGGTTCTAGCAGCCCCACTGTGTTTCATTCTTCTGCTCTGTCTTCTTCTCAAGCCATAGTAGCTCATTCCTGCAGTTATTATCTATAGATATTAGTTTGGCATTCCCTTTCTGCTCTCTCAGTCTTTCAACACTTAGATAACCAATTTCTTATTTTAAATCCCTCTGTTTGAAATACCTAATGAGATTTTCATTTTCTTGACTGGACTCTGAATAATACATGGTAAGAAAAAAAGAAAAAGAAAAAGTTTAAAATCATGGCTCCTAGGCATCGACTTTTCAGTCTTACCTTATTCATGTGGTGACTATCACAGCAGCTTGAACACATTGGTATCCACTAAACACCACCAATCATCAATGATTGTGCAATGCCTGGCTCATTTTTCTTTTTTTCCAAAAGGGAAAAAAATACATAAAAGGAAATGTGTATAACATAGGTAATTTAACTTTAGAGTTTAAGGCATCCCAGCACTTGTCTTGGTGTGAGACAAGATTCTAAATGACTAAAAAAACTTTTTGAAAAACGTTTTAAATAAAAGGAAGCTAGGGATCCCTGGGTGGTGCAGCGGTTTGGTGCCTGCCTTCAGCCCAGGGCGCGATCCTGGAGACCCGGGATCGAATCGCATGTTGGGCTCCCGGTGCATGGAGCCTGCTTCTCCCTCTGCCTGTGTCTCTGCCTCTCTCTCTCTGTGACTATCATGAATAAATAAATAAAATCTTTTAAAAAATAAAAATAAAAGGGAGCTAAACAGGAACTGGCGCCAGCTTTCCTGACATAGGTTGCCCTAACTGCAAAATGTAAGGCTCTATTGGAAAGTTTTGGTGTCTATAATCTTATACCTCTCTCTCTCTCACACACACACAGACACATACACACAGAAAAATTGAGTCATTTACATTCACCCAAGCAGTGGCTAATGTTTGTTTATACAAATTGAGGACACCAAGAGAAGGCTAACTTGGTCCACTTAGGAAGAGAAAACAGAGATCTAGAGAAGTCACAAATTGGAAGCCCAATGGGTTTCATCTGGCTGGCAAATACTTTTATTTTGCCTGCATAGTATCTTTTTAAAATGTGGATTAGTTGTCAAGATGTGAAAAATATCGTATTTTGAGTATCTCCTGACAATTGGAAACTCGGGGAATACTAGGTTCTCATTCCCATAGAGTACCAAGTACACTATGGGACATATGCTGTCTAATTCGTCATAGTACACCAGTCCTTCATACTTGGATTTTCATTCTTTCCTTTATGTTATCTACCTCTCCTGTGGGCATTTGACCTAGGGGGAAGCAACCTAGTGTGGTTGGGGCTGGATACCATATGGGAGGGAGGAGAAGAAAAAGTAAAATAGAAAAAGGGGATGCAAAATGAGCTAGGAGGTTTCAGACAGCTGCCAAGGGAAGGGTGTTTTGAGAATGAAGAAAAGATAATGTGTTGTTTATAAAGTTGTGCTGTATGACATACCCCACTCTCTGTCCATAGGAATGTCAATAAAACTACCTTACTGGTGTGTGTGTGTGTGTGTGTGTGTAGAGATCTTGATGATGGGCTGACACACGGACAGATGGGACTAGAGAAATGGCTCGGGAAAGTAACTGCACAGGCAGTTACATAACGTTTTCTAAGTGATTTTTTTTTCTAAGAAAGTTTTTGAAGTTTATAGTGATGGCTATCTAAACATTTGGTAATAGAAAAGTAATTGATGTAATAAAAGTAATATAATTGATGAGACCCATTAACTCTAATCAGTCAAAAAATTACTGCAAAAACAGCATTTCTCAACTATTCCTCGATGAAGTCACCCTCTTTTCACTAAGTGTCCCATGGTTTGTTTTGTTTGTTTAGATTTATTTATGTATTTCAAAGAGAGAGAGAGCATGAAAGGGCGGGGTAAAGGGAGAGGAAAGGGCAGAGGGAGAGGCAGAGGGAGAGGGAGAGGGAGAGAGAATCTGAGGTAGACAGACTCCATGCTGAGTGCAGAGCCTGAACACTGAACTTGATCTCACCACCCTGAGATCATGACGAGCTGAAACCAAGAGTTGGATGCTCAGTTGACTGTGCCACCCAGGGACCCCAACTGTAGAAACATTTGACCCTCAGTCTCAGATTTTTAAATATACATTAACTTATGATTAAACAAATAAACTATATATCTGTAACTTACCTATCTACATATAACTGTAAAACTATATAGTTATAAAACTATATGCATAAAACAATATATAACTTTATAAAGCTATCAATCTATGAATAACCTGACTTTAGTGATATATTGGGAATATACACTTTTGTCTTTGTGAAACTTTGTAATTTCTCAGATTATACATACTCATTGAAATATTACTTTATAAGTAATAATATAAAGTCATTTAGAATAATCTACAATCCATGTTCAGATTTAATAAGTGTTAAAATTTGGGTATTTTCAACTAACATCATAATTAATGGGGTAAAACTGAAAGCTTTCTCTCTAAGATCCAGTACAAAGCAAGGTGGCCCACTCTTGCCACTTTTATTTAACGTAGTCCTGGAATTTTGGCTAAGAACAATTAGACAAGAAAATAAATAAAAGGCCTCCAAGTTGGAAAAGAAGAGGTAAAAGTTATCTACAAAAACCTATTAGAACTAATAAATGGATTCGGTAAAGTTTCAGGAAACAAACCCAATGTACAAAAATTGGCTGTGTTTCTGCATGCTAACAAAAAACTATTCAAAAAGAAAACCGATAAAGCAGTTCCATTTACAATTGCATTTATTTTAGTTTTCTTTAAAGATTTTATTTATTTAATCGAGAGAGACACAGAGAGAGAGAGGCAGAGACATAAGGAGAAGGAGGGAGAAGCAGGATCCCTGCAGGGAGCCCAATGTGGGACGCCATTCCAGGACCCTGGGATCACACCCTGAGCTAAAGGCATATGCTCAACCACTGAGCCACCAAGGCATCCCTACGATTGCATTTAAGCATAAAACACATAGGAATAAATTTAATGAAGTTAAAGATCTGTACACTGAAAGCTATAAAACACTGATGAAAAAAGTTGAGGAAAACATAAATAAATTGAAAGATATCCTGTGTTCATGGATTGGAATAATTAATATTGTTAACCTGTAACAGATTACAGAATCTACAGATTCAATACAAAATTTCAATAGCAGTTTTCAAAGAAATAGAAAAAAAAATGCTAAAATTTGTATAGACCTAAAAAGACCCTGAATAACCAAATCAGTCTTGAGAAAAAGAACAAAATTGAAGACATCCCACTTCCTGATTTCAAATTATATGATAAAGCTAGTAGTCAAAACAATATGGTACTGCCAAGAAACAGATCCATAATATGATGAAACAATGGAGAGCACAGAAATAAACTTACACATAATCAGTCAACTAATCTTCAGCAGAGCACCAAGAATGGAGGAAAGATGGTCACTTCAATAAATTGGAAAAACTAGATATCCATATGCAAAAAATTAAATTGGATCCTTACCCTATACCATACACAAAATCAACCCAAAATGGGTCAAAAACTTAAATGTAAGTTCTGAAACTATAAAACTCCTAGAAGAAAACATAGGGGAAAATCTCCTTGACATTGGTCTTAGTGATGATATTTTGAATATGACACCAAAAGCACAAGCGACAGAAGCAGTAATGAATCAGTGGAAGTACACATCCAGCTAAGAAGCATCTCCAAAGAAATAAAAATTTACCAAGATGAAAGAGAAACCTACAAAGAAGAGAAAATATTTGCAAATCATATATCTGATGAGTTAAAATCCAAAATATATAAGTACCTCATACAATTCAATAACAAAAACCCAAATACCTGATTAAAAAGTGAGCAGAGGTCCTAGACACTTTTTCCAAGAAGGACATACAAGTGGGCAATATGTACATGAAAAGATAATTGACATCGCTAATCATCAGGAAATGTGAATCAAAACCACAATGAGATATCACCTCACACCTGTTAGAATGGCATATATCAAAAAGACAGAAATAACCAGTGTTGGTAAGGATGTGGAGAAAAGGAAATCCTGTGTACTGTTGGTGGGAATGTAAATTCGTACAGCCATTTTGGAAAATAGTATGGAGCTTTCCCCCAGATTTAAACTAGAACTACCATATGATCCAATAATCCCACTTCTGGGTATCCATCCTGTGCTATTGTAATTTATAATAAGAAATATATACTTGATCCTGATCTGCCTTTCTGACACAGAGCTCCTTTGGAATTCCCTGTGATGAGAACTACAGGATGTCTTTTGTTATGTTAATAAGGTGGTTTTTGGAGAGCATCTAAAGATAGGGGCTGATTGCCAATGGAGCCCACCACGTGATTAGAGGATTGGAACTTTTAGTTCTACCCTTGACATCTGGGAGGGGAGAAGTTTTAGAGGTTGAATCAGTCACCAATGGCTGATTTAATCAGTCACGCCAAAGTAATGAAGCCAAAGTAATGAAGCCTCTGTAAAAACCCAAAAGGATAGGATTCAGAGAGCTTCTAGATTGGTAAACCAGAACATATCCATGTGTTGCCATGCTAGGTTTCAAACTCCATGAGGACAGAAGCTACTTTGTTTGAGCCTTTACCCTATATATATTTTTATCTGGCTGTTGATGAACAACCTTTAGTATCTTTTGTAATAAACCAGTAATTTAGTGAGTAAATTGGTTTCCCGAGTTCTATGAGCTGTTCTAGCAAGTTAATTGTACCCAAGGAGGAGGTTGAGACCAGTCAATCAGAAGTGCAGATATCAGCTGGACTTGTGATTGGCATCTAAAATGCGAGGCAGTCTTGTGGAATGTAGTTTGTGGGACTGAGGTCTTACTTAAGCTATGGCTTCTGATGCTATTGCCAGGTAGATAGAGTCAGGATTGACTTGAGCTGTGGGACACCCAGCTGTGGTTGGAGTATTGGTTGGTG